>NC_140593.1:1144470777-1145805777 GCF_964204655.1 Triturus cristatus | reverse complement strand
GGCAGGCCCCCGTCACTCAGACCGAAGTCCGAGCCTTCTTGGGGCTCACCGGCTACTACCGGCGGTTCGTGAAGGACTACGGCAGCATTGTGGGGCCCCTCACGGGTCTCACGTCCAAGAACCAACCAAAGCGGATTAACTGGACCCCCGATTGTCAAGCGGCCTTCGAAAAGCTGAAGGCCGCCCTGTGCACCGCCCCTGTGCTCCAGGCCCCCGATTACAGTCGGGAATTCGTAGTACAGACAGACGCCTCCGACCACGGCATCGGAGCGGTTCTTTCCCAAGTGAACCCCGAGGGTCATGACCAGCCGGTGGCCTTCATCAGCCGACGTCTCCTGGGCCGAGAACAGCGCTGGAGCACCATCGAGAGGGAGGCCTTCGCAGTGGTGTGGGCCCTCAAAAAGCTCCGGCCCTATCTCTTCGGTACCCACTTCCGGGTACAAACCGACCATAGACCCCTGCAGTGGCTGATGCAGATGCGGGGGGAAAACCCAAAACTATTGCGCTGGTCCATCTCCCTGCAGGGAATGGACTTCACCGTGGAGCACCGACCGGGCCAAGACCACGCCAACGCAGATGGCCTGTCCCGCTTCTTCCGCCTCGACGAAGAGAGTCCCCAAGGAGATGGGTGACTCTCCCCGCCTTCAGCTGGGGGGGACGCATGTTGGACAGGCCACACGAAGGGCTTGCGCCCCCCCCGCATGACAGGGCCCAAGCCCCGGCCCCCCAGGCGCGACCCACGAGAATCACCCGCACCCCGTCTCCCGACGGAACTCCTGCCCTCGGACCTCCCTGGAGCACGGGCCCAAGCCACCACCGGCTCCCTCGGCCGGGTCAAGCCGCCATCTTGGGCCCTGCGCCACGAGGCCGCGTGGCCTCCCCCCGACCCTAACCCTGGGCCTGGCCGGCCCCGACATCCCGGCACCACCATCCACCCAGAAGGTGAGCGGATCACTTGGCAGGTCAATGGGAGGACGAAGTGCCAACGACTCTCCCCTGCCAGGTGACGATCGCCTCCAGCTCCCCCAGGCACCGGCTCCACCCCCCCGCTGGGTGTCTGGACACCTTCATCCCGGACCCTCCGACCTCCAAGTGCGAGGGTCCGGACATCAAAGGGCACCTGCCCTATAACTGGAGCAGCTGCGGAGCAGGAAGGCAGTTGTATCCTGGAATCGAGAGACACCGAGAGAACTCAGCCTTGACGGACTACTGGCGCTGCCGTAGCCCTATCTTGTGATCTATCGTCCTGCCTGCTGGCGCTGCCGCGGCCTTCTGCAACATCCATCCTCGTCGGGACCTGCTGGCGCTGCCGCGGCCCGTTGTAACGACCATCTTCACCGGGACCTGCTGGCGCTGCCGCGGACCGTACATCGACCATCTTCACTGGGACCTGCTGGCGCTGCCGCGGCCCGTGTATCGACCATCTTCACTGGGACCTGCTGGCGCTGCCGCGGCCCGTACCAGCTAGACCACCTAAGCTCGAGGATTGGGAGCTACCCATCATACCATCTCAACTACCAGCCTGGTAACCAGACTGTCCCGCTACCCCCTTTTCCCATCTTGAGAGACTTGAATCGAGGGGACCCCTGAGTCCAGACCTCCTTGTACCTTTTCATCGTGCCTTAAGAAGTGCTTATAAAGAACGCTAACTCATCTCCTTGTGTGGTATCTGTCTGTGGGGGGGAAGTTATTTGGGACTGTCCGAGGGCTCGATGACCCCGATCGTGAGCATTTTGGCCACTTCCTCTTGTATGCAGGCCCGTACCACGATCGCTGGAGACGGCTCTCCCCGGAGACCTCTCCCCTTGTCCTCGGCCGACCCTCCCGGTCCGTCTAACAGTCAGAACATTGTTGCATCCTTTGATTACCCGGTGAGGGGCCTTTTTGGTTTGTTCTGTTTCCTGCGGCTTGATGCTGGCCGAGTTCTTATATGCTTTCTGTGTGGGCAGTAAGGTTCTTCTCGTCAGTGATTGAGACGCATCCTACCGTCAGCATTATCAGGACTAGAGAAGACTGATGGTACGAAAAGGTCTTAGCGAGAATGAAATGAGAGTAGTTAGGAAATGAACTGTTGTTGACCTGTGTGTTTCTCTCGTTTCAGGTATCCCTTCCCTTGCAGCCCCTTCCCTACCCTTTCCCTCGCTTGATTACCTCTATGCTCTGTTCACAATTGTCTAGTCAGAGTGTGGGGAAATCAGGAGGTGGACCCATATGAGCATCACCCTGATCCTGAGGAGCGTGGAGCCGTCGTGACAGAATCACGTACCCACGAAAACAGTCTCCTCCCGGTCAGGGTTCGGCTCAGTGATGGCTACGTTAGAGGAAGTTATCCGAGCTTTGAATTTGGTCCAACAGGAAGTCGCCGCTTCTCGCGCAGAGAACGCGGTGCTGAAGGATAGACTTGATAGACAAGCCAGAAATCCATTTGATGTGTCTTCAGGCAGTTCGCAGATCCAGGTACATGTCCCCCCGCCGATTCCCTTGGCTAGTCCGGAAAGGTATGCAGGCGACCCCCATAAAATACAGAATTTCCTGACACAAATTGCGCTACATTTCTCTTGTAGACCTGCCTCTTTTGCCACAAACATATCTAGGGTATACTTCGCTATATCATATCTCACTGGGGACGCCGCCAATTGGGCGGTTCCGTTGGTCAGAAACGACGATCCGCTACTCTCCGATTGGACAGCCTTCCAGATGGAATTCGAGAGGGTATTCGATAGGAGAGCCACCACACTCAGTGCGGATCGGGAGTTGTTGGAACTGCGGCAGGGTAGGAAGGATTTGATTACATACATGACCTCCTTCAACCGACTGGTGGGAGAAACAGCATGGCCAGAGGAAAAACGAATGGCCCTGTATTACCAAGGACTTCGGGACGAACTAAAAGACGTCCTGGCCCAAATTGATCCCCAGCCCAACACTTGTACGGATCTCATAAACCTCACCCTGAGACTAGACCATCGAATGTCCGATAGGGGCGGGGACCGTAGAGGAAGAGAAAGAGGAACGGGGGGCGGAGAGAGACCAATCCGACCCTCTCAGGCCTCGAACGAGGCCGTTCCCGAGCCCATGGACGTCGGGGCTATAAGGCCTCCACTGTCCAAATCCGAACGCGAATCCAGGCGAGTGCAGGGGCTCTGCATGTACTGTGGGAAGAAGGGTCACTACGTAAGGGAGTGCCCTGTGAAGCCCAAGAAAAGGAACGCTTCCTATCCGGGGAAACAAGTAGCCACCGTACAAGCGGAGTCTGACGAACATAAAACCGGAGACCTCAGGGGGGAGGAGGTAGCTGAATGCAAATGGATAGTACCGTCGTTGGGGTTTTCAGGGGTACAGGGAGCAACCGCTCACATAGTGTTGACAATGGTCCTCCGAACCGGGCGGAAACAACATCTGGTTCGGACGATGATTGACTCCGGGGCCACCGGCAACTTTATAGATGACGGACTAGTGCAGCGACTGGGACTTGGAAGAGTGCCCAGCGAAAAACCAGAGACCGTATTAGCAGCAGACGGCAAGCCGTTGAAATCCGGTCCCGTTACTGAGCATACGGATATCATAGAATTAGTGCTCGAAGGTTCACCACAAGACCATGTGGAGAACCTCATGCTGAACATCATTGAGGCACCACAATATGAAATAATTCTGGGCATGCCATGGCTCTGGCATCACAATCCCACCCTGGATTGGAGACAAAAAACCATTGCGTTCAACTCTCCAGACTGTTTGACCTCGTGCATGAAAGCTCATACCTCGCAGGTACTATCCATGGTTCAGGGTTACCAGGTAGCCACAGCAGCCGAAAAGGACGTGGCGTTGCCCGCGGAGTATCAGAGATACCAAGAGGTGTTCAGTGAAACCAAGGCGGAGAAACTCCCTCCACACCGCGAATATGATTGTCAAATTGACCTCATAGATGGCGCCATCATCCCATCATATAGGGTATATGCCTTATCGGAACCCGAAACTAGACACCTACGGGCCTACCTAGACCATTTCTGTTCCATTGGCTTTATTCGCCCTTCTCGTTCACCAGCGGCATCCCCCCTTTTTTTTACGGCGAAAGCCAATGGCGAACTTCGCACGTGTATCGATTACAGACAACTGAATAAAAACACCATTAGAAATCGATACCCTCTCCCACTCATCCCCGTGTTGTTGGATCAGGTCAGGGAGGCCAAGATATATACCCGATTGGATTTAAGAGGGGCGTACCACCTGGTGAGGATCCGAGACGGAGATGAGTGGAAGACGGCTTTTAAAACTCGTTTTGGTTTATTTGAATACTTGGTTATGCCGTTCGGGCTGTGTAACGCCCCGGCGGCTTTCCAGTATTTCCTTAATGATGTTTTAAAAGAATACGTGGACAGATTCGTAATCGTCTATATAGACGACATTTTGGTCTATTCAGTAACAGCTGAACAACATACCAGTCACGTCTTTCACGTCCTACAAGCACTACAGGACAATGGCCTCTATTGTAAACTCAGTAAGTGCGAGTTTAGCGTTACAGAGGTAGAGTTCCTGGGAGTCATATTAAATCCCCGGGGGTTTCGAATGGCAGAGAGGAAGGTGGAAGCAGTCCAGAATTGGCCCATTCCCAAAAGCGTGAGGGAGGTGCAATGCTTTTTGGGGTTCTCAAATTACTATAGACGGTTCATCCCTCAGTTCTCGCAAGTAGCCGCTCCCATCACTAGATTGCTGAGAAAGGCAACCCCGTTTCTGTGGACCTCAGAGGCCACGGAGGCATTTGAGCAACTGAAAAGGGCCTTCTGTAACGCCCCCATTTTGCGACATCCCCAAATGGAGAACCCATTCATTGTGGAGGCGGACGCCTCGGATGTGGCCACAGGGGCGGTGCTATCACAGAGGGACAAACACACAGGCCAATTGCACCCGGTGGCGTTCCTATCCAAAAAGCTAAATGCAGCAGAAGCAAATTACACGGTGGCCGAGAAAGAACTCCTGGCCATAAAGACAGCCTTCCAAGAGTGGAGGCATTACCTTTGGGGAGCACAACATCCAATAACGGTATACTCGGACCACCGAAACTTGCAGTACATGAAAACGGCCAGACACCTGTCACAAAGGCAAATGAGGTGGATGCTGTTTTTTGCAGGATATGACTTTGTGATCACCTTTAGACCAGGAGCTGACAACAAAAAAGCAGATTCATTGTCTAGGCAGGGGGAAGCGGAAGAAGCCATACAGGATGAACCAAGAACAATCATACCCCCCGAGAGAATTGTATGTACCATATCCGCAAATCAGTTCATGGAACAAGTGACCGGTAACCGATCTCCACAACAGTGGAAAAAATGGGCATCTGAAGATGTTCGTAGGACTCTCAAACATGGAATCCCGCTGCACGAGAACAAACTATACCTACCTACCCACGCCCTCCGATTGAAGGCGTTCAATTGGTGTCACAATGCGACATTAGCAGGCCACCCAGGAGTAAAAAAAAACATGCACTTGGTGCAAAGGCGATTCTGGTGGGGGAGTTTGGCAAAGGACGTGAAACTATGGATAGAACAATGCGAAACATGTGCCAGGGCAAAAGGCGAACAGAACAAGAACAAAGGACTGTTAATGCCTCTACCCACGCCCTCACAACCATGGCAGTCTATCAGCGTGGATTTTATAGTGGGTCTCCCACGGGATCAGGGATGTAACGCCATATTAGTAGTCGTAGACAGTCTGACGAAAATGGGCCATTTTATTCCCTGCAATAACCTGCCTACGGCCAGCGAAACAACGCAACTACTTTTGACGAATGTAGTGAAGTTACACGGAATTCCCCGGGTCATAATCTCCGACAGAGGCCCCCAATTCATAGCACGGTTCTGGCACGTGTGGTGCCAGGCTCTTCGAGTGGAAGACGCTCTGTCTACCAGCTTCCACCCGCAAACCGATGGGCAAACGGAGAGGCTGAACCAAACCATCAAGAAATATCTACGATGCTATGCCAACGAAGCAGAAAAATCGTGGGTATCCCTGTTATGGTTGGCCGAACTGTCGTACAACAATGCGTGGCATTGTTCGACAGGAGAAACCCCTTTTCGGGCCAATACGGGCTTCCATGCAAACACCTTACCAGTGGCCATTCCTAGTGAAGTACAAAACCATCCAACAGTCTTGGCACAGATGAAAGCCCTCTTAAAAGGTCATCGCCGCATCCAAGCACATCTCCAACAAGCCAAGACATCCTACAAGAAATGGGCAGACAAACACCGACAAGAGGGTCCAACATACCAAGCAGGCGATAGAGTATGGCTCTCTACAAAGAATTTTCCACCCACGGTATATAGGTCGATATACCGTCCTGCGCAGAATAAATCCAGTGGCCTATAAACTGAAATTGCCAGGGTCATTGAGAGTCCACCCAGTATTCCACTGCAGCCTGCTGAAACCAGCAAAAGGCAAACCCCACAAAGTACCGCCACCCGTGATAGTGGACGGGGAAAAAGAATATGAGGTACGACGCATCCTGGATTCCAAGTACCGCCAAGGATGCCTGTGGTACTTGGTGTCATGGAAGGGTTACACTGCGGAGAACGATTCTTGGGAACCGTGCTCAGGGGTCCATGCCCCCCGTGCGGTGCGATCGTTTTATGCCCGAAATCCTGGCGCTAGGAGGCGCATGGGAGGGGGGCGTACTGTCAGGCCGTGAGGTAACGAGCCGCGCCTACTCCCGACAACTCGTCGGAACTACAATTCCCGGCGGCCTGTGCCGAAGGGGAGGAGCCACGAGGATATAGTCGCGTACGGCGCTCCCGGCGTCGTACGTGAGACTGACCAGATTTGCCAAACGGACGCTTGGCAAGGTGATTTCCGCGTTTACGAGGCGAGCTCTATCGCCCAACCCGGGTTCTATTCGGACCCACCTTCTTGCTACGCGACACGGCTGAGCGTGAGTTAGAGTCCAGGAACCTTGAGCCGAAGTTACGGATCAGCTGCGGACCTTCCAGGGAGGCGGGAGGACTCGTAGCGGTGTATCAGACCCCCCCGGTTTCTCCCTGAGAACACAGGGCTTGGGCAGGACTGTTCCCGGTCGGACTCCGAGAGACCTGGGTCTGCCGACGACCAGAGGGGTAAGACTCTTGACCCCCGGAGCGGAGGTTGAGAGTAGTTGTTCTCATTGTTTTCGAGACATTTGGCCACCGCCTCTAGGCTTCCAGGGAGGAAGTGGAGAGGCTCGTTTTTTCTTTTGTTGTTAGGGGCTAAAATCAGGGATGAGACTTTTGTTCGTTTGAATTCCAGGGCCTTGTTCGAACTTGTGCACAGGGTCAACGGGGTTTATCAAAACTGTGCCAACAGAGTTTCCATTGCTCCAGGTTAGGCACTCTTTCCTCCAGCGTCAGAACATTGTTGCATCCTTTGATTACCCGGTGAGGGGCCTTTTTGGTTTGTTCTGTTTCCTGCGGCTTGATGCTGGCCGAGTTCTTATATGCTTTCTGTGTGGGCAGTAAGGTTCTTCTCGTCAGTGATTGAGACGCATCCTACCGTCAGCATTATCAGGACTAGAGAAGACTGATGGTACGAAAAGGTCTTAGCGAGAATGAAATGAGAGTAGTTAGGAAATGAACTGTTGTTGACCTGTGTGTTTCTCTCGTTTCAGGTATCCCTTCCCTTGCAGCCCCTTCCCTACCCTTTCCCTCGCTTGATTACCTCTATGCTCTGTTCACAATTGTCTAGTCAGAGTGTGGGGAAATCAGGAGGTGGACCCATATGAGCATCACCCTGATCCTGAGGAGCGTGGAGCCGTCGTGACACCCAGTGCCCTTGATACACAGGACGTAGTGCTCCCCTTATGCACAGCACCCAGTGCCCCCTGATACACAGGATGTAGCCCCCCTATGCACAGCACCCAGTGCCCCCCTGATACACAGGACATAGTGCCCCCTTATGCACAGCACCCAGTGCCCCCATATGGACAGGATGTTGTGCCTCCCCTTATGCACAGCACCCAGTGCCCCCTTATGCACAGCACCCAGTGCCCCCTTATGCACAGCACCCAGTGCCCCCTGATACACCCAGTACACCCTTATGGACAGGACGTAGTGCCCCCCTTAATGCAGAGCATCCAGTGCCCCGGATACACAGGACGTAGTGCTCCCCTTAAGCACTGTACCCAGTGCTCCCTGATACACAGGATGTAGTGCTCCACTTATGCACTGCACCCAGTGCCCCCTGATACACAGGACATAGTGCCCCCTTATGCACAGCACCCAGTGCCCCCCTATGGACACGATGTAGTGCCCCTCCTTATGCACAGCATCCAGTGCCCCCTGATGCCCAGCACCTAGTACACTTTGTTGCAGTGCACCCAGTGCCCTTGATACACAGGACGTAGTGCTCCCCTTATGCACAGCACCCAGTGCCCCCTGATACACAGGATGTAGCCCCCCTATGCACAGTACCCAGTGCCCCCCTGATACACAGGACATAGTGCCCCCTTATGCACAGCACCCAGTGCCCCCCTATGGACAAGATGTAGTGCTCCACTTATGCACAGCACCCAGTTCCCCCTGGTACACAGAACATTGTGTCCCCTTATGCACAGCACCCAGTGCCCACCTTATGGACAGGATGTGGTGCCCCCCTTATGCACAACATCCAGTGCCCCCTGATGCCCAGCACCCAGTACGCCCTTATGGACAGGACGTAGGGCCCCCCCCCCTTATGCACTGCACCCAGTGTCCCCTGATACACAGGATGTCGCCCCCCCTTATGCACAGCACCCAGTGCCCCTGATACACAGGACATAGTGCTCCCCCGATGCACTGCAATCATTTCCCCCTGATACACAAAACGTAGTGCCCCATTATACACTGCACCCAGTGCCCCCTGATACACAGGATGTAGCCCCCCCCTTATGCACAGCACCCAGTGCCCCCTGGTACACAGAACATAGTGTCCCCTTATGCACAGCACCCAGTGCACCCCTATGGACAGGATGTAGTGCCCTCCCTTATGCAGAGCATCCAGTACCCCCTGATGCCAAGAACTCAGTACTCCCTGTTGCAGTGCACCCAGTGCCCTTGATACACAGGACGTAGTGTCCCCCTTATGCACAGCACCCAGTGCTCCCTGATGAACAAGATGTAGTGCCCCCCTCATGACTGCACCCAGTGCCCCCGATACACAGGATGTAGCCTCCCGTATGCATAGCACCCAGTGCCCCTGATACACAGGACATAGTGCCCCCCCGATGCACTGCATTCATTGCCCCCTGATACACAAAACGTAGGGCCCCCCTTATGTACTGAACCCAGTGGCCCCTGATACACAGGATGTAGCCCCCCCCCCCCTTATAGACAGCACTCAGTGCCCCCTGATACACAGGACATAGTGCCCCCTTATGGACAGCACCCAGTGCCCCCCTATGGACAGTGTTGGACCTAGAGTCCTAGGGTAGCTTGGCTCAGGTGGAAAGGCCTTACTCCAGAGTTACATGTCGTGCTTGCATCACACCCACTTCACACTCCAGCGTTCCATCACTAAAAATGACGCTACACCAAATAATTAGAAAAGGTAAAAAAGCTTTATCTTTCCTTATATAATGTATCTCCTTCCCTTTCAAGTGAAGCCAATCAGTTTTTATCTTCTGCATATCAGGATCAAAACATATCATTGTGTCTAAATTAGCAGTACTATTCTGCTTTAGACTGGTATGAAATTAAGCGCGCCACTTGGTGATTCAGTCCAGCACAGTAAACTCAATAGCGCATTAAATAAAGTCACTAGACGTAGCGCTACACATAGCATTTACAATGCGCTGGAAATTAGATTATTACATTAAGCGCTGCACATAGCATACATTATGCTCTTCAAATCAGGTTACTACATTAAGCACTGCACTTAGAAATCACAATGCGCTTGAAATCAGGTTATTACATTAAGCGCTGCACATAGAAATCACAATGCGCTTGAAATCAGGTTATTACATTAAGCGCTGCACTTAGAAATCACAATGCGCTTGAAATCAGGTTATTACATTAAGCGCTGCACATAGGAATCACAATGCGCTTGAAATCAGGTTATTCCATTAAGCGCTGCACATAGCACTTCAATTCTGGCAATACCTTTATGCATGAAATATAACCTTAAATATGCTCATGACACCTGGCTGGTCTTTGCAGCATAGAACATGGCTTTCCCTTGAAACAGGAAATCTGGCCTTTCAGGACATTAAACTGGCATTCAATAGCAGACTCCTGTATACCCCCAAAGTGCCCGGCTTACTAGGTGAATACCACGTCTTCCACAGGGTGAGAATGGAGGGGGCCACAAGCCGAGTTATTCTTTCCGCTGGGCAGTGGGGGCTCACCGGGCTCAAGGAGAGACTTCCCCAGGGGAGGGGCGAATCCAGGGCCACTCCGGCCTTCCGCCCTCCTCCCCAGGGGTTTCCTTACTTGTGGGCCTCTGGTAGGACTTTTCGGCCGGTTGAGGACTCGCTCCTCAGAGAGCTCCACATGCCGGCAGGCCTCACTCTCTGGCGGTGTCCGGTGGGGGTTGCGCTGACGTGGAGTCGTCCTCAGGCCACACAATGTTTCCTAAGGCCAGGCGCTACTCTTAGTGGCTGCCGGGAGGCGCGCCCGCAGCCGCCAGAAGCAGCGCGGCCTGCGGGGGCGCGGCCTCCTCACACAATCGGGCAGCGGCGGGGGCGGCGCTCCACAGTCCGCCCCCAACACGTGATACGAGTGTTGCTGGCTTCAAGGCCTGACGCGGCCTTCTATTCCCCTCCGGTGGCTTCCTCACAATTCTGGGCTGCACCGCGCTAACGTATCCAGTCACAGTGGGGCCCCGGTCTTCCTCACAAGCCCCAGGTGACAGAAGAGACGATCTTTCAAACCCTGGGCTGCAGCGGTGAGTGTTTCCTTCTGGGATCTCAGTGCGGGGGTGGCCAAAATTAAGGGGGGTGATCTGTAGCTCAGGGGCAGTCGAATCGGACAGCCAATTTCCTGGGTCTGTGGCGATGATCACATTCTTGTTCAGTCAAGAAAAGCTGTCAGTCACTAGATCTGGGTTATTCCAGGGTTCCAGGCAACAGCAGGGATGTGGAGGATTTGGCCAATGATGGTGACTCTCTACCCTGTCTCCCTTCAGGGGTCCTGGCTAGACAAAGAGCGCATAAGGTTGATGTGACCCCAGGGTCAGGTCAAGAGGTAGGGGGTAGTGTCAGCCGAGGGGAGAAGAAAAAGCAGGCCCTAAGAACTGTCAATTTCCCTCTCTAGTGCATCCACCTCCCCACTCAGGTGCCTTACTCCTGACTACCTCACGTCACACCTTCTACAAAATGGCCGATGCACCTCACCTCTATTTATAGTCTGGGCCCTGACTGGCCAGTGGCCCAGAAGGTTCTGGAACCCCTCATGACAGTCTATGGCCCAGGTTCTGAGGTGACAGTTTAGGCCACCATTTTGTGTAGGAGCTCTCTCCCTCCCTCCATTTTAGAGAAGCACCTTGCGCCTCACCCTCAATCCGTGAAAATGGGGCACCCAGAGCCTCTACGTCAACACCAAAAAAACTAGTGGACCGAAAAATTAGAGGGTAAAGGAAGAAAAATGAGGAGGGAACAGCTAAAGGACTGGCAGGTCTAATAGACAGGATGTAGTGCCCCCCCTTATGTACAGCATCCAGTGCCCCCTGATTCCCAGCACCTAGTACACCCTGTTGCAGGGCATCTAGTGCCCTTGATACACAGGACGTAGTGTCCCCCTTCTGCACAGCACCCAGTGCTCCCTGATGAACAGGATGTAGTGCCCCCCTCATAACTGCAACCAGTGCCCCTGATACACAGGATGTAGCCCCCCGTATGCATAGCACCCAGTGCCTCTGATGCACAGGACATAGTGCCCCCCGAAGCACTGCATTCATTGCCCCCTGATACACAAAACGTAGTGCCCCCCTTATGCACTGCACCCAGTGCCCCCGATACACAGGACATAGTGCCCCCTTATGCACAGCACCCAGTGCCCCCCTATGGACAGGATGTAGTGCCCCCTATGCACAGCATCCAGTGTCCCCTGACGCCCAGTACACCCTGTTGCAGTGCACCCAGTACCCTTGATACACAGGACGTGGTGTCCCCCTTATGCACTGCACCCAGTGCCCCCTGATACACAGGATGTAGCCCCCCCTTATGCACAGCACCCAGTGCCCCCCTGATACACAGGACATAGTGCCCCCCTTATGCGCAGCGCCCCCCTATGGACAGGATGTAGTGCCTCTCCCTTATGCACAGCATCCAGTGCCCCCTGATGCCCAGCACCCAGTAAACCCTTATGGACAGGACATAGTGTCCCCCTTAATGTAGAGCATCCAGTGCCCCCGATACACAGGACGTAGTGCACCCTTATGCACAGCACTCAGTGCCCCCTGATACACAGGACATAGTGCCCCCTTATACACAGCACTCAGTGCCCACCTTATGGACAGGATGTAGTGCCCCCCTTATGCACAGCATCCAGTGCCCCCTGATGTCCAGCACCCAGTACAACCTTATGGACAGGACATAATGCCCCCCCTTAAGGCAGAGCCTCCAGTGCCCCCTGATGCACAGAACATAGTGCTCCACTTATGCACTGCACCCAGTGCCCCCTGATACCCAAGATGTAGCCCTCTTATGCACAGCACCCAGTGCCTCCTGATACACAGGACATAGTGCCCCCTTATGCACCGCACACAGTGCCCACCTTATGGCCAGGATGTAGTCCCCCCGTATGCACAGCATCCAGTGCCCCCTTATGCACAGCACCTAGTACACCCTTATGGACAGGACATAGTGCCCCCCCTTATGCACTGCACCCAGTGCCCCTTGACACACAGGATGCAGCCCCCCCTTATGCATAGCATCCAGTGCCCCTGATACATAGGACATAGTGCCCCCTTGTGCACAGCACCCAGTTCCCCCCTTAAGGACAGGATGTAGTGCCCCCCCCTTATGCACAGCATCCAGTGCCCCCTGATGCCCAGCATCCAGTACACCCTTATGGACAGAACGTAGTGCCCCCCTTAATGCAGAGCCTCCAGTGCCCCCTGATACACAGGACATAGCGCTGCACTTATGCACTGCATCCCGTGCCCCCTGATACACAGGACATAGTGCCACCCTTACGCACCGCATCTAGTGACCCCTTATACACAGGACAAAATGCCTCCTTATGCACAGCACCCAGTATATCCTGATGCACAGCACCCATTACAGCCTGATGCACAGCACCCAGTGCCCCCTGATGCACAGGACATAGTGCCCCCCTTATGCACAGGACGTATTGCCTCCTTATGCGCAGCCTCCAGCTCACCCTGATACATAGGACATAGTGCCCCCTTGTGCACAGCACCCAGTTCCCCCCTTAAGGACAGGATGTAGTGCCCCCCCCTTATGCACAGCATCCAGTGCCCCCTGATGCCCAGCATCCAGTACACCCTTATGGACAGAACGTAGTGCCCCCCTTAATGCAGAGCCTCCAGTGCCCCCTGATACACAGGACATAGCGCTGCACTTATGCACTGCATCCCGTGCCCCCTGATACACAGGACATAGTGCCACCCTTACGCACCGCATCTAGTGACCCCTTATACACAGGACAAAATGCCTCCTTATGCACAGCACCCAGTATATCCTGATGCACACCACCCATTACAGCCTGATGCACAGCACCCAGTGCCCCCTGATGCACAGGACATAGTGCCCCCCTTATGCACAGGACGTATTGCCTCCTTATGCGCAGCCTCCAGCTCACCCTGATACATAGGACATAGTGCCCCCTTGTGCACAGCACCCAGTTCCCCCCTTAAGGACAGGATGTAGTGCCCCCCCCTTATGCACAGCATCCAGTGCCCCCTGATGCCCAGCATCCAGTACACCCTTATGGACAGAACGTAGTGCCCCCCTTAATGCAGAGCCTCCAGTGCCCCCTGATACACAGGACATAGCGCTGCACTTATGCACTGCATCCCGTGCCCCCTGATACACAGGACATAGTGCCACCCTTACGCACCGCATCTAGTGACCCCTTATACACAGGACAAAATGCCTCCTTATGCACAGCACCCAGTATATCCTGATGCACAGCACCCATTACAGCCTGATGCACAGCACCCAGTGCCCCCTGATGCACAGGACATAGTGCCCCCCTTATGCACAGGACGTATTGCCTCCTTATGCGCAGCCTCCAGCTCACCCTGGTACACAGGACATAGTGTCCCCCCTTGTGCACATAACTCAGTGCTCCCTGATACACAGGATGTAGTGCCCCCCCTTATGCACAGCACCTAGTGCCCCCCTTATGCACAGGATATAGTGTCCCCCCCCCCCACTTATGCACTGCACCCAGTACACCCTGATGCACAGCACATCCTGACGCACATCAACCAGTGCCCCCAATACACAGGACTAAGTGCCACCTTATGCCCAGTACTCTGTGCCACTTTATGCACAGCACCCAGTGCCTACCTCATGCACAACACTTCCAGAACAGTACCCAGTGAGCCCTTGATGCACATGACCCAGTGCCTCTCTTCTGCACAGTATCCAGTACCCCAAAGCACAGTACTCAGTGCCCTCGTATGCCCCTCACCCAGAGCCCCAACAGTGGGGCATCACAGAGAGCACCTGCGATGCACAACATCCAGTGCCCCCATATGTATAGCACCCAGCGCCCCTTGATGAACAGCACATAGTGCCTCCCCTATACACAGCACCATGCAGTGCCCTGATGCACAGCACCCAGTGTTCCTGTCAAGCACACTATCCAGTGTCCCCTTATGTAGAGCACCTAGCACTGCCTTTCTGCATAGTGCCCAGTAAACCCTGATGCACAACACCCAGTGCCCCTGCCACAAAGGATGTGGTACCCCCTTATGCACAGCACCCAGTGCCCCTGTTGCAAAGCGCTCTATGCCATTTTATGCACAGCACCCAGAAACGTCCTCATGCACAACACCAAGTGCCCCCTTACGAACAGCACCCAGTGACCCCCTGGTGCCCAGCACCCAGAGCCCCTTTTAACCACAGTATCCAGTGTCCCCAAAGCACAGTATGCAATGTCCTCCTTATGCCCAACACCCAGAAGCCCAGCAATGCAGATCATGCAGTGCCCCCCAGGCACAACATCCAGTGCCCGCATAATGCACAACAACCAGTGGCTCTCTTTTTCACTGCACCTAGTGCTGCCCCTGATGCACACATCCCAGAGGTCACCTTATGCACAGCACCTAATTCCCCTTTATGCATAGCCATGGACGGCTTAGGGCGGTGCCGACATACTGGGGGCTGACCTGGGGGGGGGGGGGCACTGACCTCAAGGGGGCGCGACGTATTTAGCAATAACAGGATTTAAAAGCACCTGCTGCAGAGCTCCTTGTGTTTCCAGCTTTCGGGCAGCAATAAAAATGTCAAGATAACACCTGTGATTCATGTTCATACTAGAGAGACAGACCGATTGGAGTTTTGTCTAGTGGCAGTTTTGACTCGCTATAAAGTAGCGCAGAGGGTTAATATGCCAGCTGCAAGGAACAGATCTATATTTTATGTGGATAACTGAGTGGATTAGTAAAGCCAATCTTTACCAGAGCTTTAAAACAAAGGAAATCATTTGACAGAGGGGCTCCGGAGGGATGAGGGGCACTTTTGCAAGGTGGTGGTAAGGGAATCCGAGGAGGGGTTCATAAGGAAGGGCGTCAAAAAAATATTTCATACCGCGTGCCAGAGCTAAAGCTGGCCCTGTGCACACCTCACAGTGCATGAGGGGCGCCCCTGAGGCACATCACCAGGGTGTCTCTGAGGGGCATCATGCAGTGCTCACCTGACCAGCATCATACAATCTTCACCTAAGGTGCATCTCCCACTGCTCACCTGAGCAGCACCACCCACTTGCACTCTGAGGTGCATCACTCAGTGTACCATGAGGTGCATCACTCAATGTACCATGAGGTACATCACTCAATGTATCATGAGGTGCATCACTCAGTGTATCCTGCGGTGCATCACTAATGTATCGGTGGTGCATAACTCACTGTATCTTGAGGTACATACATCGGTGTATCATGAGGTGCATCACTCAGTGTATCCTGCGGTGCATCAAACAGTGTATCCTGCAGTGCATCAAACAGTGTTTCCTGAGGTGCATCAAACAGTGTATTGTGAGGTGCATAACTCACTGTATCTTGAGGTACATACCTCAGTGTATCCTGAGGTGCATCACTCGGTGTATCCTGTGGTGCATCAATCGGTGTATCCTAATGTGCATCACTAGGTGTATCCTGAAGTGCATAACTCATTGCATCCTGAGATGCATCACTCAGTGTATCTTGAGGTACATCACTCAGTGTATCTTGAGGTACATACCTCAGAGTATCATGAGGTGCATCATTCAGTGTATATTGAGGTACAAACCTCAGTGTATCTTGAGATGCATCATTCTGTGTATGCTGAGGTGCAGCACTCAGTGTATCCTGAGGTACATAACTCAGTGTACCTTGAGGTGCATCACTCAGTGCATGTTAAGGTACATCACGCAGTGCATCTTGAGGTGCATCACTTAGTGTATCTTGAGGTACATACCTCAGTGTATCATGAGGTGCATCACTCAGTGCATCTTGAGTACATAATTAAGTGTACCTTGAGGTACATCACTCAGTGCATCTTAAGGTACATCACACAGTGCATCCTGAGGTGCATTACTCAGTGTATCTTGAGGTGCATTACTCAGTGTATCTTGAGGTGCATCACTCAGTATATCTTGAGGTGCATCACTCAGTGTATCTTGAGGTGCATCACACAGTGTATCCTGAGGTGCATACCTCAATGTATCTTGAGGTACATACATCAGTATATCATGAGGTGCATCACTCGGTGTATCCTGAGGTGCATCCCTCTGTGTATCCTGAGGTGCATAACTTGGTGTTTCCTGAGGTGCATCACTCAGTGTATTCTGAGGTGCATCACTCGGTGTATTCTGAGGTGCATCACTCGGTGTATCCGGAGGTGTACTCTGAGGTGCATCACTCTGTGTATCCTGAGGTGCATCACTCAGTGTATCCTGAGGTGCATCAATTGGTGTATCCTGAGCTGCATCAATCGGAGTATCCTGAGGTGCATCACTTGGTGTATCCTGGGGTGCATCACTCGGTGTATCCTGCGGTGCATCACTCAGTGTATCTTTAGGTGCATCACTCTGTGTATGCTGAGGTGCATCCCTCAGTGTATCCTGAGTTACATAATTCAGTGTACCTTGGGTAACATCACTCAGTGCATCTTAAGGTACATCACTCTGTGTATCCTGAGGTACATTACATGGTGTTTCCTGAGGTATATACCTTGGTGTTTTATGAGGTGCATCACTTAGTGTATCCTGCGGTGCATCACCATCTTGCGGTACATTTCTCGGTGTATCCTGAGGTACCTCACTCATTGTATCCTGAGGTGCATAACTTGGTGTATCCTGGGGTGCATAAGTCGGTGTATCCTGGGGTGCATAAGTCGGTGTATCCTGAGGCGCATTACTTGGTGTTTCCTGAGGTATATACCTTGGTGTATCCTGAGGTGCATCACTCAGTATATCTTGAGGTACATCTCTCGGTGTATCTTGAGGTACATCTCTCGGTGTATCTTGAGGTGCATCACACAGTGTATCCTGAGGCAGATCACTCAGTATATCCGGAGATGCATCACGCAGTGTATCCTGAGGCTCATTACTCAGTGTATCCTGAGGCACATCAAACAGTGCACACTGTGGTGTATCACCCGCTGTTCCCCTGCACTGCATGCATAGTTCGCCCTTAGTGCATCTCACCGTGTAACTTTTCGTGCACTCAGCTCTATGCATCTTGCTGCACAGGATTATGTATAACTGGTGGCCCAAGCACAGATGCCGGTATGTCTGTTGGACTTGGAGGCGGGCGTGCGTGTGTGTGTGCGTCATGCACCACCATGTACATGCACTATGCCAGAGCCAGACCTACATCTTTGAAAATGCTTGTGTTTGTTGATGTACCTGCTGACAGCATCAGAGAGACCGGGATGTGCAGTAACAGACACTAGTGTCTGCAGTCGGACACCCTCGTCCAGAGCTCTGCGACTCATCACCGCGTGCCGCAGTCCCCAGCAGTTCATTCTTTGCCATATCATCACACCGTATAGTCTGGGCTTGTTATTCCCTCCCTGCTGGGTTGCTGAGGATGTTTCCTCAGTATTTAATAATTGTTTTGATTTCCCTTATTTTATTTTCTCTGTGTGCAGTGCTGCCTCCTCACTGCAGGTCCCCGCTTGTTGAGATCCACTCTGCCTGCCAGCACCGGCTCTCTTCACATCTGGGGCGGTGCAAGCCTGTCTGCGACTCCTGCTCTCCTGGAGCAGAAGAGAATTGACTTTAGAATAGTATTTGCATCTCCACTGGGGAGAAAACGAAGCAGTTACTGATGTGGGTTCGGCTCTGCTCACTGTAGACACAGCCTTTTACAAAGTAGCTGTGGTGGCACAACCGCCAATAAGACACCCGGACAGACGCCTGTGCTTTGTCGGTCTGTTGAACGACAGTGGGGTCTGTATGTACCTACACACACCTAGACTGATGTGCAAATGGCAGGTACAGCCACACCAGACAAACGTGTGAGTAAGATTTGCGCTCTCCATGAAGCACAAATTGGGGTCAGACTGGCCGATAGGGCAATCAGGCAGTCCCCGACAGGCTGCTCTGACAGGTCACTGTGTAGGGCAGACTTTAGGTCGCAGCCTACCAGACAGGGCAGCTGGGGAGTTTCAGAAAGTTGACCTGGAAATGCATTCGGCCCGTTGCTTGCCACTGGCTTTGTAACTTACATTTTCTTGCTTTTCATTTGCTAGATTAGGCTCTCCAAATTCACTCCGTCCACCCCATTCCAAAACCTTATTTTTAGGTCGCAGACACAGCTGTAGGGTATGCGAAAGACATCTTGGGGAGTTTCAGAAAGTTGACCTGGGAATGCATTCTTCCCGTTGCTTGCCATTGGCTTCGTATCTCACATTTTTTTGCTTTTCATTTGCTGGCTTTGGCTCTCCAGGTTCACTTCGTCCCTCCCATTCCTAAACCTTATTTACCAGTATTCTTTCAAGAGCGCCCTTACTGTAAACAGGCCTGTAAATCTTGTTCTTATCTCTCCACGTTTGCTGTGCATTCATAGACAGAGGTCAAATGTCAAACTGTGTATTCCAGGGAGTTTGAGGTTTGCTTTTGGCTGACTTTAAAGTGAGGGCGTTTATAGGAAAGAGGAATACAAATTGCTCTCACCATGGGTGTTTGTGTGCACTGCCTGGTATTTTGTTTTTAAACAAATGAAATGTCCTCTCTTTGTAATAATTTTCTGTGTGCACATTGCTGCTATAGATACACGTCGTGTTTTATTCATGCAGTCGTGCTGTGGGATCAACTTAGATTAAATCCACTTGGAAAACGCAAACATACATAAACTTAAGTGACAATTCCACGATGCCCGCTGTCGTGATAATGAGCAGGACCCGCCGGGCAAGTTGTTCTTAGTGGGTGCCTCATTTCCTATGTGTGCATTGCAGATGCTGATATCTGTCATGCTTTATGTGTGCATGCATACTGCAGCAACAAAGTATACAATCTCTATTGCATAGCCACCCGGCATGGAGCACTGAAACCTGCATTCAAATTATGGGCGCAACTGATCGAAATGTAGGTTTTTTTTCTTAACCCAGGATACTGCGGCAGCTTTCTTTTTAAATAAGTGACATTTCTGTTTTTATTGCGATTTCACCTGTGCGCATTGCATCTATGAATGTGTGCCATTATGTGCATTAACTTCACATGTGGGATGCAAGCTTTTCTGGTAGTACCTGCGTTTCACTTACTTTCTCGTTTGGGTTGCGCCTGCGTCTCTCGCGCCTTTCTACACACGGGGCCACCTGAGCAGCACAGGCGTAGCACCAGGTAGGGTTCAGGCAACACCGTCTCAGCTGGCATTGGACCTCATGCCAAAACTCATCACTACCTGATTTGGTTCAGCAAAATGTGCAATACTTTTACTGATGTCGCCTGCCCTCCTTCAACCTCCTGACGTCATTCGCAGTCTCTCTCAGTGCCTGCATCTGGGAGTCTCATGCAGAGACTGAAAAAGACCCGACCACTACATTCTATATGCAAGAAAGTTAATTCAACTTTCTCGTTCGCCACTTAAAACAAGCGTCGGCAACGCCAATGTGTGATCTATTGACTTTCTCAGTGTTTTGTTCCAGCCATGTTGTAGAGCAGCACAACTGCTGTTCAGCATGGTTGAAAGTAAAAAGCAAGAAAGTGCTCTGAAGCGGCCAGCATTGAAAGTGTTCTACCGTTTTTTCTGTTTTAAATTGACGTTGAACCAGGCTGCACAACAACCGCGCTGCTGTACAACATGGCTAAATAAGCATTTGCAATGCAATAGGTCTCGCATTTGTAGGAAATTGAGCTTTTGGCATTGTAAAATTACAATGCCTTTTATTTATGTTTTGGTTTTAAAACAAATAAAAGGCATTGTCATTGTTAGACGGACCGGGAGGGTCGGCCGAGGACAAGGGGAGAGGTCTCCGGGGAGAGCCGTCTCCAGCGATCGTACAGACAAATAACTTCCCCCCCACAGACAGATACCACACAAGGAGATGAGTTAGCGTTCTTTATAAGCACTTCTTAAGGTACGATGAAAAGGTACAAGGAGGTCTGGACTCAGGGGTCCCCTCGATTCAAGTCTCTCAAGATGGGAAAAGGGGGTAGCGGGACAGTCTGGTTACCAGGCTGGTAGTTGAGATGGTATGATGGGTAGCTCCCAATCCTCGAGCTTAGGTGGCCTAGCTGGTACGGGCCGCGGCAGCGCCAGCAGGTCCCAGTGAAGATGGTCGATACACGGGCCGCGGCAGCGCCAGCAGGTCCCAGTGAAGATGGTCAATGTACGGTCCGCGGCAGCGCCAGCAGGTCCCGGTGAAGATGGTTGTTACAACGGGCCGCGGCAGCGCCAGCAGGTCCCGACGAGGATGGATGTTGCAGAAGGCCGCGGCAGCGCCAGCAGGCAGGACGATAGATCACAAGATAGGGCTACGGCAGCGCCAGTAGTCCGTCAAGGCTGAGTTCTCTCGGTGTCTCTCGACTCCAGGATACAACTGCCTTCCTGCTCCGCAGCTGCTCCAGTTATAGGGCAGGTGCCCTTTGATGTCCGGACCCTCGCACTTGGAGGTCGGAGGGTCCGGGATGAAGGTGTCCAGACACCCAGCGGGGGGGTGGAGCCGGTGCCTGGGGGAGCTGGAGGCGATCGTCACCTGGCAGGGGAGAGTCCTTGGCACTTCGTCCTCCCATTGACCTGCCAAGTGATCCGCTCACCTCCTGGGTGGATGGTGGGGCCGGGATGTCGGGGCCGGCCAGGCCCAGGGTTAGGGTCGGGGGGAGGCCACGCGGCCTCGTGGCGCAGGGCCCAAGATGGCGGCTTGACCCGGCCGAGGGAGCCGGTGGTGGCTTGGGCCCGTGCTACAGGGAGGTCCGAGGGCAGGAGTTCCGTCGGGAGACGGGGTGCGGGTGATTCTCGTGGGTCGCGCCTGGGGGGCCGGGGCTTGGGCCCTGTCATGCGGGGGGGGCGCAAGCCCTGCGTGTGGCCTGTCCAACATGCGTCCCCCCCAGCTGAAGGCGGGGAGAGTCACCCATCTCCTTGGGGACTCTCTTCGTCGAGGCGGAAGAAGCGGGACAGGCCATCTGCGTTGGCGTGGTCTTGGCCCGGTCGGTGCTCCACGGTGAAGTCCATTCCCTGCAGGGAGATGGACCAGCGCAATAGTTTTGGGTTTTCCCCCCGCATCTGCATCAGCCACTGCAGGGGTCTATGGTCGGTTTGTACCCGGAAGTGGGTACCGAAGAGATAGGGCCGGAGCTTTTTGAGGGCCCACACCACTGCGAAGGCCTCCCTCTCGATGGTGCTCCAGCGCTGTTCTCGGCCCAGGAGACGTCGGCTGATGAAGGCCACCGGCTGGTCATGACCCTCGGGGTTCACTTGGGAAAGAACCGCTCCGATGCCGTGGTCGGAGGCGTCTGTCTGTACTACGAATTCCCGACTGTAATCGGGGGCCAGGAGCACAGGGGCGGTGCACAGGGCGGCCTTCAGCTTTTCGAAGGCCGCTTGACAATCGGGAGTCCAGTTAA
This sequence comes from Triturus cristatus, assembly GCF_964204655.1. Lineage (NCBI taxonomy): Eukaryota > Metazoa > Chordata > Amphibia > Caudata > Salamandridae > Triturus > Triturus cristatus. The sequence goes on along the minus strand of NC_140593.1, from coordinate 1,145,783,608 downwards.
TCCGCTTTGGTTGGTTCTTGGACGTGAGACCCGTGAGGGGCCCCACAATGCTGCCGTAGTCCTTCACGAACCGCCGGTAGTAGCCGGTGAGCCCCAAGAAGGCTCGGACTTCGGTCTGAGTGACGGGGGGCTGCCAGGACTGGATGGCAGCAATCTTAAGTTGCAGTGGGGCCACCAGCCTGCTCCCCACCTGGTGCCCCAGGTAGGTCACGGACCCTTGACCAATTTGGCATTTGCCGGCCTTAATCGTGAGGCCGGCCCGCTGGAGGGCCTGTAGGACCTCCTGGAGGTGGAGGAGGTGGTCGGACCAGTGGCGGCTGTATACAGCGATATCGTCCAGGTAGGCAGCGCTGAACTCTTCGAGCCCCGCCAAGACCTGGTTCACAAGACGTTGAAATGTAGCGGGGGCGTTCTTCATGCCAAAGGGCATGACCTTGAAGTGGTAGTGGCCATCGGGGGTAGAGAATGCGGATCGTTCTTGAGCTCGGGGTGTGAGGCCGATCTGCCAGTAGCCCGCTGTTAGGTCGAAGATACTGAGGTAGCGGGCGGCCCCCAGCCGGTCGATCAATTCATCCGCTCTGGGGATAGGATGAGCGTCGGTTCGGGTGACAGCGTTCAAGCCCCGGTAGTCGACGCAGAATCTTAGTTCAGGTGTGGTGCCGGGGGCAGCGGCTTTGGGGACCAATACAACTGGACTGGCCCAGGGACTGTCCGAGGGCTCGATGACCCCGATCGTGAGCATTTTGGCCACTTCCTCTTGTATGCAGGCCCGTACCCGATCTGGTACGCGGTAGGCCCGGTGCCGGACAGGGGGACTGTCCCCGGTGTCCACGTCGTGCAAGCACCAAGGGGTGACCCCGGGAGTGAGGGAGAACAGTGAAGCGAACCGCAGCAGGAGGTCCCGGCAGCCCTGGCGTTGCTCTGGGGTGAGGGCATCGGAGAGCCGGACCCCGTCCACGGAACCGTCTTTCTCCTGAGTCTTCAGGAGATCAGGGAGAGGCTCGGAGTCTTCTTCCGCCCCACTGTCTGTAGCCATCAGGAGGCTGAGTTCTGAGCGCACAAAGTGTGGTTTGAGTCTGTTGGTGTGGAGGACCCGAAGGGGGTTCCGGGTGGTCCCCATGTCGATGAGGTAAGTGACGGGGCTTTTGCGCTCGACCACCTTGAAGGGCCCCATCCACTTATCTTGCAAGGCACATGGTTCGGTGGGGGACATCACCCACACTTGTTGTCCAGGTTCGAACTCGACGGAGGAGGCATTGTGATCATACCATCTCTTCATGTCTTCCTGGCTGGCCTCGAGGTTCGCCTTGGCCATCTCCCTGAAGCGCCGGGTCTGATTACGTAGGGCCAGGAGGTACTTGAAGACGTCTGGAGGGGTCTTTAGGGGGGCCATCTCCCAACCTTCTTTGACTAGGCTGAGGGGCCCTCGCACAGGGTGCCCGTACAGGAGTTCGAAAGGGCTAAAACCGAGGGACTTCTGGGGAACTTCTCGGTAGGCGAAGAGGAGGCACGGGAGTAGTACATCCCACTGGCGACGGAGGGGCTCTTCCAATCCCCCAATCATCCCCTTGAGAGTGCGGTTGAATCGCTCCACTAGTCCGTTCCCTTGGGGGTGATAGGGGGTCGTGAATCGGTAGGTGACCCCGCACTGTTGCCAGAGGGACTTCATGTATTTGGAGATGAAGTTCGTGCCTCGGTCGCTGACGACTTCTCGGGGGAAGCCCACCCGGGAGAAGATCCCCATTAGGGCCCGGCCAACCACCGGAGCTGTTACCGTTCGCAGAGGCACCGCCTCGGGGTAGCGGGTGGCGTGATCCACCAGTACTAGGATGAACCTATGTCCTTGTGCCGTGCGGGGGTCCAGGGGCCCCACAATGTCTATTCCTACCCTCTCGAACGGGGTGGTGACCACCGGGAAGGGTTGTAGAGGGGCCTTCAGCTTACGGCCACTCTTCCCGCTGGCCTGGCACGTGGGGCAGGACCGGCAGTGGTTCAGGACGTCGTTCCGCATCTTCGGCCAGAAAAAGTGGGTCACTAGGCGACTGTAAGTTTTGTCTTGGCCCAGGTGTCCAGCCAGGGGGACATCGTGGGCCAGATTGAGCAGGAAGTCTCTGAAGCGGAGAGGTACCACCAGTACTCGACCGGCCCCTAGCTCTGCGATCCTCTGTTCGCTGTATAGCAGGTCATTCTCCCAGTAGACCCAGTGAGTTCCGGTGGAGTCCCCTGCGCTCTGGGCGCTGGCTTGTTGGCGGAGTCCCTCGAGGGAGGGGCAGGTCTTTTGCTCCTGGCGGAACTGTTCTTGGGTGGGCCCCCCTTCTTGACGCCACTGAGCCAGGCCGGGGACGTCCTGGAGGTGCGCGTCCCCTTCGGTCGTTGGCTCCGGGGGGTTGGCCTCATCGTTGTCTTCTACTGGGGCGACCGGGGGCGGAGGTGCTGGCCATTCCGGTTCTTCTGGTCGGGGAACGGCACGGGCTGCCCTGGACCGGGTGGTTACGCAGGCCCAGTCCGGGAGGCCCAGCATCCCCAGGTGCTCTCTTCTCTCGACGGTGGCCCATTGGGAACTCTCAAGGTCATTCCCCAGGAGGCAGTCCACGGGGGCATCATCCCGGACCGTCACTTTCAACAGGCCGGAGACCCCTCCCCATTCGAAGGGGACGCAGGCCATTTGGCACAGACTTTCGGAATTGTCAGCTGAGCGGACGGGGCAGAGAATGTTCGGCAGGATCTGCTCGGGTTTCACCAGGTGACAGCGGACGGCCGTCACACTGGCGCCTGTGTCACGTAAGGCCTCGGCCCGATGCCCATTAATGGTCACCCACTGACCGTATTTCCTGGTGTTGGCGGGTAGGGGAGCCCGCGGGACTATGTCTTTTCCCCCTAGGCACGCTAGAACCATGGCGGCCGGTTCCCACTCTTGCTGGGCCGGCTCATACTCTTCCTGTTCCTCTGACAGTCGTTCTTCCCCCAGGGCGGCGGCAGCTACCTGGCGGGGCTTGGGTGTTTGGTTCTGCGGGCAGCTCGGGTCATTGGCGTAATGGCCGACTCGCTGGCATCGGTGGCACGTGACATTGGCTCGGAACCCTGGACGCATCGGGGGGTTTCCCCGGCCGGCCGGGGGCGGGGTGCTGGCCACGGGTGTTGCCGGGAGGGTGTCTCTCCCTCGCCCCTGGCCTCCTCCTCCTCCCCGAGGACGGTGCTGGCCTTGGTTGCTTCGGTTCTGCTCGTGCGGTCCTCTCCGGCTCACTCGGGTGCTCTCCCATCGGTCAGCTTCAGCGGCGAGCTGCCGGGGGTCGGTCAATTTACTGTCGAGGAGGTGCTGCCTGAGCTCGACGAAGCAGTTGTTCGACAGGTGTTCCCATACCATGAGGTTAAAGAGTTGTTCGTAGGTCGTTACATGGCTCCCCTTGATCCACCCCTCGAAGGCTCGGCTGAAATAGTTTACGTACTCCACCCAAGTTGTACCCGGGATCCGGGTGCAATCTCTGAACCTCTGGCGGTACATCTCGGGTGTGAGGCCGTAGCGGGTGAGGAGGGCAGCCTTCATGTGGTCGTAGGACGACATTTGGTGATCTGGGAGCTGCAACAGGGCATCGCGACCTTCGTTGACGAACCTCCCCCATAGTCCAGCTCCCCAATCACTCCGGTCGATCTGGTGGGAGGTCATGGCGATCTCGTAGGCTTTGAACCACTGCTGTATGTCGTCTTCTCGGACATACTCTCGGACAACATCCTTGGGGATGTGGACTTTTTTCTCGGTTGCCCCTGGGGTGTGCGGTCGCTCAGGCACCCCCGTCTCTTTATTCTGTTTCCGAAGTTCTATTTCCGCCAGTTTGCGTTCGTGTTCGAGTGTTATTCTTTTTTCCTCAAGCTCTCTCTGTCTCTGTTTTTCTTCTCGCTCCTCTCGGAGCCGCAGATGCTCTAGATTTAGTTTCTGCTCGGCTAACTTTAGTTCACCGTCCATCTTGAGTCGTGCCATTTCCAACTCGTGTACTCTGGTCCTTTCTCTTTCCTGGATCTCCTCCTGCGAGAGGCCCGTTCCCCTCTCCTCGGGAGCCGTGGCGTTCCCCTCTGGTGCGACACTGTTTTGGTCGGAGGATCCGGTGATCCCAGTTTCTGCCCACGACTCAAGGGCGCGCTTCAAATCCTCTTTGGTACTCAGGCCGGTGGTAGCAATGCCTAGTTCCATGCAGAATTGTTTAAGTTCGCGGTGGTTATACTCTTCCAACTTATCCATTTGGAACTTTTCAGTGGAACCGCTATCTTTAGCTGACATCGTGGTTTTGTCGTGGGGTGAGCTACTCTCTGTACGATTACGCGTTGATTCGGATCGCGCCGCTGGCCACCAATGTTAGACGGACCGGGAGGGTCGGCCGAGGACAAGGGGAGAGGTCTCCGGGGAGAGCCGTCTCCAGCGATCGTACAGACAAATAACTTCCCCCCCACAGACAGATACCACACAAGGAGATGAGTTAGCGTTCTTTATAAGCACTTCTTAAGGTACGATGAAAAGGTACAAGGAGGTCTGGACTCAGGGGTCCCCTCGATTCAAGTCTCTCAAGATGGGAAAAGGGGGTAGCGGGACAGTCTGGTTACCAGGCTGGTAGTTGAGATGGTATGATGGGTAGCTCCCAATCCTCGAGCTTAGGTGGTCTAGCTGGTACGGGCCGCGGCAGCGCCAGCAGGTCCCAGTGAAGATGGTCGATACACGGGCCACGGCAGCGCCAGCAGGTCCCAGTGAAGATGGTCGATGTACGGTCCGCGGCAGCGCCAGCAGGTCCCGGTGAAGATGGTCGTTACAACGGGCCGCGGCAGCGCCAGCAGGTCCCGACGAGGATGGATGTTGCAGAAGGCCACGGCAGCGCCAGCAGGCAGGACGATAGATCACAAGATAGGGCTACGGCAGCGCCAGTAGTCCGTCAAGGCTGAGTTCTCTCGGTGTCTCTCGACTCCAGGATACAACTGCCTTCCTGCTCCGCAGCTGCTCCAGTTATAGGGCAGGTGCCCTTTGATGTCCGGACCCTCGCACTTGGAGGTCGGAGGGTCCGGGATGAAGGTGTCCAGACACCCAGCGGGAGGGTGGAGCCGGTGCCTGGGGGAGCTGGAGGCGATCGTCACCTGGCAGGGGAGAGTCCTTGGCACTTCGTCCTCCCATTGACCTGCCAAGTGATCCGCTCACCTCCTGGGTGGATGGTGGGGCCGGGATGTCGGGGCCGGCCAGGCCCAGGGTTAGGGTCGGGGGGAGGCCACGCGGCCTCGTGGCGCAGGGCCCAAGATGGCGGCTTGACCCGGCCGAGGGAGCCGGTGGTGGCTTGGGCCCGTGCTACAGGGAGGTCCGAGGGCAGGAGTTCCGTCGGGAGACGGGGTGCGGGTGATTCTCGTGGGTCGTGCCTGGGGGGCCGGGGCTTGGGCCCTGTCATGCGGGGGGGGCGCCAGCCCTTCGTGTGGCCTGTCCAACAGTCATTTACAATGTCAGTAGCATAAACTCGCATAAAAGCAGTGTGCGGAGGGCAGCAGTGTGCGGCGTGCAGCAGTGTGCGTGCGTGCAGCAGGGTGCGGCGTGCAGCAGTGTGCGGCGTGCAGCAATGTGCGGCGTGCAGCAGTGTGCGACGTGCAGCAGTGTGAGGCATGCAGCAGTGTGAGGCGTGCAGCAGTGTGAGGCGTGCAGCAGTGTGTGGTGTGCAACAGTGTGCGGCATGCAGCAGTGTGCGACGTGCAGCAGTGTGCGGCGTGCAGCAGTCTGCGGCGTGCAGCAGTGTGCGTCGGGCAGCAGTGTGCGGCATGCAGCAGTGTGTAATGCAGCAGTGTGTAATGCAGCAGTGTGCGCAGCAGTGTGTGGTGTGCGGTAGTGTGCGGCGTGCAGCAGTGTGCGGGGTGCAGCAGTGTGTGGCGTGCAGCAGTGTGCGGCATGCAGCAGTGTGCGGCGTGCAGCAGTGTTTCGTGTAGCAGTGTGAGGCATGCAGCACTGTGGCGTGCAGCGGCGTGCAGCAGTGTGCGGCGTGCAGCAGTGTGCGGCATGCAGCAGTGTGCGGCATGCAGCAGTGTGCTGTGTGCAGCAGTGTGCTGCGTGCAGCAGTGTGCTGTGTGCAGCAGTGTCGTGCAGCATGCAGCAGTGAGTAATGCAGCAGTGTGCAGCAGTGCGTGGCGTGCAGCAGTGTGTGGCGTGCAGCAGTGTGTGGCATGCAGCAGTGTGTGGCGTGCAGCAGTGTGTGGCATGCAGCAGTGTGTGCCGTGCAGCAGTGTGTGGCGTGCAGCAGTGGATGGCATGTAGCATTGTGTGGCGTGCAGCAGTGTGTGGCATGCAGCAGTGTGTGGCGTGCAGCAGTGTGTGGCATGCAGCAGTGTGTGGCATGCAGCAGTGTGTGGCATGCAGCAGTGTGTGGCGTGTAGCAGTGTGAGGCGTGTAGCAGTGTGAGGCGTACAGCAGTGTTTCGTGTAGCAGTGTGAGGCGTGCAGCAGTGTGTATTGCAGCAGTGTGTAATGCAGTAGTGTGCGCAGCAGTGTGTGGCGTGCGGTATTGTGCAGCGTGCAGCAGTGTGCGGCATGCAGCAGTGTTTTGGCGTGCAGCAATGTGCGGCGTGCAGCAGTGTGCCGCGTGCAGCAGTGTGTGGCGTGCAGAAGTGTTTCGTGTAGCAGTGTGAGGCATGCAGCACTGTGTGACGTGCAGCAGCGTGCAGCAGCGTGCAGCAGTGTGCGGCGTGCAGCAGTGTGCGGCATGCAGCAGTGTGCTGCATGCAGCAGTGTCGTGCAGCATGCAACAGTGAGTAATGCAGCAGTGTGTGGCATGCAGCATTGTGCGGCGTGTAGCAGTGTGCGGTGTGCAGCAGTGTGTGGCGTGCAGCAGTGTGCGGCGTGCAGCAGTGTGCGGTGTGCAGCAGTGTGCGGCGTGCAGCAGTGTGCGGCGTGCAGCAGCATGCAGCAGTGTGTGGCGTGCAGCAGCATGCAGCAGTGTGTGGTGTGCAGCAGTGTGAGGTGTGCAGCAGTGTGAGGCGTGCAGCAGTGTGAGGTGTGCAGCAGTGTGTGGCGTGCAGCAGTGTGTGGCGTGCAGCAGTGTGTGGCGTGCAGCAGTGTGAGGCGTGCAGCATTGTTTTGTGTAGCAGTGTGAGGCGTGCAGCAGTGTGTAATGCAGCAGTGTGTAATGCAGCAGTGTGCGCAGCAGTGTGTGGCGTGCCGTAGTCTGCGGCGTGCAGCAGTGTGCGGCGTGCAGCAGTGTGTGGCGTGCAGCAGTGTGCGGTGTGCAGCATTGTGTGGCGTGCAGCAGTGTTTTGTGTAGCAGAGTGAGGCGTGCAGCACTGTGTGGTGTGCAGCGGCGTGCAGCAGCGTGCAGCAGTGTGCGGCGTGCAGCAGTGTGCGGTGTGCAGCAGTGTGCTGCATTCAGCAGTGTGCTGCATGCAGCAGTGTGCGGCGTGCAGCAGTGTGCGGCATGCAGCAGTGTGCTGCATGCAGCAGTGTCGTGCAGCATGCAGCAGTGAGTAATGCAGCAGTGTGCAGCAGTGTGTGGCATGCAGCAGTGTGTGGCATGCAGCAGTGTGTGGCGTGCAGCAGTGTGTGGCGTGCCGCAGTGTTTCGTGTAGCATTGTGCGGCGTGTAGCAGTGTGCGGCGTGCAGCAGTGTGTGGCGTGCAGCAGTGTGCAGCTTGCAGCAGTGTGCGGTGTGCAGCAGTGTGTGGCATGCAGCAGTGTGTGGCGTGCAGTGGCATGCAGCAGTGTGTGGCGTACAGCAGCATGCAGCAGTGTGTGGCGTACAGCAGCATGCAGCAGTGTGTGGCGTGCAGCAGTGTGCGGCATGCAGCAGTGTGAGGCGTGCAGCAGTGTGAGGCATGCAGCAGTGTGTGGCGTGCAGCAATGTGTGGCGTGCAGCAGTGTGTGGCGTGCAGCAGTGTGAGGCGTGCAGCAGTGTGAGGCGTGTAGCAGTGTGAGGCGTGCAGCAGTGTGCGGCGTGCAGCAGTGTGCGGCGTGCAGCAGTGTGTAATGCAGCAGTGTGTAATGCAGCAGTGTGCGCAGCAGTGTGTGGCATGCGGTAGTCTGCGGCGTGCAGCAATGTGCGGCGTGCAGCAGTGTGTGGTGTGCAGCAGTGTGTGGCGTGCAGCAGTGTGTGGCGTGCAGCAGTGTTTTGTGTAGCAGTGTGAGGCGTGCAGCACTGTGTGGCGTGCAGCGGCGTGCAGCAGTGTGCAGCGTGCAGCAGTGTGCGGCGTGCAGCAGTGTGCGGTGTGCAGCAGTGTGCGGCATGCAGCAGTGTGCTGCATGCAGCAGTGTGCTGCATGCAGCAGTGTCATGCAGCATGCAGCAGTGAGTAATGCAGCAGTGTGCAGCAGTGTGTGGCGTGCAGCAGTGTGTGGCGTGCAGCAGTGTGCGGCATGCAGCAGTGTGTGCCGTGCAGCAGTGTGTGGCGTGCAGCAGTGTTTCGTGTAGCATTGTGCAGCATGCAGCAGTGTGTAGCGTGCAGCAGTGTGTGGCGTGCAGCAGTGTGTGGCGTGCAGCAGTGTGTGGCGTGCAGCAGTGTTTCATGTAGCAGTGTGCGGCGTGCAGCAGTGTTCGGCGTGCAGCAGTGTGCGACGTGCAGCAGTTTGCGGCATGCAGCAGTGTGTGGCGTGCAGCAGTGTGTGGCATGCAGCAGTGTGTGGTGTGCAGCGGCATGCAGCAGTGTGTGGCGTGCAGCAGTGTGAAGCGTGCAGCAGTGTGAGGCGTGCAGCAGTGTGAGGCGTGCAGCAGTGTTTCGTGTAGCAGTGTGAGGCGTGCAGCAGTGTGCGGCGTGCAGCAGTGTGTAATGCAGCAGTGTGTAATGCAGCAGTGTGTGCAGCAGTGTGTGGCGTGCGGTAGTGTGCGGCGTGCGGCAGTGTGCGGCGTGCAGCAGTGTGTGGCGTGCAGCAGTGTGTGGCGTGGTTTGTAAACAACAAGAAAAGCGGACATCAAAGGAAGGGTGGGAGGGAACGAGCATGTGGGGTGTGAGTTATAACGAACAACGTTCTGGCGAAAGCAGTCTGCTGCTTTCAAGTCCGATGCCAGCTTCGCGCTTGAATGCCTCACATGCACTGGCCATAAACCGATACAGAATCCATGCGGTCACAAACAGTGCACACTTTCCAATACACAAATACAGAACCCATGCCAACACAAACAGTGCACACTTTTCAAAACACAGATACAGAATCCAGGCCAACACAAACAGAGCACAATTTTCAAAACACAGCTAGAGAATCCATGCCGATACAAACAGTGCACACTTTTCAAAACACAGATACAGAATCCATGCCAATACAAACAGTGCATTTATTCAACACACATAGAGAATCCATGCGGTCACAAACAGTGCACACTTTCCAATACACAAATACAGAACCCATGCCAACACAAACAGGGCACACTTTTCAAAACACAGATACAGAATCCAGGCCAACACAAACAGAGCACAATTTTCAAAACACAGCTAGAGAATCCATGCCGTCACAAACAGAGCACACTTTTCAAAACACAAATAGATCATCTATGCTGTCACAGACAGTGCATATTTTTCAACACACATATAGAAAATCCAGGCCAACACAAACAGTGCATACTTTTCAACACACAGATACAGAATCCATGCCATCACAAACAGTGCAAACAGTCCAACACACAGATACAGAATCCATGCCAACACAAACAGAGCATACTTTTCAACCCAGAATCCATGCCAACACAAACAGTGCATACTTTTCAACACAGAACCCATGCCATCACAAACAGTGCACACGTTCCAACACACAGATACAGAATCCATGCCATCACAAACAGTGCATACTTTTCAACACACAGATACAGAATCCATGCCAACACAGACAGTCCATACTTTTCAACACACAGATACAGAATCCATGCCAACACAGACAGTCCATACTTTTCAACACACAGAAACAGAATCCATGCCAACACAGACAGTCCATACTTTTCAACACACAGATACAGAATCCATGCCAACACAGACAGTCCATACTTTTCAACACACAGAAACAGAATCCATGCCAACACAAACAGTGCATACTTTTCAACACAGAATCCATGCCAACACAAACAGTGCATACTTTTCAACACAGAATCCATGCCATCACAAACAGTGCACTCTTTCTAACACACAGATACAGAATCCAGACCAACACAAACAGTGCCCACTTCAACACACATACACAGAATCCATGCCATCACAAACAGTGCACTCTTTCTAACACACATATACATAATCCAGACCAACACAAACAGTGCCCACTTCAACACACATATACAGAATCCATGGCAACACAAACAGTGCATATTTTTTGTAACGCACAGACGGTGCACATTTGTCAACACTCAACTCCTGCTGCTCAACACATAGTCAACACATGCTTGTCAATACAAAGATGCATAATCGACGCAAATACAGAGACTGCATCCTTGTCAAAACAGACAAGGTGCTTCAGTCCTAACACAAAAACAACACATACTTGTCAACACACTGACAGTGAATTCATTCTGACTCACTGACACATTCTGACACAGAGACAGCGCAAACATCAAACAAAATACACAATCCATGCCAACACAGACCTACCTGCCAACAGACAGATTCAAACGCTGAGCACCACAAACATTGGATACTTGTCAACACAGGAAACAGGATGAAAGCCAACATTTAAACAGTGAAACTTGCCAACCGACAGACAGGTCATTCCTGCCAACACACACAGTCCACTCATGCCTACAAGTAGGAAATGCCTTTTAGGAAATGCAGCCAGCATATACCTGTCAACATACAGGCAGTGTACACTTGACAACACTCATACTGAGCATATTTGTTAACTGACAGATGCAGAGTCCGAACCAACACATGCAGTGCATATTTACCAACACAAAGAGGGTGTATTAAAGAGATGGAATCAAGACTACGCAGCATTGGTATTCGGCCCGCTGACATTCAATAGCACCAGCCGTAGGTTTCTGCGGAAACATTTGGGCCCCGCCACTCATTCTTCACAAATTAAGCACCGACTTCAGAGCAGCTATTGTATCCATGACAACTCAGCAAGTGCACTCACATAACCACAGATATAGACTGCATTAGAAGACACAATATTGCAAAGACTCTACCACAGATATTACGTCAGTAGGAGCCTTTTAACTCTGGTGTCCTGGGTGGGTTTACTAATGGACTCAAAACAGAGCACCGAGTCCACACTTTTAGCTCTTGTCCCATAAGATAGCGAAGCAGAGTGGTCCAAGGCTTACTCAGAGATGTGGTCAGGGTAGAGAAACAGAACTCAGCAGAGACAATATTAACACTCAAACACGTGATCAGTCGAGCCAGTTATTTTATTATAAAAGGAAAATGGCTTTAATCTACACAGAGCTAAACGCTGCACATAAAAATACAGATCCATAGGCAGAAACAACAAGCAATGCAAAAACAGGCTTTTCATCAGAAACATACATCGACCATCGGGCTTTAGCAGGTGGGCTTCACAATCAATACATCTCGGTCTACAGGCTTTTACAGATGGTTTTCATATGAACCAGCCCCATGTGTGCAGACTGTCAGGGGTGTGAAAGAGAGGGTTATAATCAAAGTGGTAACAAGACCCCTTCCAGGCTGCTTAGAAATTGCTGCTATGTTTCTTATTAGATTAACTGAAGCTCATAAACTGCACTGGCTTCACCGAATTGTTTATGGACGTTGTGCAGTCCGCTCGGTGGCGGCTGGTGAACTTTGATAGTGGTAGGGCTTAATAATTGTCAGGAGTTAACCCCATTTTTTTTCCCAAAATTCGCATTGAGTAATTCTCATATGTTACAAATTACCTTTGTTGTGCCAATGTCAGCATTTTGTTATGGATACCCGGTTATGCCAAGAATTACAGTCAATATTCCAGTAGCAGAAATTTGCCATGGAGATTGCCCATATGCAATGGGTAGCCCATATGTCAACAATTACCTCAAAGATTTCGGAGCTAGCATTTTCTCTTGGTTTGCTTCATCCAACCCCCCGCCTTTAGCACTAATAGAAAATGGCTGCCATCTCTAAGACAAAGCATTCGCTCCAGTAGGCCAGCACCAACATTTTGCCTTGGGTGTTCCCTTATGTCAAATATGACTTACAGTATTTTAGGGTCTGCATTTTGCCTTGGAGTCTCATCCTTTTTGCCCGGAATTGCCCCGATGTCCCAGCTCCAGTATTTTGCCTTTGAGGCCCCCTGTTAGAAAAGGTAGACGGACCGGGAGGGCCGGCCGGGGTCAGGGGGAGAGGTCTCCGGGGAGAGCCGTCTCCAGCGATCGTACAGACAAGTAACTTCCCCCCCACAGACAGATATCACACACGGATAAGGTTCAGTGTTCTTTATAGGTACTTAGTTACGATACGGTAGAATGGTACAAGGAGGTCTGGACTCAGGGGTCCCCTCGATTAGAGTCTCGTAAGGTAGGGAAGGGGGTAGCGGGTCAGTCTATTTACCAATCAGGTAGTTCGGATGAGATGATGCTGAGCTCACAATCCTCGAGCTTGGTGGTTAGGTGGTACGGTCCGCGGCAGCGCCAGCAGGTCCCGGTAAGGATGGTCGATGCAACGGGCCGCGGCAGCGCCAGCAGGTCCCCGGAAGATGTACGGTCCGCGGCAGCGCCAGCAGGTCCCGGTGAGGATGGTCGTTACAACGGGCCGCGGCAGCGCCAGCAGGTCCCAGGAAGATGAACGGTCCGCGGCAGCGCCAGCAGGTCCCGGTGAGGATGGTCGTGACAACGGGCCGCGGCGGCGCCAGCAGGTCCCAGGAAGATGAAGGTTGCAGAAGGCCGCGGCAGCGCCAGCAGGCAGGACGATGGTTCACAAGAGCGGGCTACGGCAGCGCCAGTAGACCGTCAGGGTTGAGTTCACTCGGTGTCTCTCGACTCCAGGATACAACTGCCTTCCTGCTCCGGAGCTGCCTCAGTTATAGGGCTGGTGCCCTTTGATGTCCGGGCCCTCGCACTTGGAGGTCGGAGGGTCCGGGATGAAGGTGTCCAGACACCCAGCAGGGGGTGGAGCCAGCGCCTGGGGGAGCCGGAGGCGATCGGCACCTGGCGGGGGGAAGAGCCCTTGACACTTCGTTCTCCCATTGACCTGCCAAGTGGTCCGCTCACCTCCTGGGTGGATGGTGGTGCCGGGATGTTGGGGCCGGCCAGGCCCGGGGTTAGGGTCGAGGGGAGGCCATGCGGCCGCGTGGTGCAGGGCCCAAGATGGCGGCTTGACCCGGCCGGGGAAGCCGGTGGGGCTGGACCCCGTGATGAGTAGGGGTCCGAGGGCAGAGGGTCCGTCGGGAGACGGAGTACAGGTGCTTGCCGCGGGGATATGCCAGGTGGGCCGGAGTTCGGGCCCTGTCGAGCGGGGAGGGAGCAAGCCGTCTGTGAGGCCTGTCCAACATGCGTCCCCCCCAGCTGAAGGCGGGGAGAGTCACCCATCTCCTTGGGGACTCTCTTCGTCGAGGCGGAAAAAGCGGGACAGGCCATCCGCGTTGGCGAGGTCTTGGCCTGGTCGGTGCTCCACAGTGAAGTCCATTCCCTGCAGGGAAATGGACCAGCGCAAGAGTTTTGGGTTCTCCCCCCGCATCTGCATCAGCCATTGCAGGGGTCGATGGTCGGTTTGTACCCGGAAGTGGGTACCGAAGAGATAGGGTCGGAGCTTTTTGAGGGCCCACACTACTGCAAATGCCTCCCTCTCGATGGTGCTCCAACGCTGTTCTCGGGCCAGGAGACGTCGACTGATGAAGGCCACCGGCTGGTCATGACCTTCGGGGTTCAACTGAGAGAGGACGGCTCCGATGCCGTGGTCGGAGGCGTCGGTCTGCACCACAAATTCCCGACTGTAATCGGGGGCCTGGAGCACCGGGGCGGTGCACAGGGCGGCCTTCAGCTCCTCGAAGGCCGCTTGACAATCAGGAGTCCAGTTGACCCGCTTCGGTTGATTCTTGGATGTGAGACCCGTGAGGGGCCCCACGATGCTGCCGTAGTCCTTCACGAACCGCCGGTAGTAGCCGGTGAGCCCCAAGAAGGCTCGGACCTCGGTCTGGGTGACGGGGGGCTGCCAGGACTGGATGGCGGCAATCTTAAGTTGTAGTGGGGCCACCAGCCCGCTTCCCACTTGGTGCCCAAGGTAGGTCACAGACCCTTGGCCAATTTGGCACTTGCCGGCCTTAATGGTGAGGCCGGCCCGCTGGAGGGCTTGGAGGACCTCTTGGAGGTGACGGAGGTGGTCGGACCAGTGGCGGCTGTATACAGCGATATCGTCCAGGTAGGCAGCGCTGAATTCTTCGAGCCCCGCCAAGACCTGGTTCACAAGACGTTGGAACGTGGCGGGGGCATTCTTCATGCCAAAGGGCATGACCTTAAATTGATAGTGGCCATCGGGGGTGGAGAAGGCTGACCGTTCCTGAGCCCTGGGTGTGAGGCCGATCTGCCAGTAGCCCGCCGTTAGGTCGAAGATACTAAGGTAGCGGGCGGCCCCCAGCCGGTCGATCAGCTCGTCTGCTCGGGGGATGGGATGAGCGTCGGTCCGGGTGACAGCGTTCAAGCCCCGGTAGTCGACGCAGAATCTCAGTTCAGGGGCGGTGCTGGGGGCAGCGGCCTTGGGAACTAATACAACCGGACTGGCCCAGGGACTGTCCGAGGGCTCGATGACCCCGATCGTGAGCATCTTGGCCACTTCCTCCTGTATGCAGGCCCGTACCCGATCTGGTACGCGGTAGGCCCGGTGCCGGACAGGGGGACTGTCCCCGGTGTCTACGTCGTGCAAACACCAAGGGGTGACCCCGGGGGTGAGGGAGAACAGGGCAGCGAACTGCAGCAGGAGGTCCCGGCAGTCCTGGCGTTGCTCCGAAGTGAGGGCGTCAGAGAGCCGGACCCCATCCACGGAGCCGTCCTTCTCCTGAGTCTTTAGGAGATCCGGGAGGGGCTCGGAGTCTTCTTCTGTACCACTGTCTGTCGCCATCAAGAGGCTTAGTTCGGAGCGCACAAAGTGTGGTTTGAGCCGGTTGGTGTGGAGGACCCGCAGGGGGTTCCGGGGGGACCCCATGTCGATGAGGTAAGTGACGGGGCTTTTACGCTCGACCACTTTGAAGGGCCCCGTCCACTTGTCTTGCAGGGCACATGGTTCGGTGGGGGACATCACCCATACTTGCTGCCCAGGCTCGAATTCAACGTAGGAGGCATTGTGATCATACCACCTCTTCATGTCTTCCTGGCTGGCCTCGAGGTTCGCCTTGGCCATCTCCCTGAAGCGCCGGGTCTGGTTTCGTAGGGCCAGGATGTATTTGAAGACGTCGGGAGGGGTCGTTAAGGGGGCCATCTCCCAACCTTCCTTGACTAGGCTGAGGGGCCCTCGCACAGGGTGCCCGTACAGGAGTTCGAAAGGGCTAAAGCCGAGGGACTTCTGGGGGACTTCTCGGTAGGCGAAGAGGAGGCACGGGAGTAGTACATCCCACTGGCGACGGAGAGGCTCTTCCAATCCCCCAATCATCCCCTTGAGAGTGCGGTTAAAACGCTCCACTAGTCCGTTCCCTTGGGGGTGATAGGGGGTCGTGAATCTGTAGGTGACCCCGCATTGTTGCCAGAGGGACTTCATGTATTTAGATATGAAATTCGTACCTCGGTCGCTGACGACTTCTCGGGGGAAGCCTACCCGGGAGAAGATCCCCATCAGGGCCCGGCCAACCACCGGAGCTGTCACTGTCCGTAGGGGCACCGCCTCGGGGTAGCGGGTGGCATGGTCCACTAGTACCAAGATGAACCTGTGTCCTTGTGCCGTGCGGGGGTCCAGAGGCCCCACAATGTCTATCCCCACCCTCTCGAACGGGGTGGTGACCACAGGGAAGGGTTGCAGAGGGGCCTTCAGCTTCCGACCACTCTTCCCGCTGGCTTGGCACGTGGGGCAAGATCGGCAGTGGTTCAGGACGTCATTCCTCATTTTCGGCCAGAAAAAGTGGGTCACCAGGCGACTGTATGTTTTGTCCTGGCCCAGGTGTCCAGCCAGGGGGACATCGTGGGCCAGGTTGAGCAGAAAGTCTCGGAAGCGGAGCGGTACCACCAGAACTCGACCGGCCCCCAGCTCGGCGATTCTTTGCTCGCTGTAGAGCAGGTCGTTGTCCCAGTAGACCCAGTGGGTTCCGGTGGTGTCCCCGGCGTTTTGGGTATCGGCTTGTTGGCGGAGTCCCTCGAGGGAGGGACAGGTCTTTTGTTCCTGGCGGAACTGTTCTTGGGTGGGCCCCCCCTCTTGACGCCACTGAGCCAGATCCGGAAGGTCCTGGTGTTGCGCGTCTGCTTCGATAGTCGGGTCCGGGAGGTCGGACTCGCCGTTGTCCTCGACGGGGGCAACCGGGGGCGGAGGTGCTGGCCATTCGGTTTCTTCTGATCGGGGGGTGGCACGGGCGGCCATGGATCGGGTGGTTATGCAGGCCCAGTCCGGGAGGCCCAGCATCCCCAGGTGCTCTCTTTTCTCGACGGTGGCCCACGGGGAACTCTCGAGGTCATTCCCCAGGAGGCAGTCCACGGGGGCATCGTCCCGGACCGTCACCTTCAGTAGGCCGGAGACCCCTCCCCATTCAAACGGGACGCAGGCCATCTTACACATACTCTCAGAGTTATCTGCCGAGCGGACGGGGCAGAGAATGTTCGGCAGGATCTGCTCGGGCTTCACCAGATGACAGCGGACGGCCGTCACGCTGGCGCCGGTGTCACGCAAGGCCTCGGCTCTCTGTCCATTAATGGTCACCCACTGACCGTATTTTCTGGTGTTGGCGGGTAGGGGAGCCCGCGGAACCATGTCTCTCCCCCCTAGGCATGCCAGGACCATGGCGGCCGGTTCCCACCCTTGCTGGGCCGGCTCGTACTCTTCGGGTCCCTCCGATGATTGCTCTTCCCCTAGGGCAGCGGCCGCTACCTGGCGGGGCTTGGGTGTTTGATTTAGCGGGCAGTTCGGGTCATTGGCGTAGTGGCCTAGTCGCTGGCACCGGTGGCACGTGACGTTGGCTCGGTACCCAGGCCGCAACGGGGGGTTGCCCCGGCCGGCCGGAGGCGGGGTGCTGGCCACGGGTGTTGCTGGTAAGGCGTCTCTCCCTCGCCCCTGGCCCCCTCCTCCTCCCCGAGGACGGTGCTGGCCTTGGTTGCCTCTGTTCTGGTCGTGGGGCCCTCTCCGGCCCACTCGGGTGCTTTCCCACCGGTCAGCTTCGGCGGCGAGCTGCCGGGGGTCAGTCAGCTTACTGTCGAGTAGGTGCTGCCTGAGCTCGACGAAACAGTTGTTTGACAGGTGCTCCCATACCATAAGGTTGAAGAGTTGTTCGTAGGTGGTGACCTGACTTCCCTTGATCCAACCTTCGAATGCCCGGCTGAAATAGTTCACGTATTCTACCCAAGTTGTACCTGGGATCCTGGTGCAATCTCTGAACCTCTGGCGGTACATCTCGGGCGTGAGGCCGTAGCGGGTGAGGAGGGCAGCCTTCATGTGGTCGTAGGACGACATTTGGTGATCGGGGAGCTGCAGCAGGGCATCGCGACCCTCGTTGATAAATCTCCCCCAAAGTCCGGCTCCCCAATCACTCCGGTCGATCCGGTGGGAGGTCATTGCGATCTCATAGGCTTTAAACCACTGTTGTATGTCGTCTTCTCGGACATATTCGCGGACAACATCCTTGGGGATGTGAACTTTTTTCTCACTTGGCCCCGGGGTGTGTGGTCGCTCAGGCACCCCCAGTTCCTTATTCTGTTTGCGCAGTTCTATTTCCGCTAGTCGGCGCTCGTGCTCGAGCGTTATTTTTTTCTCTTCCAGCTCTCTCTGTCTCTGCTTTTCTTCTCGTTCCTCTCGAAGCCGCATATGCTCGAGGTTGAGTTTCTGTTCAGCTAACTTGAGTTCCCCATCCATCTTGAGTCGTGCCATCTCCAACTCGTGTAATCTGACTCTGTCTCTTTCTCGGATCTCCTCTTGCGGGAGGCCCGTTCCCCGCTCCTCGGGAGCCGTGGCGTTCCCCTCTGGTGTGACGCTGGTTTGGTCGGAGGGTCCTGTGACCCCCGTTTCTGTCCATGACTCCAGAGCGCGCTTTAGATCATCCTTGGTACTCAGGCCGGTGGTAGCAATGCCAAGTTCTATGCAAAATTGTCTCAGTTCGCGGTGGTTGTATTCTTCTAATTTCTCCATTTGGAATTTCTCGGTGGAGCTGCTATCTTTGGTCGACATCGTGCTTATGTCGTGGGGTGAGCTACTTTCTGTACGATTACGCGTTGATTCGGATCGCGCCGCTGGCCACCAATGTTAGAAAAGGTAGACGGACCGGGAGGGCCGGCCGGGGTCAGGGGGAGAGGTCTCCGGGGAGAGCCGTCTCCAGCGATCGTACAGACAAGTAACTTCCCCCCCACAGACAGATATCACACACGGATAAGGTTCAGTGTTCTTTATAGGTACTTAGTTACGATACGGTAGAATGGTACAAGGAGGTCTGGACTCAGGGGTCCCCTCGATTAGAGTCTCGTAAGGTAGGGAAGGGGGTAGCGGGTCAGTCTATTTACCAATCAGGTAGTTCGGATGAGATGATGCTGAGCTCACAATCCTCGAGCTTGGTGGTTAGGTGGTACGGTCCGCGGCAGCGCCAGCAGGTCCCGGTAAGGATGGTCGATGCAACGGGCTGCGGCAGCGCCAGCAGGTCCCCGGAAGATGTACGGTCCGCGGCAGCGCCAGCAGGTCCCGGTGAGGATGGTCGTTACAACGGGCCGCGGCAGCGCCAGCAGGTCCCAGGAAGATGAACGGTCCGCGGCAGCGCCAGCAGGTCCCGGTGAGGATGGTCGTGACAACGGGCCGCGGCGGCACCAGCAGGTCCCAGGAAGATGAAGGTTGCAGAAGGCCGCGGCAGCGCCAGCAGGCAGGACGATGGTTCACAAGAGCGGGCTACGGCAGCGCCAGTAGACCGTCAGGGTTGAGTTCACTCGGTGTCTCTCGACTCCAGGATACAACTGCCTTCCTGCTCCGGAGCTGCCTCAGTTATAGGGCTGGTGCCCTTTGATGTCCGGGCCCTCGCACTTGGAGGTCGGAGGGTCCGGGATGAAGGTGTCCAGACACCCAGCAGGGGGTGGAGCCAGCGCCTGGGGGAGCCGGAGGCGATCGGCACCTGGCGGGGGGGAAGAGCCCTTGACACTTCGTTCTCCCATTGACCTGCCAAGTGGTCCGCTCACCTCCTGGGTGGATGGTGGTGCCGGGATGTCGGGGCCGGCCAGGCCCGGGGTTAGGGTCGAGGGGAGGCCATGCGGCCGCGTGGTGCAGGGCCCAAGATGGCGGCTTGACCCGGCCGGGGAAGCCGGTGGGGCTGGACCCCGTGATGAGTAGGGGTCCGAGGGTCCGTCGGGAGACGGAGTACAGGTGCTTGCCGCGGGGATATGCCAGGTGGGCCGGAGTTCGGGCCCTGTCGAGCGGGGAGGGAGCAAGCCGTCTGTGAGGCCTGTCCAACACCCCCGTGCCAAGAGTTCCATCCGGTATGCAAGCTGAAACATTTTTCCACATGGGCCCCATGCCATGGCCTTCATTTTGCCAATGGTGCCCTTCTTAATGCCAGTATATATCTCCAATGGCGAGAAGCGCATTACCTTGGTTGCCCCCATAAGCCCAGAATTATATTGCGTATGCCATGGCCAGCGGCAGACTCACAATCATAAAACACACTCTCCCACTCATACTAGTTTCTCTCACATTCACTCTCTTCCCCCTCACTCACTGTAACTCACACTTTCTCACTTTCTCAATCTCACTCGTGCTCACTCCCAGTCACTGGTGCTGTCACGCACATATACACCTATTCACAGGTTCTCACTCACAAACACATGTACACACACTCCCACATTTTGGACATCATTGGCTCTGGGCCCCAGTGCAACTGCACCTTTGATAGCTGCACCTCTTACTTCCACGCCCTCTCACAATCTCCAATCACTCACTCCTAATGCACTCACACACCTTCACTCACTCTCTCCCACTCATGTTCACTTATTCATGCATGCTCAAACTCAGACTCTCACTTTCACTCTCATTGACACTCTCAAGCATGCTCACACACTCACTCAATCTCATTTACTGTTAATCACTCACAAATACACACACACACACGCACAGAGAAACATATGTGTACTTACCTTGCTTCTTTAGCTGGCAACAGCAAGGCTCCATGGCTGCAGCCGAGCAGGAATCTAATCCTGGACATTGGAACCACCAAGCTGCAACTCCCAGCAAAGGGACAAAGAGAGCAGGGAGGTCAGGTTTGAAAAGGGGAAGATGCACCACCCCAAATCCCTCTACCAGCTTCTTGATAGGACTTGATAAGAAGCTGGGACAGTGATGGGCATCCAGTGTGGCTTCTCCTTGGCCCCGGGGATGCACATATGTATGCCCTATTAGCCACATGTTGGCATATGTACTATGCTGCTGAGGCATGCGCAGAATGTCTGCTAAATAAAATGGATTGTGTCTGTGGGAGGGGAACATAGCTGAGCTCTGCTTCTCACAATCACAGTCCAGACATCCACATGGAGAGTGCTCTTTTTTCAAACAACACTCTGCAGCTGGATCATGCCGCAGTCTGTCCTCCTCGTCCCATCATCAGGAGTCGGGAGACGAGGAGGAGAGGGCTGACCAGTGCACTGGCAGGGCTCATGAAAACACCAAACGAGGCAAGGGACAGTAATTGGTGCCTCACAGGAGGCAAGACATCACCCTGAAGCCCCAGCAAACCACTACTACCTCCTCTGCACTGTGTGTGCACATACAGAGTTTTATTTTGGGGAGGGACAGGAGGTCACACAGAGTGGTCACAACCATTGACAGGGAGGTTCCTAGAGGGTTGGTGCCAGAAGTAGCTGAACATACGTTGTAGGCAAACCTTCTCTGGGTAAATCTCTCGTGATGTCTGGTGTAATCTTCATGGCTTCATTTAGTCCAAACCCCTGACCTAAATGAGATGAGAGCCCATCCAATTGTCGGGATACTATGACACTCAAGATGGGGCTCACAAGGATATGGGTGGGACTACCTGATGGTGGTTTAAAGTTGTGGTCACCAACATCCTCAAGAATTCACAGGCTGTGGCAGTGTAAGAAGAAATTTTCTAAAAGAAAAAGGCAATCGTTTTGACAGCTCTAAATCTGGTTAAGATAGTTTTAATATTGCGCACCTCAAAAAGCTCCCATCTTCAAATGGTCATAGGTCCAGATGTGCTAAGCATTTTTGTGGCCACAAATGCTCCAATTTGGTATTTGTAACTGCAGAACTGTTTTTTCAAAAGTACTAATCTTATTTTTGGAGTCCAAAAATGATATACCACTACTAAGGTGGGCATGGTGAATGATTACCGATTCGGTATCTGGAATGGAGGGGTTGTAGGTGGTCCTTCCAAATACTGACTCATTATGATATGTACCCATTTTTTCTGACCGAAATTATGTCACAAAATATTGAAAAGTTACCAAGACCTTAAAGAAAGTTGTACCTATTTGCAAAGGGGTCAGGGCGCTCTTGGGACTTCTTCCTATTTGTGAATTAAAAAAATGTTTCTGGGGGGATTTGGCAGCCAATTCCAAACAAAAAAACTAAAAAGTTTTTCTTTCTAAACACAACCTAACTTCCTTTGAGATAGATAGGTCCGGAGTTATCTGTATTCTTAAACATAACTGTTGGATTTACAAGTTTAAGTCTAAATCATAACTTAGTTTTTACCTGTGTGTTTTGTGTGAATCTCACTGTTTTTTCTTATGATTTTTACTTAATTTTTAAACTACTTCTGCACATGCCTTTTGACTGTGCACGACCGGTCCTGAACCCAGCCTTGCTCTCAACCCGTCAAGGCCGTCAGTCTAGCATTGCGCGGAGCCTCTGGCTGTGCGTTATGGAGGTTAGCTGCATGGCCAGGCCTTGTGCCCAACACTCTATGGCTGCTCATCCGCCACTGTGAAATGCCTGCCATGTATCCATTTGGCGCTGTGTACCGCCTGTGGAATCGAAGAACAGGAGTAAACCCGTTAACCCAGCTAAGACCCAGGTGGAGTTTGTAACCAAAAGACAACGTCTCAAACGGTAATCATTTAAGGGAGGGCAAGTACAAGCAGAGTAACTATCACTCAGGGAAGGGAAGAAAAGGAGACCACAGCAGTTTTAAGTAGGAAGTAAATTATTTTTTGTAAGTTGTTATATCGGCACTACAATACAGTTTATGCAAAGGTAACCAGAACACACAATTGTGCACTGACCATGCTAGTGATAGTGAACGGAGAAGTGACACAAGAGAGTGAGGAACAGCGTGAGCGACGCAAGGAATATATACAGAGATTGAAATAGTGGTCAACGAAACAATGAGTATTATCTACAGAGTAAGGACTTCTTCGTTAGGGCTGTTTAAGTAGACTACAGTGACGCCAAATGCACGCTGAATAGTTGACGGCGTTTCGACCTGTTTAATACCAGGTCATCATCAGGACAAGGTTACTTTATTCAGAGTAGTGTTGTGGTAGTAGTGTTGAAAAGATCCAGAAGATATTTAAGAAGGCGAATGTGTAGATGTAAATCCTGGTTGAACCTCCATATGGGGAGTACAGGGCGCTCCGTGTAAGTAAAGTGCAGCTGAATAAATCCGTGGGGTGCCTCACTCCTAGAGTATCGGAACGTTAATGCGGCGGGGCCAGCGGCTCACCAGGAGGTCGAAGCATGTGCGGCTGAGTCAGCGGTATGGAGCCGAATGGATTCCAAGGGCGCCTTGGTCCAACAAAATCAGACCGTAACTTGATGATGAGAGGCCAAAGGTCCTCAGGAGGAACAGATTGGGGATCGTGGCAGCTCCATGCGGTAATGACGGGCAAATGAAGCGCCACGTCAGTCAGCCCGGAGTACTGGGAGTGAACAGCCTGTGGCCACAGCCTGTACCCAACCACCTTTGACTGTTTGCAGCAGGGGTTGGTTGCAGGGCTTCCAGTGCTTTGTACCGGGTATCATTTGCGATCCGCCATATTGCATGCAGACTAAATGAACAGCACCGAAGTTAGTGAATGAAACTCTAATTGCTCTCCCATTTATCTTTACACCACTGCAATGCACCTGCTTAAAAGTGGGCATATCCAACAGCGAGCTATACCCACTAAACGTCTGTCAAATTTTCAGCGGATCCATCAAATAGTGCCAAGTTTATTAGCAGGTGAAAACTTCTTTCACCATCCTAGAAATCTCCCCTGCCTTTCTGAGCTGCATGAAATTTAGAAACAAAGAGCAGCCTAAACATTCACATTATCTGCCAAAAATCCATGTAGATCCATTAGACAGTGCCAAAGGTATTAGTAAATCAAAAATGTATTGACCTCCCACCCCCTCTTTAATTCCTCTCCCCTGATCTCATTAGATCTGCACATAATCTGAAATACCAGCACTGGGAGTATCTTGCCACAATTAGCTAGTGGCATCCACAAGCTCCAATAAGATCGAAACCTGTGTCAGGGACCGCGTTTATGCATTCCAGGGTCACTTGGATGGCATTTTACCAATCCGAAGCTGTAATACTGTGCCTGGAGTGGTAAAAGGTGTTTGTAATTTTTCAGCTTGACATGGATGACACAAGCTAATTCAGTCGTTAAACACTTTGTTGCAAAAATGGTAAAGAACTTTGTCACTTTTGTAGATCGGCATGGATGGCACTATGATAATTTCATGCTTAAAAACTCTGCCGAAAAAACAAGAGATCTGAGGGGAACAGTGGCGGTGGTGTGGTATGTGTTCCGTATAAAGAAGCTACTCCCACCTAAAACTTGGGAACTACCCAGAGCTCCCTACTTCGTTTTTTTGGTATAATTTATGTAGCACTCTAAGCCTGAAAGTTATTGCTTTAAATGATGTGTATATTCATATATGCATGCATACATAAATACACACACACACAAATATATATATTAATTATCCTGTGGTGGTGTTGGTTGCCAATGGGTAGTTATCAGAGCACAAGTCCTAAAAAAAGAAGTGGGGGGACTAACCTAGTTAATCTGAATGCAAGTGGCATCACGGCACGTGACATCACGGTGTGTGACATCGCAGCACGTGACATCACAGCACGTGCCATCATAAGAAGTGACATCAGATCTTAAGACCTCACATGTATGATTAGTAGGTTTATCATTAGTACATTAAAGCACATTGCGAGTACACAGGGAAACCCTCCTGATGATTCACACTTATGAAAGCTACAGATAAAACAATGTTGCTTTTTGTCAGCGTAAACGTCCTCTACCCAACTTCTTGGCAGGATGGACGGCGTCCACCCTGTGAAAAAAGTGGGTGGACGCCGTCCACCCGCGTGAACCCCATACTCTTGCCCTGGCAGTTATAGTTAGGACCACGTTCCATAGGAAATAGATTTTTTGCTTGGCTTCTAACTTTGGCACCTTTTGATGAATATTCACAAAACTATCCCCCCAAAAAAGTTCTTCCACTTCAGCTTCTTACTGGAAAGCTATGGGGTGATCTGTAAAGCCGGGCCCGAGAAAAAGGGGGTCCTAAACACATTTTCCCAATAATTTTTCTACAGTAACTTTATTAACCGCTACAGCCCAAACGGCTAAATGGATTTACACCGAATTTGGCAGAAAGCTAGATCTTGGTCCAGACAACGTGCTGTTTGTGTAAATCGGTTCGGTAGATTTTGAGAAATTAAAGTGAAAAATATATGCATATATCACTCCACTGAGGATACGTGGAGCTGACAGATCTAATGATAAGATCTGATTGGATGCAACCACTTCAACAAAGATGTGGGGGTAGCCATTTTAGGACTCGGGGACTCAGCCCCCTGTCCAAAAAAAATAAGTAAAAAATAATAGAGAGAGTAGGGTAGGGATTTCCTGTGCCCTTAGGCCTGGAGAGGGTGGTACCAGATTTCACTCCACCATTCCTCAACCAGGCCCCAATAAAAAAAATATTTATTAGTACTGCAGATTCACGGAGGGTCAGTGGGGGCTGAGAAAAAATGGTGGGCATCGACCCATTTCAAAAGTTTACCACCCACTAGGGCCAGAGTGGTTGACATCTTTTTTTTGTGGTTTTTGGGGAGGGGGCTTGATGTACTCTCTCCGAGCCTTCTAGAGGCCATGAGGACCCCATCGCCTGGAGCGGATTTGTTCATTTATGTGAAGGGGTGCCCAGCCCCTTCCCCAAGCCTTACACAGGCCCCAGGGACGCCATCCCCAGGGCATATTTGTCCAGAGCCTTACATAGGAAGAAAACCCCATGCTCTGGGGCCGATGTACTAATTTAGGAGAAGGAGTGTGCAGCCCCCCTCCCTGAGGAGCCACAGTACAGCCCTAGGAACCCCATTCCCTGGGACTGAGAGTATTGCTCCTGCCTCAGGCTGGAGAAGTAATGCTCCCGTTGGGTGGGAGGAAACATTTGCTTTTTTTTCAATGTTCTGCTCCTGTTGTGAGAGTAGAGTGAGAATCTGATTTTGTAGGGTGGGAGCATACCTGTTGCTGGCTCCTGCCAGCAGCCAGGTTGGGTGCTGGCCGGGGAGCCAGCAAGGGCCTCGGGCCCTGTTATTCCCTTCACAGCCCCCAACATATATGGGATATTTGGGTGCACCCGGATGCCCACCAAAATAAGTGGCCAGCTCCTGCCAGCACCTATAGTGGGTGCTGGCCAGGGAACCCCGGGTCTCCCCTCATAGCCACCAACCAACAAAAAAAGCTGTGGATGTTCAAGGTAGGACCAGGACTCCCACAAAATATTTTAACAGATATATAAAAGAAAGCATAATAAATAAGCAGCTAGAACTGCTCATTTATGATTCTCTACCCTGTGAAGGAGCACCCCATAATGCCTTTGTGGGATAATTTAAATATATTTTCATGCATGGCGGTGCCCCAATCTGGGCAGGGGGATCACCCGCATTTGATTTAAGTGTTGCGCGGGTCTGAAGGGTGAACAGCAATTCCCCAGAAATCCTAAACAAAATGAACTCAGTTTCCTGGAGTCTATATGACATGACCCCAGGGAAAGTTGATCGTTTTCAAGCATTCCCAGAGCTGGAACTTTCCAAGGGGTCCCTTGTGGTTCATCTTATGGTTGCATTGTGTGGCTCGAAAGTGTGTAAAAGTAAGAATCTCACCCTTTTTTTAAAATATTACTTTGACTACAAATGCTCTATTTAAATTTTTCTTGCCTGTCATTGCAATATCCCTATGACAAAACCAATAGGCTTACTTTATACATATATTGAAAGTGATTTACATTAAAATAAAAACTTGGATATTCACTGAACAAAAAAGTTAAAGTGACAGTTATAATTGGGTATTAATAAAAAAAAGTAAGAAATTCGCTGAGAAAACCAAATGTTATAGTGATGTTCTAGTTAGGTGACAAAGCCAGGTGCAACACTACATTTTAAACTAAATAGAACCACTGAAATTCACAACTTATAGTTAAATGAAGTAACCATAACTCGTGAATTTTGGTGTTCTGTGTTGAAAATGTAATGTCGCAACTGGCATTGCCACCTAACTATAACGTCACAGCATATATATCAGTCCTTGCCACAAAGACTTGAAGCGTACTTGTAGGAGCTATTTGCAATTACTTTACTGCCAACACCTAATGAACTGGACAGATGCGTTTCGGCACGGTCGCTTTTCTCAGTGGCAGTGCGAGCGAGGTTTCCGCTGCATTTAAATAAACAAACAATTCATTGGTTCATTGTTGCTATCAACACTGATGACAGATTACAGAAAATAACAAAAATTACATTTCCAAGACGGGCATTTTACACTGCTCAATCTGTTTCAATTCATTATTGCAAATTTACCAATTCCAACAACCTGCTGATGCAACATTTCTTTGCTAGACATGATCTACAGTCAATTAAAAATGGGTTCTTCGTAATCATGGCTATATTTCATCATTTTCATGCAGATCATTTCATATTATTTTGCAGTACTTCATACAAATGACTGTGTCGATTGCCATATCAGCATTCATCAGGGACCCTAAGCCGTGTGTGCAAATTCACGGTGCATAAAGGATATCATAGCGTATCTTACAAGTAATCTTGCCTGGTATGGGCTGGTGTCATGAGATAACAATGTAATCTGATCATTGTGCATCTGTTGACCACCTCATGAAGGATCTCTATACATGATTTTGCCCTGAATGGGCTAGTGTTACGAGGCAACTGAACTAGTATATCTTACTGTCACACAGTTGTCCCTTACTATTACATACCTATGAATCACTGAAAGATAAAGTCAACAAAAACCCATCATTTCTATCTTGAACAACCCATGGATTCCAAATCACAGGTAGAAGACCCACTAATCCCTACAATCAAATGAACATCTTAATAGCTATTGTAGCAATAATTGATTCTATATCCTATCCCACCATTTCAATCTATGTCATCACATCTCCCGCACTGTTGTTATACCTTAAAGTCTGACTTGGGTACATATCTCCCCCGATTTCAGCCTACATGTACCCATGACATCTGGCATGGCATCATTGATGACAACACTGTCAATGGTGGGGGCGCAAATTGTAGATTCTTCAGAGCTCGAGTTATAGTTACTTCAATTAACTTTAACTGGTGAGTTTCAGTGTTCTTTGCTTAAAATGCAATGTCACAACTGGCATTGTCACCTCACTATAACGTCACAGCATGTATATATATATATATATATATATATATATATATATATATATATATATATATATATATATACTGAAAAAACAAAGGTTACAGGGATGTTATAATTAGGTTCAGATTTTACTCATACACAACCATAGCTATTCAGCAGTTATAGTTATCTCAAGAAGTAACTATAGCTCGTGCCCTAAGGTAACTAACTATAACTAGCACCCCCGCCATTCACGGTTTTTCTCATCAACAATTTCACTGCAAATTTGCAGTGATATTATCAATGATGTCATAGAACATGTCATGAGTGATGTAGTATGTGGGGTAATTAGCAGTGCAGGCTCAGGCATCACACAAGAATGTTTTCCTTTCACAGTTTGTTAGTCTTTTTGTTTATAAGATATTCTGTATACTCCCCATCACCTTTGTGGTTTTTATGATACAAAAGAGTAGGGCAGTAATAACTGCAGAGCCTTGTTTTTAAGATGGTAAGATACCTCCTGTAGTGAATATTCATACATGCATTGTTTCTATTTGTGTTTATAGATTCAACAAATACTGTTTTTAATTTATGAGTTTGTCCTGAAGAAGGTGGTGTCAACCAATCTTATTCCACCGAAACACCGCGTCAACAACTGTTTTATCGTATTGTACTGTTTTTAATTTTAGTTTGTTTTTGGTGATGTCCATTATCACATATTTCATTTATGTTGAAGCAATAATAACCATTCATGCGATTTGGATTATAAGGAAATGTGCTTCTCTCTAAAATGTTATATATTGTAATGTCATCTATATGTGAATGAGACAATGGAACTGAATTTGGTTTCTCCTTTTTATGTAATCATATGTATTTTTAATGAAATTAAAACTGTATGTATCGATCTTGGTTTTTATGGTGTAAACATTTTTTTTCTCCAATATAGGAGTGTTGGAAAACAAGCCAGCATCTGTGAGGCCTGCACAAATAACATGACTACATTTGTCCTTCACTGGGAGCCAAACACCCAACTGTAACGCCTGACTCTCAGAGGGTAGCGGTGCAGAGCAGTCTGAGGCTTACTCAAGGGAGGTGGTGTGGGCTAGTAATCACCATTTGCAGGTGCGCAGAAATAACACTCAATAATTGATTGTCCAGTCTGTACTTTGCTTTATAAAAGTAAGAGTACATTTATTAAACACACACACTACTCAATACTATGCACCAATTTTCAAATAAACATAAGCTGTTGCAATTACTTTGTGACATTGCATAACATCTCCACCCCTCCCGCAGGGGGGGGGTGGGGTCTAGTACCACCACTCCCATGTATGCACATCATCTTGCCCCCAATGCAGATGGTTGAACATAGCCTGGGGCGAGGGACAGGCGCACTAGCACCATCCAAGTGGTGACCCCCCCCCCCCCCCCATTACCTCAACAAGCATTTAAAATAGGTAACCCTGCCTTGGTGACACATCACCCTGACTGAGCATTTCCTACCGACCATAAAGTATGCACCTCTATATCTTAAGGGTAGCAGTCTGGGTCCTTCACCTAAGCTCAGCAGCAAGAATACATGTTTAAACAACACTTTAGTATGACAGTACTCATCACATTTGTGGATCACTCAAATGCATTGCAATTACAGCCCCTAAAGACATCACAGATAAAATCATAGGATTACACATATACAGCCAGACACCCTAGCAGGAATGTCTGACAACATAACCCCACTTTGCTTATGACATCACCTTACACCGGTACTTCACATTACACAGGTGATCTTCAGTCCCTCTAAAAGAAATAACAATAGTAAATGCAATTTTGGTGCAACTACACCTCTTCACCCCCAGGGGATGCCCTCCTCCAGACATCCCCAACTCAGCCCTTCACTCCTTGACGCACTTCTCCATACACCCTCAGCTGTAGAACAAGCGTTCCAGCCCAGAAGGTGTTAAAATGCTGGCTGAGCCCCTGAGGGGTTATTCTTTCAGATGCCCCATGAAACTTATGGGCGGACTGTTCTTCTTTGTGCTGGGGGAGGCTGCGTTGCTCCTGAAGCTCCCCCTGCAACTCTTTTTAAACATGAGGGTGACCCCCCCCTCCTCTGGGGGCCACCAGGCACCAAAACTGCAGATTTCCAAATGCCTGGAAAGGCATACTGGGGCGCTTTGTGCTCCTTTTTATGTATATTTCATTAGCGGCTCTCCCGCTGTGCTGGGGAGAGCCGCGATGCAGCCGGTGGCCTCCCGCCGCTTCTGCCAGACTCGGTGTGGGGCCTGGTCCCACCCGGACCTCCAGGTAAGGGGACGCAGGTTGGGGAGCCCACCCCCACCCGCTCTGCCGGTTTTCAGGGTCCCGGTCCCACCCAGGCCCCGTGCAGCTCTTTGTTTCCTGTTCCGGGCCCCCGGTCCCACCCGGGATCCCCACATGGCTGTGTTGGAGGGCAGCCTGGGGAACCCACCCCCGGCTGCCCCCGCTGGCTCCCCGCATGGCCAGCACCCTCGCGTGCTGCCGCGGGAGCCAGCACCACATTTCTGGTCTGCCCGCTCTGGCGGGCAGACCCGAAGACTCGCGCTGGCCCGCCCAGTGCTCGGGGGTGTGCGGCTTTACTTCATTTGGGTTTTCTTTTTTAGAAAGCCTATCAAATAAATTTTACATCCACTTTCATAAATAGAGTGACATATTTAGTCACAAACTGTGTATTATGAATATGAGTGAGTTCCTTGTGGATATTGTTTTGTACTCAGTACCTACCCGGTTCACAAGGACATAAGGGTTGCTCTTGTTGTTTTTGAATATTACTTCATTTGGGGGCAGCCCCCGGGACCTGACGCACCCCGGGGTCCCATGACAGACCGGCGATGGAGCCCCACGTGCTTAGTCTTCGGTCCCATGAAAGGTCAAAGGTCGCCTACCTTCCGGGGGCCATATCTCAGCCCCTGGGGGTCTGATCTTCTCCATTTTCACGTCTTCTTGCTCCTGGTGCCCCCCCCCCCCCAGCCACTGGGAGCACTCTCCTTCACCCTCTGGGCGTCTCTGAGGGGGTATTCAGCAGGAAGCTGTCTTCACTGGCTCCCTGCACCAGCCTTTCGCCTGTCTCGCCCCCTGCGCCTCTCTTCTGCATGCCCAGGCTGCTGCTCACTCGTCCTGGACTCTTCTTGCAGACCACACCCCAGAGAGAGCTTCTCTTCCTGTGCAAGCACTTTTTAAAAGTTGAGTAGGGGGCTGGCAGGAAGTCTCTGGTTGTCCTATCAACCAGCGACACATCACTTCACTGCCCATGCTCCCTCCTTCCTGCCCAGCCTCTGGGTTTGTCCAAAATGGCGTCGTCCAGGATCTCTGGCCGCATGGTCTCTGAAAAAGCCCCTTCCCCCTCACTTCCTTCCCTCCTTGGTGCAGCGTGGTGCCTGGCACCCAGTGATAGCTGCTGATGGATGAGGCTGTAGCCCCACCCATCTTCTCTTCATGGAGAGGAGGCCTTAGCTTATGGAAGAAAGGTTATCAATCCATCCTACTGAGGTCAGCCCTCAGCCAGGGTCTGGTTATGGCTGGCTTAGAGAAATATGACAGTTCTGGATGACCCAAAAGCAGTACAAATATGTCTTTGGACTCTACAGAATACTCTTTCTCACCTCCGTTACAGTGGACTTTAGTGCATGTCTGGAATCTGTAGGCCTTATGAAAGTTAATCTAGCCCATGGGCTCCACATCCCCATAAGGGAATAATGAATCAAAAAATAGTAAAACACACTGACTTTTCCTGGCATGTTACTTCCCAGTGTATAAAGCCTGTTCCATGACACCACCCAATTCTGCATAAGTCCTGCCACACCATTCACTTGGTAGCTGCTTCTGGACTGCGCACGCTCGGAATCTCCCCTGCACAGCCCCTACACATGAGCACACACATGTACACCTGTGTCTGCATGTAACCAGCCCGGTGTCCCTTACTCCAGCTGCTGCGCAGTGGCCTGGTCAAGCCAGGGGAACACCAGTAAAATCCCCATGCAGTCTCTTACATCCTGAGTTCACTCTGGGTGAGTGCCAAATTATGAGGCTCCCCCACAGTAAAAGCTCAACAATTAGGTGCTCAAAAAACGCAAAATCCGGGCGGCCCATAGTGTCAGAACCACCCTCTAACAAAGAGGATATACTGTTGATCAAAACAAGGCACTTAGTTTGTATGTATGAATGGGCACGTATGCAGAGGACCATTTAATCAGATAGAACATCACAGGGCACATTTTATTGTTACTTGTTTTACCCCAGTTCCCTTTGTGCAAGAAGGGTCTCTCTCTTTTGTTTTTGGTTTTTCATTCATACAAAGCCATAAAGTCTTAGCAAATGGAGAAGCCCAGATGTTCACTACACTTGCAAGTGGAATGAGGATGAAGGATGTTTTTCTTTCCTTGCAAACAGCTATTGGATCTTGGCCCGGATGCCATATCTGATTAAATGTGTGCTGTCAAGATTCATTTGCATATGGCTGGGTCCACCCTGGTATGACGTGGTGAGCAAAAAAGCAATGGATTTAGGCCCAGATCACTGTACTGGGGGCGAGTGTTTGACATTGTTCAGCATTCCATCCATCATTTGTTCTTTTTGCATCTGATTGGATGAGCACCTGCCGAGAAGGCCTGCCACGCTGCTCCACCGCTGGGCTTCCAATCCTAAGCGAAACCAGTGCCGCAGTCCAATATCAGCAGAGATGCTGCCAAGAACGGTAGCCAGAGGTGTGCCACCTAGCAATAGCCGACCACTAGAGTGGGAGCAGGTCACAGGGCCTTGCTTGAAAGACTGAGGTAGAGGCGCAGACTAGGTCCTGCAGGTAGAACAGTGACTGTTGCCTAAGCGACCCCTTTAATTTGGGTACAAGCTATTGAATTGAAGTACAAGCTACTCCAAGGCAATAGAGACCTTGGGAATAGTATCTGTGTCTACAACTACATTTGAGTAGAAAATCTACAAACACAATACCATTCCAAGAGTGGGGAGAGAGTGTTATAGCAAGTGTGTCATTTAACTAGGTACATTTGCGACCTTGCAACTGACACCATTGAACTGTGTTGTATTAAATTTTGCTCTGATCATTAAGTTCTTTTTTATTTTATTTAGATAAGCACTGAGACGGACAATATAGTGTCTGTTGTTTGACTGTTAGTTTCAGAGTTCTTGCTCCCCACACTACCTGGAAAGGGTGTTCTTGTCTCAGTTTGCAAGCCAGAGTAGCACAGATCCCAGTACATCTGTAGCATACAGTGCTTAATTTGTAAAACAAATGAAGAGTCGGGCCCTCGTCGGGATGGCAACGCAGTTTGCACCACACATTGCCACTGAACTTACACAACTATCACACTGCTGCAAGTGTGACAATTCAGAATGTTCGAGGCCGCCAAAGCTTTAAGAATGGCTTGGTGGAAGGTATTAGCTGTTTTTAATGTATATTGACTAAACAAAACAACAGTTTTTCTGCTTATCTTTAAATTGCACAAACAGCGCCACCGTGTGGCAGCTGTTCTAAGTGCAGGCTCTGGCAATTAAGTGCCGGTGCCGAGCATCAGAAACTACTGGCTCAAATTAAGCACTGGTAGCAAACAACCTCATACATCACTGTTTGGGCCCAGTAGCCCCTGTGTGCCCTGTGGCACTCCTTAATGGGGTTGGACAAGCACTATTTTATAGTGTGCACCATCATGTAAGTGTGATAATAGCTGTTGGAGTTGAATCTCTGCATGTGAAAATTGTAGGCACACTACCTTTCTATAGGTAAATAAAAGATGTTATTTTTCAAAGATGAAGTTCTGAGTGGACCTTGATTTTATTAAGTGTCACTGCTTCTGTTATGAAGCATCTGAGGTCCAAACCCTCTACTACCTCCTAGAGCCGTGATACTCAAAGTACGGCCTTTGGGCCACATGCAGCCCTCCTGGCCTTCACTTGCAGACCCCTGGTCAACAGCAGCACACAGCTCCTATTTACTTGACCTAGTACAACCAGTAAAAATATGTTAAATAATTGGGCAAGCATTTATTTAAAGGTTAATTAAAGTTAAAAAAAAGTTAGTAGCTAGGGTGTCCTGCACTACTTAACTTTGGGAACACCTTCATTTTCAAACACAGCTTGCAGCAAATATGTACAAATATTACAAAGTCTCTTCAAAATCCTAAAAGTGTATTTCATTAACTTGCAGAGCAATTTCATGTTACTACATCATATTATGTTAGTGCATTCAGAATTCGGTTTTTTAAAGTGATAGTTTTCAAACATGCTTCCCCTCCACCCTGACAGCAATGCCAGTAGTGAACTAGGAGGTAAGTCCTTTGTTATGTTCACCCTAGGGTTGCCTGGTTTGCTGTTATACATGAATATTATAGTTCAGTCAGTCAGTCAGTCAAAAAGTCTTTATTCGATTTGCATCATAAAAGACATACTACACATATTAGACAATTCGACTACAAAACAATTCATGTACAATACAAAAATAGACTGTAAAACCTTTAAAATGGTAGATAAAATAATGAATTAAAAATGATCACATCATGTTAAAAAATACAATAAAGTGCAAAGAGAGACGTGCGGTTTATGCCATGGACCAAAGTAGATACTATTGTGTGGCAGCAGGGAACAAAGATTACAGCTTCAGTTTCTTGGCCCTAAGGATCCATGCCCAACTAATAAATTTAGCAACACCTATTACTATAGGAGTGGAAGTATCGTTTTTCAAAATTCTACTAGCGACCTGTGCAGAACGAGTGCTCATTAGTCTACATGCAGGTCGAAGCCAGATACGTCTGGGAAGTTGATAAGTTGGGCAACAAAAAAGGAAGTGGTCCATGGTTTTAATCTTGTCAACACAGAATGGGCATTTATCACTACCAAGAGGACTCCAACTTTTGGTGAGTCCTCGCAGTGGTATAGTTCATTAATCAAACACAGGAGAAGGTTTTGTACAGCGCACATCCTGAAGTCGTGTAGTTCAAGGTCCTCATATATGATAATGAAGAAAAGGAGGGAATGTGAAACAAAATAATTGCCTAGGATCACACAATTTGGTCAAGTGAGGAAGCTGGGATTGATCCCAGGTTTTCTGTTTTCACATTGTGCAATTCAGCCACTAGGTCTACGTGCTTTGCTTCCCTTACACGCAGTGCTTAATTTGTAAACCAATAAGTGCCGCGGCTCCTGTCGGAAGGCCACTGCAGCTT
Source organism: Triturus cristatus (assembly GCF_964204655.1). NCBI lineage: Eukaryota > Metazoa > Chordata > Amphibia > Caudata > Salamandridae > Triturus > Triturus cristatus. The sequence continues at coordinate 1,145,748,768 of NC_140593.1, read as the reverse complement.
GCACCCCTAACCATCAGACACAGCTGTTGCTGTGCTAATACCTAAATTAGCCGGGCAGCGCCACCATGTGGTAGACTGTCATAAGGCCTGATTCTGGCATTTGGTGCTGTACACCGGAAACCACTGGCTCAAATTGAGCACTGTATACACGCCACCAAGCAGCACCCCACCAACTGCCACCATGCTGGAATCAAAATAGCCCTCGGTCCCACCACACACCAAACTTTTTGGCCCTTGTGAAAATGTTTGCGAGTACCCATGTCCTAGAGTAAGCTTTGACTGCTCGTACTCGCTACGTCAAGCGTGTCAAGGGCCAAATATACAAAGGGATGAACTGACACCCCATACATAAGTTTCCGAGTTCTGATGCCAATAGTTTATTGCTTTTATTGTGCTCATTGGCTGTAACGCATGGAAATGTTTAAACAAAAAAATAAATTTGAAAGCATGCAAAGGGAGTAACTTGGTTATTTCCTCGGAGCAAATAGAATTTGAGGATAATTGGTAATTGAAAGCTCTCACCTTTGCCCACTTTTTGTATTGTCTACTGCACGACCCGGAGAGATTGACCCACAAAGGGCTCATGTGTGCATGTGTCTTTGTCTAGCATTGCCTTGGCCATTGGAATTATGAAATACTTTGGCCATGGTTTTTCCGCATAATGTGCCACATAATTCATTATCTATTTCCTAATCTGCAACTGTTCACAAAAACATGCTGTTTCCAGCTCAAACGGATCAAAAGTGATTATAAACGTGGCAACGTGTATTTCCGAGCAGTGGGCGGTTCTTCCCAAAAGTTGATCTGTCATCTTACAGTTGCTTATTGAGGCATTTTCTTGTCAAACAGGTACTAATGAGGTGACATCGTTGGACAGACAGTGTTACTATCAGTACAAAATAATGAAGTACTTCTATCACAAAATGTGCCCCATAACTTGTCTTTTCTTGCCGCATAATTTGAACCTCCCCTGCCGCACAATTCCAGTAGCCCTGCGCATGGCACATGCCTTCATCTCGAGGGAGAGCTGTCTTCAGCCGTACAATGATGAATACACCCCTCCCTTGGTGCGTTCGGCGCTCTCTTCACACCGGCTTGCAAAGGGCCTGTGAATTTAGCACTCCCATCTCGCAACTTTGCTAAAAATCGATGGCTATTGATTCGCTTATAGAGTTCCCCCGAGGCGGCAGAAAGCGTCTGGCAGACGTAGGCGGCATTGAAGAACACGCCACCAAATTGTTTAAATCACCCCCGGTTAACTATTCCCCTTTAAATGACGGGGCAGAGCAGCTTTTTAAATTGCAGTCGCTTATCAGACCGTGGTGGGCTTCGGAAGGGGGTCTTACAGAGTAGGGCCGACTTCAGATAGTGTTCCCTTGGCAGAGCCGAAGAACGCCCGCCGTTTCCAGTCAGATATCTGTACAACAGGCGTGCTTCCATAAGGCGAGGTGCGGCTGCTGCCTCAGGGTGACACCACCAGATGGCGCCAAATTACAAGAAAAGGAGCAGAAACTGCATTTTTAATCAATGACACTTTGGCGCTCCAACAACGATATAATTATTAATTTCCAAATGTTCATGTTACACGGCGATAGCAAGCGCACGGGCCCGCTCCGCTACAGGGCACTTTTCAATATACACCTCAAAATGTACTCCCTTCGTTTTGGCCTGCAGATTTTTTTCTGTTCTGTGATGAAACTCGCAGACACGAGTACGGGAAACATTAACACTATGGGGCATATTAGAAAGTGGCGCAGAGAGGCGTTAGCCTTCTTGACTTAACGCCTCTCCGCCACGTCGGAAACGCCAGGCTGCACCCTTTTCTGAAAGATATGGTGCAGCCCTGCGTTCCCCCCTGAGACGGCGCTAAGTTTCACAATTTAGCACCAACGCAAGCACCCTTCCATTGGAATGCAAGGGTGTCTGCGAGCAGGGAGGTTTGTTTATGTACAGCAAGGTGTCCCTTACTGCACATGAACAAACCTAAAATGCTGTTTAGTAACTTACATGTGTGCTGTGTCCTACTTCATGAACACACATGCAAGTTACAAAACGGCATTTTTTAACCCCTTCCCTGCTCATGACGGAACCACTCCGTCATGAGCCACGGTTGTGCTGTGCTCATGACGGAGTGGTTCCGTCATGCTGCGACCGTTGGCCGCCGCTCCGCCCACGCAGCGCTAATTCCCCGCCTGTGCGGGCGATTAGCGCAGTGGGCGGAGACGTGACGGAACCACTCCGTCATGAGCACAGCTCAACCGTGGCTCGTGACGGAGCGGTTCCGTCATGAGCACAGCGCCGCCGCGCTGCCCCCAAACCCCCCCCAGCGCCGCAATTCCTGCCGTGGCGAAGGGGTTAAAAGGTTTGTTTATGTACAGGAAGGGACACCTTCCTGTACATAAACAAGCCATGGCATTTTGCTTTTTCCATGTGTGCTGAACAAGGCAGCACACATGGAAAAAGCAAAAAAGAGGAGAAATAAAGCATTTCTCCTCTTTTCGCCACCTTAAGACCAGGATTTTCCTGGTCTTAAATTCAGTGCTGCCACGTATTATCGCCACCCTTGATAATAGGTGGCAGCGTAGAATTCAATGGGTGTTGCGGTGGAACGCCCAACGCAACACCCACTGCACGCCCCTTTCACGCAAAATTTAGCGTGAAAGGGACACTATTATCAAGGCAGCGTTAATCCAGTTAATCCTGGTCTTAAAGTGGCGAAAGGAGGAGAAATGCTTAATTTCTCCTCGTTTTTAGGTCTCGCCTAGCTATTGCGTTTACGCAATCGCTAGGCGAGACTCTAGTAAGAGGGGCATTTCAAAGTGCTCCCAAAAGTGGATTGCATGGCGAGCACGCGCACAATCACGTGCATCGTGCCGCCATGCAATCCGTTTGGGGAAGCGCTTCAGCCCACTGGCACGTGCACGTGTAGCCACAGCCTCGGCATCATACTTCAAAGGGTCCGCTCCCCCGCCTGGAATGCGCTCCCCCGCCCCCGCCCCCGCCACAGCATGCCGAGAGATTGTTTCCTCATGGTGCCTCACAACTGTCCCTCCCCCACCACAGGGCTAGTCTCACGGACGCATTGCCATCCATCGATTTCACTTTCATGCCCGTGTTCTCTTTTCCTTTCAGCACACAGCCCGCCCTCCCCCCTCCGTGTTTTCTTGCAGCTTTGCCCAGATCGGAGTCTCAAACAACCAAAATAATAAGTTTGCCCTGCACGCTTTCTGCGCTTACAAAGTTAACATATGCCATGCTCATTCCCTTTTCATCCTTCTAAGGTCGATAACATTAGATCCATTAATTCTGCGTCTACGGATTTAAATAACCATATGTTTTCTTGCAAGTTTAGGCACTTCACACACACAGCCCCACTGCTCACACACACAGGCATCAAGGCAGCAACAGAATGCTCTGAGCCCCACCAGTGTTTGCCACACACACATGCATCTCGTGTTTTCTTCCAGCTTTGGCCCGTGTTCTCTTTGCCTTTCAGCACTCAGCTTCCCCGTAACCACCATTTAACTAACATCCTGCCACACTCATTCCATTTTCATCCTCGCTTTCACTTTCATGCCTGTGTTCCCTTTGCCTTTCAGCACACAGCTTCTCCGTAGCCACCATTTAACGACCATCCTGCCGCAAACACCATTTAACTACCATCCTTTTAGTTAAAATAAAAGAATTGCCTCTAAGGGTTTAAGGAACCATAGAAATACAAGGCAAGGCAACATACACTCCGAATGCCACTCAGAGCCACATAATTACATGCCACATAACTACAATGCACTCAATACAACAGACACTCCAAAAACCAATCAGTGCCACATAGTTACACACCACATAATTACACAGGGCTCAATGCCACATACACTTCAAATACCACTCAGCGCCACATAATTCACACCACATAATTACACTACACTCAATGCCACATGCACTCCAAATAACACTCAGTGCCAATTAATTACAATGCAAACAATGAAAGATACACTCAAAATAACACTCAATGCCACATAATTACACGCCACTAAAATCAACATACACTACACACAAAACCACTCAGTGCCACATAATTATATTCTACATAATTACACTCTATCGCCCTCACTCTCTATCTATCTATCTATCTATCTATCTATCTATCTATCTAATCTATCTATCTTATCTATCTATCTTATCTATCTATCTATCGGACTTTTGCACTCTATCTATCTATCTATCTATCTATCTATCTATCTATCTATCTATCTATCTATCGCATCACCACAGCATCACTTAGCATCACCACAGCATCACTTAGCACCACCACAGCATCACTCAAGGGCACCACTACATCACTATGCGCTACCACAGCATCAATTAACGCCACAGCCTCACTCGACACCACCACAACATCACTCACTGCCACCACAGTATCAATCTGTACAACCATTCAACAACAACTGGCTCTAATATGTTCTCTCAATATTTAGGCTTTATTACAAATGGCACAAAAAAAATGATAATATTTAACTTCTGTTCTTGGATTTTAGGCGCAATTAAATATACTAAACATAATCTTCACAAGAGTTATTAACAAAAGTTTAAACGATTGCCATTATAATTTACATTAACTTTTATTTAAGTATTAATTATTTGCAAAAATTAAAAGTCATTGTTATTTGTAATATCAATACATCTAAGTCACGCAAATACAACACATATTGCATTACAAATGCTATAGGTGTCACATTTGCAACAGTTGAAACTATTGACATTGTACATGAGAAAGCTAGTAATTTCAATATTTTCAATACCAACACATAAATAAAAAATTAGTCAATTTACAATACAAAAAGCTCAAACTTTCCTAATGCGAGACCTATCGCATTGCAAATGCTTGTTGCTATTTCCATGTGCGCTGCCTTGTGCAGCACACATGGAAATAGCAAAATGCCATGGTTTGTTTATGTACAGGAAGGTGTCCCTTCCTGTACATAAACAAAACTTTTAAAAAATGCCGTTTTGTAACTTACATGTCTGCTTCATGAAGCAGCACACATGTAAGTTACTAAACGGCATTTTAGGTTTGTTCATGTGCAGTAAGGGACACCTTGCTGTACATAAAAAACCTCCCTGCTCGCAGACACCCTTGTACTCCGGTGCAAGGGGACCTGCGTTGGCGTTAAGTCGTGAGACTTAGTGCCATCGCAGGGGGAAACGCCAGGCTGCACCACATTCTTGAGAATAGGGTGCATGCAGCCTGGCGTTTCCGAAGTGGTGGTGAGAGGCGTTAAGCCAAGGAGGCTAATGCCTCTCACCACCACTTCCTCGTGAATATGCCCCTATGTTTATACTGGCAATATTAGAGGTGGGTTAAAATGATGACGATACAAACCATTGCCTGGGGTGGCGGCAGACACAAACATTGCCCATGGAGTGACACCTACTGGCCAGAGCTGGGAGTGTAGCTAATGAACGGAATCTCTGCTGAGGAAGATTCGAACTCTTACAGCGACACCTGCTGGCCTCTGCTGGAATGGATGCCACACTGATACATCCCCTGTTAAGGGAGAGTCAATCAGTATTACCTGCAGGCTAGAAAATGGAGTGCTGAGGAACTCGCACAGCTTCTGTAAGGGGAATACCAGTATCTGTTCTGTAGTGACAGCTGGAGGGAGCGGGGGGGCGGTGGATCAGAGCTGAGTGTTCAGCAGAAGTAATCCAGCCTCCGAGGTGGGACAGCGGTGGGGGGGCGGGGCTCTGCAGTGATACCCCATTGCAGAGCTATGAATGCTGCAAAAATAAAAACAACCTCTCAGGAGGGAGATTGCCATCATTGTGCAAGCAGCGACACCTGTTAGTCGGGGTTGGGAGGACACGTCCACTGCTGACGGCAAGGTAGGTTACTAAAAGGCTGTGCTTCTTTGTGGCCCTGATAGATATGGAGGAGATGTGATGGAGTGGCATCCTACAAACTGTGGATTCTGGTTTCCACACTTGAGAACACTGTGTGATCCTGGGGATATCACTTTACCTTTGTGTGCCTTACTTTGCTTTTATGCCAACAATTGGAACATTTAGAAATTAGCAAAACTTTGGCATGAAGTAACGTAGTTATTTAGTCATGCGTAGAAGAGATTGCTATTGAGACAATTGTTGCTCCTACCTTGGCATCTGCTGCTGAGGGCGGGGAGTGTCACAGGGGAAGGTGACAGCAGCAATGCAGCCACTCCAGATTTACAAAAACTCTGCTCTAGAATGTTACATGGCCAGGTCTGGGAATGCTTCAAAGGTATAACAACTTCTGTGGTTGGAGAGACAAGCATTGCTCTTACAAACATATCTGTTTGCCAGGACCAAGTGTGCTGCTGAAGGAACATATTTGAAGCAGGAGGGCCAAGCTCTGTCCAGAATGGGTACTGCAGACCAATTTATGCAGTGGCCTCCTCGTAGAGAGAGCCAAGTATGGCTGTTATAGCGACTCCTGCTGGCAAGGGAATGCTGCAGCCCTTCCAAGCTGCTGTAGACAGGTTAACTCGCTCTACAGTGCCATTAGCATGGTGGTGATGGTGGTACTAACTGAAATAAAAATAAATGAAACCCGAGACTTTTATTCATACAAATGAATCAATGTAATGCTCAAGAGTGATCACATACTGCAAAAAAGTGATAAAGTGAAAATTTTAGAATACTGGCGAACTCAGACTATGCATAGTGGAAGAGGTGTGGCGCAGCGGTCAGGGCGACTGACTACAGAACCTGGGGGCTCACGGTTCGATCCCCGGTGCCAGCGGCAGATCAGCCCAGCACCATGTGACTCTGGGCAATAGTTCGCTTAATCTTCCTGGCGCCCCGAGCTCCTTGACACCTTTGGGTAATTGTTCGTGCTTTACAAATACTGGACATTTACATTTATAAAGGGATACGATTCAAGAGTCTAACTGTGTACAGTTTGACGGCGTTTCAACCTTACAGTGGATAAAAAGGTCCTCATCAGGACTAAAAAGGATGAGAACACTGACAAGTGGGCAAATGCGTCTTAGGAGAAACACTATATATGACTAATGGTGCTAAGAGAATTTCAAAGCATCCACGATTGGCAAGAAACAGGGAGGATCTGGAGGGTCCTACTTATAATATGGAAAATGCAACTTCCAGGGTAGAGAATGTTCTGAATTTCTGGCACTGTAGGACCCTAAGAATGACATGCTCGAGCTGCCAGCCTATTAATGAGGGTGGCTGAAAAAATAGAACTGCAGGACAATGAACCCCTGTCCCATTGGTCGATAAATGACCGACCGTGAACCACTGATCTTATAATGTCTGTGGGTGCAATGGGCATTTGCACCTATGTTGAGCGCCCATAGAGCACTGGTATTGCTGATGGTGCAAAAGCTTATGCAGTTCCTTCTGTAATATGGACCATGCCGGTGCACATTTTGCACCAGCCCAATGCCATAGCATAGAGTGTACCCCCATTTCGCATTGGGGCACAGTTCCATGCAATTGAGGGAAAGCCCTTGCAAATTCACCCTTGCCGCCTTGGGAGTGGGCATGTTGCTCCCTAGGCCTCCTAGGCATCCCCCCACTGGCAGGTGCAGTCACCCACTGCACACTCCTGCGTGGGATCAGTGCCCCCATTGAAATTAAGGCTGTTTTGGCAACTTGAAGGTGTGCAGCAATGGCGATCAGAAATAAGCGCACAAAATTCCATAGAGCTCAGGAAAGCTGCCCAGTTGTCAGCGATAGACAGAAATTGGTTATTGTGAATTGCTGAAGTTAAAGTTAATGTACTATCTACCTGGCAGAGTCACCCATCCTCTAAACTCTCAATTGAGGTTTTCGCTAACGCGAGCCGGGAGTAAAGCATTACTGGTTCAAGGCGTGAATCTCTGAAATTCTTCGCAGCCTCCTGGGAAAAGAAGACAGTCATCTCAATTTGAAAGTTAATAGCCTGGATTTTTCAATTTAGGTCAAAGAAAACCCAGGAAAAGCAGTGTTCTGTTGTGCGCCATCTTAACCACGAATCGCTGCTTCCATTTTTCTCCATTATATTTTTAACAAACTGAAGCACTTCACTTTGTATGGTCATACCCTAAAATTGCTATCAAAGTATTTCTTCTGAATTGCAAGAATCATCCACGACTTGCCCATCCATGATGCATTTCGGGCAGTATGCGCTGCTGCAGCGGGCATGTCAGACCCCGTTCGGGAGTCCAGGGACAGACAATCAATCAATCAATCAATCAATCATGGCATTTGTAAGGCGCACTCCATACCCGCGAGGGTCTCAAGGCGCTAGACCGGAGCTACTGGGCTTCAACAGTGGGCATTGAAGCAGTGGCGCAACACTTGAGGGGGGCCCCTGCAAGATATGCTGATGGGGCCCCCACCACGTGCCTTCCCACTCCAATAAATGCAGTAAATATATATTTGTGGGATGAATTTTAGTTTAGATACGGGATTGCCCAAAGCGAAACCAGCAGATCTAACTTCTATTTATTATATTTGTATTTTGTTTACAGGTACACAAAACAGTAGAGTAAATATTTAACTGAAAAAATGATTTTAAAAAGTAATTTAAAACACATTACATCTTTAGCCACAAGATACCACTTGAATATACATTAAGGGGGTTATTATGATGTCGGGCGGAATAACTTACGCCCGACACTGACTCGGTCATGGGACCGACCGACACCCGGTCAGCGGTCCCAATCGCCTCATTAGGATGCGACCAAACACTGTTCGGTCGCATTCTTATATTTCACTATGGGAGCATGCAATAGTGTCGCAAACCGCCACAAGGTGCAGCGATCAACAGTGGAGCACCATAGGTGCCCCCTCAGCCACCAACCGGAGGCCATGAACCAAAAGGGGCCCTGCTGGGGGCCCCCGAAACACGCTTTCCGACATGGTTTCCATGTTTGACAGATCGGCATGGAAACCATGTCGGAAACCGTGATTGTAATCTCAAGGGCGGAAAGACCTTCCCTTAAGATTACTTGCCAGATTCCGACTGGCAGACAAGCTCTCCGAACCCGTCGAAAGCCAGACGGAATGACTAACAGGTTTATTTTCCGACCGAATCCAACATAATGAGATGATTGGAAAGTAAACCAACCGGCCCATTACGATGCGGCATTTACAGGCCGTATCGTAATCGGTCCCCAATTCCTTACCCAACATAGAACCTAAAAACAAAAAAATATTGGATTCCCACTCCCTGTGATTGACAGTGTCATAGGGTTTGCAACCATAAAATGCCTTTTTAACATGCACCAAACCCATTTTGCAATGCAGTAAAGCCTTTCAGACCTCCCTTTCAGCAATAATTCCCTTAGAGCCGCCTGGCATTATCATCATCTGCCCAGCAAAATCATGTGCTTGGTCCCCTTCCTTGCAGTCCCACAAACAATGCTTTGGGATCACAGACTCCCTTGATAAACATGAGAGAAGGATTTTAGTTAGGAACCTAAAATTGCAATGCTGTTGAACATTCCCGTTATTCCAGTATGGCAACACAAACATACTTTGTGGAAACAATGAAGAAAAAGGTGTTTATAATGTATATGTGTACAATAAATCATCTATTAGACCCTATGCAGTGACCTTGCCTTTTTCCATTTCGGGTGCAAATAGTTGATGCATTGCATTCTGGTACTTGTTGTCCTGTCTATAATGAGAAAAGCAAAATAACAAGAACCAGGTTGCAAAAAAAGATATATCTGGCAATACTGCAACTCAAAATGTTTATTTAAATATGGACGTCACTGAATGTTTTTATGTAACACAAAGGGAAACTACTTTGTCGACTACTTTGGATTAAAAAAATGCACTAAGCACTTGGAAATACTTTAGGTAAAGCTAGTCATTTAGTTTTTTAATGTTGTACTTTTAGTGGTATAAATTTGTTAATTATTGTAAACTATATATGTATATATATATTTTTTTTACATTGTTTTATATAGCGCGAACTTGACCCGAATCGGGTATCAGAGCGCTTTACATAGCACCAGTTGCATTACAAATGGACATATTCATATTTTTGTTAGGCACGGGGAGATTAAGTGATTTGCCCAGAATCACAGGATGTTCAGCGTCCTTGCCGAGACTCGAACCCAGTTCCCCAGATTAAAGGTCGAAGCATGCCCGAGGCAACAAGATCTCTGGGTTTCTATTGGGATCCTTTACTATAAACATCGGAAAATCACGTGCGATGACGAGCATTAAATGCCCTGGCTGGTATTTTGTTCCTTATTAATACATACTTTTAACAGTTAGTGTAACACGAAAACACTTTCAATTGTGTTTTCAGCTGCCCGAATGGCCCATGACTGATAACGTAAGTTAACAAAGTCATAAAGTCAATGTTAAAATGAATACAGATTATTTCAAATAAAGTTCTAATTAGGAATCCTGTGCAGGCCTTTGCAGAATCTTAACACATGATGAGAGTGAGCTGTCATTTTTCTCTGTAAAAGGGGGCGTCCATGCCTCTGCTCCAGTCATTTTTGTGCTGCCTCTTCCCCTCTAAGAGGAGCAGTGCTCTGTCGAGGATGCGCTCCTTCGGGGGCCCCGCCCACTCATGTAAGGTGCATGTAATGTAATGTAAAAGCTATTTCTATAGCGCTACTATCACTCCAGGGAGTATCTTGGCGCTCACCCAACTCAGGTATACGAGTTGGGGGGAGTAGACACACTTCACGCTAAACACTACATATTTAGACCATTGCTGTGCAGGCTGCCTCATTCATAGAAAATACCCAGGTTTTTAATGCTTTCCTATATTGAATTTCATCCGACAGGGAACGCAGGAAAAGAGGAAGTTTGTTCCAAGCTTTAGCACCTAACACAAAAAGGGATTTACCACCCTTGGTTGGTAGCTTGAATTTGGGGATGACCAGTAAATTTTGACCCACAGACCTTAGACAGCGTGCCGGATTGTATCGCCTGAAGCCATTCCGTAGATATTTAGGTCCTTGATGGTGAAAGGCCCTAAAAGTAATTAAGAGGACCTTGAAAAGGATCCTCTTTGCAATTGGAAGCCAGTGGAGCATATTCAATGCTCCAGAGGCTGATGATCTACGGGGCCAGCCTAATACTAGGCGGGCTGCTGCATGTTGGACCATTTGTAACCTGTGGAGTACCGATTTATTGGCTCCAACATATAGACTATTACAATAGTCCAGCCTGGAAGTAATTAAAGCTACTACGACAGTCTTCCTGGCTGACAATATAAGGAAGTCAAAAAACTTTCTCAGAGCTTTAATTATATGAAAACATGTACCAGCTACGGCGACAGCTTGCTGTTTGAAGGCCAACTGATTGTCAAATTTGACACCTAAGTTCCGTGCTGATATAATGGTATCAGGGGGAGCCACTTCATCATCGGGCCAACAACCTTTCGGAGAGAACACATTTTCTTTCCCAAAAGGCAGGATCTCCGTCTTTCCAGCATTACATTTAAGGTGATTGTCAGTCATCCATTTAAATGTTGCTGCCAGACACTCTTTAAGGTTTTCTTCAGCGCCGACCCGATCCCTATCCAATACTAAAATAAGCTGGGTATCATCAGCATACGAAATTGTACTGATCCCAAAGGAAGCAATCAAGTTTATCAGGGGAACCATAGACAGATTGAAGAGTATAGGGCTTAAACTCGAACCCTGAGGGACCCCGGAGCTGAGTGCTTTAGCTTTCAGATTGATAATGGCCCAAAACTGTGATTTGGCGTCTGTCCCTTAGAAACATTTTCAGCCAGGCCAAAACCATCCCATCCACTCCTGCGGCAACTAGGCGGGCCACTAAGATGTTATGGGAGACCGTATCGAAAGCTGCCGACAGGTCGAGTAGAATGAGGACAGCCTTCTTTCCCTGGTCAATGGCCATGCGGAGGGTTTCAGTTGTAAACAGTAGGGCAGACTCGGTGGAATGTCCTGATCGAAAGCCTGACTGATTTGGATGTAGGATGTCATTAACTTCCAAAAAACTCGTAAGTTGTTTATTCACAAATTTTTCAGTCAGCTTGGACATCACCGGAAGCAGGGAGATCGGGCGTAGATTGGAAAGGGTGGTTGGGTCGGCGAGTGTCTTTTTCTGGAGCGGCTTAACAGCAGCATGCTTCCAGTCAATAGGGACATCTGCTGTTGCTAGAGATGAATTGATGATACCATTTATGATAGGGTTTATAGCATCTGCTAAAGATTGTAAAACCAGAGGAGGGCAGGGATCAAAGGGGGAGCCGGATTTACTGGCAAGAATAGCTTTGAGAGAGTCTTCAAGGGAGACCGGGGCGAATGTCTCCAGACAAATTGGAGGTTTCACCTTCTCCACTCTTTCAACATCTTCAGAAAAAGAAGGTGCTGGGGGAAAGGTTTTCACAATGTCAAGAATTTTTCTCTCAAAATAGTCTGAGATTTCGTTGCAGAGACTTTGCGATGACGGGATCTCCTGCAAAAGGACAGAGGGATTCATAAAGTCCTTGACTATTTTGAAAATTTCTTTTTGCTCTTGAGCTGCCATAGTTATGGCCTGAAAATAGTAGGCTTTTTTGGCTGATTTTATTTCGGCATGATAGTTTCTTCTGGCCTGCTTATAAATATCACGGGCAGTGATCTCATAATGCCTACGCCATCGGCGTTCCAGAATTCTTAATTTTCCCATCTCCACTCTCAAGGCTGATGTATACCAAGGGGCATTCCTTTTAATTTTTGTAGGATTTTTAGTGCTGATAGGGCCTAATTGATGCCCCATCTTAGTTATCCAGTCACACAAATTTTGGTTGTCTGTAGAAGTGTTGCCCGTGGGCACCGGAATGCAAGTTACAAGGGCATCCAATACATCAGGTCTGCTAGGTAATAGTTTCCAATTAGGTTTGTAAGTTGAATTAGAGATGGTGGTATTTGTAGTAGTACCCAAAGTTTTATTATTTAGTGAAATATGAAATGGAATGAAGAAATGGTCAGACCAGATCTGGGGGCAGGGAGATTGAACTGTCAGCCTGATGGAATTAGAGCAGATACAGTCCAATAGATGGCCTCCTATATGTGTATGTTGGTGAGTAAGAAGAGTAAGTCCCAGTATATTAATGGTATCCATAAAGCTGTTGACTCCTGGAGCCTTTGGAGAGTCTAGATGGAGATTTAGATCACCAAATATAGTGAAGTTTGAGAATATGAGCGCCAAGTCACTTAATGCTTCTCCCACCGTTTCAAGGAATTCCTTCGGGGGGCCAGGAGGGCGATAGATAAGTGCACCCGAGAATGTAAATGAATCATGGAACCCAATGAAAATGACAGTGCTTCTGCTCCCTTGATGTCAATAAGTTCATGGGAGGAGCATTGTAATGAGCTGCGATACATGATAGCAAGGCCTCCTCCCCGTTGTTCGTTTCTATCCAAACGCTGGATAGAGAAATTCTGCGGGAGAGCTATGGCTAAATCAGGATTACACCAAGGTTTAAGCCATGTCTCAGTGACCAGAAGCCAATCAAGGTCGTTGTCCAGGATAAGCTCATGTATATGTTGGGCATTTTTACAGAGCGACCGAGCATTAATAAGGCCACCTCGCAATACCGAAGTAGTAGGCGGTTTCATGATGGTAGAATTGGTCCGTGGCACGACACTAATTTGTCTACCAGAGACGGAGCCCGGATGGGTGACACAATGTACATCTGAATGGCTATCTAAGTGGCGAAAAGTACGCGATGGCACAATAGTAGATAACATACCTGCTGATCACTGGAATGAATGATTCCCGATGCAGGATCTCCCGCCTCCGCGCCACCTTAGCGCTGACGGGCGCAGACGGGCAAGACTCTGGCCCGACTCAGGCACGAGTCAGGCACTACCGCTGCGCGTCACCGCTGCGCGATCCAATGCGAGGGTTAAGTATGACTCCCCTCCCCTCCGCCTGAGCACTAGAGCGCTCAGCGTGGTGGCGCTACGAGGGTTTTCCAAGATGGCGTCGCAAACACAGGTAAGACTACCAGTTCTGGCCGCTAAAGCAGCGGTGGGGTCACAATTTAAGTGCGAGTGTGAGAACAATAAGTATCTTTAAAAACAGGGAATAATTGTAAAGGAAAGCCAACAAAAATAGCAAAATAGGATATGCAGTTAAAAACACACAGGTAAATTCGTAATTACGCTCGCTCGCTAAGCGCAAGCTAAATACAAGGCGCCGCGTCAGTGAGATCTACCGTTTCCTCGCCCAACGCTGACCAATGCTCGCCTTAAGTAATGACTCCCCTCCCCTCCGCCTGAGCACTAGAGCGCTCAGCGTGGTGGCGCTACGAGGGTTTTCCAAGATGGCGTCGCAAACACAGGTAAGACTACCAGTTCTGGCCGCTAAAGCAGCGGTGGGGTCACAATTTAAGTGCGAGTGTGAGGACAATAAGTATCTTTAAAAACAGGGAATAATTGTAAAGGAAAGCCAACAAAAATAGCAAAATAGGATATGCAGTTAAAAACACACAGGTAAATTCGTAATTACGCTCGCTCGCTAAGCGCAAGCTAAATACAAGGCGCCGCGTCAGTGAGATCTACCGTTTCCTGGCAGTCTCACTGAAGAGAAGCAAATAGTTCTTGTGTTTCTTTCCAGTCCTGTGTCTGCGCAGTGTCAGCTCAGAGAATGTTCCACACTGCAGCTGCTTTAGAAAGACACCCTGCACAGACATGCTGAGGGGGGGGGGGGGGCTTTCATGTAGAGAAGACTGGGGGGCCCCCACACCACAGGGGCTACAGGGGTGTCCGTTATGCCCCTGCATTGAAGTAATTTCCCTCTGATACCCCAAGGCCCGTCGCTTAATTTGAGCCAGTGAGGTCTTAGGTTTCTGCACTTGGCAGCCATCAGCCCAAATGAAGGAGCACATCAGGAAAACACTACGGACTAGATCTCATCTAAAGGCATCACCATCTTTCACAACAGTCAGAAGTCGTACCCTTCACCACTACCATCAACCGCATGGCAGGATTCCGAAAGACTAATCAGCAATACCTTACTAACCAAAAGACCTCAGAGAATATCTAAAGAAGCTCTATCGCCACCACCCTCACACTGCCTCTTTCCTCCAGCTACAGGAATGTGAGCAATAAACGTCCACTGTGCGGGAGCACTGCCATCACCTTCCATCTTATGCAAGGCCAGGTGCATCCAAAATGTATCCCATTGGCCATAATTACTCTGGCTCACACACTATGCATGTACCACACAGCTTACGTACATCAACATGCTTAACACATGCTGGAGATGTTACAGCAAAGGCCTGCACATGCGCAGAGAAGCAGCGCTTTGGGCCAGTAATAAAGCCATTCCAGTGACTGAGATAAATACTTTGGTTGCATGACTGATTCTGAAACACTGTATAATGCCGCCACCACCCTAGATGCTAAACCCAATGACAGGCACTGTAGTCCTCTGTCTATAATGAGGCACTCTTGGTAGTGAAGGACTGGCTGGTCGGACACTGTCCATCTGCCAGATGAGCTGGTTTGAAAGGGCTAGTGAAGAGGCCATTTTGGTTTTTTTGGTCTGGTGACCATGATGGAAATAAAGCATTTCATCTGTACAGATCCTACAAAACAAATCCAATAAGAAATTTAGTGGAGGAAGATAGAAGTCATGAATGGGTAACAAAAAAACAAGTTAGTATTTCTGGTAGCGGATAACCCGAGAGTACCACACTGTTGGAGTTGACCATCATTTTCATGGTATTCCTTCAGGTTTTTATCTTTTGCTGCTTTAACTTTTTGCTGAATCTGTTTTTTGTTGGCTTTAGGACTCCATGCACTTTACTCCTGCTAACCAGTTGTAAAGTGTCTGTCCTCTCTATTTCAAACATGGTAAAATTGACATACACCTAATTGGGACATTTAATTTACTTAAAAGTCCCTAGAATATGGTACTATGTGTACACCGGGCATGTAAATGAAATGCTACAAGTGGCTGCAGCACTCATTGTACCACCCACCAGAGAAGCACTGTAAAACATGTCTACAGGCCTGCCTTTTCATCCTGTGTGTACAGTTTTCAATTGCTATTTCAACCTGGCAAAATAATCCTTTACCAGGACTGTTAATGACCCTCCTGTGATATGATGTGTATTCCTTCCACACAGTGAACCAAAGGGCCTGGGTGTGGAGAGATGAGGGTCTTCCTGACCGGATGGCTGGGGAGGAGCTGGAACCCTGCCCTGATCACACTTCAGAAAGTAAACCCTTACTGTCTTCAGAAGCCTACCCTGTCACTGGCAGATGCAGCTCACAGCCAGACTGGAGCCTAACCCATGGAAAGGGAAGAATAGACCCAAACCAATCTAAGATTACACAAAGGGGTGTCCCCCACCCAAAGGTTGGCACTGGACATAAAAGTGGCCCAAAACCTACTGGACCTGAGAGAATTCAAAAAAGGACTGCCCTGCTGCTAGAAGAAAGAAGACTGGACCTGCTTGCCTTGAACCCAGGATCCCGGACATAACTCCAAGGATCAGTTGGCTGACCTGTTTTAGTTACATGGGCACAACCAACTTCCAGAGGCCTTTTGGCTTTCCAACTGCCCAGACCCTCTGCTGGTCTCTGTGAAAGTGAGCCCCCAGTACTATCCTTAAAGTCCTGGACCCTTGGTTAGAGTCAGAGTTTACTTTTCCCTGGCTAACTGAAGGTTTTTATGGGACTGGTGTGAAGCCCCAGAGAGCCGAGCAGATTCTCATCTGGTGCTTTGCAAGACCAGATGCTGAGTGATGCAAAGGCCCGCAGAGCCACACCGCCATATCCTGACAAAGTTTAACTGGATCTAATAAGAAGCAACACACAGCCCACAGAGCCAAGCTGCTCCCCATCGAAGGCTCCACCGGATCCAAAACCGAGCAATGCAGAGTTCCACAAAGCAACGTAAAGGCAGATCCTGACTGATAGTGTCACAGGACCTGTGCAAATTGATGCAAAGCCCAACAGAGGAGAGCCGCTTTGATCCCAACCGAAGGCTCCACTGGATCAGACGCTGAGCAATGCAGAGCACAACAAAGCTACAAGGTAAATCCCCGAGCAGGATGAACTTGGTCCTGTATCCAGCCCGTGCTCCATTGTGGTTGGCCTGGACTTTTGACTTTTCCTCTGTCTGGTGTGACCAGATACCTGCAGTTGGCACTTTGAAGCTTTTGATTCTGTTTTTACATAGAACTTTAAAAACTTATAACTCCAGTTCTACAGTTTTTTGTTGCTTTGGTATCATTTCATCTATTAAAATACCCTCTATTTTTCTAAATTTGTTTGCCATCCTTCATCCCTTGCATCAGTACCCATTCCATAGGAAAACCCTGCAAAGGATAAAAGTGCCCGGAGATTACTGAAAAATGCTTCACCTGATGAGGTAACTGCTTCTGAGGACCTTGCTGGCCCCACCTGTCTCACTGCTGGAGCTGGTCACCTAAAGTGACTGTAAGTGACTGCATTTCAACTAGCGCAAACCTTATGGTGAAAAAGTTTCTATGTGTCAAATTAATTGAATTTGCCAATGCTTTTTGCAGTTGAGTGAAATAACTTGATTCACTATAGCTTGTAAACGATATATCTCTGAAACCCTTTGGTGGATCTTCTTTGTTTTGGTGTCTAAAAAATCCATAAATAACAGTCTATTTGTATACATTGGTTTTGGATTAAAGTGCTGTCTTGTCAATTGCTGCTCAGAGCCACAGCTACCGGACGTTGAGCTGAAGGTCTGGCAAATTAAACTTAAGGATCCTAAAGGGGTGGTAAGTGTATTACATGGTGAGGTTGCACAACCCCACCATATAATACACAGCATTTCCTCACATTAGTGCCTAGCTGTGGGATCCAGAACTTGTGTTTAGCAGAACAATACAGTTGTTAAAATCGAGACACTAAGAATCCGCCTAGAGAGGACACCTAAAGATAATTTCTAGTGCCTCCCAAGCAGTTGTTGAGTGGTTATTGACTAAAAAAGAGCTATTTCAAATGATTGCTTGAACTTTTTCAAGGAGTCAGAAAAGGATTGGGAAGTTGTGGCCAAGTTACGAAAAAGTTCAAAAGTTTAGAAGCCTCTTCTCCCAGTAAGGAAACATGGAGGTCGATATTGCAAACCTGTCCTCATAAGAGGGAGGAGCTGAGAGCATTGTTTAGATACAGGAGGATCAATACAGGATACAGGAGACAATGCCAGGAAAAGGGAGTTGATCAGGGCACTCAAAGCTTGGGAAGAGACCCACAGAGTGCCTCCACACCTAGAGAGGGAATTGCCCCAAATTAGTGAGGCAGAAGATGGAGAAAATGCAAACAACATCCTGGGAGAGCAGGTGGAAGCATGGAGGGAGTAGTACTCTTCACCCTAAAAGCACAGACATAAAGGACTGTTGTTGGAAAGGCGTTCGCCGGAAGGGGGTTCGATACACGTCTTGCCCACCCCTTTGACCCACCTCTCCCAAGTAAGCCGAACCAGGCGCGCACACCCTGAACTGCACTGTGAACAGAGGGTCACCACACGTATTCTTTGTAGGACGATAAGTTCTTTTATCGATGATTTCAAGGGATCTTTATGACCCAAAAGGCAAATAGTACAGCAGTGGCACAACGTACCACAAGTCAGTCGTGGGGAATGGGGGTAGCGGGACAGTCTTTCAAGATAGTGTCTCTGCGAAATACCCTGCGGAAGCTCACAATCCTCGAGCCGGAGGGTGTCGTGTCTCTGGGCGATCTCTTCCCGAGTCGTCCTCAAGGGGAGCGCCGCGAGTCTCTCAGCAGGCACAGGTGGTCGGAGTTCAGGAGCCGCGATTCCGTCAGCAGGGCTCAGATGGTTTAATAGCTGGGGGCCGCGAGTCACTCAGCCGGCCTAGGTGGTTCAGTGTTCGGGAGCCGTGACCTCGTCCGCAGGGCTCAGATGGTTCAATAGCAAGAGGCCGCGAGTCACTCAGTAGGCCCAGGTGAATTCAGCGTTCAGGAGCCGCGACAGCGTCAGCAGGCTCAGATGGTTTCAGGTCTTCTCTGTCCTTGTTTCTCCGGCACCCCTTGTTATACTCCGCTGGTTCTTTGAAGTCCGGAGTGCTCGCAGAGGGGGGACTGGGGTGACGGAGGGGGTTCGGCGGGATTTCCTGCCGCTCACTTCTTTGGTCTTTTCAGGTGGGTCTGGGAGGGAACCCAGACGCTCGGTAGGGGAGGCGCCTGCTCCCCAGGGGCCTGGTGGCCGATTGAGCCCTCCCGGGGAAGGCGACCCGAGGTGTGACTGGGCTGGCGCCTCTGGGTCTGTGTTGAGGGCTCCCGCTTCCTTGGTTGGACATGCGTGGTAGGGTGGTGAGTTGGTCAGGCCTCTGGCCGGCCCGCGGATCGGGGGTGGCTGGGGCGGCCGGAGTCGGGGATGTCGTGTCTTGAGGGTGGTTGCAGGTTGGCTGGATGATGGAGAGGGCCACGTCGTGAGGCCGGTCTCACACGCGTCCCCCCCAGCTGAAAGGCGTGGAGAACTACCCATCCACTGGGGGGTTCTCCTCGCCGAAGCGGAAGAACCGGGACAGGCCGTCGGCGTTGGCATGATCCGTCCCGGGGCGATGTTCGACAGTGAAATCCATCCCTTGGAGGGAGATGGACCATCGTAGTAGCTTGGGGTTCTCCCCCCTCATCCGCATTAGCCATTGCAAGGGCCGGTGGTCCGTCTGTACTCGAAAATGGGTTCCGAACAAGTAGGGCCGCAGTTTCTTGAGGGCCCAGACTACGGCAAAGGCCTCTCGCTCTATAGTACTCCAACGCTGCTCTCTCGGCAGCAGCCTTCGGCTGATGAACGCTATGGGCTGATCAATGCCCTTGTCGTCGAACTGCGAGAGCACGGCCCCGATGCCATGTTCGGATGCGTCGGTCTGGACCACGAACGCTTGGGAGTAGTCGGGGGCCTTGAGTATGGGAGCGGTGCACATGGCGGTTTTCAAGGCGTCGAACGCCTGCTGGCACTGGGGGGTCCACTGCACCTTCTGCGGAAGTTTTTTGGAGGTCAACTCTGTGAGGGGCCCTGCGATACTACCATAATTTTTAATGAACCTCCGGTAGTACCCCGTAAGGCCCAGGAAGGCCCGAACCTCTGTCTGCGTGGTGGGGGGCTCCCAGGACTTGATGGCATCGATCTTCGGCTGGAGAGGGGCGACCTGGCCGCTGCCCACCTGATGCCCCAGGTAGACCACGGAGCCTTGTCCGAGCTGGCATTTGCTGGCTTTCACTGTCAGGCCCGCTTGGCGCAGGGCCATTAGTACTTGTCGGAGGTGCTGGAGATGCTCGTGCCATTGAGAGCTGAATACGGCGATGTCGTCAAGGTACGCTGCGCTGAACTCCTCGAGTCCGGCCAGGACCTTGTTCACCAACCGCTGGAACGTGGCTGGGGCGTTTTTCATTCCGAACGGCATGACCCTGAAGTGGTAGTGGCCATCTGGCGTGGAGAAGGCAGAGCGCTCTTTCGCCCCTTCCGTGAGAGCGATCTGCCAGTACCCGCAGGTCAGGTCGAAAGTGCTGAGGAACTGGGCGGCCCCCAGGCGGTCGATGAGCTCATCGGCTCGGGGAATAGGGTGAGCGTCTGCACGGGTGACCGCGTTGAGCCCCCGATAGTCTACACAGAATCTTAGTTCGGGGGCGACCCCTGGGGAGGCCGCCTTCGGGACCAGAACCACCGGGCTGGCCCAGGGGCTGTCGGAGGGCTCGATGACCCCTAGGTTGAGCATTTTCTGTACCTCGGTCTTGATGCAGGTGCGGACCCGGTCAGGCACCCGGTAGGCTCGGTGTCTCACAGGCGGGCAGTCGCCGGTGTCCACGTCGTGGACACACCAGTCGGTCACCCTTGGAATGAGGGAGAAGAAGTCTGCGAATTGTCCGAGCAGCTGGCGGCAGTCGGCGGCCTGCTGGGGAGTGAGGGTGGCCGACAGTTTCACACCCTCCACGGAACCGTCCAGTTCTTTCGTGCACAGGAGGTCGGGCAGGGGTTCAGTGTCTTCTTCTGCCCCCTCATCGGTGGCCAGTAGCAAACTCAATTCTGTCCTTACGAAGTGGGGCTTGAGACGGTTTACGTGGAGGACCCGGAGGGGGTTCCGTGGGGACTGTACGTCGACCAGATACGTGACCTGGCTCTTCCGTTCGACCACCTTGAATGGACCAGTCCATTTGTCTTGTAGGGCGCAGGGTTTCACCGGAGCCATGACCCAAACCTGCTGGCCCGGCTGGAACTCGACCAAGGTTGCGTTCTGGTCATACCAGCGCTTCATTTCTTCTTGGCTGGCCTCGAGGTTAGCCTCTGCAAGTTCTCTAAACTTCCTCGTCTGGTTGCGGAGCGCCAGGATGTAGCGGAACACATCCGGGGGTGTCCCCCGGGGGCTTGTCTCCCAGCCCTCTTTGACCAGGCTCAGGGGCCCTCGAACGGGATGTCCGTACAGCAGTTCGAAGGGGCTGAACCCCAGAGACTTTTGGGGAACCTCCCGGTACGCGAACAGGAGGCAAGGGAGGAGGACGTCCCATTTCCGGCGCAGGGGCTCTTCGAGGCCCAGGATCATTCCCTTCAGAGTTCGGTTGAAGCGTTCCACCAGGCCGTTGCCCTGGGGGTGGTAGGGGGTCGTGAACTTATACGTGACTCCGCACTGCTGCCACAGGGACTTCATGTAGCGGGATATAAAGTTCGTGCCGCGATCACTCACAACCTCGCGGGGAAATCCGACACGGGAGAAGATCCCCATGAGAGCCCGGCCCACCACGGGAGCCGTCACGGTGCGGAGGGGGATGGCCTCGGGGTAGCGGGTGGCATGGTCCACCAGGACAAGGATGAATCTGTGGCCCTGGGCGGTCTTCGGATCCAGGGGTCCCACGATGTCGATGCCGACCCGCTCGAACGGTTGTAAGGGAGCTTTGCGTTTTCCGCCACTCTTCCCACTGCCCTGGCACGTGAGGCAGGATTTGCAGTGTACTTCTACATTCGCTCGCATCTTGGGCCAATAGAAGTGGGTAACCAATCGCTGATATGTCTTGTCTTGGCCTAAGTGGCCTGCCAAGGGTACATCGTGGGCCAGGCCCAGGAGGAGGCTCCGGAACCGCAGGGGTACCACCAGTACTCGTGCTGCGCCTAGCTCGGCGGACTTTTGCTCGCTGTAGAGGAGGCCATTGTCCCAATAGACCCAATGGGTTCCGGTTTGGTCACCGGCGATCTGGGCTTCGGCTTGTTGTCTAAGTCCCTCGAGGGAGGGGCAAGTGGTCTGTTCCTGGCAGAACTCTTCGCGGGAGGGCCCCCCTTCGCAGTGCCACTGGGCCAACTCAGGCAGTTCTTCGAGTTCCATCGGGGCCTCTGGGGCGGAAGGTTCCGGTCCTTCCCCTGGGTTAGTGTCTCCTTCTTCCTCGGAAGGAGGGTTGTCTGCTTCTGGTAGGGGGTCCCTACTCTCGGGGAAAGTGTTCGGTAAGAGGGCTTCACCGCCCTTGGAGGGGGCCACTCGTGCGGTCATGGAGCGCGTGGTGGCGCAGACCCATTCTGGTAGGCCCATCATCTCCAGGTGGGCTCTTCGTTCTACCTGCCCCCACGGGGAACTCTCCAGGTCGTTGCCCAGGAGGCAGTCTACGGGCTGCGAGGTCCGGACCGCTACCTTCAGTTCTCCGGAGACCCCTCCCCACTCGAAGGGCACCAGGGCCATCTGGCAGAGGCTCTCAGAATTGTCGGAGGATACGACCGGACAGAGGGCCCCGGCTAGGATCTGGTCTTCGGAAATTAGGCTGCGGTGGACCGCGGTGACACTCGCCCCGGTGTCGCGAAGGCCCTCGACTCGGTGGCCGTTGATGGTCACCCGCTGTCGGTACTTTTCTGTGTTGGCGGGCAAGGGTGTCCCGGGGACCATTTCTCGATCACCAAGGGAGACCAGGGCCATGGCCGCCGGTTCCCATTCCTCGGAGTCTTCCATTTCTTCCCCCAGAGCCACGGAGGCCATCTGCCGGGTCGTGGGGTTGGTCGTTGTGGTTCGCTGATACTGGGGACACTGGGGGTCGTTGGCGTAGTGTCCGGGCTGCTGGCAGCGGAAGCAGGTGATCCTAGCTCGTGGACCTGGTCGTCCCGGGGCTCCGGTGCTGGCTGGAGACTGTGCCGAACCCGCCGCTGGTGGGCTGCTGGGGGGGCTGGTGGAGGACCCCCCGGCAAAGTCTCTTGGTCGGCCGTGGTTCCCTCCGCCCCTCTGGCGGGGGGGACCCTGACTGTTGCGGCCGTAGTCCCCCACGGGGCCCCGGGTGTTCACCCAACGATCAGCCTCAGCGGCCAGCTTCCGAGGGTCGGTGAGTTTACTGTCTAGGAGATGCTGGCGCAGTTCTATAAAGCAATTGGCCGCTAAATGTTCCCAGGCGATCAGATCGAACAGTTCTTCGAAGGTGGAGACCTTGCTGCCCTTGATCCACCCATCCAAGGCTCGGCTGTAAAAGTTCACGTATTCGACCCACGTGGTGCCCGGTATCTTTTTGCAATCTCGTAACCGTTGTCGGTACATTTCGGGGGTGAGTCCGTACCGGCCCACAAGGGCTTCCTTCATGTGGCTGTAGGAGTTCATGACCGCGGAGGGCAGATCGAGCAGAGTGTCCCTTCCTTCGCTTAAGAACCGGCCCCATAGGCCAGCCCCCCAATCCTTCTGCGGGACTCGGTGAGAGGTCATGGCGACTTCGTAGGCCTTAAACCACTGCTGGAT
Source organism: Triturus cristatus (assembly GCF_964204655.1). Classification (NCBI taxonomy): domain Eukaryota; kingdom Metazoa; phylum Chordata; class Amphibia; order Caudata; family Salamandridae; genus Triturus; species Triturus cristatus. Next base: position 1,145,725,100 of record NC_140593.1, on the reverse strand, counting down.
ATCATCGTTCTTATAATACTCCTTGACCACATCCTTGGGGATGTGAACTTTGGTTTCCCCGGCGGGAGCGGGCTGTGGATTCCCCGGCGGCTGTGACTTTTCGTGTCTAGCCAGCCACTCAATCTCCTTCAGGCCGCGTTCATGTTCTAGCTGGAGTTTCTTTTCGTCGTGCTCCCTTTGGAGTCTCTTCTCTTCGAGTTCCCCTTGTAGCCGTAACTGCTCGACGGCTAACTTCTTCTCTGCCAGTTTTATCTCTCCCTCGATTTTTAGTTTTGCCAGTTCCAGTTCGTGGTTGCGGCTTCTCTCTCGATCCGCTAGTTCCTCGGAGGACAGGTTCCCCTCTGGCCCGTTGTTTCTCGCCGGGGTGCTTGTTTGTTCGTGGGTAGAGTCTCCTTCCGTTTGGGTCGGGGGCGCCCCCGTCTCGACCCAGGCTTTCAGTACTTTCTGGAAGTCTTCCTTTGTGCTTAGTCCGGTGGTAGCGATGCCAAGGTCTTTGCAAAACTGTTTTAGTTCTCTATGCGTGTAATAGTCCAATTGATCCTCTCGGAACGGTGAGCTTATTTCGGTACCTGCGGCACCCAGGGGGGTTTCTCCTTCCATCTCTGTTTGGTAGTGCGTCAGTCGTTCACTGCACGCTCTCTTTCGGTGTCGGCTCGGATCCCGTCGTCTGCCACCAAATGTTGGAAAAGCTTTCGCCGGAAGGGGGTTCGATACACGTCTTGCCCACCCCTTTGACCCACCTCTGCCAAGTAAGCCGAACCAGGCGCGCACACCCTGAACTGCACTGTGAACAGAGGGTCACCAAACGTATTCTTTGTAGGACGATAAGTTCTTTTATCGATGATTTCAAGGGATCTTTATGACCCAAAAGGCAAATAGTACAGCAGTGGCACAACGTACCACAAGTCAGTCGTGGGGAATGGGGGTAGCGGGACAGTCTTTCAAGATAGTGTCTCTGCGAAATACCCTGCGGAAGCTCACAATCCTCGAGCCGGAGGGTGTCGTGTCTCTGGGCGATCTCTTCCCGAGTCGTCCTCAAGGGGAGCGCCGCGAGTCTCTCAGCAGCCACAGGTGGTCGGAGTTCAGGAGCCGCGATTCCGTCAGCAGGGCTCAGATGGTTTAATAGCTGGGGGCCGCGAGTCACTCAGCAGGCCTAGGTGGTTCAGTGTTCGGGAGCCGCGACCTCGTCCGCAGGGCTCAGATGGTTCAATAGCAAGAGGCCGCGAGTCACTCAGCAGGCCCAGGTGAATTCAGCGTTCAGGAGCCGCGACAGCGTCAGCAGGCTCAGATGGTTTCAGGTCTTCTCTGTCCTTGTTTCTCCGGCACCCCTTGTTATACTCCGCTGGTTCTTTGAAGTCCGGAGTGCTCGCAGAGGGGGGACTGGGGTGACGGAGGGGGTTCGGCAGGATTTCCTGCCGCTCACTTCTTTGGTCTTTTCAGGTGGGTCTGGGAGGGACCCCAGACGCTCGGTAGGGGAGGCGCCTGCTCCCCAGGGGCCTGGTGGCCGATTGAGCCCCCCCGGGGAAGGCGACCCGAGGTGTGACTGGGCTGGCGCCTCTGGGTCTGTGTTGAGGGCTCCCGCTTCCTTGGTTGGACATGCGTGGTAGGGTGGTGAGTTGGTCAGGCCTCTGGCCGGCCCGCGGATCGGGGGTGGCTGGGGTGGCCGGAGTCGGGGATGTCGTGTCTTGAGGGTGGTTGCAGGTTGGCTGGATGATGGAGAGGGCCACGCCGTGAGGCCGGTCTCACAACTGTCATCAACTTCTGATGCGGTTTACTGGACTGTTCTCTTTGACCACAGGTCTGACAGCGTGGAGTACACCTATATTATTTTGAGATCCCAGATCAAGACGCAACAATGGAGGATTGAATGAGAAGGGCAGTGGCGTAGCGATAGTTGAGGGGGCCCCCCTGCAAGGTCCGTGGAGGGGCCCCCTCCGGACTCTATCAGGAGCTCCCCGGCCAAAGTGCAGTGCTGAGGGGGCCCTGGAGCTTGGGGGCCCCCCGCACTGCAGGGGATGCGGGGGCCTGTGTTACGCCCCTGGAGAAGGGGTCTTTGTATTGGGCTATTGAAAAACGTCTATTTGGAAGTCCTGGGATAATTGTGTGCTCTGAGGTGTTTCGGAATGAGTGATGGCGATTCAAGTGGGGTAGTGATTTTTAAAATGATGGTATTGATTTAACTTTTGTTTTTTATTATTAGTAGGATCATTGGACTTGTTTTTTTTTTTCAGAGGATTGTCTCCTCCTCGCTCCCGCCATTCTTCCCCCCCTCCCTCCTCCCTCCATCCTCCTAAAAATATAATGCAAAACTGAGGCGAATTGGTTGTAGCTCTGGCCATAGTGTACAGGATAGGGTGAGGGTACATTGGCTTAACTCCCTTTCATTTGCAGGAACACATGGGTGTGGGTGATGAGCCCCCTAGAGGGATGAATCTCTGTATGTCTACAAATGTGCACCGCACGTTAGTTCTGTTATAAAGTGCTTTGATGCCTTTATAGTTCACGCTATAAAATCAGCCAAAAGAACCAGAATGGAACGCGAGGCACCTGCCTGCTATTGCTGGGCCTGCTGCTATCTTAACAGAGCCCATGCGGTGGCAGGAGCAACTACATAAGTTGGAAAGAATAATTGTTTGCCTTTGGCACTGCCATGGCGTGGCAGAAAAGATGCTGATAATACAATACAATACAATGCATTTGTAAAGCGCACATCTACCTACGAGGCGGTGTCCCGGCACTGGCGTAAAGATCACCTACAAGAAACCTAGCAGAAAAGATTCTAAAAGACGTCTAGGCAAGAGTGACGGAGTAAGGAGTTTAAACTCTCTCTGAAAACAGTTATGGACGGGCCAAGAGGAAGAGCATGCCACAGCCTCAAGGCCGGGTAAACAAATAACCTACCCTCCTCTTCTGGCCGTGCGAATGCGGGGAGTTGATAGAGTTTACATTTGTTGGATCTCGATGATCTCTCCTAGTGGTAAGACTTAAAATGGTGCCCGAGATAGAGAAGGCCCATGTGGGAGTAAGCCCTAAAGGTGAAGATGAGTGTGTCCAATAGGATCCTTGTATTCACTGGCAGCCAGTGAATAAGCCGGGCAGCAGCATTTTGAATGATTTGAAGATGCTAAAGCTGAAAAACTGGCAGCCCAGGTACCAGCTGTTGGCCTAATCTAGCCTGAAGGTGATCAAGGCATGAACTATCGTCTTACGAAACTCCACGAGGTTCAGATGCAACATCCTTCTTAAGGTTCTAAGAGTGAAGACGCAGGTGGTGGATAATGCCTTGATTTGAGGGTCAAAGGTAAGGTCGGAGTCAAATTTCACCCTGAGATTTCTTACTACAGGTGTCCGAAGGGGTGGCTGTTCCCAAAGGTCACCAGAAGCTGGGTTCGGGGGGAGGTCCTAAGGCCAAAGAAGAATCTGAGTCTTCTCCGAGTTAAGCTTTAAGCAGCTTGCATTCATTCAGTCAACAACTGATTTGAGACAGAGTTTGAAGGAGCCCAAGGTACGGAGCGCTTTTTCCTGAAAGGCCAAGAGGAGTTGGGTATCATCCACGTAGGATACAACTCTCACTCCCCAAGACTCAACCAGGTTCACCAGTGGCCCCAGATATACATTAATAAGGGTGAGGCTAAGAGCCGAGCCCTGAGGCACTCCACACTCGAACGGTTTTGAAGCTGAGGTAAAAGGTGGAAGAAAAACAGCCTGGGAGCGTTCACCAATGAAGGATTTCGACTATAAGAGGGCTTGGTCTCCAATACCGATCCTTTCAAGTCTCTCAAGCAAAATAGTGTAAGAGACCGTATCGCATGCCGAGGAAAGGTCAAGAAGCATTACCATAACCGGAGTGCTAGAGTCTAAATTTTCTTTAATATATTCTGAGATGATTTCAAGCAGGGAGGTCTCTGCATTGTAGCACAAATTCCTCATTGGGAGTCCTGCAGGAGGGGATTACCTAGGGAAGGATAGGAAATTCTGAGCGCTGGAATGATCGAACTCAATAATAATCCTGTATTTGTAAAGCGCACAGCTACCCGTAGATTTCCCGGTGCTGGGGGCCGCGGGGAAGATTAAGCAACCTATTGCCCAGAGTCACATGGTGCTGGGCAAACCCCTGCCGCCGGTGCTGGGGATCGAACCGTGATCCCCGGCGTCAGTTGCCCTGGCCGCTGCGCCACTCATCTTCCTAAGACATGTTTAGCTTCTACACAACTGCCATTAGTTTAAACCTAATAGTGATCGAACTCTCGAATTTCTTGAGGTCCTGTAAATGCGCCATTAGATGAAAAGCCTTCTCAGTAGTTCGGGTCACTGATAGATCAATTTTTCACTGAGCTGGTCATAAACTCACACGAACAACCGAATCTGTAATCCAAGTCTGCCCTCTGGCGGACATGACTAGTAGCACAGCAATGATTTACACACAAAGCAGTGGTTCTTAATATGTGGGCCACAGGCCACGGGTCTACCTAACAGTTTAGGGAAAAAATAACAGATTCATAAACTATATAAAAATAAAAAAGCAAAATGTAAAATTGAAATTTTTTAAACGCTCTGTAATTGTGAATTAATTTGAATTTTGATGCTAATATTTATGTTGGTATCCTTAGTTTGATTCGTGAAAGCAGCGCAGCAGAAAATAGTATGACTGGTGGCCTCAGTTCAATTTTGAAAAGCTCAACATTTTTCCTTAAAATGCAGATTTTTATTTGTATATGTATTTGTGTGGTAAACATATTTCATCTTTAGCCTATGTTTGATGAATGTTTATTTCTAGTTTTTCTGTGCAATGTTTTCAGGTTCAGATCACCAAAATTCCTCAGACCGCGGTTCGCAGGGTACAGTAAAGACTCGGTGGAGGAGGAGGAGGAGGATTCAGTGGGGGTAACCCAGATTTCAGTAATGATTATGTGGGGCCACCAGAAGTCAAAAGGTTAAGCACTGCTACACTAAAGGCCAGACCGAGTCTTCTGTGTAGTCAGTCCATGTTTCTGAAGGTATTTTGTTAGTCTTGCTTGACACCACAAAACATAAACCTATTGTTAGTAATTATTTATTCATAAAGTGGCTTTAGACAGAGGCGTAACTAGAACCAAATGTCGGCGGGTGCTAAGAATTTGGGGAGGCGGGGGGGGGGGTTATTCTTCCAGCAATAGGTGGAGTGGAGATGCAGGGGCTCTAAGAAGGGGTGAAAAACCATCAAAGCCTGGTTAACAAGAAAATGGTCTTTGCGCGCCTGGCTTTAGCTACGTCTTACAACGAAACCAGTAGCCAAGGTGAGAGGGCAATAATTCTGTATCTCAAAAGTACACTGAATCATCATAGATTACATTCTTTAGCTCATAGATGCATTGTATGCAAGCATTTTTTCACTTTGTCTTTGCTTTGTTTAGACAATGTTCTTCAGGACTCGAAACAAAAGCCTGACCTGTTATCTTTACAAATGCTTGTCTGCTTTTAATGATGCTGATAAACAGCATAGTAATGTCCGTGTAGTGAAAAGGGCATCATTATTTATTCCCTTAAGTTTTTCAAAGCTTTAGTTATCAGTGAGTAGAAAGGGTGCCATGGGCCCTAGTGCAAGTAAGGATAATGGGCCGGTAGTATCCTGTAGTCCCCTTTCCCTGCATGTCTGAGCTGGTGTCTGGAATGTTGAGAGTGAATGATGTAATAGAACGCTGGTGCCTGGTGTGTGGAAGGTTGAGACTAAATGATGTAATATAACGGTGTGTGGAATGTTGATACTGAATGATGTAATATAACGCAGGTGTGTGGAATGTTGAGAGTGAATGATGTAATAGAATGCTGGTGTCTGGAATGCTGAGAGTAAATAATGTAATATAACACTGGTGTGTGTCATCCACTCACCTGGTTCAACCACGTACACGACACTGGAGCCGCTGCCTGACCTCCTATCTCTCCCAAGGACAGGGTATGTAGAGTAGTAAACCCTAGCCACACCCTGTCTCCAGGGGGAAGGGGGGCTGGGACAAAATAAGAAAAGAGACACATGTGGTACAGGTCCTGCTCAGCAACTGTGCATCACAGCATTAACCGGAGACCCTCTGAGTCTGCTAGGTAGATGTGCACTGGACCATAACCTCTGATTTTGCGTAGACGCAAAGCACTAGAAATAACAAGAGGAGTCAATAACCATCAAATCACTTCAGGCCTCTCAACAATAGATTTGCAATAACTTCAGTAACATACATTTACAGTTTCCTTCTGAACCTCAGCAGGGAAACATAATACCCGAAACCACATATTGGAGCTATACACTCCCAATGAATAACTTGAAATACAGATTGGAGTTACTGGCACTCCCAAGGAAACACTCGGAACATAGATTGAGTTAATGACACTCCCAAGGAAAACCACAAAACATAGATCTCGGTTCAGGGTTAATACATGGATCAAGGGCTCTGAGGATAGTTCTCTTGACACTACTGTTCATCAGAAAAAACAGAGCAAAGTCTCTAGTCCATGTGTAAACACAGTTCAAAGGCCAAAGTTGTAGGAAGGGTCCTGAGCAAGAACAATCAAGGTGAACTGGAGGGAAGTCACTGGAAGGAAAGTCTTGAAGACGTCAATACTCCGGCCTGCTCACTTCTATTAAAGGATAGTGCACACTAACCTGAAATCAAGTACTTAACCTAGTACTTCAACTTGTTCCAAGTTCAAAGAAGGTCTCGAGGTCTTGACTTAGGAAGTCGCTGAGGAACTGAAGTAGTTCAGCAGGAGGCAGAGTCGAAGGGTGCATCGAGGGAGCTGAAGCCAAGCGGAATACCCGGAGGAGCTTGAACTGCAGCCGAAAAGTGTGCTGCCCTTGTCCGGTCGATTCTTCAGGTGAGTGGCTAGGCAGGAAGCTTGTTCCGCAGGGAGCGTAGGCCAAGCAAGTGACTGGTTTTAGTGTGGTTTATATAACGTGTTCAGGGTCCAATGGAAACAGCGGGATCACCTGTTGCACATGGCAATCTGGAAGGTTCTCCAAGAATCCTGAAGGAAACATGTTTTAGTACACTGGCTTTAACCTTACGGAAAGTACAGGTGCGAACTATCGGATGGAATAACTTAACAGGAAATAGTTGCCTCATTTTTGTCTAAACGTCCACAAGGAAAAACCCTCCAAGACCCTAGTAACAGCGGGAGCAAGGCAAGCCATTGGTTCACGTATTGAGGGAATGCTTGCAAGCGCAGGCGTAATGGAATCAGGGGGTTTGGGGAAACTTGGGCATGGAATCATAGCACGCCATGAGGCCCCACAGGGGTAGCATAACCCAAGCCCTGCGTGCTAGGCCCAATACACAAAGGGTGCCAGTGTGTGGCCTGAAGTGAAAGGCACGAGTGAGGGACAGATGGTGGGTCTAACATGGAATAAAGAACTTACACCCACCTAACTGGCTCCAAACTCTTGTATGAAGACCCAGCCCTTTAAATACTGCAGGGCCCCATAGCTACTACTTGGATAGTAAAATACTGCAATTCTCAAGGTTCACTGCACTTGCTGAAACATTATTAGTTGCGAACTGGTTATAATCGTTATTCAAATTTCTAAACAATCACCTTGCTTCAAGGTTGTTTTTTATTTTCATTATTGGTCAAAAGAGAACTGGTATAATAAAGGACAGCGGTGCTCCTCCTTTCAGAAACTTTTTTACATTTGTAATAACTTAGGCGGAAAACTGAATTATGGAAACTAGAAGTTAGAGTGCCAAGTGCAAACTTGCAGGTTACTTACCATTGAAGAGGCCCACAGGCGCTCACACAACTCTTGTTAATCAATGTCATGATACCCTACAAGGCCAACCTCATACCTCCTGCCCCATCCTTGTAAGTGCTACCTCGAGCTGGGTTCAACCAATAAGAATTCAGGTCCAAAAGCCCGCGCCCTTTAATAGGACAGGATGGCAAAGGTCTTCGAAGCTCATGCAAGCTCTCCTTCACCAGAGACCTACACCGGTTTTTATGTCCAACCCCTCCTCGGTAACATAGATCAGTCAGGGCCGCTAACAACAAAAAAATTCTCAGAGTTATGAAATTATTAAATAGTGCAAGGAAGCTGATACATTGCGGTGGGGCTTGGCATTTTTTTCCTTTAGGAAATTAAGATAAAAGATTGAAATTCAGTGGTGCTTTTCAATTTATTTCACAAAAAATGGCATGTAAAACATTACAGTTGCAAACAGAAGTGTCAGCCATGGCCCATGCAGGTAAGAGTGGTGGGGCCCAGTGTGGGGGTGGGGGTGTTAAATGGTAGCGGCAGTTTCAGTCGATAACCTTTCAAGTATTGCCCGGCGGTAATCGCCTCTCATACCACTCGATAATTTACCAATGAAAGAGGCAGGCGCCGGAGACTGGAAGGCAGGAAACAAGGTTTTTATTCCGTCGGAGCAGAACACATCAGATCAGACAGCAAGGTATCGTCACGAGGTGCTCTAACTGCATCTCTGAGGCCTGGCCTCTTATACACAGGTTTATGACTTTATTACAGGATTATTGTACATGGCACATTCTTGAGATTACTTTGATGTATAAGAGAACATCCCCTGAAGCCCCGGCTCGGATCCGATCCCACACATAGCTACAGTAGAAGTTCCCACCTCACCCGCAGTAGGAGATGGTTATCACACAGCTGGACATTCCGCCAATTCCCGGGGGTGTGTGCAACCGGCCGGGTCTCAGGGGGTAGGGGCTTTGATCCACTGTAATCCCTTTGATGTGGGGTGTTTCCCTTACAGTAGGGGCAATAAACTGCATCCGCAGGGCTAGGTGATGGCCTGGGATCGGTTCGGACAATGGGGCGCAGAGGAAGGGGGTTATCAAAGAGATGCATGACCATGTATGGGATGTCGGTCGGGCGTGGGATGCGGTTCCATGGCAGGGTCGCGCAGAAGGAGAGGGTTTATGGCCCGTGTATGAGAGAGCGGGGGTGGCCGGTGCGCGGGGGATGCTTGCAGCGCCAGGGGAACGTGCTGGCGATCGACAATGAGCGGGGAGAGAGTGGGGTGCCTAAAATGGCGATCGTGCGTTCGCTGTGCGTGGCGCTGGGGAGGGGCAAGATGGCGCAGATAATGTTCAGTTACAAGCTAAATTTCCACAGTCCTCCCTTTTAACATATCTCGCCAGCTTGCCTGGCCGACATTCACCTTCGTTAGCCCTTCAGCTATAATATCGTTAATGTTTGTCATACATTCCTTAAAGATACAGAGTTCTTAGGGCAGGCAGGAGTAATCTGACACATTTGTACATTGTTTCATACAGTTTGATAAAGTAGGCGAGGAGGAAGTACATTCAAAATTACATTAGCTGCGCCGCATGTCAGGCCCAGGGATAGGAGGAGGTGAGCTTGTTTGAGCATGAATAGGATACTGTCTCAGTGTATAGTCGGAAGTGATTGATGCAACATCATGAAAACTCGATAGGAAGATAGTTAATATAAAAAAAAGGGTGGTCGGGAGAGGATTTTCAACTTAACATGGGTTCTTCTTTCCAGTGTCCTTTTATAAAGAGCCATCACTGGTAAGCTCTTATTGTTGTTCTTCTTTCGTTGGCACTGTTGAGCACCGGCGGTGGAGCTAAGGTCCAGCTCAAATCCAATTTCTCATGTGGCCGGGTGTGATCATTCGCTGTTCTCCGATCACAGTCCTGTTCCTTAACACAGTTCATCATAGGTACTTTGAGACAGGGTACCTGCCTTTTGTTCTTCGGTAGTAAGTCAAAGTCATAATCCATATAAAAGAGGGAGAGAGAGAGAGAGAAGGGGGTGGTGTGCTTCGGGATGCCGAGGGAAGAGGGGGTGGAGTGGGATCGGATCAAAATGCAGACCAAGGAGAGCAGGATCTTCCAGCACTGGGCCCATCAATCGGGCCCGACAGGTTGGGACTTCAGGCACGCTGGTCAGTGAGCAGGGGGGGGCCTTGGTATAGCCCTTCGTTCTATCGCCTATCATCCTGATAATGGTGCCTCGTCTCACGCCCTTATTGCTTCAATGCTTCCCCCTTGGTCGATGCCATAGATGTTCCATGGTCCGCAGCCAGGCTGTGCGTCACGTCCGACCCCTCTCTTCCGATGGCCGCAGGTTATCTTTGAATGGGTACAAGAAACAAAAATCTTAGAGAGTTTGGCAGGGAAGATATTCACATACTTCATCCTCTCTCCCAACCACCGAGTAGTTGCGGAAAGGCTTTTATCGGTTGCTGTATGATTGGTGTCCATTAATTCTGATGTTAGTGTGCGTGTTACTAATCTATTAATTATTGCTGTGGTGCAGGTTTCTGTGGGTATCCCTGTCCATCGTCTGGCCTTCTAGGTGACGATTCCTGTGCCCTATAATCGTTGCAGGAAGCCTGACATCTGTCAACCTTCTGGTCTATTAAAAATTCAAACCGGCTTCTCCGGTAGAGACTCGTTCATCTCAACACAAGTTTTGGTAATACACATCTTCCTCCGAGGACTACTAAGTTTATGAAAAAGTAAGTGCGAGGTGCTACTGTCATGCGTTCACGAGTATCCTTTTCAGGGAGGAACATAAGCTAAGCATTATTTTTGCTGGGGACAATAGGTAACCCTTTATCAGTTTAGGCGATGTATTATTAGAAAATAGGGTCATCAGCTGTTTCGTTCAAAATACTCTGAGACGGCTAGTATAGGGCTGGGGTTATCTTTGGGAGAACAGGGTGCTTTAGACATTCTATTTCGGGGTAATTGGTCAGGGGTAATTCTGGGTGGTGGAGATGGTGTCTTCTAAAAACAAAAACCACTGACATATAGTCCCCGTGTTGAGGGCCAGATTGGGAGACATCAGTCGTCTTACCTGTCCTTTCTTTCTCAGCCGATTAAGCTCAACATTTGCAAAAAGGAGAGGTAGTAACGTGGTAAAGTATGGTCGTTTTGTTTCTGTCAATTTGTTCGAACACCACCGTGTTTCAGGCCAATTATACACTTACCGAAGAGGTATGTGTCGTTAATTTATTCAAGAAGAAAGAGGGCAAGAAAGAGCCTTTTGTGAGAGAGAGAGAGAGAGAGAGAGAGAGAGAGAGAGAGAGAGAGAGAGAGAGAGAGAGAGAGAGAGAGAGAGAGAGAGAGAGAGAGAGAGAGAGAGAGAGAGAGAGAGAGAGGTGTGCATCAAGTAGGCTATTTGGCATACATACGACACAAAACGAGAGAGACATGGGTAAGATAATAGGCCACTTGGTTCACACACAACATGGAGTAGCATAGGTCTGTTCCATGTAAGAAAACACAAGCGGGGAAAAGACATAAATTCGGTGATCACGTACACACAAATGCCGGATAGGGTGTGACAGTACATACATCAAGCGCAGAAACTTAAGACGGAGACTCAGGGCTACGTTGAGTATGGGGACCTCTCCTTTCCTGTCCTCTTTTCCTATGCATGCTGCGTACTTTCAGTATTTTGTAGTTTATCTTAGGGGGTGTCGGACCCTTTATTCTCCTCCCTTTGATCGGTGGATGAGCACTTCAATCATACAGTGACGCTCTCTTCAAGTGACCCAAGCATGAAATGCATACACATTCATACCGTATAATCGTAGCACACACGCACAATCATATCATACAGTTTTTCATGTTCCCAATGGTGGTCTGTACTTCACGCACTATCTCACAACGTTTGTCTATGTTTTCCCTGATATTGAACTCGGTGCGGTCCATGTCCACTCCACTCTTCAGTCGGAACTTCGTCGTGACCTATAGAGGGGAAAAAGAGGGGAGGGGATGTGCAGTATTCAAAGTACCCTAGCGCGCGCAGACACGAAAAAGTTCTACTTACCACGTACCAGGCTAGTCGCAGGAATGGGTAATACCACAGACCTATTATTCTTTTTGTTCGAGGCAAAGATGCTCTATTTCATTCATCTCCTAAATTCGAGTTCCTTGGTCGTACATGCATTTCTCAATAGGTCGTGTACTATGGTGCAAGATACCATATCTGGCGTTCGGCATATACCTTAAGTTATAGTTGATCATCGATTTGACAACTCTTGGAAAAGGACAGGCGTGATGGGTACAAATTCCGTTAAACAAAAAGATTTTAGGCAAATTGAGTCTGTATTATCTGTATTCTTTCGCTTAGGAGTAACAATCATTTATTCAAAAGAAAAACCTTCAACAACCTAGATGATTTGTCATGACACTGATTCCGTAATTCCTTTTAAGAAGCCCTTTATTTAAGACAATGTCAGTATACAAATACGGGCCTACAACCGCTATAGGCCGGCCACGGCGTGAGAGGCGTCGAGCATCATGAGCAACACTACTTTGGCATAAAATCGGTTCCCTCCCCGCCCCCCCCCGACCATCATGTGTGGAAGCATCGCATATATATATATATATATCTCTTTTTAACACAAATGTCACGTGACTGGAACGCCACAAGGGTTTGTAGGCCTCTCCTACATCGGCGCCATCTTGGGGCGAGGTCGGGCCAGTGTACAGTCTAAGTCTTTCCATGAATTAGCTGTTGGACCAGAATTCCTTTCGGTAGTTCGAGAACTTTCGTTAGCGTCAACTTTGCGTCAGCATGGCGTCACTGCGACCTCGTAGCAATGCCATGGTTCGTTCTTGGGGCGGGGCAGCAGGCGGGTTCTTCCGCCGACGCTTTGAACCAGTCTTTCTCACTGCACCAAGCGGAGGCAAGGTGGCTGCCGCCCGGGGCAAAGAACAATGGCGGCGGTTTGTCCTTACCGGAAGTCCGCGGGAGTCGAGTGCCAATGACTCCAGCCGATTCTGCACAGCTGAGAGGAGCGTTTTGTCAAGGGTGGGGCCCACGCCCAAGCAGACAAGCTTTCGAGTCCAGAATTGTCTCACGGTAGGCCAGGCCTGGATCCGGAGGAGTCGACCGCCGGGGTCCAAGGGCAGCAGTAGCAGCAGCTCTTCGGTACGGCCATCGGAGAGGAGCCAACAGCAGCAACAACAGCAGTTCAGATGGTATCGCCACCGGAGTGGGTCCAGTTGCAGCAACGACAGCAGTTCGGATGGTATCGCCACCGGAGTGGGTCCCCGATTACTCGGCTGCGGGGGCCTACTCCTCGCGTCGGGTGCTAGCGGCAGTCCTGGTGAACCCTGTGCTTGGGTGGTTGCCCGGCGGCCGCGTGCAGGGGCGCCAACTCGGCTGGCCGGTGAAAGAGACGGTTGGGGTGCCCTCATCTGCTGGTGAGCCTCCACCTGGGGAGGTGGGGGAGGCCCGTCCGCGTCGCCTCCCCCCGTCAGGGCACCCTCCGTTATTGAAGGAAGAAGAGAATGGGAAGATCCGCACAGCGCGTCAGGGTGCAACTCAGCAGACCGATGAAAAAGATGGCTGGGGTGCCCTCATCTGCTGGTGAGCCTCCACCTGGGGAGGCGGGGGAGGCCGTCCGCGTCGCCTCCCCCCGTCAGGGCACCCTCCGTTATTGAAGAAAGAAGAAGAGAATGGGAAGGTCCGCACAGCGTGGCAGACTCCGCCTTGGCGCTGCCAGAACTTCGGCGCTTCGTGTAGCCTCCAGCCTATTCGCACAGTCGTCCGCCACTGATGTCAATGGATTTTTGCATGGCTTTTATAGCCCAAAGCAGACTAAAAGGACCGCCCAAAACAGGCCAATGTTGCAGCTTCGAGGAAGGAGAGGCGAGGACGGTGTCACGTGGACGTAAATGCTTTGGGATGCAGGTCGCAGCAGACTGTCATGTAAATAGTTGTTTAAAACATGTTTTAACCTGTTCATCTTGTCGGAATGATGTTATACCTATAAGTTATTAAAAATGTTTAACCATACTATTTTGTTGGAGTGTTGTACATATCAGCAATCTAGTTAGTGTATTCGGAAAAATGGCATTGTTCGATTTGCACGTGATCCTAATCAAGTTTGGTGACGTTGATGGTGGGTATCAACAAACTTCCGGTTGTGTCTACTGGGGTCCCTATTTTTGTTCAATTCCAGAAGGACCGGGCACTGGGATTTCCAGTGACCGAACCCTCTACAGAACGCACATTGATTCCCATCTAAGTCTCTCCGTCCGTTGTAGGGTGCAGGTGTATGGTCTCTAGGGGGTAGCTTTCTAGGGGCGGTTGGTTGGTAATTCCCTTTTGGGGGTTCCCTTCCTATGGTCACCCCCTGCAACTGTGCTATCATTACCCTCTCCTTCAGTTCCTTTTTCTTCCTCTCTGACGCCCTATCGTTCTCGTTCTTTTGGTTTTCGTAGTATTGGGCCATCTGGAGAATTGCTGCGGGCTTGGAGGCTGCCCAACTACTCTCGCTGGTCTGTAGCTTCTGGGAAACTTCTTGTGACAGACCCTTCACATAATTCTGGACAAAGAGGTGATGTCCGGTTGCGGTGGTCATGTCTTGGCCACTGTAATCGGAAAACAGTCTCGAACCGAGAGAAGTATTCAGACACATCCTCCTGGGGTTTCTGGCGACAAGCCGTCACTATCGACCAGTCTACCTTTCTTTCTGGGATTAGAGTCTTTAACTTCTGTACAATCTTGTCTGGGAGCTCCAATATGGCTTTCGGGGGTTTCTGTCCCGGTTCTCGCTGTTTATCTATGGTATCGAGTTGTACCCAGGTATATCCAAACGGCTCAGCGTGGTCAACTTTCCGGATTTGCTTCCACACATCAGCCGGCAGACATAGCCCGAAGAACAAGTCGATATCTGCTAAAGTCATTATCGTAGAACCTAAGGCTGTACCCAGTTCAGTGTAGAAGGCAGTCGGGTTCTTTCTCAAGTCGGGTAAAGTTTTTCTAAAGGTCAAAATATCTTGTCGGTCCCATGGCTGGTAGACCCAATTATATACAACCCTTCCCTTCGCATCTTGGTGGTTGATGTCGTCATGTGTTCCCTGACCTCGCGGGGGGACCCAGTAGGGGGCAGCCTCTTTGATGGGCATCATGGTATCAGTCCTTCCTTCCTGGGGCTTAGTCGCTATGGGGGTTTCTGTTTTGGTGGTCTGCCTGTGTTCTCTAAGGTGTCGATAGACCTCGAGTGTACGAGTGAAGAGGTTCGTTACATCGCCCTCTCCTTCTTCCCCAATGTCTACCTTCCTATATAGGGCCGCTAAGCCTTCGGGACCTTTATCGTGGTACCTATCCTCATATGTATTCAGAGCGTGATAACAAAGTCGTACGACAAAGTGTCGTCTGCGGCTGTCGGCATACGAGTTATACACATCTGTTATATACTCCTCACTTTCCTTACGCTCCACCAGTGTTTTTACTATCTTGTCGATTCCTGTTCGTTCATCCTTCGTTAGTCGATTCATTCTGGTGGGATCTTTCTTTCTCATCTCAGGGTCATCCAACGTCATTGCCGACGTTGTGTTCAGTACAAGAGGCTCGGCCGGCGCGGAGGCCGTGAGGACCGAGGCCCCTGTACTGCTTTCGCTCCTGTTTGGGGGTGGTGGGTGTTGCACTACCGATTGGGAGGGTGCGTATGGAGGGGGCATGTAAATGATCGGGGGACCTAATAGTAATTCGTCATTCGTTCGTTGCTTAGAGGACAACTCAGGGTAGAGCATAGAGGGGGTCCTAACAGCGTACTGGCCTGAGGTTTCGGGCTCCTGTCTTAGTTTAGTTTCCCTTCTCTCCTTTATTTCTTCTTCTAACTTTCTAGCGGCAAGGTGAGCTGCCTTTCGTAATTCCTTTTCTGCTTTTACTTCTTCCCTCTTTTTCCGTTGCGTTGCTTCTTTGCGCCACATGCCGATACTGTCAAGCATAGTAGGCGTCGTCTTATTGCTACGCAGAGCCATTTCTAGCACTTCTATCTTATGGTCGTCGAAGGATCCCATCAGTGGCCACTGACTCTCGGGGTCCTTCCTTGTATATTTATGCCATAGCTTGCTATAAGCTATGGCGACTAGTCCATATTTAGTGAACATGTCCTTATTAGGGGTGCCTTCCAGTGGAGCCGGATGGTCCACCTCTAATAAGCGGTCCGGGCAGAACCAACTACCAATCAGTGGGGAGAAGATAGGCATGACGGGTTTCAACGGGGACAAAAGTCAGCACTACCTATCTTTTCACTGCTTGCAAAGACTAGACAGAATATCTCTATTCCTCGTTATTTGTAAGCAGAGAATACCTCCAAAGAACCAATATCGAACAACTAGTGTTCGGACAATCAATCAATCAATCAATGGGGAGATAAAGATAGGCACGACGGGTTTCAACGGGGACAAAAGTCTGCGTTACCTACCCTTCACTATTTGCAAAGACTAGACAGAATATTTCTATTCTACGTTATTTGCAAACAGAGAATATCTCAAAGAGCACTATTCTTCAAAACAATCAATGTTCGGACAATCAATCAGTGGGGAGATAAAGATAGGCACGACGGGTTACAACGGGGACAAAAGTCTGCGTTACCTAACCTTCACTATCTGCAAAGGGAGAGAGAGAGAGAGTATTTCTACTCCTCCCCGTTTGTAGACAGCGAATATCTCAAAGAGAACAATCAATGAGCAATACTAGTATTTAAAAACAATCAATCAATTATTTCGCACTTTTGTCGTGTTTCACAACCTTACCCGGACCGCGTGGACAGTTTCTCGTCTTCTGCCTCCAGCGCCCGATTGTCCTCTACTCTCCGTATTTGCCGCGGCACTCCTGATGGTTCCCAGTCAGGACCGTAGATCACTCGAGAGAGAGGTCTGCTCGGAACCAGTGAAGTTCGGATGATCGGCTGCCAGACGAGGGTCTATCGGGCAGGAGCTCTCCCGATCGTTGCAGTTGTTCACTCTGTCGTCAGGACCTCTCCCACTGGATCCACGTGTCGCTGATGGGCCCCACGCTTGGGACGCCAATTGTTAAATGGTAGCGGCAGTTTCAGTCGATAACCTTTCAAGTATTGCCCGGCGGTAATCGCCTCTCATACCACTCGATAATTTACCAATGAAAGAGGCAGGCGCCGGAGACTGGAAGGCAGGAAACAAGGTTTTTATTCCGTCGGAGCAGAACACATCAGATCAGACAGCAAGGTATCGTCACGAGGTGCTCTAACTGCATCTCTGAGGCCTGGCCTCTTATACACAGGTTTATGACTTTATTACAGGATTATTGTACATGGCACATTCTTGAGATTACTTTGATGTATAAGAGAACATCCCCTGAAGCCCCGGCTCGGATCCGATCCCACACATAGCTACAGTAGAAGTTCCCACCTCACCCGCAGTAGGAGATGGTTATCACACAGCTGGACATTCCGCCAATTCCCGGGGGTGTGTGCGACCGGCCGGGTCTCAGGGGGTAGGGGCTTTGATCCACTGTAATCCCTTTGATGTGGGGTGTTTCCCTTACAGTAGGGGCAATAAACTGCATCCGCAGGGCTAGGTGATGGCCTGGGATCGGTTCGGACAATGGGGTGCAGAGGAAGGGGGTTATCAAAGAGATGCATGACCATGTATGGGATGTCGGTCGGGCGTGGGATGCGGTTCCATGGCAGGGTCGCGCAGAAGGAGAGGGTTTATGGCCCGTGTATGAGAGCGCGGGGGTGGCCGGTGCGCGGGGGATGCTTGCAGCGCCAGGGGAACGTGCTGGCGATCGACAATGAGCGGGGAGAGAGTGGGGTGCCTAAAATGGCGATCGTGCGTTCGCTGTGCGTGGCGCTGGGGAGGGGCAAGATGGCGCAGATAATGTTCAGTTACAAGCTAAATTTCCACAGTGGGGTTTCAACAGACTATGATGAGGGAAAATTGAAGAATTAATTTTCCCTCATCATTTTCCGTCGAAATCCCCCCACCGGGCCCCACCACTCCAACCTGCATGGGCAGCGGCTGAGAAGTGTGCAACTTGAAAGAAAAGTTCCAAAACTATGTTGTGTGTTGATTTGAGTCTTTCTACCTTTGAGAGGGGGTGACTGGAACCGCACTGAGATGGATAGTCTCCTTTTTGGAAGGCCGTACATTCCAGGTTTTTGAGGATAACGTGACTTCCAAGAATGTGCCTTTGAAGAGTGGAGTGCCGCAGGGCTCTTCACTAAGCCCCACTCTTTTTAATATTTATATGAGTCCATTAGCTAAAATAGTGGAGGTGTTTGGCATACAAATTGTTACGTATGCCGACGACACCCAGTCTCCCTCAAAGACCCAGGACAGCCCGGATGTAATCTCTCCAGATGTCTTGAGGAAATATCAGTCCGGATGAAACAGTCCTGCCTTCAGTTAAATGGAGCAAAAACAGATCTTATGCTGTTGGGTAGGCCTCTGCCTCCAAGCCTGCTTCTTGCATGGCCTAGCTGTACGGGAAACTCGCCTACTCCTAAAAATCAAATTAAGAGCCTAGGAGTTTGGCTGGATGCCAAACTAGACATGAAGATACAGGCTAAAAAGGTAGCTGGGTGCTGTTTCGGGATACTGAAAACAGCGCGAAAAATGCTGCCTCTTCTTCCGTTTAATGCGAAAAAACTGCTTCTCCAAGCATTAATTCGGTCACGTCTGGATTATGCTAATGCCCTCTATTTGGGAGTCCCTCAATCTACAATAAGCATACTTCAGAAGGTCCAGAATTGTGCGGCAAGAATTCTCTTGCAAATTCCGCGGAGAGAATCAGCGAGAGGAGCAATTAGACAGCTGCATTGGCTTCCTATTGCAGAAAGGATCAAATTCAAGGCCCTCTGTGTTACGCACAAGATCATGGCCGCTAAGGGTCTACTAATCCTTCGGAGGATAGTTTCTCCATACTGTCCCAGAAGGTTTCTTCGCTCTGCAAATAAACGCCTGGCCAAGGTTCCTAGAATTTTCAAGTCCAGAAGTGGAGGCCGTGGTTTCTCCTATGTTGCCTCCAAAGCTTGGAACACCCTCCCAGACTCCATCCGTCTGGAGGAGGAATATCTTCCCTTTCGGAGACTTTTGAAGACTCATCTCTTCCCAACTGTTTAATCAGTCTGCTCTTCTGTTTGATTGGTTCTTAGCGCTGGGAGGCCTTAGGGTAGCCATGCGCTTTATAAATGCTTCTTTCATTTCATTTCAGAGAACATGGGATTGTGTCATTGTGTCAAGACATCTTCAGCCTGTCCATTGTGGATAATAATGGTACAGACCTATGATTGTCTTCATTAGCTCTTGGCTGCTACCTTTACACCTTGAGCATATTGTTTAGGGAGTTTGCTCCTCTCTATAGGAACTCCAATTATTCTTACAGCTTTATATTATGGCCACTGCTATAAATGACTCCTCATCCTATGGACCATCTTAATACTAGTGACACTTTTCACATAAACCAGCCCAGTTTGTTTTTACACAAAAAATACCTTCAAAGTTCTTGCTAATATATTTTGGGCACTTCATTTGCCTCATTTCACACCCCTCTGGACTTCTGCTCACCTCTATAAATAATTCCTTTTTCAATAATTTATCTTATTTCTACTGACACTTTTGCAAATATGCCTTCGAGGATCTTGGGACTCATTTATACTGGGAACACAACCTGCAACACGTCAACTTGAACAGCACTGGTGTCATGCACCACTCTATTTTAGAAGCATTTTTATCTTCAGTCATGCTAATAATGTATTAATATATTGCTAGGTCACTGTTATAGGAAGAAAGAATTGTGGGGTATTCACTCCTGACGTAACAGGATACCAACTCTGGAAGCTTTGATGCAGTTGGACGATTGTTGGTGAACTGTACATTTCTATCATCCATGAATTTATTTTGGTTGCTTAATTTTCAGAAGGGAATTTGGTGGAAAACAAATGTTGGCATCATTTACAACAAATTAACGCAGCGTGGTGCCACAAGCTATTTTGCTGCGATGAGCGGCATCATTTTAAAAGCACATGGATGCTTTGTATTTACACCAATGCAACGCGTCCCTGTGCTTTTCCCCTCAGCTGGTGCACAATTGGCTGCCATGCGCAAGCGCAGGCACCTTTGCACCACAGTGCAAGGATGCCTGCATTGTGGGATGATTGTTGTTGTGCAGGAAGGGACACCTTCCTGCACAACAACAATCGTTCATGGCGTTTTCCTCTTTTTATACGTGGGGATGCGTAGGATTTTGACACATTCCAAGGTTTACGTAACATTGTAAATCTGGGAATGCAGCAGAAACCATGGGTGTAATGTGGGATAAAACCACAGCAAGACCCACGGCACGGCCCTTTCACGCAAAGTGATGTGTGAGCAGGGGCAGTATTTACAAGGCCGTGAAAAGCCACACGGGGTGGCTTTGCGTGACCTTGTAAATATGGGCCGGCACACTGCGCCGTCAGTGCATCAAAAAAGATACGCACCGGCGGCGCAAGGGGCTTGTAAATAAGCCCCTGCAAATTCGTGCTGTTCTGTAACTCAAAACACATCACAAATGAATCTGCTACCTAGTTTTCTGGCTTGTCCAAGTGACCCGGAAACACTATGGGAGGAAATTGTGGATGGATTTAAAGTGCATCTGATGGCTTCGGGAGTAATATGATTTCCATTGATCACACACAAGCTGCACTCTTGTAGTGTCCGGGAAAGGAAGTCTGAGAATATTTTGCACAATTCCGGAACAAGACGATTGAGTGAGGACAATAAAAGCTCATCTAATAAGAGTTTGAAACCGCTTGAAACACATTGTCGACCAAAAACGACTTTAACACTGGAATTGTATCCTTTCTACTCGAGATATCAAGCAGTGGTGGAGACAACAATCGCATGGCTAGTTTAAAGGGGTGGTTAATAAATGTACGGAAGTGCCTGGCAAAGTACATACGAGAAGAGTTAATGGTTCACATCTGATCAGATGAGACAAGAAACATTGTTGTGAATTGGAAAAACTCCACTCTTTCAGAGGCACCAATGACTGTAATGGAGAAGAGATCGGTGACCGATATGTGAAATATCTGAATGGCAATAAAAAGGATAACGTTCATCTGACAGAAAGATTTGGTGCAAAAGTCATAAAGGGATATAACTGGGCAGGTGCAGCTCAGGCAGGTAAAGAATCCCATTAATAGTTCCAGGCGGGCGTTTGGCTAAGAGAAGGACTGCCCAAAGACTGGTGGGGCAGGAGGAGAGATGCCGCTCTCACTGAGGAGGTAAGTGAAGCTGTAGGAGGTGTCAGAAGAGGTGCTGGGTACCATTAACAGAGGCGAGGATGAGAGTGCTAGAAGTGAACCACAGTAACCTGGGCCTCGGTACGACCAAGAGAGGATCGAGAGAACTCTGTTGGTGATTTAGTATGGACGGGAGACTAGGACAATTGGTCAAAATGTTAATGCATGCAAAGCAAGAGATAAAATACCCAAAACCATGGATGAATAATGGACGTCATTAAGGGGTCGCACCTGTGTCACTTGGCTTGTTCCCTATGACCCCTGGCACTGCCTTTGCGACGCCTCGCCTAAAAAAAGACAGTCGCATTAACGGGGCAAACAGGCGGAGATGGGCCTTGCTTAGTTTGTCGCTTGACAAAAACTAGGACCTTTTAATTCAATGGAGTTTGTATGACACTTCTGAATGGTTATGGTCTACTTGACATCACAGCTGTTGCCAGACAATTATGTGAGACTCACCAGGAGAGTGGCTTTGGCTCCGCCCACATGTTGGGAGCCAGGAGTACATGTTTTGATTGGGCAGTAGTAGTGTGCCTTCATAAAAAAACGTGTTTCTCTCCACACCACTGTAATTATTTTATTTATTTATCCAGCTGCTTGAGCACGAACATTTAGGGGCACACACACGCCATTGCAATGCTATTAAGAGTGTCTTACTTTGCTAAATAATTGATGACATTTCTCTCCAGCAGCAGCACAGAAAGGAGGAGGGCAGTCATTAACATACATGGATTTTATAGGTTTGGCTTGACAGAGGATTCATAAGCCAGACCTTTTGGTATTGGCCATGCTTGTTTTTTTTTTTGCAAATAGATAATATTCTGAAGCGTCTACAACTCCAGTTAATTAAAATGTTGCTTTTGTGAAGTCTTATGACAAACACCCCATTGCATGGGTTCCAAAACAGCAGAGTTCCTTTAACTTTCTCTGCTGCTGCTGAACTTTGCATTTGCCTTCTCAGGGCCTGACCCTCCAGGAGTGGAGAGAAGAAAACTAAATCCTAGGTGTTACCAGGCAGGTTATACCTGCTTCTCATGGACTTGCGGTCTGCCTGTTAGATGACTGCCTCTGATCTGCTGCTGCCCATGTAATACCAATTTAGTGTGTGATGGATGCTTGAAATAAGGATTGTTTCGTTAGAGGCTATCTGGAAGGGTGTGTCTGGGCTCTGGGCATTGTGTTAGGCTTTTAGCTGACCTCGGCATTTTGAGCTGTGTCTTGGCATGTGGGGCTGTGTACAGACATGTGTAGATGTTTCCATGCTGGCTGTATCTTGGTACATGACTGCTGCAAACCGGACATTCCAAGGCAGCACTACTGGCATACAGTGCTTAATTTGATCCGGTGGTTTCTAGTGCTCGGCAATGTCAACACCGGCACTTCAAACAGTCTGCCATAAGGTGCACTGTCTGGCTAATTCAGAGATGACCACAACAGGTACTTATTAATTTGATATATATTAAAAATGGCAATTACCTGCAGCCCAAACCATTCTTATGGCTTTGGGGGCAAGCAACAGTCCAAATTGTCACACACGCAGGAGTGTGATGGTTAGTAGTTGTGTTGTTACTATCATTGGCAGCATAGCTGGGGCAAGTGTGGTGCAAGCTGCAGTGGCCTCCTGACGATAGCCCTGGCACTTAGTTTTTCACAAATTAAGGACTGCTGGCATATAAGGGCTACACTGAGAGTGCCGTGATATGCTACCTCACTAGGTATATATGTGTGGTACAAAAGTAGATTTTTATCTGCCTTAGAAACCTAAACTGTTGTGTTAATTTATTAATCTTGCACTTCTGGTTCAATTTTTCATTTACTTTTGTTTTCTTTTAGTACAGCGGCATCACGCGTCACTACATTAATGCCAAAGGTAATGTGACGATATATACTGGAAATTCATGAGGGTCATGTGATGTCACTTTCTGTGATGTCATCAGCAGCTGAAAGTTTGGATGATGTCACTTACGCTACACCTGGCATTTTGGTTTATTGACGTCCATGAGTTAAATCCCTGGCAGACCAGTAGCATCTCCTCTCAGACACTACTGGAATGCTGAGGTGGATGTTAAGGGACCCATAGGTCCACAAATATGACGATAGTGACTGAGGTGGAGTTTGCAGGCAAAATAAGCACACACTTTTAGAAAGAATCATTCACTGCGAGGGTTCTCTCAACAATCAGTAACAGAGAATGGTGCCAAGCAGAAACGAACAAATGTCTTAATAGATATAAACATAGCCTTACTTAACCCTAGGACAAATGTCAAAGTAGAAAGGACAAGTAGCTTAACTATGGACAGCTTGCAACTGACCGCTATCACAACTTACCATGGGAGGAGGTAGGAGAAGAACAGTGCTTAATTTGAGCTGGTGCTTTCTGGTGCTCAGCACCGGCACCTAATTGTCAACACCATACTTAGAACAGTCTACCACATGGTGGCGCTGCTCATCTAATTCAGAGATGAGCAGAACAACGGTTGTTTAGGACTACAATATACATAAAAATTGCTCATACCTTCCTCCCTAGGCATTCCTTTAGCTTTGGGGGCCTGGAATAATCTGAACTGTCGCATTTACATGCGAGAGAGATGGTTAGTAGTTGTTTTGGCAGCGATGACAAGGGCGATGGGTGGTGCAAGCTGCAGTGGCCTCCTGGTCAGCGCCCTGGCACTTAATATTTTACAAATTAAGTACTGGAGAAGAAATGCAGTGGGAAAAAGACCAATAAACATTGACTATCATAAGAAAGGGACTTATTCAGAGTTCGGAGAGGGGATGCTCTATCAAAACAATGCAGATGTCCTTCCACGTGTATTTTGAGTGCCAGTCACTATAAGGCACTTGTAATACGGCGGGCAACACATCTGTCGGGTATGTGACAGAGGACCCTGTCCACCAAAGTCCAGATATGGCCCTCTGCCTTTTTCAGGTACCATGGGGTAGGCCCTGTGGACCAAGTTGACAGTGTGTCCATTGGAGAAAGCAAAACAATGGATTTGGAAGCAATAAGAGATCAGGGAATGTGGAAAAGGAATTAACAAAATCTATTTTGCTAGGAAAGTCGGGGCAAACATTGGACCTTGTACGAGGGCAGACTTTGAATATATAAAAAAAATAAGAATGGTTAAAAGGGAATGTCACTGTACTCTAAAACCATGATGATGTAACAGTAAGTGATAACAAGCATTTACAATGCAATGGTCTCGGCATTGGTAAAGTTAGAGCTATTGGCATTGCTCATGACATTATTTTTGTTTATGGTTTTTTTTTAAAAACATTTAAAGAAACGGCATTGTCATGAGCAATGCCAATAGCTCTCTTCACTGCAGCGGGATGTAAATTAACAAAGACACACTTGGACACTCACTGCAGGAGGATGTAAACAAAGCCACACACACGTGGACCCCCTCACTACAGCGGGATGTAAACAAAGCCCCCCCCCCCCCCCACACACACACACGAGGGCACCTTCACTGCAGCGGGATGTAAATAAACAAAGACACTTGGACACTCACTGCTGAAGGATGTAAACAGACACACACACTCACTGCAGCGGGATGTAAACAAAGTCACACACAGGATGGCACCTTCACTGCAGCGGGATGTAAATAAACAAAGACACACTTGGACACTCACTGCAGAAGGATGTAAACAAAGCCACACACACGTGGACCCCCTCACTACAGCGGGATGTAAATAAACAAAGACACACTTGGACACTCACTGCTGAAGGATGTAAACAAAGTCACACACACACGAGGGCACCTTCACTGCAGCGGGATGTAAATAAACAAAGACACACGTGGACCCCCTCCCTTCAGCTGCATGTAAACGAACACCCAGCCAGCAGGCCCTCGGGACAGGATGTAAACAGCCGCACGCAGTGAAAGGCGCCCCTCTCAAGTGGGAAAATCCACGGCCCATCAGCCCTGACAGCCCCACAATGGGGCCGCATCGCCCCAATGAGGAGACAAAGCCCAGCCTGACGGGACACAAGTGGGTCTTGTAACAGCCGCCCTGGGGGTCAGAGCCCCACGCCTCATCGGAGGGGGGGGGGGGGTCGAGGTCTTGTAACAGCCGCCCTGGGGGGGGGGTCAGGCTCCCACGCCTCATCGGAGGGGGGGGGGTTCGAGGTCTTCTAACAGCCGCCCTGGGGGTCAGAGCCCCACGCCTCATCGGAGGGGGGGGGTCGAGGTTTTGTAACAGCCGCCCTGGGGTTCAAGCCCCCACGCCTCATCGCTTGGAGGACACGCGTGGGGTCAGATGAGAAGCACATGCTCAGGGGGCTGTGTCTGCTCTGGAACTCATATTACTGTCCTGAAAGAAACATGCTTTCAGTGGAAAAAGGAAGCGCTGCAATCCGGCTGTGCCAAGGCGCGCAGAGGAAAGGGTCAGACGCCCGAAGGGGATCAAGGGATTGGGTAATGCTGTGCAACACTGCTTGCTTTATCCAGCCCGCCACACTACAGAGGATAGGCAGTGAGGGCCCCGCCTGAGCCAAGGTTCTGTCTCCGGAAGGTTTTATCTGCTCTCCCTAGAGTACCGTCCTGATTAATCGGAGCGGTCCTCGTCTCAGCCGAGCTCAGCTGATGTCCGTGACTGCCAGCGCAGGAGCCGCATTTACCACAGGGTAGGGCTCAGAGGCTTTCGCTTTTTGCTAAATGCTTTCAAGGTCTCTCAGGAAGACGTTGCAATTTACGACCAGAACAAATTAACTTAAAAAAAAAAAAGAGAGGGGGTAAGTATTTTCAGATTTGAGGCACTAGCGTGCAGCTATTTTTCCTTGAAGCCTGCCAAACCCAAGACAGTGCGTTTAAATAAGGGTGGAGGGGAATTACGTCAGGCGATGGAAGGGGGAGGGTTACACCGGGAGCCTGCTCTTTCTACGCTTTTGGGATTCCATGGATTTGTCCGTCTCCAACAGGAGGAGCCGCAAACCTAGGTGTCCTGGCCATACTCCAATAATAGAGGCAGCTTGTGACGTGAGACGGGCACTCCTGGCTATGGCGTAACGGAGGAGGCGGGAGGGCGCCTCAGTGTAAACACGCTCTCTGCTCCCGTTTCCAGCTCATCGGGACACAGTGCTGTTCCGTGATCCACCACTGCCCTCGTAAGAAAGCTTCCTGCGTGGCTGGGCGAGGACGACCATGTTCTGCTGCCATAATAGCAGGCTTCCCAGTCGTGCTGAGCATACGCGACCCTCGTAGCTGTCATCTTCCTCTTCACAGCATTACAATAAGCAGGTTTATTTGTCCAACTAACTGTATCTGGCACGAAGGAGATCAGGTGAGGGAGCAACGCCGGGACACCACCGCCTTTCTCCGAGGCACAGCAGAAAATGCCTCGGAGGAAGGGAGCGTCCTTTTCGGATTGGGGGGCGTGTTTTGCTGTTGTCTCCTCCCTGAGACTTCTCGCAAAAAACACGCCCCCCGATCCGAAAAGGACGGGGCTTCAACGGAGTGACTGGACCTCTTCTCCAGTGGCTGGCCAGCATTTAAGAGGCCAGCCAATGGAGAACAGGAGAGAAGAGGGGCGGGTGCAAGCCCCTCTTCTCAAAGTCACTCCAACTCATTAAATCTCGGAGCGAGACTGCGCAAGCGCAGCCTTTCGCAGCCGAGACCTAAAAAAGGCGTTTACTCTAGAAGATAGAGCCGTGTGAAATAAAGGTAAGGTGGGTCAAGGTAAAGATTAAAACAATGCAGTACAGAAGAGGAGGGGGAGAAGGAGAGTACAAATGGTAAAGAGGGAAGATGAAAGTAAGGGGAGAGATTTATTTTGTGATTAAAGTAGAGACTCACACATTGTGCAGGCATTTTAAGAGACACGGGAGAGTTCCACAGAAATGGAGCATTTTGTTGATGACATACAGATAATCATTTGTGCATTACCTTCCCAAGTTTCCACCTGTCGGTATTAATCATTAATGTATTCACATAAATGTGTATGTATAGATTTGCATTTAAATAGGGGAGGTGTTTGTTCTGCATCTCTGGGTCATTGAACGAGCAATGCGCACCTGTAAAAAATGCCAACTAGCAGCACGGAAGGGTTGGGACACGGACCTGCTGCCAGCCTGGAGGTTCTCGTTTTAGAGTAAAGTCCCTGTTTGTTTTTCAAGAGAGCTGGGCTGTATTTTTCATATATAGACTAGTCTAACTTCTAGGTTTCCAGATTATCCAGCGAAGAACCGCCTCCTCAAACACAGGAACATTCTAGTACACTCATCTTGGCATACACTCAAGCAAAAATATTTATAGGAAACCCATCTAAGGGTCGACGAATCAAGCCGAGGAGACTTCAACAGCATCAAACCGGAAGTAGAAGTCTTCTACAGCATCAACCCGGAAGTAGAGGTTGCAATCAGAAAAATACCCTCCTCAGAAATGGTGCAGCAAGCTTAGGAAGGTATACATACACATACAGATTGTTGTAGGAAGGATCTAAAATACCAATTACAAACTAGATTTGTTCAACAACTGAGGCAGGCCACAGGTTCAAATTCCAGCTTGGCCAACTGGCGGTCACACGTTGGAGTCTGCGCACTTCCGACTCAGGTCGGCAAACTGATTTATAGATATATCTTTACCGTACAGCTTCTTAGAAATAGCGAAAGTGTGGCGTGTAGTGCTATGTAATGTATGTTTTTATCTATTTTACAGCTCAGATTCATTAGAAGAAAGGGAATGGACAGGTGTTAGAGACCAATATCATCTTCTGAAGGCTTGGGTCTTAATTCCTGTTGTTGTAAAGAGCATCATTGCATGGATAATAATTAAAAATAAATACCTTGTCCTATTTAGGGGAGGAGGGTGTGTGTGGGGGTGTCTGTCTATCTGTCTTTCTGTTTGACACAAAAAAACAGACGGGTAATCAGTGAAGAGTGGTATTAATGACCACCGTTTCCGTGCTGTGACCCTCTCTAAATCCATATTGAGTAGGGTTCAGCGCCTGAAATAGTTTTAGAAACTGGTTGAGTTGGGCGTTCATATTTCTATGATTTTTGCTGGTAGAGGTAGTCTGGAAATGGGTCTAAAATGATTCAGATCTTTGGCATCTAGACAGAGAAGTCCCAAGTAAGCCATATGATCCCATACTCCAGGTAGAGTTGCTGTTGAATGAGTAAAGGGATATCTAAAGGGCAAGAATGGGACTAGTATCATGAGCAGTACCCGTGCACCACTTTATTTATATTAGATTTATTTTTAAGGTGGGAATACTGCCTACTGTTGATCAAAAACACCCCTTGAAGGAGGAAGTGTGTGGAAGAGCAGTCAAGGTGGACAACCTGAGCAGAAACCACACAAAGTTTAAAAGACCCAGATTCCACCTTCTGCTGCTAGACTGGAGGACGCCAACCTTATGAGCAGGAGATCACATCCCAAACTCCTCCCAAGCCCCCACCGGATCAAATTGTAATCAATAGCATGCTGGTGTGTAATATAAGGGTTCTGTACTGAGCTACCTATGTACATTCCATTACATTTTTTATTACGTCATCGTAAAACTGTGCAAGTAATGAGATAGGTTATGCCTGAGAACGTGCTAGAAACTCTCTCACATTATTTGTGAATGAGTTCAAGGAAATGCCTCGAGAAGCTGCCCGCTCTGCTGCTGTACTTCATTGCTAATGACTTTAACTGCCTTCTATTATGTACTAATCGTCTTTTAATTATGCTTCAAATCTATTGTTAATAACTCTTCCCTGCAAATGTGAAAATCACTGGCAAAGAAAGACTAAATTGAAAATAGCAATACTGCAATGCCCCTCAAAGTTTAGGTTGAATGGCGCTTGCCAAGGTTTTGCATGATGTTTTGTGCTCCGGTCTCATTAAAGTGGCCTTTTTCACACAGTCCTGTTTCAGTAGTTGTTGGAATGCGCTGTTTCTTTCTTAGCTCTAGATCTCTGATCCCCACGTGTCCTCGGGGGGGGTTAGGGAGAGGGAGAGCAAGTATAACAAAGAGAGATGGGGCTATGGGAGCTACAGGCAGGATGCATGGTCATCCTACCCTGTGGGGTTCCACATGACTCATTCACATACGTTGAGGGTGAGACTAACACGTATAAAAACATTAAATAAAGTTACCTTTACGGAGGCTAGTTGCTCCCCGTCCATTAAGTCTCTCCCATCCTTACTGTGCAGGCAGTCTGCACCCCATGGCAAAACCAAGAACTGCTTCTATAGCGGCTGATTTAGAGGTTCCATGCTCTGTACTAACTATATGGTTGTATGTCATACACAACCACTGCCCTGTGCAGGTGCACACTCTTGATAGTTCCCTTCTTTGAATACAAGCCGATCGATGGCCGCCACAGGAGCTTTGGCATGGTAATACTAGAAATTCACTGGAAAAAACAAAGGTTAAAGTGATGTTATAGTTAGGTGAAAATATCAGTTAAAACGTAACATTTTAAACTAAAAAACACTCATCAGTTAGTTTACTGAGCTAATTAGAACTTGTGCCCATACATGATCTGCGTATAGCCTTACAGACTGAATCAACTCTTGACATGTTCAGTGACATCACTGATAACATCTCAAATGACATCGTTATTTACAACAGTAGACAGCTCTATGATTGCCAACAAGGGTTGTCCTGCAGCGGAGCTTCTCATAACTAGATCTTGCATTGGGGTAGATCAAGTTGGCAAGTTTTACTAGAATATTCTGTCATTTTGGTGGATCATGCTGGGAAAATGTTGGAATAATAATTTCCTTGTTCGTTTTTGAAGACCTAATCTCACCTGCTAGTAAAACATCTTCTCTGCATGAGGTTCCGCCGCCTCGGTGCAATTCTTGCGAAGAATTGTTTGAGGATCCTTTTCTTCCTGCAGATTTGAGGAATAAGCTGTGCACTTTGTTGATTAGCTGGGATTCGAGACACCAGTTTATTTGTTGTATAATTGGGAATTTGAGTGAAGAGTCTTATGGATGACGCAGGCAATTGTGAGGGCACTTTTAGCTCAATCTCCAGCTGATTCTAGCAAAGCAGGATTTTCTGGTCCAAGCTGACTGCAGGCAGAAATATGTTAGTTGCCATAAAACAGTACACATTGGAACACACCATTTGATAAGGAGTTATTGTGGGTTTGGAGATTGATATTTTAGTCTAGCTTAAACCTAATGATTTAGCATAATGGATGATAAAAGGGGAACACAAGAATGTTGGCAGCGTTCTGCCAAGACTGAACTGGGATTGAGCAACTGAGGAACAACATCAGCAGGAATTCTGTTTTTATGGGGTTTAATTTGAGGTGGTGATCTCATCCCTGCATGCATCTTTTCCAGGGTCGTTGACAGGAAGGCAATGTCTTCAGAGGAGATTATTTTTAATTAGAGCTGCATTTCATCCAGATGTAAGTAGCATGAGATGTCGGAGTGTGATAGAAACAAAATGAGTCGGTCCCCGTTATATCACAATGGTCAAGAAGCTCTAGAGTAAACCTAGGGCTAAGGTTATTGTCGGGGACATCCCTTCTCATTTTGTTATTTACAGAGGCACACGCCGGGGGTGTCCACTATCCCCCATATTATTAACTTTATATATTGAACCATTTATCAGACATCTCCTAGAGAACCATAGTATACAACCCGTTAAGATGAATGATGTGGAGTTAAAAGTCACGGCCAATGCCGACGACATCGCTATATTTACAACTAATCCGTTGACATCACTTCTGAATATATCAAGGGAAGTAGAACTATTTGGCTCCTTCTCCGGTTATAAGTTTATCATTCCAAGACGCAAATTATATTGAACTATCAAACACACACTCAGTCGTTGATGGTTGTTAAATCTGCTATCTATCTGGGAGTTCGTCTAACTGGACTCGTTGAAGAGATCCCCCTGAACTATGAGATTCTGTTGAAAATGTAGCTACAAAATTACGAGCCTGGCACCGATTACCTCTTAGTAGTATGGAACGGTGCGATGTCATAAAGATGAATGTACTACCAAAATATTTATATCTATTTCGAGCAATACCACTCCGTGTCCCTGATTCTTTCTTTAAAAAACTCTAAGGCATATTTGGTAGTTTCATTTGGGGACTTAGGAGGCCACGGCATGCTATTCAGTATCTAAACCTGCAGTAAAGGCAAGGGGGTTTTAACCTACCGGACTTCAAATTATACTTTTGGGCTGCGTTTGCTGGTAGGATAAAGAGACGTGTATGGGGGGGCATAACTATGCTCGGATATCAACTGGCGTTGGGTCCAGATATCAGACATACAATTCATCGAATGACGGACCCCAGCTACTTCAAAAGACTTGGGTTTAAGGCCATCAGGGACATAACACGTATGTGGCAGGAGATCACTCGTAGGTACTCCCAATTTTACATACGCATAACGTCTTGTGGTCTAACCCTCTATTTCCAGACATCCTCCATGACCCTGTCACAAAGGGGTGGCAGCAAAAGGGGATAAATACTGTTGGACAATTGTACGATGTGAAAGGGTTTAAGACTTTTATTGTATTGCAGGAAGAGTTTGGGCTCGCACACAATTCTTTCTTTAAGTACCTCCAAGTTAGGGACTATTTCCATTGCGGGTCTAACTTGGTCGTTGACCATGATCCACCTGAAATTTTTACCTATCTATACTCTTCTTCGAATACTATTTCTATCTGTCTCTTTTGTAGAAAACTGGTTGAGGGTGCCCCGAGTGGTAGCGTGATAATGACTTTAAAGAAGACAGAACTTTTGGCAAATGAACTAACTGTCACAGAGATTCAGAAGGCCTTAGAGGTAATAGATCAATCGGTGGTATCAGTCAGACTCAAGTTACAGAAATTTAAAACTATTTTTATGATTTATCATACACCTAGTCATATTTTTAAAAGGACATAGACCGAAGCCTCTGAGAAAGTATTCTGCCTAAAGTGCCATGTTCTGGCTGCTGACTTAACCCACATATTTGTGGAATATCCTAAACTCAAAGGGGCTTATTTACAAGCCCCTTGCACCAATTTTGCGTCATTTTTAACATGGGAAAAGTGACGTACGGGTGGCGTAAGGGGCTTGTAAATAAGCCCCAAAATATTCTGGGAAGAAGTGACTAACACTAAAAGCCCGGTTAGGGGGTGATCTCCAAATGGGGAAAAAAGACCTACTCCTAGGGTATAAGGGGGGATAAGAGCGACATCTAAGCACCCTAGTTACAATCTCAATTGTCTGTGCTCCCTTATGTATTGCTCTTCTTGGACTGACCCATATCCTCCAAGGCTTAATGATTGATGGGTATCTTTATGGCAAATTTATGAATGTGAACGAGCAGTGGCTAAAGCTAGGGCTGGTATTCAGTTAAGAAATTTGAGAAGATATGGTCTAGTTTTCAATGGAATGATCAGATTCTGTCGGAATTCGGTTTCTTTTTTACTTTCTTTTGAGTGTCGCTATTAAGCGGTGGATCTTTTTCTTTCCTCACCCTATTAGTTCCCTTTTGTTGCAGGAATGATGCTTGGTTGTTTCCCTTTTTTGGGTTAATATTTTATGTATTATGAATTTCACTGTTGTATCAAGTAAATAAAAATCTTTTATATAAAAAAAAAAAAATAACCAAGTGGTTCCATGTATAAATTGTAGCAGATGGGTAAGAGTATAGGGTCTCGAGGAACACCTTGTTGGGTAGGAGAAGGATTGGAGCTGCAAAAATATGGCACAAATTAAAAGGTAAAAAGGGAACTAACTTAGTACCTTCCTTCGGATTCCAATTCTCTCATCAAGGATCTTTAGTAGTCCGTGATGGAAGGCAATGTCCAATGTTGTGTCGTCCCGTTTATCAAGCACGAGAAGAATAACAACAATCAAAAGTATTAGCATATCGGAGCTGCCAGCTCCACTGACAGCTGACAGCTGACCGGAAATTGTCAAGAAAGTTGTTTTCAGTAATTTACTGTTTGTGCTGGTTCACAGCCTTCCATGATTTTAAAATTTCAAAATAGATATTGGACCACATTTGTTCATATATTTGGGGCCTTTGTGAGTTTATTTCAGAAGTAGAGTGTCGTGGCCTACTTTGAAGCTATCTGGGAAAGAGCCCGGAGGAAAATATGAAAATATGTGCTATCAGGTTGCCTAGATTGTGTGAGGGACGTCTATTTTCTTTGATGACAGATGTTGCAAAATGGGGCGGGAGAAGTGAGTCAAAGCTCTCAAATTTGTTATGCTATTGTGAAGTTTGATTTATGAGATTCTTCTAAGTTCTGACCAAGTGGCCTTGGAATTCAGTGCAGGATCAGTGATTTTAATGGAGGATTTGGTAAGGTCAAGATACCTTTCAATCCCTTGTTTTCTATTGAAGAAAAGGACAAACTCTTGCAATTCACATCCAGTTTATTATTAGGCAAGATGTTGGGTGCTGGATTACATTTTTTGGCTGCTTTTTGCGAGGTCAATAAAGGAAGTTTTAGCCTTTATATACTGTTTGTTTCTTTTGGTTCATAGTTTATCTAGGTTCTCTACCATGGCGTTTAGGCTCCGGATCCAGGGTTAAATGCTTTTCTCACTAGGGTCAGTTCTTTCGAAAAACAATTTGCAGCGGGTTGGTTTTGAGCCATCTCAGTTTTTGTGGGTCTGTCACTCTGGATACCATTTGCATTACTGCAGTATCTAGTGGAGTCAATGAAACATTGTCAGAAATTGAATCTAGGTCGATGTCTTTATATTCTCTCACCCAGTGCTTGGGATTTCTCTGTTGTCATACGGTTCTTAGTTTAGATGAGCTGAAAGAACGATACCAGGTGGTGCTCTGACCAGTCAACATGGGTGGACAGGTCTACCATAACAGGCTGATCTTGAACAATTAAGAGGTCAAGAATTGCATATTTCTCACTGGTGATTGGGTGGGAGGGCTGAAGAAGATCATTGCTGAATGGGAATGAAGACATTGGTTTAACAAAGGTATCATTAAAGTCTCCATAGTGTAGGGAAGAGTCACCAAGGAAAATGGTGCTTGAAGAGGATGACTCTATATCCAGGATTAGTTCAATGATTTGTTCTACAAAGGTTTTATTATCTACTGGGGGATTGTTGAAAAGGTGACATTTAGTGGGAATAGGGCCAGCTGTTTTATTTTCAAATGCAAGGCCTTCAAAGGATGAGCAATTCTTAATTTCTTAAGCTTCTACATTGAATGGAGTATTTGCGGATAGTCTCCCCACAGCCGCTTGATTTACAACATCGATCGGGTCAAATGATTAAGTTGTTTGGTGTAGGAGCAAGTCCAGGGCTGTTTCAGGCATCATTTAGCCACGTTTGAATTAGGATCCGGAGGTCTAGAATGTTATTAGTGATCAGATCTGAGCGCTCCAGTCCGTGTTTTGCTGCAGATCTACAGTTGTGAGAGATAGATTTAAAACAGCTTTGGACAAAATTGCTTGTTGGTGTTACTGAGTGTTGCCTATAAGGTTTTTCAGATTGCAACCTCCTGTGTTATTGTATGACATCTTCCTCTTTTTTTCCTGCAATGGTGGGAATTTGAGATCCTTCTTGTAAAAGTTGTTGGAGACAGTAACTAGAAGGGGTCCTGAGAAGGTCTTTGATATTTACATCGAATAGGTATGGAGAGGTTCTCATGGGTCTAGGAACTTTGTTGTCGTGAGGTAAGATAGAAATCTTCTTTAAATTCTTGTAAAATAGGTGGGTAGCTCAGAGGCATAAATGGCTAGTGCTTTCTTTGAGGGTCAGTTTATGCCCAGGTGTCTTCATGTCAATAGGAGACTTCATTGTTTGCAGCAGGATGTCAATTTGAGAACCGTGCCTTCAAGGTCGAGTTTGGAAGGTAATGCGCCAAAGGATGCAGGTATTGGTTTGATCCTATAAAGGAACAAGAGAGTTGTTGGGACTTCCGAATTTCTTTAATCATATTCAAGAAAGTGGAGTCAGGTGAGATGTTAAGGGAGGTGGGATTGAGAAGGTGAAAGAAATTCTCCCACTCAAGCTGGAGTGCAACAAATCTAAATTCCTGAACTAGGCTGGAATGTGGCAGGCTTGTAGTCTGCTTTTCATGGAGCAAGGGAGACAGTGGTTCTGACCACTAGATGAGCACACATGTGCAAGAAAGAACATTTGATGAGGAGAGCGGATGTAGAGCGACTGGGTGGAGCGATAAAGTTGAGGAGAGGGAGTGGGACAGAGTGGAGGAAAAAATGTAGGCTCTGATCTGGGTCATGAAATGTAGATCAAAGGGTGGTAGATTATAATCAGAGGATTGAATCAGGATATTTGCATTATCAAAGATGGAAACTTAAATTGTAGTGATAAAAAGAGTGGAAGGGTTAGCCATTCATTTGGGTCCATTAGGGATCTCAGAGTTTCAGAAAACATTTAGAGCCAAATATACGATGCATTTTTGTGGTCTCAAACATTCCAATTCACATATTTAGGCCATTTGCAATTGCAAACATGCTTTTTTACTTATATACTAATCACAAATCATGATTTGGTAATAAGTTACCGAATCACAATTTGGGTTTGCGACAAAATATAGATTCTGTATGTTGAAGGGGCATGTTTAGGGCATCCCTTCCAAATACAGAATCGCAGTGGTATGCATTAATGTTTCGCAGTGAGGTTCTGTAATTCTCGAGTCTGACTCCATTTTGTTCTGTGCCACCATTTTGTGTTGCCCTCACGTAGGCCTGTGAAGGTAGCCTGGCGAATAAAGTGGCCTGGCCTTCTTAGTTCATGTATACATTAACTAGGTTTCTTTTTGACTCTGAAATGAACTGTAAGAAACTGACCTCTGCACCTGAAACTGACCCCGCAAAGCCAATTTCCCTGATCGATCTTTGTCTGAGATTGCCAATCAATGTTCAGGACATCATTAACTTTTAGTTTCCTTGCACATGCCTTATCTTGTTCAGCATCTGTTACCGTTTCTTTTTTTCTGTTTCTTCATTACATGGGTTATGCTTTCAATTATAGGTTTGTCCGGCTTGTGGAGATTGAATTTGGGACATTCCTAATAATTAACTTTTGGGTTGGGATACTGTAAATTGAGTTTTTGTTATGTGACACTTTGTTTGAAAATGTACCTTATTGGCTAGAATTTTGTGCAGTAGGTGTACATTTATAATGTGAATATTGGGTATAGAAGGAGACGACTCGCCTTAGTAAAATGAGCAGTCTCCTGAGAATTTACACCGTGATGTATTTCTAGGATCACTGTTACTAGCTGCAGCTAATAAACTTGGTCTCTGATGCCATCCAGAAGTATTCCGTGTCTCTGTATACCAAGACAGGTGAACTCGAAGATCTTAGGCGTGCCCCTGACGCCGCTGGGTTAAACCCCGGTTCTTCAACTGGCGCCCAACATTGGGCGACTTCAGCGGTACTGGTCCAAGCCCGAAGATTGTGAGGAGCCCCGTGAGGAAATTCTGGAGGACGGCCGCCACTTCATCGACCCCTGCATGTCGACGTGGACGAAGGTTTTTTTATGCGAGGCTTCCCCTTTCTGACGGCTGCGAAGGACTGCTGCCCTGACTGTCGCCCTGTCTTGGACCCTCTTGTGATGATTTGTAAGGCAAGACATTAGACGGTCTTCTGGTGGCGTGACAGACATTTTGGTTAAGTATAAGTGGGTCGCTCCCACGACTTTGTTTTGTTTCTTGGTTTTGATTCGGCCATTGCAATAGTCGAAGCCGGGGGGTTCGTATATTTGCGGGTGTATCATTTTTGATAACCCCTTGAAGTTTGAAGCAAGACTAGTGAGCTAAAAGAAGCCTGATTTTAGCAAATTTAGGAAATGGTTCTGTTGTAGTTGCAATAGGGATTCCCGATTGGAGGACTCGTGTCCGATACCTCCGGTTGGAACTCCAACTTATGAGCTCTATTCAAAGCATGGTGTAGGTCCCATTACCTTTAATGAAGTATGGGTCCGTTATACAAGGAAAGATGGTGTTTTACGATGGCCCCAACATGGTAGTTTTGAATCAGATGTTTTAGATAACCTAGAAGTTGCGCTATTTAAGAAGAAAGCCCGGCCGGCGATGTTTGACTCTTTCCGCCTTTGGCGTAAGGAAGCCAAACAGCGAGAAATTAAGCAAGCTAAGAGAGATAGGAAGGAAAGGAATATATTGGTAATGCAAGCTGCTAGGCAGTTTAAGGAAGAAGAAGAAGATCGTGCCATTGAAGTGTCAGAGAGACAACATTGCATGGCCATTGACAAATATTACCCGGCTTTGCCACCTCCCCTTTCAAATGTGACTGTAGACCCTGAAAAGGATCCTTTGATGTCAC
The DNA here is from genome assembly GCF_964204655.1 of Triturus cristatus. Classification (NCBI taxonomy): domain Eukaryota; kingdom Metazoa; phylum Chordata; class Amphibia; order Caudata; family Salamandridae; genus Triturus; species Triturus cristatus. The sequence continues at coordinate 1,145,687,831 of NC_140593.1, read as the reverse complement.
ATTTACTGAGATTACCACCCCCTTATGTGCAGGGTGCTACTGCACCTCCGTTACCTCCAGTTGTTGCACCCCTTGATGTCGTTCAACCCCCTGTTGTTGTTCAGCCACCCGTTGCTTCACAGGTGGTTCTTCCTCCCCCGGCGCAGCCCCCTCCAGGGCCGCCAGCCTTGCCACAAACTCCTTTGCCTTACACTCCTTTATCTTCGACTTCTCTTATTTCTGTCCCTACGTCTCTGTCACCTCAAAACACTTTGTCTCCTGTCCTCATGTCAACTTCTTCTCCTTCTGCTCGCCAACGAATGACTGAGACTGTCACTAGTCTTTTGTCTCCTTTCTTTGGGTCACTGAATATGACCCCTCTTTCTGAATGTAAGCAGAGACGTAGTCAGTTCCCTGGTGCCGAAGAGCGGGCAGTGTTAGATCTCCTTGCTCGTAGATGGGTTTCGAATACCTCCAAGTACAGTCCACAAGTGGCTATGGATATCTTCCTACAGTGGGAGGCACCAAAACAAAGGTATGTTTTTGATGTCATGTGTACCTTCCTTCGTCAGGAGTGGGAAGATAATGACTTGGGTTCAATTCCACTAAAATTGCTTAATGTTCAGTCTGAATTTGCTAAAGGGACGATAGTGGGTTCCAATGTTGAGGACGCGGTAGAGACACTACTCACTTTTAGGTCTAGACTTCCACCTCAGTCATTGTTCGAACCTGACCCTTCTGTTAGGAGAAAAGTGAAGCAGTATCCTATGAGAGAGGTTCCCCCTGTATGGAGAGAGGCAGTTGTGGCTGATGCCGCTCATGGTATTGCGGCTGCACCGGCTCATTTTCAGCGAGTGTGGGTGCATGTCCCTTGGAAGAGAGCTGAGGTCCTGGCTCTTAAGCAGACTTTGCCTGACCCCGTAAAATTCTGTAGTGATCAAGTCCACTCAGTTGAGATGTTTCAAAGAGATTTATTTCAAGTTGGTAAAAGATCACAGGTAGATTATAAGTAGATCAAATTAAGACCAAGTCTAGATCAGATAAAAACCCCACCAGGAGCAGCCAGCAGGCAGCTCAGCCCCAGTCAACTGACATTACTCACTGCAGATTCCCAACATTCTGACTGCATCATCACATGAACACTCCACTGATGGTAGACTGGCATTGCATCAACATTAGCAGGATATAACATATCTCCCTTTCTTTACCGAAAACAGAAAACTAGAAACATAGGAGAAAACCTGAGAAAATGACAGCAAAGTGATTATAGAAAACAAAGAGAACAACGATCATAGAAAACAGTGTGAGAACAACAATAGAGAAAAGCAACCAGAAAGAAAATAGGAAACAGAGAAAACTCAAACATAGAAACCAACATAGAAAAACAAACATAGAAACATCATCCCTTCTTGCAACGAGAGAAGAAACGAATATAGAAACTCCAAAAGACTGCCCCAATACATACCCACTGGCCAGAACAGGAATGTAGGAAGGCAGAAGAGGAATGAACCAACAAAACTTAGAGCTACAGGATTTGGAATACACAGAGAAAGAAAACACGGCAGAAAAGCCTAGAAAATCCAGAATCCTCAAAAAACACAAGAACTCAGAAGGAAAATTAGAAAAGAAAATAGAAACAAGAAAGAGAAAAATACAAGAGTAATTCCCCTTCTAAACACCACCATCTTAACGCAATAACAAAAAATTGTAATGCAAAGATAACAGTGCAAAATAGAAAATAAAATATAATCTCGACAGAACATACATAGCATTGAAAATATGAAATGCATTCAAATAAAGTATAGACCTAAGCTAAATATGTAAACTAAACTGAATGGGTGAGAACCCTTGACAAATCTCTTCAAATAGCGAAGTGTTGTGCACAAAACTGGAAACGCTTCCTACACTAAAATAAGTGTAAAGGCAAACATTGTGTGGGAAACCCCACCGTAGACGTAACTGTGTTAAAACAGCAGATACGACAGTGTTCAGGTCGGAACCCACCTTATGCAACCGGACTAAAACCCTTGCATGAGGATTGACAGTGTTTTGGATCGGAACCCACACGTTTGCAACCGGACTAAAACCCTTGCATGAGGATTGACAGTGTTTTGAGTCGGAACCCATACTTATGCAACCGGACTGAAGCCCTTGCATGAAAAATTGACAGAGTTTTGGGTCGGAACCCATAAAATTGACCGTGTATAGGTAGGAACCCATATACATAATACAAAGATAATACACCCCTGCATAACTCCCAGGAGGGAGGTCGAATTGAATTGCACAATAAAGATGGAACTGACCCCCAAACTATACAGCTTAGAAACAGGACACGAACCAAAACTGTACATCTTGTGTATGTGTGTATAAACAAACTAGAGAATTGACAAAATGAGACAGGAACCATTATCGAATGCCGCCTGAGTGAGGTAACAGTATACAAGAATTTGAATTGAAACGGGCAATGTGCGGTAATGTGAAGTAAACAAATGTATAAACAAAGTAATTTCAAAACAAAACATGCGTGCGTGATAATAGAGATAATACATGAAACTCGTAGACCAATATCACTAATGTTAAACATGCCTTACTCATGACAAACAAGGACACAACACATGGTGTTAAGAGAAACTAACACTCCACCAAACTTCACAATAATAGTCTTGTCAGACATCAGTTGGAGATTGTAGAATCAAATGCTGCATAGCGTCTGTATGTAGACCGGTGACAAACTCGTAGACGTAACACCACCTGGTAATACCTGTACATAAGCCGGTGACAAGCTGGGAGGAGGAAATTATTTAGCTCAAAATTCCCGTTGCCTCATGTTGAAAACGAATTTCAGTTGCTTCGTTTGAAGATGAAAATACATTATACGTCAAAGAGCGCAAAAACTTTATTAGTTGAACAAAGATTGGCAGAATAATGGAGGGCACCGTCATCCGTGGATAAAAGGAAAATGCAATGCATAGATCCGCCAAGATCAAGATGGCGGCACGTTAAGGAGACGCCGGCCGAGTGGCTCACGGCAAGCTCTTGTTACAGAGTGACCGCCGGCAGCGTTGAGACTCCGTAAGAATGAAAACGTCATGGCGATCTGAAGCTGCTTCGTGCCACACCACGAGCCAGGTAAGATGCGCGAGCTCAATTGAGATTTGAAATGTAGAATGACGGTTGTACCAGGCGGCCTTATCGCAAAGGAAAAATGACAAATTTAGGAAATAGTACAATGTTCAGTTCAGAAAGATGACAAATCCACAATCGATCCGTGTTGCACTAAAACAGGATGTCTGCAAAGCAGCAAAACAAATCCACAGCAAACGAGTCAAAATACTATTACCAGCAGAAAGATTTACTTTTCAACGTAGAGGACATCAAATGACTTTCAAATCATGCTCTTTTTTAAATTGAAACACACACGAAGGAGCTAGACTAAACAAAAACAGATAGGCTGTAAGAACAGCACTAACCGACCTTTATACTGTGGAGACTTGAGTTGCTAGAAAGTGGAATTAGAGCTTGAGATGCTGTGGGAACAGCAAATGATTCTTTGAGTAGCATATGAAGTCTTTGCTTTGCTAGACCATGACTATGACATAAGTTCGTATCACTGGAAGGCACTGGTAGGCAAATTACCTTGTTCCATACATGTTAAAACGTTGTGATGCTGAGAGCAGGAAGCAGACAGGAACTGGTGCATAGATTTGAAAACTCTCTGCGCTGTGTAATGTGGAACTGGCACATTGATTTGAAAACACACGTGCTGTGCTGACAGGAACTGGAGTTTTGAATTGAAAGTACAGCAAAAGACACGTAGCAATAGCTCTGGAAAGTAGATGCCCAAAACTGAGTGTAGACTTCTCAGGCGGTTTTCCTCACAGGAACAACTGGCAGACAGTATTTCCCATACGTTAGGCTTACCCTCACATGAAGGCGCAGCATCGATAGAAGACATAGAAGATGTTGGCAGGCTTACTCTCACTGAGGGCACAGCACTTGCGCAGACACAAAGGAACAACTGGCAGAGTGGTAGTGGGCGACCAATGGGAGGTCACTGGTGGGGTCAAGATGCCAGTTGAGATGACTTGAGTTGATGTATTTTGAAGTTGCTTGAAGATCTTGTAGAGGTGACAGAAGTAGGTCCTTGAAGTAAAATCGTCGCCAAAATTCTGTAGTGATCAAGTCCACTCAGTTGAGATGTTTCAAAGAGATTTATTTCAAGTTGGTAAAAGATCACAGGTAGATTATAAGTAGATCAAATTAAGACCAAGTCTAGATCAGATAAAGACCCCACCAGGAGCAGCCAGCAGGCAGCTCAGCCCCAGTCAACTGACATTACTCACTGCAGATTCCCAACATTCTGACTGCATCATCACATGAACACTCCACTGATGGTAGACTGGCATTGCATCAACATTAGCAGGATATAACAAAATCCTGCTGGTTATTATAAGGAGTTGTGTCAGACAGTTGATGCGTGTGTTATGAATTTAGCTTACATAGATATGTTGATGGGTAATGTAGTTCCTCAACCCTTGTGGGCGAAGATCCGTCACGAGGATCACGCACCAGAGTTAGGAGATACGTGGGTTAATATTACTGCTGCAGATGGTCGGCAGGTAGGAGGTGCCAAACCTGAACCCTTAGTTGCAGAACTACCTGGTAGGATTATTAATTTAATGAAAACTATGATGCCTCCTCTGCGGGTGAATTGGGACAAGTTAGCAGCATGCAAACAAAAGAAAGACGAGAGTGTGTCCGATTTCTTCACTAGGTTTGAGTAAACATTCATTGATCATAGTGGTCAGAATATGAGTACAGAAGGTGGTCAGAGGTTGTTTGTAGATAAGTTTGTTTTTAATTTACTTCCTGAATTTTCTAATAAGTTAAAGGACTCTGAGAGTTCATGGGCTGTTTCTTCTTCGGCGCAGATATTGGCTACTGCACAATACTATGAGAATAGAGATAAAGATGAGAAGGATAAAGTAGAGAAGAAGACTAGAGAATTAAAAACGAAAGTTCTTCTGCAGCAGGCTTATCCGCCTCGCCCTAATCAGCATCAGTTTCAGCAACCTTCCCAGTTTCAGCAACTCCCACAGTTTCAGAAACTGTTGCAGAAGCCTGAGTCTTTTGCTTCGCGACTCCCGCTAGGCCCTAATCAGTGTGCTTATTGTAAAGAAGAAGGTCACTTCAAGAATAGTGCCCGATCTTGCTACAGCGTGCGAATGGTATGTCTGGTCTGAGAGGTCGTGGTGGTTTCCAACAAGTACCCTATGGGTAGACGGTTCGTGCTTTAAGCTTCCGAATGGAGAGACGACTGCAGCATATGCTGTCGCAACTTTGCACACGATTGTTGAAACAGCACGTATTGCACAGAATTCAGCGCAAGCAGCGGAGTTGATAGCATTGACTAGAGCGTGTGTGTTGTCAAAAGGAAAGAGAGTGAATGTTTATTCTGATAGCCAATACGCATTTGGCGTGGCTCACAGTTTTGGTCGCTTGTGGAAAGAGAGAGGATTTCTTACTTCCCATGGTACGAAAATTCAGCATGGACAATTAGTGAGTGAACTTCTTGAATCACTTACTTTGCCGACCCAAATTGCGATAGTGAAGTGTAGTGCGCATAAGAAGGTTACGGATGATGTGGCTCAAGGGAATGCGTTTGCAGATGAAGTAGCGAGAGAAACGGCAAAAGATGTGACGAGTCGGATGTATGTTGCAGGTCCTGCCAGATGGGTTGTGGAAGGAGGAATGTGTGAAGATACAACAGAAAGTGCGAAGATGATTCAGGCAGAAGCTACTGAGAAAGAATGGAGTATGTGGAGAGAGAGTACGGGAATGTTGGATTCAACAGGCTGTTGGGTTGAGTTGTCAGAGCACCAGCGATGGTTGTTGCCGGATGCATATGTGCTTCCGGTGGTTACTATGGCTCATGGGTTGGCTCACATTAGTTCAAAAGGGATATGTAAGTTGTTGGCTCCGGTATGGCAGAATGGTGGAATTCCTAAGTGTGCTGAGAATTTGGTTAAACACTGCATGATTTGCTTGATGCATAATCCTGGAAAGGGAACCCCAACTCCAGCGGGTCATTTTGCTCCTCCAACGTATCCGTTCGAGGTGCTGCAGATAGACTATATTCATATGGAAAGATGCAATAACTTGAAGTAAGTCCTTGTGGTTGTTTGTGCCTTTTCCAGATGGATAGAGGCCTACCCCCTAAAGGATAATACTGCCTTGTCTACAACCAAGGTTTTGCTCAAAGAATTCCTTCCCAGATATGGCTTGCCGAGGATGGTATGGAGTGATAATGGAAGTGAATTCGTGGGTCAGATTATGAAGAAAGTATGTGCAGGTCTGGGTATTAACCAGAAATTCCACGCTGCGAATCACCCCCAGTCAGCAGGCCTGGTCGAGTGCTATAATGGCACTCTGAAGCTGAAGTTGGCCAAGGTGCAAGCGAGCTCTGGTCTTACATGGCCCGATGCCTTACCATTGGCACTTTTGTCCACGAGAACGACAGTACATTCTCGCGTGGGACTTAGCCCATACGAGATTGTTTTTGGACGCCCGGCGAATGTCTGGGGTGTGCCGAGGCCTAAGAAGTACAGTGATATCGAGTACCCTATGTTGGTTGACTACTTACATGATTTGACTGCTAAATTGCGTGTTCTTCACCAACAGGTCCATGACACTTTGCCTTCAGTTTCTGTAGACGCAGGCCACACGATTCAACCTGGCGACTGGGTTCTAACCAAGAATTTCCAGAGGTCAAAGAACTTGGAACCAAGATGGACCGGTCCATACCAAGTCCTGTTATCAACTCGGACTGCTATTAAGGTGTTCGGCAAGAAAAACTGGGTACATGGTACCCATTGTAAGAAGATACCTTTGCCCTTACCGTACAATAAGTGGGTCCGGGAAGGTGTTGCCGATTCCGAGAGTGAAAGGGTTCCGAGATTTGTACCTTTTAGCGATGCACATCTGGAATGGTCTCAGTCAGAACGTGCGGATGATAAAGTCTTGCAAGAAGCTGTGCCGCCGTGTTTGAGACTTGATACTACGCACCCAGAGACACTCTTTCAGGATCAAACTGTGCCTGGTAAAGAACGCTACAACTTAAGGTCTAAAAAGGACAAATAAAAATTTAATTTTTTTGTGAATTACACTCTTTCAGACTATTTTTCTTTTTCGAACCACCATCCGGGTTCAGCTGCAGGGTCGCGGTGTAAGAACTTAAGGGGTGGCCCGCGTATTGATGAAAGGTCTGCGGTTTTAGGGACGTCTAGGACGCCTGGACGCACACTTGAGTGAAGAAGGAAAATTGCCGCGAGCAGCACGTTAGAGGATGGAGTCTGTTGTAACTGAAAGAGATGTTGAGAGAATAGATCTTAAGACAAGATTTTGTACATTGATACATAGCAAATGTTTTATAATATTGTGCTTTTTGATGTTTTTAAGTATCACATTAGCTTGTGTGGGTTGGACTGTCTATGCTACACAACAGACATCTGCACCCACCTCCCAACCTATGCTTTCTTTCACTACTGTTTCTTTGCACCAGTTTTATACGTTGCCTGAACATGAACAGACAAGGAGATCAGAATTTGTCAACAACTCGTTTATACAGTTGTTGCATCAGCATCAGTTAGTAGTAAATACCACTAATTGTTGGGTTTGTGGTCTTATGCCTCATATGACAGATAAAGGTATGCCATATTTGGTTTTGCCTTTTTCTTTTAATGGGTCTGTGTGGGCTTTTCAGACCATGTTTATCTATGCAAATGAGGTACGCCCCTTACGTTCCCTTAAAGATAACTCTAGCAATAGTGCCTTAATAAGGGGAATAGTAGCTATGATCCGAGATATTTATGCATATAATGCTATCCCTAATGATGAGGTGCAGGCTTACGTTGGTTGGAACGTGACTGGATATAGTACCAGTTTGACAGAGAAGGAGAGACGAAAAAGGTCTCCCCCCCTATTTGGATTGTACCCCACCGAGGCCACTTTTGTTTTCAAGGTAATGGTCGGAATGCGGAAGCTCAGCTAGGTAAGAGTGTGTGTGCTCAAACCTATGTCTATTCATCTCGGACTTCTCCACCGTTTGCGCCAGCTAAAGGCACATATTTTGTTTGTCATGACAGAGCCTACACATGGTTGCCACCTGATTTTTCAGGAATGTGTTATGTGGCGTTTCTACTTCCCCCTACATACACTACTGCTTCAGACTATCATAGAACGAGATATGGTAGAGGTGTCTTCAATAAGGAAGATACCGCAGTACTCAAAGTAGGAGATTTCTTCAAGGGCTTCTTGCCCTTTTGGGGTCCTATGATCAATAGTAGGCATATTCGACAGCTTGTCCGCGTTGTTGAAGCTACTATTAATGAGACAGCAGGTGCTCTTAGTAATGTTACAGCTGAGCTTCAAGCAGACCGCCTTATGACTTTTCAGAACCGTATGGTATTAGACATCATACTTGCAGATCGAGGAGGAGTATGTAAATTGATTGGATCCAGTTGCTGTGTTTACATACCAGATAATGCCCCTACAGTGTACCAAGCCATCGCTAGGTTGTATAAAATCTCTGAATCTATCCATGTAGACGAAGGAGACTGGTCATTGACGGGATAGTTTTGGGGACTGCTGTCCAAATGGGGATGGAAGATTTTGACATTCCTTGGTATGGTTTTAACCATCCTTTTCTGTTGTTGTCTTTGCATCCAGTGTGGTCCCGCCATTTGTAGTCTTTGTGCTACTATGTGTGTTCGGAGACCCGTCCCGAGAGAAGTAGAGAATAATAAGATGATGCTACAGCAACACCTTGATGACCTAATGAATATCGACATAGACCTAGATTCAGATTAACATGAGTGTTAGGTTATTGCCTACGTAATGGCAAAAGAAGGGTCTGAGGTTCTGTAATTCTCGAGTCTGACTCCATTTTGTTCGGTGCCACCATTTTTTGTTGCCCTCACGTAAGCCTGTGAAGGTAGCCTGGCGAATAAAGTGGCCTGGCCTTCTTAATTCATGTATACATTAACTAGGTTTCTTTTTGACTCTGAAATGAACTGTAAGAAACTGACCTCTGCACCTGAAACTGACCCCGCAAAGCCAATTTCCCTGATCGATCTTTGTCTGAGATTGCCAATCAATGTTCAGGACATCGTTAACTTTTAGTTTCCTTGCACATGCCTTATCTTGTTCAGCATCTGTTACCGTTTCTTTTTTTATGTTTCTTCATTACATGGGTTATGCTTTCAATTATAGGTTTGTCCGGCTTGTGGAGATTGAATTTGGGACATTCCTAATAATTAACTTTTGGGTTGGGATACTGTAAATTGAGTTTTTGTTATGTGACACTTTGTTTGAAAATGTACCTTATTGGCTAGAATTTTGTGCAGTGGGTGTACATTTATAATGTGAATATTGGGTATAAAAGAAGACGTCTCGCCTTAGTAAAATGAGCAGTCTCCTGAGAATTTACACCGTGATGTATTTCTAGGATCACTGTTACTAGCTGCAGCTAATAAACTTGGTCTCTGATGCCATCCAGAAGTATTCCGTGTCTCTGTATACCAAGACAGGTGATCTCGAAGATCTTAGGCGTGCCCCTGACACCGCTGGGTTAAACCCCGGTTCTTCAGCAGCTGAATTCCGATCACAAAACCTTATTATTTTTACCATTTGCACACGGAAAGGGGTCCTCAAGGGATCCCTTCCTGTTCGTGAATGCTAAAAATTGTTTGTTTTAATTTTTTTTTTTTTACACGCATCCAGTTTTCCTTCCTGACGAATGGGGTGCATTTCCACAAAATAAAAATAAAAAGATTCCTTTATTTAACGCCTTCGACGCGGCGCAAATTCTGCCGTGGCGCTGGGGGGGTGCGGGGTGAGCGCGGCACCCCATGCTCGTGACGGAACCACGCCGTCATGAGTCACGGGCGAGCTGTGCTCATGACGGAGTGGTTCCGTCACAACTCCGCCCACTCGTTAATTCGCCCGCACATGCGGGGAATCAGCGACGCGTGGGCGGAGCTGCCGCAGCATGACAGAACCACTCCGTCATTAGCACACGCCGCCCGTGGCTCATGACGGCGTGGTTCCGTCATGAGCACGCAAGGGGTTAAAAGCAATTACAGACATGGTGGACTGCTGATCTCTGGAGGCCACCCTCCCTGTGATAGCTGTGTTTCCTAGTGGCTTGCAATCTGTGACCTCCCTGATTAATATTCATGATGTAGAACAAATTGTGATTCACTAAGATTCGTTTTTTTCCCAACCGACGCATTAATACATATGTTGGTGCAAAAAAAAAAAACATTTGTTGCTAAAATTCTGGTCACAAATTGCATCCCGACTTTTGTGACCAGGGCTACAATCACCTGGCCCCATGTTCTTTCAAGAATGTACCAAGCTGAACAGAGAGGTCATGAAAGAAAACTATATAATCTTAATTTAGTGTTTCTCCGCTCGTGATGTTGATCAGAGTGAGTGTTTCATGCTGCTTTTTCAATCTGTTTGATATTTTTCAAGCATATTTGAGAGTTTTGGCGGGCCATCGATTTTTACTAAATTGAGACAGATTTAGAAAGAGGATAAGTGGAAGAGTAAAGTGTAGATGAAAGCGTAGTCAATTTAATGGAATAAACTATTTGGAGGGTCAGGAGGAGGTAATATATCAGGAATGATCAGATAATATTGCTGTGTCAGAGGTGGTTGGAATCAAAACCTGATAAGAGGAGGTGAGCAGGATAACCTCTAGGGAATAAGTCCCACAAAATAGACCACTCCACTGTTGGGAGAGCACAGGAAGGTAAAACTGCGGAGACTGTAACATGTAGTATGCAGCATAATTTCAGTGGAGAAAATCTGAGTATGGAAATTGCTTAATTGTTGGCTAGAAGCATATCTTGCAAGTGAATCAGAGCTGTGGGATCTTAAGTCTTTTTCAGACACGCCAATAGCAGTATTTCTTCCTTCCTGGGGTCTTGAGATGCATAGTCCTTCCTGGTTGCTGAAATTAAAAGATTGACTGCATTTCTTTTGCCTTTGTGAAGGTCAAGAACATCTTCATACATAAAATATGTTTTAATTGAAGGAGAATACTTTTAGGACTGTAACCAACTTTAAAACAATAAGGAGGTAAATACAGATTGTTGACTAGCCCCTGGGCTTTGGATACCTCAAATGATTCATTTACTTCTGAGTTTAACATTGAAACATTGGCACTCTTGAAAAAGCACTCAATTCAGGATGACACAAATGAAACTTTAATATATACACAGGAATAAATAATTGATATGTCACAATGTAACAGGAAGTGACATACATCAGAAACTAACTCCTTATCATTGAAACAGGCGCAAATTAAATGCCGACAAGCAGACAGATCGCGCCACGTATTTTGCATAGCGAGAAAGACAATCTAAGTATTTGTATATGAGGAGAAAACGTAAGTCGGAGAAGATGAATGATTGGGAAATTAACATATGAGTAATGAGAGCCCGATAATGCACCGAGGCTTACATTTTTGATTTGTCATTTTAGATAAATCTATCCATAAACTTTTATATCATTGGATTAGAGGTTTTAACAGGGAACCATTATGTTGGTGTACACGAGTTGAGCATGTATGTATTTTTTACTGAGGTTATACGTAAATTGTTCTATTTCGCATCTAGTACATTGGCTGTGATTGTGGAGAAGCAAGGTAATCTTTCTGATGCAGGGACTGCACATCTAACATTTATTGGAATTGTGGCCTAGTTGATGACATTGAAATCTTTTGTGATTAATTCTAAGGAACCAGAAGAATAACCTATGTTAATATATGATTTCAGGTGTTCGTTCCATTGTATTGTTAAAGAATTCTAAGCTTGTAAGGGCTGTTCATCTGTGAAGCAGAGATGATGTGAAGTGAATAACTTCAATAAACATTAATTGGTACCTTACTTTGTAGACTAATTTGACGATAAGAGATGAACTACAAAGGCTAAACAAATATATATACTTATAGACAGAATTCATAAACTGTAATATGGTCCATATTGCCATTGATGGGTTTTAGTGGCCTCATCAATCATGATGCCAAAGGCGGAGTGATTTGCAAATTTCAACCGAAAATTGAGATGGCAATAATATAAAACATTAGTAAGGAAACAGAATTTTTATCAGAACGGGGAACCAACCTGTGAAGGTGCTGTTGATTTTAAATACAGCAAAGTCCATGTCGACTGACCCACATGGGGCAGATATTTGGGGTATGGTTGATAGCCATGATATAAAACCAGTTAAAAACTCTTTTCTCAAAAAAGTCTTAGCGGTTCTGCGTGGCTGTCCGAACTCTGTGTCATGAGGAACTTGGGATCCTGCTAAAGAGGAGAACATTAAAGTTAGCCCCACTTTTGCTCTGGTGATCCATCTGAGCCAGGGATTCTGTCCCACTAAATAGACTTGCTATTGAGGATTGTTTAAAACTGCATGTAGCCCTTGAGATGCGGCGGCAGTGGTGGTATACATATACATATATATATCTGTGTATGTATATATATATATAGATATTCTTCACACATCCTTCGAGCATAGGAGCCCCCAACCCTTCAGGGTGGCCTCTTCACCAACGGGCATGGAGAAGCCCGTCAAATCACATCCTGAGAACAAAACGCTGAGGCCCAATTCCAGAGTCATAGCAGTTTAATCAAGGTTCAGCAGCACCATCTGCTTCCTATCACCCCTACGCGTTTTGGCATTATGCCTTGGTCACGGAAGGAAACAATTCACAAAGTGCGTATGTGCGTGCATTTAAAATCTGGGTCACATGACTTGTGTGGAAATACATCTCCCAGAGTGCATTAAAAAGTTCAAAATGAGTCTTGGTATTATGAAAGTTCTCTTATATATATAGAAGATGCTTATGCTGTGTATATTATTTCAGATATTAGTAAATCTCAACAAAGAACGAGTAAAATAATTTCTTAAGCAGCAAAAGAAATATAAAATATGAATAGTAAAGATCAACTTAAGCACATAGGCACTTCCCACACTAAATGAAGAGATTGAAAACAAATATGCCATTACAAATTTCAGAACCACAAATAGCTAAATACATACAGCACACATTCAAGTATTGTACAGAATAAATGCTCACAAAAAATTCCAAAGCAATAACAGCTGATAATAGCATCGTGAATGCAGACATTCTATGTCTAACAGAAATAAAACACAACTAGAAAAGCAGCTAGTGATGCCTTCTGAATTCATCTGATTATATTTGAAAAATTCCACAATCAACAAACAAACCATGGAATTGCACTTTTCTACAAAAAAAACATTTCTTACTACCAATTCATGAAACACACAAAAAAATTACATTCTATATTTTACTCAACATAGTAATAATAACTACTTAATTATGATACTTTACAAACCACCACATATACCAAATCAGCCCCTATTGCAAACATTAACAAACATATTAAGCTTGTACCCACATTATAAATATATTAAAATGGGCAATTTCAACATAGATTTAAAAACACAATCACAACAAACTTCTTTCGTTTTAGAATTTATGCACACACAATTTAACTGTGTACCAAAAACACAAAATCACACAAACTACAAATCATTCTCAGATTTACACTAATGAGCAATTAAATAACTATGAAACATTAGAATCCTATTATAGCGGTCACAAAGCATTATAGTTAGCAATTTAAACATTAGTTTGTACTTATTAACTTTTCCTTTTCTCATTTCAGATGATTTCTATTCAAGATATTAAGGACAAAAAAATTGAAGAAACCAAACCATATCAAAAACCTAATAGAGCCAACGTCATTAAATGTTCAACGAAAACTTATTATTAAAATGCAAAACCTGAAAGCAAAACTCTAAACATCTTGCACTCGCACACGCAACAGGATACATCACAGCTACACGATTCTTACAGACAAGCAAAAAAACAAAATGGAATTATTCGCAATTTCATTGTACAAAACAATATACTAGTCCTAACAAAAAAAAACATATCAAGGATACCTGCAATTTAAATTCCAGAATCTATAGTTCAAGCAGCTGAATATATGCTGCAGCCACCAGTTCCACCACTTTCACCGATAAAAACCATCAGAGAAACAAAAATAAAAATGCTTATGAGCATTTCTGGGACAATCCCACAGGTAATAAAAATGATTAATTAATTTCAATGCTATTTGTGTAATTGTATTATAAACTAACCTAGAGTACACACCTATGACTATATGTTACGCTGATTAGCAATGACACGCAAGTTAATACTACTAGACACATATCTATGTGTATATATATATATATATATATATATATATATATATCCAAACAACATTTTTCCGATTCCGGAAGCCCCCGACCCTTCAGGGTGGCCTTTAGCAATGAGCTCGGAACAGCCCATCAAAGCACCTTCAAGTACGAAAACAAAAGAGGCCCAATACTGGAATTGTGGCTTTATTTCGAAATCCAGCAGCTTAGAATGTTTCCCTTTCCTAACGTTTCGGCCTCAGTAGCCTTGGTCACAGGTGGAAGTCAAACAAATTACTCGCTGGTGCGTGCTTTATTAGTGCTTAATCACGTGACTGAGAGTGCAAAAATACAAGTCCCACAGTGCATTGCAATGTCCTTCGAGTACGAAATCTGGATGTCCTCATATATTTCGCCATCATTTGATATTCTTATTTGGCAATGACACTGTTGAATGTGAAATGTTATTAAAAGCAAACAGTCAGGTGAGTATTTCTCGCATAGTGCTGTCATTCGTTTGACTTCCACCTGTGACCAAGGCTACTGAGGCCGAAACGTTAGGAAAGGGAAGCATTCTAAGCTGCTGGATTTCGAAATAAAGCTATATATATATATATATATATATATATATATATATGTATATATATATATATATATATATATATATATATATATATATTCACTTAAAAAAACCATATGTTTCACACATGTTATAGTTAGGTGGACATTTCACTTGTAAAAAACCAATGAAATTCCCCCGTTATAGTTAGTTCAGATAACTATAACTCGCGCGACCGCAATCCACTGCTGATGGCTTCACATATTACATCACTCATGACATGGTCAGTGGCATCACTCATGACATCACTGATGACATCATCCTTGTGATAGAGTGGCGGTCGCGCGAGTTATAGTTATCTGAACTAACTATAACGGGGGAATTTCATTGTTTTTTTTACGAGTGAAATGTCCACCTAACTATAACATGTGTGAAACCTATGGTTTTTTAAGTGAATTTGCAAGGTTTTTTAAATGCTAATTCCTAACTATAACGTGTGTGAAACCTATGGTTTTTTCAGTGAATTTGTACGGTTTTTTAAATGCTAAGTTATGTATTTATTATTATATTTTTTATATATTTATTTTACAATAAACTACGTATTAAAAATTGTTTTTATTTTGGTTTTTCACCGTGCGCGCACGGTGCGCGCACGGTGCGATCACCCCGCGATTTTTTTAAAAAAAATTTAAATGTTTTTTTCTGCCTTCGGGGTCCTTCAGGGACCCCCTGACAAAGGCTAGGGGGTCAGGAACTCTCTACCCTGCCCCCTTTTCACGTTCGCCACCTTCCTTTTTCACTCTCGCACTCAAAACAAACCAAATGGCGGCCGACACTTCCTGATTTCGACCGATTCGAACGTTGACTGACATGTAATCACCAATCAGAATTACGCTCGCGCACGTTAGGGTGTGCGCACGGTGCGCGGCTATAGATATTTATGTACTTTAACTGCCATTTTCTCAGGAACTACTGAACAGATTGACTCCATATATGCAAAAGGCACATCCCTGACCTGAGGACTACCTCTTTGCCAAATTTCAAGTAATTCTGTTCAGCCGTTCAGGCTGTACCTTCGACTAAAGGTCCTATGGGAAAAGGCATGGGGAAAACGCGTTTTGGGACCCCCCTTTTTTCTCGGCCCCCGCTTGACGAATCCCACCCCCTCCCCCGAGACTTTCAGGGTAGGAGCTGAGCGGATCGTCTCATTAATTTTGAAAATTTCGCGAGGATTCGTCAACCGGCGCCAAAGTTATTCAAAATAGAATTTTGAGATTTCCTATGGAAACTCGGTCCTAACTATAACTATCTACTGGCGACCGCCAGTAGATAATATATATATATATCTTAATATCTGTTATGTAGGCACCAAAACTTAATACATTACTTTAAAAAATAACAGGTAAGCAAATACTATTGTAATGGAAAACTTCTAACATTTTTCACACAAAATATATGCCAAACTGTTTTATGGGCACAACAAACCTTGCTCAAACATTTGGTTACATAGCAAAAGGTAAGTCAATAGTAATTATATTCCTTAGGCATTTTATTTACTATATACTTTACTTCACAAATAACACATAAGTAAATACTACTAAAACATATTAGGATATATATATATAAATCTTTTATGTACTCACCAAACCTTAATAGGACATTACTTTCAAATATAACAGGTAAGTAAATTCAATTTTAATGCAAAACCGCTTACATTTTGCACATAACATATATCCCAAAGTCTATTATCGACAACTATCCTTACTCAAACATTTGTTTACATAATAAAAGGTAAGTAAATAATAAATGTAATTCTTAAGCATTTCATTTACTATATACTATAATCAATAAACATTAGTTCACAAATAAAAGGTAAATAAAAGCTATTATTCACAAAGGTAAGTACATTAAACAAAATAAATAAAAAAAATAAAATTCCATATTTAGGAACACAATACCATTAACCGTTACCATTAAATACATGTATGTCAATTTCTTTAATGTACAAAATAATTTGTAAAACTTTGCTTTAGACAAAAAAGATATACCTACTATTTTAATTCTAAGCCTATTACTAATTGCTTATACAATTGCTGCACAATTTTCCATTTGCACAACCAGCCATAAACAGTTGTTTTAATATTTAAAAAGTAAGAAATACTTATACCCTTTAAAAATGAATATCGAATATATATGCACATTTGTTTTATATGCTCAAACACAAGTCAAACATTTCTTTTTAAATTTAAAAAAAATTGTAAATGGTAATCACTACATATTTAGGTTCACCCATTTACCATTGAATAAAGTACAGAAAGTCATACTCAAACATTTATTTTCAAAATAAAAGGTAAGTAAATACTTATTAATCTCTATAGCACTTTCATATAGTGTATATATACACATATATATATATATATATATATATATATATATATATCAGCCCAATTGGTTCAGATACGCCCAAATATTTACTCAAAAGTTTAGCAATCAACTAAAAGGTAAGTTAATGCTACTAAACACATCTTACAATATACATATATACACACACACACGAATATATTTAGATATATCTAATAAAAAGTAAGTAAATGCTATTATTCACAAAAATAAGTACATAATAAAAAACAATGAATATCTAAGAATGCAATACCATTAACTGTCCACTTTGTTTACTTTCAAAACATACTTTACCTGTTTAACAAAAAAATTCAGTGAAATTTCTCCTGGAAAATATAAATAAACAAAATACCATAAAGTAATATTTGACCGATTTTTAGGTACTCATAAAAAAATTATTTAAAAACAGAAATAAAGCATAAGTAAATACTGCTAAGCACATACTAATACCTTTCAGTTTAGAAAATGTGGCATAAAGCATTAGGCAATAATTTATCAAATACAAAAACAAAAAAATTATATTTTACAAATTTCACAATTATAACGTTTTACACATTCTTTTTTTACAGGAAGAACCAAAGAGAATGTTCTTTATTGAAGGACAAGATATAAAATTAAAATCAATAACTATAAATGATGGAACAGACTCCGTTTTATATAACCTTATGGAGAGAAGCAACTGACTTTCCAATTCATATTGGAGAATACAAAACAACTAATGTAACTGTACATGAGTTTAATGGGGAGAAAATATTAAACACAACTTCAAGTAAGTAAAAAATCTATCAAAAACAAACTTTGCATAATTATTTATGTTTTTCAAAAACAAGTTGTTAGAAATGGGATTTCTGGTTTGCTATGCCTTGTGCCTAAGCCAGGCAGAAACCACCACTCCAGTCAGGGCAAGGGAGTTACACGCTGAAGATAACCCCAGCTCACCCCCTTGGTAGCTTGGCACGAGCAGTCAGGCTTATCCCAGAGGCAATGTGTAAAGCGTTTGCGCAACACACACACAACAGCAACACACTAGGCACCACAAAAGGAACTCCACACAAGGTTATATATAAAAATAGCTTTCGTATTATCATAAACACATTAGAATAGTAATCACACAATATACACTGTGCCAACTGGCACTAGGCAATATTTACAGGAGATTATATACACATGACAGGGCCAATTGAGCCACTGTCAGAACCATCACAAAGCACAAATAGTAAATGTAGAACACAACCAGTAACTACTGGCAAAACACTGTACTCAGCATTATATCCTGCAACATAAATCTTATTATGCAATCAGTATCACATCAGGCGTAAAATACATTATGCGCCAACCTCATAAGCCTAAACACATTAGGTAATAAAATCCTTACCAGCATAAACACATTATGCAATAACCTCATAAGCATAAACCTCAGATTATGGAATAACCTCCTAAACATCAGAGGCATAAATCAGGAGGCATAAATCAGGGTACATAAATCACATTTAGCATATCACATAAATCACATTAGGACCTGGCGCCCTACCAACCTAACACTGTCCCCCTGACCAACTGGCCTTCTCAGAGGGCTCAAATGCCCTAAGTCCCAAATGTCAGGGCGTGGGCTGCCAATGCAGCAACATCAAAAGTGCGCAATTGCGCTGGCCTAAACGTTGCAGCTGACGCTAATTGCGTCGCAGCTGTGAAGAAAGCCATAGGCACTGGCACTCACTGTGCCCTCTAGAGCCCCCAGTAGGACTCTCTAAAACAAATGTGTCCAACGTTGCAGCTGCCCACGCTGGTGCGGTGCAGCTGGGAAAAAGAAATCAGCCCTGGCACCACTGTGCCGCCTGAACCCCACGCCGGGACTCTGTAACAACAAAAAGTGCCCCCTTGGTGCAGCTGCCCGCTACAGTGGTGCAGCTGTCCAAAAAAAATGGCACTGTGCTCTGGAGCCCCACTCTGGGGCTCTTTTATCAGGATCGCCACCAACATTGGAGCTGCCCACTCTCCTGCATGTCCGCTCAGAAAATGGGCAATGACAATGTGCCAATCATGAAGCCCCTTTCTGGGGCTCTTTAAACAAAACTGCCCCCAAAGGAAATCAGGTCAGCTCCAGGCAACGACAATGTGCCTCGGGGAGCCCCAACACGTCTTCTGGTGCCACCTATGGCAGGAGTGGTGGCACCCACAATAGGTAAGTAAAGCCCCACTTACTGGGGCTGTGCGGGGACTCTGCTCCTCTCCTTGGCTCTTGCACACGCAGGGCTCACACCCCGGCTGCGGGAGCCCTGCCTCCTGGACTCCTTGAAGCTTCTCTTGGAGAGCTTCCAACCGGCCACGCTGCTATTGGCGGCCTGGGCGGCCTCTTCCTGTTTTGGCCCGCCCAGAGTCAGGCGGAATCTGCCTGGCTTCGGATCGGGCTGGCGGCTTCTCTCGGCAGAAATGCGGGGTAGGCACCCGTTTGGAAATAATGCATAAAGCGGGGTGAGCACCTGCCTGAAGGGCACCATAATGCAGGGTGGGCACCTGCCTTCTAAATATTCATAAAGCGGGGTGGGGTCCCACTCGGTATGCAAAAATACAGGGTGGGCACCCGCTCCACGAGGCATCACGGGGGAATCCCTACGAAGGGGATTTCCTCTAAAAAGATGGGCAGCTCAGCGCTGCGAAGCCCACGCTCTCCTCTTCTTGGGGCAAATAAAAATCTAGCGCTCTCAAGGCACTAGGAACCACAGCTCCAGCAGCACAAGTCCTTATAGAGGAAGGGGGCAAAGCTGGGCCCAGGGAGGCCAGCACACAGGGCCCGCCAGCAAGGAGGCAGGCCCTCGTGGTGGTTCCTCCTGGGCCCCAGCAGCAACAGCAGGCCCCTTCAGCACAGGAACAGCACCCCAAAAAACACTTCATGGGGTCACAGCCCCTATATTTATATTGGACATTCCTTTGTCTGCCCTGGCACAGGGCTTGAGGGAACCAGCAAAAACTGGTTCAGGGGGGAATTGGAGCACTCTGTTTACCAGGCTCCTCTTCCCCTTTGTCAGGTGGGGGCTCGGTGATCAGACACCACAGGGGGCGGAGCCAGCATTGTACAGGGCAGGCACAATCCTATTCAGGGTCAGGGGACTACTCCTCCCAATGTAGATGTCCTATTCAGCCTAGTGCTGACTCACCCTGCCCCTCCTGGAGCCACACACACCTCCCCAGCCCCTGTTACTCAAAAGCCAGACATGCAATTCACATCAGTCAGGCAGACACATAGCACACAGAAATGCCAACTTCTAAAAGTGGCATTTCTAAAATAGTTATAATAAATCTGCGCACACCATTGCGCAGCATTATTACCATTCCAAATATACTAAACTTGATCACGCTGCTCCTCTCATATCAGGAATTACCACTGAAACACTTATCAGGGAATCCCCAATGCTTTCCTATGGGAGGGCAGCCCCACAGCAGTGAGAAACCAAAATGGCCGTTTGTCACTACCAGGACATGTCACGCACTTAAGGTACATGTCCTATCTTTTACCTACAATGCACCCTGCCCATAGGGCTAGCTAGGGCCTACCTAGATAGATACCACTTTACAAGGGACTGACAGTAAATTAAATAGGCCAAACAGGTGTAGACCAATCTTATCATATGTAGCACAGAGAGCACACACACTTTACACTGGACAGCAGTGGTAAAGTGCCCAGAGACCTAAAACCACCAACACCATGTCAGAGAAAAGGCTAGGAGAAAGGCAAAAAGTTTAGGGATGACCCTGCAAAAAGGGCCAAGTCCAACACAAGTCTATTAATATTTGACATATTATCTTCACTGGTAATAGAAGCACCACAGGAAATCACAATATATGTATATGGACTTGAAAAAATTAATCAAGAGCTAAGTACTCCTGGCAAATCAAGTGGAGAACACAAAACATTTTCAGTCCATGGACTTAAATAACACTATACTCATGGATTGGTTACAAATCAGTAGCAACGTTGAAGACTTCGCAGATGCACTAATGCCACATTTGCCAAATAAATTAAATGTCAATTTTACAAATGGACGATGCATACCAAAAATTATTGCATAGCTGTCAAAAATGCTAACTACAATAAAACATTTACATAACATCTTTTTTATCTACTTTTAAATAAACTTTTCTAGATTGCATTCTAAAAAATACAATATTTTAAAAACTGAAAAAGTTGTTAAATATTATTTTTTCCATTTCTCAATATCTCCACATACCTAATGCCGTACTTTTCCAAAAATTGTCAATTTCAAGTATTAGAGAAAACTCTCAAGTTCACATCAATATACACACTTCTTCTAATCACTTACAATTACTCACTGGCACTTTACTTTAGCCAGCTACTATCTATGTCACACAATAACAAATGTGTGACATCATCCCTTTCCACTTAACTAACTATACAAAACGAATACAATAAACACCACACAACAAAAACAACACAACACACAATTCAACTACACAACACATACATACAAAAAAACATTCAACATAACCATTTACAATAGCCACACCTATAACTCTAAACAATGCAGCACCTATTACATAACTACTTCTCGAATATCCTCAATAATTCCTCATTCTCAATATCTTCTCTAATCTCAATACAAATTACACATTCTAAACACACTACATAGTCATTCAGCTGCTTCTGTGAAGCCAGTGGTAATTCATCATTCTAATTACACTGTGCAGTTCTACTAGCTGCTTCTCTAGTATCATCTCTAATTCATCATTATAAACCTCTAAACAATGCTGCTACATGCGTCTCTGGTCCTCTTAGTAACGCCGACATTATATATAATATAGCCAATGCTGAACTCTTTAATACCAGTATAAATTACTCATTCTTAATACTCTAAACACTACAACTAACTGCTTCTCTGCTCACATTAGAAATTTCTCATTCTAACTCCTCTACACAATCCTGCTGCCAGCACTTTCTGAACTAATCGATAACTCATTCTAACTCTACACACTGCTGCGGCTCCTTCTCTTAACACATCGGAAATTCCTCATTCAAAACACTGCACAATGCTACTATCTACTTCTCTGCTCTCATTGGCAATTCATCAATCAAAACTCATCTACAAATGCACCAAATACTTCATTATTACCACTAGCAATTCCACATTCTAAATACTCTAGGCACTACTACAGCTTTAGCTCTCTTCCCAGTGTAAATTCCTCATTCTTCAACCTCTAAACAATGCTGCAAGCTGCTTCTTTAATAACGTAATTCACAACACCATTCTAACTCCTCTAAGAAGTGCTGCACCATTGCTATTTATTTATTATTTAAGAACTACAACCGAATCGACAATAATAACTTTTATGAACACAAACTAACATAAACATCACTTCCAATAACATCCATTACAAATATATGCTCACATCAAATCGTTCTCTTATTATTTCCATTCAATATACAGTACCTTATATAGCTAATACAGGTCCCATTACAACTCCACAAACACACCTAGTAACAGGCAAAAGTACTAGACCCTTTCATTGCTTCAGGAATTTCCTTTTAACTGCTTATACTACTACTTGGATATTGTTTGAAAAAAAAAAAACATTATCATTTGTGATACCAATAACTCTAAACATACATAATGCGAGGCCTATTGCATTGCAAATGCTTGTTCATATTATGAGCCATCCCACAGAACACTTTTTGTCCGCCAGCCCATAAGACTCCATTCAGAGTTTGTTCTGTTGGGGACTAGAAAGGTGGGTGTGCTTACGTTTTTTGGTGCTGGCTTGTGGTGGCAATGTTTTGGAAAGGAAGAAACTTTAAAGAATACCTGAGGAATTTTTGAGTCAAAGGCACTTCAGAGCCCCTCAGGTCATCTATAAAGTGTCAGAACATTGTCCTGGTCCATTAGGACATGTTTCGGTCTGAGACTAAAGTTTGTACGTCATCAGAAATGCTGATGAAAGCCCACAGGTGCGTGCCTCAACCTAAGGTCCATTGCACGGAAGAATGCTTAGTAGTTCTAGATGGACGACTTTGTAAGACCGAGCAGGAACCTTAAGGAAATATCTTAGTGTGGAAGCTTTAGCTAAAGGGTCAAACATCTGGAAACCTGATCAAAACAGAGATCACTTAGATTCCTATCACTTGTGTGGAAAAAAACTCAAGAAGGAATAGGGTGGAATATTTCACCAAGTGTTGAGAGCATCAGGGAATAGTGACCTTACCCACCACACATTTAAGTTTAAAACGTTTTTTAACCCACCACACATTTAAGCCCATAGGGACAATGCACCTTCCTAATGTGCCGTCTCTAGTAGACAGTGCAACGTGGACCTAGACTTTGGAGCCCTCGTCCATCAGAGAAACATTCAGCTTGTGCCTTGGTCCAGACCTTATTCCTTCATGGACTGAACTTCAAGTGAACAAGTCTCTCAAGGTCAGCAATGGCTCTTGGGGCTCATTTAATCCTAGAGAAGTGTGCTGTTGAGACAAAGGTCCTTCTACCCTACGCTAATTTCTTTCTCTTCCCTGGACCTCATTTTCCCTCGAATTAAGATCACAATCAGCAAATATATTGGGGGTGCTCCACATTTTGAATCTGCTTTTATCTGTAGAGTACCTCCAACAGGTGTCACCCAAAGCGAACCCCTAAACTCAGTGAAAGCAACTACAGCCCCATTATCCCAGGCTGTGTGTGCAGTTGTGGTGAAGGTGGTGTTACTATAGCCCAGAGACCGAAGCAATTTTTTGTATCTTTCAGGTCCCACACAATGGGAGTCCCTTGTCTGCGCATGTACAGAACATGAAAGGGTGGTAACCCTACGATGGGTGTGCAAGCCTTACAGTAACTTGAATTGTGATATACAGAGGAACACTGTGAATGGATGTACAAGATGGTGAATCTCCTGCGGGGTTCCTTTTGTTCAGAGAGGAAACAACAAGCTGCTCTTCCTGAATCTGGTCCTACATTTAGTGGTGCAGGAGGGCGGTGGCTGCCATCACCATACCTTTGCTTAGATTTGGTATCCCGTTACCAGGTGAATCTCATCTCTACCCATTTTTTGCAATGAGTGCTTTCTTCTGGGCTGGTAGAGAAAATCCACCTTCAAACCTGACTACATCAAAATGGTCCGACCTGGAACAAGTTTCTTTGGAATTATGCAGAAAAACATGACAGAAGAGAATGCACTTCCTTATGGTTTCAAAAGTACCAGAGTTTAAGAAAAACAAAAAGCTACACTTTGGTTGGTTCAGGCTTCTCAGCTATCCCTTTAGAGACCCAGCGATACTCTGCATAGTCTGAACAGCCACAAGTCCCTGTACAAACATATAGGGCTGACGTATTATCAGATAATTTTTTGCTGTCTGTTTTCAAGCCTGGTATTTTTTTGGGAAAACTTTGCTGCATTGGCCCTGCTTCTCAATGAGCTGCACCACCCTTCAAGGAGAGGACCTTCCTTTGGCCACTGTCAAAAATGCACAGACAACTGATTATTGCTGTGGCAAATTATTAAAGGCACAGAGAGCACTCAGAAGCCACAAGATCACAACAGTACATGCGGCATGGCAAAAGGAATGGTCCAGTCACATGGACGCGTCTAGGGTCTGTTTCCGATGCATATAGCAGCCTTGAAGCTCTCTCTCGGGCTTTCAGTTCCAGACATATGGTTTAAAGTTGCAGTATGTTCCTAACCCTAAAGTCCACTACACACAAAAAATTGGTCAGGGCTTAAGGACCGGCATATGCAGCCCATGCATGCCTCACCACCATAAAAAACAACAACTTTTAACTGCAGTTTTTTAGGCGGTGTTGATCCCTGTTGAAATTTGGGAATTAAACTGATGATCTTGAAAACTGGTTGATGTTCCCTGCCCTGGTCTTCATAACATTGAAAACTAAGACTCTTGGCACCCTGAAATGCATTCATTCAATTTTCATGCATGGAGCCATTGATTTTTTGATGGTCGGTTTTTTAATTGCTTTTTTTGCGCAGCCACCACTGGAAGCTCTGCAGATGGATGTCCCACAGTAATTTCTAATGGAAGAAAACATTAATAATGCTTGAAAGGCTGCGGAGAAAATGTTACATACCTTCAGTTTTTTCTAGTGAATAAATAATTTCTCAGATTTCTCTCCTTTTGAATTTTTATTTATTTATTAATTTGTGGAGTTTTATATAGTGCTGGCTAGACCCGGAGGTATCGGAACGCTTTACATGAGGATCAGCGAGTTACAAGTTACAAAAATTAAATCAGTTACAGGAGCCAAGTAAAACATAGGGAAAACAGTGTTACAAAATAACATGGGTTGCTAGTGCATAGCATAAACAAGACAAACTTCATATGGGGCATAGACAGTAGTGGGGTAAAAGAAAAAGGAGAACGGAATGGAGATCAGGCCAGTCAGACCGGCAAGGGGGGTGAGGGGGTACTACAGGGGGACAAAACTGTTTTCCAGGCTTCAGAATGATCCAGAAAAGCATTTGCCCAGCAATAACTGTACAGTGCTGCCGAGTGGTACCCTACAGCTTCTACATTCAAGCACCAGCATTGTTCCGCTCAGCATGCCAAATAAACACAGCACATGATACATTTGCATACCTTGGGATTTTACTAGTTACAACACTAACTTATCAGGGCAGTGAGGAATCCACTTGATGACTGTGTATATGTAGCAAATGGATGTTGCCCTTTTAGTTTACCAGGATTTTTCACTTTGGACTGCCCGCTTTTTGAACTTTTACTACGAGTGAGTCTCATGGTAAATTCATGGTAATTGGACTGAGCATGTTAACTACAAATGCCTGCCTTTTAAGGCCACTGCTGTACAGCTAGGGTTAAGAGGCACTGGGCTGATAACGCAAGTGTTAGCTGCACGTGTGAGACTACCATCATGTGCCGTCCGGTATTTGTGCACAGGTCGTCTGTCGCAGAAGGGACTTTGCATGCATTGATCCTGACCTGTGGTATGCCTTATAATGTGTGGGCATTCATTATATTGGCCTGTAGTGTTTACTGGAAAATCTGTGATGTTTTCACTGTGTTAAACATAAAGGGGAAATCTCCCATAAAGTATAGTTATGCGCTACTTAGGCCTACATAGTCCAGTGAGGTATCAAACTTGGGTAAAACATGCATGCTTAGTTTGAATTTGCAGTCCCCAACACCTTACATGCACATCTTATGCGACTTAACGATTTGTCATATTTCTCAGCTCATAATCAATTCAAAATACTTTTTATAGGCTACAAGCCATAAAAGTATAAAGGACAATTTAATCAATATAAAACATTAAAATCTCACTATTACATACCACAAATACGTAAAATCAAAATAAAACAACATCATAAAATCTAGTTTATCAGAACATTTTTCCACCTCTCATATATAAACTCAAAAGGGTATGCCTAAGTAATCTTGGTCCATGTGTACATATAGTCCCTATATGTGCAAATGAGGCATGAATCGTGGCCACTCTACACATTGTTTGGCAATTATATTCTTGGGCCACAGCGTCAGATTTCTCATGGGGGTGGAAGAACAATCATTAAAAGCGCCCAATGCTATCAATGTATCGGGCCCCCTATTTGCTTTAAGGATTAAATGCCTGGTCCTCTCCATCGCCAAAAGGTGGCAGAAAATGGCAAAGACAATACATTGTTATGTGTCATTTCTTAGGTTACGAAGGGCTTCTACTTGCTTTCTAACCCCTAGTATTTGACATACTGAAAGGATTACATTTTCCCTCCACTTATCATAGGCAGGCCAGAAAAATAGGGCATGTTCTACAGATTGCTTACTAGCACCACAGGCGGGACAATCCCATCTACCTTGCTCCTTCTGGGGAGCCCAGCCTGAGATAAAGGAAAACAGAGGAAGAGTGCCATAAGGAAACTGCAGATATAGTTTCCTGGCTCCTGGAAGTTCAATCTCATCAAGAAAACCTTCCTTCTTAATCTCGAATTTCGCCGCTAGGAAAGCATCAGATAAGGGGTCAAAAGTGGCTTGAGACTGTATTTAATCCAATTTGTACTGAGCGTAATGCAATTTAATAGTATTCCGGCTTATGGACCCAGCTGCCAACGGGTCTTCACACAGAGACCCTATACCCAGATTTTGTGAGGATTCAAGGTCCGAGGCGCCTACCTAGCATCTAAGAACTACAGGTACCATCCGCCCTAGAACCCGGAAGTGGGTGTCTATATTAGGACGTCGCGCACGACAGAAGGCGTGCGTTATTTTGAATCTGAGGAGAAGTATTCACCATCTATCGGAGCTTGGCGTCCAGGCGGGAATAGAGTTCGGAGTTGGAGCAGTGACGGAGGGAGCAGGTGAGCGATTCTTGCGGAGCTCGGCTGAGCTCAATCCTTCAACTACCCTGCCGCCGTGGCTACCCCCACCCGCCTTTCCCACATTGACACGCAGCGGCTCGGACGAGTCGTTTGGGGAAAATTTAAAGTGACCACGCTTGAAGGAGCACGACAGTGTGATACTGGCTCGGAGGAGCTTAATATATCTGGCAGCGCTGGAGGAGCGCGACATTGGGTCTAAGCTCGGAGGAGCTGAAAATATCTGGAAGCGCTGGAGGAGCGCGACATTGGGTCTAAGCTCGGAGGAGCTGAAAATATCTGGAAGCGCTGGAGGAGCGCGACATTGGGTCTAAGCTCGGAGGAGCTCAAAATATCTGGAAGCGCTGGAGGAGTGCGACATTGGGTCTTGGCTCGGAGGAGCGAAGCTAGGAGGAACCTTACCAGGAACCTAGCGTGTTGATATTCACTGGGTGAAGGAGCGCTACTTCGTAGGTACCCAAGGTGGCAGTGTACCCACCGTGGAAGCCTTCTTTTGTTATCAATTCACCCCTGTACTACGAGGATGGGGCTTGCACCACAAGGAGCGAAGGTCTGACGTAAGACCCCAGCTTTTCAAAAAGGGGGACTAGCATTGAAGGTCATTGTGATTGGTTCTGGTGGAGGCTCGAGGAGCCTATGTGGGGAGTCTTGGTTGGGTACGACTGAGAGCGGAATCTCAGAGAGTGAGGTACCCCGCCCACCGTAACAACCACCTTTACTAGTGAGACCTAATGAGAGTAGACTGTGTATACTTGCTGTATGTTATAAGTCTGCTTTGTCTTTTCAGAATCTTGTCCCTGCTGACCCTTCCCCCATCCTTTCCCTCGCCTGATCACCTCTGGGCTCTGTAACCCGTGGTTGGAGTCTGGGGATATCAGGAGGTGGACCTATGTAGCATCGCCCGGATCCTGAGGAGTTCTGCAAACCTGACAGAATAACGCACCCATGTTAGGTGCTCCTCCCGGTCCGGGGGGTGTAGGGTGTGGCTTCCTTAGAGGATGTAGTACAGGCACTGGCCTTAGTCCAGCAGGAACTAGTGGCATCACGATTAGAGACGGCAGCCTTGAGAGATAGAGTAGATAGGATGACCCGTAATCCTTTTGATGTTGCGGCGCCTAGTGGACAACAGATTCATGTGACGGTGCCACCGCCGATACCTTTGGCTAGCCCAGAGAGATATGCGGGAGACCCGCAAAAGATTCAGATATTCCTTGCTCAGGTTATGTTGCATTTTTCCTGCAAACCTTCGTCTTTTCCTACGAATCACTCTAGAGTGGCTTTCGCTATCTCTTATCTGGTGGGAGACGCGGCTTCCCGGGCAGTACCGTTGGTTAGGAATAACGATGTTATCCTGGCGGACTGGGACGCCTTCCGAGCCGCTTTTGAAGGGGTGTTCGATAGACGAACGACCACCTTTAGTACAGACAAAGAGTTGCTCTCTTTGAGACAAGGAAAGAGGGATTTGGTGACCTACCTCACTTCTTTCAACCGGTTAGTAGCGGAGGCTTCCTGGCCGGAAGAAAAGAGAATGCCCTTGTTCTATCAGGGGTTATGTGAAGAATTTTTTTTTTTTTTAATAATTCTGTTTATTGAACTTAAACAAGTCTATCATGCTTACAAATAATTACTTCATACAGCACACAGGTACAAAGGGCTTAGAGGCTGACACAATTTTCCCCGGCTACTTCGGGATCCATGCAATGGTATTTATATCATACAGTGTTCTTCGGGTGCGGGGGGTTATGTGAAGAATTAAAAGATGTGGTGGAGCAGATAGATCCCCAACCTACAACATGCGCTGCGCTGATGAATTTGGTTTTGCGACTAGACGGTCGCATGGCCGAAAGAGGGGGAGACAGGTACAAGGGAAGCGGGGTTACTGCTAGGTACATACGGAAAGAACAGAACCCCGCTTCACTATCTAACGAACCCATGGAGGTTGGGGCACTACGAGCCCCTTTATCTCGGGCTGAAAGGGAAAGCAGATGTACCTTGGGGCTCTGTATGTACTGTGGGAAAAAAGGGCATTTTGTACGCGAATGCCCATCCAAGCCTAGAAACCCATCCGTACCATATAGACGCAAGAAGGCCGCGGTATCAACCCTGGTAAAGGAAGCGAGTAACCCCGAGTTTGTCTCACCTCTGCTACCAGAGGATACAGTGTGGAAAATACCTTCCCTCGCCAATACCAGGTCTACAGACACCGAAGCCCATATAGTGCTACAAGCAGGATTGGAAGTGGGGGCGCAAGTGCACCAGGTGCTAGCGATGTTGGATTCTGGAGCGACAGGAAACTTCATTGATAGCGGGCTGGTAAGTTTGCTAGCAATAGAAGTAGTGCCGCGGGAATCCCCAGAGGAGGTTCTGGCAGTGGATGGTGAAACCTTGAAATCTGGAAGGATCACTCTCCACACTGAGAACCTAAAAATGACCATAAGAGTCAACACCAGGAGGAGATTGAGTTTAACATTATAGCCACATCCCAATACGAAGTTATCTTGGGGATGCCATGGTTTGCACGCCACAATCCAACAGTAAATTGGCATGAAAGAACCGTGAGATTCCTTTCGAGAGGATTTGCAGAACAGTGTCTGCAAGTCCATCAATCACAGGCCCTTGCTCTCGCCTTTCCCTTTTGCATTGCTATGGCTGCAGAAAAAGACGTGGAGTTACCGGAGGAATATGCAGATGTTTTCAACAAAACAAGGGCGGAACGGCTTCCCCCGCATAGGCCTTTTGATTGCCGGATAGACTTGGTGGACGGGGCGGTCATCCCCTCCTGTAGGGTATATGCATTGTCGGAACCCGAAACACGCCACCTACGAGACTATCTAGATCGGTATCTTGCACTGGGCTTCATTAGGCCTTCCCGCTTCCCTGCGGCGGCGCCGCTCTTTTTTAGCACAAAAGCTAACGGGGAATTGAGGGTGTGTTGCGATTATAGGATGTTGAATAAAAATACAGTGAGGAATAGATATCCTTTGCCACTAATCACTGTCCTGCTGGATCAAGTGCGAGAGGCAGTGATCTATACCAGGCTAGACCTCCGGGGAGCTTACCATTTAGTGCGTGTCAGACAGGGGGACAAGTGGAAAATGGCGTTTAAGACCCGGTTTGGCCTGTATGAGTACTTGGTGATGCTGTTCGGGCTCTGTAATGCCCCGGCGGCTTTCCAGTTCTTTTTAAATGAGGTGCTGCGTGAGTATATGGACATCTTTGTAGTAGTCTACATCGATGATATTTTGATTTACTCAGCGGCAGTGGAGGATCACTCCAGGCATGTCAAGTTGGTTTTGGATACGTTAAGGGCCAACCGGTTGTTTTGTAAACTCAGCCAATGCGAGTTTGGGGTAACCACGGTGGAGTTTTTGGGAGTAATTCTGAAGCCCGAGGGGTTGAGTATGTCTGAAAGAAAGGTACAGGCTATTCATGATTGGCCCACTCCACGTTCAGTGCGGGAGGTACAGTGCTTTTTAGGGTTTTCTAATTACTACCGCAGGTTCATACAAGATTTCTCCCACGTTGCGGTACCCATAACCAGACTGCTACGTAAGGGAGTGCCTTCCAAATGGACGACGGAGGCAACTACAGCCTTTGAAGTACTGAAAACCAAGTTCACAACTGCTCCTATACTAAGACATCTACAGATAGATGTTCCATTTATCGTGGAGGCGGATGCCTCAGAAGACGCGATAGGGGCAGTGTTGTCCCAAAGAGACAAAGCCACAGGTAGGCTGCACCCAGTAGCCTATCTATCGAAAAAGTTAGACAAAGCAGAGCTGAATTACACCATTGCCGAAAAAGAACTCCTGTCGATAAAGAAGGCATTCCAGGAATGGCGCCACTACCTGTGGGGGGCACAACATCCGGTAATGGTATACTCAGATCATCGGAATCTGCTATACATGAAAACAGCTCGTCACTTAACGCCGCGACAAATGAGATGGACTCTTTGTTTTGCGGAATTCGACTTCAGCATTACGTTCAGGCCCAGCACAGACAATCGGAAGGCAGACGCCTTATCTAGACAGTCCATGAGTGAGGGGAGCGTAACACCGGCACCGCTAGCTATCATCAATCCAGCCAAAGTGATCTGTATGTTGAGAGCCGACGAGTTCTTGGATGAGATACGAGTCAGCCGCTCCGCGGAGGATTGGAAAAGATGGATCGCAACGAATTCGGAACGTTACATCAAAGGCGGGCTTCCTTTTTACAGACATAGGCTGTTCCTTCCTACAAAAGTACTTAGAACAAAGGCGTTTAAATGGTGCCATGTCTCTCCTTTGGCAGGTCATCCAGGGATTCGAAAAACATCGGAGGCAGTGACAAGGCATTTTTGGTAGGAGACGCTGTACAAACCAAGAGTGAGCGATGTAAAAGAAAAGGGAAGTTGCTCCCGTTACCCACTCCGCATCAACCCTGGCAGAACATAAGCGTGGATTATATCACTGGATTACCGGTCGATAGTGGATGTTCTGCGATTCTGGTCGTGGTGGACAGCCTGACCAAGATGGGTCATTTTATTCCATGTCACAACCTCCCGACAGCTGGACAGACCGCTCAGCTATTGTTGACACGTGGTACGACTTCACGGTTTGCCGGCCATGATAGTGTCGGATAGGGGTCCCTAATTCGTAGCCAGCTTCTGAAAAACATGGTGCAAGGCGTTACAGATCGAGTCCGCGACGTCCACCAGCTTTCATCCGCAAACTGACGGACAGACCGAACGCCTCAATCAGACATTAAAACAATATCTGAGGTGTTACGTGTCGCTGTCACAGGAGTCGTGGGTTTCCATGTTGTGGATGGCCGAACTGTCATACAACGGCGCGCTGCATAGCTCGATTGGGGTGTCCCCTTTTATGGCCAATTTCGGGTATAACGCAAAGACACTCCCGGTGTCACTACCGGAGGTGGTGGGCAACCAACCGGCAGTTCAGTCCCGGTTGCGGGAGTTGCAAGTTCTTCACAGGAAAACGCAACGTGCCCTGAGGGCAGCTAAACTGTCATACAAGAGATGGGAAGACAGGAAGAGAATCGCTGGTCCATCGTACGACGTGGGAGATCGAGCGTGGTTATCCACCAGACACATAAGTTTTAAGTTGCGTAGCGTCTTCCACCACAGGTTCATTGGGCCGTACAGGATAGTGTGGCAGACAAATCCGGTGGCGTACAAACTCAAGCTGCCTGGTTCGCTGCGGATTTACCCCGTTTTTCACTGCAGTCTGCTGAAGCCGGCGGCAGCAGCCACAAGGAGAGCCCCGCCACCGGTTTGGGTGGATGGGGGTTTAGAATATGAGGTGAGGAGCATCCGCGATGCCCGCTATCGTAGGGGCAAGTTATGGTTCTTGGTTTCCTGGAAGGGCTACTCCGCAGAGGAGGATTCCTGGGAGCCCTCGGAATCAGTGCACGCCCCGGCGGCGGTGAGTCGGTTCTACGCAAGAAAACCGGAGAAGCCTGGAGCTAGAAGGCGCTTGGGGAGGGGACCTACTGTGAGGATTCAAGGTCTGAGGCGCCTACCTAGCGTCTAAGAACTACATGTACCATCCGCCCTAGAACCCGGAAGTGGGCGTCTATATTAGGACGTCGCGCACGACAGAAGGCGTGCGTTATTTTGAATCTGAGGAGAAGTATTAACCATCTATCGGAGCTTGGCGTTCAGGCGGGAATAGAGGTCGGAGTCAGAGCAGTGACGGAGGGAGCAGGTGAGCGATTCTTGCGGAGCTCGGCTAAGCTCAATCCTTCAACTACCCTGCCGCCGCGGCTACCCCCACCCGCCTTTCCCACAGAGACACGCAGCGGCTCGGACGAGTCGTTTGGGGAAAATTTAAAGCGACCACGCTTGAAGGAGTGCGACAGTGTGATACTGGCTCGGAGGAGCTTAATATACCAGGCAGCGCTGGAGGAGCGCGACATTGGGTCTTAGCTCGGAGGAGCTAAATGTATCTGGCAGCGCTGGAGGAGCGCGACATTGGGTCTAAGCTCGGAGGAGCTGAAAATATCTGGAAGCACTGGAGGAGCGCGACATTGGGTCTAAGCTCGGAGGAGCTGAAAATATCTGGAAGCTATGGAGGAGCGCGACATTGGGTCTTGGCTCGGAGGAGCGAAGCTAGGAGGAACCTAACCAGGAACCTAGCGTGTTGATATTCACTGGGTGAAGGAGCGCTACTTCGTAGGTACCCAAGGCGGCGGTGTACCCACCGTGGAAGCCTTCTTTTGTTATCATTTCACCCCTGTACTATGAGGACGGGGCTTGCACCACAAGGAGCGAAGGTCTGACGTAAGACCCCAGCTTTTCAAAAGGGGGACTAGCATTGAAGGTCATTGTGATTGGTGCTGGTGGAGGCTCGAGGAGCCTATTTGGGGAGTCTTGGTTGGGTACGACTGAGAGCAGAATCTCAGAGAGTGAGGTACCCCGCCCACCGTAACAACCACCTTTACTAGTGAGACCTAATGAGGGTAGACTGTGTATACTTGCTGTATGTTATAAGTCTGCTTTGTCTTTTCAGAATCTTGTCCCTGCTGACCCTTCCCCCATCCTTTCCCTCGCCTGATCACCTCTGGGCTCTGTAACTCTTGGTTGGAGTCCGGGGATATCAGGAGGTGGACCTATGTAGCATCGCCCGGATCCTGAGGAGTTCTGCAAACCTGACAGATTTCCCAATAAATCTCTAATGTAAATAATCCATGGGATTTTGACAGAGCCCGGGAGCCTCAGTATTCCCTCTAGCCCCTCACAGTATGTTATACGCTTGGGGGTTGACCAGAGTCTCCTCCAGTAGAGAATTGGCCTCAGTTCTGTCCCTTCTGATATTTGCCTAATGCCTATATCTAACCTGAGCGGGAGTAATGGGGTGCTGGCAAGAAGGCTTGTCTGTTGGCGCAAAAATCTATGTTAGACTAAAATGAGAGCCATTACATCTTTGTGCCCCCAGAGCTCCACCCCATAGAGGGCAGTCCCCATAGCCTGTTGGTTGCAGTGCCAGTGATATTGGGTGAAATTGTGACCGGCTCTGTACCTTTATCGGTCCTCCAGTGTGTTGTTCAAGTTTTAATCTACATCTGTTAATGTGATGTTTCCAGTCCAGATGCTAATTAAGGATTAATCCTAGATACTCAAAGGTTTGCACCCGTTCCAATATGGAGCCGTTGAGCTTGGGACTAGGTCTGGTTTGTGGCAGGGGTTAAGGACCATATATTTTGTCTTTAAGACATTGATTTACAAACCACTCCTGGAACAAAAACTGGCAAAGCTGTCTAAGGTCTTCTGTAACCCCATGGGCCAATTGGATATTAATAGGGTGTTGTCTGCAAACATTAGTGCGGTGACACTATGTCCAGCAAGATTTGGAAAATCACCCACACCCCTATTCAGGTGATCAATCAAATCATTAACATAGATTGTAAAGAGGGTGGGGGCTGGAACGCAGTCCTGCCTTACCCCTTGTGACAGGAAAGCGGTCTGTCAGCTCACCTTGTTAACCGCACCTGACCTGGAAATAGTTGTGCTCATGGAGTCTTAAAATATTGCCTAATAAGTATTTGGAGACACCCATTTCAGCCACTACTTGCCAGAGATTGGATCTCAGGACCAGGTCGAAGGCTGACCGAAGGTCTACAAATACTATATACAACCTGCCTCTTCCAAAGACCACAGTTTTCCAGAATAGCATTTGTAAGTGGAAGACCTGGTCAAGTGTACTTGTACGGTCCTTGGAGCCGGCCTGTAGAGGTGTGAGCACTTCCTTAGTGGCTAGACATTCTTGGTGCTTTCAAAGCAAGATTCTACTAAATATCTTTTGTGAGCAGTCAATGAGGCGTAAGGGCCTTTAATTAGCTGGGAGGAAAGGGCAGCCCTTTTTGTGCAGGGGAACAATTCCTGCACCCAGCCAAGTGGATGGAATGGATGCTCCATTCAATATCTCCCAAACGTCAATCGCCCTACGATACAGATCTCGCAGTATTTTTTTCAGGATATGGTGCCTTATTTGTGACGATCTTAGAGATTGAAGATCTAACTTCTTGCAGCGTGATACTGGGTGGCTCTTCTCTTTCGTGTGCATGTATCATGCCCTCTGGTGTTTCACAGCTAGTGACTGCCGCAGTGAACCTGGCCTCTTCAGTTACAGAGTAAAGACTAGCAAAATGAGTGACGCAATCAGCCGTAGGGACATTAGTCTACGCAATGCAATATCCATCAACTGCGCCTGTAGAGACCATGTTCCAGAAAGACCACTGATCCTCCTTACGTACTGCTTCGTGGAGCCCTTCCCGCTTCACTGTCTTCCCACTCCCTTTTGGCTTGGCATATAATATTTTTATAATCAGCCCTTTTGATTTGGGTCTGCTGCCTATCTTGCTGCTTGATAGATTGCATTAGGACAGCCCTGGCCCATCCTCCATGTTGGGGGATGAGACTTCCCTGTAGACATTTAGCTTCCACAAAGAAAAGACTATATAGGTCTCCCCACATTTAGGTACGACCTACACTGATTTTCTCAAGTTTATCTGTATTGTCTGC
The DNA here is from genome assembly GCF_964204655.1 of Triturus cristatus. Classification (NCBI taxonomy): domain Eukaryota; kingdom Metazoa; phylum Chordata; class Amphibia; order Caudata; family Salamandridae; genus Triturus; species Triturus cristatus. Next base: position 1,145,651,754 of record NC_140593.1, on the reverse strand, counting down.
CCGCCCAACCGGAGATAAAAAAAACATCCAGGTGTTTTACTACTGTTCTGTAGACTGCCCCAGTCGTTCCTCAGACAGGGCCATTTGGCACCATTTCACTCTGCGCATGTTGTTGGTTGGCCTCAATCGATTGTCAGAAGAATCAGATGGGCTTTCTAGCATGCGACAACCTGGGAGAGAAAGGACACTAGAGAGAGCATTGTGATCACTGTCTCATCTCCAACAGACCTCCATTTCAATTAAATAGGGCCAGACCCGTACATCGACTAAAACAATCAATAGGACTAGTGCTGGTTGGGCGGTTAAAGGTATGTTTGCCATCTCTGTCGGATGCTGTTCTGCCATTGCAGGCTTTGAGTCCCTGATTTAGTGGCATGGCAAGAATTTGTAGGGGTGACCATTTTTTGATTGGTGGGATTACTAGCCTAGGAATGGAACACACATTATCTTCCTCCTTTGCCATCGACCCTAGGTTTCTCTCTAGTGGTTCAAATTGACAGTTGAAGTCTCCTCCCACCAATATCCAAACTCCAGCCGTGACTGATGTCAAATGTGTGCTTAGCAGCTCTGTGGTCGTGGAGACTTCATTCAATGCCCCCGATCTCTGATACACATTATAAATGTGCATTCTAAATTGTGAAAAGGTCAGTGATAATCCCAGAATATCCGGGGAAGGGATTATGAGTTACTCCATCTTCCAAGAGAGGGACGTATGCTAAAATTTACAAACCCATCCAATTGGCCGCCTTTGTGCACCAGTTCTCCTGGAATAAACAAAGATCATGAAAATCAATTAACTGAGCCCAGTCAGGGCAGTCTAACTTGGATGTAAGCCCTGCAATGTTTCATGAAAGTAAGTTTAAAGGGGACGCTGAGCTTTGAACAATGTGTACATCTGCAGGATCCGACCCTGCTCTCCCTTCCTCATCCCCACCGGGTGTGGGTTCTAAGGGTGGGCTGGGGAGGGAAACCAGCTTATTGTTATCAGAATTTGACTAAGGCTGGATTATCGGCCTGCTAATATTGAGAGAGGAATTAATCGTGTCTCCAGTGTGTGTGTGCAACTTGGTAGTTCGTTTATCCTCAGTCAGGCTACTTCGATTGCACGGCTTAAATCGCCTAGGCACTGGAATATTAAACCAGCCTGTTCTGGGAGGATCCTGTTGGTCATATTCATCTCCCCAACTCCCAACATGAACTATTTCAGTCGAGGAATGTCTATGGGAGCCTGCCATGGGAGTTTGTCAATCAACATCAGCGAGAACATCAAACCGGTTAGATGCTGTAAAGCCTAACATACCTTGCACACTAGCAGGAACGGTTGGTGCATGCACCGTGGCATTCTCAAACGGACCGTGCTGAAACTGTTGGAGTGCTGGGGCCATGAAGGAGTTGTGGGGTTCGTAAAAGTATCTCAGTGGCAACAAATCAATATCCAAGTGACCTGTCCGTCTGCTGAAATGACCCATCAGAAGATCTTTCACTAAGTGGGGGGTACCTAAAATTGATAACCACACAGTCTCCTGGTCCATCTACCTTGACAGGGCCTAACCAGTAAACTCTACGCATTAGTAAATTATTAACAACTAGAATGGGTAGTAATGGTTTTTCGTCAATCGCACCTCTATCATGTGCCTCAATTTGTAGATAACAGTACACGATGTTCAAGATGGAAACCCCTCCTTTAAATCAAGGATAAATATTTTGAAAAAATTGAGGAAAAATTGTTTGGATTACTGGACGCATTCAGAACGCTCAGAATATTAAATCGGCCATTACCTAGAACTGCAAGTCCTATCACGTACATGCATGGCGAATATTTCTTTCTCAAATATGAAGGACTGGCAAATGACCAACTATACTATTTTCTTCTTGTTAGCATCTTTTAACGATGACATCTCGACTTTTATGCATCACTTCGTAGGATTAAGACTACTCGACCACTATTCTAGTACAGTTAAAGTGTACCTTAAACTAACTTGTTTATGCTCCTTCTCTTATTCAATCAACATTTTTTACTCTGAATCTCCTACACTGGACCCCGGTTCGTCTATATAAACTAAAACTTAAAGATAACGATCTTTGTTGGAGTTGCAAACTAGTTGCTGGAACCCATCAACATATGTTTTTGAATGCTCGATATTGCAACCTTTTTGGGAATTGGTCCAAACACACTTACTGCTAATTTTTGGTATTAATTTTGAGCTCTCAATAGCTTTAAACTTATTAGGCCCATGGGCTGCGCCTACCCCGTTATCGCTTGATGATGCGGATATGCAATTGCTAGACTTGCTTATATCAATTGCTGTTAAAATTATATTAACAGAGTGGAAATCTTTTAATTCAGTATCATACCATACTTGGTGGGCTTGGGTATCATTTCTTAGAGGGGCTCATACCTTGGTTGAAGACAGGCACTATACGCAGTCTATTTCTAGTGTGGTTTGGACGTCTTTGGATAGATACATAGACTTGGCTTCGCAAGGGCTGGTGGCTCAATTTCCTTTTGTGTCTTCCTCTTAAGCTATTTCTCTCAAAGAAGCAGGCATTCACATCTCGTGCTTATTCTCTTGATTATTCTCCTCTCTTCCTCTTCTTCGTCTTTACTTTCCTTTTCTTCCCTCTTTCTCTCACTTCTTTATTCGCATTATTTATTTATCTAAGCAATACAACCACTTTCATGAAATTGCTTTTTCTTCTCAATTAATTATTTGGGTATTACATTTAGCTTATTTATTACATGAAATATACTTCTATTTATGAATTGCTCATATTGGTATGATTTATAAGACTTGTTGTATTGTATTCTATATAATCTTATCTGTATTCCTTTATTAAAACAATAAAGAATATTGGAACAAAAAACTAACTTGTTTAATCTTTCGGTGAAAGGTCAAAGTTTACCACTCGATTCATCTTCTACACTGTGGACTTGGTGACAGTCCTCTCTTTCACTTCCACCCTCTGCAAAAATGTGCACTAGTAACACTCACCATGACACAGATTTTCTGTGAATATTCACTTGTTTGCATAGAACCTGTATGTAATGTAATGAATAGCACAAATGTTTGCATGAGGACACAAACTTGGTTCGCTCATCCTTCCTAGAGTTTGGACAACATAAAATGTCCTAGTATTTTGTTTGAAAATTTCCAAAAAATGTTTGTCCATCAATTGATGTACTTGTACATATGTGATTACAGCCTTTAAAAAGTCATTTTGTGACGAAACACATGCCGGCTGTTTTTCCTGATTCGAACACAAGCTTCATTCAACAACCATCTGGCTCTGGTCTTCTGATTGTAGAAACATGAAATAATATGAAGGGTGAAATTGTTCAATGTTGACTGTTTTTTGGAGTGCTTTGGTACTGTTTTTTCAAATGTTTACACATAGGTAGTTTACTGATCTGTACTAAAAATCCAGGGTAGTATGGTGCTTCTGTACCACACAGCACCATCTTGATAATCATGTACAGTTATCTGCAAATTGAGGCACATAATGGAAGAGGTGCGATCGACGAAAAAACATTACTACCCTTTCTAGTTATTTGTTGTGGTGATCGGCACACTTATTTGCGGGATACACGGACCATACACTACTACCTAATAGTGAATATGGCAACGTTTGATGATGACAGAAATAATCTAGTAGAGGAGCTATTCAATGACCAAATGGCTTCTAGGAAGGAACCACCAACTGGCTCAGAGAAGGCCTTAGGCAAAAATTCATAAAACTGGAACGGTTAAAGAAACAAGAATTATCGAGATGGTGGGATGCCACTATCTTCAAGAGATATATAGATTTGAAACAGCTCCCTAGGGGGTTGCGGGTCATCATATTTCCCTCTTTTGAGGACTTCGATACAGATCTATTAAATGAACGGGAAAATCTTATTTTGTCTTCATCATTCAGCATGATGAATATACTAATCAAACATGCGGAGAAGAAAAAGGGTAACTCTACTCATGGAGATAGAGAAAATCGAAGGGGAAATTAAAAGTCTGGATCTATTGGAAGGAACAGAAAAAAACTAGGACAAAAAAAAGAGGAAACTCAAACGTTGCGAGAATGACTATCACAATGGCAGAATCTTCACCATTGCCTGAAAATTTGACGGCGTCAAACCACGCCGCCAGGGATCGAATGGAAGCTCTAGGGCACTTCCTAACTCCACTTCTGCAAGTGAGTCTGATATTTCCAGTATCACCAGCGAGACTAGAGATTCACAGGATCTCACCAACGCAAGGCCCACTATGAAAACAGCGTCTTCATCTTTTTTAGCGGAACTAGAGAGATTCAGGGAGGGTACAAGACTGAACTATACCAAACAAAGCACAGTTACAAGAAAACAAGGGGAGGGTACAATAAGCAGCCTAGAAAGTTTAACAACATGGTCTGTATCTCACAGTCAAAAGAATTGACACCACAGCACAATATGTTCTCCAGTACAGTCCAGTTGCAAGCCTCTTGTGATGATGTGCCAGTTATCAACCTGTCTGATTATACTTGGTCTCAAAAACAGATTTACTAAGTAAAGGCTTTAATTTCTGTCCAATTTCATAGGTTGATTTTGCACAGCTACATGTTGGTGTACAAATTTGTTAGACACCTCAAATTAAAGACGTTTTTTGAAGAGCAGTCGAGTTATGTTCCTCCACTGATTTCTCACATGTTGGAGTGTCATAAAACTATCAAGGATATACAAGATGTCCATCAGATCTTATCATTCGATGACACTGAGAAAGCCCCAACTAGAATGCTTGACATACTATCTGATCTGGAGATTACTTCCAATTTCAATGTGAATAGCGGGCTAAAACCTAAATCTACTTTCATGCCCAATTTGCCACCAGATAACTTAATAGACACTTTCTACAAAGTGGTTGCCACTGATATATACAAACTGGAGGATAGGACACACACGAGATCTAGATTCCCTAAAGAGAATTTGAAACAGCAGGAACGGGAGGCACTAGAGATACTGAGGAAAGTTCCCACTATTGTTATCAAAGAAGCAGACAAGGGGGGCAATGTGGTGGTTATGAACAACACTGATTATATAGCAGAAAATAATTGACAGTTATGACACCACAGCATATCTAGAACTAATGAGCAACCCTCTGAAAAAAATATTGAAGAACAGAGTCCAGGCTGAGTGACTAGCAGGACCGGTGTCTTATCAATGACATGGAATTTAAATACATCTATAATACATGTCCACATACGCCTTGCATATATATTTTGCCAAAGATTCACAAGAGTGGAAACTTTCCACCGGGTAAATGTATAATATCAGGCATTGGGCCACCGATGGAGATAATCTCTGAATACATAGATGTCTTCTTACAGCCATTTGTACATAAACTTCCATCTTCTATACGGGGACACTAGAGATCTACTAAGCAAATTAGAGGACATAGAGTGGTTGGACACCTTCCAATTTGTAACACTGGATGTGAATTCTCTATATACTAGCATTCCTCTAGAAAAGGACCTAATCGCACTTGCCACCATTCTTTCAGCTAGAGATGCAACACTACACGAACACACTGAAATGATTTTGGATCTGATCAGACTGGTTCTGGCAAATAATGTCTTTCTAAATGACAAGGTTTGGTGCAAGCAGGCACAAGGCGTCGGTATGGGGTCGAACTTTTCTCCTTCGTACACCAATATATATATATCGGGTACTTTGAGAAAATACATATTTGGTCTAACTGCCCTCCTGAGATTCTGGAACACGTACTATACTGGGGCAGGTACATTGATGACGTCTTTGTAATTTGGACAGGGGACTCAGGGCTTCTGAAAGCACTATTTGAACATCCTTATAAGAATACTCACAATCTTTCTTTCACACACAATGTGAACACTAAACAGATTGAATTCCTGAATGTCACCATATATGCAGAGGGTTCCAGGATTGCCTCAAAACGTTTTAGAAAATCCACAACGTGCAATTCCGTTTTACATGCTGACAGTGCACACTCGGCAGCTCAGATTAATGCCATTCCACTGGGGGAAATGACATGCTTGCGAATAAATTGCAGAGATTACTAAATTTTTATGAGGGAACTAGACCAATTGGAGTCTCGGTTCAAAGACAGGGGATATACAGAGAACATCCTAGCTAAGGCACGCACTAAGATCTTACCAATCGTGACTCACTTTTGAAACTAAATCCTAAGAAATGCAAAACAAAACAATGTTTAGCGTTGGCCACAACATACTGTGCACAAAGCCAGAGCATTTACAAAATACTAAATAAGCACCAGCACAAACTGGGATTGGAACCCACATGAATAGGTACATATCAAAGAGACCGATGGCAACATACAGCAGGGGCATGACACTAAGAAACCTATTATGCCCTAGTTACATTACGCAAAAGTTTCAGGAGAATATGGGCTCTTGGGGACCGGATAAACTGAAGGGATTCTTCAGATGCACAAGATGTAATGTATGTAAATATGCTCTGGACAGAACCACTAGTTTCCAATATAACAAATCTAAACAGTATATCCAACAGTAGATCAACTGTAACACTGTAACACTACATTTGTGATATATTGCATAGTATGTACATGACAACAAATATATGTGGGTAGCTCCATCGGACCTCTGAAGGAACGCATACAAAAACACATCAGGGTGATCAGGAACAAGAATACAAATTACCACTTGGCAACACACACTACAACACAATGCACGTGGCCTCAGAAATGATCAACATTAGATTTCATGCACTGGCGCACATTGGGAATAACTCAAGAGGGGGAGATAGAACACTGACCTTAAGAAAGGAAGAAACAAGGCGGATAACTAAAGTGAGGGCAGTAGAACAAGGGCTCAATACTGATAGGGAACTACATGTTTTCTTAAGAGACTGAGTAACACATAAAAAGGTTAAAAAAAAAAACACAGCATGTTATTTGCATTGAGTAATAGTAATTACTAACAAAATAACTAGGCATTACTCTTGGGAATGTGAATTTGGTTACTTATGAATTGTCAACTTGGTATGCACACCTTCAATGTTGAATTCACAAGATTTGCAGAATGCATTAAGACTTGAAAAATACATGTTCTGTGTGAAGATACTCATTTACCTATTTGAAAACAAAGGGTATAGGCACCTTCTCATCCATTATTCTATGTCTAATTAATCTGTATTTTGTTCAAACAAGAACAATGAATATTTCTGCATGCCCCCTTCCTTAAACTTTTCTGTGATGGCATGGATTCGTATATGATGTCTTACCTCCATTCTAATGGGTGACTTTGAGGAAAGGTTTCGTACAATGTGTCCACACCGTTTGTGCTCATGATTGGTTTCACATATACTCTCTCTAAAGTGCACCATTGATTTGGTTACTAGTGCACTGCAAGTGTCTTCATTTTTGTTTCTCTAAATATTACAACTATTTCTTTAAGCATGACGGGACATACAAATATAGCGGGCTCGTTACGCTGGAACCCATACCAGACTACCAGTCCCTTTTCTGTTACACCTTTTTCGGGTCCGTAAAATATGTGGACCTTTTGAGCAACCGGATCTAATACTTCCGGGACGCCAAAACCACTGACACACGTGAGACACGGAATACAGGTAGGTAGTAACATGGGGAGAAAGTGCGAAAGCTTTTGGGTTACTATGCATGTTTTTGAATTTAACGAAAATGTATTTGAATCAGATCGGCAGATGGCTTAACTTTAACCAAGATGTCTGCAATATCAATAAATTAATTTGGTTTACCAAGACTGTGCACATACGATACTTTGGGCACCAAATTATTTGCGATGCCGGGCATAATGGGAACCACACTGGTTTTAAAGGCCAATAAGAATATGGCCTAATAATGGGCAATCTGGGACTACTAGATATTTTGGGGGACTACGAGCAGGATTTTTATATTTTTATAAAAATACTTTTGCACGTTTTAATTTTCGTTACGTATGGCAAGGTCATATCTCCTTGAGGTCAGAATACAGCCTTATTTTTGTTTTCTCTGGTCCACATAATAAATAACATGGGTATGCCAATGTCTCATTTAACAGTGTAACACACATTATATGTGACGTTGACTTCATTTTTGATATCTGGCTCCTTCCAGATGCAGGGGACTTACCATGGCTCTCCATACACTTACTAGCCGGGAGTGATATACATCACGGAAACAGAATCTTTCTTCCAAAGTGGGAGGTTACACATCTATGTCTTTCACTTTCCTCTTATGTGATTTTTTCCTTTAACAAATCACACAGAAATTGTACTTTTAACACCATTACTTCTCTCTAGGACAACTTTCTTGCTGAATAATAGACCACCGGAAACCACTCCTTTAAATCAAGGATAAATATTTGGGAAAACGTGAGGATTACTGGACGCATTCAGAACGCTCAGAATATTAAATTGACCATTGCCTATGACTGTAAATCATATATCGCATGGTAAACAACGTTTACCACGAAACTTTTTCAACGCAGGGAATCACAACGCGGTCGTTACAACAACCGCGTTGTGATTCCACATACCATTACTCCGCAAGTCGGAACGACGACTTGCGGAGGGAGGGGGGTGGGGGGTGGGGGGGGGGAAGTGTTGGATTTAAAATCCAACACCTTCCCTAGTTTCTGCACAGACTGGAGTTGGAATAGTAAATTATACTATTCCAACATCCAGCTTCCCCCCTCCGCAAGTCGTTGTTCCGACTTGCGGAGTAATGGTATGCGGAATCACAACACGGTCGTTGTAACGAAGGACTGGCAAATGACGAACTATACTATTTTCTTCTTGTTAGCATCTTTTAAGGATAACTGCATCTCAACTTTGATGCATCACTTTGTAGGATTATGACTACTCAACCACTATTCTGGGTCAGTTAAAGTGTACATTAAACTAACTTGTTTTATCTTTCGGTGAAGGGTCGAACTTTACCACTCGATTCATCTTATACACTATGGACTTGGCTTCCACCCTCTGCAGGAATGTGCATGAGTAACACTAACCATGACACAGATCTTCTGTGAATATTCACTTATTTGCACAGAACCTGTATGTAATCTAATGAACAGCATACATTTTTGCATGAGGACACAAACTAGGTTTGCTCATCCTTCTTAGAGTTTGGACACCATAAATGTACTTGTATTTTGTTTGAAAATTAGTACATTATTGTTTGCTTGGGAAAAAGGAAAAATGCTGTCAGTCCAATACTTTGTTAGTCAACTCACCCCAGGTCTCCCTCTGCCCCTTACGCATTAGGACTCCTACCTGTATTCCAACATAAGGGCAAGATGCTGGGGGTAGGTCTATCACTGGATCGCTCTGAAATAGGGCCTGTGGATTTGCCAAAACAGGACTACATGTTCTACTGTTACTGCCCATATGGTGACTTCTCGTCGGGCAATGTTCACACTTGCATTAAAAGACAAGGAGGGAGGTGCAGGCTGTGAGCCATGTATGCATGTGTAGGGTTATTTGCTGCTAGTCGTCTAGCATGTTAGAGACTGGAGGGGTAGGGGAGATTGTAAAGGGGGGCTGGCCTGGCTTTATTATATCCCTCAAGGCAGTGCTTAAGGCCTGGGGGCCATTCTGCCGGCTTGTAGTGAGGTCCCTGAGCCCTTGTTCAACCATCAGTAGTTCTAAAATGGGAGAAAGTGACCTTGCAAGTACATTTTTGATTTCCGGAATACAGTGCTCCTTTACTTGGCGGACCCAGGCGGGAGTTGGTTCTGTCCCATTACTTTTTGCCAAGTTCCTAGAGGTTTTGGAGGTGGGCCTTAAGTCTTTAGGGTCTGAAGCAAGACATTTTTCTAACCTCGTAGAAGGATTCAAGCGGTGGCTCTGCACCTGCCGCCTTGCTCTCTTGGTGGTCACAGATGGATGGAGGCTTGTTTCTGGTGAGGTTGCAATGATGCAGCAGCGATTTGCTGTTGTTTCAAGAGGGGAGATTTCTCTTTCGTGCGGTCCAAAGGTGTGGAGGTACTTTCTCCCTCATTGCAAGCAGGAGTGTGGGAGGTGGGGGTAGAGATGAAACTCACTGATGGTGGCAATGCTTGTGAATGCTGGTGGCTAAACCTCATTGAGGTCAATGATAGTCTCCTCTCTGTTAGTTCTATTTCTGTTTTGATGACTCCCATAGCTCTCTGTAACATCCTGTCGATTGATGTGATCTTGGGAGAGAGGGGAATTACGGGGGTGCTTCCTATTGTTTTCTTCTTCCCCATCATAATATTCATGGTACAGTCAAATCAGCTGATGTATGATTTTGCGGTACCACACTTTTTAGGTCTCGCCTGACCCAGCGCATGCGCTGGTCTGGCGAGACTTATTGAGAGGGCTCCAAAAAGTGCTACCAGGCCAGCCTAGAGGTACAGTGCATGTGCGTGGGCGCGCGCGCCGTGCTTTACCACGATTACTTTCACTTTCGCGCCCGCACGGCCGCTTTGATGTTTGATCGTGATCGCGATCACTTTCACTTTCGCGGCCGCTTGGCATAGCCAATAGGTCTCGCTTTTGGGACCTTATAAGTATTTAGTTATGCAACTGTTGCATGGCTAAACACTTACAAGGTCCCAAAGGCGAGACCTATTGGCTATGCCAATGCTTGTTTAAGAAGTCTATGGAACAACTGTAGTGTGCAAAGGACTACAAGAGCACCAAACCTCTGCAGACCGGGTAAAGCCGTAACGCTGATAACAAGACACAGGTGAAACACTGGGGGATGGTTGCAAACCTCCGAACAGGCTAAGAATTAAGGCCCCCTCCAATGAAAAGGAGAGGGATTGTTGTATACTACTGGGACCAAGCACAGACCAAGGCCACATGAAGGCACTTGCTGGATGCAGGCTAGGGGCTGCAGTCTGCCTCAGGAAGGCAGCTGCTACAGGTCAGACTTTTTACAAGCAGGCAAGCACTGACAGAGCAAGCAGGAACAACCAGAGGATACACATGCAGGACACTATAGAAAGGCAGCATGCAGACAACAGTTGTCACTTCCCTCCTTCCGTGCCTCCACCCACACAAAACTGCAGAGGTTGAGCAGAGTAGCACACGATGCAGGGCTACACAGAAATATTGGTATTCATAGTCACAGCGGCTCTGTATCAAATGGAACCCCCTAGCTGTGAGGGACAAGAAACAACAACAGGGGAGAGGAGGATAAAGTCAAGAACAAATGCAAGAACACATGCATTCATATGTCCGTACAATGAGGACCTTGTTGTGGTGCACTTTGAGAGCAAGCCTCATACAGGCATACAAGTGCATAAAGAGAGAGCACTCCCGCCCCTCCCACTGCCCTGCCGTACACCCAAGCTTACCTTAAAGTACACCAGGCGCAGTGTCAAGCAAAGCTGAGCAAGTGCGGCCTAATATCATTGGCTCGGATGCGCAAGCAGCGGCCTGATAGCGTCCTACTCCTACGCAACCTGAAGATCAATGGCGGTGAAATGGACAGCTCCTGTCCAGCCGTGTCACCATCGGGCAGCTCAGAACTGGCCGGTTCCCCCCATCCCTCAGCTCATTATCAGATTCCAGGCCTTTGACCCCACCAACCACAGGGCCAAGTTAATTACTCTGTTTCCCGCCAGGGGGATCAAAGAGCACCCCAAATAGAAAAGGGCCATCAACACTCATTGACTAGAAATCTAAACCTAAATCTAATAATTAGCTTGTCACACTGCACCAGGGCAGGGATAACCCAGACCCAACGGGAACAAAGGAGGGAGCCCAGACCTCTGGAGCCAACAAAGGAGGGGCTCACCTTTGAAGTTTTGGTGGGAAGGGATCAGGCAGTGGTGTCAGTCAAGGGCAGAGCTGAGGCCACCAAAAGAGTTCTTCCCACAGAAGACTTTAACTCACCATTTTGGATTGTCCCAGAATGCTATGCAGGAGGGTTGGAATAGGCTGGATGGGTGATGTGGCAACCCAAAATTGGCCAGGGGGGCCTGTCCCCTAAAACTTTCCATCCCCAATTAAAAACCCTGCATAACAGAGGGACAGTTAAGAAGACCTTGGGTCTCGAGGCGACAACAGCAAAAGGGTGCCCAGCTGCAAGGAGAAGTCACCTGATGCCCCACAAGGAAGCACAAAGGACTTTTACTTCAGCTGACCCCAGGACTGGGAGGGGTTTCTACAGTGTCAGTGCCTTTGCCCCCATTATGCCCCCTGAGGACTAATTGGGGGGGGGGGGGTTGGAGAGGAAGAACCTGGACTCCACTTCCACCTGGTTGCCTTTCAAAAAGCCAGGAGTCAAGACTGATTTGCAAATGGCTGGGTCCAAATTGAAATGATGTGTGCCAAATAACGATGAATTGGGATGCGGCCCGAGTAATTACCAGCGGCTGAGAGTAATTCAAGCATTCCGTCCATCACTTTTTTTGTACACTTTCGCTCCTCCTGATCTTGGCAAATTCCCATGGGGAGGGCCAAGCTCCAGTGTGATAGCACAAAGTGGATTTTTTTTTTTTCAATTAAACTATTTCTTCTGGAGAGGCATGCTTGGGTGCCCCTCCCCGTTTTGATTTCTGCCTCCCAGGGGTCCAGTCTCCCTGATGACTGAATATGACGCAGTCCGGATGTGAGGAAGGGAGCCAATGATAAAGCATGTCAGTCTTGGGTGAGTGAGGGTACTCGTCCTTAAAATGGACTCCTCCCAGAGAAACAACTTCACCACTTCACACACCAACTCACTAATTCTGAAAGGGCATATTTCTAGGCAGGATACTAGCCTCTAGCCCTATGAACCTCATTACGCCGGACGTACTGGAGTGTAAATTTATTTAATGGTGGGATCATTATGTAACTGATTAGGCTGATCCCGTGATCCCCGTGTGAATACTATATAGTACAGCCTTTGGTTGTGGATCACTCTTTGCCTCTGAAGCAGTAGATACAACAGTGTCTCACTTCTACTGGACTTTCTGCTCACATTCTGAGAGGCTCATGATTGTCAGGTCCAAGCAGTACTCACCACAACATACACCTAAACACGGAGCACACTATGGCAGAGTGTGCAGGACTAGCCTTTGATGAGGAGATGGTACAACGTATCCTACAGACACCTAGCTTCATTTAGATCCCACCGTAGCTCCTACGCAAGTGGAAGACTGGGCAAAATTGTCTGTTTTAAAGAAACAACACACACGCATTATGATGTGTGCAGCAATCCTTACAGGGTGCCTAAGAGGCAATATAGCCCCACAGGGACTTATAGTGACCAACGTTCCAAGACTATTTCCGGACAATAAAGTTTCCAAGAAAAATTGGTCCCTTGTGTCATGGAGATGCACAAGGCACTGGCTAATTCTTTTGATAAACACGGCCAAGGAAACTGCAGAAGTATTGTTCATTGAAATCCAACAAATGGAATTACAACTTAAAGGCACAATTTCCTTGACTGCATATAAAAAGAAACTTGAGGAGGTCAACTTAACACTCAGAGAGACAAGAGAAGGTATCTTGAAAAACAAAATTAACAAGCTGAGGAAGGATATGGAACGGTTTACACAAGAAAGGGCATATCCGTACCTGGCAGATGCCTACACGACAATAGTACCAAAAAAGAACACCAAGAGAGGAACCAAAGGATGGCGCTAAGGTACTGATGAGTAGACCTTAAACTTGGATGACTGGAGCAACACAGAGGAGTCCGACTCTAGGGGCTCAAGTGAACCATCAAGACCAAGAAAACATCGAAGCAGGGGTTTCTTTGAGCACAATCATCCGCCACCACCGCCCAACCCGTGGTGGCCACCACAACCCTGGAGATACCCGGTCCAACCATTTTAACCACCTCACTCTGGAGGCATGGGTTATCAGCCTTTTTTTGGGCAGGGCCGTGGAAGACGACGATGAACCAGGGCAACACAGCCAGATCAAGTAGACCAACAGAGACCACACATACAGTGGGACCCAGCGATCGAGCAATGGGTGACAAGTAGCATGTCCAAAGGCCTGCCGCCCTCGACAAGCCAGACATCAACTTAATAGTGAATCTCAGCTAGATAATCTTGACCCCTCTTGAGACTGAAGTCCTTAACAAGGGCCTGGAATTTGTGCCCCTGCATCTGGGTGATGATTTCACAACACACATTGAGTTCTCAATTCTTAGGAAAAATCTGACTGTCATTCTTTTTTGACAAGAAAGACGGTGATCACATTGACCTCAATGTCAACACTGGACTCAGGAACAAATCCACCTTCAACCCTCCACTACATCTAGTCCCACCAGAAGTTGCCACTTTCGAGAAAGCTGTCATTAAGGATTTTGAACAGAAACCCAAGGGGAAAAAACCCTTTTTAATATCACAAAGACAGAAAAAGACTGCCTCAAGGATCTAGGATCAAACAAGACAACTATTAAACCAGCGGATAAGGGCAGAGCCATGGTGATTATGAACAGCACTGATTACCATCAGGAATGCCTCCGCCAACTTAGCGATCACCGGTATTACCAAACCTTACAAAATTACCCAACTCAGACTATAGAAAACCATCAAGACTAGTGGAGAGAGGGAACGAAGTGGGCTGGATCACTAGGAGTGAATCAGAATTTTTACAACCAACTCATCCCAAAGTTCCATATTTTTACATACTCCCTAAGATTCACAAACCTACAAGACCACCGCTTGGAATATCGATAGTGTCTGGGATCGGCTCACTTTTGGAGCCTTTATAACAATTCATGGATTGGTTCTTACGACCTTTGGTGTCACAGATGCCGCCCTACCTCCAGGATACGAAGCATATTCTGAATACATTGACGGACATCATTTTCGATCCCACCAGACATTTACTTGTCTCCTACAATGTATAATCTCTATACAACAATATCCCGCAGGATGACACACTGAAGACCATTAGAGATCTACTTGATTCCAGAACACAAGAGGACATGACACTAATCTCGTTCATATTAGAATGTGCAACTATCGCAATGAAGGAGAATTTCTTCCAGTACCAAGAACACCTGTATTGGCAAATTAATGGTACTTCAATGGAGAGCACCTTTGCCCCAAGCATGGCAAATCTATACATGCACAATTTTTAAACATCATGCAACTACCCTCCAAAAAAAAACATACACTGAGAATCTGAAAATTATGAGAGGTATATAGATGACATTTTGGTGATCTAGGAAGGCGACACAGACACTCCACGCATTCTCAGACTGGCTGAACACCAGGAACCCCAATCTAAGATTTACCTGCGAATACAGTAATGATTCCCTACCATTCCTGGATCTCTTGCTATACCCCAAAGATGGCAGAATTCACTCAGAACTCTACACAAAGCCCATGGTGACTATCTCCCTTCTGAGCTACAACAACTTCCACCCTCGCGCACTAAGAGATGAGTTGCCAGTAGGGCAATTCTTGCAATTAAGGAGGAACTGTACAGAAGTGACAAAATTCAAAAAACAACACTCAGAAACAACTTATCCCAGGGGGCTTGGCTAGCAGCCGTCAAGAATGGCCGCTGCCTAACGGAGCTCCCGATCCCCGCATGATATAGCGATATATCCTGTGCCATCCATGGACATAAAGACACAACGGAGAGGTGGCGTCGAACTCTCTACCTGTGGGATTGAGGCTGGTGAATCCTGAGGGCGAACAGCGGGCATTAGGGACCCTACTACATGAGCCCTGACGGCAGCAGCAATGGCAGATTTCTACGGCTGGAGGCAGTCTCTTGCGGCGTGTGGCAGTTCCGATGTGCCCAGCGGAGCCCTGATGGCTGTGAGGGAGGCGGCGGACAACCGATGGTCGCACCGCGAGTGAGCTGGGGCTGTGGCGGTAAGAGCTGGGTGACTGACGCCTCGGCCTGGGGTCCTGGAGTGGAGGCCAGCTGAGCGCGATCTCCCGGAGACATAGTGAGGAGCCCGGGCGGGAAGCGGTGCCGGCGAGACCCTGGTGGCTGGCCCGGTACTCCGGCAGAATTCAGGGCATTGCGCATCGAAAGGAGGTCTGCTGGGCTGTGTTGCCCGCCGCGCTGGAGGAAACGGCGCGCGGCGGCGGAAGAGAGTGTGAGGCCTGGAAGAGATACGGTGGTGGGCCCTGCTACGCGAGGCTCCGGTCGCGGGGCCTGATTGAGTTGGGTGGTGGCACACAGCTTCTGGGAGATTGGAGAGGGTTGGAGGTCTGACTCTCCGTGTCTGCATATAAAATGCATTCCAGGTTGGATTTGATACCTGGAACCCACCCCCCCCCATCCTCCCTCCTCTGTAGCCAGTGTACCGGACGTCCTCCGGGGGGGGGGCGATGATGTAAATTGCACCCTCAAGATCGGACCCTACGCCACGAAGCACGGTCGATGGAGGCTTGGAGGCCCTAGCAGTGGGCCGTGATAGACGTACCGGGGGCACTTGTGGCGGGGCCGGGTGAGTGAAGCAGCGGCCACTCTGGACTTTGCGGGAAGGGCTAGATTTTGGCCCCCATAGGGCCTGGACGTGCCTGCGTGGTAGTGACTCATACCCCCTGGGGGGCACCCTGCAGTGATTTGTGTTGAGACCGCAGAAATACTGCCCGTCTCTGGGTCCCGGAACAACTCGGGAGTGAAATATAATCGGACTTGCCCTATACCCCGGAGTGGCGGTGCCTCGGAGCCGGCAGCCATTCCCGCTGGAAAAGCGGGCAGCGGGTTGGGAGGCGGAGGCAGAAGCCTTGGAGAATCTGTTTGGATAGGTGCTGGGCTGCTCATTGGCAACGTTGACGTCTGGCGATAGCCGTGGTAGCCCCGGGGTCTCTCTTGGCCCCCGTGACGCCGATCTGCATACATGGCGACGGGCGGCAGAGGCCCTAAAGCGAACGCTCAGAAGCAACTGGCCAAGTTTGCCTGGTCTAAGGCAGGGGATACGGGTGAGCCGTAACACATGGAGAAAGAAGACGGGCCTGCTGTCCCCAAACAGGGACCAGAGCCAACGCTACATGATGTCATGTCGGCGATTAATGGAGTGCCCACGTCGCTGGACTCGGTCACTGTGGAAGTCTCTCTCATCAGGGCAGACTTTAGGAAGATGGACGACCGGGTGAAGGAGCTGAAGATTGCTACTACGGCCTTGCAAACAGATACGTCAGAGCTCCAAACACAGATGGTTGAGATGCAAAAGAAGCAGGGTCGAATGGCACAACAACTGGACGACTATGAAGGCCGCGCCCGACGCAATAATATACACATTTTGGGGGTTCCGGAACGGGCAGAGGGGCTTGCCGCTGATCTCTTTGTTGAAGAACTAATTACTGCGTATCTCAAGCCCAAGACATTGTCCAGCTACTTCTCGATTGAACGGGCTCACAGAGTGCCGGGGGGAAGGCCGTTAAATATAAGATCCACCACTATATTGACTGTTCGACAAAATACGTTGTTTATGCCATACGATGCAAATGCCTTAAAATCTACGTGGGTAGTACTATCAGATGTTTAAAAGAAAGAATGGTGGAACATTTCAGAGCTTTAAAAAATCTGGACTTGAGATACCCCCTTGTAAATCATGCTAGGAATTGCCTAAGCCAGAGTGGCAAACTATCCTTTTCTTTTCATGGGATAGAGAATGTTATGAGAATATGTTATGGATATTATGGAATTGAGGGCAAGAACATGGTGTGTAGACTATATCTTCTTCTTGGTGGATGGCATCCTATACACGACATGGTGGTAGCTTTATATTTCTCGGTTTCTGTTTCTCATTTTTCGTCTTTTCGGTGGAGGTTATGCTAAATTTTATTTAGCAAAGGGGGTTTACAATCAATGTATTATGTGTTTAATTTACAGCCCTGAGGAAGTCATTTGGCAATTTACCATTGACGAAACACGTGTTGGCTGTTGGGTTGTATGAATTGAAAACGACAGTGCATACGACTGTACTAATTCAAATAAGAATTGGCTGTATTATGTGACGGTATCGTGAACAAACAAGTCTTGGAGAAGAATCACGGAATTTGAAAATAAAGACTGTTTATTACTCCTTTGGACTTTACTACAAATTAAATCTGGAGTTTGATTCTTTTTGTATTATAAGGATAGATAAATTGTTATTGCTCAGGGAATAATTTGTCTATATCAACAATTGCTTTGCAGTTGTATAATTTCGGCTTGGGGTGGTAGCTGTTTCCCTTTGATGCAATTAATGTGAACCCAGCCAGTTACATTAACCAATAGACGATGCGCAATTGAGACCTCACCACCTTTCTAATTTGATTTATCTGTTTGAGGTTGCAGCAGGTCTTGAGGTTCACCATTAAGGTGTTTAATATTTGAAATAATGTGCTCTAGGAATGAGAGAAGTAAGGTAGCAGAGGACTTGTTTAAAAATCTTCATGCAGGTGTGTCGATTAATAAAGCAATCAATTCAGGGAATAGGCCCAATGAAGGGATAAAGGCGAAATTTGTGAGACTTGAAAGGTTAAGGAAAACCGAGATTTCCAAATGGTGGGATGGAGCTACATTAAAGGGAGTACCTAAGGTTAGAAAGAATTCCTAGGGGTTTAAGAGCACAAATATTCCCGACGTATGACGATTTGGAAGAAGATCTTCTCCTATTATGGGAGAAAGAATTAACAGGAAACTCCATGCGTTTGATGAATATTTTAATTTGAAATGCGGACAGGAAAGTCTCTAAGGTAGCAGTGGAGGTAGACCGGTTGGAGAACGAAATCCAGGAGTTAAATTTGGAGGAATTGACCAAAAAGAATTATGTCATATTAGAGGAGATTTTGGGTAAATATGAGCAGGATATTAAAGAAAGAAAAGAACAAACTAAAAAGAGATGAAAAGGATTATTGTAGCGGAAGAGTTTTTACATTTGCTAAGAAATTTGATAATTTGGTTAAACAGGATTTGCAGAGAGTTGGAAGTAAAACATCATTATTGGACATAGTATTGCCTCATCTAGTACAGTATCTAGTTTCTAGTTTGGGTGATGAGGCGACAGTGGAAGGTGCAATAGGTGGCAGCCCTGCAAATTCTTTTTTACGGGAGATTCAGAGAATCCGAATGGGCAACAAAGAACCAGGCATCATACCCTGAGAGGGGCGTCAAAGACAAAAAGAGGGACCCGGGGGGGGGGCGTGGGGGGGGGGGTGAATGGGAGGAATCCAAGGGTAAGGGAAGGAATGCATACCCGTTCCTGGAACAAGAGCAAACAGTAGAGATGATACATAATAATGAAATTCAGGTGATTAACTTGTCAAATTTGGTATTGTCTAAGGATATGGTTTCGGTATTGGGTAAAGGGATGAGCTTTTGCCCTACTCCAAAATGTGATATGGCTAATGTAAAAATTGATTTGAACAGATTTATCAGGAATTTGAAATTGAAAAAATATTTTGCAACTAATCCTGTGAATAAATCTATAGAGTATCAACAAGTGAGTGTGGGTAACCAATCTATTCAAGATATTCGAGATACTGTATTACTTCTTTCAATTACAGAGAATTAATATGATCCAATAACTTTAAGTCAGGTCTTGGAAGAATTAGAACACCGTACAGATGCTAGTGTAGATAGTGGTTTAAATCCTAAATCTAGGTGGACACCGCAACTCCCTAGCGGGATTAAAATTGAGGTGTTTCACAAGATGGTGATCAATGAACTCGATAAATATGAAAATGTAATGAGAAGTAAACATAACTCTTTGTCCAAAACCCACAACCTTACGAAAGGTGAACAAATTGCCCTTAAAATGCTACGCACTAATAAAAGCATTATCATACGAGAGGCCGACAAGGGCGGAAATATGGTGGTTATGGAAAGATCTGATTATGAGGCAGTAATATTTAGCCAATTATCTAATGAACAATGCTATGTAAAATTGGCTAATAACCCCATTTTTGAGATAACCCGTATTGTCAACTCAGAACTTAAAAAGTGGAATATCAGAGGCCTACTGAATGATGATGAGTATGCATATTTGAGTATTGTGAAACCACGCTTTCCTTGCCTTTACATGCTCCCAAAAATTCATAAAGATGCTGCTAGACCACCAGGAAGACCGATCGTGTCCGGTATGGGGGGCCCTATGGAAAAAGTGTCAGAATTTGTAGACATCTTTTTACAGCCATATGTATCCAATCTGGCTTCCTTTATTAGGGACACCAAACATGTATTGAATGTTTTGGTGGACTTGAATTGGGATGCTACCATGACATTGGTAACATTAGACGTGGTATCACTGTATACTGACATTAAACACGACCAGGGATTACAGGCTCTTGAATATTTTCTTTATAAGAGACCAATTGAAATGCTGGAACACTCGGACATGTTGATTTTTATGTCACGTCTAATTTTGGAGCATAATGTCTTTCTGTTTAAGAATGAATGGTATAGATAAAGATGCGGAGTAGCGATGGGCTCGAGATTTGCGCCGTCTCTGGCTTGTCTCTTTATGGGAAGGTTCGAGATGGAGCACGTCTGGGGTTCCGGGGGTGCAAAATGGCAGGAGTATATAGTCTATTATGGAAGATACATAGATGACTGCTTCATAATTTGGACTGGAAGCAATGAGGAGTTGCAAAATTTTTTTGATTACATGAATGATAATCAATATAATATGTCATTCACTATGTCATTTAGTCAGGAGAGTATAGTATTCCTCGATACAGAATTGTTTGTGGCAGATGGTAAAATCAACAGTAGACTTCATAGAAAAAGTACCTCCTGTAACTCTACATTATATGCGACTAGTGCACATCCTAAAGCTCAGATAAATGCAATACCCTATGGTGAATTATATAGGGCACGTAGAAACAATAGTAGGGACGAGGACTTTCTTAGCTGTGTTAAAGAAATGGAAGTGCATTTCATGAATAGGGGCTATCAGAAGGACACCGTTTGTAAAGCGAAACAGAGATCACTTAAATTACGAAGACAGGATACCTTGAAATCTAAAAGACAGCGAGATGATAACAAAGTGCAATGTGTGAGAATGGTTACAAATTACCACCCTTGGTCCCATAAGATTTATAATATACTTCAAAAACATTGGCATTTATTAACATCGGATTTCATTACAAGACCGGAGGTTACATTATGCAATAACTTTTATTGCTGCCCAAGATATGCAGCCCTTCAAAGTGTAACCATTACATCATAAATGAAACATTCTAACACAGCATAGCAAAGCGCCATAGCAACCAAGTGTCTTCCTCTGTTATTCGCTGCTCTGGACAAGTTAAGTACAACTTCTCAGTGTCTCTTTACCTTTTCAGTATTTATAACATGTTTTAGCTAAGATAGTTGTTTCAACTGTTTTTTATAATGACTGTCTGCATAATGACTATTCATCGTCTGTTTAATATCTGTACATGATTTAACAAATTTTTAAATCGCCTTTGCTCTTATATTGTACATACCTTTTTGCCTGTACCTTCCTTTCAAGGTTTTTTCCCGCTTAAGTAGGTTTTCTTCTTTCTCCTTACCCCTCCAATTTATGGTCGGGCTTCTTTCCTTTTCTACCGCATCGCGATCTGCCATGTCCTTCCCGCCCCCCTCATAGGCCCGGAAGAAGCAGAGAGCTGACGCTCTCCTTCGCGTACATCTCCGTACATGGACCGAATTTTCCCCTCTCAATCGTGTCACCGAGGCTCCCTTCGGGATGCGGGCACGGTGAGTCTTATCTTCGTCCGGGACTCGTCAACGAGTCTCGGACGAGTGCATTCATTTGAATTACTGCGGAGCAGTGCGATTCACTTTACCTTGCCGTGTGGTCTCTCTGTTTTTGGCGTTACCTCCTTCCGGGTCCCCTTTTAGTGGGACCCGCCCTGCCAAAAAATTTGACCCGAGAGGTGAAAATTAGACGAAACCACGAGCGTTGCCATGGGAACGGACAGCCGATCCAACGGACTTGTTTTTGCTCGATTGGATCAGCTGTTCGTTACTCGCGTGTGCTTGTTTGGGACAGATACATTGGAAATGATTAAATTCTGCCGTTTTTACGCCCGCTTTGGCTTACACGCCTGCTAACTACCCGCTTGGGCTGATTTCTAAACCAAATCTTGGAATAATAGTTTCTCAGACTCTGGAAACGAGCTTTCCTTTTGATATTCAAGGCTAAATCCCTTAAAAAAAATAAAAGGGAAGAATATTTGGTCTTTTGCTCCCCATAGGATCTGAAGAATATTGGTTTTTTTTCCTCCCAATAGGATCTTACTATGTCTCAAGGTGACGCTCAGTCTACCAATGACTCAAGCCTTACTGAGTCCTCGTTAATGAACCTTTTCGAGAGGGAAATTAAAAATACACTAAAGGAGGCTGTAGAGTCAGCTTTAAGTAAAAGGAAAAGAAGTAATGCGAATAATGAGAGCTCTTCATCTTCGGATGAAGAACATGACCCCGCTCCAGTTAAAAGCGGAAAAGCCACCAAAAAAACGAAGCACATTGAACCAGCTAGTCTACGCGCTTCCTGTAGATGCAGAATCTTATCTCTTGGTAGCCTGTGCGCTACAAAAGACCTGGGTGCCCCGAGCGGCACGCAAAGAAAGAGCGACCTGAATGGCGCAAAGAGTTTGGGTGTCCCCCGCGACACTATAAGATCTGGTGCTTATCTCAGCACGGTTGACCTTGATGTTGATGACGACGAATACCTGTCTCCAAACGATATGACCGAGGACGCAAACGAATACGTCTTTGACCCTCACGAAAAAATGGAGGTTGACCTCGACCAAGATTTGGGGGATTCTATTCCACATCCTAGCAACATCGTGAGGGACCCCTCTGGGTCCGAGATGTTTAACCCTTCTAAAATTTCACACCCAAGGCGTTCTGATTGGTGGCCCATGGACCATGTCGCAAAGTTCATTAAGGCATGGATCCGAAGACCTCTAGAAAGTAATATTAGAAACTTAATGAGGTCGGAGTGTCCGAAACCCTTTCTAGACAATAAAGCGTGCTTAACCCCAAACCTAGATCCAGAATTACTCACCTTTCTCTTCAAGTCTGGGAGAGACCCACGTAAAGGTCTGGAGCGTTGTCTGAAACAATCTCAGGACAAGTTATTGGACAGCCTTGGTCCCCTCGCTAGAATCCTAGATCTAGCTGAGGAATCTGCAATGAATGGTTCCCCTGTCAATACAGATCTCCTCAGAGGTTGGAGTCAACATGCTATTTGCCTTCTGGGTAACGCAAACGCAAACCTAACATCGGAAAGGCGTAGAGCCATCCTAATGCGGATGAACCCAAAGTTGGGAGATTTAGCCAACAAAAACATCCAAGAGGATCCCAATGGCCTTCTCTTTGGTGAGGCCTTTATCAAAACATTGGGGAATTACATCTCAACTTTTTCCGCATTTAATAGAGCACAGAGCAATATGAGGAGATTGTTCGGCGGAAGAGTTTTTGGAAGGGCTGGCAGGGGAGGACCGTCTGCCAGCCGAGGTTTCAGCAGGTCCTCTTACAACCCCTTTCAGCGAGGTTCGTCAAGATACTATCGGGGAAACAACAATTTCTACCCCCAGAGAGGCCGCAGTTCTTGTGCCCGAGGCGGGAACAGTCACGGAAGATTTCAAGGACAACCAGGTAAGTCCATGTGTTGGTTCTTCCCTCCCAAGGGTAGGGGGAAGACTTTTAGAGTTCAGTCACAATTGGTCTACCATAACCAAAGACGCACGGGTCCTAGAGACCGTCAGGGGTTTCAAAATAGATTTTATCACAACTCCCTTCCAAGAGAGAGTGCCCAGGGAACTTTCCCTAACCAAAGAACAATCTTCACTAGTAGACATAGAGGTCTCACAGATGTTATCCAAAGGGGCGATCCAGGTCATTTCAGACACAAGTGTGGGTTTTGTAAGTACAATCTTCCTGGTAAAAAAGAAAGAAAAGGGTTGGCGCCCGGTTATAAACCTAAAGGCTTTGAATTCTTTCCTTGTGTACAGACACTTCAAAATGGAGGGAATTCACCTCTTGAGGGACATCCTGCAAGAAGAGGATTGGCTTATAAAATTGGACCTGAAGGATGCGTATTTTACGATCCCTATGGACCCTTTATCTCAGAGATTCCTACGTTTCGTGTGGAGAAACGTAACTTATCAATTTCGTTGTCTTCCCTTCGGTCTATCCTCGGCTCCTTGGTGTTTTACAAAGATCATGAGACCAGTGGTTTCATCCCGAAGGAGAAGAGGAGTTCGTCTAATTATCTATCTGGACGATATCTTACTGATGTCCCAGAGCAAGGACGAATTGTTGACCCACATGAAATGGACTATAGACCTTTTAGAGAGTCTGGGTTTCATTATCAATGTAGAGAAATCCATCATGATCCCTTCACAAAATCTAGAGTTCCTAGGGTTTCAAGTCAACACCCCTATAACTCAGTTACAACTTCCACAGAAAAAGTTAGCAAAGATAAAAAAAGGAGGTCTCTTATGTCCTTTCAAGGGAATCAGTCAGCTTAAGGGAATTAGCAAGGATAATAGGTCTTTTATCTTCCTCGATTCAAGCGATTTCTCCGGGGCCTTTACACTACAGGGCCTTACAGAGGCTGAAGTCTTCAGGGCTAAGACAAGGCCTTTGGTACTCAGACCTTCTCCCCCTGTCATTGGAAGCCCGGGAAGATCTTCTTTGGTGGCGCCACAACCTAGACAGCTGGAATGGAAAGGCGATTTTCGGGAACATTCCGGAAAACACACTAGAATCAGATGCAAGCAGTCTGGGTTGGGGTGCAAGATTAGGGAGTTTGGAAACTGGAGGGAGATGGTCCCAGAAGGAACTTTCCTTACACATAAACAGTCTGGAAATGATGGCCAGCTTGAACGCTCTAATGAGTTTCAAGGATATATTGAAAAACAGCGTAGTTCTTATCAAGCTAGACAACTTTACAGCTGTTTCTTACATCAATCGCTTGGGTGGAGTTAAATCCAAAATCCTTGCGGACCTGGCACAAAGGATTTGGTACTTCTGTTGGAATCAAAAAATAATTCTAAGAGCAGAATTCATCCCAGGCCATTTGAACACAAGAGCAGACTGGAATTCAAGGTTCCTGAAGGATTCAAGCGATTGGAAACTCAGTCCTTTGATTTTTCAGAAACTACAGCTCCTTTGGGGTCCTTTCAACCTGGATCTCTTTGCGAGCAGGCTAACCTTTCAGATAGATCAGTTTTTCAGTTGGAGACCGGACCCTCTAGCTCTTGCAGTGGACGCTCTCCTTCAATCATGGGACACACCCAGCTGTTATGCGTTCCCTCCTTTCGCACTAATTCAGAGAGTACTCTTGAAAGTTCGAACGGAGCGTTGCTGCAATGTTCTAATCACTCCTTTTTGGAGTTCTCAAGTTTGGTTCCCAGCCGTGATGGAGTTGGCAATAGATTTTCCACGTTTCATCCAAGGGAGTTTGGATCTCCTTCAGGGCCCAGATGGGGAAGTACACCCTCTTCTCTCAGAAGGAAAAATGAACCTTCTTGCTTGGAAGATTTCAGGGGTTCAAGAAGATATTCTGGCCTTTCGGGAGAAGCTAAAGTTCTTCTGGATGAATCTTGGGCTCCAGGAACAAGAAGATATACCGGTTCTTGGAAAAAATTGCATAGTTGGTGCCTGGAACGGGACTTGGATTCCGTGGATGCACCTGTAATTGAGGTGGCGAACTTCTTAGCAGAATTATTTAAGTCAGGCCTTTGCTATAGAACGGTTAATTGTTATAGATCAGCAATTTCCGCAGGACATTCTTTACTAAATGATTTTTCAATAGGTTCTGACCCCCTAATTCGCAGGGTGATGAAGGGAATTAAACTCAAACGCCCTCCTAAAGCTAGGTAGGATTCTTTATGGAATGTAAACCTCGTTTTTGAACTTTTTTCTTCTTGGCCTGATAATTCTTCACTAACAAGAAAGCAACTCTCCATTAAGTTAGCTACCTTATTATGCCTTATATCCTTCAGGCGCGTGTCAGACGTTAAAGCATTAGAGATTTCTAATAGATTTTATTCTCCTGATGGCGTGTTGTTTGAAGTTTGGAAAAGAACTAAGACTATGTCAGAAAATATTTTCTATCCCTCCTTTTTTGACTGTCCCAAACTCTGTGTGGTAAGTTGTATGAAAGTTTATGAAGAGAAAATGAGTGTTTTGAGACCTACTAATGAGAATCAGTTACTGATTTCCTTTGTTAAACCCTACAAAGCTGTTTCTTCTGCTACTATCTCTAGATGGGTTAGAACAGTGATGATGGATGCCGGTATTGACCTTTCAAAATTTGGTGCTCACTCCTCTCGTGGAGCTATGGCTAGCAAGGTTTTCTGGGGTGGAGGTTCACTTTCAGATATCCTCAAAGCAGCTGATTGGTCAAATGCTTCAACCTTTGTTAAATTTTACCTTAAGCCTGTAGAACATGTAAGCAACATAGCATTGCAAAGCTTTAAACTTGCATAATGTAGCCTACGGTCTTGTAATGAAATGACGATTCTCCAATTATCATACAGAGAGAATCTTGATTTCATTAAAGACAACGGAGACTGACATTATCCCTCCCACCGCTCCTCTGGTGGTTGTTTATCTTTGACCTTGTTGCTTTTCAAATTTATTTTCTTTTCCAGATTCAACTTCCTTATAAATCTTGATCATCGTTCAACGTGGATGAAGTTGTCTTAACGTTTCACAGCTCTAAGAGGAAGACACTTGGTTGCTATGGCGCTTTGCTATGCTGTGTTAGAATGTTTTATTTATGATGTAATGGTTACACTTTGAAGGGCTGCATATCTTGGGCAGCAATAAAAGTTATTGCATAATGTCAACCTTCGTTGTCTTTAATGAAATCAAGATTCTCTCTGTATGATAATTGGAGAATCGTCATTCCACAACAAATGCCCACATTTATAACAAACCAAGTATCTCATATAGAAAAGGTGCTACACTACGCAATCGGATTAGCCCAAGTTATCCCCAAAATAAAAGATCTGACTATACGTGGTTAAACAAACTAAACGTAGGCTCTTTCAAATGTGGGCACTGTAGTATGTGCAAATTTGCAGAACATGGAATATTGGATTTTCAATATAATGGTTCAGTTAAATATAAGATCCACCAACATATTGACTGTTCAACAAAATATTTTGTTTATGCCATACGATGCAAATGCCTTAAAATCTACGTGGGTAGTACTATCAGATGTTTAAAAGAAAGAATGGTGGAGCATTTCAGAGCTTTAAAAAAACTGGACTTGAGATACCCCCTTGTAAATCATGCTAGGACTTGCCTAAGCCAGAGTGGCAAACTATCCTTTTCTTTTCATGGGATAGAGAATGTTATGAGTGATAACCATGGAGGCAATAGGGAACTCAAGGTACGCCAATGTGAAGCAAGATGGATTTTGAATCTCCATGTTGTGGAACAGGGACTTAATGTTGACTCTGAGCTACAGTATTTTTTGGGGTACTAAATTGTTGGACATTTCTGTATGAAAATGATAAATTTGTGCCAATCTGTTACCTATATCAATAGATATCATTATATGATATTTGGCCGCATGTAACATTGCAATTTTTGGTTATGGAATGTAAAGTATAGATCTATTGGCCATCTGACAGATCTCAATACTATATGTTATTTATGACATTGAGAGTGCTATAAAATGCTATTACTGTTATATGACAAACGCAGAATAATGGCATTTATCTGATGGTCAAGTTATGGAATCTGAATATGGTTTCTATATTATCTGGTACATCAATAGTAAGACACTAGTAAGTATTTGTGGATATGTAAAAAAGTGATATAATGTGCTCTATTATTTGGGAACTGTTTAACAATAATATATGTTACTGTAAAAATTATTTTGTTTAACACTTGCATTTTGCGGTGTTGGTGCCTCTCTCTAATGGGTTGAGCTGCTGCTTTGTTAGTTTTCCTTTTCCTTTCTATTTTTGTTTCCTTCTTGTGCTACTCAATTGTTGTGAATTAGATATTCTAAGTAGGACGTTTGAACAGGTAGGACTACCTTTGCTCGTTGTTTGAATTTTAGCCTAATTACTTATGGTCGTGTAGACTTAGTAAGAATAGGTGGTTTGATGAATTTGATTGATATTCTCTTATCGTTTGGTTAAATTACGATAAGTTTTTACCGTTTCAAGATGGCACCCGTATATGGGTAACAATAACATAATTAGTAAGCGTTATATCGCTCTTCCTTTTAGCTTAAACTGTTATAGTAATTTTGGACTTGTTAAAAATATGTGTTGGTTAACTATTCGACCTCTAATACTCCCTTTTTACAAATTTCATAAATAATTTTAGTATTATGGCAAACACTCGTATTGTTCTATAGTGGCATTTACTATTGCGGTACTTGTTTGCGAAGCAAGTGGATAGTCCGCTTTTTGTTTCCGTTATATTGAATAAATGCGGTTGGAAACATGGCACTGGTGCAACATGCCAAATCTTTTTCGGCAGAACACGCTGCTTATTATTGTCCCGTCACGGGAGGTGAGTACATAAAAGTCAGGGTCGAAAGTTGTATTTTAAAATTTGTTATGAGCCAGAGGTGGTTGTGGATTAAATATGTTCGAGAAAGATATGATTTTAAGGTGTTTTCGTAAGACTTTGTTTCAGAAATAATTAGGGCGGTTTTGAATGGGCTTGGTAGTCGACATATTTTATGACGACCTTTATGGTTGAAACAACACTGTATTTTTTATATTAGATGACTTTAGACGGAAAGCGCCTTGGACCGGTATTGGAATTGAATATACTGATTACACAGAATTGACAGTGAGAATTTCTCAAAACTTTTGGTGAGTGGATGTTTAAACGATGAGGGGAGATATAATAAAAGTGATATATATGTGTAATACAATATCAGGATTATAACTGATGGTGAATTTTGGTGTTCTATTCATTATTTTAGATCTTACGAATATGAGTAGTGCGTATATTACTTTATCCGTCTAAGGTCAGTAGCGTTACATTGAGAATGGTTATGCATGTGAGTTTTTTATTGGTTTTCGTTTGATTTTATTTTGAATTTTGGATTCACGTCATTCTATATTCACGTTATGGATATTATGGAATTGAGGGCAAGAACATGGTGTGTAGACTATATCTTCTTCTTGGGGGATGGCATCCTATACACGACATGGTGGTAGCTTTATATTTCTCGGTTTCTGTTTCTCATTTTTCATCTTTTCGGTGGAGGTTATACTAAATTTTATTTAGTAAAGGGGGTTTACAATCAATGTATTAAGTGTTTAATTTACAGCCCTGAGGAAGTCATTTGGCAATTTACCATTGACGAAACACGTGTTGGCTGTTGGGTTGTATGAGTTGAAAACGACAGTGCATACGACTGTACTAATTCAAATAACAATTGGCTGTATTATGTGACGGTATCGTGAACAAACAAGTCTTGGAGAAGAATCACGGAATTTGAAAATCAAGACTCTGTTTATTACTCCTTTGGACTTTACTACAATTTTAATCTGGAGTTTGATTCTTTTTGAATTATAAGGATAGATAATTTGTTATTGCTCAGGGAATAATTTGTCTATGTCAACAATTGCTTTGCAGTTGTATAATTTCAGCTTGGGGTGGTAGCTGTTTCCCTTTGATGCAATTAATGTGAACCCAGCCAGTTACATTAACCAATAGACGATGCGCAATTGAGACCTCACCACCTTTCTAATTTGATTTACATGGAGAAAGAAGACAGGCCTGCTGTCCCCAAACAGGGACCGGAGCCGACGCTACATGACGTCATGGCGGCGATTAATGGAGTGCGCACGTCGCTGGACTCGGTCACTGTGGAAGTCTCTCTCATCAGGGCAGACTTTAGGAAGATGGACGACCGGGTGAAGGAGCTGAAGATTGCTACTACGGCCTTGCAAACAGATACGTCAGAGCTCCAAACGCAGATGGTTGAGATGCAAAATAAGCAGGATCGAATGGCACAACAACTGGACGACTATGAAGGCCGCGCCCGATGCAATAATATACACATTTTGGGGGTTCCAGAACGGGGGCCTGCCGCTGATCTCTTTGTTGAAGAACTAATTACTGCGTATCTCAAGCCCAAGACATTGTCCAGCTACTTCTCGATTGAACGGGCGCACAGAGTGCCGGGGGGGAAGGCCCAAGGCTGGTGCCCCCCCCAAGGCCCCTAATAGCCAGAGTTTTCAACTTTCGAGACCGAGACATTATCCTGCAGACGGCGAGGTCCAGTCCTCCCTTGAAGGAGGATAATTATGAAGTCGCCTTCTTTCCGGACTTCATAGCCAAGGTCCAGGCCCAGCGTCGAAGTTTTCAGGCAGTGAAAAGAGAACTCCGTGACTGTGAAGTGAAGTATGCAATGCTCTTTCCGGCGAAATTGACAGTGGAATCGGATGGCAAAACGTGGTTCTTCGAGTCACCGGAGGAAGTATGGGACTGGATGGAAGGATGGAGCAATGCTGGAAGCCAAAGAAGAGACCGGGCAAGTAGATCGGGCCTGCAAAGGAACAGCTGTACAGAAGTGCAGGGCGGCGACTCAGCAGACACAGGAGGTCCTGCTCTGGAGCAGGAATGAGACACTCCTTAGGGGGCCCAGGCGGCGTTTGGCCCAAGTAGCAGAGTAAGAGTGGTGAAGCAGAGACATGGCTCCAGCTGCGACCTCACATAGGACACTGAAGGTGGGCGATGGTAATCTGGTAAAGTATTGAGGATTTAAAGACATGGTTCGCCCAAGACTTAAGGGATTGCATACTGTGGATGGCAAGACTCATAAATTGTGATATATAGATGCGGGGAAGGAACTCACTGCCCCGCACATTTTCATCATTCTGGGGAGGGAGAGAGTCACTCTGCCACGTTTGGGGGTGGGTAGTTTTAAATCCACGGGCAGGGGGGCAGGGAGGGGGCGCGCTATTGGATGGGAGGGGGGTGTTTTCGTAGCCAGTTGAAAAGTAGCTGTATTGTTTTGCTATGTGATGCTATTCATGTTGGTTCTGGAAGTGACAGACACAAAAATGATGGAGTTGCTCTCGTGTGTATGGTGCATTACGACATATATGCCGTACTGTTGACCTGCGAGGTAGTAGATATTTGCGTTCTATGTGATGGGGAATGAACACTCTCTGTCCTATCTTGGAATGTTAACGGACTGGGTGACAAAATAAAGAGGGGGATTGTCCAACAATATCTCAAGAGGCAGTCCCCGGATCTGGTGCTGCTACAAGAAACTCTCCTGGTGGGTAACAAAAGCAAGGCCCTAACTAGATGGGGATACAAGCTCTTGGTCCATGCTGATTATACCACTGGCTCCAGAGGTATGTGTATTCTGGTTCAAAAAAGCAAGCCCCTGATTATACACAAGACATGAGCAGACCCGGGAGGGCGATTTGCTGTGGTGGAAGTCCAATGGGAGGGAAGAGCCCTTAATGTGGTTTCAGTTTACCTGCCACCGGCACTGGGTAAGGTGGCACTGGCTGACCTTGGTAGAATGGTGATGGGACTCCCCGAGGGTATTTGACTATGGATGATGCGATCGATAGATACCCACAGAGGCAGGGGGCCAGACCTAATGACCTTATGGTAGAATTCACCACGGCACTAAGCCTTTCAGATGTGGGGCGGGAGCTACAAATAGCAGACTCCAAGTACACGTACTTTTCCAGTGCGCACTGCAGTCTTTCCCGTATTGACTATTTTCTAACACACACGGCCTCCATTGGTAGCTTTGGACGCCCACGAACGCTGCCCAGAGGAATCTCGGATCATTCCCCAGTGGGAATTGAGTTCATGCATGGAGAGCGACAGGCCCGCAATACTATAGTCATTAACCCCCGGCTGTTAAAAATACCGGATATTAAAGAAGAACTCTGTGTACAAACAGGGAATTATCTGGCTGAAAATTTGGGATCGGTAGACTCTGCACAGACCATTTGGGAGGCATATAAGGTGGTCCTAAAGGGGTATGCCTTGTCATTAAAAACTACGTATGTCGCGAAAAGGCGTCAAATTTTGGTTCAATTAGAGGAGGAACTCCAAGAGCTTGAGGCAGAGTATGCACGGGACCCCTCCGGGGATGCACATCATAGACTTACTTTAAAACAAGACGAATACAGGCTCAAGGCGCGTGAACACATGATGGCCACCCACAGTGCTACTCAGCATAGAATATATGAAATGGGCTATCGGCCGGGAGGATTCTGGCATTGTTGGAGAGGAGGGAGCAGAGTACAAGATGGGTGCCTCGACTAACGTTGCCCAACGGGAAGGTTCTCCGTCACCCCAAGGATATCGCGGAGGCATTCGCGGGTCACTTTGAAACAGTATATTCCCCTTCCACAGCATATACGGAAGAGGACTCATGCCAACTTCTGGCAGATAGTGATGTGCCGGCTCTCTTAGAGCTCGATAGAGCTGCACTAGACGCGGACCTGACTAATGAGGAAATCCAGAAAGCTATCGGTCACATTAAATCAGGGAAGGCGATGGGGCCAAATGGCACCCCCATAGAGTTCCTTAAAGTCGTGGCCTCTCAGATCGTCCCACATTTGCGGGCAATGTACGAGGAAAGCTATGAAAAGGGGTGTCTGCCGGCAGACCAGCGTATTGCTAGTATTGTTGTCATTCATAAGTCAGGAAAGCCTATGGATGATTGTAGCTCTTACAGGCCTATTTCGTTGATAAATGCGGAAGCTAAGGTTTTGGCGAAAGTACTTGCTTCGCGCCTTGGAACAGTGATCTCCTCCCTGGTACACCCAGATCAGTCGGGCTTTATGCCGGGAAGAAACACGGCTCTTAATATACACCGACTGCATAATGTGATGGCGCGCAGGGCTTTTCTAGAGGAAGATGCAGTTATATTGTCCTTAGATGCCTCCATGGCTTTCGATTCTATCAAATGGCCATATTTGTTTGAAGCTCTCAAGAGGGTCGAACTTGGCCCTAAATTTATTCGGTGGGTGAAACTACTATACACTGACATACAGGGGCAGGTCAGAGTTAACAGCTATACTTTCCGGGTTTTCACGCTTAGAAGGGGCACGAGACAGGGATGTCCACTTTCCCCACTGCTGTTTTCCCTTATGCTGGAGCCCCTGGCGGCTTGGATCCGTCGTGATGTTACGATAAGAGGCCTCCGATGGACTTTGGAATGTGAAGATAGAATATCCTTATATGCCGATAACATACTGTTATACCTTGCATCCCCGTACATGTCCATGCGTACTGTCCTTAACATTTTTATAAACTTTGGGAAATACTCGGGGTATGCCATCAACTGGGGTAAGTCGGTGCTGTTTGTGTCTCCCCGGAGACTGTGCATTAGTGGTTGCAGTAGGCGGTTTTAAATATCTGGGAATCTTTGTTACGTCGGACCCGGCACTTTTTATAGCCATAATTTGGCGACCCCACTGGCCAGATTGCGGGCAGACGTTAAACACTGGAGATCGCTCCCTCTGTCCTTGGTGGGACGTGCTGCCCTCTTCAAAATGCTGGCGCTCCCGCGATTTTTATATGTCCTTCAGAACTGCCCACACCGTATTCTGGATGCATACTTCGCAGCGGTTGAAGGGGAGGTACGCACGCTGTTGTTGGATGGTAAGGCCCCTAGAATCGCTCTTCAGAAATTAACAAAGGGATGGTACAATGGGGGATAGCGTTGCCCGACCTCAGGTTGTACTACTGGGCCTCTCAATTGGTGGCCGTTAATTATTGGATGTACGCCATGCCGACGGACCTGGACCAAAACCCTGGACAGATACCAGATGGACCGTTCGGGCTATCTGGGCGCCCTGTATTCCCGAACCAAGAGACAAAAATTTGTTGGCCCAACACTGCACACAATACAAATCTGGCGTCTGGCAAACTCAAGGTTGGGATGGGCTAATGTTCTCACCAAGGCAACACCTTTATGGTACACTCAGAAACTAGGCATGCTATGCTATCAACCGGGGTTTGACTGGTGGGATATGATAGGCATCTCGACAATGAAATACATGATTAAAAAGGGGGCAATACTTAAATTTGAAGATCTCCGGCAGATCTACCAGATGGCTCCAGGGGAGGTGTTTAGGTATCTGGAAATAACACATGCCTTAAGGGCTGCGAGGACATACCGGACTCGTCGCCTCTGGAGGATAGCTTGCTTGATGGGCCACTACAGTCCAAAGCGATCTCCTTGACATATAAAAAACTCAGTAACAATTTGCCAGATAAATTTGGCAAGCTCAAGGAGCAGTGGAAGAGAGGCCTGGGGTTGATTGAAGAGGACGATTGGCAATTGGCTCTCATGTCACCTATGGAGGCGGCCATCACGCTTCGATTCAGACTGATCGAACTTAGGATTCTGCATCGATCATATATGACGGGGATAACTCTTGCTAAAATCGGGGCGAGGCACAACGACCTATGTTTGAAGGGCTGCAAACACCAGGCTACCTTCTACCACACGCTGTGGGAGTGTCAGCTGGTGCGCAGTATCTGGGAGAGGGCCACGAATCATATGCAGTCTGCATTGGGGAAGACAGTGGACCTGACGTCCCGTCTAGGCCTCTTAAACATATAGGTGGACTCGGACCTGACGGAGATTGAACAGCAACTGGTGACGTTGGGATACATGTTGGTGAAAAGAGAGTTTGCTAGGGGCTGGGGTGGAGTGGCACCACCCTGCTGTATCGGTATGGCTGAAGGAACTGGACAAATGCATGATTGCGGAGAAGGAGATGTTTGTAATCAGGGGGTGCCCGAAGAAATGGGATAAAAAATGGTCCAAATGGAACACCTACAGGGGAGAGATGTGTGTACCACCCATGGTGGAATTGGAAATGCGTAGAAACGGGGACAGAGATGTGATTTCTTGAAATTTCTGTTTATTAACCCATGTAACGTATAGAATGATGAATGCAACTGCCAAGAATATCTGTCAATAATTTAAGATTGTCTGTCATGAACCTTTCTCAATAAAATTAATAAAAAAAAAAAAAGAAACAACTTATCCCAAAGAGCATTTCCAGAAGATGTAATCAACAGAACAGCCAAGCGGGCCAGAAATAATAGAGAGGCCCACCTAGAGACACACGTCAAACATCGTGACGACAGAGTTGTATGTGTAGGGACTTAGTCACCTGACCAATACAATTAAGAGAATTGTGACAAGAAACTGGCCCATACTAAATACAGGAGAAAATAATTTGAACAAACCACTCTTTGCACACAAACGCAGTAAAAACATCAAAGACATAGTAGTCCATACGAGACCGCGTACAGAACAGACCCACTTGAGACAGAACACACTATGGTCTCTAACACCGGTGAGGGGATACTTCCCATGTGGTTCATGTTCAGGATGCCCACACACAATAACAACAACTCAGATTGATTTGGGCCTACGCATACCTTGGGAACTTCTGAGACATACAAACTGCAACACAGAACGGGTAATATACTTGTTGAGATGCCCATGCAGATTAAACTACATTGGGATGACAACACGCAAGGTCCGCACAAGGATCGTCGATCACCACAACTCCTTGCGGTGTAAGAAAAACACAAAACTGACTAGGTATTTTTCGGAGCATGCCCACACTGAGAACGATATCACCTGGCTGATATTTAGGCTGTCTGGAATTCGGTTAAAACAGATTGTCCCCGACAGTACCCTACCGACTGAAAATCAGCTGACCCGGTTTAAACAGAGTGTCACTTATTTCCATATTTGTTGCACCTCTTGGCCACTTGGTGGAGCCAAAGGAGTATAATGTCCCCCTGCTCAAAGTTCATATGGCAGCAGGAGTGGAGCAATGTGTGGGAGAGGAGGTAACGATGTGTGATAATGGGGGGTAGGGACGTCCAGGCACTTGCTGCCTGCCTGCCCCTGGGGATTCCTGGTGCAAGCTGCCCCCACTGCGAGAGAGACTTCGGACTTTTTGGTCGCTGCCCGATTGCCTCTGAGGACTGCTCACGTGGCCCTGGTCCCTTGTGGGCACCAGAATTCTTCTTGGAGTTCATCTTTTACTCTTTTCGGAAATCGGGGCTGCTCGCCTTACCAAGAACTGGCTCTCTGTTGGCCTGATGGGACGGTGCCTCCAGGGTGCTGCGGCGGCGACCGTTGAATAACCTTTTCCCATTGATATTCAGAGGTCCCTCCGGCTGCCGCAGCCGAGAACCTCGTACAGAAGCGGCTGACAGAGGAACAGAGGTGAGGTGGGGAGGGTTCGAGAAGTGGGCGTGTGGCTTTACAGCTGACTGCAGGATAGAGCCACGGCTTCTTCGAGGGTAGAGCGATGTTCCGTCTAGAGCTGCTCGGCTACTCATTGCCGCCTGCAGAATCAGCACCACACATGCAAGGGTGGAAACGGACTCTAAATGTGCAGAGTGGGAAAGGCCGGGCATGTTTCTTTACTAAAGGGAGAGCTTGTGCTGGTTATCCTGTAAAGGGAGGTGACTGTATGAACCTCAGAGGATGAAGGTTTAGTTGGCCCTGCCGCCCGTAGGTTACACAACCATGTCCTCTGGCAGCCAGTCATCGTCACTAACATTACTCGAAGCCTAGGCATCACCTCACCAAAGGCCAGCAATCCTGGGGCGTCATTACTGTGGAGATTAGCAGTGAAAACGAGTTCCTGCTTTCTGTATGCACGAATTAATAGGCATCTGAGATAAAAACCTGACCTGCGTGAGAGAGAGCGCGAGACCTCCCCCACCCTCCAGCAGAGAAGCAGCCTTTCTAAACACTTAAGAATGAAAGAAACCGGCAGTCACAAAAATAATTTCTGGAAATATGGCCTGCTGGCTAAGTTATTTGCAAGAACCAGCAGATCCGAGTTAGAGCCACTAGTCTATCGCACACTTCAAATTACATTTTTTGTTGTGTTTTGCGAGAAGGAGTCTGTCACTTTAGGTACAGCTTGTTCATAGGAACACAAGGGGAACTCCTTCTCAGTTAAACCACATTTCCCAAGAACCCGTGGACGCTACATGCACCACGTGCACGTAGACACCTGTGATGTACACTACGTGCAGGAGGCGTGTCCCTTTTCCCGCTTTGATAACTGCAGCCTGGACTCGCCGGTTTCACCTTCACTGCGACTCCGGGAAGGACTGAGTCTCCCAGGGACCAGTAAGACTCGCTGCTTTATAGCGCAACACCCACCCGTTGTTCCACCCGCTTGCCGGGGGGCGCCAGAGGTTCATTGCTCTACCTCGGGAGAGCAACCTTACAGTAGACGTCTTGATAAGGACGGGCTTGGTTTTGCTTTATAGAACTAGCGCAATACCTACTAGTTTTTCCACCTGCTAACGGGGAATACCACAGTCTCCTTGATCCACATCGGGAGAGCTAATTTACACTGGACATTCCAAATGCAGGGGGTCCTTTTATGCAACCTTTTTTGTTCCCCCAACCAGAAACCCAACTTTCTTATTCAAAGACATGCCGAGTGCTTGTCGCTGCATGTTTATTAGGGACATAACCAAGTTTGGAAATTGTGTATTGAAAGGCTCCAGCCATGCCTCCTTTTTCACAATCCTTCTGCAGAGATGTAGGATAACTTGACTGCCTTTACAGGTCTATGCCATAATGAGAGTCCAGCCAGGGTGACTCAGCTATGAGACTCTGTTTGCTAGTTGATGATATTTAGGCTGTCCAGTTTAAGGTTTAAACCTATAACTGATTAAAAAAAAACACCAGAAGGGAAATATCCCTTGCCAGTGTAAACATATAAACACTGAAAAAATACCTGCACAACCACAAACTAAATGCCATTCAAAGTAAGGAAAAGGAGAGTGAAAGTCATTTTTATTTCTTCCTGAAGCGGCCAATACAATGTAATGGTTATATAAGGTAGCAATATGGAAGACTGGGCTAACACTATTCTGCTTGAGTTTTGTTGTTTAGGGATGTCACTAAAATATTGTTTCTTCTTCCTTTTTTCAGTGTTGTGGTCTTTGTTCTAAAGAGTTAGAAGCATGTTTTGGGTGTTATTTATTTATTTTATAAATTTTAGAGAATCAAGTAATATCAAAATCATATTTGATTATTTTTTTTGCTACGTTTGAGTCTCACTGATAGGAAAAATGTAGGTTTCATAAGAATCTTTAACAATATGTGCCATCACATTTACCCACAGAGAAGGGGTAAAAACCCTTGATACATCAGCCCCCTTTTCTAGTGAGTCAGTATTGATAGTGGGTGAATTGCCAAACACCCCAGGCTTTAAACATTCAATGCAAGATATAGTGACAAATATGTTAAAAGAGTGCAGTCACAAAAGATCTGGGATACTGGTGAAAACGTGACACCAGACTTTTGGAAAACACGGAACGCAGTGTCACTTAGAATGCTGCTGCAAAAAGTTCTAACCAAGTTCAACAAATATTGGAGTGATTTTGTTTGTATTTGCAGTGATTCAGCTACGTATATGAAAAAGTTGAGTGATGACCTGTTGTGAGAAAGTGCCATCTTTCGTGCATGGTATGCCCCCACTTTTTGCTGAATTGCTGAATGTGCTTTGACTGAGTGCGCCCTGGACTCCTGCCAATCAGGTGCCCAGTGCCTATGTTCCTTCCCTAAAACACAAAACACAAATTGGCAAACCCTGGTCACATGTCAGCCCCTGGTAAATGGTACCATAGGTACCCAGGGCCTTGTGACCAGGGAAGGCCTCTAAGGGCTGCAGCATGCATTGTGACACCCTTAGAGGCCCTGTACCCTAACACACACACACACACTGCCCTTGCAGGCTGAGTGTCTGGGTACAGGACAAACCAAAGTCGACATGACACATCCCCGTGTGCCATGCCCACCACCTACACTGCCCTGGCATACATCAGCCACCCCTCTAGCTGGGTGCCCTATGCCAGTGGTGTGGGCACAGGAGCAGAAGCCCTGTGCCCCTACAGTACCCAGGTCCATTCCTGGGCACTGTAAGGGCAGTGCTGCCATTTAAGAGTACATGGTGCTGAGAGCTCGTCAAACACGAACTCCACAGCACCATAATGGCAACACTGAAGACTGAGAAGTTTGGTATCAAACTTCTCAGCACATTAAACCCGCACTGATGCCAGTGTGGGATTTAATGTACCAAGCACCCCAGAGGGCATCTTAGAGATGTCCCCTAAAACCTATCCTACACTCCACGTCTGTTCTGAGGCTGCCTAGGCTGCCACACAGCAGACATGTTGCTGGACCCCTGGGTAGGAGAGCCCCTGCTCTCCTGGCCCTGCAACAATGCACATCCTGGGCGAGGTGCTAGATCTCCTCCCCCGGGATGGGCAGGGGGAAGCTTCAAAGGCATGCCGCCTCTGTGAGCTTCCCCAGGCCACTGCAACCCCCCACTCTGGCGGGAAGCTTGGCCAGAAACCCCAAATAAGGACAGGGGATGTGCCAGCCTGCCAACCCCACCCCTCAGGTGGGGGAGGCGAGGTGAAGCACCTATCCGGGCTCTCGCCATCTTGAAGATGGGGAGCCCTGCCCAATCAGGACTAGGCTACTGCCCCCCTCCCACAGGAGAGAGGCAGGATAGGGGGTGTACCCACCCCAGGACAGGGACCCATTGGTCCCTGCCCTTCACCTACCTGTAACGCCCCTACATCTAGTATTTAGGGGCACCCTGAACCTTCCTGCCCCAGATTCCAGATTCCGAAATACAAAGAAGAGCAAGAAGAAAGAAGACCTGCCCTGCAGCTGCTAAAAAGAGGAAGACACCAACTGCTTTGGCCCCAGCCCTACCGGCCTGTCGACCCTCGAACCTGCTACTGCTCCAACCCGGCATCTCTTGTGGCCAGCAACCTCACAAACCCCGGAGGACCTGGCTACCTTTTGGCTCTAAGCCCCTGGGACTCCCATGAGTAGAGGCTCTACTCAAAATCTGCTTCTAATCCCTGGCATCAGCCCGGAACCGCGAACCCTTCACACTTTGCACCCGCCAAGCCCGGCCTGTGCCTGAGTGAACAAAGACCACGAGGACGACCCCACGGCGACTGTGACCCCGAGTCCGGCACCCAAGGACTTCCCTCGACGCTCCTGACGTCACCTGCAGCCTCAGAACCAGGTGCCCCCCCAACCGCGATCAACAGAGGGTAAGATTTCCCGACACCAAAAGGCACCCGTGCACCCGGCGCCACGCGGCCCCCTGTGCCCAACTCCAGGGTACCTACCTATCCTCCAACTACGCAACTTACCTCTCGAAGTGGTGGTGGCACCTGAAGAATCTTCGTCCCGAGCTTGCAGTCTCTCTCTAAACCGGAGCTTTCCCATTGAAATCATTCGAGCGCCCGAAGGCTCAAAAGCACGCTGCACCCAGCTGCCCAAGTGGCCCTGGCAGTGTAACCTCTACACCTACCTACTTCCCCATTTGCCCTGAGCAAGTGACCAGGAGCCCAGCTCCCACAGCCGCGTGGCCTGCTAGTCAGCAGCCACCAACCAAGGCCCCCCTGCCTCCCATAGGATAACATTGGACCTAACTCTCTCTGCACCCGGCTGCCCCTGTGCCGCTGAGAGTGTAACAACTGTACCTACCTGACCCTGGGAGACCCCCGAGTCTATGCCCAGAACCTTAACTCTGCCAGTCGAGTACTTACCTTAAAGCCGATAACTCAATTTTCTCCATAGGGTAACATTGACTGGTTTTTCCTGAAATTTCTTCTAAGTGTGGACTTTTCAAAACTTAAAATATTCACCAAAAATCAGCCGAGTAACGAAAACGAAAATACTCACCTGCTATTAGGTGAGCTCCCAGTCCTGGATCTTGGTACCCAGCACTGACTCTGAAAAACATTCACAACCGTACTTACCAGTAACCCAATTTTCTTCCATAGGAAACAATTGACTGTTTTTCTGTGAAATTTCTTCTAAGTGTCAATTTCTGCAATCTTTAAATATTCTTTAAAAATCGTATAATATCT
The DNA here is from genome assembly GCF_964204655.1 of Triturus cristatus. NCBI lineage: Eukaryota > Metazoa > Chordata > Amphibia > Caudata > Salamandridae > Triturus > Triturus cristatus. Next base: position 1,145,610,947 of record NC_140593.1, on the reverse strand, counting down.
GAAAACGTAATTACTTACCTGCTTTGGATAAAGGTCCCAGTACTGAGTCTAGGCACCCAGTACTGGATTACAAAAGTAACGAGAACATACTATACCTGTAACTTGAGTTTTCTGCCATAGGGAATCATTGACTGTTTTCTATGAAATATTTTCTAAGTGTCAACTTTTAACCTCTTCCATGCTCATGACGTCTCCCGGCCGTCATGAGTCACGATGGGCGTGTGCGGACGACGGCCGGGAGAAGTCATGACCATGCCCGCGATCGGAATGTCAGCACTGCGGTAGCGCTGCGGCGGAATTTGCGCCGCAGCAAAGAGGTTAAAATAGCAAAATATTGTCTAAAAATCATAACAGTAACTAAGTCGACTTTATCACTTGTTTCTAGGTACTGTCCCAGGACTGAATCTAGGATCCAGTCCTGGAATCACAAAATTAATCCTAAAAGTAATCTATTGCAAAAAAAATGAAACTTCCATTGAACCCAATACATTGTGTTTAAAATTGTGTTGCCTATTGCAACCACTTGTAACTTTCTACAAAAGCCAATTGCATATTGAAAAGGTATTTATATAAAGCATCTCATTCTGAGAAAGTATATTTTAATACCTTTTGTTGGTTCTAAAATAAAACAAGCATATATATTTTTATATATAAACCATTGGCCTAGAGTTCAGTTATTGAGTGTGTGAGACCATTTGCTGACTGAGTGTGTGCAACAAATGCTTTACACTGTCTTCTGATACTGCCTTACTGCTCGACCAAGCTACCGCTTTAGAGAGTAAGGTTATATCTAACTTTAGCCTCTGCCAAACCTCTGGGGACTGTGGACTCTGTACACCCTGTACCTATTTGGGAACAGTATATTCAGAGCCACTTTCTCACACCTGTCACAATTGATACCGGAGCTAAAGTGCTTCCCTGTAAGAGATCCTTGCCACTTGTTAGATGGTATGCTGAAAGCATCTTTACAATCTTCAGGGTTAATGAAGAATGCTATTGACTTTTTAGTCCATTCTGGTGAACTGTTTTGTTATGCATGAAAACAAATTAACAAATATTTCTTATTTTGTGCTTTGTGTGGCATCAAAGAAAGAGTCCTCCAAACTGTGTCACTTAGCTGGTGGTTCTCAGTCCTAGAGGCCATGAATTCTACATTATCCATGTGGCAAGTGTTTACAGAACTTTTGCTGAGTGCTGATGCCAAAGGCAAGAAATGTGAGGATCTTTGATCACATATTGATAGTGATTTGAAAAAAGTACACCCTACTGCATTCTTAGATTTTTACAGGAAAGCATGACTGCTGTAGTGGACATAATAAAAAACACACTGGAGTCTGAAAACACCTGTGTCTACCAAGTGTTCAGCATAATTGGTGTAGATGTAAAACATCTCCTTGAGAGTAGGCTGGGCGACAATTTGAGTGACGTTGGCACTGCAACATATTCCATGTAAGAGTGCTTGCCACTTGGTAAACAAAGAAATGTTGAGGAGCAATTCAGGAACTTTTATTTGACAATATATGAGAAATAGCCCTTAACCAACCACAGCATTTGAAGTCAATGAAGCCTCACTGTGGTGCTCTGCACAAGTTATATATATTAGATCCCTTCTGTAAAATTAAATTTTCTCAGGAGTTTCAAAAGTGCAGCCTCATTTTTGACGGCTTCAATAACTCTGAGGTCATATGCGCCCAGTTCGAAGCATATGTTGCAGAACCTGTCGCAAAGAATCACAATCTTCAAGTACACCAGTATTGGCAAGGAAAGCTATGTGCGTGCCCAGAGTTAGCAAATTGTATACTAGCTAATTTGGCGCTGCCGGTCTCAAGTGCCAATGTTAAGAGGTTCTTCTCACGGATAAAAGTTTATATTGGAAGGAATGAGCGAGCGTGCATGACCAAAGACTTACTGAAGAAGTATTGTATGGTGTACCACGATAAGTTTGATTTGTACAAATTTATTTGGACCTCATTTACACTGTACGTACACTGTCTACATACCATGCACTATCAGTGCAGAAAGCAAGCAATAATAAAAGCAGAAAGTTCCATAAACACCGGAAAAATACTGTTTAAGTTTTTAATGGCGTGAAAATGTGTAACCACTGACAACCACTGTTTTTTTAAGGTACTGAAATCACTTGAAAACACTGAAAAAACCCCACCAGAATTTACCACAAATAGAAACTGAAAACATGAAAGCCTAATGATGTTGTATCATTTCGCTGTTGCAGTGTAACAATAATGGACAGATAGGCATAGCGTTCTCTCCCCAATGCTTGGGCGATAGAGTCTTGTTTGTTAGACACGAGTTAGAGCACCTGATCACAATGCTGATAGCGACTGGGTGGTTCACAGACTGGCTATGTCATATTTATGAAGTCAATATCATGAACGACCAAACAAAGAACCAGCTAGGCCCTGTTGCTGGTTAGGATTTACTTTTCAGTTGGGCGCTCCTGGATGTACCTAGTGGCCTGAGGGTGGATACAACTGATTCCGCGACGAGGTAAGCTATCCATCACATAATATAGCAAACCCCTGCGAGGATGGATCAGTGCTTTCTGAATAAGATGTATGTAGTCTTGAACAAATAGAACTGACAATAGTTGAAATTGCTATGTGTATATATATATATATATATATATATATATATATATATATATATATATATATATATCATCCACCAAGGTGCCCAAAAGCATTGGGAGAGCACTCCCAGCGTTCTCGCCTTTCAGCTTTGGAATGCAGCTCGCCTTTCAAACTCCAAATAAAACATACAATGCCAACGCGTTTCAAGGCTCAAGGCCTCTTCTTCATGGGCTGCTGGTAAAAAACGCATCACAGGCTCACATCATTTCCGGTGTTATTTATTTCAAAATCAAACCCTCAGTGGGCGTTGCCAAGTGCAGACATCTGAAATGCATGATGGGATATATAGTTCCATGTCCTTTAGTAGGTTGATGCGCATTTAATTAATTAAGCTTTTTCAAGTCCTTAGTAGGATTTTGCAGTGTAGAAAAACGGGCTAATTATGCATGTGGAACGCTGCGTGGTCACGGTTCTGAACATTTCAAATCCTCAGCCTCACTTGCAGTGATGGTGCTCTTCCCCACGGCTGGACTGCCGTGTCAATTAATCATCCACCAAGGTGCCCAAAAGCATTGGGAGAGCACTCCCAGCGTTCTCGCCTTTCAGCTTTGGAATGCAGCTCGCCTTTCAAACTCCAAATAAAACATACAATGCCAACGCGTTTCAAGGCTCAAGGCCTATTCTTCATGGGCTGCTGGTAAAAAACGCATCACTGGCTCACATCATTTCCGGTGTAATTTATTTCAAAATCAAACCCTCAGTGGGCGTTGCCAAGTGCAGACACTGAGGGCGTGGCTTGCCAATAAAATTGAATGATGAGGAAACTGCCTGTGAGTGTCATTGCATGAAGACCTTTGATAAAGAGGCGGACGGCCTTGAAACGCGTCAGGTCAGCAGATCATAACCGGGAGCAGCAAGGAGTGGTTTTTCCCTGTGAGAAAGCCGGATGGTGAATTGGCAGCGAGTGCGCCCCTAAGAGCTCTTGGGCATTTTGTTGGACACTTTATATTCACGGCGCTCATACCGTGGGGGGCAGCTACATCCTTTCAACTATTGAGGAGGCCGTGGGTCAGAACTGTATCGTGACCCGTATACGGTGCAGTTAATTGGGACAATGCAAACCAACGTGCTGCTCTCGACCCATTTGGGGTTTAAGTATGTGTGTTGAATGTGGTAACTTCACAGGACCTACTAAAGGAGATGATTTTTTTTGTTTCCCAAAAGAACTACTATTCCCAGAAAGCAAGACGTGCACCAGCGCGGCCCACTGAGGGCGTGGCTTGTCAATAAAATTGAATGATGAGGAAACTGCCTGTGAGTGTCATTGCATGAAGACCTTTGATAAAGAGGCGGACGGTCTTGAAACGCGTGAGGTCAGCAGATCATAACCGGGAGCAGCAAGGAGTGGTTTTTCCCTGTGAGAAAGCCGGATGGTGAATTGGCTGCGAGTGCGCCCCTAAGAGCTCTTGGGCATTTTGTTGGACACCATATATATATATATAAAATTTTGCACCCTTTCTAAATTAAACACACATGCGTGAGAAGGAAATGTTTATTTGTCGTTTCTCTCCTTTTTCTCTATTTATTTTTTTTGGAACGACGTTGGACCCTCCCAAACATTCGGCCCACCGACCTGGTTCTTTCGACCTATGACGGGCCAGTGTAAGGAATAATATTTTTTGTGTTTTGGTTAATAAGAGCACATTTAACAGTGACTTAACCTTTAACGGTCCTGATGACTACCTAGAACCCCTTCTGGGGGCCGCTGATGGGCAGAAACATGTTGACCATGACCACCAAGAGGGGAATATTTGTTAGGAAACCCCAGTCCTCTTTTTAATCCTACTCCTTTGGACCTACTGAACAAAAACATTTTGGCCCTCTGGAAATAGTTTTAACCTACACCAAATATAATGTTTGAATGCACTTGGTCCCTCACTATTTCCATTGCTCATCTAAAACACCTCCACTCCTCCCACTTTGGGAGTTGTAGCCCACACCACGGACCTTGCAGTACGGGTGTGAGGAGGGGACCCAATTATGAAGCATGTCACCCTTGGGTGAGTGAGGGTTCTCATCCTTAAAAAGAACTCCTCCCAGAGAAACCACTTCACACACCAACTCACTTGTTCTGAAAGGGCATATTTCTAGACAGGATACTAGCCTCTATCCCCATGAACCTCATTACACCGGACATACTGGAGGGTGAATTTATGAATATGGCACACTGTCCGCCCCCTGCCTTGTGGGGGTGGGTCATGCCGACTGGTGAACTCCACGTTCATGCTCACTGAGGACAGGGGAAAATGCAGGAGTTCCCACCTGTGGACCGGAGCAAAACAGTAGTTGTTCCAACCGCAGCAGAAAAGCTGTTGGCTTCTGCGCAGCACAAGAGGGAAGGCTGGAGGATCCCCCTGTTGTCAAAATAAAATCTAGGCTGTGAGTGCCCCACCAGGGACCAGAGAACCATGAAAATAAAGCATGAAAAGAAAAAATGCTCACAGCATGAAGCCTCACAGTGAAGACACGGCCTGATGTCTTATCAAATAGGTTATACATAGGATTAAATGTACTGTGAGGGGCTGCAGGAAGGCTAGAATGTTTGAGGGCTTACTGAAAGCATGACTCCAGTAGGGATTTCCCATTAATTTAAGGACTCCTATAGGTGGACCGTTTGCTTTTAAGGCTTGAAGTTCAGGAATCCCATTACCTTTTTTTACAGCAGTGCCCAGGGGTGCAACAGGGGTTTGCACCCACTTTCTGTGCCCCCAGGCCACTTTGGTATTAAAAAAGGGGCCACAGAGGCTTGTGTAGCCCCTTCTGTAATAGTTAGTTCTGGCGCACATTTAGCACCAGCGCTATCGAGAAAGGGTGTCCCCTAATTTCCATGGAGCCGTGGCCCCACCCAAATTAGGGAACCTTTGGCCTCTGCGCCAGCGCTGGATTACCGAGTGCGCAGAGGCAAACATACCTTTAGGAGCCGCACTGGAAGTACGCCACAAAAATGGGATGTACTTTTTCAGTGCACCTCCTAAAGGCAGACCTCTGTAGGGGAAAAAGAGGATCCCATAGACTTCCCAGACATCCCCTTGCAGGTGGGTGCAGTCACTCACTGCACCCACCAGTAAGGGGGATCTTTCTTCTCTCTTGAGAGTGCAGACGGGTTGCCGTCTGCACAGAGAAACACAGAGCAGCTTTTAAACAGCTGCTCCATATTTCTCTTGAATGCGCTGCCCTGGCGGCAAAGCAAATTCGTGACTGCCTTGAGGGCAGTGCATTCTTCCCAATAGGGCACACTTTCCCTAATTGCACCCAGTGCACTATTGCCAAACAGGAAAAGCATGCCCTATCTGTACTAGGGCCCCTGGTGGGCAGGCTTATGGTTTCATTTTGTGGCTTGTAGACTGTGAAGAAAGACACTCATATTTTGAATTTAAATGCTTTATTGACAGTCTGGTAATTGATCAGTGAACGTTTGCCAATATAATGAACGCCTACGACTAATAGTATTGTTTCCATTGATTTAAATGGTGATATGAGGTTCAGTGATACCATGTGGCTGATTTTAATAAGGTGATACCCTGACAAAACCAGTAAGCCTGCCCCTAAATATAGACACCCATTGTAATGTGCTATATTGACAAAGGATAACGTGGTTGTCTATATTAATGTGGTGAACCTATGGCAAAGCCAGTATGTCTGCCTTATTTAAAATTACCCACACCCTTATATGGTGATGTAGCATCTGGTAAGGTAGGGGCTATTAGGATTATGGGGCTCAAAAGCCACTAAGGGTATAAGGCAATATAAGGGTGTCAGCAAAAGGTATTTCCATCTACCGGATGCATTAATTTGTAAATAAATGCATAGTGTTTAGTAGTGTGTGCGATAAAAGTGCTTTTCCTTTTTGAAAGGAAATCACTGACTGGAAGTTAATTTATTGAGTGGTGGTGGTGTGTGCCAGGATATTGTGACAGCTAGCCCACATAACCTCGCCCGACTAGGTCTTGGACTGTTCTGCTTCTCTATCCTAAGAGAGTAAAGTGTTGCCATAGGTTACTTGTTCCAAGTAGTAAGACAATTGTGGACCTATCATTTGTGAAGGACTCGCATCCTTCGCAACTAATAACCCAGTATCTTATAGTTTCCCACAGGAAATAATGTTATATAAGGTAAGCAATTTTATCTTGATACATCTTATCAACAAGTCCTAAAACAATAACTACCTGCGAAGTGGGAATGAGTAGTGCCACTAGCAAATACTGCACACAGCACAGGCAAATTACCCATTCACTAAATGACGGAAACATGAGGGAGTAGTGCTCAGCAAAAGTCTGAAAGGATAACCATGTAGCTACTACTGGGCAGACGTCCCCAAATATTTACTTGCAATTCCCTGGGGAGGTCTAGTATCTCGGGGGGACCTTCCCACCGGGTATAGAATTTATTTGCCACAGTTAATCTTGTAGCCAGCGTGCTCTCTGTATGTCCCTAACACTTGTAAAAGGGTCGGAATCGTGGATAATGGGTCGGTGACATCCAAAAGGACATCGTCCACGTAAAGCAAGATGAGTTTTACCCCTCTGCCTGCCGTGAACCCCTTCACCTTCGGGTGTGCTCTTACGAGGCACGCTAGCAGCTCCAGGGTCAAAGCAAAGAGCATCGGGAACAAAGGGCACCCCTGTCTAGTGCCTCTTTCAATTGCAAACTCCTGTGACACTGCCCCGTTAACCTGCACCCTCGCCATTTGTGACCTGTAGAGCAGCTCGATCCAGGTAGTGAATTTGGGGCCAAACCCCTCTAACATCTGCCATATGAAAGGCCAGTGGAATGCATCAAAGGCCTTTTCTGCATCCAACGAGAGCAACATATGCGGCTGTGTCCGGTCTTGGACCGTACTCAGCCAATTTACTAGGCACCGTAGATTGAACTTTGTCGCTCTCCTGGGCATGAACCCCGACTGGTCGGCGTGTATAAGAGACGTGACCAGAGGCCAATCTATTTGCTAGGATGGAAGCCAATACCTTCACATTGAGGAGAGAGATCGGCCGGGCTTGTGAATCACCACTACTGTTGCTTTTCGCAATTCGGGGGATAGAATGCCCTCTTCGAGTAGGTGGGGTCCGAGTAATGCGGAGTTTGCCTTGAAGAGTTCAGCAGGCAAATGGTTAGGCCCTGGGGATTTCCGTTTTTTGTTTGTCAATAGCCCCTGTCACCTCCTCGAGTGTAATCTCTTCCTCTATGGATTCCCAGTTTTCCAGGGACAGGACTGGGAGGTCTATTTCACTAAGAAATTCCTGGATCTGAATGCCCCCCCACCTGTTTATTTCCTTTGTATAAGTCAGCATAATAGTCTGCAAAGGCGTTGGCAAAGTCTGTGCTGTGGTGAGGTGTTTACCTTCTTTTTAGATGGCCTTCACCCATCTGGATTCCGTCTCCTTCCTACCCAACCACGCCAGGAGCCTCCCTGCCCTATCCCCCGTTTCATAGAGGCGATGTCTCGAGGCAAAATACAGCTGTTTCGCCTCCCATCATGCCAGTAATAGATATTCTGCGCGGGTGACTATCTGACGGAGGGTGGACTGACTGCTCCAATTGCAGGAATTTGCTCTCAAGAGCCACTATACCCTGTGCCTCTTTTCTGTTCTTGTATGTTTTCGCGTTTTGAGCTCTGTCTCTAAGTGTAGCCTTGAATGCCTTCCATAGGACCACTGCTGAAGGTAATGTGCCTTTATTTTCTATAAAGTACAGCTCCGATTCTATAGTTACCTCCTTTGGTCTCTAAGATCCCAAGCTTTTAGCCTCCATGCCCCCGTCCTGCCACAGGTCTCCTCACCCACGTGAGCCACAGGAGGGAGTGATCTGACATTCCTCCCGCTAAGAATTCCACCCTGTCACCATACCCAGTTCCCCTGCTGGGACAATAAAAATAATATAGTCTGGAGAATACCAGGTGGGCGCCTGAGAAATAGGAATATGCCCGGTCAGCGGTGTGGTGTCAGCGCAAGATGTCTTATAGCCCCAGGGCGAGGGCAAACTCAGCCAGTACTGTTTCCCTTCCTGCTACCAGTCCCTCCGGATCGGTCCAGGACAGGGTCTGCCACATCGTTAAAATCTCCACCCACTAGGTGCAAGGGGGGAGTCCGCAGCCAGCAGAACCTCGGTCACCTTTTCTAGTGTCTGTCGTAGCGGTGGGGGTGCATAAACACCGACTAGTGTAATATTCCTGTGACCCATGTTCCTTGTACCGTCACATATGTACCGCTTCGGTCGGACCATGTGTTGGAGATGTGAAAGGGTATAGTCTTCCTGAGGAGTATTTCCACTCCCCTGGAACCAGAGGTAAATCTTGCATGGGCTAGGGTAGTATATATGCCCCTCCCCAGGAAAGTGCAGCATGTCCCCCTAAGGTGTCTCCTGGAGGAGCACTATGTCCGGCTTCAGTCTCTTTAGGTATTTGGCAACCAGGTCCCTTTTAATTTGGTGTCCCAGCACATTGACATTCCAAGCCATTACTGTGTAGCCCTTTTCAGCCATATCCCGTGGGGTTGTCCCTGACATATCTGCACTGGATGTAGCGTCCCAATTTGCTGCCTTTGTCTTGATGTGTTTTTACATGCCTCTGTGCCATTGGTAGAATTTGGATTTCCTCCATTTGTGTCCCCCCTTTAAATTCTCCCCCAAACTCCACCCACCCCACTCACTCCCACTTTCCATGCACTTTCCCCCAAATGTCAACATGGCAACTGTGCCACTAGGATTAGCCTTAGAGGTCTATATCCCCCTACAATTAAGTTAATTAACTAATCGGAGCGAGGTGGCCCGCAGGGCTCCAGGCCCGAACTCAGATTTTTCCCAGCCTGGGCTAGTTAAGTCACTATGGGCGCCTAGTGCTCTCTTACTGTGCCTTCGGCATCGGATGTGCCCTGGATCTTCAGCCTTCTTCAGTCCCATCTGGTGATGTAGGTCACAGTGTCTCTCTGATGCCATCTTCCACCTCCAGCTCTTCTAGCCCATTGATTTTCTGCAATAACGGGTGACTGCTATCCAATCCCTCCAAGTGCTCCATTTCCAGAGTGTCCGGAGTGGCTTGCCTCCTGGGTCGACCTCCAGCTCATGACAGTTCCCTTGATTTGAGTCCTCTTCCGAGTCTAGGTCTTGCTTCGCTCGCTCAGCAGTCACTTGAAACCTTCTGGGTGTGCTGCCGTGACATTCAGGCCCACGCCCCAGGCGGCATTTGATCTTAGCTCTCATAGTTTTAGGCCTTACTACTGTCTCTGGAGTCCAGTACTGAGAGTCTCTCTGCTCTGTACTTAGCACCCTGGGGGATCTCTCCTAAATCCATGACCATGCCTCCTTGGGGGTCTGAAAGAAGAAGGTCTTCTCTTGAAATATTACTTTGACCTTGGCCGGGAAAAGCAGCATGTTTTGGATTCGGAGGTTTCTCAATTTTTCTTTGTGTCGAGTCGAAGGTTCTTTGCTTCTGAACTTCCCTAGAGTAGTCCGGGAACACCATTATTTCCTCATTTTCCATCCGGACCTCTCCCAGGCGTCTCATCTCACGCAGTATTAAGTCTCTATCCTGGTAATTTAAAAAGTGAGCTATGACTGGTCTAGGGGGTGCCCCAGCCGGAGGCAGGCATTCTGTGTGCTTGTTCAATCACAAAGTAGGTGGAGAATTGGGCACTTGTGAGAGTATCTTTAAGCCATTTGAGGAGGTATGTTCCATATCTGCCCCTTCGATTCCCACTTGGAAACCTATGATGCGCATGTTTTGTCTTGCCCGTTTTTGGCGTCATCCACTTTCTGCATAGTCTCTTTCAAGGAGGAAGTCAACTTGGTAACTTCTCCCTTCAGGGTATGTGTTACATCTTCCGTTTCCGAGATACGTTGTTCTGCCTGTCACTCTTTGCCACGTGCGGAAGTCTTGTCTTAGCAGTGTCACGTTGGTGCGTACTTCAGCTATCCTGCCTTCCAGTTCTTCCCTTGATGCTTATATTGCTCACAGGAGCGCTGCGTTGTCCAGCATAGAGATGGGTTCATCCGTCGCTTTAGGCGGCGGAGTCACCATTTTGGTATATCTGTCCATTTTCTGTGGGGCATGGGGTCTTTGCCCGTAACCATATTTTGTCTCTATTATCTCGTGACTTTGTGAGACAATCTGAGCACGTCGGAGTACCGGGCGGCCCCACTAACACTACCACATGGCCAATTACACAGCCTTCGCCAGGGCACCAAGACGTTGTTGAGTGCCGTTGCGTATCCCCTCTTACCTGTTTGCTGCCTGGGTTCTTTAATGGAGTTTGCTGCTTCCTTGGTGGTTCTCTCGGCCGCCTTGGTGAAGCTACGTGGTGTCACTATGGGTAATCTCTCGCCTCCCGCCTGAATCTCCACTTCGTCACCTCCAAATTCCGCTGGTCAGCCTCGAGGTGCTCTAAACTGGGAGACCTCCAAGGAGCTCTGTGTAGTATTTTCGTCTGTAGGAATGCTCGGTTACTATTTGTTGCCTCTGCACCCCTCTATTGAGCGTTGGGTTTCTCTTGTAAGTGGGAGGGGTACCCCAGTTCTCTCCCCTGCTTGCCTCAGACTCTTACTTGACCAGTGGGGGATCTTTGCTCCCACTCGCCTCGTGTTGAGGCGGCCGTACTTGATCCCGGTGTCTCTCGCCTGAGCCCCCCCCAGCACGCAACGCAGCCAGCTCCAGCCAGGCCAGAAGAGGGACCCTTTTGATACTCTCTGCTTGTGCTTCCGGGCCAGAGGTTAGCCCACTGAATTACTCGCAGGGCGCTGGCTTTCTGTAGTTTGGTTGCCTCTCCTTTGCCTCACTGCTCTCCAGCCGGCACCCAGCCTCTCTCAGGTCTTTACGGGAGATGGGGGGGGGGGGGGGGGGAGCTTTCACACTGCCTCCTTACACAGGGCACTCGGCTGTTCCTCGTCGGCTCTCCTCAGCGAGTCCTAGCTCCTCTCTGCCGGGTCTGCCGAGCCACGACCGGGGACCACCGCATAAGTGTCTCTCGGGAGGGCCGCGGAGGGCTTAGCTCACTCAGCACTGGTCTAGAGCCTCTGCAAACCCATGGCTGCTACCAGCTTCTCCAGATACCTTCTTTGTACGAACAGCTCCCCTTCTCTGCTACATACACCACCTCCGCTGGGCTTGAGCGTCTTTTTTCTTAAGTGCGTTGAGGCCGCCTCGTCTCTCTGAGCATCATCTCAGAGCCAGCCGACATTTTCGTTTACCTCCTCTCTCGGCCGCAGATCTGTCCGAGCCCTTTCCCATAAGGTTTCAGATCCCGGAATCTTCCCACAACAGCATCACCAGGTACCGTGAGCCTTCGGAACTTTGATTAATCCATTAAAGTCGTGTTTGAAGGCAGGATTATTGTCCGGATTTTAGTGGGGCAGCAGCGGTTGGGTCTAGTCAGCCATGTTGCTGGCCACGCACATTCAATTAACCAGTTTTCCTTTGATTGAAGGAAGAAAGGCTTCCAATGCCAAGGGAACCACCTGGAGCTCCAGCAAGTTGATGTGGAGTCTGGATTCTGCTGGAGACCAAGGTCCTCTGATCTCAACCTGTCCCAGATGGCTGCCCCATCCCAGGAATGACGCATCACTACTGTGTGATCTGGGTGGGGAGGGAAAGGGGTCTGCCTGTGACCCAACTGCAGTTGGTCAGCCACCACTGCAGGTGGTGCGCAGTTCACTCAGAGGTCTGGACCATGGCGGAGAGATTCCCATTATGCTGTGCCGATTGGAACTTCAGGTCCCACTGCAGAGCTTGCATATGCCACCTGCATTTGTCACAAGTAAGATGCAAGAGGCCATGAGGCCCAGCAGCCTCAGAGACATTCTCACCGCAGTCCTGGATAGAGACTGAAACATCGGTATCTTAGCTTGAATATCCTGGACTCACCACCCAGGAGGATAGGCCCAAAAGCGCACTGTGGACGGAACAGTCTGAGAGGGAGTAAGGGGTAACAGACATGTTGATAGTGAACTCCAGAGAATGCAGAAGATCCGCCCTAGTCTGGAGGTGGGAGACAACAGCAAGCTCACCTTCAACAGCCAGTCGTCGAAATAGGGAAAGACTGGTATCCCTGATCTGCACAGATGAGCTGAGACCACCACCATCACCTTCGTGAACACCAGAGGGGTGCTGGTAAGACCAAAGGGGAGCAGAGTGAACTGAAAGTGCTTATGGCCTACCGTAAACCGCAGGCAGGACAGGAATGTGAAAATAGACGCCCTGCAAGTCCAACGCTACTATCCAGTCTCCTGGGTCCAGGGAAGACAGGACCTGAGCTACAGTGATCATCTTGAACTTTGCCTTTATGAGGAAGTAGTTGAGGGCCCACAGATCTAGGATAGGGTGCAGGCCCTTTTCTTTCTTCGGGACCAGAAAGTAGCGGGAATAACAGCCACAGCCTACTTCTGGTGCCAGAACCCGCTCTATGGCTCCTTTGGCCAAGAGAGCCAGGACTTCCTCCTGAAGCAAAGTAAGGTGATCCTCCGTCAGCCAGTCATAAGTTGGAAGCATGAAGGGAGGGGTAGTTTAGAATGGGAGGGTGCAGCCACTTCGAATCATCTGAAGAACCCACCTATCCGACGTGAAGTTTTGCCAGTGATGGTGATGGCTGATCCTGCCACCAACTGCCCCCCCCCATAATCTTAAAGGGCTGGAATGGGAGGGATTGGAGGCTGAGGTGCAGCTGGGTGGTGGACTGACCTGACCTCTGGCCGCGTGACCCACGGGGCCGGAATGAGAATTCACTGAACTTGTGCTGGGGTGTGGCTGAACGCCCCTTCTGTCGACACAAAATAGGCGAAAAGCAGATGGGGGTATGTGGTCACTGAGAGGCCCAAGGACTTGGCCATAGCCAGTGAGCCCTTATAGCATTCTAGGGCTATGTCTGCTTTGTCTCCGATGGGTAGGTCTTTAAGGGAAACCTGGACATCCCCAGAAAAGCTAGAAGTTCTCAGCCAGGCGTGGCATCGAACAGCCACTCTCGGTGTCATAGCTCTGCCCAGTAAGTCTGTCACTTCAAGCTCACAATGAATGGCGAACTTTTCACATCCCTCCCATCTGATATTGCTTTGGAGAGGATTGCCAGGGCCTCCTCAGGAACCTGTGGTGGAACTTGCACATCCATTTCCCAAAGGCATGCAGTGTTCACCGACCACAATGCAAGGCTGGTGAAAGAAAAGAAAAGATTTTCTTACCCCATCTATCCAGCCTCTTGGATTCCCTGTCCGGGGGTGCAGAAGGGAACGCACCTTGTGAGGTAAAGACTTGGACCACCAAGCTCTCTGGGGTAGGGTGGTTGGGGAGGAAATTTGGGTCACCGGGTACAGGGCGATGGTGGCGGGAGATCGTCCAATTCACAGAAGCCCCTGTGCTGGGCTTGGACCGGGTTCCCAGAAGGACATCAGTCAATATTTCATTGAATGGCAGGAGAGGTTCCGAGGAGGAGACACCTGACTCAAAGACCTCCGTCAAGAAGTACGTCTTGAATTCTCACCACCATTGCCACGGAAGGGGGAGAGAGCAGGCCATAATATGGAGAGGTATCCAGTCCACTGGCCTTACCCAATTCCTCAAACCAGTCCATTTCGTGTTCAGGCTGGTCTTGTAAAGGGTCCAGAGACCCCTCCCAATCTTTCTCCATTCCTAGCCCTTCAAAATAAGGCTGAGGAACCGACCTAGGACCCAAGGGTGCTATAGGCGCTGGAACTGAATCAGTAGGCGCCAACCCGACTCCAGGTTGTCAGTGATAAGAATTGGGCTGGGGTCGGTAGTTTCTGCAACAGGGCCGGCGCAGGTCGCAGTGGTGTGACCGGTGTCTGGTCGAATCCACCACTGGATCCATTATTGGCAGTGGCCCCGGAGCTGTCAGCGTGGAACTCTATGGAACCCCCTCTGAGCCTTCGGGCCAAAGGCACGCTGGGAGGGTCAGGCCGCCCAGATATGAGGCACATGCCGTCAAAATTCTTTGAGCTGGGTGGGGGATCGCTCCCGCTTGCGGGAAGCATGGAGCCGACCCAGGCACAGGTTCCACAGAGGGAGGCCTGGAGGGCAGACACTTCATCACGTCAGTCGACAGACGGGGAGAACTCAAAGCACAGTTCCACTTCCTGTGTGTTTTATGCCTCTTACCTGACCTACCCGACGACTTCGAGGGAGAGTACTTAGGACTTCACGAGTGGTGCCCGGACCTTCCTCTCGACCAGGACCGAGAACAAGACCTCCGGGCGAACGTCGTGGTGCCGAGTGCCCATTGCAAGCAGCTTTATGGACAACTCCCTTAAAGCTTTAGGGGCCAAGGCCCGGCAGACAGAGCAAGACTTAGAGTTGTGGTTGCATCCCAGGCACTCAAGACATCAGGTGTGGATCAGTCACCGACATGGCGCGGGGGTAGGCGCCACATAATTTAAATCCAAGAGTCTCCTTTAACATGTTGGAAAAAGCTACACACCAAAAAATGTTCAACAAAAGGTCAGAAAAAGCCTGTCAAAAAGTGACAGCAGGTAGCTCTCTTCACGGATCTGCGCTGGCAGGCGCAGAAAGAAGAGATCTCACAGCGCGCCAAGGTGGTGCCTATATAGGTGACATGAACGTCACAAAGGTGGAGACAACACTGACCGACGCCACCCACCAGCATGCAACGGTACTGCTCGAAGGGAAATCTTCTGGATCTAGTTGAATGCCTGGGAAATTCAAAGGTAAGGAATCTGTGACTAGGTGTCTCTATCAGATACCTTTTTTTAATGAAAGTAAGGGAATAAGATTAATTATGCTACAGATCATTTTCCACGATGGATGGATGGATGAATGAATATAAACATTCTCAAATTTCATTCTGAATAGATTGAGGTCCTGGGCCTCAGAACGATAAATTAATCCTCGCTGAACAAGCCGGTTTTCACGCCAACAGCTGTTCAATGGACCAATGCTATATTCTTTGGGATGTAACCGAGCTAATCTTTATTTAACCTGGCTTTTTAAATCTGCTTAAGTGCCTTTTAAAACCTGTTTGAATCCCTAGATTGTGGCCTTTCATGGGATAAATCAATAACTTGAACGAATCCATCAGGACTATTGTGCACAATCCAAATGTCACATCATGAAACTTAGTGTAAGGCTAGAAATATTTATAACTGGGGAACTTAAATAATACATTTAGTACTAAGAACATTCTCAAGTAATGCTGCCTTTTATCACCTTTAATATTAATTTTTTTTTATCTGCGGTGTCCCAAGTCCAATTAGTGACACTAATTAATTCCCCCCCCCCCCCAAAAAATGTGCATCAAATGCACTGCCTTTTATTAGCGGACAACACAGATTAAATTTGAAACCTCTAGCCTCCAAAGGAAAACTGCAGTAATTCAGAATTATGGCCCGGTCAATAAGCCAGTAACAAATCTATCCAAAAGCAAGATTTCCCTTCATGGGAAAAGACATTGAAGTTTTGTTGGTATTGCGGTGGTAGGGAAATAGTACTTCAGAACAATGTACTTGCTTTCTGTGATGTCCTATCTGGCTGACCACTGATTTCTCGCACTTAAAATATTCCAAGACACCAGACTAGATCCTGATCATTTTCAAGTAAAAGCTCCAGCACTCCACTAGGTGGCACTATCCAGTTTTACAATGGCCTTGTCCTGCTTAAGGAGTGATGGAGCCCAGTTGTATAAAGGTACCACCCTTGCACACTGATGAGTTTCTGCATTGTTCTCCTTTCACTCCCCTTGACACTGTTCAACTCAGTCTAATTGCAGATGATAGTGTCTCAAAACATTATCAACAAGAGTACACTACACACAACTAGGCTTTGGGAAATATATGCAATTAGATAAACCACTTAAAAGGGTTACCAATGTAAAGTAACTTGTTCTCATGATGGATACTTCTTACTTCAGAATCTGTATTTTTTTTAGAACAGATACAACCCAAAAGGATGAAGGGATGGACCAGTGGACTCCATCCAAAATGTCCTGTAGAACTGAACAGGGAAATTGTCCTCTTTACAGACTGGTCTGTCAAGGCATTAGTACCTGCTAATGTATGCATTGATTCCCAGTTTGCAGCTTGACAGATATCCAAGGAAAGAACTCTCTTTGCCATTGCTGATGTACAATCCTCTCTGGTGGGAAGGGCACTCCAGTGGTGGCAAGCAGACACTAACCTAGACAATCCACCTGAGTTCTCTTTTATAACACTTTTCTCGTCCTACCACCTGCAACCTCCCAAAGAGCTGATCAACACAATACTCCTTAATGTGTTCAATTTAGACTATTAACGCTCTCTTGGGATAAAGTCGATGAAGTTTAAACTCCCCCCCCCTTTCGAAAGGATGTGTTTGACAAAAAAACACTGAAAGAGTGAGGACTGTCACACATGAAAGGCTGACACTAATTTAGACAGAAAGATGGCCAGGGTACTGAACATCAGTTTGCAGGAAAGAAGCTGGTGTATGGAAGTTGAACTAACCGCGCATGCAGTTCACTGATATGGTGTACGAAATTGAAAGCAATATGAAAAACAGTCCTCATGGTCAGAAGTCACAAGGAACACCTGTGATGGGCTCAAAATGTGTACACAATGAGAAACATTAGGGCCAATTTAAGTTCCCATTGAGGCATGCTGAATGGGTTTCGGGACACATCCGCATCAAGCTTTTCAGAAAACCAATCACAACAGCTGATTTGAAGAGAGAAGGTTGGTCTGGCAAACACAAAATGGCTGAAAGGGCCGACATGTTACCTATAACTATTTCGACTGTAAAGTCTTGTTGGGCTAACAACAAAAACAATAAGACAACTGATAACTTGGCCGATTAGTAAATCAAGTTGATAGCATTGATACCAGGTAACAATCTTCTCCCAGCGTCCTGCATGTTTGAATTTAGTTGAAGGAAGTCCAGCTGCAAGGATCATATCCACGATTTCAGATAGCATATCAAAACTGCTCAGTTGTCACCATCAGTCTCCATGTCCAGAGGTTTAGATTGGAAAAATTTGAGTACAGGACTCACAAGGTCCTCCCAAATGGAGAACGGATAAAAAAATGCTCAGATTGACAAGATATGGGTACCACACTCTCCTGGCTCAATCCAGAGATATCAAGAGGACTTGGGCACCAATATTTCAAGACTTTATTCAGAGCTTGTGGCAGGAGAGACAATGGGGGAATGCTTACAGTAGTCCTGTCATCCATCACAGGCAGAATGCATATCGTAAAAACATTCCTGGTGGAGAATTCAGCTTGTGGAAGTCTTGACACTGCATTCTTAGCAGTGGCGTAAATAACCAACAAAAGCATGCCAGACTGGTTTAACCCCTAATTTCCGCCGCAGCAGCGCTGGAGGGTGCGGGGGGGGGGGGCAGAGCGGTGGCGCGGTGCTCATGACGGAGCCACTCCGTCATGAGCCACGGTTGGGCTGTGCTCATGACGGAGTGGTTCCGTCATGACTCCGCCCGCGGCGCTAATCGCCCGCACAGGCGGGGAATTAGCGCTGCGTGGGCGGCGCGGCCGCCAACGGCCGCAGCATGACGGAACCACTCCGTCATGAGCACACGGCAACCGTGGCTCATGACGGCGTGGTTCCGTCATGAGCACGGAACGAGTTAAGAGGTCATGACAGGCTATTTGTGATAAATCAACCGATGCATGCTCACTTCGTCCTCTCGGACTGTCAGACCATCCACCTGATGGATGGTCATCAGGTGGATGGTCATCTGAAAAATCCCCTGCTGATCCAATAATTTTCAATGGGACAGGGCCTTCAGGCACAGGATCTGAGGTTCCACTCTGCTTGTTGCAGTACTGCATTGAGATTTTGTTGACCTAGCGGACCTACACTAGCCTCTAAGTCTTTTAGGGCTAGCCCCAACCCAGATACGATGCATCTATCACTACTTACAGTGAGCTATGGGTTGAGTAAAGAGAGCACCAGCCACAAGTTAGGTTGGTGCCTGCTTGCCACCACTGAAGGTCTGTGTCATCCACAAGACATGGCAGGTGTCAGAAAATCTTGCTACGGTTCTGAACCAATTGAAGGTTCCACTGTAGAGTCCACATATTTCTTCAGGCCCACGGGACGAGGAGGATGCAAGGATGCTAGGAACTATCCTCAACAATACCCAGGATGGAGCCCAAAACATATGAGGTCACATCCTGAATGACATCTCATTTTTGGTGATCTTGAATGACACTATCTCCAGGATAGCCCCTATAGAGGTAATCTTCTGCAGAGGCACAAGGTAAGACTTTGGTACACTAATGGATAAGCACAAGGATGACTCCAGGGTAACTTCCATCGAGAGGTGGTTGGTGAAAGCCCAGTGTTGAACATGCCTTGAACAGCCAGTCTTAAGGGTATGGAAATACATGCATCCTAGACCTTCTAAAATAAGATGCAGCCACCGCTATCACTTGCATGAACACCTCAGGGGCTTAGGTGAGGCCAAAAGGTACATTGACAAACTGAAGTGTTCTGACCCCACGGTCAACAGCAGGTAGCTTCCTTGGTACTACAGGAAAGGTACTTGAAAGTTTGCCATCCAATTTTCTTGTCCAATTCAGAAAGCAATTGAGCAAGTGTGAGCATATTGAAATTCATTTCTTAAGAGGGTTTATCCAGTGGTCAAGAATGGGTTTGAGCCCTTTATCCGTCCTGGGTGCAAGGAAGTAGCAAGGCTAATGAGTCCACCCATCACCACCACCATAACCCTCATATAATCACACTTGGCATGGAGAGCATTGATCACCTGCACAAAAAGACACTGGCATGGTCAAGTCAGAATCGTCTTGGCACAGGGAGGAATGTGCGGAGGGGCCATGAAAAAATGGTAGGGTGTAGCCCTTCTGAACAACAGAACACCCATCAATCTGAAATTATCGATTCACAGCTGTGAAGTAAACTTCTTTATTTATTTTTTTTAAACATGCCCCAAGCCCCTACCAGCTGGCTGTGCTCTTGGAAGGGCAAATCGTAGCAACATGATGGCCATACCAGCAGGAGATAAGGAGGTGAAGATTGCGGACCTTGCTGATATGAACAGATTTGGCTGCCACCGCTCTCGCAAAAGGTCAGGGCCGGTTGCTGAACAAGCTGAGATGCCACTGTCTGTGTCAGGTCTCTTGAGTAGTCCCTGAAGAACAAGTTACTTAATGTTCTTTCTGGGGGATACTATCTAATCGCAGATACCTCCTCTTTTAAATAAGACCCAGGTGCCAGAATGGATCTGGAAATTTCTCCGCATTGCTTCAGCAAACCAGCAGGTGGCGTTGTGCGGCTTCACCTCTTTCCAGAAAGGAGGTCTGAGCCGCATATAAGCACCACCCCTGCTTGCTGAGGTCAGTTTCTTTCTTTACTCTGCCTACGGCACTGGTCGTAGAGCCCGATAATTAAACATATCAGACTGTGCAGATCTCTATATTGGGAACTATTTTAAAATAGAACAGAGCAGAGAAGGTGGGAGGGCAATTAGGAATCTGTGGTTATAGGAAGTATCAACCAGAAACTGTGTTACCAAAGTTAAGTAATTTGTTCTTCCGATCGATACTTCTGGCAGATTCCTCACATCGTGAACAGATACTAGAGCAGTGCCTCTCAGGATGGTGGTTCTGCGGTACGGCTCAAGCCAAAAGTCCTGCAGGATCGACCAGGCAAAATTATCCTCCTGCCAGACCTTGCTTCATGAATGTGTGGTCCAGAGTCCTGCATTTCTGGGAGGGTGCAGTAAGCCGCCCATATCATTTTTATGTTGAATGGTCTGCAACCTTTGGACTGGGTCAGCAACGGACCTGAACAGGGCCTTTCACCTCTGGTTGAACGGTTGTCATGGAAGAGGCTGGGAGTCAAGTTTAACTGTGGTTGTCTATGCTTTGGTTATTTCATAGTGTGATGTGGGCTGATGTATGCTCTGGTTTAGACACTGGGATTGGATCCGTCAGGGGCACGGGTGGAGTTGGTAGCGGCACCAGCATGGAAGGAACCAGAGTGGATGTTTGGAAAGGCGCTGGCATGCGGCCAGGCTCCGGTCCTACAGAATAAGTCAGTAACAGGGCAGAGTCCATTAGCCGAAGTGCGATTGGGGGACCCTACGGCCCAAAGGCACTACAGAGGCGTAGCAGCATCATAAAAAGATACAAAGTTGAAGCATGGCCTAGCAGAGTTGATGAAGGTACGGGGACTTTGGGATTGTTGGGACCGACTGCAAAACGGCTTAGGAGTCTGACCACACTGGAGGAGAATGGCACTTAGAGTACCAACTTTGGACCTTCTTGTTTGACTTTAAGGGGCAAGTGGAGGACAAATCCTGCTCCGCCAAGAAGCACTTTTGATATGCCCGAGACTTCAACTCACCCTGGGATTGAGCATGGGAACAGACCCCCAATCTGGAGCAGAAGCAGCTCAGTGTCCTTAAGTGGGACAGCAGTCGAATCTTGTTGTCTGCAAAATACAACTTTTGTGCTCTCTGACCAGTTTTAGGTGCATCAGAGAGCACTAATCACACAAAAGTAGTAACCAGAGCCCTGGGGCATGTCATTGGGGAGGGGGCTTTGGTGGGACACATTTTCCTCCATAGCACACATTTTTACATTTTGACAAAGTTGGTAGCAGAGCTGCAGATCAGACTTCAGGCACAAAAAGAAAGGAACAGATGTCAGCATATATTTGGCTATGCTCAGTCACTTCCAGTCAAACTGGTACTATGTAGGAGCATGCAGAAGGGATTGCTTGAGAATTCTTCGGATCCAGATTGAAGCCTGGGAAAATTCTAATGGAAGGAATGTGAAGTTAGAGGTATCTATCTCAAATATACTTTTTTTGAATATTATGTTTACCAGACTGCTAATGTGCAATGATCATATAAAAATGATGAAAGCAAAAGTAGTGGCTTCTGAAGACTATCTGCTTTAAAAAAGTGGATTAATTATAACAGTACAGAAGGGCATTTAATTAAATGTGATTTTAATCTCCCTACACCTCAATGTTGTAGGCTTTAAGGTTACAGTAGACACTTTGAGCCTGGCAAGCGTTAGGTCAGCATTGATGCACTACATTTGCTCTCAAATTAAGAGGGACTGTCACTCCAAAGCTCTCTTCACTGCCTGTCATCACTCTGTACAGAGGACAGTTTTTTAAAGGTCTTAAGTAAGGAAGCCAACCGGATGTTAAAAATGATGAGAGGTCAGCTAATATTTGTGCCAACAATAGGAAATATTTGTTAATGACTTATTTCAGTAAAGAGAATTTTAGTTTAAAGATTTTACTTGAATACTATTTTTCCAAAATAGGAGCAAAAAACATCACTTGGATTCTCTATTCTTAATATCTTAATCTCACTTGCTGTTGCCTCTGAATCTTTACTCATCAAGTGTCTTGGCATATTTCTTATATGAGAAATTGATAGACAAAGAAACAATATCGAAATTGTAAATGAGAAGTCAACAAAATTAGCAAATCTTCACACATGATGTTCAATGCAAATATGACCTATGGCGGCCCCTGGAGGAGTGGAGTTGAGAGCACGTTGGGTGTTTTTCAATAAATTGATTGTGCTAAGAAACGGACACTGCTTATTAGCTTTCAGGATGTTAGTTTCTTACTACTGGAAATTACTGTGGGACTTCTGACTCGACAACAGTGAAAGATTGAAGCATACGACTATGAAAGATCCAATGCTGGAGAGTCTATCACTTACAAATATTAAAAGGTGTAAACAATCGAGACACCATTTCTGATCACACACAAAACTCTGTTTTTTTTTTTTTAAGTAGCAATGGTCAGTTGTGCATACATTAAGTGAAACTCCCAACACCACTGTTAAAGCAGAACCTTCTTCGCCTCATACCGATAATCGGATTGTTTTCCACCAAACTCCACACTAAAGTGCTGTGTGTGGGGCATATAATCCAACAGGCAATGATTGGAAGACAACCATACTGCAACACAACTGGCACTACTTATATTAAGTTGAACAATTCAAAACCATCTAACATTGTGTCAAATGTGTATGCAAGGATAGTCTTCTAGCCAAGATGGTAAAAGGCACATTCTATAGTTCATCAGAAGATTTCCTAGAGCATATTTCGACCCAAGCCATAAGGTAGTGGTTAGAATCTACATCTATACAATTCTTACATAGTTCCTTGGTCCTGCAGCTCCTATTAATTGTTTACTAATCACTTGAACATTGTGGTCTAAGTGACAATAGGTCCAATTCTGACAGCTTGTAAATAATGATCGCCTAGGGATCTCTTCTGGGAAATTAGTTCTTACAAGTCACTCCTCCCTCTATGGCAGTGAAAAATGTAAACAAGCAATTTCAAAGTTTTCAGTCACCACAGTTTGGTAGCAACTGGGAAGTGAGGCGAATGCATATATCATACAGGGATATTAGAGAGTCCATGGGCTAAGAATCCCAAATGCATCTTTCTTGACAGCGGGAACTCACAATGACCTGGGTGGGGAATGAGAAGAGTAGAAATGGATGATGCAATATGGTTGAATGCCCTGCCACCAGGGCTTGCGAGTGTATTCTAGTTCAGGACATTACCATTCGCAAACAAAACCAAGTTCATTGGACGCAATAGCTTGTGGTAAACTGTGTCTTTAATTACTTTGTACACCTTTTTAGCATACTATTAACAACTACAGATATTCAAAGGAGGGTTTCCCCCCCCCAGAAAGCATTCTTGAACATAAAAATATAAATTCTGCATATTAAAAGTGCATACACCTGGAATAAGAAAACATAAAAAGAAACAATGGCAGGCTGGTTTCCCCTCTCATGCACCAACCAAGAAGCCCATTACCTTTACTTCTGGCTGCATGATTCAAAAACCTTTAAAACAGATAGAGGAAATACTAAAAAAGTGGGCGTGGGTTCCCGGCATTCGCAATTTACAGTGCTAGGACATGCAAGTTGGCAGGTGGCCCAGAAATTCCAGTGTACATACAGACAGGAACATTCCTGATCTGCTTCTCTTGTGCTGTGACTCCGAGACCCTTGAGTTTTAATCAATGGTGAGGCACATCCCCATAACACTGCAAGCTTGCCTAACCCACCAAAGGTTTACAGAATTCAGTACATTTATGAGAAGACAGTAGCAGCATTTTCATGTTCTGATATTTTTTGTAAACCTGAATATTTATTTTATCGGGACATAGCTACATCTGACAAGATTTATTTTCTCCAACTCACAATAAGAGCTTCAAAGCTGATATGCTAGTATTTCAATACTGAATCCAAGCCAACACGATTCATCTCTGCCCCTGCAAACTGCGGATTAAACTTGATCATCCATAAATAGATTAACACAACTTGTCAAGTCCACATAACAATAGCAGAGAAGGCAGATGAACGCAGGAGTCTAGACTCCCAGTTCAATATAATTTGAACACCAAACCGAGGCTCTGCTCCTCAGAAAGAGCACAGGTCTGATGAATGCACCCCTTGTAGCAAAAGACCCTTCCTAACTGTAAAAGGAAGTGTCAGGCAAGGAGAGGGCTGTGCAAGTCTCTTTCGATATACAGACAAGTCTTTACAGAAACATGTTATGCCTCTGTACATGACAAGTCTTTTGAAAACTATTTACAGCAAAAGGGAGCTGGACGACACCTCGATTCAGTATGCATACATATCTATATATACATATTTAAACATGAAGCTTAAAAACAATATTTATCTATCCAAAACAGGTCTTAAAAGTTTATAAAATGTCTGAAATTAAGAATTTTGGCTTTGGACATACCATAACACTTCTTAACCAGGTCCTGCCTGATTAAGGGGAACATACACAAAAGGAATGGAAGGCAGCAGAACCATGTAGGGCTGGAGTCCCTAACAGAAGCATTTTTTTTTTTTGCATAATTTTCAAAAGACAGTTACTCTCGACAATGAGTAAATTATATAGTACAGCAGTTCAAGTGAACAGGTCACCCACAAAACGGAACAAAATAAAATGGCCATGAAAAATTCTACAAAGTACCAAAAGTACATATAGCTAGTGCTGGTAAAAGAGTCCGCATAGGTGGTGATGTGTAATGTGTGGACAACTGCAAGATTTGAGTGTTTCCTGGAATGAAATTGTTTATGAGATGATGCTGAAAACATGAGGCATAAGATCTTAGGCTGTACAAAACGCAATGTCTACGATCAAGATGGCACCATCTGAGGAAAGGTTGGGGGTTCATCCATTCTTTGCCCCTAGTAATGTATTACAGTTAAGGCATCTCAAAGAGATAAACTAAAGCTAAACCTCTCTGGAAACAAAATACCATGTGGAGTCAGCAGTATACATTAGAACATTTTAGTCTACAATTCAGCCACACAGTTATAAAATGGGATGTATCCAGAGAAACAAATGCATTGAATATGCTTTTGAATTGGACAGCACCATTACATGTTCCAAGATATCCAGAGAATGAGATGTAGCTTACAATGAGATGGGACACCTGTTATGAGATGTGACTAAGACTAAATCTGCACCAGAAATGAGGGCTGGTCTACAGTGAGGTACCCACCGAAAGTCGAAATGGCCTCGAACTAGACCACCTTGGAACTAAAATGTTGTCGATAGCGAGACAATGCTTCTGATATATTCAAGCTTTGTAGCAAGATGGGACTGGAGTGGAACATCCACAATAATGGAATACTCTCTACAATAAGGCATCTCCGATCAATAGATGCACCACAATGATTAATGCAATACAGTGCCAGGACTTCTGGAATCGGGTATGATTTAGCTGCTTGGTCATTTGATATGAAAGTACATTTTACTACGGAAAGGCTACCCATCATCAGAATGAGCACGTCTGACATGAAAAGTAGAACACACAGCTTTGTGGAAAAGCTGGTTCAGCATACAGGATAGGAAAAATTGGCAAACTCTGCAGGCTCCGAAAAGGAGTCGTACTGAAGTATGCTAGTACATGCTGGTATTCTTTGCAACAATTTCAAAACCTAGTGCAATATAATGTCCTGAACGGCATTCCCGTTTGTGCATCCAAGAAGTCAATGACAAACAACTATTGCAAAGGAACATGGCTTGATTCGCTGGATAGCTGAACTTCCTGAGAAGCACTAAATTCCTTGGGGAAAATTTGACAGTTTAATACAAGAATAAAAGAGAAGCAGGAGTCCACCCTCAAAAGACCAGTGAAAAGTCCAATAGAAAAGGGAGTTGTTAGAATAACAGAGCAGCAATGCATATTTAAGAAGAGGCTATCCTAAGAGACTGGGGAATGTTACTACACATAACTGTTACTAATAACTTTGCAATATGAAATAAAGCAGATGAAATGTGCGCTCACCAGAGATTAAAACTACATAACAGCATGAATATGAGTTTGCGATTGAAAACAAAAGGGCGAATGGGAATCTCAGGAAATGATATCCGCCATCAATTCCCAGTGGCAGATCTGACAAAAAAACGGTACATAAGAGGGAAAGAACAGGGCACAAAAAATACAACGCTCAACAAGAAAAATAGAGCATGTTTAAAAACCATGGATAGAATAATACAGGGTGTCAGCCTGAGGGAGATCTAGCAGTCATTGAAGAGGTAGTCTGCTTTTATAACACACTGTTTCAAAGTCAATGGCTGCCATGATTACCTCACTGTGTCACCAATGCAACGCACATGTTCACTTATCTTTCATATTCTGAGCAATACAATATCAAAGTTCCAGCATCAAAACAATGGTTGGGGAAGGAACTGAAGCATTCAAACTTCTGTAGTAGACCAGCCCACCAAGACTATCACTATCTAATGTCAGTTTTAAATAATCCCCAGCCAAATACACCAAGCTAACAGCAACAAATGTTTGTGGAAAAACACATCACTGTGTGCTTATGTGGTCCAAGGGCCCTAAAAATGCACAAGTCAAGTGGAACCTTCACAACTTACTGGCTGAAACTACAAATTATTTCTTAACCAAAGAATGTAAGACTTTCAACATTCTAGTTACACATCAAACAGTTCATTCTGGCAGTTCAGTAAGAATGGAAATTTTACAAAGACTATTTGTTCAAGGGTCTCTTTCCTTTTTGGAGGCTATATGTCAAGCTTCCACTATGAAGAGAAGGCAGAGTTTTTATTTTTTTTGTTGGGGGATTTGAGGGGGTGGTGGGTGGAGAAAAGTCAAGATAGCAGATTCAAGATGAAAAAAAAACCAAAGTCCTCTTCTACATCATGCCGTGTACACTATGGTCCAAACGGGTTTCAAATTGGTCCTCGGGGCACCCAACCAGCCAGTAGTTAATGTGGTTTACAGATTAACCATCCAGAGTCTTTACCACCTGTGTAATTATCATGTAACACTTTTGAATTGTACAAGTTCTGAGGCAATCACTGGGATCTTTCAGTCACTTACGGAAGATCACTTACGGAGGACTTCGATAATCCCACTGGCTGAAAGATACAGAAACAGACTGGGAGGGAAAAGGGTGTTGTGCAAATTTAGCAAGCAAGGCGAGCCAAGCATGCCCTGTACAGTAGAGAAAACACAAAGTTATACAGCACCAAAAAGCATTCACAAACCTGCCCATTCATAGGAGTTTAACCCAAGCAGGGTAGTGCATGATTCACATCAGTCATTTGCATAGTTAAAAAAAGAGCGTGCACATTCCAGCAACGGCAATCTATACCGCCATGCAACAGAGCATTCAGTTCACGTAAAAAAGAAAAAATGGCCTGCCATGCTGTGATATTAGTGCCATGAAAGGTATCCACCCCACCTCTGGAGTAAGCAGTTTTAGCAAAACAGTTATTTTAGCTTTACCCTCAACCCATTTGAGGTAACATAAGCAGATTTGCAATCCCTAAAAGCCTCTGGGAATCAGGTACTGTCCAGCAGTACGCAGTGAGGGGGAAT
Source organism: Triturus cristatus (assembly GCF_964204655.1). NCBI lineage: Eukaryota > Metazoa > Chordata > Amphibia > Caudata > Salamandridae > Triturus > Triturus cristatus. The sequence goes on along the minus strand of NC_140593.1, from coordinate 1,145,583,470 downwards.
TCTAGAAATTCATGTAAAAAGTAAAGTTATACTGTCAACTTATTATATGCAACTTTTCCTTATTTGGAAACCCAATTACATCATCATATCTCAGAAGAAAATGTGCAAATAATGCATGTTCCAAAATGTGCACAATGTACTGGTTTGCTTTCTTTCTTCTTATACTTTTTTCTCTCTTAAATATATAATAAGTATTAGAAATGAAAAAATGCAGGGCATGGGTTTAGCACATATCGCTGACCGTGTTTAGGATGTAACATCCATACACCGTTGAGAAGTTCTAAAATGTAGCTTTCGTTCCAGTATTGCTGTTCAATTTACAGGGGCAGTATGTCTACTGTAACTGGATACTAGCCTTATGGAAATCAACTGGTTCATCACACCTATCCGTTACGGGTTTAGCAGCTAGTGAAGCTGCTGCTCGAAATGAAGAAAAATAGCTGAGACAGAGCAGGCACTGGAAGAAGACAAAACATTATTGGAGAATGGGATGCAGGAAATCTCGCTAGGAAGGGCCAACAAGGGACCACCCAAAAACTGAAGAGGGAAGTGTGTTAACGTGAACAAGGGGTCTGGCTGCTCATCAGAGGAATACAGAAGGCGATGCAACTGAATTTGGTAACATAAAATTTGATGGGGGCCACACAGGAATTTTACAGCTAGAAATGATGACCGGTAGGATGAATGAAGGGAGGGAAGAGGTCTAATTTGAAGGGGCAGCTGAACAGCTGGGGTAAAACAAGGGAATGTCTAAAAAGGAAGGATATGTAGTACTGTAATAGAAAAGTTGTGAAGGGCAATTTCTAAGATGAAAGAAGTAACAAGAAGGTGAGACTTTCGGAGCTGTGTTGGAAGAAGGTGGAGTAGTCCCAGCCAAAAGCCTGGATAAATTGTCTCAGGTCGCAAGAGAAAAGAATCTTTGTTTCAGTCTGCAATGCTCTGCAGTGTAGAGAAATTCCCTGAGTGGAAGTTCAAGACAGAATCTGGGGGATGGAAGAAGTGAGCTTCTGCAGTAGTATACTTTACAATAAGTGGTGGTAGTGGCGGTGGAATGCGTGTGTGTTGGGGTTTATATAACACAATGTTATTCTTAAAGTGACAAATGGAAAATGCTACTTACCCAGTATGCATCTGTTCTTGGCATATAAAGCGGTCGAGTCCTATGCTATGCATAGATCGCCATCTAGTGTTGGGTCCGGATGTTTGCACTTTGTTTTTCATCGAAAAGTCTTTCCAGTTACGAGGTAGGTGACTCCTCCTTTCGGCGATAGCGCGCATGGGCATTGACTCCATTATTAGATTGTTTTCCCGCAGATGGTGATAATGGAGTTAGTAAGAGTAGTAAAAGGAGATGTCCATGAATGCATGCATCCAAGTAAGATGTTACTGCAACAGGTACAGGTATCCCGGGAGGCAGGTGGGCGCATACGACTCTGCAGCTCTAAATGCCAAGAACGGATGCATACTGGGTAAGTAGCATTTTCCGTTCGAGGCATATGAGCTGTAGATCATATGCTATGGATAGACTGTATAGCAGTTATCTCCCAAAGCGGTGGCTAACCTGTATCTGTTGCAGTGGTTTGAAATAGTTTTGAAAAACTGCCTGGCCCACTCTAGCTTGTTGCCTTGGTAACACATCTACACAATAGTGTTTTGTGAATGTGTGAGGTGTAGACCATATTGCAGCTTTGCATATGTCATCGATGGGTATATTTCCTAAAAATGCCATAGAAGCTCCTAGTCTGCGCGTAAAATGTGCTCTGGGGGAACTGTTAAAGTTGGTTTTGCTTTTGCATAGCATTTCTGAATGCACTTAACTATCCACCTTGCAATACCGGATTTTGATATTGGCTTGCCTTTATGTGGTGGAGCAAAAGCAACAAAAAGTTGCTTAGTCTTTCTGAAAGATTGTTCTTTCAATGTAATATAGTAACGCTCTTTTTACATCCAAGGTGTGAAGAGCACGTTCTGCCACAGAATCTGGTTGAGGGAAGAACACAGGCAACTCAACAGATTGGATGATATGAAAGGCAGAAATGAATTTAGGTAGAAATGTGGGGTCAGTCCTGAGAATCACTTTCCTTTGATGTATTTGTAAAAAATGTTCTTCTACTGTTAGTGCCTGAAGCTCACCCACTCTCCTTAGAGATGTGATAGCTATGAGGAAAGCTACTTTCCAAGTCAGAAATTGCAGTTCACATCTATGCAAAGGCTCAAAACCCGGACCCATGAGTCTTGTAAGAACGATGTTGAGATTCCACACCGGAGCAGGTGGAAGTCTGGGAGGAATGACTCTTGAGTCCTTCCATGAAAGGCTTAATAACATGCCCTCTAAAAAGAGACAAATGCTTTCTGTTCTACAGATAGGCGGCTATCACAGCAAGATATAAGCGTATGGATGTATATGCTAAATTTGAACACTGTAGATGTATTGGATAACAAATTATGTTTTGAATTGAAGCGTCGAGCGGATTGACTGGATAGTTATTACAGTAAATCACAAATCGCTTCCATTTTGATGCATATCATGCCCTTGTGGTAGGGCATCTAGCCTCTTTGATGATATTCATGCAATCTGGGGGAAGATTGAGGTAGCCAAACTCGAAGATTTCAGGTGCCAGATCGCGAGGTTGAGATAACTGGGATCTGGATGCATTATTCCTCCATGGTTCTGAATGAGGAGATCGGGAGTGAGATGGAGTTTTTGGTGGAGAACTACTGACAACTCAAAGAGGGTTGTGAACCAGGGTTGACGGGCCCATGTGAGAGCAACTAGGATTAGTGTCAGGGAGTGCTGTTTTAGCTTCCGAACCACTAATGAAACGAGTGGGAGAGGCGAAAAAGCGTAAGAAAATATCCCTGACCAGTTCATCCATAGTGCATTGCCTTTGGGCAATGGGTGTGGATCCCTGGATGCGAAGTTTGGGCATTTTGCCTTTAAGTGGATGGCAAACAGATCTATGTCTGGGAAGCAGCACATTTGAAAGAACGGGAGGAAAACCAGAGGGTGGTGGAGTTCCCATTCGGGGATCTGTTGTCGTTGACTGAGTGGATCTGCAATGTGGTTGTTTACTCCTGGAAGATGTTCCGCAAGGAGATATATTTTGTGAGGTATAGCCCATCTCCAGATGCTCTGAGCTAACACAGCTGGGGAGTGTGTGTCCCCCTCTGTTTTTGTATGTAGTACATTGCTGTCATGTCTGTGCGAATGAGGACAGCTTTGCCTGCTAGATGAAGTTGAAAAGCCTTCAACGCTAGAAAAATTGCTTGCAGTTCTAGATGGTTTATGTGGAGTTGCTTTTGTTGAAGAGTCCACATGCCCTGAATGGTATGTTTTTTGCAGATGAGCTCCTCAAGCAGTGAGCGAAGCGTCTGCTGTTAGCACTATCTGTGGAACAGGGTGGAGGATTGGCCGCCCCTTGGAAAGGTTTTTTGTATTCCACCACTACAGAGAACTAAGAGTGCGGATGTCTATCAACACTAGATCTGATAACGGACCTTGAGCCTAGTTCCACTGACGTGCTAAGCATTCCTGGAGGGGAAGCATTTGGAGTATTGCATAAGGAACGATTAAAATGCAAGACACCATCATTCCTATCAATTACATGAACGCTTTAGCTGGTAACAAGTTTTGAGACTGAAACTGAGATTAGAGTCTGCATGTTGCGGATTCTGACTGGGTTGGGACACGCTAGAGCTTTTTGAGTCTCTATTGTGGTTCCTAGATACAGTTGTGTATTGGATGGTTGGAGATGAGACTTGGTGAGTTTCACAGTATACCCAAGGTTGTGAAGCAGTTGGACTGTTCTTTGAGTGTGGCATAGGCAACTTTGCTGCAAGCTGGCTTTTATGAGCCAGTTGTCTAGGTAAGGAAAGACGTGAATGTGCTGTCTGGGCTCACTGTGCCACTGGAATCAAGCTATCCTGGCTGATGAGGGGTGAAACCCCGCAACCGGTCCGAGGATGCTTGTTTCCGGTCCAGGGAGGACCTGGCTTAGCAGTTCGGGCTGGACTGTTCCCATGAGGCACAGGGTCAAGACTGATTTGCATATGGCCAGGTCTAAACTGGAGTGGCATGGTGAGCAAAAGAATGATGGATTTAACCCAGATCTCTTAACTGGGGGTGAATGTTTTGATTTGTTCGACATTCCGTCCATCAATTGTGTGTCTTTTGTCTTCTTAGATGAGGCGCAACTACTGCCAGGCATTTGGTGAAAACCCTGGGTGCTGTAGTTACTCCAAATGGGAGGACCTTGAATTGATAATGTTGGCCATCTACCAGAAACCGGAGGTATTTCCGGTGAGCGGGGTGAATGGGAATATGGAAACAGGCGTCCTTTAAGTCCAGAGTGGACAGAAATTTGCCTTGCTGAAGGAGTGGGAGCACTTGAAGTGTGATGATGTGATAGTGGTATGACTAAATGTATAGATTTAGTTCTCTAAGGTCTAGTATGGGTCTGAGAGAGCCGTCTTTTGGGGAATTAAAAAGTACAGGGAGTACACCCCGGTCCCCTGATATTGTAATGGGACTGGTTCTATAGAGTGTTTTTCGAAGAGAAAGAGAACCTCTTGCTTTAGAAGGGCAAGATGCTCTGGTGACATTGCATTTGATCTTGGAAGAATATCTGGGGCAGTGTGTGTAAGCTCCAGGCAGTAACCATATTGGATAATTTGTAGTACCCACATGTCTGAGGTGATTGAATTCCAGACAGGTAGGAGTTGAGAGAGACGTTCCCCAACAGGAATGGAATGATCGGGGGGGACAGAAGGAAGTCACTGTTTGCGGGGGGAAGTGCGTGTGAAATTACCTCTGCCTCTTCCCTTACCGTTGTTTTCTCTGAAACCACCTCTAAAATAACCTCTTGTAGAGGGGGATTGGTTGTTGCCCTTGTAAGAGGAGGAGGGGTTTTCGGTGGATACATTTTTGGAACCACCCCTATAAAAAGAGCGGCGAAAGGAATCCCTAGTGGCAGGCAATTGCAAAGCCCTCATGGACTTTGCGACCTTTGTGTCTTTTTTCATCTTCTCCCGTGAGGTATCAACCATTGGGCCAAAGAGATGTTCTTTGTCGAATGGTTAGTTGAGGATGGAGGTTTGCACCTCAGGCTTGAATCCTGAGATTCTCAACTAAGCATGTCTGCGTAGGAGTACACTGGTGTTTACTGTATGAGCTGCTGTATCTGCTGCGTCCTGGGCACACCTGAGTGAGTTATTGCTGATAAGTTTACCTTCTTGGTTAAAGTCATTAGCCTTAGTTTTGTGTTCATCAGGTAAAAATTGCATGAGTTTTTCTAACTCATCGTAATGAGCCCTAGCATAGTTAGCCAACAGAGCTTGAGCATTGGCAATGCGCCAGCGAGTAGCTGCTTGTGAGGCCACTCTTTTGCCCGAGGCATCAATAAGCTTAGAATCCTTATCAGGAGGAGGAGCCTCACCTGTGGTTTGTGAGTTAGCTCTCTTGCGAGCGTTGAATACCACCAGAGAGTCTAAAGGCAACTGACCTCTGCTGTATACCGGGTCGGTGGGTGAAGGGTCATATTTTTTTCCACTCTAGGTGTAATTATTCTTGCCCTTACAGAATCTTTAAATATCTTGTCCGTGTGTTTCAACATACCTTTTAGCATAGGTAAGGTATGAGTGGCTCTCTGAGAGGAACTAAGTGTCTCAAAGAGGCAATCCTCTTCTAAAGGCTCTTTATGCAACTTCACCCTGTGATATTGAGCAGCCCTGTTAAGGAGTTCAATGTACCCAATGTTATAGTCAGGTGGGGAGGGTCTAGATGGATACAAATCAGGGTTATTATCTGGGCTTGGGTCAGTACGATAATCCTACCGTGGGTCAATGGCCTATCCTGATCTTCATCCTCATCCCGTTCATTCTGTGGGTCAGGTGCAAGTGGTGGTGGTGGTGAATTTGATGGTGTAACATTTGGATAAGTGGGGGAAGGAGGAGGAATGTAAGGTAAGGAAGGGTTAGTGCCCACACCTTTGCTTTTGAGAGGCGTGTGGTAGTCCTCTGGTTGGTCCACTGGCTGGTCTATCTTCCATTTTTTTGGAAGAGTGGCATGGATATGTCCTGTATCAGGGTTGATCACAAGTTTTTTCTGCTTCGGATCCGAAGGCGGGGCATTGGGTCAAAGCTCTTTAGACAGAGTATCTTTATCTTTAGTTGTTTATTTTGGCGTCGAAGGTTTCGGCTCCGAGCCTTTTTGCGTCAGAGGTTTCGGCTCCGAGCCTTTCGGTGTCAAAGATAGAGTCTTCAGCAACGGTGTGATTGTGACCGTCACATGTTTAGATTTCTGTTTTGTGCTGAAGGTATTTTTTCAGCACCGACGTGGGGCCGGCTTGAGCCTGAGCAGGAAGGCTTCTCTTTATGTTTCGGAGCCAGGCCCGAGGGCGGGGCATCGGATACCTTTTGTCGGTGCCGACCTTGGCCCGAAGGCAGAGGAGGGACTGGAGCCTTTGTTTTAGGTTGTTGAGGGGGCAAAGGGGTATCTTTACTCACGGTACTTGACCCGGAGTAACTTGCTCCTCTTCTTCTATGTCGGAGTCTACTTCAGACTCGGAGAAATGTTCTTACTCTTCGGCTCCTTGAGCTTGCTGTTCTGTGTCGGAATCTTCCCGGAAGAAGTCCGGTGCAGAGCTGCTCTGGTGTTGCATCTCATGGCGTTGAGCTCGACGGTCACGAAGTGTCTTTTTCGATCGAAACGATCGGCACGCGTCGCAGTCGTTCTCGTTGTGTCCCGGGGACAGGCAGAAGTTGCACACTTTGTGCAAGTCGGTGCGTGGAAATTTAGCACGACACCCAGGACAGAACTTGAAGGGAGTCCGTTCCATCAACTGCAAGTGTGGTCGGCACAGGTAGACCGGACGTCCCGCTACGATTTTTCCGATCAAAGTTTTTTCGAGATGAGACGATACGCGACAAATGGAGAACTGCGTTCGATAACAATACCGTTGAGGATAGTTGATTGCGCATGGAAGGGAACCGAGAAACTGTGCCGAACTGGAGCACAGCAATACACATCCGAACACGATGGAGGAAAAAATAATCTAACAATAGAGTCGATACCCATGCGCACTATCACTGAAAGGAGGAGTCACCTACCTCGTGACTGGAAAGACTTCTTCTAAGAAAAAAAAAGTGCAAACAGCTGGACCCAACACTAGATGGCGATCTATACATAGCATATGATCTACAGCTCATATGCCTCGAACATGAATATTTCCTTGGGAGTAAAACAGTGCTTGCCTGTGACCCTCATGAGCTGGGTAGCCAGCACTCCAAAGCAAAATCAATCCCACGTTAGGATATGAAAGGCAGTCACAACTCCCACCACATTCCTTGCAACCTTTGAAGCTGTCCATCTTACTTTGAAAACATCATCATGAGAAATACATCATAGAAAAAGAGTAAATAGTCAACCAGACTTGAAAAACTTCAAATAGCTGTTCAGCACCACTGCCACTCTGAAAACAAAAATGTCAACTGAGGTGCAACAGATATTGGGCAAAATCTCTTGGAATTTGGAGGGAGAGCACCGCACTTGCTTTCTATTTCCAACAAGGAAAGGCTTCATAGGTCCAGCCTGTTTTCATACAATATTTAAAGAGACTAAGGAACCATGAGAATCTATTATTTATGAGAAGGGAAGGGTATTTTTGGTTCTCATTTCAAAGCGTTGAATATTGATTTTCCTGTCATTTGTTTCCATATTGTCGCATACAACATTAGCAAACAGATTTCACATTGTATTTGTAGTTAGCAAAATAGACAGGGTCACAGTTCGGTTCTAAAACGACCACAGCCTGGCAAATCCCTAGGAGAACAGGGCTAGTTCACTCAAGTCGCTTTCCCTTATGGGCAAAGTAAGATTGGCAAAACATGGGGTGGGTGGCAGTACGTCTGTCACGAGCCCATGATAGGAGTCGACAGTCAATGATTGCCATGGCCAACACATCAGCAGGCATGAATTATTATGAATATCTCCTTTGGCAAGAATGTTGGCATGCATTCATTCATGTGTGAGCCAAAGAGTGTGCATGCACATGTACAACCTACTGGCAGACATGTGCTAGAAGTGGGGTATCTTAGAAAGGGATGCAGTAGAAATCCGTGGAAGGCAAACCAAGCAAAAAAGCATCACAGACCTGCAAGCCATACCGATGCATAAAGCAAGCCTGAAGAATTCAGCATTGTTGCTTCCTAACAAACATTAGGATTAATTAATGCACATAATCTGAGACCTTCCCCTCATTTTCAAACTATTTGTATCCATCTGTGCTTAAAACCTCTTCTAGTTATTGCACCTTCATTTGTTCTCTAGGACACCCTTTTCGCTACACCTCTGAAGTCAGTTCTGGCAAGCCATTAAGGTTCCCTGTACCCAGATTCCCTTCTTTAACTCCTATGTGACATCAATTTAATACTGGCCATCTCTTCCTAACAATTTTACATGTTTAATAAACTATCGAAAGGCACTCCATACTCTTCTTTGTAATGCCCATTAAGTTAATAACCACAAACCTCATCAGAATATCAATGCAACCATGCACAGACTATCAATGCGGCACCAATTGAGTGAAGACCATTCCAGAACTTGGTTTGTTATCAATTAAATGTATAAAGCTGGACCCTTCTCTGTCATCCAATAGCTGATTGATTACCAAGATGGGACCCCTATTCTCCATTCCAAAATACAATTTCTTTAGATCTTAATTCTGGTCACATGCCAGTGTTCCCCATTCGAGTGATTTCTTAACATCTCTAAAACTGTGTTCTCATGTCACAATGGTCCACAGCAGTAGTTTTTTTTTTTTATACTAGTGATACACTACTGACTTTCCATACTTTAGTTAGTTTACGTCACCACTGGGTTTTTCTTACAAACGCAAGCAGTAATTCTCTGAACTAGAATTTCATCCCTTCAGTTACAAAGGGCTAGCCCCGTTCCTTCAATCAACCGCAGCATTTTGACCAAAACAAATCTTTCTCTTTCACTTAAACAGTGGGCAAGATAGCAAAGAGTTGTGCTTTGGAAAGCGACAGGAGGAAACAAAATTGCCCTTTCACACAGATTTCCCAAATGCCTGGTCCCTTTTTTACTGAAGCCAAACACACAAGGTGGTTGTATCCAGCTTTCCACGCAACACAAATGAGGTATGAATGCAGCTCTGTGCCACAGATGTAATTCTGAAAACACAGCGGAAAAAAACCTATGTAAAGAGAGCAGTGAGGGTATAATGGACTGGTAAAAATGAGCATGGCATTTGGGCTTTCTTATTTGGCTTGATATCAGATTGGAGGAAGGGTGTGCGCAAACAGGCAACATTAGGAGTAGCTCAATAAATTAAGAACAGCAGACATACTATAGTCAAACTATTAGAGAAGTCATTTTTCCTGTAGTGCTGACTTTGAAAGCACCTGGGTAACAGATACCATCACTGAGTTTTGTGGGCTAACTGTACAGAAGAATTGGTGCTAGAAGAAAGCTTTTTCAAAGGCTTGGTTACATTTTTTTTCCCATTGGCTACCGGTTGTGTAGTGTCAGATGTGGAAGACTTTGACTTCTGTGATCCTAGCAAAGAATGTCTTGTGGGTGTTTGCGCTTTAGCCGACAGGCGCTCTTTTGCAGTGCGGTTTATGCTGGGCTGCTCCGAGCAAGACGATGACTTGGTTTTTTCAGACTTCTCATCAACTGAAGATTTGCTGTCTGACTTGGAAGACCCACCAGCTGTTTTTTTGGAAAGCATGGTGGTCTTACCAAGATCAGTTGACCTACGTGTCTCCTTCTGCCGAAGGGCAGATTTGAAAAAAGACAACCCCTTGTCCTCAGACTTGCTATCCCTCTTGAGGCTTGGTTTAGTGCTTACGCTGGAGGACCGTAGGCTTGCCATCGACAAGCTTCTAAGCTGCGTGCTTGCCGCTTTCCCATCTACTGCTTTGGGCTGTGAAGTCCTAGGGGAATTTGTAGCCAACTTCGGCGTGCCAGGAGCAACAGATTTTTCAGGCCCAAGGCTAACTTTGGAGCTTTCTCTACTAAGAGCTCTCTCGCATGTTCGGCCCTTTATAGAAGAGGAAGGAGGCCCAGTTGCGCCCTTAGCTGATGGTGCTGCCGACGCAGTCTTCTTGAGTGATACAGAGGGAGAGGCTGTGGCTGGGCACGGTTTTTGTTTAGACGGTGCAGCTGGTGCTGCGGTCTCCTGAGCATTACTTGGACCTTTTTTCGGCGTCCCTGACCCAGAGGCAGACGTAGATGATGTACGCCGTGCAACTGTCTTTGAAGAGTCACCTTTGCTTCCAGAACTGGAGGCCTTTTGGGGCTTCTTTGGCAGAGGGGTGACAGAAGGCTGAGAATGAGCGGCTTCTTTATCAGTCACAAGCGTCCGTCCTTTTTTCGAACTTTTGTCTTGATGATGCTCTTTGTTGGTGCTTGACATACCCATGGAGACAGTGTCCCCTTTCTGACCCGCTAAGCCTACAGTACTGCAGGGTCTGCTTTCTTTTACTGGCGAGGTTTCCACCGAGTCACTCTGATCAACAAAGGCAATTTGATTGTTATTGTCAAACAGATCCATCTTTGGGCTTTTCCTGCCATGCTGCCCTGAGCCTACGCTCTGCACGTCAAGGAGGCCAGCACTGGGCTTCTTTACATTAGTTTCATCCCGCAATGTTGTTTCCATCACCGCAAGTGGTGCTCTCCCAGCTCCCTTATTTTCACGTCTACTGCTATCACTGTGATCCAAGTAACTGCTTGACAGATTCCTCAAACTGCCAAAACAGGATGTTGAGACTTTGTCGTCGTCAGCAGCAGTCTCCCCGATTTTGGTCAAAGTGGATGCAGCAGCATGGCTAGGGGAGGGCGAGCTGGAACGCATAAGCAGTTTGGCAGATAAGGACCATGATGGCCGGAAGCAGTTTTCATTAGAGGCCAGAGGGCTTGTGACAGATGACCTGCAGGACAAGCTCTGACGCTGCACGCTTCGGACAAATGGGCGTGTAGAGAATCCACCTGAAAGAAAAAAGAAAATTATTCTTTAAAACTGCAGCACAGACGTCGATAGCTTTTAGCTCGAAAGACTACATTTTTGGGACTTGGAAAACATTCTAAGAGGTGGTGAATGCACATATACTGAAGTATTTAATTTCTTTTAGATTAGTTTGGGCAACCTGTGTTGTGCGAGGTGTCAATCAGTCATAAATTTAAATATATAAACGTAGAAATTTGCTATGTAAGGCTGACGGTAAAGCTTTTCTTGGTGATACTCCAACTGCAGATTCCCCACCTTTAGAATATTTCAGCCACCTGATTGAATAAAGAGATTATTCCAGCAATGCTCCCTGTATGCCAGTAGGTGGTGCCAAATGGCTTCACTGTCCCAGAAGTAGTGGCGCAGAGAAGCATGTAAGCGCCAGCCTGTATGCGGACGACAACTTCTTAATCATTCTCATTCCACGGCCTCAGTCTCAGAGCTCAACAAACAAATGGCAGGGTACCAAATTCTAACTTAGAAACTTAGGATGTACAAGTTCCCACTCCACAGACTTGGGAGAAGGGAGGGCAGAGGAATCTGCCTTTAGATACAGTATCCACCCGAAAGAGCAAAACTGAAGTGAAGGGACTCATACTTCTGATGGACACTTAGCTGCAGATTCCTCACCATTAGAATAGATACCACTGCAGTTTCAAAGGTGTAGAGTCTGAGGAGAGGACTGAGATTAGGCACTTAAGATTTTTTAATGCAGTACCTTGACAAAGTTCTCTTTTGCCCCGACATGTGTAGCTTGTCCACACTGAACCAGACAAAGAGCTGAAGATCCACATGATAATCGCTTGCATGGTCAACGGAGAAGCACAAAGCTCTCTGGCAAGCTGATTGCGTCTCGGCTAATCTATCGGGAGTGCAGCGGAGCCAAAAATACAGGCAGTGTGATTGATTGATACATGTCGAAGGATGAGACCACCTTTGGAAGGAAGAGAGCCCGAGTTCTTAGCACAAACTTGTCCGGGAACCAAATTGTGTAAGGAGGTTTCACAGAGGGCACCTGATGTTCACTCACTTGATATGCAGAAGTGATGGCGATCAGAAAAACTTTGTCAGTAGCTGTACAGGACACCTGCGAGCAACACGCAACACGCAACACACAACACACAACACACACAATATTATTATTATTTTTTTTTTTTTAAACCGTTTATTACAAGTCTCAAGAATATACAAGTATGGGCCTACAACCTTCCGGCCGGCCGCTAGCAATGACAGGAACATACGACATACATTTATGGAACACGTGGTGTTGCGGAGGAGCATGCTCAGGAGGTAACAACGTCAAAAGCCACATCAGCCAGACCCCACTATACGGTTTCATTTTAAATTAAGAACAACAAGAAAACCACACCCACAAGGCAACCCACAATCGGAAATAGCAGCACGTGCTCCCCTAGAGGGGGGATCCCAACTATCCACAGGAGTCTAAAGAGGGGGAAGAGAGCAGAGCGAGGACTGGGGGAACCCAATGCCCGGCATCGGGGGAATGAGTCGGCTAAGGGGACGGGGCTGGCGAGGTATCAGGCAGCAACGGTGGTGCACAGATACCCCCACGGTAGGCGTTCCAGGGGCCCCATACTTTCACCCATGTCCCAGGCTTACCCCTCGCCACATACACCACTTTTTCTCGAAACATGCACCAGTCCATGTGTTCTTTCCAGGCCGAGACCGTCAGGGGCCTCTGGGATCCCCACAGTTGAGCAATATCACGCTTGGCTATCATATATCCCAGAGTCACCCACCACGTCTGCGGCGCCGAGTAATCAGTCGGTTCCCACACATTCAACAGGCATCTCCTCGCTTCAGGCAACAGCGCCACATGCGTAACCAGTCGCAGCACCTCATGTACACCACGCCAGAACCCTTCCACCTCCGGGCACTCCCACAAAATATGCAGAAAGGTCCCCAAAGCACCACACCCACGCTTACACAACCCATCTTCAGCATAGCCCATACGCAGAAGCTTTGGCCCCGTCATGTAGACCCGGTGGAGTATCTTGAGCTGGACGAAGCGAAGGCGAGCCGGTATGGCCACCTCCTTCGGGGAGGCCACAGCGGAGGTCCAGTCCTCGTCGTCCAACTCCAGCCCGTCGGCAACCCAAGCCGCACGAAGGGCAGTCAACAGGCCCGAGCGGTCGTTAATCAGCTTTTTGTATATCAGTGAGATCGTGCTGTCCGGGACGTGCCCATCCAGCATTCTATCCTCCAGGGGGGAATATTCCGGGATGGAGGCAACTTCCGAAAAGACGGAGCCCAGCGCATGACGGACCTGCAAATACCGAAAGTATTCACTGCCCTGCAACTGAAATTCCGTCTGCAGCATATCGAACGTTTTAAATCCTCCCCTCGTCCAGAGATCCCCCACTTTACTGATGCCTATTATGTCCCACTTCTCAAAGCCCTTAGAGGTCCACAGGGAGCCCAACCGCTCAGACGCGTATAGTGGTGACGCCCGGGTCAAACGGTCCTTCCACCCCATAGCTGCATTGGCCGCGTGCCACACTTGCACCATGACACGCGTGGGGCCCGTCAGACGAGTGTCGGGCGCGCTAGAATAAAGCGCTCGATTGTAGTCGCCACCTGGCAGGAGCATCTTGTCCATTGCGAATGCCGGGTTTAAGGCGGGCCCGTATAGGAACACACACAATATTAGAACTATATTTAGGTCCCACTGAAGCATGATTAGTTGCTTTAGAGGAAACCTATGCATCAGGACCTTTAGACAACGCATCACAACCAGTAATTTATGGCAAAAGGATAGATCAGGTAATCTTAAAACAGCCACAAAGGCATGCAAGTCAATCTGAACTGTGTGTTCTGCAAGGCTCTGCTGGGCCAATGATAAAACATACAATACATCAAAAAGTTTGGCATAAAAGGGTCAAGATGATGTACCATACAGCAGGCAACCAACTTTCCCAGCGTCCTGCTTAGATGGACAGGCATCTGGCTACAAGAATGACATATCACTTCAGTCCTGTCCAAAGATTTTAATGTCCACCACTCAAACACCAGCCATGGAGGTGGAGATTTGGGGTAGAACTCTCCCTCGTTGCTGACAAAGAAGGCTTCACCAAAGACGCCAGATCAAAAGATAAATGCTCAGGCCCAGGAGATCTAGCTGAACTTGTGGAACTGGACTCCGCGGAATTACATAACAAGCATTGGCATAGCCAATAGGTCTCGCCTTTGGGACCTTATAAGTGTTTAGTTATCCAGCACAATATCCTCGGTGCAACAACATCAACTGTTGCATTGCTAAACACTTATAAGGTCCCAAAGGCGAGACCTATTGGCTATGCCAGTGCTTGTTTTAAACCTGTTGTGGAAATTATGGTTTCTGAACTTTCCTACACAACGGAGAGCATGTTCCATGAAAAAGTCCACCAGGGAAGAATGTGACCTAAACACTGGACCTAACATCACATCCATACTGCTTGACCATGAACATAAAATAAAGTCATAGGGAAGGAACTAGAGCAGAGATAGTGGTACCGAGGAAAGATCTAAGCGGCCAAACGTGGGGATCATCCTAGGATCAGTGTAGAGCTAGAATGGCACAATAATGACAGAATTCTCAGAAACAGCAAAGTTCTGAGCTAGACCCTTCTACTGCCCAACTTGCTCTTTTGCAGTGGAGCTGTCCGGGTCAAGGTCAGTAAGACATTGCCCACTCTTTGCACCCCACTTATCGTGGCATGTTAGCGGGTGTTCGATCAGAAACGGAGGTGGTTTCAATAGTAGAAGCGACATTGGGAGCGAGAGGCAATGAAAGAGGCCGGCTTCTGGAAATTCAAATCGCTTTCCTCCAAATTCACAATGAGATGAGTCAGGAGAGCACCCCCATCCCAGGCCATCTGAAGAGTAAAGCGCAGAGAGGGCACACAGATCTAACCCCCCCCCCCCCATCCTCCCCCCTCAACATCCTCTATGCACCAAGCCTTTTTGTGGTGTGGCAACAGCCACACTGGCCACGTCTAATATCTTTCATGGTGATGACAGAGCCCTCTTCTGTTCCCTGTCAACATGAATAGATATTCATTGCACTCTTCCATGTAGGGGATACATTGTGCATTTGTGAAAAACATGCCTGTGGTGATGTAAGCCACTCAAGTGCACGGGTGCCTTACACTTCTTCCCTTACCAGCCCACCACTTCTAAAGTACCAGACTGTTTGATGGGCAGCACTCAAGCTGAAAAGGCCGCGTGATCAATGTTTACAATCTCCGGATCCAGGTGATCGCGGCCATCTTGCGAGTCGCTCAATAGATGTGAAGGGGCCGTGATATTGAAGGCAGCCGAGCGCTCCACTTCAGCTGAGTGTGCAATCTCCCCTCACAATTGTGCTGTCACCGCCTCCGACACTCAAAGCTGTCAAGCGCGACTCACGACAAATTGTAGGTCTTACGAAACGAATAATGAAAAAAGTGCATTTTGTGGCTGAGCACAAAAAAGGAAATACAAAATCCATTCATTTCCTGCCAAAGTATTTGCAATTCGTTTTAAAGAGAACGTGGCGATCTTCAGTAGAGAAGTAAAGCATGAAGCAGCTAATCTAAAAGTACCGCCTCAACATAAACATTGCAGCACATTAAAAACACAAAAGTGCTTGTTTCTGACGATGTAATGACTAATGCGCACAATAAAAACCGCCAACAATGCCACAAAATATGAGCAATGGTTTCCGACTGATGCGCTTAGTGATGTCAGACAATTGTAACAAGCCCGGCGGAGAGTGGCGCGCGCGCGCTTGGCGGGGGCGAAAGAGCGCATTCCAGGCGGGGGAGCGGACCCTTTGAAGTGTGATGCCAAACGGATTGCATGGCGGCACGATGCGCGTGATTGTGCGCGTGCTCGCCATGCAATCCGCTTTTCGGAGCACTTTTGGGAGCCCCTTACAATAGTCTCGCTTTGCGATCGCTTGCGCGATAGCAAGGCGAGACCTAAAAACTCTGCGAGATTCTGCGGAGTCCCGCCAACAGGCGGAAATCGGTATGTTGTGCTGATTGCCTGTGATTTAGCACCATTCCATGCTGAAAAATCAGTGCGAATGGCAACACAGGGCATGCCAGAGGGTGTAGCTAATGGAGTTGATCTTGCTGCCACTGGAGTAGATTTTGTACTCTAGCAGCAGCCCTCTGACCCTAAATTGCCACTTGCTGGCTGTTCTCCTAGCGACTGGAAATCACGCTAATGGATGGCAATTCTCGCTCGTAAACTTGCCATCCTGGAGTCACAAACAAAAACAATCAAGCCATGTGGAATCTGGCCAGAACTTTGCGTTACAAGAGTACTGCGGAGTCGCAAAAATTCTGTCGGCAGAACGGAATATTTTGCCCACTCGTATTACCACACTTTCTGGCCCAGTGCGAGGCAAGATTACTTGCACCTGGTCTGTTCCTTAGCACTTGAAGAAAACAAGGCAGTGGCAAAAACCTGTACAGGATCGCAAGCAAAATGAGTCTTCCAAACCCTTTCTGGAGGGAACACCAGTGCGCAGAAGCTTTGACACAGAGCATTCAATGGTGGCAAACAGATCTAATCAGAGCATGACCCACTGATCAAAGATACTCTTTGCCATCTTGGCATGGAGAGACCACTCATAGTGTGCCAGCCGATATCTGCTCAGGTATTACTAAGTCGCATTCAGAGATCCCACTAGGTGACTGGCTAATATAAAGATCTTCCGCTAGTCTAGCCACCTCAAGAGACGTAGCGCCACATAGTAGTGGATCTCACCCTGCCAAGCTTGTTGCAATACCATGTGGAAGTCGTGCTGCCCCCTTTAGGACCTGTACCTGCCCATCAGCCTTCCATTCATGGCCGGTAGAAAGGGTTTCATGGCCAGATGGTAGGCCTTAAGCTCTGAAAGGGTGATGTGGAGCTGGCTCTCAGTTCATGCCCCTGAACTCCATCATCCCTAGATGCCCTGCCCAATCCTGTAACACATCTGTTACAATTGGACTTTCTGGAGGAGGATGAGAGAGCGGCCTGCCAATCCTTAGATTGGTACTAGACTGCCACCACATGTGAACCCCAGAATTCTCTATTGAACTCTGGACAAAGTCATGGAGGCAACCACAGTGCAGTGCTCATTGAACACTTCACTTCCATTGCAAGGTCCGCATGTACCATCTGGCGTACTGGACGAGGAAATTGCATGAGGCCAGGAGCCCAAAAAGCTTCAGAACCATCCTCACCGAGACAGATAGCCGAGCTTGAAATGTTGAGATCATATCTTTAATGGAGTGTCCCAGACTCAATGTGTTGTTGGAAAGGCATTAAATGCTACCATGTCCAGGTCAGTCTCTATGAAGGGAATCCTTCATGTAAGGCTCAGGAGGGAGTTTTACTCATGGATGGAAAACCCCAAGGAGATAAAGAGCACAACTATTGTACCAAGGTGATCTGTGACTGACTACGGAAATCCAAGGCTTGAACTGTGGTGCAACCATCTTCGAATTGCTCAAGGGCGGAGTCAGCCTTCTCTACAGTCTAAATCCATAAGGAGGCATGTCCATAAAGGACGGTTGGACATCCCTTCAAAACATGGTTATCACATTCAGAAATGCCTTCTAAACACTACACTGATGCTAACAGCACAGTCCATGCAGTCAGTGTTGTCCAGGCCTGCATGCGACGCATTTTGCACCCTGTGCTTCTTGGATATTGGGCCAGCGAGTTCCTGAGGCCCTCTGGAATGGTGGGGCAAGATCTTTGGCCATGTCCCATATGCCATCTGTGTACCTGACCACAAGTCACACAGCATCAAAGAGCATTACGTCGGTCTAGGTGCGGAAAACATTTTATTGCCAAAGGCATCAATGTTTTGAGCATTTGAACTGACTTTACATGAGGACACCTTCAGCACAGATATCAGGCGTTGTTTTTTTTTGTGCGGAATTGTTGGGGTCTCTGCGCCTGGCTTGTGCTGTCCCGCCAAAGATCAACTGACTGGAGGGGCCATGCATAATTTAGACAAGGTGGCCAAGAAAGTGTTTGCAAGGGCCATGGTAAATGATAGAATTGGCTCAGATCAAGATGTACATGAATGACGAACTTCACTCAATACATTTTCTATAATTTCCAGAGTAGGCAATTGCAAATCACGGGTCTTCCGCGGATTTTTACATCACAACATGTAATCACAACAGGAGCAATCTGTTAAACCATGTATATGCCAGGAATACGTAAAGACCCACAACAAGGCTTAAAATAGAACAATTATAATAAATCATCACACCGAAATCAAAAAGGCCTCTCACATAACTGAATACATCATATCGGCCTGCCATAGATTAGAAATGCATTAAAAAAAACAAGTGCACAAATTAAAGGTGCTTGGTGTTCCTTTATTTATACATATATTAGGCGAACAAACTATCCCCGCCTTGGCAGCAGGGGATGACACAAGGTACAAAGGTGAGATTATAGGTGGAATAACCAAGTTTTCAAGAGGGAGGGTTTTTAAAGAGTGAGATAAGAACAGGCATGGATGGACAAGGGCAGCTGATTCCAGTGATGAGGGGCCATGAACGAGAAGGAGCGGCTCCCAAACCTTAGTTCCCATAGTCAAAAGAGGTGTATTGAAAGACGTGTATATATTGAAAAGGGTACCAACCGGATGAAGTTAAGACAAAGCAAACAAGTTACTTAGCTTTCGTAATGCTCTTCACAGTGGATACCGCAGATTCCTCACTTTATGAATATTCCCCCGAGTGTCAG
This sequence comes from Triturus cristatus, assembly GCF_964204655.1. NCBI lineage: Eukaryota > Metazoa > Chordata > Amphibia > Caudata > Salamandridae > Triturus > Triturus cristatus. The sequence goes on along the minus strand of NC_140593.1, from coordinate 1,145,564,697 downwards.
AATGGATCTTGAAACCTAAAAACCAATACTTCTGCGAGCCAGCAGGTGGCACTGTGCAGCTCTGCGTCAACCTGCTCTGGAAGTGATGATAGAGGTTGCATATAAGTTCCCACCGGGCGCTTTGACATCATTTGCTTTCCAAGACTCATCCACACACTCAGAAGCTGAGCCCATGAGCAAAATTGCTCAACCGGCGTGCAGGTCATTAGGCTGGGACCTTTCTAGATGGGAAAAGTGTCTATTCCACAGAATAGGAGCTGGGAGGGTCAGTGAGGAATCTGCAGTTAAAAAACATACCCACCAGAAAGAGTGTTACTGAAGGTAACTTGTTCTAGTGGACAGCTGTGTACTGGCTTAAATGAAGTGCACATTAGAAAAGTGAGAACCAAATTCAGGTCTCACAAGGGGATTCAGTGGAAGCATGCTATAAACCTTTAAGAACTCTCATCGCAACAGGTGATTTAAACAAAGAACGTTGAACCGGCAACCTCAAAAAAGCTAAAAAAAAGCCAGCAAATAGCCTTTTACAATGCCCAACATAAGTCCTTGAACGGCCAATAACAAAACAAACACTTCGGACAACTTGCTTGTAGCAGGTGAATCAGAGAGTTGTTGCCCGTGCTATAAACTTGTCCCAGTGCCTGGCATACACTGATTTGTAGAGTGATGCCAGAATCACAACAACTTCGGGAGAAAAGAAACCAGCTGCTGCCATTCACTCTCCACTCATGGAGGTGCAGAGTGTTAAGGCCCGGGTGCAGGACCCACCCCTGTTGCGGAGACTGTAGATCCTCCTAAAGCAGCAGCTTGAGCAGAGGACAGATGCTCATGCCCAGGATTTCTGGATACCACACTCTCCTGGCCCAATCTGAAGCCACCCGGATGACCTGGGCACGGTAAGTCTTGATCTTCCAGATAACAAGCCAAGAGCCGTCTCAGAAAAATACCTTGGAAACTGCGCACAACCCACAAAAGCGACGACCTTTTGCTTTCAGTGGTGACAAAAGATTGAGCCATGGTTCTCCACATTGCTCTAAAACATCCAGCACCACCCCCGGATCAAGCAGCCATTAATGATGCGCTAGGAGTCGGCAACTGAATTGATCTGCCATGGTGTTTAAAGATGGCACCAGGTGGTTCACAACCAGAGAAATGCCCTGGCGAGTCTGTCACTTCCAGAGGCACAGGCCCCTTAGCGCAAGACCCAAAAGCCCACTCCACCCCACTTGTTGCAGTAATACATGGTAGTGGGTCCCACAAACGCGCAGCAATGCATCCGTGGCCATGGTCAGCTCTGTTTGGTTTAAGGAGAGGGGACTGTCTGCCACTGGCCTAATTGCGGTCTAGCAGCAACCACTGCAGATCTTTTGCAGTCCCCTCCAAAACCTGAAAGTAATCAGATCGGTTTCCAAAACACTGTACCCACTGGGACGTCTGCAAAGGAGTCAGGAATGATTTCAGCTTGTAGATAGTGAACCCAACGATGTTAGGTTTGTCTTCATAAGAAAGTGGTCTACGACTGCCTGGGAAGAGTCCACCTTCAACAGCCAGTCGTCAAGGTACGGGAAGACTGGTATCGAAGACCTCCAAAGGTGTGCGGCGACTATTGCCATCACTTTGGTGAACACATGCGGGGCACCGGTAAAGCCAAAGGGGAACACCGTAAATTTGAAATGCTTCTGATCCACTCCGAACTGCAGGTCACGTATGTGACCTGCAAGATGGGTATATGAAAATAAGAGTCCTACAAGTGCAATGCTGCATCCAGTCTCCTGTACACAGGTGAGAACACCTGGGCCAGTGTGAGCCTTTTAAATTTATCCTTCCCCAGGAAAACATTGAGGGGGCATTTTCTCGAGGGGACAGACCGCTCTAGGGGAATACACTGAGGCACAACTCTCCTAAAAGCATTTCAGGACCAACCCCGCTTTTCTACCAAAAAGGCAAGAGCCATCAAAAGGTATTTCCACCAAAGATGCCAGGACATCCTCTAAGAAGCCTGTAGACCTCAGCCAGGCATATCACCGAAACACACTCACGCCAATTGCGCAAGACAAGCAGTCAGTTGTGTTAAGGCTAGACCGCCTCACAAACTTAGCTGCATCATGGCCATCTGTAAGAAACTGGCTCTATATATACTGCACCAAAGTGAGGTACAGTGTGTATAGAGTCCAAGGGTCTCCAGAGGTTTGGCAGAGGTTAAAGTTAGTTAGACCCTTACTCTCTAAAGTGGTAGCTTGGTCGAGCAGTAAGGCAGTATCAGAGGACAGTGTTAAGCATTTGATGTACACAGTCAGAAAATTTATTCACACACTCAAGAACTGAACTGTAAGCCAATTGTTTTTGTATTAAAAAACATATAATGTTTTATTTCTAGAACCAAGCAAGCCTGGTACAGGTAAGCATATAAATACTTTTCAGCTACAAGGTACTTTTGTTAAATACTTTAAAAATACAGTAGGACTTTGTACCAATTCGAGTTTACAGGGGTTGCAATGCAATGCACAAACTTAGTAGACTCAGTACATAGGAATCAATAGGCTTTTTCAGTAAAATGCAATTAAATTACTTTTCGGATTACTTTTACTAACCGTGCTGGATCCTAGATCCAGCACCGGGGCATTTCCTGAAAACAGTTGAATAAATGCGTTTTAGTTAGTTGTACGAATTTTAAAGAATATGCTTGTATTTCAAAAGTTGACACTTCGAAACTTTTTCACATATAATTTTCCAAAGTTATTCTATGGAAGGAAATTCAATTTGCAGGTAAGTTACTTTAACATTACATTTTCTTACTCGGTGCTGGATACCTAGATTCAGCACTGGGACATTTCCTGAAAACAGTTGAGAAAATGCGCTTTGGTTATTTGTGTGATTTTTAAGGAATATTCTTAGTTTTCAAAAGTCGACACTTAGAAACGTTTTGGGAGAAAAAGTGTCAATGTTATGAGGAAAAACAGGTTATTGGTTTCAAGGTAAGTAATCTGTCTTTTGAGTTAGGGTTCTGGGGTTAGACTCAGGGGTCTCCCAGGGTCAGTGATGCACTGTTGTTGCACCCTCAGCTGCACTCGGGCGGCCGGGTGCAGAGTGTTGAGGCCCAATGTTATCCGATGGAGGATAGGGGGACTGCAGGCCACGGGGTTGTGGGAGCAAAGCTCCTAGGGTTAAGCTCAGGGAAGTTGGGGTCCAAGTTAGCACCAAAGGGGCACCCTCAGCGGCACTAGGGCGGACGGGTGGAGGGTGCCGTTTTGAGGTCGGGTGCCCTGTTGATTTCAATGGAGATTCTCTGGGACAAAGAAACACTGCAGGCTTGGGGACGAGGATCTTCCATGAGTGACCACCACTTCGAGGGGTAAGTTGGGATGTTGAGGGTTGGTTAGGCACTGCTGGGTTGGGCACACAAGGCCGTGGGGCGTCGGGTGCAGGGGTGCCTTGGGACATCGGATTTTCTTACCCGCTCTGGTCACGGCACGGGGGTCCTCTGGATTGAGGTTGCAGGCCTAGTCTGGAGGCTTGAGGCAGGTCAGGGTTCGCCAGATGTCGGGTAAGGATCGCCAGGGGGACCTCTTCATGGTATTTTTCCACTCTAGCTCGGGCCGGGTTCGGTGGGTGCAGAGTGGGCTGGATTCGCGGTTCCTGGCTGGCACCAGAAGCTGCAGTTCCAAAACGTCCGGTGTTCACGGGAGAAACAGCTTGGAAAGTGAAGGCAGGCAGGTCCTCCGGGGTTCTTGAGGTTGCTGTCCGCTGGACACGCCGGGGTTTTGCAGGAGCAGGTTCAAGGGGAGACAGGCCTGTAGGGCTGGGGCCAAGTCAGTGGGCGTCGTCCTCTTGTTAGCTCTGCACGGCTTCTCGTCCTTCTCTTTTTTTTCTTGTGGTTGCTGGATCTGGGGAAGGAAGGTTCAGGGTGCCCCTAAATACTAAATGTAGGGGCTTTACAGGTAGGTAAAGGGCAGGGACCAATGGGTCCCTTCCCTGGGGTGGGTACACCCCCTATTCTGCCACTCTCCAGTGGGAGGGGGCAGGAGCCTGTCCCTGGTTGGCTGGGTCCCCCATCCTCAAGATGGCGGGGACTCGAGGTTGTGCTTCAGCTCGCCTGCCCCATCTTAGGGGTGGAGTTGGCAGAGGTGAGCACACCTCTCTTCCTCACTTGTTTTTCCCGCCGGTTCTCCCGCCCAAAGTGGGGGGTAGAACCAGTGGGGACCAGTTGCTAAAAGCAGCAAATGGTCTGGAGAGGCTCACAAAGGCGGCATGCCTTTGAAGCTTCTCCTTTGTGAACCCTGCCCATCCTGGAGGGGGTGGGGGGCGTTGCGGGGGGGGGGGGGGGGGGGGGGCACGGCTTGGCACCTCGTCCCAAGATGTGCATTGTTTCAGGCCCCCGAGAGCAGCAGGCTCTCGACCCAGGGGACCAGAAACATGTCTGGTGGTGGCAGCCTGTGCAGCCACTCAGTCAGGTCACTGGTTGTTGGTCGTATTTCAGAGGGAATCTCCAAGATGCCCTCTGTGGTGCATTTTACATTAAATCCCACACTGGCATCAGTGTGGGTTTAATGTGCTGAGAAGTTTGATACCAAACTTCCCAATCTTCAGTGTAGCCATTTTGGTGCTGTGGAGTTCGTAATGACAACCTCCCAGCACCATATACTCTTAATGGCAGCACTGCACTTGCAGGGCCCAGGAGTGGACCTGGGTACTGTAGGGGTACAGGGCTCATGCACATGTACCCTCACCACTGGCATAGGGCACCCCTAGAGGGGTGACTGATGTATGCCAGGGCAGTGGTTTGTAGGCATGGCACACAGGGATGTGTGCCATGTCGGCTCTTTGTTTTGTTCTGCAACAAGACTCAGCCTGCAAAGGCAGTGTGTCAGGGTACAGGACCTCTAAGGCTGGCACAATAAGTGCTGCAGCACCATGGGGCCTTCTCTGGTCACAGTGCCCTGGGTACCTATGGTACCATTTGCCAGGAGCTGACATGTGGCCAGAGATACCAATTGGGTTTAGGTTTCAATGCAGTTTTAGGGAAGGAACACAGGCCCCGGGTACCTGATTGGCAGGAGCCCAGGGCACACTCACTCAAAGCACATCAGCAATTCAGCAAAAAGTGGGGGCATACCATGCAAGAAAGAGGGCACTTTCTCACACGATCCTGTATAGTTTGGGATAAAGACTCCTATAAGCCTTCAGGAACTGTCAAATTTGACCAACTGCATCCCACAAAGCTTGACTGTAGCAGCCTAGAAGGCAGCTGGCACTGACTGAGCGCAAAGTACGCCTAGCCGAAAAACACCTGCACTTGACAAAAGTACTTAGACTCACGATCAGCAGGAGTCATGGGTAAGGCGTTAAGAGTTAACTCGGCTGCTGGATGCCTAGACCACCAATCTCTGTACTGTAGGGAATTGTATTAAATTTTTTTTTTTTTTAAAACAGGATCGGCTTGTGCTGGTCAGTGGCAACGAGCTACCCGTCTTTTAACTGAGGCCTAGACATACCTTTGCCCAAGTGCCTAAAAGTGTATCTGCTTTGGCCTCATTAAATTCAATTAAGGCTCAATATTTGTGCTGGCCAGGCTGAAGAAAGCCTGTTATATTCATTTGGACCTCCACTGTGGAGAGTCGCAGGTCAAGGGTCTCTGCAGGCCATCTCATGCCCACTGGAAAAGAGGCACTCCAGTCAGTTGCAGAACCAGGGGGACAGACACGCACAGTGTCTAGAGAAGTGTCCAGACCACTGGCATCCTGCAATTCAGCCTATCAATTGTCCTCATCATATTGAAGGGCAAATCTGTCTTTTTCATCAGTCATTATCAAAATCTGACTCAAGGAGCCGATGTAGGGTTGAGCTCTACTGCATGGTAGGAAGTCTCAGGAACTGGTTATTGACTTAGTCCCCAAAGGATGCGGTTTCAGACTAGGTTTACATCGATCGATGAAGACTCAGTCAGAAACTACTGTGGGCATCAGTTCAACCAGCAGCAATGAGAAAGCAACTGACGCACAGCGGGGCCGGAATGGAGGTCGCACTGAACCCGGTCCGGAGCCCAGTGCAGGTTCAGGAGGCACAGTCGATGCTAAGGTTCGACCCGCCAGTGTGATCTCGGCTGGATCCTTGGGGCCTAAAGGTGCACCAGAAAGAGCTTGAAGCATGACAAATACACAGCATGGCTTCCCTAAAGGACTCTATTTACTAAGACTTCCCAGAAAGACCTGGAAATTCAAGATGCATCTGGACAAAACTCTAAGGTGGCTCCTCAGGAGTTCGGGAGTGAAATTAGGAGGCACACTGATGCCCTTGCACCCTTTCTGGATTTCAAGAGCAGTGGGAAGGGGCTGATTCCAGCTTAGATTTCTTATACTTCTTCATAGACTTCCTCGAAGACCTCGACCCGTGGCGAGGACCTATCACAGGAATGGGACCTTCCATTAGTCTTTGATCAGTCACAGCATTGAGTCTTCTGAGGTTAGCAACAAAGTTTTGCCACATGGTATCGTATGGCCTTTACGGTCATTTGGGGACAGTCATCACAGGCTTGGACTCATGCTCCTGCCCCAGGCACCACAGACATATCTCATAGGGATCAAGGTTTAAACTGTGCCATTTTGAGAGGTCATACGTTGTCCCTTGCCTACTGAAAAGCAAACATTTGGTGAAAAAAAAAACGACTTGTCAAAGACGAGAGTAGCAGCTCTGAATCGTTGTTGGAAGGCACAGAAAGAAAGGAACTGACGCCAGCACATCAGTGGCCCTTGTATGCGGCCTTGCTCATCACTTCTGGAGCAGGTCGACGAGGAGCCACACAACATGACCTACCGGTGTGCAGGATACAATAAGCCAACTGGGGAAATATTTACAAGGTGAATAATCCGTCAACATTTTTATCCCCAAGTGAAAGATGGGATAATCATTATTCGGTATTCAGGCACTAGAACTCTAACTTTTTTGGTCCATGGTTTCCCTTCTCCTGTATATACATCTACGTCTTTAACTGCATGTCTCTTCGCGGTGTTGTCAGTGGGTGCTGGTGCCAAGAAAGAGGCTGAGGATCAGAAAGTACAACCATTGGTTGTGCCTTAGCTATTTCATAGCACAACATAGGCTGTAATTTGCTGTGAGATCAACAACTGCCTGTGAATTTTGGGAGCCAACAAAGTTGAGAGCAGCAGCTCTGGGTCCAAGTAGAAGGGCGCAAAAAACAAGGTTCTCACATCAGTGCAGAAGGTTGCGCTTATATGCAGGTTAGCACTGTCATTTCAAGGCCAGAATGCAGACATAGCAGAAACATGTGGCGCCATTTACCAGCACAAGGGGAATATTTCCATTCTTAAAGAAAGTCACAGAAGTGCATCTGCAAGTCTCTCACTTTGTATTGGTGCAGATTCACAACTTTCATGACCTCAAGCGTCGAAGCAGGCCTGGAAGACTGACAACTGCAGGCATCTAAACTTAAATCTAGCAAACGTTTGTGAATTCCATTTTTACATTCGTAACTATACATGCATATATTTGATCATAAAAAGATTTGTTAAAATGTATTGACTCCCTTCCTCAACCGCCAACTTCCTTCCCACCCTAAAAAATAAGATTTTATTCTTGACCTTGTCACAAGTAAATACCGAACCTTTTTCAGGTCAGCAGAAGGGGTGAGAGGAGTTGGTAAAAATCCCTAAAAATGGATGCTACGGGTGTGCACAAACACAGGATATTCATGCCCTGTAACACCCCCTTTCTACCTTTTTCCAGCCAGAGTGTCGATTTTCTCACACAACCATCATGAAGTAAATCGTTTTGTAAGTAAAAAAATAAACTTGTGTGAGTAAGGCAAACGTATTTGCATAGACAGCCAGTAACACTTCTAATCTGAGAAGACGTTATACAGTTGTGAAATGCAAATGTTAAGTCACTGATGTGGCACTTAATAAGCACGATGAGATGAAGTGATTTGCTAAAAAATACTCAATGTGGTGAAGTGGAAAATGTTAGACTGGAGGAGATCTCCTTGACCCTCAGTTGGCAACCTCAGCAGTGGAAAGAAAGTCGAATAAAAGTTAATGTACAGTAACACTTTTGAACTTGAGTGAATGCTTATAAATCTGCCAGAGCAATTTTCAACATGATTCCTCAAACTAAAGAAAGAGAGCAATGACATCCTGAACTGTGCTATGATCAGATCTCCAGTAAAAAGACTGAGATGGAATATTCTAAGGTTGATCATAATTTGAAAGGAAGCCTAAGCAGAGCACATTATTGCATGAAGCCTATGCATATGGAATGTGTTAAGAATTTAAGGTTTGATATAAATAAAGCCCTAGTATGCTCAGAGTCCAGTATACTCACAAAGATGTAGGATCACAGATTTGCTAGAATCCAACGTAATCATCCCTACATGATCCGAGGCTATCAACACATCTCTCATCTCTGATATGAGTAGAATGCTGCCATAAAGGGTCAAATCAGTGCATGGCAACAAGAGATACTAGTGGATGTCTTTTTTTTAAACAGGACAAGTAAATTCCTGAAGCATCTAACATATTGGGGAAGAAGATATTTTAGAACATCCTTTTAACCCCACCCCACCCCCTCAATTCTTCATCCTGCTCCTTTTTACTGAAGGAATGAAAAAAAAATTGTGCTTTTCTCCTTCGATTCCCTGATGCTGCTTCAGTCACTTGAGAAGAGAAAGGAGAAAAATAATCACATCTCTTAATTCTGCAGGGCCATTGTATTCTGTAAGTCTGCTCTAAATTGCCTTTATTAATTTTGGTTTATAGCAGACAGCTAAGGACCAACCCAATACACAAATGTAAAAAAAACTTTAGAAAAGGGCCTAATGTTTGTAGTAACCAGCTAAGATTGTGGTCTATAATTCCTCATAATAAGTAGGTAAAGCACACAAAAACTTGCCTCTGAACTAGAAAACCTTGTGCTATGCATACATACCATCATCTTCGCTCCTCTCGCCTGTCAGTTCCACTGATTCTGACAGTGAGGCCAAAGAGGTGCGCCGTGAGGAGGCTGCAGAGGTAACACTAGGCTGTTTGCTACCTGGAAGCCTGCTCACCCAGTGGTCACAGAGAGAAGAGCTTGTGGAACCTGAAAGAGAGAAACATTACTTCAGGGGTGGAGAGGATTGTTCAAACAAAGCTGAGAAAAGAATTATTAGAACGCACATGTGTACAAACTTTAAAATATTCACAGAGACAACCATGAGAAATTGAACTGTGAGACACAACAAAGAAGGAACAAAAGAGTGTGTCCAGCACAATGGCTATGACATAGTTTTATAGAACTTAAAACTAAACATTTTTAGAGAATCGGTGGTGGAGAGCTCAAGCAAACTTCGTGGACAAGCTTGAGGAATCAAACCCCAATAATTTCTTGATATGCTGATGGGCTCAGAATCAAGAAGACTCATTTGTGGCGCGGTACTCTTGAAGCTGCAGTCACTAAAACTGGGTATGTGGCGTGGTGTACACCAAGTTTTAGTTGTGAAATACCCATTACTTCCTTGTCAATGTAATCCCTTAGGAATGGTTCAGAAATCAAAATGTCAAGTCCTTTAAATCACAGAAATATTTATGCATATTCTCTTCCAAACACGATCTGTTCACACCGTGGAACAACTCGATGGTAACAATGATAAAACAGATGTATAAAAGCTTGATGTTGTTTTGCAAATAGGATTCGCTAAATTTTTGAATTCGAAAAACATGCATGTGGCGATTACAACTTTTTACCAATATCACACTGTTGCATCAAGGGAACAATGACTAGGTTAGTAAGCACTAATGAAAGCAAGCAATGAGGCAACATCTTTAGTAGACATCAGTAACAGCAACTCAGTTCAGGTTTGGTTTTTTGCTTATGCATTTTGCCAGACTGCCTTTGCTTCTGAAATATTCAATCAATGGTGCATGCACCTGTGAGTAACAAGCATTGGCAATGCCAATAGGACTTGTCTACGGGAGAGCCACAGGCTTTGTCAAATTCTTCTAGCCATGTAGTACAGTAGCTGGGCTTCTGTGCAACTTGGCTGAAAGTTAGACAAAGCTCCTTCCAAGTAAACAAACGTTCTTGCAAACAATGTAACTTCAAACCGTGGCAGGGTTACAGCCTTGCGCACATCCAAAATCCTGTCTGTAGTATAAGTCAATATCTGAAAGAAGCTCTAGGGGACATCACGGGGAACAGCCACCTATGCCCCAATGTTCCTCCGTCACAGAAGTAACAAAAGGAAAAAACTGAAATACAGAAAGACGTTCCCGAGCATGAGCCAGGCAGTTGAGCCTATAAACAACAATTCTCAATAACAATTATAGAAAAAATGATTTAGAGTCCGATAGGTCAACAAACGGTTTTCTTCTTTTATTTCCTTAATCTTCTTTGTTCTTTCTCAAATCTTCTCCACACACTCATATGAAGTCAATCCATAGTAACATATTGGCATCAATAAAAACGCCAAAGTGAAATCAGTAGCCAACACAACTAAGAAATATGTTCGTATCAGTATGTCTAGAGGATAACCTACGAGACACAGTATAGGTTCTGTTGTCCGATACGTGTCATAAAATCACACTTTACGTTTCAAAATGCTTCTTAGCTCTCATTTATCTAAGATGGGAATTCACAGACAACAATATATCAGGGTCTTTTATTTAGCTAATAGATTATGGTCACTTACTTCCCTCTATCTGAGTCACACTTGCACTTTTAGCTTGGCCTTTTCTGCACTCAGATTTTGTGAGAATATTATTTATGAGTGACAAATGTCCTGAATAGAACAATCTTTATTGTTATTATTGTAGCCCTGAGGAAGTCGCCCGGCAACTCACCCGAGACGAAACACGTGTTGGCTACTGATTTCACTTTGGCGTTTTTATTGATGCCAATATGTCATTATGGATTGACTTCATATGAGTGTGTGGAGAAGATTTGAGAAAGAACAAAGAAGATTAAGGAAATAAAAGAAGAAAACCGTTTGTCGTTCTTGCAAACAGCCCATGCTTTGTTACAGGTGAGACCTACAGTATAGGGTGTGGGGGGTGGAGGGAGGGTGGGGAAAGACTGTCAGAGGCGAAGGTGCCCACCAGCCAAACTGAACGGCATAAAACAACCAACAATGCCACCAAAACATTTATGGGCGCTAGGGTGAAATCAGGAGAGTGTTTAAGAAAGGAAGGGAGAGGGAGGAATGTGTTCTGCCTGATGGAAACCATCCTTTGCCAAGCAATACCTTGATCATGTAGTTTTTACCATGCAGATCAGTACCACGCTGGTAAGTATTTATATGTTTTATACGCAGTACTTGAACACGTAGCTATTTTTTTTCTTCAATGGCATACTTTTTACGTTATTTAATACAATGATTTCAGGGATGGGTAGAGGTAAAGGGAGGTGAGGGTGACTTGAGGATTCGGGGGTGGATAGATGTAAAGGGGGTAAAGGAGAGTTTAGGGTTCAGGGGGGAGTAGAGGTAAAGGGAGGTGAGCGTGACTTTAAGGCTTGAGGTAGACAGAAGAAAAGGGAGGTAAGGGTGGTATTAGGGGTCAGGGGTGGGTACAGTTAAGGTGAAAGTGTGATAAGTGTGCTTGACAGTGGTCACAGATGAATTTGAACCAGTCAGTCAAATGTTTAGAATTAAAAAGTTAACCATTCTTCCTATCGCACTGTTTGCTGAAGACTCCATAATTTTAGGCATGGTGTTAGCAAAGACCTTTTGATTTTATTCAAAATATTTGTAATCTATTAAGTTACAGGGGCTTTAATTCAGCCTAGAGCATGGGGCAGTGGATCAGCCCACTTCGGCCACTGGCTAACTTTATTGTGAATGATGACATTCTACCCTTTCCCAAGAAGCACAACTACACAAACTAGTTTCTTCAGTTCCAGGGACTACTATGACAGGTTTTTTTCAGAGCAAAAAAATGTTTTGCTTTTAGCCTTCTTTTGAAAGATTAAGAAAGAACCATCTGCTTCCACAAAAAGAAAAATGTTACTTACCCTGTAACCATCGGTTTGTGCCATGTAGTGATGTAGATGCATATGCTGTGCATACTCCTGCCATCTAGTGTTGGGCTCGGATGTGTATCAGTTGATTTTCTTCGAAGAATTCTTACTTGCCATGGGCATGGTCATCAGCTCCACTGTTAGATTGTTTTTCCACACAACGGGTGAGGATGCCTGGAGCAGAGTAACACAGGAAAGAGAAATTGAGAGTTGACCATACAAGGGTGGCAGAAAGTCATGGCATCCGCAACAGCCAAAGGCATCCGGGGAAGGGCGCATGTCAACCTACAACACTACAGGCCACGAACAGATGCTTACAGGGTAAGTAACACTTTCTGTTCAAGGCATGTGTGGCTGGAGATGCAAATGCTGTGCACAGACTGAAAAGCAGTCCTTCCCTAAGCGTTGGCTAGCATATAGTACAGCCTGGCCAATATTTGCTCATTGGCGGGCTAATACATCTACACAGTAGTGCTTTGTGAAACTGTGTGGTGCAGATCAGGTATCTTCTTTACAAATGTTATCTATTGGGATGTTGCTAAGAAAGGTCACTGAGGCCCTTTCTTTCTGGTGCAATGGGTTCTAGGGTTGAGCTTGCAAACCTCTTAGCTTTCGTGTAACCAGTTTGGCTGGTTTTGACTATCCATCTAGCTATGCCTGATCTTAATCAGGCCATTTCTTTATGTGGTTCAGAAAAAGCAACAAGCAGTTGCTTAGTCTTTCTAAATCCTTTTGTTTTATCTATTAAGTACATTAGGGCTTGTTAGACGTCTAAGGAATGAAGAGCCCTTTCTATCAACTGAGTCAGGTTGTGAAAAAAAGACTGGAAGTTCTATAGAATGATTAAAGTGGAATGGAAGACATTTAGGGTTGGTACGAAGGACCACCCTATTTCTATAAACGTGAAGAAAAGGTTCTTCTAATGTTAAAGCCTGGCGCTCACTAACAAGGAGTGATGTGATGGCTATTAGAAAAGTTACCTTCCAAGAAAGGAACTGTAAAGGAAATATCTGGAGGGGCTCGAACGGGGTACCCAGAAGTCTTGTGAGGGCAATATTAAGGTTCTACATCAAGGCTGTAGGTACCCGGGGAGGAAATACTCTGGAGTCCTTCCATAAAAGTTTTGATGACTGGAATTCTCAATAGCGACACGTTCCTATTTTGGAGGTTTGCAGCCATAGCTGCCAGGAGTACCAAAATTGGAGGCGATGTTCTGAACTCTGGCTGGCAGAGGGTCAATATGGTTTGAGGGACAGTAACAGATAAATCTCTTCCATTTGGAAGCACAGTATGCACGAGAAGTTGGCCTGCGCCCGTCTATAAGAACATTAATGCATTCTGGGGGTAGATTGAGATAGCCAAATTCTAAGATCTCAGGAGCCAAGCTGCAAGGGATGTCCGATTTCTCCATGGTTCTGAGTGAGAAGGTCCAGCCTGTTGGGGAGACTTGTGCAGAACCTTCGAAAGTTCAAGGAGAGTGGTGAACCATGGTTGTGTGGCCCAGGTGGGAGCCACTAGGAAGAGGATGAGGGAGGTCTACCTCCGCTTCCGAACCAGGAATGTAATGAGGGGTGAGGTGGAAAAGCATAGGCAAATACCCCTTAACAGTTCATTCATAATGCATTCCAATGGACTATGGGTGTGCGAATCTGGAGGCGAAGTTTGGGCATTTTGTGCATTCTGCTGTGGCAAAGAGGTCCATATCCGGAAACCCCCATCGCTGGAAGTAGCAAAGAAGGACTGCCAGGTGGAGTTACAACTCATGGACTTGCTCCCGCATCCTGCTGAGGTCAGCAAAGTTGTTGTCCACTCCCAGTAGGTATTCCGTCAATATGTGAATCCTGTGGCAGAGCGCACATCATTAGACGGACTGAGCTAACTGAGAACGCTATGAGGAGCGGGTGCCCCATGGCGGTCATGTTGCCTGTCTGTGCAAGGAGTACCTTGTCCACTATGTGGGGAAGGAAGGCCTTGAGAGCTACATTGACAGCTAGCAGCTCCAGATAGTTCATGCGGAGGTCCATGTGAGTGGGACCACACTGGTTCTGCACAGTCCGATTTTGTAAGTGCACCTCCCCATCCACGGAGGGATGCTTCAGTGGTGAGAGTGATCAGCAGAACTGGATCACAAAAGAGCAGCTCCCGTAGCAAGTTGTTGGTTTTCCACCACTGAAGTGAGAGAGGCGTGGGGGCTGATCAACACTAGATTTTCCCAATGACCACTGGTGCATTAAGCATTACAACTGCTGCGTTAAGCATTCCAGCAGCGAATGCATGTGCAATCTTGCGTGGGGTACTATGGTCCCCCACGCAAGTTCAAGTTCAAGAGACCTTTATTCGAATTTCTTAAAATCCATAAAAGTACAACAATAAGAGCAATTCGTTTTCGCAATAAATCAAAATACAATTTCATAGTTATTAAAAACCAATACAGCTCTCATCAATCAATTTTCAGGGGTTTTCCATCGTTTTACGTACGCGTGTTATCAGTCTCAAAAAAGTGCTAGTGCGAAAAATTAATTCATCTGTATCCAGGGAAAATAGCATTGAGCAAGACTCCCCCAAGGAGAGGGGTCTTTGTTTTCTAAAATAAGGGGTTAAAAACCAATTAATATATTTTAAGTAAAATTTACAGAAGAATAGAAAGTGCAAATCGTTCTGTGTACTAATGCCATCGCACGGACATGGGTTATATTGTGTTGTGTGGTGATCACCCAGGGGAAAGCCCAATAAAAATTTCACAGAGCCTGCCCTAAGACGAAATAACAAGGACCTTTCCCAGTTGGACATGGGGAGGGTAAGGTAGGGTGGAAGTGGTTGCCTACACAGATCATTCCCTATGTATGTAACAACAGTAGGTTTAAGTATTTCCCTTCCCATTCTTTCTGTATTAAAAAGTTCATATAGTGCTTGTTTGACCTCAACCTTGTCTTTAGGCTCAACTCTGGATGGGTCGGAGAAAAGATCGCCTCTGTCCACGGCACGCAATGTTTTTAAAACTCCCGCAAGCCAAGGGATTGATAAGCCGTGGTCATATTTGAGGCAGTCTTTTATAATGTCCTGTGTTAAAGTTGCTGAGTTGTTCCTCCAGATCCTAATCCAGAATAGAGCTGGTCTAGTTCTAATAAAGTCGCAAACATAGGGGAGGTTTAGTTCTTTATGACAAATGAATTCAGAAGATGAAATTGGGGCGCCCAGTATTTTCCTACAAAAACGACTCTCTTCACGCTGAATTCCGGGACTTTTCCCCGATCCCCAGACCTCAGCCCCATATGTGGCTACAGGAATGCACTATAATCTAAAAAAATTTAAAATAGCTCTAATGGCGCCTATTTTCTTTAGACGTGAAAGTCTCAATATAGAATTGGTGGCTTTCGAGAACTTGCCCACGGCGTGGGCAGAATGCCCACTCCATGAGCCGTTCGCAGCGAAAACCAACCCTAGATATGGAAATGAGGTTACAGATTCTAATTTATCTGACCCTATATGTATAGTATTGAGCTATCGTTTCCCAGGCCCACATGGCATAATAAAAGATTTTTTTAAAGTTACACGCAGATCTAGGGCCTCCATGTGTTGAACGAAAGTTTCAACAAGCAAACGGAGGGCATTTGGAGTGCGGCCCATAAAGACCGCATCGTCTGCGTATAATAGAACTGGCAATGGGTGCCCCTGAATAATTGGGACGTCTTTGGTCACTTGTTTCAGTGCTTTAGCTAGGCCGTTAATATAAATAATAAACAACAGGGATGCTAAAGCGCACCCCTGTCTGACCCCCCTGCCTATTTTTATGGCTCCGGATACTTCTCCACCCATCCCAATCCTGACTTGTGCCTTAAGATCGGTGTGAAGGTAAGCCAGGAAATTTACAAGGGCCTCATCCAGTCCATAATTAAGAAGCATGGCCCACAATTTGGATCTATTGACTAAATCAAAAGCGGATGAGAGATCCATGAATGCAAGGTAAATAGGGGACGATCGAGCAACGTTATACTTTATCAATTATCAACTTTAAGTTCAAACATTGCTCCACCGTGCCCACCTTGCTCCTGAATCCCATCTGGCACGGGTCCAATAGATCTGTATCTTCGGTCCACTCTACCACCCTGTTATAGATAACTCGACCGAGAATTTTTAAGGTATTATCCAAGAGCGAGATCGGGCGGTAGTTAACTGGATCTGATCTGTCGCCCTTTTTAAAAATTGGGACTATAATAATGGTGGCCCAAGTTTTGGGCATGGGCACTGTTGGCAGGCTATTAAAAACATTAAGAAGAATTGGTGCCCATAGATCCGGACTGTGCTTAATAACGTCTATAGGGAGTCCATCAGGACCTGGGGCCTTGTTACCAAGGCTCTCTCTGATGGCTACCTCTACCTCATAAAGGTCAATCTGTAAGTCGCGCAGCTGTCCAGGGGCAGAGATAGTTACTTCCTCGGGAGGGGCAGCATATATTTTGGAGAAATGGGCCTCCCAAATGCTGCTGGTTATATTACAGCTAATTGGGGATAGATGTTTGCCCATGTCTCGCATTTTCCTGACGGCTGACCAGAAGGGGCCGCTGCTCTTCAAATTAGCGCTTCCAACCAGCAATTCCCACTGTTCCGTCAGTAATGCAGCATCCCTTTCAGCTATTTTTTATTTGTAGTGTTTCCTGGCTGTTTGTACCTCTGCTGTGCTCCTTGGCTTGGTGGTTAGTGCCCTACGCAGTTCCCTATTTGCTGTTGAACAGGCAGAATCAAACCACGCAAGATGTCCTTAGTGTGACCGGTTGATTGGCAAAAAGAGGCAACAATGTTTGGAAATACTGTAGTCTTGCAGGACTGGGATATGCCTTGCAGACATCTGAATTGAGGATAGCTCCCAGATACAGTTGAACTTGAAGGGGCTGGAGATGGGACTTTACAACATAGAAGGTGAAGCCCCATTTGTGTAGTAGGTCTATTGCGGTTTGTGTGTTCACAACACTGTAGTCATGTTGCGCTCCATCAGCCAATAATCTAGGTATGGAAATACATGAATGTCCTGTCTTAGCAGATGCGCTGCTTGTACTGCAAGGCATTTTGTAATGGGTGCAGTGGTTACTGTGAAAGGCAAAACTTTGATCTGGCAATGTCGACCACTTACCACAAACCGGAGGTAGTGCCAAATAAATCGTAATGTAAAAGTAGGCATCTTTAAGGTCGAGTGCCGCCAGGAAGTCACCTTGCTGCAACAGAGGTATGACACCCTCAAGGGTGACCATATGGAAGTGTTACTGGTTTAGGAGGCTGAAGTCCAGAATGGGCGTGAGAGACGCATCCTTCTTGGGAATAAGGAAGTATAGGGAATACACCCCTGAGCCCAGTAGGTGTTGTGGGATAGGATCTATGGCCCTTGAGGAGAAGAGCTTGGACCTTTTCCTGAAGCAGAGGGTGTTCTGGGGAGAGGGCAGGTCTGAGGGTTGGTATGTTGGGTGGTGTGAAGGAGAGTCTAGGCAGTAATCGTGTTGGATGACATCTAACACCCACTGGTCTGAAGTGACGTGTTGCAAAGTGGGGAAGAACATCTGCAGCCAATCCCTCTCCACCAGGTGCTGTGTGATCGGGGGCGGAGTAGCAAGTCATTGCTTCGCTGAGTGGCACCGTTAGGAGGGCTACCTTTGGTGCTATTTCCGCGATAGCCACCTCTGAAGTAGCCCCTGGTGGATGTTGGTTGGGCAGGCCGACTCTGGAAGGACACAGAGGCTTTAGGGGAGGTAGTGTTGGTGGCTCCGTGATAAGCAGAGCAGGAAAAGACCCCAATAAGGAAGGAGTCTTTAAGGCGCCCATGGCTTTTGCTGTTTCTATAGATTTTTTTATTTTCTCCAGCATCTTGTCAACCTTAGGCCCAAAGAGATGTTCCCCATTGAAGTGCAGGTTGAGGAGATGCTGCTTTACATTTGACTTGAAGCCAAAGACATGGAGCCAGGCATGACTGCGGAGGAGGAGACTTGAGTTAATCCCCCAAGCAGCAGTGTCAGCAGCAGCTGGAGCACATGTGATGATTGTGTTAGGAATCAGCTTGCCTTCTGTGACCAACTCTCTGCCCCTGGTGCAGTGCTCCTCCGGCAGGGGTTGGAGGAGTTCCTCCATTTCGGCCCAATGGGTCCAGTCATATCTAGAGTAAACCAATGGAACTGGCGATGCCAATGGTCGGCAGACAGGTCTGCAACTTGATTACCAGCCGCACATATTATTTTACTCATTGTCCAGCAAAGGAGCATCGTTGGTGTCCTGAGCATTCACCCTTTTAAGAGCGGGGTGAGACCCACTAGGAATCTGGTAGTAACTGGCTTCTAATACATAGAGGATCTGAAGGGGAGGCCTTGTATTTTTTATCAACCAGAGGGGTGAGGACTCTGGCTTTAACTGGCTCCTTGAAAATATCAGGGGCTGGCTTCAGCATCCCTATAGCATAGGCAGATACTTCATGGAGCGGTGTGCAGAGGACAGTCTCAAAGAAGAAGTCCTCCTCAATGGGCTCCTTATGAATCTCTACGTTGTGATAAGCAGCACCTCTACATAGAACCTCGTGGTAAGATGAGGTATCATCCAGTGGAGAAGGTTGGGCAGGGTAGAGTTCGGGATCAGTATCTGCAGGCAGATCTACATCATGCGTCCCAAGGGTCTCCATGTGGGAGTACATCATAAGTGTCCCCCACAGCATGTCCCCCTGTGTCAGAGTGTGGTGACCCCTGTAGAGTGTAGGATAGTGGGTCAGGTAAAGAAGGTGGAGGGGATGTGATGATGGGGGTCTGGGTGGAGCATAAGAAGGTGGAGGCAGTATGGTGTCCAAAAGAGGACTATTGGCTTTATCTTGGGGATTTTTTCACTGCTTTGGAAGAGGAGGGGGCTTCAGAGCTTCTTCAAAACTAAGCTGTGTCTTGCAAGGCCTAGGATCTGGCATCGGTGGCTGTGTGAGAATGTGGCCCGTTTGAGGGTGGGTGACAATCTGTTTTTGTTGGGCCTCAAGATGCTCCTGAAAACTCTGAAAGACTGGTTCAAGAGGTTTGTGGGCTGGTCTACCAATTGGAGCAGTGTGTTTCGGCATCAACATTGGTTTGTACTCGAGACTGAAGGTTTCGGATCCGATGGTCAGGTTGGTGAGTAGCCAGGAGTGGGGTGTCCTCAGGGCTTTGATTTTTAAAGATTTTCTTCGGCACCGAGATGCCCCTGAGCATATCCAAAATTCACTGTTTGTGCCAGCCATGACCAGAAGGCAGTGGCAATCAGAAGCCTGCATCTTTGGGCCTAGAGCGTCTAAATGCCCCTTGGGGGTAGAATCTCGGAGAAGTGTCGAGGGTGTGGTGGGGAGCTGTAATCCCGACCTGTTGAGCCAGCAGGAGATAATCAATCTTGAAGTCGCACTAGAACTTTCTTCAAGTGAGAAAGTCTCCAGATCAGCAACAGAAGGCGTTAGGTGATGTTTCTCCTGTAGGAAGCTGGGTTTTTGTTGCAGTAACACCCCCACTTTCTGCCAGACTACTAATGCACTTTGACTTGATGTGCCCTGGGCCCCTGCTAATCAGGTTCCCAGGGCCTGTGTTCTTTCCAAAACTGTACCCTGTATCCCCAATTGGCACCTCTCTGCCCATGTCAGTCCCTTGTAAAATGTACCATGGGTACCAAATGCACTGTGGCCAGGAAAGACCTCTAAGGGCAGCAGCACTTATTGTGCCACCCTTAGAGGCCCTGTACTTTTACACACACACTTCCCCACACACACACACACACACACACACTTACACACACACACACACACACTTACACACACACACACATTTACACACACACACACACACACACTTACACACACACACACACACAGCCATTGCAGGCTGCGTGTTTTGGTGCAAAACAAAGTGAAGAGTCGCATGGCACATATCCCTGTGTGTTGTGCCTACAACCCACTGCCCTGGCATAGGTCAGCCACCCCTCTAGCTGGGGGCACTAGATCAGTGGTGAGGTTACAGGTGCATGAGCCCTGTACCCCTACAGTGTCTAGACCAATTCTTAGACATTGTAAGTGCAGCAATGTCATTAAGTTTATATGGTGCTGGGAGATTGTCATTACGAACTCCACAGCATCATAATGGCTTTACTGAAAACTGAGAAGTTTTGTATCGAACTTCTCAGCACATTAAACCCACAATGATGCCAGTGTGGGATTTAATGAAAATTGCACTCAGAGGGCATCTGCTGAGGACAAAGAAACCAGACGCCTGAAACCTCCACAGCACCAGTCGCCTACGGCGTGAGT
The DNA here is from genome assembly GCF_964204655.1 of Triturus cristatus. Classification (NCBI taxonomy): domain Eukaryota; kingdom Metazoa; phylum Chordata; class Amphibia; order Caudata; family Salamandridae; genus Triturus; species Triturus cristatus. The sequence continues at coordinate 1,145,544,413 of NC_140593.1, read as the reverse complement.
TCGAGTGGCCCACTGGTCCCAGTGAGGTACCCCAGCGCTCCAGAGTCCGAGTCCACCATGGGTAGACCCCTCCAAGACTCCCAGACAACGCCTGCAGCCTTTGCACGGAGACCCTCCCACCCCCCCGCCACCACAAGTGGCCCGTTAAGATGAAACCAACCTCAAAAGACACCCCTGCATCCAGCCAACCTGCGCCCTGGAGAAAAGAACCTGAGGTGCATCTACGTCCCAGAGCCCTGCAAATTACCAGCCCTGCTGTTGGTTCCTCCTGGAAGACTTCCTGGACTGAGCCTACAGCCAAAAAACAAAACCGGCAATCCCATTGAAAACAGGGTACTCAATGCCAAAACAGCACCCTGCACCCAGCCGCCGATGCGGGTGTACTTTGGGTGCTAACTCAGATCCCCCTTTGCCCTGAGCCTAACACCAGGAGTTTTGCTCCCACAACATTGTGGCCTGCTGTGAGCAGCTGCCAACCGGAGGCCCCCAGCCCCTATTGGACACATTGGGCCTCAGCACTCTACACCCGGCCGCCCTAGTGCCGCTGAGGGTGTTTCAAGAGTGCATCCTTTACCCTGGGGGAACCCTGGCTCTAACCCCAGAATACCAACTGCCACAACCAAGTACTTACCTGTTAACCGATAACCATATTTTTTCCATAGGAATACACCAACTGTTTTTCCTTGAAAATTGTTCCAAGTGTTGAGTTGGTTTTGTATGAGAACTTGAAAAACTGCAAATTATCTAAAAACTGCTTTACTTACCTTTTCTCTAGGAAATGTCTGAGTGTGATATCTAGGCATATCACACAGTAGAAAAAGTAATCCATAAAGTAATCTGTAAAGTAATCAAAAGTAATCTAACAGTAATTTCAACTGTATTCAAAGTGTTTACAAACCTGTAACAAAGTCATTTTCATTCAGCTTGCTTGTTTTGTTCAACTTGTCTTGTAAAGTACCATTTACACTTACCTGTGTCAGGTTTGCTTGGTTCTAGATAATAAATATAACTAAGTAATATTTTTTATGCAAATTGGTCTGAGTTCAGTTTTTGAGTGTATGACAATATTTGCTGCCTGAGTGTTTACAACAAATGCTTAACACTACCCTCGGATAAAGGCTTACTGCCCGCCCACACTACCACAAATAGAGAGTAAGGTGCTATCTACTTTTACCTCTGCCTACCTTTAGGGTTCCACTGGACTGTGCACACTATACTTCATTTTGGTATAGTATATACAGAGCCAGCCTCCTACACCCCAATCAAGGTCCTGGGTGCCAAAGAGATCTGGGGTATCTTCTACACTACTGTGCGGCATCTTTAGAAGAAGGCCCAGCAGTCTTGAAAAGTCTTCTTCAACCAAAAGGAGAGCCATGTGTTGCAAGAGGCCTCGTCATGCTTGAATGGGAGACAGATTGCAGACTTGGTGGAGATCGGCCCAGAGGTATTTCGCACAACACTACGGGCTGTATCGAAAAGGCATTCGTTCCATCACAGGGAAGACATGTTGAGGGCAGACCACACCAATGGAAAAAAAGGCACGACAACTGAGGCCCGCCGGAGCAGACTGGCGCTCTGCTCCAAACTTGAACTGGAACGTCAACTTGGTACGCAAGAAAGGGGCCAATACGATCATAAACAATACTGATGGTGAGATCGGGAACAAGAAAACTCTATAGTGATCACTGCAACCAAGTCAATTCGGAGCATAGAAGCACATGTCTGAACCCAATGGTGGGGAAAAAAAACTATCTAACAATGAAGCCGATGACCACGCCTTTGGAAGTAAGAGGTGAAGTCACACTACCTCGTGACTCTAGAAGAATTCTTCTAAGAATAAACAACTTGCACACATCCAAGCCCAACACTAGATGGCTGGAGTATGCACAGCATGTGTATCAACAGCCACACATTCCTCGAACTAAAGTTGATTGGAGTGTCTCCCCAACAGGTTACATTTAGAAGTTAGAAAAAGAAAAAAGATTAGGGATATTTAACCTTCCACTGCTGATATGCATGAGCAAGGGCTTTTTAAATTGCTATACAGTTGCCTTCAAGCACATTACATGCACTTATTTGGTCTCTTTGTGCACACATACAAACTAGGTTTAATTTTGCATATTCAGGGCTATTTATTAGTACAAACCTCCCATCAATATCTCTTTGTAGCCTGTAGATATAATGAAAAATATAGCGCTAGTCATGTTTAACAAATTGCTTCAATTTTGTGGCATTTCTCAAATCGACAACCATAAAACCCGGAATACTAACGATGGAAATTTTGCCCTGAATGTATGGTGTTCGGCAATATCAAATAGTTTATTGTACTAAACCATGCTTAGAGCTAATGGAATTGCTCTGAGCTAATATAAGAATTCAAAGGATATTGTTCTCTTGATGACATTACAGCAGCCAATAATACTTGAATATACACACTATTCCACATTTCATAGCTTTTTTTGTCTTCGAGATTAGTGGGACATTTCAGTGATACCAATTTATCAACATCAGCAATCAGGTTTACACCAAGATATGTAATGGTTTCTGCTTTTCTATAATCCTGCTTTTGGCAGAATCTTTGTTTTGGGTTTTAGTTTAGCAGATGCCCCGAGATTTCCCTGAAGAGCTTAACCTCACTGTATCTATTTAATAGATACTTCTAAAGCCAAGTTCATTACAGAGATATTGTCAGCAAACACCACTATACCTTGGTTAAATAACCAATATGTTCTATTGGATTGATCTTATAGTCTGAAAGCTTTCATATGAAGGTTTCTAAACACATGGCAAAGAGAAGTGTCCTTGTCGAGTACATGCTATCTTTATAATCTTTGATTCTTTCCCCCATACACTGCACCTTAGTTTAAGGGAAGCTGTAAAGAATCTGAATGCATTTGATAAAAGCTATTCCTCTCCACAGCATGCCATAAATAAGTTACTCTATTAACATCTTTTTTTGCATCAAGCAGGATCATTAACAAAGTGTGTCGAACTGAAGCACTAAAGGGAGCTAGCAAGACCCGTAATCGTAAAAGGGTAAAAGATCGACTAAGGTCATCAATTCTACCAGGAACCAAACCTTGCTGCCATTACTTAGGTAATAATTCTGATCAGTCGCTTGGCCATCATTTTTTAACACATTTTTAGATTGGTGTTAATTATCGGACTAGATCTATAAGAACCAGGGTTAATAGACTTCTTTTTTTCTATAAATATTATAATCTTAGTCAGTGCCTGTGATTAAGAGAGAGGAAAAAAGAGCCTTGTAGTTTGCCCAAGGACAAGAGGACTTCTAAAATAATTGGAAAATCATTTTCAGTAGAATTCAAGAGGAATTCTGGCCACACATACTGCCCCTCCCCCAGTAAAGCTATTATTGCATTTTCTATCCCATTATTTATTCTTCCTCTGTTAAGAGCTGCTATTTTTACAATGTCTAAATATGCACCTAATCACATTTTTTGTTGGGTTATTCTTTTCTTGATAAACGTACTGTATTTTATTTGAAGTTATTCCATAGTTTCCACATTTAATTAAAAAAAATGCAAGCCAATATGCTCAATTTTGGCATCATCAGTGTATAACAAAACTATATTAAACCTCAACAGGCAAAATATTGCATACTTCATTAATCCACATAAATGCCCTTCCCAACCACTTTACATGAAGTCAGTTCTCCACGTAGTTTCTTGTGATAACTGCAGACAGTGTCCAGTCAGAAGACTGTTTATTCTGCTTCACCACTCACACCCAATGACAGGACCACTTTGTCCCATCTTAGCAGTAACCTGAAACAAGCATTAAAAATGCAATAGGTCTCGCCTTTCATTACGTTAAAGCCATTTGCTTTGCTGTACAATACCATTAGCAAAGCAAATGGCTTTAACTTAATCAAAGGCGAGACCTATTGCATTTTGAATGCTTGTGTTTTTTAGTGGACACTCGTGGTCCAAACTGTAATGGGTGGAATTGTCCCTGCCTCTGGAATTAGTGGTATCCGTGGTGCATCTGCAGGGTTGCACAGAAAACAGCGATTTCCCAAGCCACTCCGTAATGAGAACGTACATTTGGGGGGGTGGCGTATGATAGGTTTGCCCTACTTTGGTACAGTGGTTGCCGATTTTGTGACCCTCCAACTTTACTTAAGAGTCTATTTTCTGTGCTAATAATCTACTGGGTATCTCAGCGGTGATTTTTTTTTTTTTATACCTCTATGCCTAGATGTGTGAGCGAAGGTAATGTCCTGGGGCAGGGCTTAACAGTGAAGGCTGATGGATGGGATGGACAGTGGATGAATGAATATATGAAGGGATGACGGAGCGAGTAGATAGATGGATGGGCAGAGTGAATGGCTATGGACAGTGGATAGATGGATGGATGGATGAATGAATAATTGGACGACAGATGGATAAATTAAGGCATGAATAAATGGATGGACTGATGGACAGTGGATAAATGGATGGATGGGTGAATAGAATGGGGGCGGGGTTATGGTTGGTTAGGAATTTGTTTTTGGATAGGAATGTTTAGCTGGAGAAGGGGAATCGAGAAGTAATTGGGCCATGCCATCTAAAAAGGGCTGGGTTGCTTTTGCGTCTGCCGCAGAATTATGCTTTTAGAAGGGGACAGCCCCTAGCCACCCTACACATGGTTGACTGTTATCATTGCGTAGCGCCATATGGGCTGTTATTGCATGTTTTTCCAAGGGTGATTTCTGCGTTCAGAGCAGCACTGCGTAGAAGACTGCGGAGTCAACCCCACAAAGTCCTACGCAGCGATGGAGAAGATCCAAAATTTGAGGTTTAATTGAAAGTCACTAGTGAACTGAGTTGGAGTAGTTGTGGAGAAGTCCAGAGGTTTTAAAACCTGTGACCACCTGCATGCATGGCGGGAGATCATATATGTTGTCGTGCAATAGTGTGATACTGAAATACTGAGATGACACGAACTGTTTCTGTGGATATGTACGTGTATTCCTACTTGTATAGGTATAAAATGTTGTGTTTTTGATTTATGATACACTGATTACATACTTGTAGTAAGTTGCTGGTTCTTCTAGTAGGAAATAATTTATATTTACACTGCATGTGAAAATAATTAATTGAATTTACCATATTTTAAAATATTTTTGTATACAAATAACAGCCATTTTTTTTTTTCTTTTTTTTTTTTTTTTTTAAGAGGTTCACGCTAAGGAGCGCAGTACATAAATGGTTTGTCTGTGCACATTAATAAGGTTATCGGTTACTGGAGAAAACATTTCACGTTATTTACCCTTTTTAAAACAAGTATTTTGTGGTTAGAAGCTTCCTGTGCCTTTTTAAAGCATACTTTTCTCAGTGTTGTGGTTTGTGCGGCTTGGGAAACTGGTGCACCTTGTCGGTCGCGATGTAAATAAAAACAAGCTGTCTCCGCGTGCACATCCCCTGTCCGCGCAGGCACAGCGAACAGGAGACAGGGAGGGACAGGAGATGTGCACGCGTGCGAGCAGCATTGAATGAAGCCAGAGGGGAGACGCCATGCGCGTGCACATCGACTGTCCGTGCGCGCACATGATTTGTCTCCCTTCCGAATGAAAGCGACAACAATAGTCTCGCCAAGGCGAAAGCAGCGCATGCGCTGCGTTCGCCAGGCGAGACCTAAAAACTTACCAACCATCCTCTTTCATCCTCTCATGTCTACCCCACAACATAGTGCACATACACATCTCTTTACTCCAACTACTCTGGCCAGCACCCGTCTGAAGTAGAGCCTGTGTTAATCTATTGCTTGTACAGGTCTCTAGTCTTTCTAGACAGAATTGCAGGGCACTCACTGTGGACTGCTGTGCGGAGGATCGTGCAGCAGTCTAATAATTACGACCCATGTCGTAAGATCTTCTGCTAATTTGGCATCGCTTCTAGTGAGCTTCGTGATAATTTCCTTCTCTGTGGCTCATTCTACCATGCCCTGGGTCAATTTATAATTTTTTGGCAGCTGTTCACTAAGCCATTACATGGCTATTTTTTTTTCTCAATAATTATTGCCCCACTCAAACCCTGCAAAAAAACACTCAACTGGCATTACCTGGAGACTGTCTCTGCAATACAGTTTTTCCCCATCTGCCGCACCATTTTTTGAGGGGCTGGGTGTGGTGAAGATGGAGTACCAGTCAATGTGAAGGGGTCTATGCCTTTACAGAAGTCAGCCGCTCACCACTAATCTTGCATTGTGTCAGGGCCACAAGCAAATCTGCATCCGCCCCCTCTGGGTGTGCTCGACCATTTCTGATCAATGCATGAAAGTGAGCAGCCATAGACTCCTGTTACCACTGCCCTGATCCACTAGCTCCAGTGCCACTGAATGATTAATCTGCTTCCAGCATCATCCAGAGGTATACAGCATGTCTTTCTAAAATATACGCACAATTCTTTAAATGGTCCCATACCGCAGGGATGGAGAGACAAAAGGAAAAGTGCTTCATGGCCATGTTAGCTGGCTAATAAACACCACAATAACAAAGAGAGGGTGAGGGAAAATCACTCTTGTTCCCCCTAGGAAATTATTTAAACAACAGAAGAGTGACCATGGAAAAGGAACAAAAAGAGAGCAACAGCGTGGGCAAAAACCAAAAGGATTTGTTAAAAGAACCCTCACTCACCAACCTAGTTGGTGACATGCTTCATCATTGGGTTCCCACCAGAGAGGCAGAGTGCCTCCCTGGTGTGCTGCGAAGCCTGAATTACAGCGGAGCTGGTTTTTGAATGGGAAGGTGGGTGTGAATTTAAAAGGTAAATGGTTTTAACCAACAACTCATTTAACAAGGCAAACCAAAGACCAATAAAAACAAGTGAGATGGACTGGAGCCGGTTGGTTAGGTTAACCCAAGCTCGTCCAATTTATAATAAGGTCGACATGTTTCTGCTTGTCATGCCCAGTTGGCTAAGCATTCATCAGGACCACATGGACCCCCACGGCGGTATGTGCACGCTAAGGCGCACCCTAACCTGTGGAGATCAACTGGTAAAACATACAGTTCTACCGAAAAGCCATCCTAGTATTCCGGGGCTAGTAAGGTCTGTAAGGGAAAGAGAACAGACAAAACACACATAAAGAACAAAGAGACATGACTTTGTTGATTACATTACTGTCCTTTACACGATTGAGTGAACAAATAATTTGGTAATCCCGTGCTGTGGAGCGGGAGTGGGTGTCAGATAGCAATTCCAGCCAAAAAACGCCTAAATACGAGTATTACTCGTCTTGGCAGGGAGCATATAGAAACAACAAAGGAGTTTCTATGAAGCTCAGTACACTAGTTGTGCCTGCGTCCTCTAAATGGTATTCTGTGAATTCAGCAGACATTGTGCAATAGTAGTGGCTATTTAGCCGCTGTGTATGCCGGAAAGGTAGCGGACTCGTGAAAGTGGTAGGCATGCTGAAAACGTGCGCCTATGGTGTTTGCCAGGCGCCGTTGCTCCAGTGCATGTCTAGCAGTGAAAGATATTAAAAACAGCAGCATGGAAAAAATGATCCTCTTACTCATGTACTTGGTACAACTAACATCATGGGTCCGAGAGGGGGGTAGTGAGCTAAAGTATCTGTAAGGGTGGAAAGCAAACAGATAATTACTAGAGCTGTGAAAGGGGGTCCCCAACTTACTTCCATGCTCGCACACTCCCGCGATCAACCTGGATCTGTCCTGCTCGGCCCGGATGTTGGTGAGTAATGTGGAACACGGAAGTAAATACTCCGTGGCTCCCGTCACATGATTTCCCCTACGTGCGTAAGCGTGTGATGTCAGCGGTTGGGGGCGGGTGTTTAAATATGAAAACCAATGCGTGCGTTCGTATCGGGTCACAGGGAAGAAGGCGTTTAGCATTGTGTAAACAATTGAATAGACAAACTTTATCAATCGGGACCACATTACTATGTACACCGGAAGATAGATAGTGCGTCTGGTTAATGAAGGAGCTCATTACCATATTGAGACTACTTACTGAGAATAAGGTTCAAATCATGAAAAAAAAATTTTTATAAAAACTTCATTAGGGGTATGCGAGTATAAAAGCATCCTCAATTGCCCTAGTGTTGGGGGCTGGTGAGGGAAATAAGCAATCAAAAGATGTTTAAAGCTAAGCTAAACAGAGGCTATTCAGGCAGTATTCCAAATGGGTCGGCTGGGTCAACAACTCAGTGCTTTAATATTGAACTCCATGGGATATTGTCATTCAATCCAATAAGGTGAGTAGATAAACGATAAATCCAGCATTGTTCTTTCTCAAAGAGTAACCGTTGGATGTTCGGTCCAGGCTTCAATTTTTCAATGACTGACCACCTCATGTCATTTGTTGTGTGGTTCAACAGTAAAAAATGTTCTGAGAGTCTTGTGCTTACTTTGCGACAACGAATGGTACTGCGATGTTCGCAAATACGCGGTTTAATTTTCCTACTTGTCATGCCGACATATTTCAGTCCGCATGGGCAAGTTATTAGGTAGACCACATCAGTGGAATTGCAATGGGTATGCATTTTCTGTATCCATTGTTTTCCTTGTTCAAGTATTAAGTATTTAGAGGGGGATGTCAGATGACAGACACTGCATGAACCACAAGGGTAGTGGCCAACAACTGGGCGGAGGCCCCACGCACTGGCAATGGACTGGTCCTGATTCTTGTCCTGTGCTTTAGGGCGAGTGTGTACCAAAGAATCCTTAATGCTTCTTGCTCTTTTGTAAGAGAACAAGGGTTTCTCCCAATCGTGTTTGTTGCTTGTCAGTATATTCCAATGTTTTCTGATAGACTTGCTTAATGCATTAGATGCTGCGTTGTAGGTGGTAACGCATGTGAGAGGTATGAAGTCCTGGTCTTCTCTAGCATAAACTTCCAATAGGGCCTCCCTGTTTTGGTTGCGGGCTCGCTTGTTACTTTGAGAGGATTTTATCAGGGTAGCCTCGATCTTTCAACTTCCAAGTGAGTTCCTGTGCTTGTTTCTTATATGTAGAAACTTCACTGCAATTACCTCGGAGACGTAGATATTGGCCAAAAGGGAGATTTTCCCTCAATGGGCGAGGGTGGTAGCTCGAAAAATGTAGCAGGTTATTTTTTGCTGTAGGTTTATGATGGGTTCTGGTTTGTAGAGTGTTGCCTACCCTGGTAATGACCACATCCAGAAAAATCATCTCATCTTTATCATGAGTATGCGTGAACTTGAGGTGAGGATCACAAGCGTTCACCCAGTTGTAAAATTCCAGGAGGGATTCTTCCGATCCCTGCCAAATGATCAGTACATCGTCGATATATCTTTTCCAAAAAAATATATTTGACGAGAAAGGGTTCTGTAGAGCTAGGATGTACTTGCATTCAAAATCAAACACATACAACCCTGCTACCGAAGGCGCAAAGGTACTGCCCATCGATGTACCAGTTGACTGTAGGAACAAATCGCCCTTATATTCAAAAAAGTTCCTTTTCAATGTGAGGGCAGCACAAGTGACCACCAAATCACGTGGAGTTGTGTAACTCCAAGCGCTAGACTCTAGAGTGCTCCTGATGACATTAATGGTGTCGTCCTGTGGAATGCAAGTATAGAGGCTTTCTATATCCATAGTCACCAGTAGGGAAACTCCATCAGGGATGATGATCTCCTGTAGAAGTGCCAGTAGACTCTTAGTATCCTTCAAATAGGTGCTGGTTGACTGGATAAGAGGTTTTAAGAAAAAGTCGCAGTAGCGTGACAGGGGTTCCAGTAGTGAACCAATCCCGTACACTATGGGGCTCCCAGGTGGGGGTATTCTGTTCTTGTGCATTTTAGGTAACGTATAGAAATAAGGGATGATGCCTTTACTGGCTGTAAGGAAAGTAGCTTCCTGTTTCGTGATAAAACCCTGAAGTTCTGCGTCCTCAACCAGATCATGAATAATACTCTGGAGTTCTTGGGTAGGATCCACGTCTAGGGGAGTGTAACTAATAGGATCATCCAGGAGGCGTCTACATTCCGTGTCATATGCAACAGTGTCTTGAATTACTACACCGCCACCTTTATCAGCTGATTTTATCACGATGTTAGTGTTGGATTGCAAGGAATGTAAAGCTTGGAACTCGCTAGCCTTCATGTTCTTAAAGAGGTTAGGTTCAATGAATGCTTCAATATCATTGGAAACTGCCTGTTCAAAGGCTGTAATCTCAGGCGGAACTGCATAAGGGGGTGGGGTAAAAGTAGATTTAACCTTAAGCCCTGTATCGCTCACACGGGGCTGGGTGTTATCTGGAGGCTGTTTTTCAAAGAAACTCTTAAGTTTAAGTTTCCTAAAAAATTCAGAGAGTTCACATTTAAGTTTAAAGCGGTCAAAACGGGCTGTGGGTATAAAACCTAACCCCTTCGAGGACTGAGGTCTCGTCAGCCGTGAGGATCACTGAAGAAAGATTCGTGATCAAACTTGTTGATTGCTGGGGCCTGCTCGTTGAGCCTTGCTCCGCGTATTGTCCCCCACTGTTTCGTCCTGTTGCCAGTGGACTTGGGTGGGACCTCTCCTTCGGCCGCGGCCTCTCCTGCCCCTCTGCCATCTTTTCCCACTGTGGAGGTTCAGGACTTCATGGCTACTGGCTGATTGGTTTGAGGTGTAGCAATCCGGGAGTCTTGTAGGAACATATGGAGTTGCAAGTCCAAATTTCAAAGAGCCCCTGTCCAACATGAGAGCTTAGGGTTACTTGTTGTTGCCTTCGAAGCGAGGCCTGAAGTATTACAAATAAGGAACATCAACACTCAGAGCTACACCATAGGAAGGAAGGTTTTAAATGCCAGGAAGACTGACTGCCTTCAGGTCCAGCCTGTTTCTGCAAACGCAAGAATTTGACCTATCCCACATGTTACTGACAGAATGAACTCCCAACTATACTGAGGTCAGTCAGTGGTTACCATGAGCAATGGCAGGGGCGGGCAGGTGCAAGATATATCTAATTAACAGGAAGTATGTACCCATTGGGACTGAAACTAGTGCTGAGCAGACTAGGATATGCATTGTCTGTCATCCACGGGTTTGGTCTCAAAGTATGGGAACCAATAGGTGTAATTTAAACTTGTATATTCATTTTAAATTATTCAGCAATCCAACTGAATAGACATGAAATATTCCAACTATTACACAAAAAACTTGAAGATGGAGAAGTGAGTTTCCAAGAAACAGATGTCCGAGAGAATTAAACCCTATAAACGTCTTGCCCAATGTACCAGGTATTTATTTTTATTCTGCAATGAGGAAGCATATAACTTGCCCTCAAAACTCCAGAGTTTAGCTTTTTCTACTTTAATGATGGTGATATTTTTGGTTGCCTTTTAAAAAGAACAAATTGTGACATTTATCCTGCCTACTACATCACCATAAAAATTCAGAGCGGTTATAAAAAGATGATTCATTTTATTCCAAAAAACAAAGCCAACGATTTAGTTTCACATAGGACGCAAATTGCAGGTTCCAGTGTAAGTGCTTAAAATGAGCGATTTCTCAATCATTCTGAAAGGCTGTCAGCGCAAAGCTTTCAAATGGCATACAATAAAACAGACTGCTTACCAATGCACAGCAAACTACTCTCCCCTCCATAACTAACTCAGCATGAAAAGAAAAGGGCGAGCAGTTGCAGACCCATTACAGCTAGTCAACCATAAGAGGACATTCTGGATTGTCCATTAGATAAACTAAAGGGAACTTAAGTCACACAAAAGGCCAATTGATCAAACTACAAACACATGTACACAACCTATAAATGATAAGAACAAGGATTAGATGCTTGACGTCATCATGCCTTGCTATGTACACTGAGCAAAATCCTTGTGTACCTTTATTTAAAACTGCAAAAAACCTACCAGACCAGTTGCTCAGCCTGTTACAGTCTGCACATAGCTTTAAAGATTGCGTTTCAGATCAGCTGCATATTTTCATGGTGTGTCTCAGTCTCTCAAACTCATTAAAAACCACTTTGTGCAGCAGCATCCATTGTGCCTCCTTAGCCATGAGAGTTGGTTTACCTTCTATTAGCTAGAACAGCACAACCCCTTTTGAAACAAACCTAACTTCTCAGAATATCGATCAGTTGACTGGAAGAACACAAAAATTGATGAGCAGCTCAGCACACCAATGTCAGGCATGGCAACCCTGCTGCAGTGCTCAGCACAGGAACCTGTTGATGTTGGCAAAGTTTCAAACTGGTGGCCCTAAAGACATGTCCTATGCCCCGTTGCCCCCCCCCCCCTCCCCCACCGAGAGCCAGGAAGATGGCACGGTGAACTAATGCACTGGAGAGTTAAGCGTGTAACCTGAAGGTCACAGGTCAAAATCACACATTGTTCAATTAGCATTTGATCTACTCGAGGATGGCAAAATAAGTACCATTGGGTTGGATTATAATTAACAGCTATAACTGCTGTCCAGAGGACAGAAATTGTTATTTCTGCTATATATGTGTAGCTGTTATTACTACTGGGAACCAGTTGGTGCTTGCAACTTTAAAACTGGTGAGTTGCAAGTACTTGTCCTGGGCCACCCTCTGCTAGACGGGGCAAGCATTTATACCACATCAATTTAGGCAAAAAGCTGGTAGAATGGGGCAATTAACATTAAAATTCGACAAATAAAAAACATAGACTGAATTTCGATACAGCAAGAAAGTGCATTTTAACACAAAAGAAATAAATCCATATTATTGTCAGTAAGTGTTATCATAAATAATCACACATTCCGCTTGAATAACTATGCAAACCTCTTCAAATATTTTAGAAATGCTGTCCCCAAATATTAGATTGCCACTCCTATTTAACCAAAAGATTTTGTTCCCAAACGTCAGCTTTTCAATGTTAGTGGATACACGCCATGTCTCATTTACTGAAAATCCCCTTTTTGTCCGCCACAAACAGCATTCAAGTTTAGCATGAAAAATAATTTGTATCCCTAAAACAGGAGTAGTTTTCCAAAAATGAACTCATTTTGCACCCAAATGTCATTTTTCAATGAATTAGTGAATACTCCAATTTTGGTCACAACCATCAGCCTGTCCATTTTATCACGTAGTACCGTTTTCTATTGTCCAATGACGGACACTGCCTCACAGCATCATACTAATATTCCAAAAAGGCAACCACATAACAAGGTTCTGCCTCACACGTTCATGTACTGGCACACGATTAAACGCAGCAATCAGGGACAGCGCACTGTCAACGTATACTTGATAGAGGCTTCTCACGGCAGATTCCTTACCTTTGAATATCCCTAGGCACCAGACTGGATCTGGAGGATTTTCGAGCAGTACTCCTGCACGCCGGTAGGTGTTGTCTCTAAGTTCCGCTTCAGCAGCAGTATCTGTGCCAGAGGGGACATGCGTGGTACCTATATAGGCGCACCACTGAGCGTTGACGTCAGTTGTTTTATTTTCAAGCCAGATAGCCCTGATCCAAGTTGAGCTACACCTCTATCACTTTTTTTTTACATTTTTTTGTCGACTGAGATTTTTCTCCTTGTTGGAGGAAGTTACCTAACAAACTGGCTGGTTTCAAACCCTGTGTGGCCAGTCCCAGGCAAAAGTCTGACTTCCCAGCTTGGTATGTTTGGTGCCTGGAGCAGGGACACGTCTCTAAGGCGTGTGACGACTGCCAAGCCACGTACCTGAAGGCGCTGAGGGAGTGGTCCCTCAAGCTCCTCAATGTCAGACGTCGGTCAACTCCGTGACGCTGGAGTTCCATTCACATGGGAGTTCCAGGGACCGTTCGTGCAGCCCGTCCCGACATTTCTCATCAAAATTCTGAGTCATCGGGGAACACGGATAAGTAGCACAAGAAGTCCAAGCATTCTGCGACTTCCCCATGTCTGTCGAAGCCATCCAAAGAGACATGGGAGCGCCAGCGCGTCGGACCCACGAGTCTGAGGGGTCTGAACCTGGATCCGCTGCGCACTTCACTGATTTTTCTCTGAGCTGGAGCGACTCCCACCCAGTTAAAGGAGTTTTATGAGGCTATAAACCGTTTTTGGTCTGCCTGGCGGCTTTGGGCCACACAGGCATGGAACCACACCGGTGAGTTCATCCTCTGCGCCAGTCGGGCCACAAGAATCCCTTGGTGGATATGAAACGAAGCTTCCGGCGAGACCGACACCTTCCTCAGCACTCTCTTGAGTGAAGATGCCCCTGGCACTTCCAATACCCCCAATGCGGCACCATCTCCTTCTTCCTACTTAACTGAGTACGACACTGAGCTGGATAGTTGTCCTCAGACTCCAAGCCCAGCACGGACCATGGAAACCCTACCCGGAGCAGAGCCAGTGACTTATTTAATAGATCAGCCTGGAGGGGGAGACGTTTGGAGGGGTCTATGGACCCTTACGGAGGTTGAGGAGGACAACTGGTATGAGAAACTGGGTGAGGCCAGTGGGTTAGACACCTCACCTGACACTGGCCTGGTTTCCACACCTACTGTGGCTATGGAGGAGGGAGCCTCGTTTGCTATGGTGGTGGGCAGGGCGGATAAGGTCCTGGACATTAACCTGCCCTCGGAGTCAAAACAAACATTTTGGCAGAGGTGTTCAGCCGAGAGTTTCCCCCTCAGAACCTCAAATCCCATTTAAAGAAGCCCTTAAGGGTGTTATACTTGTAGAACCATTGCCTGTGACTGGAGATCCCAGTCTCCTCAACCTGCACCCCATCCAGGACAGTTCAGTGGTCTAAGCCTCCTCATCCTACATTCACACTGGTGTGTTCCCTACCACTCCACCCAATAGGGAATCCAAGATCCTTAAGATTAGCAACAACCAGAACTAAGTCATTCTTGTGGCTCTGGACTTGGTACAGAGCCTGGTATCTTGGGCTTCTGAGCATTACCATTGGTCCTTCCATAACGCTGCCTCTTTGGGAGGATTTTCTGTCGCAGCAACCAGGCAGGGTCCTGCACCCGAACCTGAGTACCCTCCACCTCTTTGCGTAGATATTTAGCGGGGACACTTGACAGCTTTTAATCTTTCCCCCGTAGTCTGTGATGTTATTCCGGCAGCCAGACGTCATTCCACCACGAATGTATATGCCTGCCATTAGGAAAAGCTTGTATAATGGTGTGCCTCCCACAATGTCGAACCCTGTGTCTGCATCTCTTTCACAAGTTATTTTGCTTGCACTGCCTTTGGCCCAGCAGGACTCTGCTTTGGCCACAGTTAAGGGCTACCAGTCTACCATCTCAGCATTGTCGCAGTTGCCGGACAAACCTCTATAAGCCACTGGTTGTGGCAAGATTCCTTAAAGGCCTCCAACATATGTTTCCACCTAAGCCCTTTATTGTGCCTCAGTGGGACCTAACGCAGGTCCTTACCTTTTTCATATGCACCCCCTTTGAGCTATACACAATAGCCTCTTAGGCTGTTGACCATCAAAACTGCCCTTTTAGTGGCCATTACATCGGACAGGAGTGTCAGCAAACCCCAAGGGCTCTCGGCACACCCTCCTTAGAATACCTTTTACCCAGACAAACTGACAGAGAGAATGCACATGTCTGTAGGACCAAAGGTTGGCACTCCTTGCCATGCAAGACAGAACATCATCCGGTCTACTTTCTTTGCTCCCCTCATCCCTCCAAAGAAGAAGAGAGACACCATTGTCTGGACCCAAAAAGAGCATGGTCGTGCTACCTTGAATGCACAAAAAGAGTCCAGGGTGGATGATCAACTCTATGTGGTTTATATGGGAGCAAAGAAAATTAAAGCCACACAGAAAAGAACCATCTCTCGATGGATTGTCCTGTGTATTAAGATCTGCTACTGAATGGCCAAGAAAACCTCCTCGCTCTACCAGAGCAAAGGCTGCGACCACTGCATTAGGGTGCAGCGTTCTTCTCCTTTATATTCGTCAGATAGCGACATGGACATCCAGGCACACATTGACACAATATTGCTTCCTGGACAGTTAGATCAGCCATTACAGACAGTTTGCCTGTTCGGTCCTACAGGATTTTTTGGTTTAATGAAATT
This sequence comes from Triturus cristatus, assembly GCF_964204655.1. Classification (NCBI taxonomy): domain Eukaryota; kingdom Metazoa; phylum Chordata; class Amphibia; order Caudata; family Salamandridae; genus Triturus; species Triturus cristatus. The sequence goes on along the minus strand of NC_140593.1, from coordinate 1,145,528,437 downwards.
CGCAGACCCCCACCTCTGGGGAGGTATTGCTTGAGTATCTGTTCAAAGTTAAGGAATCTGAGGCTAGAAGTCAATCAGATTAACAAATGACTTGCCTTCTGTAACTCCTTATCTGGTAGAGACTATCTAGCCATGGATTCCTTAACAACCCTCCCATCCTCCACGCTCTGCTATCCGGTTCAGGTATGAAGAACAACCCTTTCATGGTCTTAGCCTTTTCCACACCAGTTGTCAGTTCTCATTGAGGCTCCACACTCCTGGCGTAGAAAGTCACGAAAGTAACTAATGTTGGTGCGCCAAGGTGGCGCCTATATATGTACCGAGCACATCACTTTGGGCATCGCCGCCGCGGTACCAAATGCCGCCACCTACCGACATGCAGGGTACTGCTTGAAAATCTTCCAGATCCAGTCTGACGCCTGGGGATATTCAAAGGCAAGGAATATGCGCCTAGATAGTGTCTCTACAAGATAAGGCATTACCAAAGGTAACCAACTTGTTTGGGAAGATGAGTTTGAGCATAGAAGAAGCAGGCCAGCCTATGGTTAAAATAAAGACCATATGCAGGAGGCGAAGGTGTGCGTCATACAACTGTATCGCTCTTTCTTACAGGAGCAGGGAACCCCTTGTGGGTATTAGAAGGATCCTTATGGGGATCACTTTCAGCGTATCTTGACAATCACAGGCAGGGTGGGGGTCCTTCAGTCCTAAAGACCATTAATTGTCTCCCTCAGATCAGCAGTCAGTGTTCGGGCGAAGAAATCGTTCCATAGAACATTCCAAAGCCATGCTCTGGAGAACAGACACTACCCTTGTGTCTGGTCTAAAAAATTACTTACTGCACATCTTTAGGTTAGGCAGATCTTAATACCCCGACACCACCCGCAAATTGGGTACACTGAAGTTAGGGTAAGAGCATATTAATCTCCCTGGCCCTTGATTCAATGTTGACTGGGTTGTTTTTTTTCCTGGGGGGTAGGGCGCCAGGTAGAGGGTTTAAGAAAAGATGGGTAAGAAGGGAGATGGACGCCATCTGACACAAACTGATCAGCTGACACTGAAAGGAAGAAAACACAAAGGTGATTGCTGGAATGCTTGCAAAGATCTCAGTCACTGGTCATCCACTGGTTCAGTAATAGAGTCTATAGTCTTTTGTACACTATGCCACATCAGAATAGGACCCTCTTAAGCAAATCAGACTTCGTCTTGCTTTGGCAGTCTAGTCCAAGGTACCATGCCAGGTTTCCTCTAAACAGGAACACATACAATGCTAGGCCAATTTAAGTCTAGTTAGGCATACTCTATCAGGTGCAGCTCAAGTCTTGTAAGCGTCAGCAGAAGTCCCAAGTCTAAACATACCGGTCACATTATACTGCGAAAGGCAAATGAGAAAGGTGGAATGCTTGGAGAAGTCTCAGCGACAGACAATCAATAACTTATCTGTACCATATGTGATATGACCATGCTAGGGTTACCGGACTCATTGTCATACACCTTCCCGTTGACCTTCTGTAACAAATGTACAGGTGGAAAAGCTTTAGCAAAAATCCTGTACCAAATGATTCACAGTATATTCTACTTGAACACTCCTCTGGGAATGTGGATGTGTAATCCTGGCATTTATGTTTTTGTTTTCTTGCTCGGTCTGGTTCAGCCTAGGTTCATCTTATGTTTTTTTAAAACAATACAGAATAGGGCAAGCCTCCCATCTAGAATTAGGCTGCCGTGTAGAAAAAAGTCAGACACATGCAAATGATGACAATGCACGCCATATCCCAACAGACATCAACTGCAGTCTTTTCAACCTCAGAGGCCTTTGACACCATCCACCACCAAGACCTATTTCAGCATTCTCTGTGCCAGGATGAGCATTCAAGGATTTGTACTGCGGTGACTTAAGTCATACTTTACAAACAGATGGGCACCTCCTGATTATAACCCATCCTTGTTGTCTGCAGCATTTCACAAAACTCAATCCCTCTAGCAGTGATCTTAACTGCCTGAATGGAGATCTTCGGAGTCCCACCACATAAGGACATCAAGATACATCAGGGTGCAGAGAACACACAGCTCTACCTAAACACTTCACTGGTCAAAATGGTCAACACTTGAAGACCTGCCTAACCATCATCTAAAAACCTGGATGCCTAAAGCTATCCTAATCTTAGACTCAATAAAAGTAAAAAAGTAAAATGGGAGTGTAAATGCCATGCATGAGGACCAGATTTGTGCTCTTATCTTGTATGCATGAGTTTTAAGCAAAAAGAAGTGAGAAATAAAAGGATGCTTACGATTAAGAGACCATGTCATACAAGTGATCATGAAAGCGGTCATCTAAGCAGTCAAGCAATCTTAATCTAGGAAGGTAGCTCAGACGATTAAATAAACAGTTTAACTTAATTTGAATTCTAGCGGGGCTAGGCCCATAAAGAGGGAATTCACGCCCTCATAAGAGTACTCACAAAACCACAATCCATGAGGCCCACCAGAAGTAAGCCCTACACCAAGAATAAACACAGAGCCAATGGTGTTGGGTCCAGTGAGCTCACAGAACGTCAAAGACCATATAGGCTTACAGAAATCAAGAACAGAAGTGCACATCATTTAACAAGTCACAAAGTCTTGGTTCTTGAACTAATAGGGGAAGAATTTCGAACCCCTAGTCTCTTTTCGGCCTAGCAGGTTCCTAAAGCGGAAGACGCCCTTACATTTCCACCATGCCAAACCACAATGCCCTGGGTGGGAGGGTTAAGTACCCCCCCCTCTCTGAGCTTTATTAGGCTCTGGGGACCCCATTCACTGGGGCAGAATTGATTTGTTTAAAAAAAAAAAAAGGGGGGGGGGGGGGTAAGGAATGGGGGTGTGAGTTATTTAAAGTGGATGGGGGCCATGCGGCCCTTTGCCCTGAGCCTCTTAAACATGCTCTTGAAGGATGTGAGCAGAGTTCTGTCTTCTTGCCTGCACTTCAGCGGGCATCGAAATATATATTGCTCCTGCTCGGAGAGATCAAGCACCTCAAGGGGGAGCAGTGCCGTCTTCTGCAGTATGCAGGGAGCCAGCTGGGAAGGAGGGGGCCCTGAGGCTCCGCCCACTACCCCCAACTTGTGGTTTGTTGATGCACCTAGGCATGAGGCCCCCCTGAGCCCAAGAAGGCTCAGTGAGCGGGGTGAGCGCAACCCTCCCCACTTAATTATTAATTTTAGCCTCTGGATTGAGGTCCCAGGGCCTAAAACGGCTTGGGGAGGTGGGACAGATACCCCATCCCTTTTTCTGGCCCGGGGGGGTGGGGTACATAGAGCCTAATAAGACTCGGGGAGGGGGCCGCACGCCAATTCACAACAAACTGTTATACATGTCAAACGTATAATATCATTATGCAATAATCTGCTTCTTTATTCAGGTTATGTCCACTTAATAAAAACTTTATAAAACCAAAAACATAAATCTGTCTGATCTTTAAATTTGAAGCAGGGCCATGGCTTGAAGCAAATCTCTAACAAAGCACCCCTACCTCCCCCACCCCGCTTTAAGTTTTAAATTAAATTTTCTTCTAAATCTAGCACAGTCATTTCCCTCTTTTCTGGTTTGGATTTTTTAAATATTGTAAGGTGCGCACATAGCTGCCACGTAAACACAATTTAACCTGAGGCGCGGTTGGCACATACTTGCATTTTGCATTAGCAATGTGTGCTCTGGACCTTACTGTTTCCATTTTAATAGTGTTAGGCAGCAAGTGCCTCGAAGTTGTGCAAAGTACTATTGCCTAAAATGCCTGGGCAGCCTGAATGGGTGAAAAAACAGCTTGGGGCTGCTTGGCAGCTATGTGCAAACAGTATTTTCAGTCCAACAGTGTAAGTGTACTCCCAAATGTAGCACATAATTTGCCACTCCTAAGATCATTGTGCTGCACATGAGCTCAGGCTACAATGAGGTGGGTGGTATCTACAATTTACCCCTCAGCTTGGGTAGTTAAATTATTTTGATAGGTACGAACAGTGTCATTATCCTCTTCTACTGTGCACTGATTCTGCAGGAGAGTGAAATAAGCCATTCCTATCAAGGTAACTATATTGCACATCTAACAATGCACAGGAACAACATATTTAAGGGCTAATGAAATGTTTTGCTTCACTAATCCGTTCCTGGCTCCCGTTGACAGGTCTACCGATTGGCTATATACACTGCTACTAGACAATGTGGGTTCTCTGCAAGTTATACTGGTATGAATTAGAGGTTGACTGCAAATGTTTTCCATTCCCATGCACTGAGGGCCACACTGCCATTTTCCCCATCATTATGCAGACTCCATGCAGAATAGGAGCAGCAGTTGTGTGCATGCTGGCCTCATGCATGGCAGGGTCAACAGCTATACAGGCTTCTCTCACATAGAATGGAAATAGAATAAGGGGAGAGCATGTTCAGCAGGGTTACAAGCTATCCCCACACAGAAGTGACAAAGTTGGCAAGTACTGCCAAACCAACAGTTTGCAATCTGCGACTTTTAGCTTGATTTTTAACACTCGAGGTCAGTTTCCTGGATGTTGTCAACAAAAGGCAGGTTGCCAGAAGTGTGGGTTCACATCTTGATACCTGTGAAAAGTAATGATGTTGGGATAGAGTGTCCTCTATGCTAGTGTCAGATTCCTGGTCCAGACACACTGGATTGGGAGCTAATGCTTTGGTGCACGTGACGTATAGTGATGATGGATTGAAAGGACCTCCTGTACTTCTGTAATTAAAGAGCTAGGTTGTGTACTGTTGCAGATTCTGGGCTATAGAAGCCATGGGCTAGGGAGCCCAATCAGCTAAGCAAATACTGAAGCCAACCATTAATTCTAATAATCATACAAATTAAGCAACCTTACTTTGGCAGTAAAATCTAATTCCAACATCTCTCTGGAGTTACTATTGGAGGAAATCAGAGAGCTTCAACCCTATGAGACTACTAATAGGCTGCAAAATTAAGAAGAGAAATGGTCTCACATAGATAACAGTCATGAAAGTCGAACAACAAGTGGGCGAGCTACAGCGTGCTATGAAACATATCTTTATTACAATCGGGGATATCAATTCCTAAAAAACGGTTCAGAAGCTCAAAATTAGAATAAAAAGAAACAGCCTACGAATTTATGGCCTGCCGGAAGGTCTGGAGGGAAATTATCCAGTTTCCTCCTTTCAATCCTTTTTACCAAGACTGTGCACGTCACGATTCTACTCATTAAACATAAAAAAAAAAACACAGACTGACTTACAGAACTGCTTCAACATCAAAACCTTGATGAGTGATCATTCTTTTCCTTGAAACATACCAGCCTACTTAAAGTCATTATGGCAAACAAAAACAAAAAATATTTTGGTCAGGGAAAAGATTTGTCTTTTCCCACGATTCTGCCAAAGCCACCATCATAAGAAATACATTTTTGAAAATGTGTCTAGCTCTTAGAGCTCATGAAGCACAATTTGGACTTTTTCATCCATGCTTTCTTAAACTCACATTTACAAATACGATTACAATGTATTAAATTTTAGCTTTGTTGAACAAAAAAAAGCATCTATGCCTCTAAGAAGGAAGAGACAAAGATCTAGAACCTTTACCACATGAATTGCTTTATTCTTGTTCGATGCTTTATTTTGTTCACTATGAAGTTCATTCTTTTGTATAGCTAATACTGTTTTATTTCTCATGGTTGACATGTATTCTTGTTATTCTATTCCCTTGTAAGTGGTGTTATCAAGTGTGTTATCCAATTGTAATAATGTGTCCCCCGTCAGCCCTGGAGCTCCAACATGTCATGTGGCTTCACCATCGTCAACTTTATTTCTCCTGAATGTACAGGTCTTCTTTTACTTTGTTCTCTGTTTTTTCAGGTTTCTTTTTTTTTTTATTATTTCCATGGTTTATAGTTCCTTTTTAGCTTCTTCCTTTAATTATCATATTTCACTGTCTGTTGACTCTGATGGTATTTATCTTGTTGCTTCACTACAACGTGTAAGTGTTCTTTAATAGTAGTATATTAAAATTTCAGCCTTTAGAGTTACTTCTTGGAATGTCAAGGAGCTTGTCTGACCAATAAAGTGATAATATTATCTAAGTTCAAACTATTAAAAGCAACACATTGGACAGAACCAGAAGCACTAAAACTTAAAAGTTTGTGTAGGTAATGGGCTTTTCTCGCCCGTTTTTTGGGGGGGGACGGTGTAATTATTTTTTCTGCTAATTTATGCTTCTTTTTAGGAAAAGCATACTGAAGGGCATTCCACAAGGGACAAAATGTCAATAACTACTCAATATTCTGTATACGGTCTCACACAACCAGCTAAGATATTTTGGAATTACTTAAACCAAAAACAATTGGAGTTTTCTAATTATCTGATTTTTGAAGGAGACTGTTGGAAAATAATCAATACCATGTTAGCTAGATTTTCTAAAGCTATGTATAGCTGCACTTTAATGCTAAAACAATTTACTACTGTGTGATGTCAAAGATTGCTCATTGATATTTGGAGACTTTGTAATCCCATTCTAAGAGAACACATTTTTCTCACCGGTCCACTTCTGACAAACCAGAACTGATCATATATTTCTTTTAAAAAATTCTCCCCACTCATTTTCAGGCACAAATTTGTTCAATATTGATTTCTCATCATGCTCTGTTACTTTGGATCTCGATTTGCTGCCCACTACCGAAAGTGATGAAATATGGAGGTTTGATAATACTCTAGTAGATCATTCTTTATCTTTGCCAGCATTTGGTAAACCTGCAGCCCAAACAAGTGTTGCGTCGAAAGGCATGTTGAGCTTACTGAGCTTAAAGCCGGAGATACGGTGCCAAGCGTACCATCAGAGAAGCACACTACAGTTTTCGCCTCTGGCGGCGATGTGAACAGCATCAAGGGCACACGAATGGCTGTGTTAGAGGTATGTTTGCCCTCGGATATTATCTCATGCCCTCTTTCTTTATGCTCATCAGGGAGATATTGGAGGAGCTCCCAGTGGGCACAGTCAGAGGGAGAGCAAAGCAATCAAATTGGCGATGTGCCAACGATTAGCTGATTGCGCCGCAATTCTTTAGCCTGAGGTATCAATTAGTTTACTCTCTTTTTCCAGTGGAGGGGTGTTGCCGGTACCACAAGAGTTCACCCGCTTGTGAGCAGTATGTGCCGTCGGGGTGTAGTTGTCACCGAATGTAGATGGGTTAGGAGGAGACACTTTTAAATTTGTATCCACCTGATGAGTGATAACTCTGGCTTTGACTGGGTCCTTAAAGATGTCAGGGGCTGTACGGAGCATACCCTTGGGCATGGAGTGGTGGGCAGTGGAGAGGGTCTTGAAAAGGAAATCCTCCTTTATAGGGTCGACATGCATATCGCCATTGTGGTACAAGGCTGCCCTGCCTGCCAGCTCACGGTAAGAAGTGGAGCCATCAGGAGGGGGCGGGCTGGGTACAAGTCAGGATAAGGGTCCCCTGGAGGGTCCACATCACATGAAACCAAGGAATCATCATGTGGCGGTGTATGTTGAGCATCACCCCTCCCCGTGTTTCCCTGTATCTCAGTGAAGTGGCCCCTTGGGTGTAAATGAGAGGGGGTCAGGTGGTGAGTCATGCAAGGATGGAGAACACCATGGTCTTGGTGGAGAAGAAGGGGGTGGTGGTGGCCGAAGGCCAGCACATGGCTGGGGGCCTTGTCCGACTTCTTCCTGTGTTTTGCTGCAATAGGTACATCAAGGGCTACCTCAAAACTCACTTGGCTTTTGGGGCTTGTGGAGCAGTCACAGATAGGAGGGTGTGGATCCTGCCCGTGTGGGAATGTATCACAAGATTCTGAGGCCAAGTGTCAATCTCATTCTGGAGTTTTTGCACGAGTGGTTTGACGGACGTTGGCAACAAAAGCTTCAGAGCCAAGTGTGGTCTTTTTGGACTGCCACCGATTTAGGTTGACACAGACGCCCAGATCAGGCTGCAGCGACTTAGATGGCTTCCTGGGAACCGAGCTACGGCCACCCATTGCATCCGACACGGAGGTTCGGTGCAGACCATGGCTCGAAGGCAGTGGAGGCCCAGAGGCAGAGTTCTGTGAGTCCAGAGAGGCTGGACATACATTTGCAGAGGACTGCACGAAATAAGAGCAGTGTAGAGGGGGATGGAGAGCCGTTCTCACAACCACTTGTGCCAACGGAATGTTCGCAATCTCCCAAGTCTGAGCCGGAGCTTAGATTGGGCAAGAAAATCTCATCAGCAGCCGAAGGCTGCGCATTTTGTTCCCCCTTGAGGTCTTGAGTGCCTAAGAGGACTGGGGTGTCGTTTCCACTCAAGCAGTCAAAGAGAGTTGTCTTCAAGCGGAAGGAGCTGCAGGTATCCTCGAGGTACTCCGGCAAGAGTCAGAGGTTCCAGACCTGATGCAGCTCGGTCAAGGGGTACTTAACATGGCAAGGATAGTATGTGAAGGGCGCACGTTCCTTCACAGTCTAGAAGACTGAGATGAGATTGACGAGACCCCCATGGGGCTGAAAACTACTGAAGAGTCATATAGAACAAGAAACAGACGTCAATCCAAAACGGTAGTAGTATGAAAATGAGCGGCAACAATACAGACAGAGGTAGAGGAGACAGTGAAGGCGAAGAAGAGCACTGCGACTGTGTTGATCTGGAGCATGGAAGCACATATCTAAACCGGACAGCAGAAAGAAAACACTAGCAATGGAGTTGATGGCAATGTACATTACCAACAAGAGGAGTCTCAATAGCTTTCGACTCAAAAGGGTTCTTCAAAGAAAAACATCCTGCACACATCTGGCCCCAACACCAGATGGCAGGAGTATGCACAAAAAGTGTATCCACAGGCACACATGCATCAATCATCAGTTTTTAAAGACTAAAATTCTAGATACATCTGTTAAAAAAAACACATTCATTTATTACCTTACTTGGTATTTAAACCATAAACGTACATCAGATCATTAAATAAGATATACAATAAAACACAAAATATAAAATCATTTAAAATACACAAGTCAAGTAGTGCATAACAGGTAATTTCATAATGGACATAATTTCCTTATTTCGAGACTAAACCCATTACTTTATATGATTCAATTCATTAGATATATATTACACACAGCAAAAAGCAAAAGGGGGCATTTAAACAACTCCAGGCCCCCTGAACTGGAGGATTCGCGGGGAGGCATTTTTAACCTAATTTACTATGGTAAGAACTATCTGGATTTGTCAAAGGAATACTTCTCTCTGATAACACAAGATGTATATATATATATATTTTTTTTTTACAGTCAGTAGATCAAATACAGAGAAGTCTCCATTAGATGCCATAATGCTCAATGCAGAAACAACGTTTGATCACAGGGACTGGACCGAACTTTATGTTTCAAACCCTTAAATGGTTTGGCTTTGGTTCTAAAATTATTAACGTAATCTCATTGTTATACCCATCATCCCAGGCATCTATTATTGCCAATGAATTCATATGTTCACCTTTTAAACTACTTGGAGGGATAAGACAAGGTTGTGTCTTGTCTACATAAACCTTTTATGTCCAATCCGGAACTGTATTTACCAGCTTGTATGGTAGAAGTATATTAATTTTCCTTGGTTTCACGACATAAGCTCGATTCTTGGAAACAGACTTTCAATGCTTCCAATTCCACATGCAGCCAGAAAAAAAAAATAAGATTTTGCTTGGTCCATTCCATAAAAGAAACGGTTAAATAAAAAATGGATGATATTAGTAAAGTTTGAGTCATATTTACCAAATGGAATCCCTTTTGTCTGCCAAGGTGAGATAGGATAGACTTCATTAAGATGACACTAATTTCTATTCTAGATGTATAATCCTCTGTTCCTACACATTTTCCATCTCATTTCTTTAAGAAGGTATACTGTTTGTGGTCATCATTTTTGTGGAATGGAAAAAAAGGATGCACGTCCCTCCATAGATTGAAAATGAATATGAATAAACAAGTTGGTAGTGTTCATTTTCTTGACTTCCAGCAACTATCTTTTTGGTGGATACTTTATCTAATCGCATTACAAACCTCGTTCCCCATATTTCACAGTTGAGTCCGTCAGTACTCCTGAATGCAGTTATTGGACTTTGTTCCGCTCCAGAAGTGATGAGCGGAGCCTCATAAGAACCATCCATGTGCGCTGAGATCACAAGCTTTAGTAGGTTGCCCCAGCGGAAGAACCCAACAACAGACTGGCATTACCAGTGTGCAGATCTCTACTTCGGGACCTTTTAAATGGACAAGGAAGGTCAGTGAAGATTCTGCTGTTAGAGTATCCACCAGAAAGATCATTACCAAAGGTAAGTAACTTGTTATTCTGATGTATACTTTAAACCGCAGATTTCTCACCCAATGAACAGGTCCAGAGAAGTACCTCTACAGGTGGTGAATTCATGAACTCCCTCAGACCAAGAAGTCCTTTGGGACAAAGAGGGCAAAATGACCCCCTCAATAGATATTACTGTCGAGGTAGTAGTTCTTCGTGAAAGCATTTACCGAACCACACGTAGCTGCCCAGCATATATTCAGAACAGGCACTCTGCGTGTCAACGCTGTGATAGCAGTCTTGACTCTAGAAGATTGAGCCAGAAAGCACTCGAGAGGCTACTTTTTACTCAAGGAGAAGCAGATTTTAATGCAGAGAAGAAACCTCTGCATTACCTTCAGCAACGCCTTATCTGGTAGAGAGACTACCTAGCCGCAGATTCCTTACCATAAATATTCCTCTGCCGTCAGACTGGATCCAGAAGTTTTTTAGCAGTACCTCTGCGAGCCGCTATGTGGCATTATTTGACTCCGCGTCAGCAGAACCTTCCGTGCAAGAAATGACGTGCGTGTTATCTATACAGTTGTCACCCTGGCGCTCTGAAGTCAGATTCTTAGGCAACTTTCCACACCAGGAGAACAAAGCCACAATGAGAAGTGACTACTGGTGTGCAATACTAAGGTCCTGAGCAGGGTGTCCCTTACACTACAATCTGCTAGCAGAGCAGGGAGGATGGGATGGTCAGTAAGGAATCTGCAGCTAGATAGTCCTTTCCAGATCAGGCATTACCAAAGGTAGCTAACTTGTTCATTTGAAGCTGACTTCTAGCCGCAGTTTCCTTACCTTAGAACAGATACCCAAGAAATGCTTCCCCAGTAGTGGATTTGAGAATCCAATTTAAACCAGAAAGACCTGCCGGACAGAAAGGGCAAAGTGCCCATCGCGACGGCCCTGACTGTCCAGACAGTAGTGCTTGGTAAATGTGTGCAAAGATACCTACGTTGCTACATGACAGATGTCCAGGACAGGGATTCTGTGGGCTAAAGCAGTGGTCACAGACTTAGTTCTAGTAGAATGAGCAAGCAGGGAGTTGCTTCTTGGCCAATGCGCAATAGATCTTGATGCGGACCACTATCCATCTTTACATGGTCCATTTCTGAAGGGCCTCCTTTCTTAGCTCCTACGTACCCCAGGAAGAGTTGAATTCCTATCCAGAACTCTTTTCTGCGATGAAGGTAGAGCGACAATGCTCTTTTTGGGTCCAGACGGAGTCTCTCCTTATCTTTGGAGGGGTGAAGCAGTGCAAAGAAAGTAGGCAGGGTGATGTTCTGGCCAACATGGAAGGCAGTCACAACATTCAGAAGGAAGGAGGCACTGTCCTCAGGACCAGCTTGTCCAGGATGAAGGTGGTGTAGGGAGGGTGTGTAGTGAGTGCCTGCAACTCTGTGACCCTCCTGGCTGCTGTTATGAAGACTGGAAGGATTATATTACTTCCCCTGTAGGCATTTCTTCTTGGCATGTAGTGCTGTAGATCCACATGCTTTGCAAAAGTCTGCCATCTTGTGTTGAGCTCGGATGAATACAAGTTGTTTTGTACCAAGAGGTTTTCTTCGAGTCATGCGGCTACATGACTCCTCCTCTTGGTAATACTGCACATGGTAATCGACGCCATCTTCAAATTGTTTTGCCGTGGGTAGGTGAGAATGTAAGAATGCTATATATGCATGCAATGAGATGTCCATGCATTAGTATGAAATAAAGTGTATGAACTGCAACCCACACAAGATTTATTGGGGAGGAGGGTTGGCGCATATGAATCTACAGCACTACATGTCAAGAACAGATACTTACAGGGTAAAAAAACAAATAAGTTTGAGGCATGTGTGCTGTAGATACACATGCTGTGCATAGACTGAAAAGCAGTACCTATCCCTAGGCAATGGTTAACTTGAGGGGTTTTCAGTTGTTTGAAAAAGGGTTTTAAGTACTGCCTGACCAACATTGGCTTGTTGGCGTGCAAATACATCCACGCAATAATGTTTTGTGAAGGTGTGTGGAGTAGACCAAGATGCTGCTTTACAAATATTAGCAATAGGAATGTTCCCTAAGAAAGCCATGGAAGCTCCAATCTTTCAAGTGGAGTGAGCCTTTGGGGAAACAGGTAAAAGTTGTTTAGCTTTTCTATAGCATGTTTGGATACACTTAACTATCCACCTTGAAATGCCAGATTTAGAAATTGCCTTTACCATACGAGGAGCAAAAGCAACAAAATTGTTTTGTTTTTCTAAAATGATTTAGTCCTGTCGATGGAATACATTAGTGCCCTTATGACATCTAACATGTGTAATGCCCTTTCTGCAACTGTGTCTGGTTGCAGGAAAAAGACAGGTAAGTCAATAAATTGGTTAATACGAAAATTGGAAACCACCTTTGGTAGGAATTTTGGATTAGTTCTAAGCACAACTCTGTCCCAGTGTAGTTGAAAGAAAGGCTCTTCGAGAGTGAACGCCTGAATTTCACTGACTCTAAGAGCAGAGCAATTAAAAAGGCAAGTTTCCATGAAATGTACTGCAATTGAGAACAGTGTAATGGCTCAAAGGGAGGACCCCATTAGTCTTGTAAAACAATGTTTAAGCTCCATGTTGGGGTACGGGGAAGTCTAGGAGGAATTACCCTTTTAAGTACCTCCATAAAGGCATTGATAACTGGAATTTTAAACACAGATATATGTGTTGTATATTTTGCAGATATGCTGCAATGGCTGCAAGATGTAATCGTATAGAAGTGTATGTCAACCCTGCAGTTTGTAAATGCAGAAGTAAAAACAAATTGTTTGTACCTTTGCATGAAGAGGGTTGACATCTTGTTTGTGGCAGAACATAACAAATAGCTTCCACTTTACTGCATAGCATTGTCTTGTGGTTGGTTTTCGAGCCTCTTTAAGAATGTTCATACATTCTTGAGATAAATTTAAGAAAGAAAATTCTAAAATTTCAGGAGCAAAACTGCAAGATTAATTTCTTTGGTATTGGGATGTCTTAGTGTTCTGTGTGAGATGGTCCGGGTTGAGTTGTAGTTTCTCGTGAGGGACTACAGACCGTTCTAGGAGTGTTGAACATCCACAGTTGCCGAGCCCATGTCGGAGCTATTAACATCATGGTGAGAGATGTTTGCCTGAGTTTGAAGGACTACTAATGGAAGTAGTGGGAGAAGCGGAGAAGCGTACGCAAATATCCCTTACCAGTTAATTCATAGAGAATTGCCTTTGGATTGATAGTGTGGATACCTACTTACAAAGTGTGGGCATTTTGCGTGGCCAATCTCCATATTTTCTGTGCTAAGTGAGATAATTGGTGTATGTGCCCCCCCCCCCGTTTTTGTAAATAATACATAGTTGTCAAATTGTCTGTTTGAATCAGGGTAACTGTGTTGTAGGTGAGGTAGGAAGGCTTTGATTGCTAGATGAACAGCTTGCAGTTCTAGGTGATTGATATGGAGATTCTTGTGTTTGGAATCCCATATTCCCTGAATACTGAGTTTGTGGAGATGTGCTCCCCAACCTGTTAGAGAAGCATCTGTTGTTGGAATTATGTGGGGAACTTGGTCCTGAAATGGCCACACCTTGGATAGATTCTGTGGTCTCCACCATTGCAGAGTGATGTGTGTGGCTGTCTACCAACACTAGAATGTGAAGTTGATCCAGTGCTTGAGTTATTATTGTTGAGAGAGACATTGTTGTAGAGATCGCATATTTAGTCTGGCATGCGGGACTATGTGAATACAGGATGCCATCATGCCCAGAAGTCAGAGAAATGTTTTGGCAGGAATTTCACTTCCGGTTTGAAACTGTTGAATTAACGTTACTATGTGGTGTATTCGGTCTGTCTTTGGATATGCTAACGCTAAGTGTCTGTTGAGCATGGCCCCTAGGGACGACTGAGTAGTGGCTGGTTGTAGATGAGACTTTTGTAGGTTGAGGGCAAATCCTAGTTGATGGAGCAAATTTAGGGTGTTTTGAGTGTTTTGTCAGCAAAGATTGAAGTTGTTTGTTTTGATTAACTAGTCGTCTAGATATGGGAAGACATGACTATTTTGTCTACGCAAATGTGCTCCTATCACTGCTAGACATTTTGTGAAGACTCGTGGTGCAGTGGTAATCCCAGAGGGAAGAACTTTGAACTGATAATGTTTCACTTGAAATAGAAATCTGAGATCTTTCCTGTGTGCAGGCTGAATTGGTATATGGAAATAGGTGTATTTTAGATCTATAGCCACCATGAAGTCCCCTGTTTGTAATAACGGAATGATCTCTTGGAGAGCGACCATATGGATGTGTTCTGATAATGATTTAATGGTCCGAGATAGAGAATGGGTCGCAGGGATCCATCTTTTTGTGGGATAAAGAAGTATAGTGAACATACTCCTGTTCCCTGAAATTGCTGTGGAACTGGTTCTATTGCTCCCTTTTGTAACAGAGCTGTAATTTCTTGTAGCAGAAGGATTTGATGTTGTGTAGATAGTTTGTGTTTACAAGGTGGGATATTTGGAGGAGTTATGAACTCCAGAGAATAACCATGTTGGATAATGTCCAAGACCTATTGGTCTATTGTGACTGGAATCCAACTGTTGAGAAACTGTTGAAGACGACCCGACAGGTGTTATGTGTTCTGGGGTAATGGTAAGGAAGTCATTGTTATTGGCATTTGAGGAACAGGCATTGTTTACTCTGCCTCTTCCTTTAAATTTGTTTCCTCTATAAGAACCTCTGTAGAAGGTTCTAGATGTAGAGGTTTGTCCCTGATTTTTGTATTGTGACCCAGAGGTATCTGTGGTAGCTGTTTTTGGGCAAACAATCTTTACATCACGGATTTTACACCGCGATGCAATCACAACACAGTCGTTACAACGACTGCGTTGTTATCACGCAGTGCCATTACTACGCACGTCATTACATCGACTTGCAGTAGATGGCGCTCTAACATAAGGAATAGTATAGTTTACTATTCAACACCTTCCCTACTGTTACGTAGGCTGGAGTTGGAATAGTAAATCATACATTTCTAATGTTACGGCGCCATCTACTGCAAGTTGATGTAACGACGTGCGTAGTAATGGCAGTGCGTTGTGAAATACCGCGTAGAAAAAACGCGCGTTGTAAAGTGCTATATTCCTGTTTTTGCACCTGGTTAGTAATTGGGCCTACAAAAAGATCCACGGTACATGTTAGTTTTTAGAGCTCCCAATGACTTTGCTACCTCTGTGTCCTTCATTTTTTCAAGGTCTGGGTCAACTTGAGTTCCAAAAAGATGTTCTTTATCAAACAAGAGATTTAGTATGGCCTGCTGTATTTCAGGCTTAAATCCTGACACCCTTACCCATGAGTGCCTACTGAATAGAATGCTGGTGTTTATACCTCTAGCAGCAGTGTCGTCTACCTCTAGTGCAATTTTAATAGAATTGTTAGTAATAAGTTTACCCTCATTTACTATTTCTTGACCCCTTTTTCTATGCTCCTCTGAGAGCATAGAAAAAGGGGCCCCTCCATTTCGTCCCAGTCATCTTGAAACAAAGCATGGCTATTGGCTTTACGCTAATGATTAGATGCTTGTGCTGCAACTCGATTACCAGAGGCATCTATGAGCTTGGACTCTTTTTGTGGAGGTGGTACATCTCCAGTTTTTGGGAGTTAGCTCTTTTTCTTGCATTTGACACAACTAGAGAATCTGGGGTTAGTGGACCTTCAATAAAAATGGGGTCTCATAATGCTGCTTTTTACTTTTTATCAATGTGTGGAGTAATTATCCTTGCTTGGACTGGGTCTTTAAATATTGCGTCCGAATTACGCATTATATTTGTTAAGTATTGTGCCCCTCTGTGAATTAGACAAAGTCCCAAACAGAAAATCCTCCTCTATTGAGTCCTTATATAGAGGAACCTCTGGAATGTGCCTGCACGTGCTATTAGGTCCTGATAAGCAGAGGCATTGTCACCTGGTGATGGGCGAGTAGGATATAATTCAGGGTCAGTGTCTGCTCGAGGTTCAATTTCATGATCATTCCAAGGATTTGCTGGTTGTGTATCAACCGGGATATCCTGATCTTCCTGTACTATTGATTGAGGGGATACGTTAACCTGTCTCAGACAAACCCGGTGAGTGAGGTGGGTGTGTAGGTGGAGGAGGTGTTTGTGGTATAGGTGAAGTGGGAATGTGCAATGGAATAGTTGCAGGATCCTTTCTCTTCTTCACAGGTTGAACAGGAAGGTCCAATGCCTCCTCAAAACTCAACTGCTTCTTAGAAGTTAATTTTGGTGGTTGTATCATTATTTTCTTAGTTCCAGGCTGAATTTGCAGTCTTTTTTGTTCTAGAACAAACTTTTGATGAAATTGCTCAAGAATTGGCTCTGGGGAGATTTCGGACAGAAAACTGAATTTTGGTGGCGGAAGCATGGTTATCAACAAATGAATATTCAGTTCTAAAACATGGAGTCTCTGTTTCGGTGTCAAGACCGAAGACCGAAGCAATAAGGCCTCGGATGGAAAGGAGGTGGAAGCCGAAGATGGCTGCGATGACCATGCGCAGTATTACCAAAAGGAGTCCCACAGCCTTGTGACTCAAAGAAAACTTGGAACAAAAACAGCTTGTAATCATCCGAGCCCAACACAAGATGGTGGACCTATACAAAGCATGTGTATCTACAGCACATATGCCTCGAACAGGCAGTAATGAGGGTCAGTAGCCTAAAAGGGCAATTGTGCAGATGCTCAAATGGTGCACATATCAAGAAGGTGAGAACAAGATTTAGATTCCACTGGGGGATGATAAATGGCCTGGGAGGAAACATGTGCTGCAAGCTTTTGAGAAACCTTGTCACAACAGGTGACTTGAATAAAAAAGGTTGATTCAGCAACTGCAAAAATGCCGAAATGGTGGATAAATAGCCCTTAACTGTGCTTAGAGTAGAGCCCTGCTTGACTAACGATAGAACAAACAGAAGAACCTTGATAGGGGTGCAGGAAGAGGGTTGACGTCATGAGAATCATACCATGTCAAAACATATCCCAACGGCAGGCGTATTCAGACTTAGTGGAGGAATGACAGGCTGCCGGAACAACATCGCAGACTTTGGGAGAAAGATCGAAAGCTGTCAACTGTCGCTGCTAAATATACCTGCATGAAATTGGAATGTGGGCAGGTTCGGGTGCAGAACCCTCCTCTGCTGCTGCAACAGAAGATCCTCTTGAAGAGGCAGCCTGATCAAGGGACCGATTGTACTACTCAACAGCTCGGGACACCACATTCTCCGTGCCCAATCAAGGGCCACAAGAAAAACATGGGCCCGTTTGTGCCTGATCTTCTTGAGAACTCTGCGCAGGAGTGTGATAGGGGAACGGCATACAGGAAGCCAGCGCTCCACTCGAGACGAAAAGCATCTATGAGCGAGAACGATCTTGGAAAGTCCAGCATGCAAAACTGTGGACATCAAAGGCTCTCCCCACTGCTGAAAGAGGCCTTGCACTACCTCCGGATGGAGACAGCATTTTTGATCCCCTAGGCATCTTTGGCAGAGTTCAGAGAGCCCGCCAGCTGCTGAACCACCAGGAAAATGCCCGGGCCTTCCAGACAGGTTGAACAAGTTACTTATCTTAGCCTCTATCACATAAGACGTTACCTATCTAGTCGCAGACTCCTTACCTTAGATTTATAGACAGAAGTCAGACTGGATTCAGATATTGTTTGTGAGCAGTAACCCCCACCTGCGCACTGGTAGGTGGCGCTGATCGGCTCTGAGGGGCGGCGTCAGAGTTGTTCCGTGCCAGAAGTGACGTGCATGGTGCCTATATAGACACAACCCCGGCGTGCTGACAAATTCTTTTAGCTGCTTTAGCTATGCGGAGACACAAAAAACATTGACCACTGGTGTGGAAAACTAGGGCCCTGAAAGGGGAAAACCAGGTCCCTAGAAATCCGATCACAGAGTGGGTGTGTCTGAAAGTAATCGACAGCTAGATAGAGTCTCTACCAGATCAGGCTTTACCGAAGGTAAGTAACTTGTTCATATGATTGAGACTTTTAGCTGCAAATCCCTTACCGTGGAACAGATACCCAAGCAATACCTCCTCGGAGGTGGGCCTATGAAACAATTTCATACCAAAAGGTCCTGCAGGACAGAATTAGCAAAGTGTCCATCCCGACAGGCCTGAATGTCCAGGCAGTAGTGTTTTGTGAACATGTGCAGAGAGAGCCAGGTGGAGGCCTGGCGGATGTCCAGGACCCCGTGCACTAACGCAGTGGTAGTAGCCTTGGCTGTGGAATGAGCACGCAAGCCCTTTTTGGTCAACTGGCTCCTTTTCTTTAGAGGGATGTGGTGGAGTGTAAAAGGTAGGCAGGTTGATGGACGGGCCTACATGAAAGGAGTGATGACTTTCTGCAGAAAGAAAGCTCTAGTTTGTAGAACCAGCATGTCTGGGTAGATTTTAAAGTATGGAAGCTTCCATGACACAGCCTGAAGTTCACTAACCCTCCAGGCATACGTTATTGCCACAAGGAAGCTTGTCTTGATGGTAAGGAGCCAGAGAGGACAGTTGTTCAAGACCTCGAATGGCGCACCCATCAGGAATGTCAGGACTAGATTAAAGTCCCACTGAGGCATGGAGAAGGAAGAAACATGCTGCAAACCTTTCAAGAACCCAGGCACAACAGGGGCTTGGAAGAGGGATGGATGGTCAGGCTAACGCAGAAAGGTTGATATAGCAAAAAGATAGCCCTTTACAGTGCCCAGAGGGAAGCAGAAAGGGGGTCACCCTGTTTTTCTGCACACAATGCCACAAACCTGCCCCAACAACAGGTGTATTTTGTTTTGGTGGAAGGCTGCCTGGCCGCCAGAATAAAACTGCAGATAGGCGATAGGTCGAAAGCGGTCAAATGTTGCGGCTCAATCGCCACCCAGGAAGGTGGAGTGTTGACGGGTTACGGTGAAGAACCCTCCCCTGCAGCTGCGACAGAAGATCCTCCGGAAGGTGACCCTGATAGGACCACCAATGGCTATGCTCAACAGCTCAGGATACCAAACTCTGTGCCTAGTCCAGTGCCACAAAAAGGATTTGGGCCCAGTCATTCCTGATCTTCTTGAGAACTCTGGGCAGGAGTGGTGTGGGCGGAAAGGCGTACAGGAGGACTAAGCTCAACTTGAGATGAAAAGCATCTCAGAGGGAGAGCCAGCTTGAGAACCCCAACGCGCAGAACTTCTGAAATTGCGCATTCTCGGCAGTGGCACACATCTAACCAAGGCTCTTCCTAATGCTGAAAGAGACCTTACACCACCGCCAGACGGAAACGCCACTTGTGATGTACTAGGCATCTTTGAGTTCATCCGCCCTGGCGTCTAGAGAGCCCGCCAGGTGTTGAACCACAAGGGAAATGCCCTAACATTTCAGTCACGTCTACAGATGCAGGGCCTCTTAAAGGGTCCGTGACCCCACCACGCCAAGCTTGTTGCAGTACCACATGGCACTGGTGTTCTCCATGAGCACCTGCACTAGCTTTCCATTGATGGAGGCTAGAAAGGCTTTTAGTATCAGCCAGATTGCCATTGCTCCACAAGGTTGAGGTGGAGCCCAGATTCCGCTGGAGATCAGAGGTCTCTGATCTCCACCTCTCCCAGATAGCCATCCTATCCCAGGAATGACACATCTGTCACCAAAGTCAGGGATGGTTGGGGAAGGGAGAGGAGTCTGCCGCCAGCCCAATAGTGGTTCGTTAACTACCACTGCAGGTCTTGTGCAGTTCCCTCCGAGATCAGCACCACGTCGGAGAGATTTCCCTGATGCTGCCCCACTGGAACTTCAGGTCTCACTGAAGAGCCTGCATATGCCGCTAGGCGTATGTCACAAGCAGGATGCAGGAGGCCATGAGGCCCAGAATCCTCCGAGTCAGTCTCGCCAAAATCCATGATAGATGCTGAAACATTAGTATCATAGTCCGAATATACTGGACTCGCTGTTCGGGAGGATATGCCCAAAACGGCACCGTGCCAATGAAAGGTAGCGTCTGAGAGGGAGTCAGATTTGACTTGGCACATTGACAATGTACCCCAGTGCAATGCAGGAGGTCTGCCATAGTCTGGAGCGATCCTTCAACAGCCAGTCATCGACGTAGGGGAAGATTGGCACCCCTGAAGAGCCCATCGGTTTGATGTTATAGACCGACAGGGGGGCAGGTGATGGTGTATCATGCCTCCCACTGGGTGTCCATGATAGTAAGAGTTCAAACTATAAGGGTTTGGAAGCAGCAGCTTCTGGGAGGGTGAGAGGGTGGACTGGCAAACCGCTGGCTGCCTGACACACAAAGTCTGTGGGTACCGCGTTAGCTATTCTCCAGTATCTAGCTGATTGTGCGGCTATGCATTTACCAGATGCATCAATTAATTTTGATACATTGTCTGGAGGAAGGGCATCCCCTGTTGTCTGGGAGTTTGCCCTTTTTCTTGCATAAGCTACCACTAATGAGTCCGGTGTTAACTGACCTTTGATGTATATGGGGTCAGATGGTGCTGCTTTGTACTTGGTCTATTCTTGGAGTTATAATTCTTGCCCTTACAGTATCTTTGAAACCATCAGCGTGGCATAAAACTCCCTTATGCATGGGTAAAGATTGTGAGCCCCTTTGAGCAGACATGAGGGTCCCAAAAAGGAAGTCATCTTCTAGAAGGTCTTTAAGTAAGGGCACTTGGTGGTATGCTGCAGCTCTAGCGGATAAATCCTTATAAGCTGCAGCATCATCTGGTGAGGATGGACGTGCTGGGTAGAGGTCAGAGTCTGTATCCTCCTGCAGGTCTATGTCATAGACATCTCACAGGTCTGTAGGCTGTGTTTCTTCTTCCACGTCGTCCTGGTCATCCCTAATGGGTGAATGTGTGTGAGGAGTAATGTTACCCTCCTCCGACTGTTGTGGTGAGCCAGGTGGAGGAGTGGAAGTATGAGATGGCGATGGTGGAGTGGGAGAGGTAGGGATTGGCACATGTAAAGGGCTTGTGGCTATGTCCTTTTTGCACTTCTTTGTGGGCAGAATAAGAGCATTAATGGTTTCATTGAAAGACCGGTGTCTTTTAGATGGTGGAGGCACTGCTAGGCTGAAAAGATTTTTTTGCCTCGGATCGAGCCATTCTTGCATTGTTCCAAGAACCAGCTCAGGTGTTTTTTTCAGTCCTAAGGTGTAAGATTTAGGTGCGGATGCCTGTTTTGCTTTCAGTGCCTGAGTGGTCAGAGCCGAAGAGCTGTGGGATTTAGCTTTTGAACCAGAGGGTATGGTTCTGTGCAAAGGCTCTGAGGCAGATTTTAAAGTGGAGGCCCCTGCTGCAGGCCGATGTTTAAGTGCCGAGCCAGAGTGTGGGGCCTTCGAATCGATGGATCAGTGCGCGCCATGTTTGTTATGCAGTGGCAGACCGTGAGCAATTTTATCTGTTGGAGCGTTTTTTTTGGGCTACGGATCAGGGGTATGTGTACTCTTCGGACGACGCCATGTGAACTGGATCTTGTGGGTTATCAGACTGGGAATTGGAATCTTGCAATGGAAACCGACTCCACCACTGCTGCTGAGGCCTCTTCTTCCTTCTCTTCGAATTGGCTGAAGATATTAAGCATGTATGTTTTGTGTTGCATTTCTAGACGCCGCGCACATCGGTCCCGAAGAGTCTTTTTAGACCGAAACGACTTGCAGGCCTCACAAGTATCTTCGATGGTTGGGCGAGAGGCATGAGTTACAGACTAAGTGCTAGTCGGTGTGGGGGTATTTAGAATAGTTCGGACAAAAGAGGAACAGAGTACATTCCATCAACAGCTCACTTTCGGGTAGGGCTGAACGTTATGAAAAAGGCCCAGTCGGGCATGGCTCAGAAACTAATAAGGTGAGTCGAGGGATTGTTTCCGTGCTCGAGATGGAAGACGGTCTACATGACTGAGACAATACCATCAAGTTACAGGAACCAACTGTGAACTGAAGGGAACCCAAGACGATCTTCAACAGGAGCCCGAGACAGTACATCCAAACTAGTGGGCAGAAAAAAACAACAATGGAGTCTATGCCCATGCACAGTATCACCGGGAGGAGGAGCCACACATCCTTGTGACTCTACGACATTCTTTGAAGAAAAACAACTCGCAATAATATGAGCCCAACACTAGATGGCGGACTTGTGCACAGCAAGTGTAGGTACATCCACACATGCCTCGAACGTGAGGCATCTGTAAGCACAGGTTGAGGAAGGGAGAGAGGTCTGCCAATGACCCATTTGCAATTCGTCATGCACCACTGCAGATTTTTTTACAGTTCTCTCCGAGATCTGGACCATGTCGGAGAGAGATTCCCCTGATGCTGTGCCCGCTGTGCCTTCAGGCCCCTCTATAGACCCCTCAAATGCCAACGAGCATGTGCTACAGGCAGGATACAGGAGGCCATGAGGCACAACAACCATTCTCACTGAAATCCAGGATACAGGCTGAAACATTTGTATCGTAGCCTGACTAACCTGGACTCATCTCGGGAGAATAGGCATGAAAGTGCACTATGCCCAGAAAAGTTACGATGAAAAGGAGCGTAAGAGGGAGTCAGGTGTGACTTTGGCTCATGATAGTGAATCCCAGTGAATGCAGGCTTGCCGAAGGAGAAGTGAGATGACTGCTTAGAACGAGCCCGATGTTTACAGCCAATTGTCGAGGTATGCAAAGACTTGAACCCCTGACCTCTGCAGATGAGCTGCAACCCAAGCCATCACTTTTGTGAACACCGGAGAGGCGCTGATAAAGCATAAGGGGAGCACAGCAAACTGAAGGTGCTTTTGGCCCACTACGAACCAGGTAACATCTGTGGACAGGCAGGACAGGGATAAAGAAATAAGCATCCTGCATGTCCAATGCTACCATCCAGTCTCCCGGATCCAGGGAAGGCAGAACTTGCACAGGCATTTTGAATTACTCCTTTTTCAGAAAGAGATTGAGAATGCGCAGGTCTAGGATAGGATAGGATAAAGGCCACGTCCTTCTTGGGCACCAGAATGTAGCTGGAATAGCAACCACAACCTACTTCTGATGCCATTCCAGGGCCAAATCAGTTTTCCCACCGAAAAGAAGGGCAGAATCTAAGGGCACATCCATTAAGGATGTCTGAACATCCCCAGAGAAGCCTGTAAACATCATCAATTTGTGACGTTTGATTGCCACACTAGTACCCATTGCCCAGCCAAGGCAATCAGTGGAGACCAGACCACAGCAAATAACAAATGTTGCCACACTACGGCCGTCTAGGATGGTTTATGTTAGCAACGCCCAGAGGTCACTCAGAACTGCTGGCAAAACTTGGCCCAATGGGACGGAGTAGCAACCAAGTAGGCAGCTGGCATTTACAGAGCACAAGGCAAGATTGGTGAAAGAGAGCACACGCTTGCCAAATGTTTCAATAAGCTAACTCTACTCATTGGTGCCTGTACCACCAAGCTATGTTAACTGTGGGCCCACAGCATGCTTTTGCACGTGTTCAAAAGAGTGGCTGTCAGAGCCTTGATAAAGGGCAACAGAGGTTCTGTGTGTGTCTGACCAGTATGGAGGACCACTGTGAGGATATTCGTTTTTACTTCTATTGTGGACAAGTATCCAAGCAAATAGCGTTTTCTAATTCCCTGTACAAATTATCCTTTTTATATTTGGGGAAAATTCATCCATGACACCAAAAGTGCCGTTGTACAATTTAGTGTCAAAATATTATGGAATGCTTGGCCCCTGCTACATGGCAAAGACAGTGTGCTTTTGATTCTGAAGGTTTGTAAAAAGCTGTGCCCCAGTGGGTTCAAAGAACGGCCGAAGTCAAGACAAGTTCGTGGAAGGAAGAAACACAGCATGATGGGCTGTGCCTACTCGTACGGCAGCGGTGATGCGAAAGGAACATATGTTGTAAAGCTGAAACAGAAGTCAGCACAGGAGCCAGTGCAAAACCCATATCAGATTACGAGGATCCAGATGGAACCCATGGGTGAACCTGCCAGAAGTCAAACTACAGGTTCTCTTTGGCCCTTGGGGCCTGAATGGATGCCAGTGGGAACCAGTAAGGTGCAGAAAAGGCACAGAAAGCCTCAATCTGCTGCAGCATCACTGACTGACCCGGATATTCGGCCTGTATCAGGACCACATTCAGAATCTGCTCTAATGGAGATCAGGAGTGAGACAAGAGAGGCACGTTGTTGCCCACATTCCTTCTCTGGGGTTTGAGAATGGTGTGAAGGGGCAAAGTCACACTTGGACTTCTTATGCTTCTTAATGGACATACCTGCAGTGTGCATGACTTCAGGAATGGTACACATTCCATTCGACTTATCACAGCATGCAGTCTTTGGTGTTTGGCTCACAATCCCTGTTTGACTTGGTTTTATCTGGACACAGTTGTCACAGGACCTGGAATCATGTTCTGACCCTAAGCAAGAAATGTATATCTTGTGGAAATATGTTAAAGACATCTGCTTGTGGCACTCCCTACACAGTTTGAACCCTGTAGAGTTTTGGAAGGTGACATTTGCCTTGCACACTGGATTTAATCTGGAGAAAAAGGGTTAGCGACCAAGGAGTTGTTACAGATCCTCGACTAGAATCACAGGGGAAAAAAAGGAACGGACATTGGCACACATGGTTGGCCCTCATCTGTGCTCTGCTTGTCATTTACGAGTGAAACATCGGTGGATGTTCTCCACAACCTCGCAGTGGCACAACCGCCACCACAATCAGCTCTGGGAGGGGTAGGGAGAGGGGTCCGCCAATTGTCCTACTGCGGCTGAGCAGCTACCACTGAGGATCTTTTGCAGTATCCTTTGAAAACTGGATGGAATCTAACAGGGTCTTCTGGTGATGGGCCCACTCAGACTTGCACTCCCATTGCAGTGGGCGGGCTGTAAGCCCACAGAATAGATACAGCATGTCTCGAACAGACAGCGCATGCACTGCCTAGGCGAGACCTAAAAATGAACTGATTTATGAGGGGATGGAACTCTATTTCTTTTTATTTTATCTTCTTGAAATGGCATCCACTTTTGCTCAATTTTCTTACATTTCGCTCCTCAATATGGTTTACAAATTTTAAAAGGAATTCAGTTTAGCTTACTATTTATTTCTAAACTTGTGGCCTGCCAAGGTTAATATATAAATACACTAAGATTGTGTTTAAAAAAGCGCTCAGCTCTTGCTATAGAAAGATGAAGATCAACAGGCCAAGGATGGAAAATTCCATTGGGGACCCTGCCGGAAACCCAATGGTATGCAAAGACAATGAGGCAACACAGGCTAAAGAATGCACTTTACCTGCCAAAGAGCTGTTGGCTGACCAAGAAGGAACCGCAGCCCGCCTTTGATAGAACAGGATATATGCTGTATGTCTGCAGACTTCCTCTTCTGATAGCTGCCTTACGTCACTATCATCAAAGCAGTACCACAGTCCGTCCACGGAGTTCTTGCAGTAAGCTGTGAAGAACATGCAGGAACAGTTACTACTCAAGCAGCAGCAACTAAAAAACAAAGATGGATGGCTCTTACACATTCCATGCGATAGGCAGCAAAATGCCACTTGGCAGGATGCCTCTTGCTGATCTCTTCATTGCATTAATGAACAAGTGGTTGTGTATTATCGACCACAGCAAAATTTGAGCATGGCAACGTACAACCCCAATTTTATACTATCACCATTCACTTAACGTTCTTCATTGACTATTTCTCCAGGTCCACTTCATCATTATGTTACTCCCACAAAGAACACTCCCATCATAGTCCTAACCCCTACCTATCTCCCTATAACATAGTCTTCAGGTTTCCAGACTGACAACAGCTATGAAAGGTCAAAAACTTGTACTCCCACAACCAGCCTGATTCAATACATCACATAATACACAAATTTCTGCCAAACTCTTGTAATTTATAACGTGCATTACCATAACCTAGTAAGCAATAATCCACTGATTGGTCTGATCACCAGATAAAATGGACAGTATAAAAAAAAATTAAGACGCCTCAGGATACCATCAAACCCTCACAGCTAAGGAGCAGAGATGGGTATACAGATTGAATACACAAAAGCAAGGCCTGAATGATGAGATTCCGAAGAACCTCATCAATACTTCAATAGCAAATGAACAGCCGAATCAGGGGCATCACAACTGCACACAATCAAAGTAATTTTCACCCAAGACACCATGTGCCCACAACTCTTAATTATAGCCAGGGCCACTGGAATAATGTGATTATACGGCAGCTTTGATTTTCACATAATTGTAGATTTGCCGCATTTGCCACATAATTCATCATCTGCCGCACAATCTGCAGATTTTGACCAAAATAAATGTGTTTCTAGCTCAAATGGTTCAAAAGCAGGTAAAACGCAGCAACATGTTTTGCCACGCAGTGGAAGGCCCTCTGAAAAGGTTCACTGGTCGCCTTTCTGTAACGTATTGCTATATTTGGGTGTTAAACTGGTACAATGAGGTACAACTAAAGCCTAGACAGTGTTATGCTTAAAATACAAAATAATGAAGAAATACAATGACAAGATATGCGTATAATGCTGCACAATTTGCTTTGACGCATAATTTACTCAACCCTGTAGCACAATTTGACCCTCCCCTGCCACATAATTCCAGTAGGCCTGATTATACCTTAGCCCTAATAGAACTGAGTAAGTTAAGGCACAACAATGAATGACCTAGCCAGGCACTCACAATAAATAAAGGTGCTTCCCACTTATGGCCATTAACCAGTCAGTCCATCGCCCACAGATTCCCCACAAGACCGGTGGGGGCACAGCATTTGATGACACAGGAGCCCGCTTTGCCCAACCACTACTAGGCATATACCCAACATCTCCTGATATTTTTAACAATCATCACCTTTCAGGAGATGCAGGAATGCATCCTCCCATTTTGGTTGATGATGGTCATAGATTAGTATTAGAAAGTCTCATCCCTACCTGGCACCTCCGTTAAGGTGTAGTGCTCAAGGTCTCTTACAATTTCATATCTCTCACTAACGACTAGATCATTGTGAAGCAAGCGTGTTATGTAAGACTTTTTTTGCAGGCTTTGTGGCACCGCCATCAGTAAACATCTCTTTAGGTGTAGCGCTTGGAATTCATTAGAGTTTTTCGAAAACGTCTTTTTTATCTCTTCTCATTACCATGCGATAGGAAGAAAGGGGTCTACACATCCGCTTCCAAACTCTTGGGCGACTTATTGTATGGGGACTAAAACTCCCAACCATCTGAGAAGTGTCATGGCGCACAAACTTCATCACATTCCTCGGGGACACAGTCCCACCCACCACCTCCTTGATACGGAGACACCACTTTTAATAGCCTTCGCAGTAGCAACACGCTACCAGCACAGGTGTTTTGCGGGGAATTCTAGGTTGCCGGTGACACGTAACTCTTGAAGTGGTGACATAAACCTCTTTCTTTTTCGTCAGGTCAATTGGTCGGTGAAA
This sequence comes from Triturus cristatus, assembly GCF_964204655.1. Taxonomy (NCBI): domain Eukaryota; kingdom Metazoa; phylum Chordata; class Amphibia; order Caudata; family Salamandridae; genus Triturus; species Triturus cristatus. The sequence goes on along the minus strand of NC_140593.1, from coordinate 1,145,500,645 downwards.
CAAGTTAATACTAACTACTCAAATCTGCATTTTACTAGAGTGTGACTACAGGAACGTGTCCCACCAGCCCATATATGGTGATTGGAGACACTTTGGAGGGTAAGAACTTTACAAACTTTAGATACTCCAATTACGTTAAGCAGACCACTTTTATAATATGACTGGACAACACCTCTTTATAACCTTACGTTATATGTTTTCTATGTGTTGTGTACTCAATATGAATGGATGATTGATAGTTTGCAAGGGGTGGGGAATCCTTTCCTTTTTGCAACAACAAGCCTGCAACCAGCATATATGCACATGATTTTGTACAAAGTGTGTCTGACCAAACAAATGAATTACAAAAGGCACTATAATACTTCCATATGGAAGATACAGAACATTGCATGCACCATGTGGATGAGTTAAGTTTACACATCCCTCCGAGAGTCACTCCGGAGATCCTGTACTGTCTTATTTTTACCATATATATTTTTTGCATATTGTCTATGTCCTATATCTGTGACTATTAACAAGTGTCAGTCTCAACAAAAACAGTCTACTAACCGTTGACAACAGCATTGGAAAAAAAGGGATAGAAATTCAGTCCTGATGAAAGCCTGGGACCCCATGAGGACTGTGAGAAAGGGCCGAAACATGTCAACTTATATACAGGGATAAAACACCACCTATTTGATCAAATTATTAATTAATTTTAACCATACTAGTGGTACCCAAAATAAAGAGAACCACAAGGTATGTTTAATATGCACTCACAGTTAGGATTAGATCTTTATTCAAAGTGCTGCCTAGAAAATGGTTGAGCCCACCTTGGTTTATAGAGATCAGGGTGAGACCCCCTACGATGAAGCATGAACCAATAGGGTGTGTGAGCGTTCCACAATAAAGATATTCAATATTTTCCACTGGAGCAACAGGACAAGTTCATCATCTCTTAAAATATTGAACAGAGGGCGATACCTTTTGTAATAGTGATTTGTAAGTGAAATAGTATCCTATGGTCCCATCACAGAATCTTTTTTTTCTCCCCTCCCACATGTGGTCCTCATTTTGGTACGCTTACCTATGTAATGCCCAGCCTGCATGTTCCCTTGGTGATTGCATACAGCATATAAGTCATAGATAAAGTCCTCAGGATCCCGCCCAAGTCCATATGGTCGTCTCCAGGGTGACCAATGAGAGGGCAGGCTCCAGCTACTCTGGCTGCGCTTCACAACGTGAGGAGTCATGTCCAGACCAAGAAGAGGAAACTTTACCATGTTCTGTAGCTTCATTCGCCGGTCACCTTCCTGTTTAGAAATTAACCGTACAAGAATAGAACTTGCATGAAAGAAGTAAACTAATAATCTGTTGCATTTCAGTAAGGTTTAAAACCCCTTCATAAAATGACAGGAAAATATGAAATGGCACAATCTTACAGTATTGGTGATTACATTAAATCAGCTATGGAAGAATAAAGAAAAACATAACTTGAAATAGACATCCTAGTAAGTTAGCACTGATTTAGCCACATAGTTTAAAAAGAGGGTATTTGACAGCTAATGTCTCAGACGGCTCTGGACAGAAACTCAAAAACACAAGCACAAAACAATTAAAATCCAACTATACCCCACAAAACCCCACAGGTACTCCATTCTCACTGCCCCTGGCTGCATCCCACTGCCCGGGGCCCCCCGATCCAATCCCACATCCCGAAAGGTACTGAGATGGTATCATATTTCTCAAAACCGCCTCAGGCTTCCCACCTGCCAGCTGTTAATGACAGTGACTTAATATAGCAAAACAGCTCTAGTTAAACATAAAAAGCAAGTTATATAAAGAACTGGTCATAAGTTCTTAGGCGTCTTAGCAGTCAAGCCAACCACACTTTGAAATCTGCAACAATTAGTTTTGCATATCTTATATAGTATGTGCCTCAAGTCCCATTTTGGTGGGTGCTAATAGCTAAGGAAAAAAAAAAACTGAATTGGCTGAAAGTGGTCCTTATGACATTTAACCAGTTTGTAGGTAATTCTTTCAAGGGACCACAGGCAGGCTAAGCTTGTGGCTGAATACCCAAAGGTTATGACATATCCAGCATTATCAAATTATTATTTGGCATCAATCAAAGAACCACCCTTGCATCCATTTGGCCCCATATAACATTTTGCCTCAAGAAGGAGCCTTAGATGGAGATTAACATGGAGATGAACCCCACTACATTATAGCACACCGAAATAAAATTGAGAAAGAGCAACCCCACATAGCCTTTTTCCTCCACGCCCACCTGAAAATACTCCAAAATGCTCTCGAATCTTGCAAGGGCTCACACTCATTTTATTTTCTTCATATGTAGCATACAACTGACTCAAGGGCACTGCAAACAATGCTCCCTCTTCCTTGGAAATCCCCTTGTTTTATTACCTGTCGGAATCTCTTTAGATGAATGATAAGGACGTCAGGCAAAGTCCAAAGGCTCAGTCTAATGCTTCCTTGCTGCAACTGTTTACAATGAGGGCAACGCCAAGCATCATCTGGAGCGAGCTGGGAATACACCAAACAATAGTGTAAGAGAAATACTACACATTTAGCTTTAAGAGTCATGCAGCAGTACTGCCAGCCATCCAGACAGTATGAAAGACAAAACGGACATGGGGGAATAATGCAGTGAGTCTGACATCAGTCAGGCAAACGAGGTTTCCACACTAGATGTAGAATGCGCCATAAAAAGTCAAAGAGGAAACACTGAGAAGGACCTATAGCTTGGGGGGGGTTAGTCAGACTGACAGCTGGGAGGGGCAGCCGGACAGACAGGTTAGGGGGGGGGGGGGGCAGTTGGCTAGACAGCTGGGTGGACAGTCAAATAGACAGCTGTGCGGGCAGTCGGATAGAAAGCTGAGGTGGGATCGGGAAGTCAGAGAAAGCGGAGACAAGCCAGTTGGCAAGAAGGTGAGATGGCAAAAGAGGCACATAAACAGCGATAATGTGGTCCAATGCAAACAGCATGAATAGCAGAGGTTAATTTTCATCAGGATGAAAGCAAAATGGAGCAGTTGCACCTGAAGGCAAGCAGAAGAGACCAGCCCTGACTGAGTATGATTGGCAGTTAAGCAGACTGGGAAGATGTAGCAAAAGGACAAAGGGGTGTGATGCTGCCAAAGTATGAGCAGACAGGGGCGAGTATGATGCCAGGATGCGAGTAAAAGGGGCTCTCATGCCATAAGGTTAAAAAAAAGGAGGTCCACTGCACCACAGCATGAGCAGAAGGGAGGTAACCACATCACATAGCAAGCTGAGGAGAGATTGCTGTGTTAGGAACATAAGAAGGTGCTCCTGCACCAGAATGCAAAGCAAAAACAGAGCACCAGAACATGAGCAGAAAGGGGCCCCCGTGACAGAACACGAGCCGAAGGGGGTGAAAGCCTGCATGACAATGCAGGCAAAAGGCGAGCCCCCAGTGATAGGATGCAACAGCCTGCTCTGCAGAGGTGGCAACTCGAGCAACATGAGGTAATCTTTGTAATCTCTTCTTAAGAACGCCCCACCCCATTGCATTTCATACATTTCATATTGCCATTTATTTTGAGTTTGCATTTCATATTAGGCATACTGCATTTAGTGTTGTTTCCATGTGCATCGTATGACATTTGCTTTATGACAATTTGGTAGCGTATCAGTTTTCACATATATACATTCAAATGGTTTATAAAGTTTTACAGAATAGAGTAAAGCTGCAACAAGATTAATATGTCAAGTCTTGCTTTTGACATCATTCCAAGTGAAGTCTGCCCATATAAAAATAAAAACTGGGAAAGTTTATTTAAGCTAGATACAGACAAGTACAAAGCAGAGAGAGAGAAGTTTGACTTCCTTGGAGACTGAAATGGAGTAAGCAGAAGCTGTAATCACCATTTGTGGAGGCCCTAGGAATAAGGCACCTTGGACCCAGCCTGGCCTATGGGCTTTCTGGGACAGAGAGCTAATCTGAGACAAGTACCTTCTTCAACAGAATACTACTTCAAATGAGCCACCAAGGTATGACAGTGAGAGGCTACCTCCAAAACTCATACAGGCCCATTTGGTGCTAAAACAGCTTAGTTAAAGGCAAGAATGGAGGACAGAAACTAGTACCATCTTTTCCATGGAAGAACATTCTGAAATGCTGTTACAATGTTGCTGGTTTCTCTACAAGCCTGTGGTCTTTCACCATTTGGATTCCCTACATAAATGCTACCTGTTCCTCTTTGGTGTAGAGTTGGAAACACTGTGACAGGGTGCAGGTCTGTGGTTGATGGTGAAGTTCCCGCTGCAGTCGAACGCTCTCAGAGTCTGGGACATACTCGTCTTCAGTATTTCCAAACAAACTAGATATGAAAGAAGAATAAATGTTAGTGGGCGACAGACAAAGTAAAGAGCATGCTAAAACCCAGAGAAGATGGAAAAACAGAGAAAAATGGCGATTTATAAATAAACAGACAACTGGGTATGATATGAAGGATGTTTAGTTTTTGTGGGGGTTGGAGTACAGAGCTCCAAATTTCAGCTTCAGATCCAGGGGCTTTCGTGCCACATTATTTCAAGTACATTCAGGATGAGATACTCACTACTCCTTGGTTTCCCTGTCCCATTCCACCACAATCTTGACATGGGGTGTTCCTCCAAGTCCACATGACTTCAATGCTCTAAAAGAAGCAGGGAAATATAAATGTTCTTTAGGTGAGAATGCATGATGTGTAGCCGTCACAAACACTACCAATTTCATGCTGCTTGAGATCAAACAAAGCTGCAATAATTTAGAATCAAGTCCATATAAGCTGGGATGACTTGGGTGCTCTTTTCATAGGAAAAGAATGAGAACAATCTCGGACTGCAGCAAATATCTGATCCAGGGATGAACCTTTAACTTCTCAAACACCATCTAAAAGTTCACAACATCTCAAAATTACTCATCTCAGATTTCTAAAAATAGCACTCTTCCCATCAGAAATATTTTATGCTGTAATCATTAAAATGTTTTCAGTTCTTCATGTTTTATAAATAAAATCAATGTGATATTCCCTGTGACATTCTCTGATCTGAGAGTGCCTACCTGTCCACGGTGGGGTGACACAAAGGGTGCTCCTCCTGAGGCAATAAGTATGTTATTCCCACAAAGCTGACCACACGCAGGCTAAATGGACAGACCTGCGGTGACACGAAGATACAAGCAGACAAACATTAACACAATAGCAGGCTTTCTCTCATTACTTTGGAGAAGCGACAACACAGTGCTTGGTTAATTTTTATCAAAACATTAAATAGGTGACAAAAACAGGGAAATTAGCAAATAAACACAATCACACGGACTGCACTCCATCTGCAAACTCCCACTTAATGATCACATCCACTGTGTTTAACCTGCAAAGATGGCAAGCTCATAATTACACCAACTAAACACAATATGTCAACATCCCCTACCCACAGTGGCATCCAGTCTGAAACACTTTTCAACACATCTTGCCGGCAAACATCAGTTCCGCCAATGGGATAGTATGACAGATCATAAAGAGCAGAGGACTGGCATTCATATACAAATGCACAAACCTAGCCAAAACTAAAGAAAAATGCTGAATTCAGGGAAAGGGTCAGTTCGTCAACCACTTTTAAGAAAGTTAATATCAATAGAACACAAAACTATCACTTGACTGCTCTTCTACAAATGGACCCCCGAACTAACAAAGCTTGTTGGAAGAAACTGACCTATAAATGAAGGTAGTCGAAATATTACCCTTCCACCAAGCTGGATTCTGGAATGGGTACGAAAAAGGGGGAAATTGTTTTTGCGCTCAACATCTTATGTCAAACTGCCATCAAGACTCCAGGTGGCAGGCTATTTGCCTGCTTCTTGGATTTCACTGCGGCCTTCAAGAGGGCCAACAGGGCTATTCTCTGGGAAAAATAATCAAAACAGGGTACAACTGTGGGCTGTGGAAAATCCATCCAACTAAGAGGTGGATGCTGAAGGGCTACTAAGAAATGGGAAATTACCTGTGAACCTTGCAAGCCCTTTTCACTATTCCCGTAGTAATTCGTCATTTTCCTGTGGGCTTTCACACACAGATTTAGGCTGTTTTTCAGCAGCCGAAATCTGTGTGTGAAAATGAACATTTTATAATTCCAGTGGGGCCACTAATGGTTGTGTGGGAGTGAGGAAGAGCTCAGATACTAATTCCAGCTTTAATATTGAATTAGAAAAAATAAAATAAACAGCCCAGATCATGCGTCTCAAGAACCTTACACTTAAAGTCCACAACCGCTACGAACTACCCTTACGGTTCCGAGGTAAACACAGCATGAGAAAACTTGAGAAGACAAGAGGAAAAAGATCACGCAGATGGCACATGAATTAGAAGACTGAGAAAGAATATATGACACAAAACTTCAGAGGGAAAAAAAAAAATCATGTCACAACTACCACAGGTTCTTACCAGCCTCATCGTATTTAAGAGGTCACTTCTAATGAAAGCCTGAATGGTCAATGCAATTTTGGAGTACTGGGAATATAAAGAAGCTTGCTCCAAGGCACATATGAAAGCCTTTGAATCTAAATTGCTGTTCTTTCAATGCCTATCATGAAAATATCTGAATGTGTATAGACAATGGGGATCAATACTGCAAGCCTTTAAAGCAAAACTATTTCCAAATTGAATGGGTGGGGCTATAAAGATCATTACCAATAGGAAAGGAATTTAGGAGACGGTCAGTCAACCACAATGCTCCCTTTGCTGAGTCTATCAAATGAGTCAAAGTTACCGGCTTGCAAAGGAAGCACTTTGGCTGCCAGATCAAAACATGTCATTGGTATCTGTCGGGAACATTGGTCTAATTGGGAGTACTGTGGGAGCCAAAGATGCCCATCAACTGAAGAAAGTATGTTTCCAACTATGCACTGTGGCCCGCTAAATGCTTTAGCACAATCATTCGCTTGTCCAGTATACACGGTCTCTCCTCTGTAGTAAGACACATCTGAGCGTGTTATATATGTTGAATCTCCAACTATCAAAGTATTTTTATTTAAGGCAATGAACTAAGATATGCTCTTTAACTAAATCAATTTAGAAGCACACTAAAATTTCCTTTGGTTTGACGTTTAGCATTTAGTTTAGATGGATCTCTGTGGACTCTATTTCTGTTTCGAGATCGATATTACGGCCATCTTTTAGTTTAGACTCTTGAAGAAGTGTAAGGACAACTTTTTTAAAAACTTTGTTCCCTTCTAAACCATCGGATCTCTCAGAACATTTAACTTGTTTCTCCTAGTGAGATTTTCTATACTTTCGAGGAAGAAGCATATTTCTAAGCAAATGCTTGTTTTGTACTTAAAGCTTTACTATCGTCTTTGCATTTTTCTATGCTACTTCCTTTACCTGTAGCATTGCTGTTTCTAACAAGGCAGTTCTACTCCCGATTGTTTATCTTTTTCTCCAGAATCAAACAGGTTTCATGTATCTTTTTCTGATTGTGTTCAGAGATCTGGAAGCTAATTCCAACTACTGCCAGGAGGTTCATCCGCACAGTTTCTACTGATTTCTTGGAGGGGGATTGGTGGGGGGGGGGGGGGTGTTGTAGACTCGCAATTAAGGTGAGGACCTCTTCTACCAAGCAGCCCAGAATGTAAAGTACAATTTAATCACACATTAGGGAGGATATGGCATAAATGGCAGTGCTAAACAGGCAACATTTATATTCAAGCATCACAATATACTAATAGTTACAAGCATGGAAAAGGACGCTGTGTAGTTCACCATTAGTGATTTATTTATTTATTTATTTTTAAATCAGATTGATTTTATACCAAGGTCACTTTACAGGATACATTTTTCAGCCAAATAATTGTTTATAAGGCAGTTATCTAAATTGGTAAGTTTCACTATTCAATGATTTCTAACAATGCGATTTTCTCAATGTCTTAAAATCTCAACCAGATGTATTTTTATTTTAACCATTACTAATTCATATGCTTTTTCTACATCTGGAAGACAATGGCTGCCATTTCAGTAACATGATTTTATGAATAAACTATTACATCTGAACAATAAAATAATAGGTTTCAACTTTGGCAAAGTTGAACTTTGACCAGTGCTGTGCCCTTCTCTGTTTTACCCAAGTGGGTTGCTGAAAATATGCTCTTTGGATTTGTGGACTACAAGATCAAAGGGCACTCTCTGTACTCTTCAATAAACAAATGATATGTACCTTAGAAATTGATCTGGCTAGTTTCTGTAAATGTTGTGTACAAACGCAAATAGCACTTAACTTTACGTGTAAATGAACAAAAAAATATTGTACACGTATAGACTTCGAATATCTGTGGCTGTCAATAGAATGATCTCAGAACTAGGTTTCAACTTTTGGATTCGAAACATCATTTCGTTTAGGAAGATATCAAATCTAAATCTCAATTATTTCATCCTGATAATCCAGGGATGATTTTAATCTAATGTAGGGGTGGGAACAGGAAAGTATGCAAGAACAAAGTGTCCCACCACATGCTGAGAATTGAAATTCAGTAAATAAACCACCTCAGTCCAATTGCATAAATCCAAATCCTTCTCTTGGCCATGCCCGAAATACTGAAAATCCTTTCAATATACCTCTACACGCAGGATCATTATTTTTCCCCAAAAATCCTGAGGACATTGGTATAAGCTTTTTTATACTAAATCATACTTGCTATACCATTGTTGTATCTTCAATATGTCCACATGAAGGACAGATACATCATGCAGGTCCAAAGATCACCAGTTTCGGCGAACATGAAGTATAATTATCTCAAGCTCCTTCCTACACCATGGCCATTGGAATTGGATTCAAAAGCATAATTCTACTGAATGGGTTTGCATCTACATAGGATGTCCAAAACTGCAGAACTATTGTTATAAGCAAAACGTGTGCTTTTGAAACATACTCTACAGTGCTAACCCAGAATATCACCAAAGGGGAAGAAGCCTTCACCTGAAGCAGTTTGACTACAGGTTGATAACCCTGAGTACCCGAAGCAGAATCGGAATTAAAATCAAAACTGATTCACGCCATCGGGCTACATAAATGAAGTGGCTGCTTTGCAGACTTCACAGAGAAGTTTACTGCCCAGAAGTGTTACGACATCCACTTTCACGACTACTTACACAGCGCAATCAGAAAGAAAAGCTGACCTTTTGAAGAAACTATTTATGTGGAGATGCTTTGTTTCAGTAGAACTTTTTATTGCACTCCCATTCTGGTTAGAGAGATGGAATGCAAGCATTAGTTCACGTGCCTTTTCAGAATCAATAACAGCCCCAGGGTGGCAACCAAACAGCTTAAAGGCTGAGAAACACAACTGGTTGACACATTTACAAATGAAATCAGAAACCAAACTTTCACAAGGAAACCATAATTTTTAGGAGTAGCCTGCCCCCTAAAACATGTAATATCTTGCACACTGAACATATACTTTTCTAGTTCCTTTTCGCAAGAACAAAATTAATTTTCCAGATAAAATAAAAGATACACACACTTGATCACAAGTTCATAAAATGGAATGAAAACCAATCTACGACAGGAGAATATTTAAAACTTGGTATTGCACGTGTAAATTACAGGAATGTTTGCTTCGAGACTGTAAGAAATTCAGAACTACTGGTACTTGGAACAAAGAAAATAGTTGCTTCTGTCTTTCATGGCAGACCACTAATATAGAATAGCTGAGGGCTGTGGGTGCTAGATGGAATGCACATTGCAGACTTGTGGTCATTAGAGAGGGTGGGAGAATAGTCCAGCTGACTGGTCACTGGAGTTAAGAGTTTAATACAAGCATTTGTAAATGCAGTAGGTTTCGCCTGTGTGACTAATAATAAGATGTACAAGTTACAGAAAACCTTTTATAGTGTTAGGACTCGTTTATGTAAAAAAAAGGCAATATATTGTGCTGTTACTAGTGGTATAGTGCGGGTAAGTAATAGCAAAATTTAGAAAAATGGAATGAAAGAGGGACACAATAGAATAAATTGATGTAATAGCAATATTATGTGTTTAGAGGAGTTCTGACAACTTTAGGCCCCGGTGTCACTGCACCACCATTGAAATCATGGCCCTAGTGCCTGCTGAATAACTGCACTTGTGGCTGCCTGTTTAGTAGTAAGATTTAGCAATAATCTGTGCTTAGTGAGGTCCCTAGAACATTTGGCCCCAGTGCCACTGCACCTGCTGCACCATTCAAATCATGCTCCTTTTAACTGCAAGATAACTGCAATTGTGTCTGCCTGTATGGTAGTAAAATATAGCAATATTAGGTGTTTAGAGGAGTTCGGACAACTTTTAGGCCCGGTGCCACTGCACATTCTGCACCATTCGAATCATGACCCGGTTGTCTGCAAGGTAACTGCACTTGTGGCTGCCTGTTTAATAATAAAATACAGCAATGTTAGGTGTTTAGTGTGGTGCCTTGAGCTTGTGGTCCTGGTGCTACTGCACCTGCTGCACCATTCAATCATGACCCTATTGCCTGCTAGATAAAATCACTTGTGACTGTCTTGTTTAGTAGTATAATTTAGCAATAATCTGGGTTTAGTGGGGTGCCTGGAGCAGTTGGTCCCAGTGCCACTGTACCCGCTGCACAATTGAAATCATGACCCTGGTGCTTGCTAGAAATAACTGCACTTATGAATACCTGTTTAGTTGTAAAATATAGCAATATTAGGTGTTTAGAGGAGTTCTAAAAACGTTTGCACCTGGTGACACTGCACCTGCTGCACCATTCAAATCATGACACTAGTGCCTGAAAGATAACGTAACTTGTGACTGCCTCTTTAGTTGTAAAATATAGCACTAAACAGTGTTTAGTGGGGTGCCTGGAGCTTTTGGTCTCGGAGCCACTGAACCCGCTGCACTATTGAAATCATGACCATTGCGCTTGCCAGATAACTGCACTCTTGACTGCCTGTTTAGTTGTGAAATAAAGCAATATTAGTGTTTAGAGGAGTTCTGATAACTTTTAGCCCCTGTGCCAGTGCGCCTGCTGCACCATTCAAATAACAATCCTTGTGCCTGCAAGATAACTGCACTAGTGACTGCCTGTTGATTAGTAAAATTTTGCAATATATTGCGTTTAGAGGGGTTCCTAGAGATTTGTGCCCCGGTGCCACTGCACCTGCTGCACCATTCAAATCAAGGCCCCTTTAACTGCAAGGTAACTGCAATTGTGACTACCCGTTTAGTAGTGAAATATAGCAATATTATGTTTTTGGAAGAGTTCTGCCAACTTTTGGACCCGGTGCTGTTGCACCATTGAAAACAAGACTGTTGTCTGCAAGGTAACTGCACTTGTGGCAGCCTGTTTAGTAGTAAAATATAGCATTTTGATGTGATTACACCAGGCAGGTAAGTGTAAGAGCACGTACTTTATTGACTGTTCGTCTCCACAGCTTCCAGGAACTGACAACCTCCTGGGATTCAAACCATAGCATTCCATTGTCAGGACAGTGACATCCTAAGCATTACACAGTGGATGGACAGCATGCTTATGGGAAAACACTACAACATCTCCTCTCTCTCCATAAATACATAAAGGAAAAGAGAACAGGTAAAGGAAAATAAAGAAACAAAAGAGGAAAGATGATGAAAATAAACCAAAGAACGAGGAGAAGGGAAAGGCAAAAGGAGTACCTTCATTGATAACAAAAAGTATAGTAGATAAAATAAACAAAGCGTCCACAAATCCATTAAAAAATGTAAAATAGACCAAAGATTTAAACATTACGGATGAAAAATAGACTAAAGATTTAAACGTTTCGGCGGGACACTCGTCCTACCACTCCTTCGTGGAGGAACATATCTCAAAGAGGATTTGCCGACCTGGAAAGGCTGGGAAGACCTCAGCATACTATCTTGAACATTAGATCTTTTTGGAACACATTGGGACTGAACAGTGTTCCTCGACTCAAGACCCAAGTGCATAACAACCTTCATTGGAATCTTGTAAATCCTAGATGGATTCCACCAATTTTTGCCATTGACTCTTACAGCAAAGCGAGAGGTAGCATCCACCTTAAGAGGAGGACCAAACTTTTACAGACCCTTGGGAACATCGAGAGGGGACTTAATCCTCACCCAATCCCCCACAGAGACAGAGGACTTAAAGATGGCCACATCCGGAACATCAGGTTGAGGAAGCTTGCTACCATCTCCTTGTGTCGGGACCGCAGGTAGTGACTGTATGTCACAGTCTCCCTGTGTCTCCCGGCACCTTGACAACAAACCCCACTTCTTCATCCAAGCAGGACACATGTGGAAGGAAGCTTGTCTACCCCCAAGTAAAGCGAAGGGACTAGAACCTGCGATGGAACTCTGGGTAGTGCGATGTGCCCACAACATACTTTGGACAGCTTCCTTGATGTCAACTCTGGACGAAACATTCAACCAGAATACGGTTGTTGTACTCAATGAAATGTAAATATGTAATATATAATTGTCCCAGCCTAATCACTGTTAAAATGTAATCCTGAGTGAATTTGCAATTTGTATATATTTATATCTCTAACCACTAGTATATGTAGTAGACCTCTGTACTTAGTACCATTCCTATGTGATTTTAGAGTTTATCTGTTTGTATCTCTTCCTTGAGTGACTTTACAGCTTGTACATTTGTAATTTTTCCCTCCTTTCACTCCACTTGTACATTTGCAATTAATTTTCCTGTTTATATCTCTTATGTAACTCATGTAATTCAAAGTCCTTACGTAACGCAACTGATTCTTTTGTAAAGCGCTCGGACACCTTCGAGTAATGTTTGCGCAATATAAAATTGCATTAAATAAAATAAATAAAATTAAACCATTGGCCTGTGGGTGATATAAAGCCACACGCCGGTGGGTGATACCGCACTGGGTCAGAAAACCAGACATTTCCTTGGAAGTAAACTGTACCCCATTGTCAGATACAATCTCTTTGGGGAAGGCCCTCTCTGGCAAACAGACTCTGAAGGAACCGGATATCCTCCTGACAGTTAGGGTCTGTCATAAAATGGACCTCCCACCACTTGCTGAAATAATCAGCAACTACCAGAGCGAACTTGTATTTATTGGGCAGCACATTAAAGGGCCCCACAAAGTCGAAGGATAACTTCAACCAGGGACCATCGGGTGCCTCGACCTGTTGTACTGGAGGTGAAACTATTTTATAACCTTATCGCTGGTAGAACAAGTCACACACCTCTCCACCAAATCATTGATTTGACGTTCCATGGAAGGCCACCAATACACACTGCGAATCCTTTTTTTAGTGTTCGTCTGCCCAAGATGTCCCTCGTGGCCATAGTCGATGATGCGATCCCGGAGAGATTCAGGAGGGACAAACTTATCGCCATGCATGATCATCTCTCCAACCTCCAAGGTAAGCTCATCAGTGACCTTGGTAAAAGCATGTAAATCCCCGTCTAGATGATTTTCCTTCGGCCAACCTTAAACTATGAACCTCTTCACCCTCTAAAGTAGAGAATCGGACTCCATTCCACAAAACCAATCACGTTCAGTGAAACAACCCACAACACAAGCATCAACTGCAGCAATCAGGTACTCTTCATCTGCATCGTCGTCATGATCAGATTTTCCTAAGGGTTAAAGAGACCTTGAGAGATAATCCACTTGTGTGTTTCGCCCACCACAGATATGCGCCACCCCAAAATTTTTTTTTTTTTTTTTTATGGCATTTGTTAAGCGCCTGGTTGCACACGGAACAGTGCGTCCCCGCGCTGATAGTACCACCCACATCACTCAGTAGCCAAAGAGGCGGAGGAGGGAAGCCGGAGAACCATACTAATTAGTCTTTGGGGAAAAGACGGGTTTTCAACATTTGTCTGAACCTTGTTTCAGACGGTTCCATTCTTAGTTCGATGGGAAGGTCATTCCAGCCCTTGCTAGCGAGATAGCGAAAAGACCGTCCTCCCATCCTTGCTCTGTAAATCCGTGGTACGACTAACAGCATATTGCCCATAGATCTAAGAGGGCGTGAAGGCCGATAGACAGGAAGCAGAGCTTGGAGATAAGAGGGAGCTTTTAGATGAGCAATGCGATGGGCAATGCACAACATTTTAAATGTGATTCGTTCTCTTATCGGGAGCCAATGTAATGAATGGAGGGCTTTTTTCCCAGAGGCTCTTCTAGGAAGGTTCAAAACAAGCCTAGCAGCTGCACTTTGAACACGCTGTAGCTGCATTAGTCCTTTCCCACTTAGTCCACATAGGAGAGAGTTCCCATAGTCTAAGTGGGAGGTGACCAAGGCATGTATCATTGTTTTTCTAGCGCTAGGAGGCAGAAGGTCAAGAATCTTCCTAAGGATCTTTAGAATACCATAGCACTTACCGGCCACATTTCCCACATGGCTAGTATAGGCAAGATTGGAATCAAGGAGTATGCCAAGATTCTTGACTATTTCCACCGGGACCGGAACAGAACCCAGTTCTAAGGGCCACCAAGCGGAAGTCCAGATGGATGGACAAGGACCGACAATAAGAACCTCCGTCTTATTGCTGTTAAGACGGAGGTAGTTTGACTTCATCCACCCATCCAGTGCTACCAGGCATGCCGAGAATTTCTCCGCCGCCACAACTGGGTCACGAGACAAATTGATCACCAGTTGTGTATCATCTGCGTAAGAGACAATGTCCACACCAAATGACTCCACTAATCTAGCAAGAGGTTCCATGTACAGATTAAATAATGTTGGGCTCAGAGTCGAGCCCTGGGGAACCCCTTGTTTGAGACTTCTAACACTGGATTTGCACGGAGGACAGTGCACCTGGAATCTTCTGTTCTTAAGAAAGGACGTCAGCCATTCATGGGCTGTACCAGTTATACCCATCTCACTCAGACGGTCCAGTAACACGGAATGTGACACGGTATCAAATGCCGCACTTAGGTCCAATAGGACCAGTGCGGTCGTGTGTCCCTCGTCCGTCTGGCACCGCAGCAGTTCCGTCGACAGAAGGAGAGCAGTCTCCGTCGAATGTTTAGCTCTAAAGCCCGACTGAGATGAGTGAAGGATCTTATTGTCTTCCATGAATCTCACCATTTGTCGGTTGACCAATTTCTCAGCTACCTTCGCACAATAGGGGAGGAGCGAGATAGGTCTCAAATTGTCCAGTTGTAGTATACTGATGTGCGCTTTTTTTTTTATCGGGACAACTTGGGCCAGTTTCCATTCGTCCGGGACTAGGCATTCTTGGAAAGAAAGAGAGGCCAAGTTTCCTAGATGTTCCGCAACCTGGGGGAGATGGCTGCGAAGAATCCTCGCTGGAACAACATCTAAGGGCGAGCCAGAGTGAATATTTGAAAGAATATTAATTAACTCCTCAGTTTGGGGGACCACAAATTTCTCCAAACTATTCTTAACCTGTATTTCACGGTAAGAATTAGGCCGATCTGTGTGTTCTGGGATGGTTAGGAATGCATCATAGATCTTGTCTACCTTCCCAACAAAGAAGTCAGCGATCATATTGCATGATTCGGTCGAGGGGCTCGCTTCCTCTGAACTAGCTAACGGGGATGAAAGTTCTTTTAAGATCTTGAATAGTTCTTTCGAGGTATTATCTGCGCAGTCAATCCTCTTACTGTAGTAATCTCTTTTAACTTTCCTGATTAGTTTATGATATGCCTTTAGTTCACTCGTATATGCTTCGCGTAGTGAAGGGGCATAATCCGCTCTCCATCTACGCTCAAGAGCTTTACACTTAGATTTGGCTGCTTGTAGCTCAGTGGTAAACCACGGCGCGGATTTCATGCCCCGAGCCACAGCTTTCTGAGTCCAGGGTGCAACCTTATTCAAAGCACATTCAACCCACTCGTCATATATCCTACATGCCTCAGTAAGGTTATTACTGGGCTTAGGATATCCTTGTCCTAAGGCATGACTGAATCCATCATGGCTAAATTTCCTCCAGTCTCTGCGCTTAGTAGCCAAAGGTTTAAGTGAAGACCCTCTGTTGGGCAAGTATCTAAGTTTGAATGGGATCAGGTAGTGATCTGACCATACGATCTTAATCGGGTCAGATACACTTATCCCTTCCCAGTTCGTAAAGATAGGGTCCAACAAATGTCCTGCTTGGTGAGTGGCCTTTTTACCGGCCAACACAAACAGAAGAGCCTCCAGCGATTTAATCAGGGCTACCGCCTCTCTACAGTTGTCGTCCTCTAGATGTATATTGAGGTCACCTACAATCATAAATTTGTTATGACGTAGGGCAGAGAGCGTTAGAGCCTCAAGGAGGCTCTCAATAAATGTCGACGCGACACCAGGCGGGCGGTAAATAAGATAGCCTTTGATGGTGCAGTTAGGACCCACCGAGATTGAAAATAGCCCCGCTTCACAGTTATTGATGGCAATCGGCTCGAGAGTACAGGTAAGCTTAGTTGTATGTACAATCGCTATCCCCCCCCCCTTCTGATTCCCTCTGTTGATGTGTAGAATGTTATAACCCGATGGTAGGGCCTCAACAATATCCGGGAGGGACTGCTCATCCAGCCACGTTTCTGTTAGAAAAACCAAGTCCGGGCTTTCGTCGATAAGCAGATCATAAATGTCCAAACTATGGCATTTCAGCGATCGACAATTCAGTAAGAAGGAAGCAAGTTTATTACCTTCCTTACTCAGCTCCAAATCTTTGCACATAGCATAGCCACACCCCGCACATTTCAAAGGCCTATGCTCCATGTGTAGCGTGTGCGCGCAGCACGGTGGCGATACCATGCGCAAATGAAGAAGCGCTTGCCTCGTGTATGCCAGCGTTTTACCCTGATAAGCGGCAGTGTGGCCAGGGGGACTGGCCCTGGGCCGCGTCAGGTCGCGGACGGGCGCAGACGGGCTTGCCTTTGGCGCGCCTTCGGCGCGCCGCCGGCGCGCCCGCTGCGCGCGTCCGCTGCGCGGTCGCTTCAGGGTGACGCTTAAATAAGCGTCTGCACAAAAGACTAGAGCGCTACCCCTGATAGGTCGGCTCAATGTGCAAAAGAAGCGTTTACTGTGCAAAACGGCAATCAGCAGCAGTAAGTTCTATTTAAAAGCAAGTTTTTTTTTAAAAAACAAAGACACAGTGGATCAATAGCAACACTCGGGCAGTATTAAAAACACAATCCCACTCGTTATATCACTCCACCCTCAAGCGTCACGTCTGCAATGAAGGTCTAGTACTACAGCAAACAAATGATGGACAATGATTGCCCACTACGCCACCCCAGTTTGGACCTAGCCATATGCAAATCAGTCTTGACCCTGTGCCCCATGGGCACAGTCCAGACCGAACTGTCAGGCCAGGTCCTCCCTCGACCGGAAATTTGTTCGCCCTAAGTTGGCAGGGTATGCCCAGATGTGGGTCCCTTGCTCACTTTGCCACTGGATTCAAGATAGCCTGGCTGATGAGGGTTATGAACCCGAAACTGGTCCCAGGATACTTGTTTCTGGTCGAGGGAAGACATGGCTTGGCAGTTCGGGCTGGACTGTTCCCATGAGGCACAGGGTCAGACTGATTTGCATATGGCCATGTGTGAACTGGGGTGGTGGAGTGAGCTAAAGAATGATGATTGATTAAACCCAGATCAGTTGACTGGGGGTGAGTGATTAGCTCAAACGCTCTGTCCATCATCCCCTTTGGCATCACCGCAAAATTGTACTGCAGCAACTTAGAACCCAACCTAGCGATTCTGGGAGTGTGGTCTTTGACAATCCTACCCTCGAGGATAGGAATGAGGAGCTTATGATCAGTAAGGAGTGTAAACGTCTTCCCCCCCCCCCAAAAAACATTTGAAACTCTCAACAGTCCAGCAACAAGCAAGCAATTCTCGCTCAATGACCGAGTAGTTTTTTTCACTCGGGCATAATGTTCGGGAGGCGAAACCTACTGTGAACTCTTCACCTTACTTGACTTGGGAGATCATCCCACCGAGACCATCTAGACTGGCAACCACAGACACCGTACATTGAAAGAGGGGGTCAAAAGGGGTAAGAATGTTGCATGACCCCAACTCTTTTTTAGTCTGCGAAAACTCTTCTTGACAGAAACAGACTTTCTCTTGGCAGCAAAATTGGAAATGAATTTCGTGTAAAATTCACACAAACCTAAGAATGAGGAGACTTGTTCTTTGGAGGTAGGACATGGAGCATTAGAAATAGCCTCGATGAGACATTCTCTTGGCACAATACCGTCACCAGAAATGCGGTGTCCCAGATATTCAATGGACTCAACATCAAAAATACACTTGAGCTTGTTAGCAACAATACCCTTACCCTCCAACCTCTCCAAAACATCAGCAAGATTCTTGTCATGCCACTCCTTGCTCTTTCCAGCCACCAAAATGTCATCTTGAAAGGTAACTATCTGTGACGCCCTCCAAAACCTTCTCCATAACACGCTGGAAAACTGAGGCTGTCGAAGCCAACCCAAAAGGCGTCCTCCTGAACTGGAAAGTGCCAACAGGTGATACAAAAGCAGTCCAGTGCTTGCAGACAGGATCCAGCTCAACCTGATGGTATGCTGATGCCAGATCGATCTTGGAGAAACACTTGGCACTGGCAAATTTAGAAAGGATATCATCGATACGGGGAAGGGGGTGCGAGTCTACCCAAATCTGCCTATTCAGGCTGCGCAAGTCAATACATACCCTGGGAGTCCCATTCTTTTTTGCGCGCCGCCACCAAAGGAGATAACCCAAGGGAAGACTCGATGGGCTCAATGACTCCTGATTCACACATTTTTTTAAGTTCCAACGACAAGTCATCCCTGATGCTGAAAGGCACATTGTGCAGTTTGTGTTTAATCGGAAGTGCCCCTTCCTTGACCTTAATAAAGTGCTTGAACCCTTTAATACAGCCAAGCTTGTCAGCAAAAATTTTGGGGAATTTGTTGAACCAAAAAGCCAAACTCTCTCCTTCGGATTGTTCACCCACCACTGAAACCTGTTCAGGAGTGCCAGGCTTGAGAGTCTTGCCAAACAACCCCTGATGATACCAACCAAGAATGTTAAGGCCCTTCTTGGCCACATAGACCTTGCCTTGGATATGCCTGTCCTTAAAGAACAGGGAGGTCACAAAAAACCCCTTTAAATCAATTCTCCTCCCCTCATAAGAGTCTGGATTTCTGTCAGGGAGATTGAGAGATCTGTCTGAGAGTTCGAGTAGTAATGTGAACCATGGTTGACGTGCCCATGTTGGAGCAACTAGGATCATCTTGTGACTGTTGTTTGAGCTTGCGTACTACTAGTGGAATGAGCGGGAGTGGCGTAAAAGCGTACACAATCTGCCTGACCAGTTTGTCCATATCGCATTGCCCTTGGACAACGGATGTGGAAACCTGGCGGCGAAGGTTGGGCATTTTGAGTTTAAGTGTGTGGGGAACAGATCTATGTCTGGTTGGCCCCACATCTACAAGAAGAGTTGAAGAACTTGCGGATGAAGTTCCCATTTGTGTATCTGTTGAGTTTGACGACTTAACAGATCCGCTATCTGATTGTTCACTCCTGGAACATGTTCTGCCGGAAGATATATATTTTGTGGAATGGCCCATCTCCATATACTTTGCGCTAGGTGAGACAGCTACAAAGAATGTGTTTCTCCTTGTTTCTGTATGTAATACATTGCAGTGATATTGTCTGTGCTGACTAGGACAGCTTTGTTGAGGAGATGTGTTTGGAACAACTTTAACACTAGAAATATTGCCAGTAATTCTAGATAATTGATGTGGAACAGTTTTTGTTGAGTGGTCCACCTGCCCTGAATTGTGTGGTTTAGGAGATGGGCTCCCCAGCCGGTGAGTGATGCATCTGCTGTTAGCACTATCTGTGGAACCGGCTCTAGGAACGGCCGCCCTCTGGAAAGGTTGTTTGTGTTCCACCACTGCAGAAAGCGATGTGTGCGGCTGTCCACCAACACCAGATCTGTAAGTTGACCCTGAGCCTGGTTCCACTGACGTGCTAAGCATTCCTGTAAAGGGTGCATCTGCAGTTTTGCGTGAGGTACAATGAAAATGCAAGAGGCCATCATTCCTATGAGCTGCATGAACACTCGTGCTGGGCGAGAGTGTTGGGGCCGAAACTTGGAGATGAGGGTTTGCATACTGGCTATCCTTGCTGGATTGGGGTATGCTAAGATTTTGGAAGTGTCTACTGTGGCTCCTAGATACCAATGTATGCAGGAGGGTTGAAGGTTGGACTTGGTGTAATTTATTGTGAACCCCAAATTGTGTAGCAGTTGAATGGTTTGATAAGTGTGGTGAACACACTGGTAGCATGACTTGGCTTTTATCAGCCAGTCGTCGAGGTGTGGAAATATATGAATTTGTTGTCTTCGCAAGTGTGCTGCTACCACTGCAAGGCACTTTGTGAACACCCTGGGTGCTGTGGTCACCCCGAATGGGAGATCTTTGAATTGATAGTGTTGTTCGTCCACTGTGAACCTTAGGTATTTCCTGTGAGCAGGGTGTATGGGAATATGGAAGTAGGCGTCCTTGAGATCTAGTGTGGCAAGGAAGTCGCCTTGTTGAAGCAGTGGAAGAACCTGTTGAAGAGTGATCATGTGGAAATGATCTGACTGTATGTAGAGATTAAGAGGCCTGAGGTCCAGCAGTGGCCTTAGGGTACCGTCTTTTTAGGGGATTAGGAAATAAAGAGTAAACCCCTGTCCCTTGATGGTGTATGGGGACTGGTTCTATTACATGCTTTTGAAGCAGCAAAAGAATTTCCTGTTTGAGGAGTATCAGATGTTCCGTGGACATTTGACGCTGCTTGGGTGGTATGTTGGGTGGAGTAGCTGTAAGTTCCAGGCAGTAACCATACTAGATAATTTGGCATACCCACTTGTCTGTAGTGAAGGAATTCCAGACAGGTAGGAACTGTGAGAGTCTCCCTCCGACTGGAGTGGAATGGTCTGGAGGGAAGTCACTGATTATTAGTGGGAGAGGCCTCTTCCTTTGTTATTTCCCCTGTACCCACCTCTAAAATATCCCTTGTTGGGGGATGTTTGTGTGGTGTTTTTTGTACGAGGAAGAAGCAGCGTGTTTTTTTAGAATGTTTTTGGATGCGCCTCTATAGAAGGAGCGGAAAAAACAATCTCGGGTCTTGGCTTAAATGGCAGCAAGGCCTAGCCTAATAATATCAAAAAACAAAAAGTCTGCCAATACTGCACTTTAATCAGATCATAGCTTTTCACAGAGTGTAATGACTGACACACTAACACTGGTGACTACTTTTTCTGTCAGATTTAATCGTAAATGACTCAAAAAATATCAACATTTTACACAAATTGTACCACAAACCTAAAAACACATCTCATAGTGATGTCCAAAATACTTTTAGAACACATATTTACTTGAGACATATTTACTTGAGACAATATGAACTCAGTTTAAACTGAGTACATATTGTCTAAAAGAACCACTAATATAATTTATGTTGATGGTCTCTATATTTGTATGTTAACGATTTATGTTAGTCTAGATGTGTTAAAGTAATAAGGGTTGGGTGAATGGGTATGAGTGATTGATTGAGTGTTTGTCCTGTATTTGGTCATTGTTGAAAAATGTTAGGAGATGTTTCAAACACACAAAAGTAAATATGTGTTCTAAAAGTATTTTGGACATCACTATGAGATGTGTTTTTAGGTTTTGGTACAATTTTTGTAAAATGTTGATATTTTTTTAGTCATTTACGATTAAATCTGACAGAAAAAGTAGTCACCAGTGTTAGTGTTTCAGTCATTACACTCTGTGAAAAGCTATGATCTGATTAAAGTGCAGTATTGGCAGACTTTTTGTTTTTTGATATCTATAGAAGGAGCGTCAAAAGGAACCTCGTGTGGATGGAGACTGTAATGCTCCCATGGATTTAGCAGTCTCCGTGTCATTTTTTATTTTTTCTAAAGCTGTACCCACAGCTGGGCCAAAATGTTGTTCCTGATTGAACGGCTGATTGAGAATAGTTGTTTGTACCTCCTGTTTGAAACCAGAAATGTGCAACCAGGCATGCCTCCTTAGTAACACACTAGTTTTAATGGACCTAGATGCGGTGTCTGCTGCTTCGAGGGGACACTTGATTGATGTATTAGTTATTAATTTGCCCTCTTGAATCAAATCATTGGCCTTGGCCTTATATTGATCAGGCAAATGTTGCAATAGGGTTTCTAGCTGGTCGTAATGAGCCCCATCATACCTGGCAAGTAATGCCTGCGCATTGGCTATCCTCTTTTGCCTGAAGCATCTAATAATTTGACCGGAGGTGGAGCATCACCGGAGGTCTGGGTGTTGGCACATTTTCTAGAGTTGACCATTGATGTAGGTGGGATCATGGAGAGCAGGTTTATATATTTTTTTCAAATCTGGGATTGAGAATTCTAGCCCTTACAGGGTCTTTGAATATGTCTGGGGCGTGTTTAATGACGCCTTTTAACATTGGTAACATTTGTACCTTCTTTTAGGACTGTGCAAAGGTGTCTATTAGGAAGTCCTTCTCTGTGGGGTCAGAATGCATTTGAACACCATGGTACTGGACAGCTCTGTCTATAAGCTGACTAAAACCAATATTGTCATCTTGAGCAGATGGCTTAGTTGGGTGTGCATCGGGATCAGGAAGGTCTGGTGGATCTACTGGGTCATCATAATCATCCCAATCATTCAGTGGGACGTCTGTATCGTCGTCGGTGTCCCCTCCCCCCCCTAAATCATCATCCTGTGGTGGTGGTGTGTATGGTGGTAGTATGGAAGAGTTTGAGGAGAGAAAGGCTTAGTGGGAATAACAGGAGAAGGTCGTAAAGCTGAAGTGGCACAGTCTCTTTTTTTTACAGGCACCTGAGGAGTGTTTGGGGTGTCCAATTTCCTCTTCTTGTGTGGAACATTGACCACATGTCCTGTTTCAGGGTCTACTTGAAGAGTTTTTTGTTTCGGATCGATGGGATCCGGCTGAAAAAGTTCTTCCTCTTCGGTAGTCGCTTTCGGCGCTGATTTTTTCGGGTCCAAGCGGTGTTTTGATTTCTGCTCTGGAGCCTTCAAAGGGGTTTTTGGATCTTTCGGCTTCGATGTAGAGTCTGAAATCTTTTTCTGTTACGAATATTTTGGTATCGGATCCGAGGCATTTTCCTTCGGTGTCGAGGTGCTCGGTGCCAATGGCTTTTTGGGGACTGCGGGAGTAGGATGCGCTCCCGGTTCCGATGGTATCTGTGGGGCACTGATATGAGGCTTGGTCGGTCCCGTGCCGCCTGTAGGCTTTTCCTTGGTCTTCGGAGCCGGGCCCAGGGACGGGGCTTCTGAAGCTTTCTTTTGGTTGCGACTGGGGTCTGCAGGCGAAGTCTTGACCGGAGCCTTCTTTTTTTCAGGTGGGGTTGGGGTAGGGGCAGTTGTACTCACTCATTGACCTGGAGTAATGTGGTCGTCTGAGTTGGAGTCACCTGCCTCGGAAACGATTTCCATATCCTCCGAATCCTACTACGGGACATCAGGGCCTTCGTCGAAGATGCCCTCCGGCACCAGAGCTGCTTGTTGCGCCATAACGTGTCGTCGGAAGGAGGCGCAGGCCTGGCAATTATTCTTGTCGTACTCAGGCCTGAGGCAAAGGTTGCAGACCTTGTGATGGTCGCTGTGTGAAAATTTAGCTCCACACTGGGGGCATTTTTTTAATGGAGTCCTTTCCATTAGCCTTAGGCTCGAATGGTGTCGATAGGCCCAGCGGCCCGCGACGACTACCGGAATCGAGTCTTTGAGAGGCGCGTCGAGAAGCACATGATCAAAAACAATACTGTCAAGTTTGAAATGCTGTGCGCGTCGAAAAGGTTTGGATAACACGGTACCGAACCAGAGCGCTGAAGTAACATCCGAACCCGATGGCGGAAAAAAACAATCTGAGGATGGAGTTGATGCCCATGCGCACTATCGTCCAAGGGAGGAGTCACCCATCTTGTGACTACAAAAACCTTCTTCCAAGACAACAAGGTGCAAGCATCCGAGGCCAACAGCAGATGGCGATCTATGCAGAGTGTGAATTCTGCAGCTCATATGCCTCGAATATATATATATATATATATATATATATATATATATATATATATATATATATATATATATATATATATATATATATATATGTATATATATATATATATGTATATGATCTCCACACAATCTCTCTCTTTCCTTCAAAGCCCCCAATATGCTTGCTGCAATCAATCTCAGAGAGCTGGAGAAAGTGACAGCAGTATCAGCAGGAACTATGTGCCTTCACAAACAGGCCTCCAATTGCACCGGCCACTGGGAAAATGCCTGATAGAATAAATGCCTCATCCGACCAACCCAGCTCTTCAGAAGCATAGATGCTCAAGGCAAACTGCAAGGTAGCGCCCTGCAGGTGACAACAAGACTGGCTACAGATTTATCCGGGAAGTCTCACAGATTTAGGACAAACTGCAGATTGCAATTGTGCAGGAAGAATAGTACCAATATATATGAAACCTATACGTTGATCACACATTCATGTCTCAAACCTGCTGCTCAAAGACACCAACTATAACACAGCATATGTATGTTTAATAAGGTGGCGACGTGTTAGTGAGGTAAATCATGGCTCCAGTTGTCATAGGTTACTCATGCATGCCATGGCACTTATTATTCACAATGCTTTTAAGTCAAAAGCTACAAGGGCATTTTCTATAAACTTGGTACCATATCATGTGATGTCCTCTGATATCATTATGTATCCTAAGGTCATGTGATGTAATTTCCAGGGATGTTTTCCCTCAAATTAATTAGTTTGAAAACATGAGCAATCCTCTTTTTGGTCACATAACTTTACAAGTACTTTCCAATCTAAATCCATGTCATTCAAGTTTGTGCTCTGAACCAAAATGTACCATCAGCACCTACATGGTCCACAAAGCCAGTGGTCTTCAAATTAAGGGTACCTTTTTTTGTGGGGAACAAATGAATGCCAGGAAGGGTGAAAAGGAAGACTTAATGAGGATGAATGCTTAATCAGCCAATTCACATGTATCACTCAATTCCTATAGCATTTTCCAAGGTATTTGACAAAACGGTTTTTCAATGTATACTATGTACACCTGAAAAGTCCCTTAGACATTCTGCCTTCCCTCATTTTAAGTGCTTTTAAGTTTAAACACTGCATTTACTGCTTTGAGAAAAAAAAAACAGAACAGATTTATGGATTTATAGAGATGACTACCCTGTTAACCTCTCTACTTCCGAGTTCACACAAAATGTTAACCACTGCATACATTTATAATAAATTGAAAAACACTTCTAAAAATATTTCTTCCTCGGTTCCTTGGAGTAGCAGCTTTTAAACTCCACTAATACAATGTTTTAGCATGCTGGCTATACCTAACAATTATAACAAAGTATAGCAATTAAGGGGTCCTGGTATGATTTTACATGAGAAAGGGATCTGCATGAAGGCAATCGCCCCTTTTCCAATCTTGTGTTACTGGAGGTAGCTTCTTTCACAGCTGCATCACTACGACCCAAGTCTATAGGGAAAATTGTGGCCAAGGAACCTTAGCGTTTCACTGATGCACAACTATCTAAAAGTAATTCTATGCAACATTGTAACTTCCTACCAATGTTGTATACAGTGCTACATATCTATAAATTCCAGAAAAAATGTATTCTATACTGAGAAAATTAACTAATATTGCCTCAAAACAATTTGTGAAGACATGAAGGAATGGTAAGTAAAGAAAATATTTTTTAATTTGCAAGGCCGTTGCCACATCTCAAATATTCTGGATCTTACTTTCCTAACCTGTTAAACCATCCAATGGAGCAAAAGTACAGCATTTAAAGTTTCACAATACTTTTTGCAAAAGGATTGTCTTTACGCTCTACAGTGGGGTTAGTCAGAGGCCCACTGAAGACCCAGTAGATTTCTTTCTCACAAAAGGGGGTGACTTTCTAAAGAGAACATCAAAAGTACTTCAACACAAAATTTGGAGGAGAATATGGTGGAGGGGACAGCTTCTCTCGTACACTACAGAGCAGTGATCATTTTTAAGTTGTGGAATAATAAAATTACTCTTCCTCCTAGTGAGGTACTGAAGATAGAGCTGAAGGTGAGAATATCTGGCAATTGTATGTAGATTGACAGGATAATAAGTCAGTCATAACTTACTTCTGTTCTACCACACTGCCTCCAATTCTTTTCTTCTGGACTGTTAGAAAACTCCATGTTGATAGTTTTGAAAAACATGAGCATTTACCCCTCTAAATTTGAGGCTGCCCAAGGAAATCTCAAAAGGCTGTAGCACTAACGGTCGGAGCAATATGTGAAATTTAATAAAAAATAAGCACCAGCAAAGATTGCTTGTACATGCCTATGTACAACCATTATCACAATAAAGCCAGACCCATGTGCTTTTCCAAACTAGTTTTACACAGCATCTATATTCTCCAATTGTTAATCCTCCTATTCTGCCCTGTCCCATCTCTTTTGCTTTGTAGATTTGTTCTCTACAGCTGTGCCCGGGATCTTGCTAGTCACCAAGTTACAGTCCTTTACACCTGGCCTTCTGGGAGATTTGCAGATTCAAATCCTCTTTGGAGAGGCCTTTGATCCACGCCTGTATTCATCCTGCTGTGTCTTGTAGATATGTACTCCGTCATCCACTGCTCTACAAATACCTCGGTCAAGGATCCACCAGTTCCTTTAATTACCGTACAAATCTTTTGCTCAACATCCTTGACGGAAAATAGTGCTCCCAAAATGTATTTTATTTGTGATTTACTGATTTAACAAACTCGAGTGAATGTATATCAGCAGAGGTATTAGTCATTATGTAAAGAACCACCTTTTGATAGAATATTTCAAATGACATGGATTTTAAAAGGGTCACCTTTATGTTAGTAACATCAGCAAAGGGCAAAATATTCTTGCCTCCACCAAAACACTGTGCTGTGTGTTTGGCTTTTTCACTCAGGTGACGCATTATTTAAAAAGCATGATTTGCGTTTCAGAACCTTTGAACCTTTCTGCATGTCAATGCCGAACATTACTTACAGCTACCTAAAACTGCTGAATGATTTACAGGTTCACATGTCCTCACTGTGAAATGATTTTGAAATGCATTTTCTGTGATCAACGCGTCCTCTAGTTTCATCAAACAGTTCAATTTGGTGCAGTAAAAAGTTTAAAAACACCATCAACTCCTAATTGGAAGCCTTTCTATGGTCTGCTAGAGTATGGCGATGCTGGTGAGCATGTACTCCATGTCTTGCTGAGTGACCAAGATTATTAAATAACAATGAGACTATAATTAAATCTGGCCCAATCTATGCATTACTCGATTTCTGGCTGCATTTGTGGGTTCTTAGGGAGCTCAATCTCTGGCTGTGTTATTGGGTCCATAGAGACCACACAATCTTTGTCCGTACCAGACAGTTTATCTACAAACATTTACCGGAGTGTGGCTCTCAATCAAGTAATTTACTAAATGTCTGACTGTTATTTTAATCCATAGTTTGTCCTGTTCTATACTCACTTTCATGTTTTTTTACCAGAGAGTCAAGTTTTAAAAATCTGCAATGCAAGAGTACAAGCTCTTGATTTGAGGGTTGTGCTCATATCACTTCATATTTGCTTTGTCTACAATTCCTTAGAGGCAGCATCAGTATGAACTGCAAATCAGACGGAACAGAATGATATGCTAAAGATAGCACGCAGCAAGATTTTACAGAGCATTATCAATACTGGTTATATGGAACTCTCTATTTGGCGGCCTCACTACAGGCATGTTGGCCAAGTCGCTGCATGAGAGCAGACTTAAGAGGTGAAAAGCAAAGATTAGGCAACTTTGATGTAATACATTTTCATTTAGATAGTGCAAACCAATTTATTTCCAGTTCCAAGTGCTTCAAATGACGTGCTACTATTTCCCAATTTTAAGGTACTCGAATTATCAACCTCAAAAGAGGAAGAGATTGTGGGTATATGAACTTGTGACCAGTATGTCATACCAGAAGCAGCAACAGGTGTTTGTGCCCATTTCTTACAACCGAGGAGCCTTTGATAAATAGAAGGGGTTGCAGATGCTTGTATGGATCCTTTTGTAGTACAGATCACATCTGCGGTAAGTTTATGTTGGCACAATCTCAAGAAGGTGTTCCGTCATTTGCATGGAGTTTGAGGAAGGACTCCTGCAAATGGCAATCCTGAGCACCAACACTACATTACAGATGGGGTTGCATGTGCATTAAGGCCATCAGGTGGTGCATGGATCATGTGTTTCAGAGGTATAACAGTCAGTGTGCACCCCAATGGCAGCCTCTGGAAGCAAGCCTCTTTTGAAAGAAATGCTGGTTCTAAATGCACAGTGAAAGGTACACCACTGGCTTCAGTCAGTCTGTCATTTACTAATGTACTGTTCCAAATTTAGGTGCAGGTTTGCACTGGGACTGCATATGCTATGGAATGCCACTTTGTCCAGCTCTGCGCCCAACTTCATTGTGCAGTGCAATGTGGGACAGTGCACCGTATTCAGAATGTAGCCACAGATGTCCACAGCAACCTAGTACTTCCTTAAGCTATAATTCCAACCTATTTACACTTCCTGAACTTGACAGCAGTCTAAAAGGCTAGAAAGTTTTGAGTGACTGCTGATGAAGGGGGCAGCAGTTACTCAGGGGTCTTTCTTAGATCCTCTGGGGCTCCCAGCAATGAACCTTTGTTTTAAATCAATCTGCTCAATTGGTCTGAATGTTGTTATAGCTTTATAGACCAGCTGTTCAGTCTATAACACCCAGTAACTGTCCTAGCACTATTTTCATATTCTTGTCAGAGGCAGTGCATACAGCTTGGGAAGAATGCAATTAACTAGCAGGATAAAGAATAAAAGAGGTCTATAAAGTTATAATAAATGAGGATGCTTAAGTCACTAAACTATCAGCCCCGCTCAAGACCTGCTTTCTTCCAGACTCGACATTTGCTTTAGAAAGTGATGGAAAATGAACATTGGATATCGAATTTACAGTGAGGGATACTGTAAGCTCCCAGTCAATGTCATAATGAATGAAACAAGACATGCCTATGGACAACACCCAGAATAAAACGGTTTGTGAAAAACAAAATAGAATTCCAGGCTCAACCCATAGATAAAGGTAATTCTGTAAAGCATACGAATCTGGATTAGATGTATGCTGCAACAAAATGAAGAGATTATGTTACTTACCCTGAAACCATCTGTTCTTGGCATATAGTGCTGTTGATTCACATGCTTTGCATAAGTTCGCTATCTAGTGTTGGGCTCGGATGATTACAAGTTGTTTTTGTTACAAGACGTCTTCTTCAAGTCACAAGGCTGTGTGACAACTCCTTCTGGAAATATTGTCATTGGTCATCAATGCAATCTTCAGATTGTTTTGCCTTGGGTAGGTGAGAATGTATGAATGCTGTGTACGTTAGCATTGAGATGTCCATGAGTTAGTATGAAATAAAGTGTATGAAATAAAGTGTATGAACTGCAACCTACACAAGAATTTGGGAGGAAGGGATGGTGCATGTGAATCTACAGCACTACATGCCAAGAAGAGATGCTTACAGGGTAACAAACCATCCATTTCAGGCATGTGTGCTGTAGATGCACATGCTTTGCATAGACTGTAAAGTAGGCCCTCTCCCTAGTTAGTGGTTAACCTGTTGGGGTTGCAGTTGTCTGAAAGAGACTAAAGTACCGCCTGACCAACATTGGCTAGTTGGCATGCAAATAAATCCACACAATGTTTTGTGAAGGTGTGTGGAGTAGACCATGTTGCTGCTTTGCAAATATCAGCAAAAGGAATGTTCTCTAAAAAAGCCATAGAAGCTTCAATTTTTCTAGTGGTGTGCGCTTTGGTGGAACGGGTAAAAGTCATTTAGCCTTTGCATAACATGTCAGTATGCATTTAACTATCCATCTTCTAATGCCCAATTTAGAAATTGCTTTTCCTAAACGACGAGGTGCAAAGGCAACAAACAGTTTGTTCGTTTTCCTAAATGATTTAGTTCTGTCAATGTAATACATTAATGCCATTTTTACATAAAAAGTGTGTAATGCCCTTTCTGCAACCGTGTCTGGTTGTGGGAAAAACACAAATAAATCAATTAACTGATTAATATGGAAACTACTTTTGGTAGGAATTTAGGGTTAGTTCTAAGCACTACCCTGTCCCTGAGTAGTTGAATGAACGGCTCTTCTAGGGTTAACGTCAGAATTTCACTTACTATTCTAAGAGAAGTAATAGCAATTAAAAAGGTAAGTTTCCATGAAAGCTATAGCAATTGACAAGAATGTAACGGGTCAAAGGAGGGCCAATTAATCTTGTTAGGACAATGTTTAAATTCCATGACGGAGCAGGTGGAAGTCTAGGAGGAATTCTTTTAAGTCTCTCCATGAAAGCTTTTATAACATAAAAATTTTGTTTGCGACAGAACGTAACAAATCGTTTCCATTTTGTTGCATAACATTGTCTTGTAGTTGGATAACGAGCCTCTTTAAGAATGTTCATACAGTCTTGAGGCAAATTTAAGTATCCAAACTCTAAAACTTCAGGAGCTGAATTGCAAGATTAATTTCTTTGGGATTGGGATGTCTTAATGTTCCATGGTTCTGCATGAGAAGGTCTGGGTTCAGGTGAAGCTTCTCGTGGGGGCAAGAGATAGTTCCAGGAGTGCTGAGAACCCTGGTCGTCAAGCTCATGTGGGAGCTATTAGTATTAGTATGTTTGCCTGAGTTACCAGACCACTAACGGAAGTAGTGGGAGAGGTTGAAAAGCGTATGCACATATCCCTGACTAGTTCATCCATAGAGCAATTGCCTTTGGATTGATGGCGGTGATATCTGCTTGTGAAGTGTGGGTAGTTTGCGTTTTCTTTTGTTGCAAACAAGTCTATCTGTGGGAATCCCCATTTGCGAAAGTATGGTTGAAGACCATTGGGGAGAATCTCCCATTCGTGGACTGGTTGTTGTGACCTGCTCAGAAAGTCTGCTAACAGGTTAATGCTTCGGTGTATTGTTAACTTGCATTTTTTTTTTAGCTTAGTGAGATCATTGGACGGAGTGCCCCCCCCTCAATTTTGTAAAGAATACATTGTGGTCATACTGTCTGTTCGAATAAGAACAACCTTGTGCTGTAGGTGAATTAGGAAGGCGTTGATCGCTAGATGGACAGCTTGCAGCTCTAGGTGATTGATATGGAGATTCTTGTGTTTGGAATCGCATAGTCCCTGCATTGCAAGGTTGCGGAGATGTGCTCCCCATCCTCTTAGGAATGCATCTGTTAGAATTTTTTGTGGACCTGGGTCATGAAAAGGCCGCCCTTTGGACAGATTTTGTAGATTTCACCACTGCAGAGATTGATAAGTGCAGCTGTTTACCAACACTAGATTGTGAAGTTGACCCAGTGACTGAGTCCATTGCTAAAAGAGACATTCTTGTAGAGGTCTCATATTTAGTCTGGCATGTGGGACTATGTAAATACAAGATGCCATCATGCCTAGAAGTCTGAGAAATGTTTTGGCTGGAATGAGAGTTCCTGTTTAAAATTGTTGGATTAATGCTAGCATATTGTGTATTCTCTCTGTGTTTGGGGATGCTAACGCTAGATTTATGTTGAGCATGGCCCCTAGAAACACTTGAGGAGCTGGCTATAGATGAGATTTTTTGTAGGTCAACGTTGAGTCCTAGTTGATGCAGTGAATCTAGGGTCTTTTTAGTGTTTTGTTTGCAAAGTGTGAATGTGTTTGCTTTGATTAGCCAGTTGTCTAGATAAGGGAAGACATGAATGCTTTCTCTGCGCAGATGTGCTGCTACAACTGCTAAACATTTTGTGAATACTCTCGGTGCTGTAGTGATCCCGAAGGGAAGAACTTTTAACTGATAACGTTTTCCCTGAAATTGAAATCTGAGGCATTTTCTCTGTGCAGGATGAATTGGTATATGGAAATAGGCGTCCTTTAGATCTAAGGTCGTCATGAAGTCCCCATTTTGTAGTAAAGGGATGATCTTCTGAAGAGTGACCATGTGGAAATGTTCTGATATTATGTAATAATTTAGTGGTCTGAGGTCTAGAATGGGCATGAGAGATCCATCCTTTTTGGGAATAAGGAAGTATAGTGAATATACACCTGTGCCATAAAATTGAGGTTTAACTGATTCTATTGCTCCTTTTTGCAACAGAGCTGTTATGTCTTGTTGCAGAAGGATTTGATGCTGCATGGATAGTTTGTGTTTACGAGGTGGAATATTTGGAGGTATTGTTATAAGCTTCAGACATTAACCATGTTGGATAATGTCCAAGAACCATTGGTCGGTTGTAACTGAATTCCAATTTTGGATAAATTGTTGAAGACTACCCCCAACTGGTGTTTGATGTTGTGGGGGTAAGGTAAAGGAGTAATTGTTTAGTATTGGTATTTGAGGAACGAGTATGGTTTCTTCTTCCTCTTCCTTTAAAAGTGTTAACTCACAAGCGACAACACTAAGCGCATCTTGCATCTGATCGAAAAGGCGTCTCATACGCAAGGAGAATACATGCTCTTGGCCATCGACGCAGAGAAGGCCTTCGACAGAGTGCACTGGCCGTACCTCGAGATGGTTCTGGAGAGCGCTGGGTTTGGGGAGAAGCTGCGTACCAGGATCTTAAACTGCTATCGCTCCCCCATGGCGACGGTCAGGGTGAATGGCTACACTTCCTCCCGCTTCCCCATTGGGAGGGGTACTAGACAGGGGTGCCCCCTGTCACCCCTTCTGTTCGCGCTCTATATGGAGCCCCTGGCTCTACGAGTGCGGCGCCATCCCCTCATCACAGGGATTAAATTTGGAGGCGACATCCATACCATTAGTCTCTACGCGGATGATATACTGCTCTCCCTGTCCGATCCAATACCGGCCCTGCGCGCTCTCTTCATCGAACTGTACGGCTTTGCGCGGGGGTCGGGGTTCAAAATCAATCTAGAGAAATCCATTGCACTTAACGTCTCCCTCTCCCCGCAGACCCTGGCCTATATCCAGGAAGAACACACCCTGAGTTGGGCAGCCGCCTCGATTCCCTATCTAGGCATTCACCTAGCCCCAACCCTCCAGGCCACCGCGGACATTAATTACTCTGATCTCCGCTCCCGCATTCGTACGGAACTGCGCAGATGGAGAACTTCTACACTCTCTTGGCTGGGCAGGATTGCGGCCATCAAGATGACGGTCCTCCCACAGATCTTATACCTCTTCCAAACTCTCCCCCTCCGCCCACCGCCCGGCTGGATCCAACAGACTCAGGCGGACCTAGCGCGCTTTATCTGGCATGGCCGTAAACCCCGATTTCGACATGCAGTAGCGATTCTCCCGCCGGAACGGGGGGGGGGTAGGGGTACCCGACCTTCAACTATACTATCATGCTTCTCAGCTTAGATACTTAGTGGAATGGCACCAATTGGAATCGGAGAAACACTGGCTGTTCCAAGACCAAGCGGTGGCGGCCAGACCTCTGCAGGGCATGCCCTTCCTTCGTAAACAGCATAGACCACCTAATCTCTACGCTTCCTACATCACAAGCACGGTGCTGGAATCCTGGGATCGCACTAACCTTGCCCACCGCCTGACCTCCTTCCCGTCACCGCTCACCCCGTTACTTGATAACCCAGAGTTTCGTCCTGGTGCGGACGCCCAGGCCTTTCGCGCCTGGCGCTCCTCGTCTTGTAGGTCCTTGGGTTATCTTTTCGATTTTGATGGCATAATCACATTTCAGCAGCTCAAGGAACACTACGGCCTCCCGGAATCAGAGCGCCTGCCGTATTTACAAGTCAGACACTGGGCACTCCACCAACAGGTCAGGCCCCAGGCGCAGCGTCTCCTGACCCCTTATGAGAAATGGCTAATGACACGCACATCCAATAAGAAAATCATTTCTGACCTCTACAAAATGCTTCTGGACTCCACCGCACACACATATAACGCAGGCCGGGCTCGGTGGGAAAGGGACCTGGGCAGATCCTTAAGCCACAAGGAATGGGACGGTATCTACCATAGAGCGCGGCACTCTGCATACCACATGGGTCTCACGGAGACTCTGACTAAAATTGCCACTTACTGGTGTTACACGCCTGAGCGCCTGCATCGCTTTGACCCTCGCCGGAGTGCGCTGTGCTGGAGGGACTGTGGAGAAGTGGGCACCCTCGAACACGTCCTCTGGAGCTGTACCTGTATACAACCATACTGGTCCCAGGTTTTGGATGAAATTGACCTGCACTTTGAGACAGAGCTACCGCACTTCCCCGCGTATATTCTTCTGGGCTTGCCCAACCCGCTGACATACCCACTCAAATCCCGGAGGGGCAGGCTGATTGCCATCGCCTTAGGCGCAGCGACACAAAACATACTGATACACTGGCGTTCAGCCCAGCTCCCGACACACTCTGGATGGCTCCAGAGACTCTGGGGAGTGTTGGGTATGGAGAAACTGACACTCACTTTAGCTGGTAGGGGATCCGAGTTCCCAGAGTTATGGAGGCCCTTCCTCACCCTACTGGTGTCTGAATTCCATGAGCTGACCTGTCCCCGTTATCTGCAGTTACTGCGCCTGGCAGACACGCAGATCCCAAACGCCACTTCCCAGGGTCGCCGCGGGCGGCGGCGTTGACCCTTCAGAGGCTGCCTTCACTTGACCAGTTCACGCGGACGAGGGAAAGGGAGGGGGGAGGGATCATTGGGGTTTGTGTGATTTTACTATTTTCATATTTTTTGGCCCGGTTTGTGTCTAATGCCCGTAGTTTTGCTCAGCTTGGCAACCCAGTTGCCTCGTTGGTATTGCGCCTCTGGAATTGAGGGTGTTGTTGTTCACTGTTTGCTTGAAATCAATAAACAGATTTAAACCATAAAAGTGTTACCTCTATAAGTACCTCTGTAGGTTTTGGTTTTTGAGGTTTGTCCTCTAGTTTTATATTGTAAACCAGAGGTATCTGTGGAAGCTGTCCTTGCCCCTTGTTTGAAATTGGGCCAACGAGCAGAAACTCTATAGATGTTAGTTTCTAAACCTCTGATCGATTTCACTACCTCAGTCTACATTTTCATTTTCTCAAGGACTGTGTCCACCTGAGGGCCAAAGAGATGTTCCGTGTCAAATGGGAGAATTAATACAGTTTGTTGTACCTCAAGTTTGAAACCGGACACCCTTAACCATGCATGTCTTCTTATTAGGACACAGTTACTTATTCTACTAGCAGCAGTGTTGGTGGCATCTAATGCACACTTAATAGAATTGCTGCTGATAAGTTTGCCTTCATTGACAATCTCTTGACCTCTTTTCTGTGGTCCCCTAGGAGGTGTTGGAAAAGTCCCTCCATTTCGTCCCCATGGGCCCTCTCATATCTTGCTAGTAATGCTCGACTATATGCCAATGATTTGTTGCTTGTGCCGCAACTCCTTTACCAGAGGCATCCATAAGTTTGGATTCTTTTTCTGCTCTGGCGGTGGTGCTGGTGCTTCTCCAGTTGTTTGGGAGATAGCCCTTTTTCTAGCATTGGATACCACTGAAGAATCATGAGTTTGACCTATAATAACAAGCATTAAAAATGCAATAGGTCTCGCCTTTGATTAAGTTAAAGCCATTTGCTTTGTTATACAATACCATTAGCAGAGCAATGGCTTTAACTTAATCAAAGGCAAGACCTATTGCATTTTCAATGCTTGTTTAGCAAGCTTCCCAATTACGGAATCCAGAGCAAGGTAAAATAGAGGCTCCAAAAAGTGGAAAATCACCCCCAGTGGAAGTCTTTGTTTATAATGTTCATGTATTGGCAGGGCGAAATGCTCATCGGCGCGGCCTCAATGTTGAATCTGAAGCAAATTCAGCATTTCGAAGCTACCTTATGGCGGCAGGCCTTGCTCACATTTGAATCAGTCTATTGCTATGAATGGCCAATGCACAGATTGGTCTCCCTGACAGCCATCATGCGTGTGGGGCATCTCAGTGCATGGCACCCACCCTTGTAAAGTAGGTCAAAGAGGACCCCTCTCTACGGGATATACTTCTACCACTGACCTTTGTAGAGATATTGTGCTGCCATTCATGTGGCGAATAAAGTAGAAATGTCTGGGAGGGAGACTTAGCAATTGTTTGGCCTTTTTTGCACTCACTCAGGGAGAAAATGATTGATTTAGTAAAAAGACATCGATAACAGCTGCAAGTGAATAGTGATACTGCTGAAGTTTACAGATGCTCTGCAAGTTTCCAGCACTGGTCCTTAAGGTGGGCTAAGGAATGTTAAGACAGCACACTGCACGTCACTGCACGTGCTATCACGGGTAAACCAGCTCAGGCACATGCGGCAACAAGCACCTCGGGCTGTCAACTTTAGAGTGCATCCCACTCCAGTCAAGATCGCTTCAAACAGATGGCTGGCACATTTGGTCAACATAGGGGATTATATACAAATAAACTATATATGCGAGGTGTACAAGGAGAGAATATGCAATGGACACCGTTGTTTCAGATGCTTTTCATGCTGTTTTTTCCTGATAGACTGCACAGAAACACAATAAAAGTTAGTGCACTGGGGAAGACTTAACAATAAAGAGAATTTTAAGCTCATGTTCCTTTCTGTAGGAATTAACAGAGTCGATGGCGCTCTTAATTAGAAGTAAAAGAAAGCTGCAAGGTTTTCCGTGTACAACAGCTTGCTGTCGCTTTTAGCGACAGGCCCTTATAGGTGTCCAATAACAAATATAATATGCCTTTGCTACATCACGCTGGGCTTTACCACTGAATTCACAATGTACCTTTAAGGCATTTCCCAAATCAATCTGTACACAATTTCTTATATTGAAAGGATGACGGGCTGCGAAGACTACACGGCTCTTAGCAGCGGGTGCATTAACTCGAGGAACTATACCCTTTTTTTTTTTAAACTGTCAAAAACAGGTTTATAAAGTATTGATATCAAAGAATGCAACTCCGAATTACAAATGCGCGTCCAGCGATACAGTGCACTACAAAAAATTATGTTAACTGCCCTAACACTATAGTTACATATATATTCACTCCGGAGTGAGATGGGAGAGCTCAGGGTGCATAATCGTAACCATTCGAACGTTTTCTCTAAACGTGTGTTTTGGCATTTTGTGATAGAAGGTTAACCGCATCCGTTTGCCTGGGAGCCTATAGGGCCAATGCTACCTCGGAGACAGCATTTCAGGTGTTTATATGCCTGTAAGTAGCACAAAGCAGCCTCCTGAGAGAGTCAGTGCGCTACAAAGAAATAGTCTAACACTTGAAGGATACAGGACACGTGAAACTTAATATGGCATGCATCAAAAGCAGACAAGATAGCCTACACAACATAAGACAGATTTAGAGGGCCCGAAGTTCAAGTATAGTTCACAAACGTTTCAGCTGGATATGCAATAGTGTTAGCTATTCATATAGCGACCAGAAGCCCATCTGGTTGTGATGTATTCTGACCTTGCAGAAACTTTCTGCCATCAACGGTACAGATCCTCTGTGATGCTTTGGCATGTGAGCCCCAGACAAGAACGTCTGTGGGAAGGGCCGATCCGTTTCCGCGCTGGGTACGACCCCTCCACAGAGGGAACCAAAGAGCAGCGTTAATGTTTACAAATTGTTCAACAGAGTCTAGTGTTGGAGAGCCACGGATACAGGTCTTTGGAAGTAGAGCGCGAGCGTCCGTCCACCAGGATACCCGGAAATGGCGGTGCAGCACCCCCACGCTGCACAGCACAGAAACTCGGAAACATCCTCCCATTGCTTGTCACACTGCGGCCCAGATTCCCACTTTCTCTTAGCCTCGCCACAAAAGAGAAGCACTCAATAGTTCCTCAATCGGAAGAGCTAAAAATATTGTGCGCCGTCTGTGACCAAAGCACATGTCCTGATGAATGCAGGACAAGTGATAGTAGGCTCCTGCCGGTGTGGTGGTGGCGGGAGGCTGCACACGAGCAGTTATAGTAGATGAGGGTCCTGATTAACCGTTATCCTCGGCCACATACACGTTCTGACGCGGTCCCGGTAAAACATCCGTCCCTAAAGGCTCCCACGTGTTTCACATTAGGGCCACCCGGGGCCCTGGCCGCAGACATTAAGGCTCCTGATACGGTTGCATGATTATATTTTCAGGATGGCACATTGTGCTAGTACTAGACTAATCTTTACATTTTTGCTGCAAGAAATATAGAATTATAGATGGGCGACAGTGAATTACTGAAAGGTTCTGAGTGATGCGAGTTCTGAGTGACAAGAGGGAGAAAAGAGCCAGACATGTGAAAGAGTCGAGCTGGAGGTGGATGAAAACATTATGTGAATGAGGTGCACTCACCCATGACGCTCTCCCTCACCTCAGACCGTTCCTGGCTCGAGCCCGGAGGTCTGCAACCTGTCACAGCGATCACAAACCTGCGCCGCCACCTTGCGGTTGCCATGGAGACGCGGCACGGCACTTTCCCGAGCGCCGTGGTAACGATGGAGTAAGGAAGGGGACTGGTTCAGAAGAGAAGTGTTGAAGAGGCGGGGCTTGCACTTAAACTACGTCAGGAAGTAGAAGCGACATATGCGTGATAAGATATGGTGGCTCTAATGATGGGCTTACGTTTCGTGGCTCAGGGAAAAGGGTGGCGGTGAAGGTTTCGCCCCCAGCCGTGCACGGATAGAATGTGGCTCTTCACACCATCTTATAGACGGGGCCACTGGAATTATACAATTATGCGTCTGTGACGATTTTCGCATAATGATATAGATTAGCTGCATTTGCCTTTTTATTGGTGAAAATTTTGATTGTCTAAAAGGGAGCAGGCGTTACTTTAATCACGTGGCATTACAGAAAATGAAAATAATACATGTGGATCACATGTGTTACATACAGTATCATAATAACAATACTGGTACCATCTTAATATCTATATCCACACGTTTCTGCAACCCCTTATCTGTATTCTCCTAGTCCAACAGTAGTGCGGTACCGCAAAGTCAGCCGCGTGTTTACTTTCGCATCGCACTTTCACTTTAAGCGCGATGCGAAAGTAAACACACGGCTGACTTTGCCAAAGCTGAGAGAGAGAAAAAGAAGTGCTTAGGGAGTAAATGAAGAGGAGAGTGTCACGCCAAAAGGAGACAAGGCAACAAAAGGGACTAAGAAGCCTCCTTTACAATGAGAAGCCAGGGTTTTGCATGCAAGAAGACGCTGGCCAATTAAAAAGATGGGCGGGGCTTCAACTCTGCCTCCGAGACCTTCGAAATCTGTATTGATTCCAAGAAGCTCACGAATGCTGAGAGTAACGCATGCGCTGCTTTCGACAGCCGAGACCTAAAAATGGGGTCTGATGGTGGTGGTTTGCATATTTTAATCAATGCGAGGAGTAATTATTCTCGCTTTGATAGGTTGTTAAAAATGTCATCTGCATGAAGTGTCATACCCTTTAGAAGTGGTAAGTATTGTGCCCGTCTCTGTGTAGTAGACAAAGTCTCACAGAGGAAATCCTCTTCTTTTGAGTCCTTATATAATGGCACCTAATGAAAAGAGGCTGCTCTGGCTATGAGATCATGATAAGCTGATGTATCAGGTGGTGATGGATGGCTAGGATATAAATCAGTGTCAACATGAGGGTCAATATAATAATCTTCCCAAGGATCCCCTAGTTGTGTGCCATCTGGGATGTCCGGATTCTCCTCCATTGTTGACTGAGGAGACCTGTTACCTGCCTCAGATAATTGTGCCGAGTGAGGTGGTGGAGTGGGAGGTGGAGGTGTGGATTATGGTACAGGTGAAGCAGGAATGGGAATGTGCAATGGACTAGCTGCAGCATCCATCCTTTTCTTCTTTAGGCGTTGAACAGGAATGTCCAAAGCCTCCCCAAAACTCGACTGCTTCTAAGGAGTATGTAGTTTTGGTGGCTGTACCAGAATTGTCTTTGTTCCATGATGAATTTGAAGTGTTTTCTGTTTCCGATCAAGCTTTTGGTGTAATTGCGTGAGCATTGGCTCTGGAGGAGATTTTGGACCGAAAACCAAACATTTCGGTGGTGGAAGCTTTGTCTTTGATGGAGGAAGGTTCGATTCCAAAAGAACAAGTATTTTTTTGGGTGCAGACACTGAAGAGTGAGGTGTTCTGGTCTCAGATGGAAGGGATAGAGAGTCCCTAGCTATATGGAAGGGATAGAGAGTCCCTTGCTATAGGCTGAACTTTCGGAGCCGAGCCGAACGGCGAGGCTTCAGATTCATGTTTTCAATGTATGCCGTGTGCAGTGGCAGCCACTGAGCAGTTTTCTCGGTAGAAGCTGAGGATTTGGTTTTCGGAGCGGGGGTAGAAGTACTCATAGTACATTGTTTTTGTGCTAGCTGAAGAGCATCAGAGACTTCTTGTCGACCGAAGAGGTCAGGGACATCGTCCAGTTGTTTACGCTGCATTTCTTATCGTCTAGCCCTTCGATCTCGAAGAGTCTTTAGACCGAAAAGATTTACAGGCTTGACAGGTGTATTCTCAATGTTCGGGCGAGAGACATAAGTTGCAAACAGGATGTTGGTCCGTGTGAGGGTATTTGGAGTGGCACTTCTGACAGAAACAGGATGGACTACAGACTGCGTTCCATTAGCAGGTCAATCTCGATCTTTTTAGAAACGTTGAAGTTTTGCCCGCTACGAAAGTCTATCATGAAATGTATACTATGCCGATCGAGACAATACTGTTGAGATATATAGCAGACCGAAGGGAGACCAAAAGGAGACTCAAACCAGAGCACGAGATACTACATCCAAACTCGTCGGCAGAGAAAAACCTGAAGATGGTGAGGACTATGTGCAGTATTCCCAAGAGGAGGAGTCACACTGCCTCGTGACTGGAAGAAAACTTCTTGGAACAAACAACTTGTAATCATTAAAGCACAACACTAGATGGCAGACTTATGCAAAGCATGTGTATCTACAGCACACATGCATCAAATAAAATGTTTAATACCAGAGTAAATTTGATTTTAGAAAAAACATACCATCAGTTAATCAGTGGCATATCACCACACTAGTAAACATGGAAATGGACATACACAAATCCATAAACGAAAATCTATGCACCTACATGGATGCCACAGGACTCCCATCCTAGAATGCATTCTTATTTGTGCAGGCCTGAATATAATCGTATATTTGCATGCGTTTCAAATTGGGGATGTCCATAACCATACCTTCACACTGAAAAGAACTGCATTTCCTGGTAAATGCTTGTATTCATACATACAAGTGCATAACACAATCCACATACATGCAAAAAAAGTACTGAACCCTTCCCCCTAAAAAGATGTCTCTGTTAGCTTCTATACCCTACCTGGATACAAGCAGAAGGTCGTAAGAAGTATTGCAGCTTTTCTAAGATTTCTTTCTGTAGTATATCCCACGGAACAGCTCTTTCGAGGTGCAGCACAAAGGGCTGTCCAAACCTAATAAAATGTGGTATACGTTAATAACAGAAACCTGTATAGTTGGTAGGATGTGGCACCCTTGCATCCTGGTAGCACTATTCATAACCCCTGATTTTAGTCCCAGATGAAGACTGTCCACCCCCATTCTAAGCAAAACTGCAATGTCCACCACTCACTACTACATACCTGACCCAGAAAACTTGAATTA
Organism: Triturus cristatus; assembly: GCF_964204655.1. Classification (NCBI taxonomy): domain Eukaryota; kingdom Metazoa; phylum Chordata; class Amphibia; order Caudata; family Salamandridae; genus Triturus; species Triturus cristatus. The sequence continues at coordinate 1,145,459,019 of NC_140593.1, read as the reverse complement.
TTTGCATGAGATTAACACAAAATATCGAAATGAAGTTATCTATAGCACCGGTGCTTACCTTTTTCCCTGCTGCCCGGTGCAGGCTCGGTTACATACGAGGATCACTATTTTCTCACCAGTTGATGACCTTTTGGAGCCCAGCTCCAGCCGACCTGATTTCCCGGTGCCCTGCCTGTAGGAAGAGCGATAATACTCTGATCCTGGTAGTAGAATGCTTGGGTTGTTATTCACACAGGTTCCTGCATTTTGAAAAAATATTGAGTTTTTATCAATGTATTTGAAGTTTAGTTTAATTATCAATAGTAAAGAGATGGAAAATACATGCACTGACTGCCCAATGAGAAACTTGGTTAATCCAAACAGGGAATTGAGCACCTTAAATTCGAACCCAAAGGAGGAGCCAAGCAGAGCAATGCCATTCAAGGAGCATAACACATCTGTTCTCATCCCTCCACAAGGAGGAGTGGATCTGAGCAATTTTCCAACAAAATTAACAAAGATAAAGCTACTTGTTAAAAAAAAAAAAAAAAAAGATGGCACCAATCTTTTAGAACAAAACTCAGACTATTTTTTCAATGAAGAGGAAAACACATCACATCCACCCTTCAAAAGAGGAGCATTAATCCAGAGCTCTCTGCCCACAAGGAGTACATCAAAACCATACTTCAAGGAAGAGAGAACTCTATCAAAGCCATTGACCAACAAAAAAGTAAGTCATCAACAAATAGAAAAGTGCATCAAAGCCATGCTTCAACAAGCAGCAGAGCATGCCACAGCCATTATTCTACAACTAGGAGTGCACAAAAGCCATTCGTCAGCAAAGACCTAACAGTGCCAGAAATGTCATGTACAACCATAGTGCAGAGACATTCTTCTATAACAAGAGGGCACCAAAGCCATTCTTTCACAAAGTGCCATTCTTAGGGACTCAGTCATTCATCAACAAAACATTGGCCACTGTCTACCAAGCACAGAAGCGAGCCGAGTTAGAAACATTCTCCGATAAAGGGCAAAGTGTATCCGGTTCATTCTTGATAGAAAGTAGATGCAAGTCATACTGCAGTAAAAATACATTTATCAGAGCCATTCTTCGAAAAAAATCAGTCCACAAGACCCGTTCCTAAACAAAGATTATATGGGAGCCATTCTACTGAAAATAGGAGAGCTCATTAGAGACATCCATTTACAAAGTGAGATGCATCACTGACATCCTTCAACAAAGAGGAGAAAGCATCAGTGCCATACTTCAAACAAAATCAGAGGTCATCAAAGCCCTTCTTCCAAGAGGACAATACTTCAGAGCAAACATTTTTCAAAGAAGAGGGAAGCACATTAGAACTACTCTTCAACAGTACATGATTTCAAAGCCATTCTTCTACAAAGAGGCAAGCACATTAGATCTGACAACTAACAATTAAAAACACACCAAATCTAACCTTCCACAAAGAGCAATGCTCCTTGGAGCCAGTTGCGTCACTCTTCAAGACATGCTGGAGCTATCAGTCATTCTTTTTACAATGAGAGGAGTGCCTTTCGCAAAGGCAGGATACTTGCCTTAGTCATTCTGAGAGGAAAGCCGGTCAGATACATTTTAGGACCAAGAACCATTTGTCCACACACAGCAGAGTCCCTCAGAGTCATTCCCCAAAGCATAGGATTAAAGCCACACTTCACTATGGTGCATTTCCCCATTAGCCATTCTTCAACACAGAAAAAATTGTAGCAGCCATTGTTTCAACAAAGACAAACCATTCATGGACAAAGAAAACATTTCATGCCAAAGGGGTTACGCATATTAGAGACAGTCTTCAACAAAGGGAGCCCTTTTTTTAAATTCAGAGATGAAAGTGCATCAGTCACAGTGCAACAAAGAGTGGAGTGCACCAGAAACCTTCAATAACAAATAGTGGAAGCTGTCAAACACTTCGCACATCAAACAGCAAACAGCATTCAAAGAGTAGTACACATCAGAGGCATTGGTTTACAGTGGCAAGCACAAACGAACTATAATCAAAGAGGAAAAAGGGCATCAGGGCCATTCTCGAGCAAAAAAAAAAAGCATATTAGATCCATTCATTAATAATCATTTGTTCTCAAACAACAGGACATATCGGGGTCCTTCTTTTATAAAACAGCAAGTGTCTTTAGTGCCATTCTTCAACAAAGAGAATGCACATCAGAGTCATTCAGCAAACAGAGAGCAGGCAAATCCATTCTCAACGCAAGTAAATGAGTATTTCCGCAAACTGTAAAAAGAAACTTCAGAGCAATTCTAGAAAAGGGAATGTATTTCACAGCCACTGCTCAACCAACAGCAGAACATGTCAGTCATTCCTTGAGTAAAAGCAAAGCACATAAGTCATTCCTCAAAATAGAGCTAAAAGTGCTGAATCCATTCCCTGAGCAGGAGCAGAACGCATCAGATGCCTTCTTTGATGAGGAGCAGAGTGAGTTGGAGTCATTCATTGAAGAGGTGCAGAGCACGTCCGAGTTGTTCCCTGATGAGGAACACAGCAGGTCAGACCCATCCACCAAAAATGAGCCATGCTTTTTAGATCAATTCCCCAACAAGTAGAGAGTAAACTCAGTTGTCAAATTCTGGAAAACACTCGGAACTACTCCATAACTAACAAAGATTAAGCTACCAAACGCAACTGAAAATATGATCTATACAAAAAATGGAAACAAAATTAAACTAAGCACATAATGTACATTTTCTGCTAAAGCACAAAAGCCATTATCTAACTCTAAAGAGAGCAAGACAGGTGTTCTTTTTTTGAAAAGCAGAATGTGTCAGTGGCCATCCTTTCTAGTAGGTTGAGGAGGCCGCTGGCATTTATCGGAAAACACAAGAATGTTGGGATGATCCAAATAACTCTAAAAGCTCCCACCCCTTTCAGATAGAGAATCAAATCTGTAGAGAGTGGGGTGCTAATAACATGTGCTACTCCTGTATTAGGTAGCATCTTTAAAAGTGAAAAGTGAACATAACCACACTGTTTGAATAATGAAATATGTTCAGAGCTGCAGATGTTACAGGATTTTTATAAAAAAAAACAGGTCTGTCATTCTTAGAGGGCCAGCAGACTTTATTCAATTTTTTTACATGAGGGATTGTGCAGCATTAGAAGGTTTGCCCATTGCTTTGATCGGTCTCCGAAGTTCAATAATGTTAAGCTAATCAAGGGATAAGCATGAATTGGATTCCATATCCAGCGAGGATGTCTACAGGCTTTTCCACATTATGCCAAATTAACTTTTCAGGGTGCCTTGATAAGCGTGGAAAAACACATAGAATGTTACAGTGTGGAAAGTTTAATTATGTGTAAATCAATGGTAATTGCTCATCAGCACAAAAAGTAGTGGCAGAACAGAAAACATGTTTTGCATACAAAACACTTAATAATTTGATTGCGCTCAGTGCTCAAGTGATCACACCGCGAGTAAAGATTAAACAAACATTGACTAAAAGGCCTGCCTCATGAATGGAAGTGCCTTTTGTGTCACTGAAGGGTTTGGGCACTCTGTAAGTCACCATACATGCACTCTGTGACTTATCTATTCATTCATCCTTCACTCATTCCTGCATTCACCCTATGACACACCCTTAATAAAACACACAAACTCGAGGACAAATGCCAGATAAGTTAAAAAAAATACAAGCAGAAAAAAAAACATGTTTATGTTAAAAGATGGCGGCATATGTTTGCAATAACAAAATTCCAAATAGCAGCAGGTGTCCATCTTGCAAAGGGATTGTAAATAGTTGTTTTAATTTTCCAGCATGGCTACCCCATTTAGAACCTGTTGGCCAGCTCTGAATGATAAAACAATGATAGACTATGGACAACAACATTCTATAGTAGTCTACTGAGTTAGAGGAAGTGGCCATATAGGATGTGGAGCGCTGCAGATGAAGTGAGCGACAAGCAAGCAACTGTTTAGCATTGCCTGGAGAGCTATGGTCCGAGTGTCATTTACACAATGCCTCCATCCATGAAACCAAACTACATGGAGTAATAGTTCAGTCCACATCCGTCATTGGCTCTATTGCCCTTTGAATGACTGCATTTTCAGATCACGTCTACATCCACCAGAAAATTAATGTGCTGCAGAATTATGGCTGGATGGCCAGTCCTTTAGTTTTAAATGTTTTCCTTTGATAGAACCCCTTTCATTTTTTACTTCTCTTTTTATTTTAATGTTTTAAAATGGGGTAATGGGGCAGCAATGCTCATGACTGCCCTCCTCCCATCTATGCTGCTGCTAGAGAAAAAAATACACTGTAAATTATCAAGTTATCTAAGACACTATAAAAGTATTACAATGAAGTGTATGCCCTTGAAAGTTCAAGGTCAGGCGTCTGAATAGATCAACAGAATATTGACAGCTGCGTGGATGTGAAGCACTTTGTGGAAGTATTCAACTTCTGCCTGATCAAAATGAGTACTCATAGCTACCAAAATGTGGGAGGAACTAAAGCCCCTCTCTGTAGTGTTTAAAGACTGCTGAAAGCACTTTTTAGGTTATTCATATTCGGTCAGGTGACGGTACCATGGGTGTATTAAAACAATATGACTTTGCTGTTTACACTTGTTGAATTACATATATCTAGACAACTAAAAAATGCTATTTAGAGTGTTTCAATTACAACAATCATTGATTGCATCTTGACTAAAGATGTGTCGAAAGTTAAGACATGCATTGGTAGTTGAAAAAATAGAGATCTGACCGTGCCAAGAAGACGAGTTACTTATATGCTGTACTGGAAAAACTCTTGCACACTGAGCAGGATCATAAAGTATTAAATGCTTTGTATGCAAAAAATAATTATGCCTGTGTCACTACTTTTCTGCTCATGAGTAATTACCACAGATTTGCACACAACTGATCTTTTCACACTGAACCGTTTTTCTATATAGGTTTGATTGCCCCTGGTTTCAGATGGTTTCGGGGCAGCCCCCTTTTTATAATTACTACTTGATATGGATGGATCTTTTTAGATTTATAAACTCGGTGATTCAATTTTAGATAGCCCGCTATTTTGCTTATAGTTTTTTTAGGGTGCACAATATAGGGAAAAACAGTGTTGTGTTGTAGATCTTTATATCATTATGGGAACCTTGAAATGTAAAGGAAGGCAGACCTGTGAAAGGAGATGTCTTTACAATCACATGGTCTTCAAATGGTAAATGGGCATGTTTTTCAAAACAATTTCTTTTTTTTTTTTGTATGCCCACAATATACTTTTGATATTTGGTAAGGTATTGTCAAACTCTTGCCCCTTTCCCATTCACAAGTTTTCATTGAACTTTATTGGCTATCTGAAGCACTTGTAGTGCAAGTTTTTAAGGGCAGGGCAATGGCCCAAGTCATGCACTCGTACTATTCTGGATGTGAGATTATGGGAAGTCGTAGGAGACAAATCCACAAATACATGAACAATTTTATCCTATATGGCAAAACATGTTTCATATCTTGCAAAGGGCAGCAATACAATACTGAGGAATACCATGCCTTCTTTTGAAAGGGCGATATTACAGCTCCAATACCAGTAGACCTTTCAGCTGCACGAGGTATAGGCAACCATGATACTTGTAAGAAAGTGTATTGTTATTGAGGGGTTGGGGGGAGGTTCAAGTGTCCACCCCAAAGAATATGGGAACTACCTGTGAAGTGTAACACAAACAAATTAATAAACCTGGGCTCAATCCCTGGTAATATGACACAAGGCTATCAGGCTCAAATCAAAGCACTATGTAAAGTATTTAAGCAATGCATACGAAGTAGAAAAAGTCACAGAACATAAAATCCACAGCCAATTGTAAAATGAATAGAAACATTTGATGACTAAAGTAAGACCAAAATGACAAATATCTAATAACGGGAACCAGAAATATTAATTTTTAGCCTTTCAAGGTAAAATAGCATCAAAAAGTACAACATGTCAATGATCATCTACAAGAACCTAGGTGCGAATTGAGGTCGATTGCTCTGAAATTGAATCCAACTTTGTGGAATTGTCGACTGCTGGTCCAGTACTTTTCACAGTAGCTCCCATCTTGAAAAAACGTTTTTAAAAATGTCCATACTTTTTCCAGGTGCCCTAGCAATCACAGCATGATGCATTTAAGCCCCCCTAGGATCTCAGGGGTGTACCTAGAAACTCAAGGCACCAGGCAGAGGCCACCAGCAAAGTCCAATCCAAGTTCCAGTTGCAAACGGCCAGCTGGAATTGTAGGGAACATGCTTCTTGCAGCTTTTTTGTGTCCCTGTAGCCACACAAGAGATTGGCAAACTGCCCGTGGAGTTCACGTCTTTGCCCTTGGCTCAAGGAGGAGCAGGTCTCAGACAGCAGATCCAATCCTCTTCTGTTCTTCACAGGTCCAGAAAGTGTTTTGATGGGGTGCCACCTTTAATTCTGGAACTAGCTGGTTGGTGGGGATCACACCTAGGCACTTGCTAGCAAATGGGGTAAATATTACTAGGAGCAACCCTACCCACTTTTTCAGTAGCTTTTTTCAGTAGCTCCTGTCAGCCTTACTGTAAACAGGCCTATAAATGCCACATGCCAGCACATTTTCAAGATGGCGAAATACTTCAGCCACGCTACACTTGGACCCCGAGGGTTGTGCGGGGTGTATGAGAGTGCTCTATGGTAATCCCCAGTGTCCTCTCACATCTAGCACTAAACTCCAGTTAGAAGCAGGCCCTGTATTCACAATAAACTAGTAGACACAAGTCTTGTAAGACAAAGGTAAAGTCCTAAAGCACCCAGAAAAGGGATACACAAGAATCGTCCTGGCTCTCCCTTTCAAGCATGCCAATGTGTTGCAGGTGGCTCAGACAGACCGGTACAGTAGGATTTGACACTGGTGTCCAAAGGATGCCTACAGCCCCTACCCTGTATATACTGCCGAGCCCAGAGTCGTCATCTCTGCCCATTTAAGTCAACATGGTGTTTAACTCCTAGGAGGAATTTCAGACCAAGTATTAGGCTGGACAGCTAATGCAAATTAACCTCCAGCAGCTTCAGACAGATTAAAGGTAACTTTGTAAAAGGTCTCAGATATTTATAAAACAGTCTGACTTTACCATTAGATTGGATTTTAATTAAAACAGTCTTTGAATGGATTCTGTAGCAGTACAGGTCAAACGTTGTAGATTAAAGTGCATAATCTATCATCTGACTTTTCCTTTGTGCCAGCTACAGCCTGGCATGTGACAATGTCGGTTAAGCCATAGCCACTGGAATTACATGCTACTTCTTATGTCACACACGTTCCACTCTTAATTATGCACCTCACTTACACCTTGTGGGCTGCAAGATGCTCTTAGGCAGGACTTATTTAACATTAAAAATCTGGCTTTCTTACCTGCAAAAGGGTGATTTTTACAGTTCTTTGCAGCAGAGTACAGCAGCTGCTGTCAGGCTACACAGGGTAGGCCTGAAGCTATGTTTTCACTGCCACTGTAGTGGATCGCGCGATAGTTGCTGCAGCCCACAAACAGCATTTACCTTTCCAGGCCACGGATGGAATTTTACACCATATACATAAATAAATAAATTCCAATTTCAACATGTTTTAGTGAACAGATCATATCTACGGACCACTGCATGGCAGTGTCCCAGTGATCGAGTTCAAAAGTACCAGGAGAAGAGTCTAAAAAAGAAAAAATGAAAATCAAAACAAATCTGGTCGTGCCCACTCTACAACAATACTTAGTACTTCATTTTTTATTATGCTCTTATTCCTTTGGACTTAAGTGCAGCATTTGACACAGTTGACGACCCCACCCTGATCCACAGAATTTCTAAAGTGGACAATTCTGGTCCGGCTCTGGAATGGCTCGCCCTTCATGGAAAATAGAACCTTCCAGGTCACTCCTCGTATTCTGATAGTCTCTTTAAATGGTGGGGGGCCACAGGGCTCTTCTCTCAGCCCCACCCTTTTTAATTTATACATGCTTCTTCTGGCCAAAATATTACACTCTTTTGCGTTGCCATTAGTGTCATATGCCGATGAAACCCAATTGGTGAGATCCATTCACCGGAACCCAGCTCCAACCATCACAACTTGGCTCCCTGCCTTTGGACAGTATCCAGTTGGATGGCCAGTTGTAAATTCAAGCTTCACGCTGATAAAACAAAGGTTAGGATGCTGAGCAATAACCTCAACAAGGCACTTTCAAATTCACTTTTTTTCACTAAGGGCAACTGTTGCCTGAGACTGTATTCCCCACCTGGGGTTACAGTTTCTTCCTCGAGATGGTCCTACACTACTTGCGTCAGTTGGAATATCAAAGATATTGACGGAAACGCCTCACTCACATAATAGTGACATGCTTCATCATCGGCGTTACCTCCACACCCAGATAAGGTGATACTATCTGGGCGGACTCAACCATAGATATACCGGGAGTTCTGATAAGTAGGTCACTGGTTAAGAGGCGAACCAGATTTTTTGGTGAATACGCTAAAAATACCTACAAGTGTACCTCCTCTTGATTCTTTATTCTGAGGCACTTGTGATATCGATAAAAGCCTAATGTTGGTTTTTTTTTTAACATTAGTGTGTTCAATTTTACCCTCTGCTCAATGCCAACATGTTTCGGCCCTCCCTAAATAGCCCAGTCGGGTCTGGGGCCTTCGTCAGGGCGTGGTGTTTTTATAGCCTACTTATGAGTCCTAATTCGGGCTTCTTACATGTGTTCCATGCACACCAAATGTGAGGCCTAGTGCACTCACCTGTACGTCTTCTGTTCGAACTCCAGTAGTATTTCTACTGGTGGATGCTATTAAGCATCATGCAGGCTGGAGTGTGTCAAAGGTGGCGTCCTGTAGTCACACATTCGTCAAGGATCCGCCACCGCCGATCTGCCTAGTACACCACTCGCCTGCCGTCGAATTGACACACTCCAGCCTGCATGATGCTTAATAGCATCCACCAGTAGAAATACTACTGGAGTTCGAACAGAAGACGTACAGGTGAGTGCACTAGGCCTCACATTTGGTGTGCATGGAACACATGTAAGAAGCCCGAATTAGGACTCATAAGTAGGCTATATAAACACCACGCCCTGACGAAGGCCCCAGACCCGACTGGGCTATTTAGGGAGGGCCGAAACATGTTGGCATTGAGCAGAGGGTAAAATTGAACACACTAATGTTCAAAAAAAAAAACCATTATTAGGCTTTTATCGATATCACAAGTGCCTCAGAATAAAGAATCAAGAGGAGGTACACTTGTAGGTATTTTTAGCGTATTCACCAAAAAATCTGGTTCGCCTCTTAACCAGTGACCTACTTATCAGAACTCCCGGTATATCTATGGTTGAGTCCGCCCAGATAGTATCACCTTATCTGGGTGTGGAGGTAACGCCGATGATGAAGCATGTCACTATTATGTGAGTGAGGCGTTTCCGTCAATATCTTTGATATTCCAACTGACGCAAGTAGTGTAGGACCATCTCGAGGAAGAAACTGTAACCCCAGGTGGGGAATACAGTCTCAGGCAACAGTTGCCCTTAGTGAAAAAAAGTTGTATTGGGAGAACGCAACTGTTGGATTCATTCTCTCACTCTCCACACGTGAAAAAGACTTTCAAATTCACTACCTGCTTGTTTGGAAGGGCTAGCCAGGCCCAAAGGCATGATAAAGAGCATTGGAGTGTGGCTAGATTTCAATCTTACCATGGAGTACCATGTGAAAAAAACTTACTGCCACCTGCTTCGGGATCCTTAGACTTTTGGGAAAGGTTTCAAATCTTCTCCCCTTCCCAGCAATGAGACTAATTGTCCAGTCCCTCGTATTGTGCTACCTCGATTACAGAAATGTTCTTTATTTTGGCTGCCCCTAATATGTGACTAATAAGCTTCAGATTATACAGAATGCGGCCGCCCGGCTACTAATGAACCTTCCTAGGTATCAATCTGCAGGAACAGCGCTGCACTCTCTCCACTGGCTTCCAGCAAAGCAACAAATTTAATTCAAGGTCCTATGCATTTTGCATAAATCACGCCAGAAAAGAAGAGCTACTTTGTTAAGATTGTTGACCACTCCCTCAATACATGGAAGACTACTCAGATCCTCCAATGCCCAATAGTGACATGTTCCAAATTAAGAAGATCTCGCTGTGGGAGCGCGTTCCTTTTCCTATTTAGGCCCCAAGTTATTGAACATTCTCCCTCATGAGCTAAGCCGTGTACCTTCTTAACTCTCCTTTCGCAAGGCCTTGAAAAACCTGGCTCTATTCGAGTTAGCTCCTACATTGTGTGCTGTTTTAGCGCTGAGAAGCCGTCGGGTATCTATGCACTGTACAAACTCCCTGAATTGAGGTTGGAAGACTGGAAGGGAATTTCGGGATCTGTGCTCAAAAGAAAGCAATCATTCGTCTAGAACAACAGCAAGCAGCCTACAAACGGACTCTGAGGAAACGCACTCAGAGCGTTTGGGCAAATATTGGAGAAACCCAAGCTTAACTACAGACCTTATGTACGTCACGTCCTCTGCAGGAAGACAGGGGTCATTCATGAGACAATTGTGGTAAGGAGGGTGATGGGCACATTCTGACCAACTCCACTCAGCAACAGTCTACCGTGGTATTCTCCCTCTCCACTGAACATAGTAAACAAAGGGTTGTGGGCCCTTTTAATCAAGACCGTAGGCAGACACGTCCTCCTGTCCAAAGGCTTCATCTTCCACCTGAATCTACTCTTTTTGTGGCTATCCTAAACAGTGTTCCCCCACTCCCCTACCCTCGACCTTGGAAGTGGTGAAATCCACTCATGAACTCATTCGTAAAGCCAAACATTGGTGCTTTTTAGGTCGCACTTCGTTCTGCTCTTTTTCAAAGCACATACTCGTGCTTGTGGCGGCATACACCTTGCGGGAGCGCGCAGGGCGCGCCACAAGCACGAGTATGTGCTTCCAAAAAGAGCAGACTGCGCGGGCACCACTCCCGGGCTCACCTCCTGCTCCCCCTCTCTCTCAAGCGCATTCCTTGTTTGTTTTTTTTGTTGTTTTTTTTTTTTAACTTTCAGCGCGAGCACACACTTTTAAGAGGTACTACACTCAAGCTAATCACAAACAGGTTCGGACTTAAGGCTCACAGATCTAGCTCCTGCACATATCGGCCAGCTAATAGTTGAACAGATAATGCCTTATTTTTAATCATATGGGAGCATCCCTGAATCTCATCTTGTCCCCCTCTCTTCGCTTCGTATAAACTTGTTTTGTTGCACTGTTTCCCAGGACTCACCGATAATCCTGACTTTTCATTGACACCTGGGTAAGAACAGGAAACTTGTGACCTTAAGTACTGTATTTGGGAGGTTCTGCCTTCGAATCTTGCTTGTCCAGTTGTTCATATTTCTAAGTGTAGTGCGCTTCCATATCTATCTTTAAGTTCATTAGTTGCAGTAATACCCTGTATGTGCTTCTTGCTGCTTCATTTAACTGTTTAGGGCCGTATCTCCTCCACATTCTTTAAAATTAATTTTTATCACGTGCAGTTTACGCTTTCACTACTCTAACCACGAAGAGTTGTTGCTCTCTTTGTATATCTGAACTTAACTAAAGATGGGAAGGGATATATCGTTACCTGCCGCCCTCACATTGATAACACATAATAAAAAGAAAGTTCCACTAAAAGACTGAAGTTTTTCCCTACATACAAGACGGAAGGTGGTGGATTTTGCATACTTGCTATGCTAATTTTGAGCCGCGTACTTCTGCTTTCATGATAAAAAATGTATGTAGCCAGTGGTCTCTTGAACATCTCAAATTCCAACATCCAGGGTTTTAACAATAAGGGTAGCATGCCCAGCCATAACACAGGGTCCCATGGTGTGCATGTGCGTGTATAGGCTGCAGTCCACAGTGCTGGAGAATATTCAATTATCAGTATGAGTTGCAAATGTTTGTCGGGAGTGACCATGTTTGGCAACACACCTTCTGACCCCTTGTCCTATACCTTCCATTACACAGAGTGGGAATACAGATCGGTATGGGCCTACCAACGTACTGCTATAGTTTTCTACTGCACCTATCTTGCTGTGGAAACCAACATTTTTCATTATCCAATGTTTGAAGTAAGATGTCTTTCCGTAGCCTTCTACATACCCTAAAAACTCGAGACCGTGACATCTGTCCTAAGGGTCAGTGTAGCCTCTCCCATCCTTCAGTCTGCAGTGGTTCCCCATTCAGGCCAGCACTGCATTTGAGGAAATATATTTGGTATACAATTCCCTTCGAGGAATGTCACTTTAGCAGCTAATCTCTTGTCGGAGCGGACCCTTTCCTGCCAGAGCATTATACACCATGAACTCTGTATCTTAAACGTGCTGTGCCTTTGAGAGCCAGGGCTGTGGCTGCTCATTTTCAGTTCTTGCCCTCTCCCTATGAAGCGCTCTACCTCTGGATCTTCGGGAGACCCCTTAACGGTACTCCCGTTCAGAAAATAATAAAACCTTGCTCTTTTAATCGTTTCATGTAGCAGTACCTTTCATCTTCTCTATATTAGGCATACTTGTGTTGCTTTGCCAAGTAATATTAGCTACACCAGTGCTTAATTTGAGCCGGTGGTTGTAGGTGGGGCCCACCGGCATTCAATTTTGGGGACCAGCGCTTATTTTTCATAAACACACTTTGGCCCAGAGCAAACGAGGGAAACACAAGCGAGAAAGGAGGAGCAAGAGAAAAATAAACAAGCATTGGCATAGCCAATAGGTCTTGCCTTTGGGACCTTATAAGTGTTTAGTTATCCAGCACAATATCCTTGGTGCACCAACATCAAGTGTTGCATGGCTAAACACTTATAAGGTCCCAAAGGCAAGACCTATTGGCTATGCCAATGCCTGTTTAACGGGGGAGCAAGTGGCTACGACTGACAATATTATCATGGCCAGACGAGCAGACTTGTTAGGACCTGGCCAAAAATAAGTTGAGGGAGAATGTATTGTGTTAAACTTCAGTCGACCTAGAGAGATGCAAGGTTTGGGTATTCAGGTGCGCCCACTAGATTTCTTCTACCCTTCTGCTCTAATGTAAGGGATAGGAGATCCTAGGTAAGTGAGTCCTCAATATAAGGAAAGGATATATCCTCCCAATAGAGGTATTGTATTACCATTGGAGCGGAGGAATAGATTTCAGCCTTTGGGGGAGTTGGACAGTAACAACTAAATTAACCCAGCATCTAGGAGCCCCCTGCAGAACCTGGATAGGCCTATTTCCAGTAGTTTTACTCCTGGGGTGGAGAATCTTGATAAGCAACCAGCCTTCCTAAATATTTGTAGCAGGAACATCAGTGGGTAGGAAAATAAGAGGGAAAATGAGGCCTGGATAGATTAAATCAGAACAACAGATTGAGAGACTGCAAGAGACCTGGGATCCAGACAATCCTTTCTACCTATATGGGTACATTTCTTTCTCCCAACTGGTAAAACCCTGAGACGCAGGCAGAGCAAAGGGTGAACTGCTTATTCTGATATCGCTGTGTTTAAGGTGTACTTCAACTAAGATCGTCTCTGGTCATAGCAATCTATTGGCCGTCCAATTAAAGTTTGAGGGTCTAACAAGCATTCTGTTTTTAAACTTTTATAACTCTTTTGCTCGGGTAACCCCTACATAACACCCATGTACTTTGAAGATACTTTTTACAAGTTTTTGAGGAAAAACACAAATTAACTTATCCGGTTATTTTAATGGGTGATTTCAATATACATTTATGCCCCTTGGGCTGTTATGATTTTGAAATAGATTCCAATTGGGCGACCATTTTTAGCATTCCATAGAAGAAAGCATGCTCGATAAGGTCCTGGTAGATTTTAATCTGGTATCTATAAGAGAGGGCCTGGAAGGGGCTATTATTCCCACATTCATGGGTAGAACTTGGGAGGACCTATTACAACCCCACCCTCTTAGCATTAGTGCGACATTTTGGGAAATTATTACCCGCCCCTTCTTTTCTGGAGCAGCAAACAGGGTAGTAGATTGCATTATCTCCATAGAGCTTTGGAAGACATTTCTCAAAGATTTATGGTAGACCAACAGAGTCTGCGCCTGCCCTATCCCTGGGACTACAGAGGAAGAATTCTCCCCCTTGTTTCACAGAGGTGATAGTTGGAGCCGCCATAACAACTATGACTAAGAACAAGACCCAGGGCCAGACAGGGTCCATGCTGACTTATTAAAACATGGCCCTCTCATTTGGGCAAAAATTAGAACACATGTATTCAATGCTGCATGGAGAAATGTTCCCTTTGCTTCATGGCGACGCTCTGAAATCATTCATGTGTTCAAGAAGGACAGGTCTGACCCCAGGTGTTATAGGGCGATTTCCCTCACTGAGTCATCAGTTAAGGTTCTGGGCAGGGTGATTCCGGTCAGAGTGTAAAATAGGCTGAAGCAAAAAAAAAGTGGGTTTTCTTGCCTGCAGTATGGGTTTAGGCAGGGGAAGGGTACACTCGATCAGCGCCCTAACCTTCATCTGACAATTGGCAAATACACAGTGGCCAAAAGACGATAGTTTCATCAAGCCTTTAAGGAGTTGTCATAAGACAAACTGGGGTGACCAGCCCTATATGGGATACTGGAAAGGATCAATGCAAAAGATCTGACCTGGATCAAAAAGCAATTTATGATAAGAGCTAGAACTGATAGAGAAGAAAGAACTCCAAAATCTACGGTTAGGGTTCATACACTTTTAAAACCCAATACATCTATGGAACCATGTCGAAGTGGGATTATATCACCCCATCATCGCTTCCTTTTAACTTGTTTAAGACAACCTCTTGCAGTGGCTTTTAGCAGGATCTAAGGGGCATCATAATGTGGAAGACCCAGGGTCATTCATGTCATATCTTTTCGGCGCAATACATAATGCACTTTATCTTTTTCTGTGACCACTACAGCATTTTGAGACGGCTATATTTTACGTTGCTTAGAGGAAAGGGATTTTGGCAGGCAAAAACCTGCCCTGATCCATCTTCAAATGCAGCAGCTGCCTCTCGTTTGTTTTTATGTGGCCAGTTTCTTGTTGGTGTTCTTAGAAATAGGAAAAAACACTTGAGTCATTGAAGTAATGTGAATAACTTTTTATTTGTATTCTTCTGGTGTTTTTTAATCATGGGGTATATGTATTTATAAAGATATGAGCTTTTTATTCTGGTCTATTTTATGAATGTGATGTGCTTTTATGGTTTGCCCCCTCCAGCGTTAAAGGCCCGAGCCGAAGCAGAGGGACTTTAACAAGGGAGCAGGGCTTTATTAGCCGGTATAGTACAGCTACGAAGGGCTATAAGGCTATTAGAACATTCTGCCACTAGAGGGCAGAATGTTCCAACAATAAAACAAAGGCCTCTCGGAGTTCGAGGGATTTTAAATTCCCTCAGGCTCAGAGAGGCCTTTGAAAACAATATTGGAATGTTGCTTTTCAGGCCTTTACCGGCACGTAAAAGCATGGAGCACTCCATTGTCTTCAATGGAGCTCCCAACATTCCAATGTTCTAAAAACCAAATAAAGTATTTCTGACCAGGGAAATCGGCCAAATGTAGATACCAGGTATTAGTTATACCATAAATTGGGACTGCATATGGTCATACAGGGTTACGCCAGGCCACACTAAACAAAGCATTGGTAAATCCAGCCAGTCTGGCTTTAATGTAGAATCAAACCCAGGCATTCACAAATACTGTTTGCATGCACGGTATGGACAAATGTGCTTATTACATTTAAGCCTGCCGTACGGGCTATGCCAGCCCTGGGAAAACAAAGCAAACAATATTGCTTTGTGTGTAGACTGCAGATAGGAGAAAAGAACTGAATGTGACAAACTGAATTGCGCTGTGTATTTTTTAGATTTAGAAGGGTCCCTCTTGCAATCTAATGGAAACACTTCCTGGAAGGCAGAATGATGCAGCTCAAGCTGACAGCATGAGGTGACAAAGTAAGACTCCTCCGAGTGGAGGCAAGCCAAACCACACATAAGGAATATGCTACTTACCAGTATGCATCTGTTCTTGGCAGGTAGAGCTGCAGATCTATACACTGTGCATAGATCGCCATCTGGTGTTGGGCCCGGATGTTTGCAGTTTGTTTTTCCTCTTGGAAAGTCTTTGGGAGTCACGAGGTCGGTGACTCCTCCTCTGGTTAGTATTGCGCATGGGCTTCGGCTCCATCCTCAGATTGTTTTTCGCCAGCAGGGAAAGATGGAGCGTAGTAGTAACAGTAAAGAAACCCATGTGTATTGTATCTAAATAAGATAAGACTGGAACGGATACAGGTAGCCGGGTGGGCGTGTATAGATCTGCAGCTCTACATGCCAAGAACAGATGCATACTGGTAAGTAGCATATTCCGTTCGAGGCATATGAGCTGCAGATTATACACTGTGCATAGATTATATAGCAGTACCCAACCCTAGCGGCGACCACCGGCATCCGTTGCAGTTGTCTGAAACAGTGTTTTTAGTACAGCTTGGCCCACACTAGCTTGTTGCTTGGTTTGCACATCTACACAATAATGTTTTGTGAAGGTGTGTGGTGTTGACCATGTCGCTGCTTTGCAGATGTCATCTAGTGGTATGTTCCCTAGGAAAGCCATAGAAGCCCCTATCTTCCTTGTAGAGTGGGCTTTAGGGGGAACCGATAGCGTCTGTTTTGCTTTGTGGTAGCAAATCTGTATGCATTTTACAATCCACCTAGCTATCCCTGATTTGGAAATAGGGTTGCCTTTGTGTGGTGGGGAGAAGGAAACAAATAGCTGTTTGGTTTTCCTGAAAGGTTGTGTTCTCTGGATGTAGTAAAGTAAAGCCCTTTTAACATCCAGTGTGTGTAAGGCTCTTTCCGCAACTGTTTGGGGTTGCGAGAAAAAGACTGGTAATTCTACCGATTTACTGGTTTAGATGGAAAGGAGAAATGACCTTGGGTAGAAATTTGGGATTGGTGCGGAGTACAACCTTGTTGTGATGCATCTGAAGAAAAGGTTCCTGTATTGTGAGTGCCTGTATTTCAGTAACCCGTCTGAGGGAAGTGATGGCCACTAGAAAAGCTGTCTTCCATGTGAGGAATTGCAGCTCGCACTTATGTAATGGTTCGAAAGGGGGTCCCATTAACCGTGTGAGAACTACATTCAAGTTCCAAACAGGTGAGGGTGGCACTCTGGGTGGAATTACTCTTTTGAGACCTTCCATAAAGGCTTTGATGGCAGGTACTTTGAAAAGTGAGAGGTGCTGTCTGTTCTGTAAATAGGCAGCAATGGCAGCGAGGTGTAACCGAATGGAGGTATATGCTAGGTTACACCTTTGTAAATGGAGTAAATAACATATAATGTGTTGTATGGATACATTTAAAGGATTGATCGTGTTTTTGTGGCAGTAAATAACAAATCTTTTCCACTTTGCTGCATAGCACGCCCTAGTAGTAGGGCGTCTAGCTTCCCTGATAATGTTCATGCAATCAGGGGGAAGGTTAAGGTATCCAAATTCTAGGACCTCAGGAGCCAGATCGCAAGGTTGAGCTCAGCTGGATCCGGGTGCCTGATCGCTCCATGGTTCTGGGTTAGGAGGCGTAGCTTTTGGTGTGGTACCACTGAGAGTTCCAGCAGCGTGGTGTACCACGGCTGTCTGGCCCATGTTGGAGCTACCAGGATTAGGGTTAGGGAATGCTGCTGCAGCTTCCGGACCACTAATGGAATTAGTGGGAGAGGTAGAAAAGCGTATGCAAATTTGTTTGACCAGTTCATTCATATTGCATTGCCTTTGGACAATGGGTGTGGATATCTGGCGGCGAAGCTTGGGCATTTTTTGTTTTCGTGGGTGGCGAATAGGTCTGTGTGTGGATGCCCCCACTTCTGAAAGAACGGGTGAAGAACCTGTGGATGAAGTTCCCACTCGTGCATCTGCTGTGTCTGTCTGCTTAGCAGATCTGCCACGGTGTTTTGTACTCCTGGGACGTGTTGGGCCAGGAGAAAAATCGTTTGTGGAATTGCCCATCTCCATATGCTCTGTGCTAACTAAGAGAGCTGTGGAGAGTGTGCGCCCCCCTGTTTTTGAATGTAGTACATGGCAGTCATGTTGTCTGTGCGAATGGGGACTGCCTTGCCTGAAATCTGCGCCTGGAAGGATTTTAGGGCAAGGAAGATTGCCAGTAACTCCAGATGGTTGATGTGGAGTAACTTCTGTTGTGGCGTCCATGTGCCCTGTGCTGTGAGATGTAACAGATGAGCTCCCCAACCGGAGAGCGATGCATCTGCCGTTAGGACTATTTGTGGGACCGGGTCCAGGAACGGTCGACCTCTGGAAAGGTTTGTGGTGTTCCACCACTGCAGAGAGCGATGGGTGCGACCGTCTACCAACACCAGATCTGTCAGTTGCCCCTGGGCCTGGTTCCACTGGTGCGCCAAACACTCTTGGAGTGGGCGCATTTGGAGTCTTGCATGTGGCACTATAAAGATGCAAGAGGCCATCATCCCTATGAGCTGCATAAACACTCTTGCTGGGAGAGAGTGTTGGGATAGGAATTTTTGACGCAGCGCCTGTATTTTTGCAATCCTGGCAGGATTGGGATAGGCTATGGCCTTTGAGGTGTCTATGGTGGCACCGAGATATTGTTTTGTGTGTGATGGTACCAGGTGGGATTTTTGATGGTTCACCGTGAAGCCTAGCTGGTGAAGTAGTTGGACTGTAGCAGCGGTATGGTGCACACACTGTTGGTCGGACGTGGCTTTTATGAGCCAATCGTCCAGATAGGGGAAGACGTGAATGTGCTGTCTTCTGAGATGTGCAGCCACTACTGCCAGGCACTTGGTGAACACCCTTGGTGCTGTTGTTACCCCGAACGGGAGCACCTTGAACTGGTAGTGGTGTCCGTCTACCACAAACCTGAGGTACTTTCTGTGAGATTGGTGTACTGGAATGTGAAAGTATGCGTCGTTCAAGTTCAGAATGGTGAGAAAGTCGTTCTGGGAGAGAATTGGAAGAACCTGTTGGAGGGTTACCATGTGAAAATGGTCCGAATGAATGTAAGTGTTTAGAGGTCTGAGATCCAAGATAGGTCTTAGGGTCTCGTCTGTCTTTGGAATCAGAAAGTACAGGGAGTAGACCCCTAAATTTCGTTGATTTATGGGGACCTGCTCTATTGCTCCTTTTTGGAGGAGGGAGACCACCTCGTGTCAGTAGCGCAGTATGTTCTTGTGACATAGGGCGGTGCCTGGGTGGAAGTTGGGGGGTATCGATGTTAATTCTAGGCAATACCCTGACTGAATAATTTGTGTCACACATTTTTCTGAGGTGATGGTCTCCCAGACGTGAAGGAAATGTTGTAGCCTGCCTCCGACCGGAGTGGAATGGTCTGGAGGGAGCGGGGGAAAGTCATTGGGCAGGAGGTGTGGCAGAGCGTGCGGTATTTGTTTTGCCTCTGCCCTTATTATTATTGCCTCTGTATCCGCCTTTTTGATAACCTTTTGTAAAGGTAGACTGAGGGGGGGATTTATAGGACGTGGATGCACTGTCCGATGAGTAGCCTCTGCCCGTGCCCCGAAAGGAAGAACGGCGAAAGGAGCGCCTGGGAGTCTGTGTTTGTAGGGCCCCCATAGATTTCGCCGTGTCTGTATCCTTTTTCATTTTTTCCAGGGCTTCATCTACTTTAGGACCAAATAGATGATCTTGGTCGAATGGGTGATTTAGTATAGAGGCTTGAACCTCTGGTTTAAACCCTGAAACCCTGAGCCAGGCATGGCGACGGAGGAGGACACTGGTGTTTATAGCCCTGGAGGCTGTATCTGCCGCATCTAGGGCACATCGTATCGAGGTATTAGTTATTGTTTTACCCTCTTGAATAAGTTCATTAGCCCTAGTCTTGTACTTTTCAGGGAGATGGTGCATGATGGTCTCTAGCTCATCATAATGCGCCCTGTCGTATCGTGCCAACAGTGCTTGCGTATTGGCAATACGCCATATATTGGCCGCTTGTGATGCTGTGCGCTTCCCTGACGCATCTAGGAGCTTGGACTCTTTATCAGGTGGGGGCGCTTCGCCTGACGCCTGAGAATTTGAGCGCTTCCTGGCTGTGGATACCACTAGGGAATCTAATGGTGCAGGGCCCTTAAAGTAAGAAGGGTCTGTGGGGGCGGCTTTGTACTTCTTTTCTATCCGAGGGTTTAGGACCCTGGCCCTGACTGGGTCTTTAAAAACCTCAGGGGCATGTTTAATTACGCCCTTTAACATAGGTAAAATGGCAGTGGACCTATGTGTATCATCGAAGGTGTCAAGGAGGAAGTCCTCCTCCACTGGGTCGGTATGTAACTCCACCCCGTGGTAGTGTGCCGCCCTTTGTAGCAAGTGGTGAAAACCCAAGGAATCTTCAGGAGGGGATGGCCTAGATGGATAAAGGTCATCCTGTGGGACATCTGGGATGTCCGGATTGTTATAATTATCCCATGGGTCTGGGGATCCAGTAGGGGTGGGATCTTGTGGCACATCTGCTGGATCAAAGTAAGGGTCCCCCAAATCGTCCGGGACAAGGTGGGGGAACGATGAGGTGGAGGGGGTGGAGGTGGAGAGGGTGGAGGAGGTGGGGAAGGCACCCTGAAAGGAGAGGTAGCAATGTCCTTTCTCTTTGGAGGTGGAGCCGGCTTGTCCAAGTGTCTCTTTTTGGAAGACAATGTCAAGTGTCCAGTCTTTGGATCCTTGGTGAGGGTTTTCTGCAAAGGATCCGGCGTGAAAAGCGCCTGTGACCCCGGTTGATCGGTCGGCGCCGACTGTTTCGGGGCCGGCAGCTTCTTAGGTTTGTCGAAGCCGTGCTTCCTGGGAACCTCCGGTTTTTTGGTCGGTGCCGAAGGGGGTCTCGGCACGGGAGTGTCGGTGCCGAGGGTCTTATGATGTTTGGTCGGCACCGGAGCAGGTTTTGGCACCGAAGACTTCGGTGTCGAGGTCGGTGTGGAGGTGGAGGCCGATTTTTTCTTCGGTGCCGAAGAGTGTATGTCGGCACCGGTGGCCGGCTGGCTCGAGCCCGAGCTTCCGGAATGCTTAGAAAGCTTCTTCACCGGGCCCGGAGGTGGGGTGTCAGAAGCAGTGTCCTTGGTCTTGCCTAGGCCCGAAGGCGAAGGTGTGACCGAAGCCTTTTTCGGGATCGGCGGGGGAGGGGGAATTGTACTCACGACCCGCTGCTCCGGGGTGATGTCCTCCACATCTGAGTCGTCGGCCTCGGAAGCGCTGACAAGGTCGTCGTCCTCCTGTTCGATGTCCTGCTGTCCCGGAGCTTCGACGTCGTCCCCGAAGATGTCGACTGGAGCGGAGGTCGAGGAGTGCGCCATGTTGCGTCTAGCCCGTCGATCTCGAATCGTCTTTTTTGAGCGAAAAGACTTGCAGGCGGGACAGTCTCGGGCGTCGTGTTCTGGGGCGAGGCAGAGGTTACACACCTCATGGAGATCGGTGTGGGGAAACTTGGACCCACATCGAGGGCACTTCTTGAAGGGAGTTCTTTCCATCAGCCGAGACCGGAGCCGGAATAGGCCCGAAGGCCACCGTCGACGACCGGAATCGAAGAAGTGCCGAAGAGAAGATGAATAAGATGATTTATGTCTTTGAAGAAGCTCGATGAGCGAGGATTTATGCGTCGATCGGTGAACTGGGAAGTTCGAAACCGGAGCGCGAAGTTTCACATCCGAGCCCGATGGCGGAAAAAAACAATCTGAGGATGGAACCGAAGCCCATGCGCAATACTAACCAGAGGAGGAGTCACCGACCTCGTGACTCCCAAAGACTTTCCAAGAGGAAAAACAAACTGCAAACATCCGGGCCCAACACCAGATGGCGATCTATGCACAGTGTATAATCTGCAGCTCATATGCCTCGAACGTATATTTTAAAGAAAAGCAAAAAATATGTCCTACAGGCAGCTGCACGGTGAAGCCCGCCCTAATTAGGGAAGTTTACCTCACACAGATAGTCTATTGTTATGAAAGTTTGGTAACATTTGGTGTATTTTGTCATTCATGGACATACTACCTTTGGGGTCATTAAAAGCGTATGGGAAGCAGTAAAAATATCCACTGAAGTGTGTGCAAAGTGGTTTTTAGTGCATTTAACTATTCTGGGATTTAGAGAACAGTATTACACTCTGTGCCGATAAGTAGCAGAGCACAAGCAAAAAGCTGGTGCTAATTATATACCAACAGTTTCTGAAAAAATGACTGAAACAATGCCAACACTTATCTCTAAATTTGCTGTAATAAAGTGATTACTGGTTGTGGTATAACAGCAAAAAAAAAGTACATTATGTAAAGGGCTCTATTAGTGGCGAGGTGCTCATTTTGCCCAAATGGCAATGCACTTCAGTTCCACAGTACATGAAAGCAGACCATACACCACAGTCCTGTAAGTACTTCCACTAATGCCCAAAAAATGTTCTTGTAGCTCTAATTAAAGAGGTATGTTTTTTCAATGTTGCTCAACACCATTTATGACAACATCCTGGATATTACCTGGTAATTCTACCTCAGTCTACTGATACCAGGGGCATGGATACCTGCAGGCAGGGAGGTGGCAATAGAAACAGGGATCAAAACTGGGACCTATAAGATTCACTTGGAAATGAGAATTTACTGTAGGAATCAGTAATTCTACTCCTGGGTATTCACATTATTTCACCCAGAGTGAGCATTAAGAAGTAGTAAGGAGTTGTGGGTTTAAGGGTGGTAAGAGATTTCAGTGTTCAGGGGTGGGTAGCGTTAGGAGCTACAAAGGGTTTTTATTGTCCCGAGATGTTGCAGAAAATTTTTTCAGGGTATTGGAATATGCACTGCATAGGGGTAGTAAAAGGATTTTAGGGTTCAAGGAAGAGTATTATTAAGGAGCAGTAAATGTTTTTCTTCGCTTTGGTATTGTAGTATTCAGGGGTAGTAAATGCTTTATAGGGTGTAGGGAATGGTAGCGGTAAAGGGCAGTAAGGGGGTTTTAGGCTCCATGGAAGGATAGTGTTAAAGAGTGGCAAATAGGTTTAAGGGTTCTGGCAGGGGCTGCATTAAGGGATTGTAAGGATGTTTTGATTTCAGAGAAGGGTAGCATTAAAGAGTAGTAGGGCTTTTTAAGATTCAGGGTTGGGAAACAGTAAGGGGTTTTTAGGGTTCAGGGAAGGGTAGAATCCGGGGGGGGGGGGGGGGGGTAGTAATGGCATTTTACGATGCAGAAAGGGTAGCACTGATTCATAGTAAGGAGTGTGTAGTGTTAAGAGAAGGGTAGCAGTTAGGGGTACTAAGGAGTTTTTAGGGTTCAGAGACAAACTTAAAATGACACTATATTAAACTTGGTATATTAAATTAATTTGTAATTAAACACAAGAGTATTGCAAGTTTTAAAAACTAAATTCTAAATTAAAACTAAAAATTAAAATCAATTTTTGGACCTGCGATATAAAGCTAGAAATAATATTTACTTGCAAAGTCAAGGCACCATAGATCTAAAAAACTGCAATGTACTTACGCTGATGTAATGACTCACAAAGTAAAATTTGACAATGTAAAAAATGACAGGGCTTATGTAGAGAGATTAATAAGTAAAAGGGAGACAAGAAGCCTAAAAAGCCTCTACACGCATGTATCTCAAGCCCATAAACCTTTAAACTAGAAAACCTGGAATTCAAAGAAAAATTAAATAAAAACAATTTGCAAGGAGTGACATGTTAAGATCTTTCTGAGTGGATGACAAAAGGAATTGATAAACAATTGATTACAGCTGCTTGGATGTTAAGCATTCTTTCTGGTGGAAGCACGCAGTTTTGGCCAAATCAAAGCTGCACTCAGGAGACAAGCCAACATTTGGTCGGAACTGCAGTACTTCTATATAATACTCTGGAAAGCTCCTTTTTTTATTTCATCACGTCAATGCAAAGCTGATCTGTCAAGCAAGACCTAAAACTTACAATGCTGGGATATCAGTTGGTATTAAAGTGCAGATCTCCCATGGTTAGAAAGTTTAAAATAGAGAGGAGGGTGTCAGGTAGTTTAGAATGTGCAATTATTCCCCCCACCCGTGTAGTAAACTCTTCTGTCCATTCTCAACCACAAACTAATTTCAAAAGTTGGCTCCACCAACAAGCAGATATAAGGACTGCACACAAGGTCATCTATCACCTCCATCACAAATTCCTTCTACAGCCTTCCCTTCAGCAGTCTTCTGCTATTCTTCTGTGCCTTGTCTTGTCCCTGAACTACCACCAGATTCTCACGTTTACCTCATCCCTGTCCACTTACTCCTGCTCTCTATTCCAATAAAAACCTCAAGTTCTTACTATTCGCACCTCCCTCCACATCTAAAGTATTAACCTATCCTACCTCTTCTTCTAAGCACGATGGTCTTGATTCTCCCTCACCTTAGAGCCTGTGGAAAAAGACTTTCAATCTCCAGAGGACAGAGGCCCTGTCCAAAATAAATCTACTCCCAGTTCCCCGGGTCCAGGTGGATCCACGTCTCCTGCCCACTCTGCACCCAACACCCATGGCCGGACACAGAGTGGCTTAACTGTGCTGTGAGGTCTCCCCCAGCAGTCCTGACCACGACAGCGCCTGCAATGTGAATTCAGAGGCTCCCGTGACCGGCTCCGGTAAGAAGACTCGGACGTTGAAAAGCACCCCTGCACCCAAAGCTCTTGGGCCTTGTTGAGCTGAACAGATGGTGCCCCTACATCTCTACTTACCTCTGTTGCCGCTGGTCTCCCTTCTGCAACCTCTTGTGTAACGCCTACAGCCTGTTTGTCAAAAACAGAATCTCCATTAAAGAGCATTGGGCGCTGTACTGCTCGATTTTCCCGGCCTTTTTTGTGTTAAAGGGTGACTAGTGTGACTTCAGTCTCTTACCATCCAAGTCTAAGGGTTAGTGTAGTGAATGGAGCCTATTTACTAGGCACTTCGACATGATCCTGTGTTCTTCCCCATAGATCAGGGCTTGCACACATATCCTAGGGGATAGATTTGTTAGTATTAGGGATAACCTGTCCTGTAGCGAGGGTATTTCATGGAGCCGTGCTGAATTCAGGCCTGGTAGGCCTCAAACGGGAGAGACTCCATCTTTCTTTCTGCTCCGGCAGCTTGGGATTTTTCTAGGTCAAGAGTTATGTTTTAGTTATGGGGTGTTATTCGCTTGGAGAGAACCGGTTCAGGCCGGCCCTTATCGAAGGATTGTATTTTTCTTCATGCCGAAGACACTACATCAGGCCGGCCGGCTGGGAACGTGTCCTTGGTACGGGGAGGTACAAGAATTTGGTGGGCGGCAGGTTACGGGCCGGAATTTTCCATGAGGAAATGCACCTCTATATTAGTGAAAGTCTGAGGCAGTTACATGTTCAGTCCGTAGGCGGCATCTAGCCGTTAGCAGTAGAGCTACTACTTATTCCAGGGAAGACAGACGCCATCTTGAAGGCGGAGAAGAATCGAGAGACAGATGCTTTCCTAACAGAATAGCCAGAGAGGAGAGAGTAGCCGATAAGGAAGAGGTCCCAGTGACTCGGAGAAGGGTGATTCCAGGCGAGCCGAGGCACAGACGAGAAGGGAGCCTAGATGACCACTGAGTGCAGGCTACATACTACTAAGGTGATGTCGACCCTTTCTTATTAGAGTGTACAACTTAATCTTACACTTTTCCTTGCAGGTTATGTGTTATATCGTAATGTTATGTGATTGTATGTGTAATGAGTAATAAAGTATCCAGTTTGTAGTGAATCAACATGTGCTGCGTGTTCTTGTATAAGAGGGTAGCCTATTCTTCTAGTCAGCTGTGACTTGACATGAACAGATGTTAACCCTGATCAGGTAAGTGGTAACTGAATAAGGGAGAGAGGAGCCCCTCGAACCAGAGAACAGGTTGTGCTCAAACTGGCAGTTCTTGTGTGATCTGATAAATAGTTGTATGTTATGGTAATCATAGGATGACCTTGTACTGAGGCTGCCGTCTGGGCAGGAAGTCCTGGGTCCGTCTGGGACCGCGAGGCTGAGGCTGCCGTCTGGGTAGGAAGTCCTGGGTCCGTCTGGGACCGCGAGGCTGAGGCTGCCGTCTGGGTAGGAAGTCCTGGGTCCGTCTGGGACCGCGAGGCTGAGGCTGCCGTCTGGGTAGGAAGTCCTGGGTCCGTCTGGGACCGCGAGGCTGAGGCTGCCGTCTGGGTAGGAAGTCCTGGGTCCGTCTGGGACCGCGAGGCTGAGGCTGCCGTCTGGGTAGGAAGTCCTGGGTCCGTCTGGGATCGCGAGGCCGCCACTTGTATTATAAGAGGTCTAGATATATATATATATATATATATATATATATATATATATATATATATATATATATATATATTAGGAATTCCCTGTCCTTAGGTGGTATATATCTGTGGTTACTTGTTGTGAATAGGCCCTAGGGAGAGGGTAACGTTCTGGCTGGGTTAGAGAGGCTCTGATGAGCGGGTTCTATCTGATCCGAAAACCCGAGCAGAACATTTGGCGTCACGAACCGTTTTCGAAACCTGTGTGCGTCGTGTTGTATCGTGTTTGCTTTCGGCGTGTGCGTGGTTTTGTTTGTATATTCTTTGTGGTATACTTGTGTGTCTAGCTTTTCTTCTTCTTTCTTTTCTTTTCCTTTCTTTTCTTCTTTCTTTTTCACGATGTTTTCTAGAAAATCTAAATCTACTTTTAAGTTGCCCGTTGATATTCCCGGATGGGATTCAACGCCTTATGAAGCCTTAGCCCGTGAGTGGGCTGATTCTACTGGTTTGAGTGAGAATTGGAATTCTTTTTTGGAGCTGGCGGAGCCGGCTAATGTGATTACTTGCTTACAGAAGGCGCCGGTATCTAAGGGTGATGAGCTTCCCATTTTAGGGCGCAGAGGTTGGATTGTTCTGTCTGCGTACAGGCTTCTCCATGAGAGGTTGTTGAAGTTGCAGAACTTGCATAAGGATTTGGAAGCGAACTTTGTTGAGATTCAGAATGCTCATACTTTGTTACGGTGTCAAAATAAGTTGCTTGCTGACAAACTTGAGACGTACCAAACTATTGCCGAGAGAGCGGCTGTGCGAATTGCTCGTTATAAATACAAGAATCGGCGTGGTCGGGTTTCGACGCGGAAGGTGCGTCTGGTCGTGGCGAAAGCCGGACTGGATTGGAATCCTGATGAATGGGATGGTAATATCTGGAACTCGAGTGATTCTCCTTCCTCGGGTGAGGAGTCTGCCAAGCGCGAGTCCTCTCGCTCCGGCCGTGCTTGTAAATCTGCTTCTTGCGCCTCTGATGGTGCACCCCGTGATTGCGCTCGTTCTTCGAGTGGGGTCGATGCTTCTTCCACTGATTGTTCCTCTACGTGTACTGGTCGAGCTCCTTGTGATGCTCATCCCGCGGTCTCGGCGCATCCAGTTTGTCGGAAGTTTCAGCAGTCTCCCGCTGCTCCGCAGGGTGTTTCTTTAGACTCTTTAGAGGAGTTTACTCAACAAGAAATTAGTGATATTTTGCAGCGATTTCGGCAGCGAGCTGGTGAGACCTTGCTCGCATGGATGGTGCGCCTTTATGAACTGGGCGCTGCTGGCATTATGTTAGATAATGGCGATTGTTTGAAGTTTTGTTCCTTGAGTTCGGATTCTACTGTACAGGATCATTTTCGTAACTATAATGGTGGTGGTCAAATTTCTTTACTTCAATTGGCGACTGAGGGTTGTAATCAAAAGTATCCTACTGAGTCTGATTGGCCTGTGAATGACAAACCGTGGTATACTTTGCGCGACGCTGCACAACGTCTCAAGGAGGAGGTGATGAAAACGGCAATTTTTCTGGGTACTGCTGACAGGTTGCTTGATGGTTTGTTGACATCTTCTGTGCGGAATCGTATCATTCGTTCTTCCCCTGTTGCCTATAAGCAGGTCATGATGACTTTATTGATTAATCAGACTGGTAACGTGTTATCTACGGTATTGGAATCGGTACGCCAACTCGGTGAGTTGGGTGAGTGGTTTAAACCTGAACGTCAGTCCCGGCCCGACACTCGTACTCCTGGTGACAATAAACTTACTAGACGTGATATCTTTTCTGGTCTTCTGGCCGATGGTGTGCGGAGGGAGGACATTGACGGTGAGACTACTGCTCGTTTGTGGGAGTTGTTTCGCAAACGTGGCTTGGATCGGAAGGAGGGTGCCCGGCGTGTTCGGACGACTGAGTGTGATCGTGGTGGTTCTGACGGTAGCGGTGATGACGACCGCCGTGGGCGCTCTGTTCGTCGTGATGATCGACGTTATGTACGTGATATGTCCCCCCGTCGTGAGAGAGACGGAGAGAGAGAGGAGGTAAGAGAAAGGGGGAGAAATGATTATGTTTACAGCAGACGTAGAGATGATAGGGATCAATCCCCTGAGTTGAGGAGGAGAGAGGATCGTCATAGTTTGGCCGATCGAAACCCGCAGTACAATGCAGAAGACACGAATCCATTTCGTACTGGGAATGGATATGAACAGGAGGTACCGATACCTAAGAAACGTGAAAGTCTTTATCCTGATTTATCCTGGTACACAGAATGCAGTAAGCATGACTAGGAAATAGGTCAAGCTCCAGTACACAGATGGGCTCACAGAGATAATAGACCCTATGTAGATATTGATATTTATTGGAGACATCGTAAAATCCAAAGGGCCCGAGCATTGGTAGATACAGGAGCGGAGGCCACTCTTATTCATGGAAAATCAAAGAAGTTTACAGGTCAGCCTTTTACAATTACTGGATTAGGTGGAAAGGAAACTCCGGCAGTTCAAACTTTACTTGAAATGAGAATAGGTAGAATCCCTAGAAAAGAATACTCTGTACTAGTGGTGCCACTCTTAGAATTCATAATTGGAATTGATATTTTGAAAGGAATGACTTTGCATTTAGATGATGGATGTTACCAATTTGGAACTACGCATTATATATCGTCTAGGCCTATACGGGTTGGTCGTTTAAGAATGCCCCCCATAAAAGTTCCTCAGGCGACAAAAGTGGTTTGTCAGAAGCAGTATCGTATTCCAGGTGGTCATGAGGAGATTAGTACCACTATTCAGGAGTTGGTGGATGCAGGTGTTATAACCCCAGTTACTTCTGCTTGGAATAATCCTGTTTGGCCTGTACGCAAGAGTGATAATTCTTGGTGCATGACTGTTGATTATCGAGAATTGAACAAACACACACCCTCTTTGACTGTTGCAGTACCGGATGTCATTACTTTAATTGAAAGAATACAAAAACATCCAGGTACATGGTATGCGTCCATTGATATTGCTAATGCTTTCTTTTCGATTCCGATTGCCCCTGAGTGTCAGGAACAGTTCAGTTTTACGTGGAATGGGCGTCAGATGACGTTTAGAAGTCTTCCTCAGGGCTATGTGCATAGTCCTACGATATGTCACCGGCTGGTGGCAGAGCATTTGGCTGAGGTACCGGTTCATCCACAAATTCAGATGTGTCATTATATTGATGATGTTTTGATCCAAGGCGAAACACAAGAGGAAGTTCAGACCCAATTGGACAGAGTCATTGAGTGCCTGCGTGAGAAAGGTTGGGAAATCAACCCGGATAAATTACAAGGCCCGTCCCAGGCTGTAAATTTTTTGGGTATTAATTGGCATGAAGGACACCGTGAAGTGATCCCTCAGGTTAAACAGAAAATTCTTGATTTTGCAGTTCCGAGGAATAGGAAAGAAGCCCAAAGCTTCATTGGTTTGTTTGGTTTTTGGCGTCAGCATATTCCTCATTTGAGTCAAATATTAGCCCCCTTGTACCGTGTCACTCGTAAAAAGAATGCATTTGAATGGGATAAACCACAGCAAGATGCGTTCAACCTAGCAAAAGAGGCAATTCAGCATGCTTTGGATTTATGGCCCGTACGTGATGGTGATGTGGATTTAAATGTGTCTGTACAGGGCCTTTATGCGAATTGGAGTTTGTGGCAGAAGCAAGGCAGGAGTAGAGTACCGTTAGGTTTCTGGACCAAAAAGTTACCTGATGCTGGTGAGCGTTATACACCTTTTGAAAAACAGTTACTTGCATGTTATTGGGCTCTGGTGGATACCGAGCAATTGACTTTGGGACATGATATAGTTTTGCGACCTGAAATTCCTATCATGCAGTGGGTTAGGAGTTCGCCGAAAACTCACCGAATTGGACATGCTCAAGAGGCAAGTGTGATTAAATGGAAATGGTATATACAAGACAGGGCGCGTGTGGGACAAAAAGGAGTTGCATCTTTACATGAGCAGGTGGCGCGAGCGCCATCGACTGAGACTGAGAGTGAATGTTCCGTACCTTTAGTACAGGAGTCTCCTGTCAAGTGGGGTAGACCTTTTGATGATTTGTCCGCAGAGGACAGAAACCATGTCTGGTTTACGGATGGTTCAGCAAGGTTCATAGGGACGAAACGGCACTGGAAGGCGGTGTCCTATAATCCGATTACACAAAAACTGCTGAGCACAACTGGTGAAGGGAAGAGCAGTCAATTTGCTGAACTTTATGCTGTTTATCAAGTTTTGAAACAAGAGTTACCTGGCACACGTCATATTTTCACCGATTCTTGGTCTACTGCCAATGGACTGGCAGTTTGGTTACCGACTTGGCATTCCCATAATTGGAAATTGCATTCAAAAGAATTGTGGGGAAAAGAATTATGGCAGGAGATTTGGGAGATGCTCCCACAGAGTACTGTTACAATCTTCCATGTGGATACTCACACCCCGATAGATTCTCTTGACAAATTTTTTCATAACATTGCAGATGAGAAATCTAAAATTGCTGAGGCAGTGGTGGACAGGCAAGATTCTGATATTGCGGGATTGGCGAAATGGGCCCACCAGAAGGCAGGACATTTTGGAGAGAAAGCCACTAGCAGGTGGGCTGCTGATCGAGGAATTTATATTCCCCTAGATTTAATCAAAAATGTTATTTTACATTGTCCCGTTTGTCAGCATATCAGACAGCGCAAAGTGCCCCAAATTGTTAAAGGTCATTTACATCGCGGGAAACTGCCCGCTCAAATTTGGCAGATTGATTACATCGGTCCACTTCCCATGAGTAGGAATTGTCAATATGTTTGCACTATTGTTGATACATACAGTGGCCTGTTGGTAGCCCTTCCCTGTAAGCAAGCTACCCAATTGAATACCATTAAAACATTGGAATTGATTATGATGTATTATGGTGTGCCATTCCAAATTCAATCTGATAATGCATCCCATTTTCGTGGAAGATTGGTTCAGGAATTCTGTGTGGAAAACAATATTGACTGGGTATTTCATATCCCATATTATCCACAGGCCTCGGGTCTTGTGGAGAGATTGAATGGTCTGCTGAAGGAGCAACTGCGCAAATTGACAGATGACAAGTATAAGAATTGGCGAGACTTTTTGCCCCAAGCGCTATTAATTTTGAATAACCGTCCTTTTCTAAATGCTGAATCTCCACTTATGCGTTTGTTTCCTCCGAATGTTAATGCTCAGCCAAATGAAATCAGAGAGACTGTGATGTACTGGGAAATTACTCCCGGAGCTTTGGCTCCATGTAGAGCGACCCCAGGGTCGGCAGGTTTAGACTTGCATGCCATGGATGACACCGTTATAAAAGGTAAAGATCGGGTCATCATCGCGACCGGTGTTGGTGTTCATATACCACCCGGGAATTTCGGATTAATCGCCCCTAGATCGGGGCTGGCTGTAAAAGGCATTCAGGTGCTTGGAGGAATCATTGACAGTGATTATCAGGGAGAGATTAAGGTGCTCCTACTGAATAGCAGTGAGGTTGACTTACTGATACATCAAACTGACCGAGTGGCTCAATTACTCATAATGCCTGTTTTCAGTGGAGAGATCACAAAAGGCACTGCCCCAACTTTGCTAACTGTACGAGGCCAGAAAGGTTTTGGCTCCACAGATAACCCTGGGGCCAGGGTTTGGGTGCAGTCGCCTAAGAATCCCCCTGAACAAGCAGAAGTCATTGCCACCGGTCACGACAATACCATTTTAGTTATGAGACCAGGGAAAGATAGCTGGGAAGCGGTCCCGGCTGACAAATGTTACTTACTAGAATGAATAATGCCTGTATTTGATTCTCTTTCAGATCATTCTTTGGACTGTTGCTGCAGGATGTGTCGGCGTCGGACTATTTTCGGGTTGGTTCGACGAGAGAGGAGGGATCCCGTCAACCCGGGATGATTTACGCACCAGAGTGTCGCACTCCTTCGCTGCGTGGGATTCGTCATCGAACTTTTGGACCTTACTGGCAAAAGGGTGACTGATGCCCCTCACTTCTGTTTGACACCGATGAGATCTGTACACGACATCTTGGCAACCTGTCTGGTTGCTGTCCCTGCTTCGCTAGAAACTTTGACTCATATTTTTAATATTTCAAAGGCTCGCCCCAATGTTCTTCTGGGCGATTTTGCTACCCATGCGTATTGCCCCTTATGTACTGAACTACCAGACCAGATACCCCCCATCCAGTCCCAAATAGTTACCTATAATATCACACAAGGAGATTTGTGTTTTTTCCCTTACGTGTAATCCTAGTGCAATTTCTGAATGTCTGCGTCTAAAATTGAAAGGTGCTACTTCCTTTACCCTTCATGAGCGAACTTTGTGCTTTCAAAGGACACCGAAAACATGTGCTTCTGTCCAGAACAATATGACTTGCAAGAGTTTGGTAGTTACCCCCAGTCATTATCGCACGATGTTACTACCTGCCGGATGGCTTTTCTCATATGGTAATACTTCCTGGCCATATGTCCCCGCAAATATTTCTGGAGGCCCTTGTGCCATTACGAGACTCAGTTTACTGATGTTCTCGTCACATCCGAATGCCAATTCTCGTGTGATTCGAGATGCAGTGATGTTACAGGAGGATTGTGACTCGTCCTTGCATTTATATTCCAAGTCTGAATACCTTAGCCTGGCTATTTCAATTATTGGTGTTCCTGCTTTGGCGGTTTATAATGCCAAATCTATTGGGAAAATGGCCTGCTGGATGGTAAAATCCATTAATCATACTTCTACAGTCCTGTCTGACATGCTATTAGACGCCCAGGGTGAACGTAGGGCTATCTTGCAAAATTGAGCGGCCATTGATTATCTTTTGCTTAAACATGGACACGATTGTTCTGATTTTGAGGGTCTTTGTTGTTTTAACTTGTCTGATCATACACAATCCATTCGCGCTCATATTGACAAGTTACATGACTTGACGGAAGAAGTTAGAAAACACATTGACCAGGGCTGGTTTGACTGGCTCTTTAATTGGTTACCTGATTTATATCTGTTACGTCAAATATTAGGAGGTATTCTGATTACTATCGCTGTTTTGATTTCTATCTGTTGCTTTATTCAGTGTATTCCTTCACTACTTCAATTCTGCACACTTGGTACTAGACATAGATCAGTTAGTTTTGTTTCATATTATTCTTCCACCGATGTTAGTTCTGTTTAATGAATGTATAATAGACTGAAGTCAAGGGTGAAATGTACTGCTCGATTTTCCCGGCCTTTTTTGTGTTAAGGGTGACTAGTGTGACTTCAGTCTCTTACCATCCAAGTCTAAGGGTTAGTGTAGTGAATGGAGCCTATTTACTAGGCACTTCGACATGATCCTGTGTTCTTCCCCATAGATCAGGGCTTGCACACATATCCTAGGGGATAGATTTGTTAGTATTAGGGATAACCTGTCCTGTAGCGAGGGTATTTCATGGAGCCGTGCTGAATTCAGGCCTGGTAGGCCTCAAACGGGAGAGACTCCATCTTTCTTTCTGCTCCGGCAGCTTGGGATTCTTCTAGGTCAAGAGTTATGTTTTAGTTATGAGGTGTTATTCGCTTGGAGAGAACCGGTTCAGGCCGGCCCTTATCGAAGGATTGTATTTTTCTTCATGCCGAAGACACTACATCAGGCCGGCCGGCTGGGAACGTGTCCTTGGTACGGGGAGGTACAAGAATTTGGTGGGCGGCAGGTTACGGGCCGGAATTTTCCATGAGGAAATGCACCTCTATATTAGTGAAAGTCTGAGGCAGTTACATGTTCAGTCCGTAGGCGGCATCTAGCCGTTAGCAGTAGAGCTACTACTTATTCCAGGGAAGACAGACGCCATCTTGAAGGCGGAGAAGAATCGAGAGACAGATGCTTTCCTAACAGAATAGCCAGAGAGGAGAGAGTAGCCGATAAGGAAGAGGTCCCAGTGACTCGGAGAAGGGTGATTCCAGGCGAGCCGAGGCACAGACGAGAAGGGAGCCTAGATGACCACTGAGTGCAGGCTACATACTACTAAGGTGATGTCGACCCTTTCTTATTAGAGTGTACAACTTAATCTTACACTTTTCCTTGCAGGTTATGTGTTATATCGTAATGTTATGTGATTGTATGTGTAATGAGTAATAAAGTATCCAGTTTGCAGTGAATCAACATGTGCTGCGTGTTCTTGTATAAGAGGGTAGCCTATTCTTCTAGTCAGCTGTGACTTGACATGAACAGATGTTAACCCTGATCAGGTAAGTGGTAACTGAATAAGGGAGAGAGGAGCCCCTCGAACCAGAGAACAGGTTGTGCTCAAACTGGCAGTTCTTGTGTGATCTGATAAATAGTTGTATGTTATGGTAATCATAGGATGAACTTGTACTGAGGCTGCCGTCTGGGCAGGAAGTCCTGGGTCCGTCTGGGACCGCGAGGCTGAGGCTGCCGTCTGGGTAGGAAGTCCTGGGTCCGTCTGGGACCGCGAGGCTGAGGCTGCCGTCTGGGTAGGAAGTCCTGGGTCCGTCTGGGACCGCGAGGCTGAGGCTGCCGTCTGGGTAGGAAGTCCTGGGTCAGTCTGGGACCGCGAGGCTGAGGCTGCCGTCTGGGTAGGAAGTCCTGGGTCTGTCTGGGACCGCGAGGCTGAGGCTGCCGTCTGGGTAGGAAGTCCTGGGTCCGTCTGGGACCGCGAGGCTGAGGCTGCCGTCTGGGTAGGAAGTCCTGGATCCGTCTGGGATCGCGAGGCCGCCACTTGTATTATAAGAGGTCTAGATATATATATATA
This sequence comes from Triturus cristatus, assembly GCF_964204655.1. Taxonomy (NCBI): domain Eukaryota; kingdom Metazoa; phylum Chordata; class Amphibia; order Caudata; family Salamandridae; genus Triturus; species Triturus cristatus. Next base: position 1,145,424,001 of record NC_140593.1, on the reverse strand, counting down.
TATATATATATATATATATATATATATAGTAGGAATTCCCTGTCCTTAGGTGGTATATATCTGTGGTTACTTGTTGTGAATAGGCCCTAGGGAGAGGGTAACGTTCTGGCTGGGTTAGAGAGGCTCTGATGAGCGGGTTCTATCTGATCCGAAAACCCGAGCAGAACAGGCGCCCAACGCTGAAATTGCACCCTTCATTTGGCAGCCCCTGAGCTGCCGGTGGTGTATGTTTGGTGCTGCTTTGTGGGTCCCCCCCCTGTGCTTGCTCTAACCCCCAAAGCTTGGCTCCTGCAACCAATCTACTTACCTGCAAGCAGTGTGGCTTTGCGTACTCCCAGTCTCCATTGTAACGCATTGGGCCGAACTCGGATTTTGACCTCTGCACCTTGCCCCCCCCTCATGCCACTGGTGGTGGTGTTTTGGTAATCACCGGAACCTTGCCCCTTAATGACTATTGGTCCCAAAGACTGGAACAGTAAAGTGTGATACTTATTAACCGCAATATTGTTTTCACCATGGGATCACATTAAACTGTTCAGAAATAGTTTTAAGTGTCGACTTTTGAAAGTCTAAAGTATTTTTATTAAAAAATGTTCTTACCTAATTGCAGAGATCTTGGTCTTAAAATAAAAGAAAAGTATATTTGTCTAAAATTGTTGTGGATCTCCTTTTTGAGTCATGTGTCCAATTATTGGTCGATGTTGTGCAGTAAATGTCTTCCACTTCTCTGTGTAAGTCCTAAGGCTGCTTTCCCACATTACGACTAAAAGAGCACTTCGGGTTTTACATTGAGCCATGTACACTTTTGGGGAACCCCTGAAATCTGTGCACGGTATAACCACCTAGTGGCATATACAGAGCAGGCTTCCTACAGGATCCATCCCACTGCCAGCAAATTCTGGTCAAACCAAACAGGGTTCAGAGTACCTTAGTTTGACAGTATAACTGACTAACACTCCACACAAACCACTCTACACCTTGACTTCATCACTGTAACCACTGATATTTGCCCTTCTCAACTGACAAAAATTCTCCCCCGTTGGATCGCCTTTTCTGAAATCCTTCCACATGACATCACGTTAACCCAGTTTCCACTCTCCATTCTAAATGAAAATTCTCACCTATCCCTTCTCAACAGCGATGTGTACACCAATTAATGTCTGCCTCTCAACCTGCCCCACTGAGGAATCCCTTTACCTCATTCCGCTCAAACTTCAATGTATCCTACCCTCAATATCATGCTATGTGCATTGTAGCTCCATCTTAACTCCGGGTCACATGTTTCAATCACAGATGCACTTTCCCCATTCACCTGTACAATTACAGCCAACTCTCAGTCTCTCATTTGCTCCTTCCAGACATCGTCGATAGGCTCATCACCCGGCTACAATCCCTACACTAGATAGAATTCATGGTCTCTATGAATGACTGCAAAACAATGATCTACACTCAAGGCGCACCTATATTCCCTCTCTATGAGATACCAACCACATATCCCCCACATTCTTCTCTCTCCCTTGCTACATCCCCAGCTAAGTATGCTCTATCCTGTTGACGGTGGGAGCCCTAATGGCGAAGAGGGGCATTGCCAAAAACTGGAAGTGGCTTGATGCCCCCCCAAATGAGAGACTGGAGAGCAGGCATGGACGAGTGTGCTAAACGGGAATAGACAATTTATGTAGCATGTGGGTGCGCAAAGAAAACTCAAGGGTATGGGATAGGGGTCGATGGTGATCATACTATGGGATGATGGGGGAGACCGATTACGGATTTTCCAGCACGACTTCGAAAGGTTCCCCTGGAGGACCTGCACTGTGTGTACTCTATTTTTGTTATTGAGACATACAATACAATGTTTCTATTAAGAGAAAATCCCTATTCTCCACTTAGCTAATGCTTTATCTGCACCTCAAACATTCAGCTTCCGAAATCCTCAAAAGTGAAACCCACTTCTACACTCTTACCTAGGCCCCCTATTTAACCACTCTTAATTTGAACTGCATTCCCTGCTTCATTCCCATACAATACAATCGCTAAACCATCCACACCCTCCAAGCCTTACCCAGTAAGTCACCGTTATGATCCTTTGCAGCTGGGGTTCGGCAGATCGAACTTCACTGGGACGGCTCTCACAAGTATCTATATTTATAGCAAAACCTTTCCCCCACAACCCATTATCCTTCATTCTTCTCGCCACCTCCTTCAATATGATTAACAAGGACATGCTCTGGAAGCATTGCCAGCAATGCACATGGATTAGCCCAACTCTCCTGCTGTTTTCAGCTTTATGCCTAGATGTTAAATAGTTGGCATAGTCCGAGACACAGTCCTCTGGCCCTTCTGTTTCTCTCAATGGGAGTTAAATCAGTTTTGAAGAGCTACACGTCTCTTCCAAAATGTATCTCTTATCACTTCCTCACCAACTGTCTCTCAACTGGTAGAAGAGCGAATGCTTATGAGACATTCACTACATTGTGGCCAGGCTCTAGCTTATATCAGAAGATTAATTCCTTAATTTCAAAGCATCCCAAATTCATTGCATCCTTTTTCACAGTCCACAATATCACAGCTCAATTCCCATCTACAGAAACAAGATTTACTCAACTTCACCTTTCACTCTTTCAGAGTACTAGTCAATGACCCGGAGGGCCACACAGCTGCAACGTGTGTATCACTGTATCCCCAACTGTACTCATTCAAACATCCTTCAACATTATGTCCTGTATGAAAATCTGTCCAAGAGCATTCTCCCTCTACTTTGCACAGACAACCTTCGTTCACAGGCGGCCCCACCTTCTGGTTACAAACTCAAGCTTATAAATTATCCTGCCTCACCTTGCTATTCAGATAAATCCCTCATCTGAAACTCTACTACTCAACCTAAGACATTACTAACCTGGAGCACATCACAGTATTGGCCCTATGAGGGATCAACCTATAACCCCAATCTCTTTCCGACTTAGGTTACTAAGCAATGTAAAAGCATTATATAAGAATAATAATTTAACACATAATAGACCACAAAGGAAAAATAACCATTGAGGGCAAGTTCAAAATAGTCATAGTACATATAATCTTCAGTAGAAACGGGAGTAAATAATTCCTAGAGAATAGCCAAGTATTTCAGAATCTTTCTCACAAGGTGCAGGACTTGCCAAAGTAATACGCCAAAAACAATGTCAACCCATTATTCAGTGAAGAGGGAGTGGGAGCCTATCTAGTTTCTAGGTCTAAGCTATTCATTCCTGATGCACACCTTAGCACCACCCTGTAGAGCCAAAACACAAAGAGTAGAACAATGGACTCACCACAAATTTTCCTGGTGTAGTGTTTCTATACACCAGTCACTTAACAAGTAATGCTACTTTGCAGAAGAGCAACAAAGTCACTGTACCTCGAGGTGTCGGAACTCCATCAGATCGAAAGATTTCAAGTGTTTCAAAGGCAAAGATAGTGTCACTTTCGTGGATTGTGTCCAAATCATCTGTATCTGAGAAGGAGCGATGAAACCCATCGAAATACATCTCAGTTAACACTATCTGAAACAGAAAACAGAAAAAACAGCACAGCTATCATGTGTGTTTGCAACACAGCAGCATACGTAAAACTATTGAAAGACATGGCACTGTGTACAGCTGTTAAACCCACAGGTTACCCATACGTTTTCTCTTGCTTAGCACCTGGGATGGAATCACTAAGTATAAAGCTGCAGATTGTCAGTCTTGTTTGTAGTTTGCCTTCTTTACGCCATGTATACATCTCTAGAGACAGAAGTACTTTTATACTGGTTGGGGTCTCATCAGGACACCCCGAACTGGCAGAAACAAGAGCTTCACTCAATATACACAAATAACACATTACAATGCTCCCCCAGGGGAAGCTTTTAAAAATCTTACAGCTATCAGATAAGCATATTTTTCCTTTCATAAAGCTTAGTGCCACCTGATTCATGCACTTAGGTACGATGGGTAAATATGTCAATATCCAATGCTGCACACATGTTCTGAAAACAATGTGTAAAAATAATATCACTGACCAGAATTAAATTACATTTTATTGAGCCACATTGTGAGACAACGCACACTAAGACATGTAGACTACAAACCCCGGTGACCATTTCTGAGCACTGCACCGTTTACAAAACTTTAAAAGCTGTTAAAGGAGAAAATAATTTACATTTAAGAGAGGCTCACAATTCGTACTACATCAGGCCTTGCACGGTCACTAGAACGCTCGCCACACAGAATTAATATTTAGTGACACTAAATTACTTATTAGTAATTGTCATTACTCATATAAAGATTTTCATCGTAGAGGTTTTTTTTTTTTTAGCTTGACTGTGAGCTTTGACCAGGGACACAAAGTAATTAAGAAATTTGAGCTCCTCACCTTTCCTCAACATAAAATCTGTCCCTGCGCAGAACACCAGTCCAGTCTTAATTCGGAGGAGTTCACAGACATCCTATTTTCTATATATCACCACGATCTTCCATCGTATCAATTTCAGAGTTTTCAAGTTGCATTTTTAAATAGAATTAATCGTCAATTCACAGCACATCAGCTTGAGAACAGTGCTTCAAAATAACTGTTCCTTTAGAAAAAAAAAACTTTTCTATGAGCCTCTGACAGTAAAAAGCTGCTTCTCCAAAAAGGAATTAGCCAATGAATATGCAGAGGTCAACTGACCAAATATTATTGATCCAATACATTTTCCAATTTCTTGAAAATGGGCCACTGCATTTATGAGACATGGTAACTTGTAAATGAATGAGATATTCTAAAAGATCAGAGGCAAACAAAGGGACACCCACTCTTAAAGTTGTCATTTCTCTACTCTTGATGTCTTAGATAGCCAGCTACACTAGTCTAAGAATTAGTTATCAGATAGCTACTAAAAGGCAGATGTAATTTGAGGGGTTCTGAAATCAATTTTCTGACAGAAGGAATAGTTTCCCAACTGTAATATTAATTCTCTTCCAGGGGAATCCTCATCATAATCTTAAACATTGAACAGTCCCGGGCAAGCGCATAATCACATAACACCTTTAAAACATGTATAAGTATATCTTTGTACCGTAGTACACTACTTGTATGCTTGCATCCTAAAAAGGCTAAAAATTGACTAATTTAATTTTCATTTTAAAACGAAGTCCTTCATATAAAATTAGGCACCGTTAGAAAAGAATCCTTCACAAACCTTTTTTAAACGATATGAATGTGGGACATTGTTAGCCAATAGCCTGCAATATAAAGCATAGGAATGGAAAACTGGCAGTGTGCCTTCAAGGGCCTCACAGTATTCCTAATTTCCCATCATGACCCACAGGATAGGTCAGGTCATTTTTATGGAAAGAAATAGACGATCCTGGGTAAAGATGGATGAAATCTGTAATATTTCTAACCGGGGAATGTGGTAGCGTAGCTTACGACTATGATGGGGATTCCCGTGGTAGAGAACCGTGTGGTTTTGCAGTGTCTTTGAGAGTTGGAACCGGGTGCTGTTTTTTCAGTTCCGAGGTTTTCTATTTGCAAGTGTCGGGGCCCTTCGGTGGGTGGCTTTTAGTCGGTTCCGAGGGTGTTGTCGGTGCCCGAGAGCTGGTGCCGACCTTTGATGCCGAGTACTTCGGTGTGGGAGCAGCGGTCGGCGTGGATGAGGTCGAAGACGCCTTTTTCTTCGGTGCCGGAGTTGGCTTGTCGGTACCGAGGGTAGGCTGACTCGAGCCCGAGTCACCTAAATGCTTTGCAGGCTTCTTTACCGGGCCCGAAGGCGGGGCATGGGAAGCAGTGTCTCGGTGTGCACCCGGGCCCGAAGATGGGGGTGGTACCAAAGCATTTTTCGACATTGTGGAGGGGGTGGGTGGGTCGGGGTCGACGTCTGTACTCACGGCCCTTTGAGCTGGAGTGATGTCTTCGACGTCTGAATCGTCTGCTTCGGAGGCGCTGATGATGGCTCCCTCGACTGGACCCTGCTCCGGAACATCGACGCCCTCTTGAAAGATGTCGTCGGGGATCGAAGATGACGAGCGCTCCATTGTTCCGTTCCGGATGGTCTTTTTGGAGCGGAAGTAGGCACAAGCTGGACAGTCCCTGGCCTCATGCTCCGGTGAAAGGCAGAGGTTGCACACCTCATGTAGGTCGGTGTGGGGAAACTTCGACCCACAGAGGACACTTTTTAAATGGCGTCCTTTCCATGAGCCGGAGATGAGGCCCTGGTCGGCCCGAAGGCCTTCGTCAATGGCCGGAATCGAAGACTTCGAGTGGAAGGGCGTGTGTGGTTGGAAACGCACACTACTGTTGAGATGGGAAGGATTGCGCTTCAAAGAGAAACCGTTAACGGTTTCGAGCTGGAACACGAGAACATATCCAAAGCCCAATGGCGGAAAAAAACAATCTGAGGATGGAGCCGAAGCCCATGCGCACTATGATCCAAAGGAGGAGTCACATACCTTGTGACTTCCAAAGACTTTCCAAGACAAAAACAAGTGCAAACATCCGGGCACAACACCAGATGGCAATATATGTACAGTGTGTAATCTGCAGCTCATATGCCTCGAACGTTAAGCACTGTGCAGTCTCAAAATGGTTAGGGCAGTCACTTCCCTGTACGACCAGAAAGAGACAGCATCTCATCTAGTGTACTAGAATTACAACATAAGGTTGAAGACTCTAAATGGGAACTCGCTATATCAAGGGTTGCAGTCAGCTATTACGAGCAAAACACACCACTCTGATAGCAAAGGATAAAAGCAAAAGACAGGAGCGACCAGTTAAACTTATGGATGACAGGCAAAGCTTGAAACAACACAGAAACAGCATCAACCATATGTTGAAACAAGGAAAGAGCAATAAAAACTTTTCCTTAAAGATCTTCTAGTGCCAATAAAACACCTTCATCTACATAGTCGTAAAACAACATTATGTTTATATATTTTGCAGGGATGGGGAATTCCTTTAGCAAGACGCCCAGGGCATATTATTTGGGGTCAAGGGCAACAAGTTTTCATGTGTATTTTGTCCTTGGTACAAGTAGGCCCGACCCCCTACAGCACAAACCCTTTGCCTGCCAGTTTACAGAACCACATTATGGATCAGGGAAGGGCATTGTCTGCAGTTAAGGTAATATTTGTGTCCATGTGGTAAAGCTGTTAAAACTTGTGTTTATGGTTCATTTATGCAAAACCTTTATTATTAGGGTGCGCGCTATAAGTAAATGTTGTAAGCTCAGATTGCACTACTGACAGTGGTTCCAGTATAACAATGTGTACGCACGTCTTCAAAGTTTAGCAATATGAAGCTCTGTATAACGCTCACAGAATGCTCTCGGATTAGATGTAAATATCTGCAGAAGCTTGAAAGCAAGATTGATGATTCTTTGCTTTCAGAATAAAATGTTCACAAAAAATGCAAGTAGGAAAAAAAAGCATTTCGCTAAACCATAGTACAATTTTAGGTACCATTTCTTTGCAGCATCATTTAGTAAATTGTGTTGATGTATGCTAGTATTTTCTCAAAAATATTCATAATGGAAAATCAGTGTAACCAGTTTCAATAAGACTCTGTGAAACAAAAATAAACACTGGCAAAGCCAGTAGGTCTGAAATTGGTGGCCAGCCTTTTGATTTTGTCAATGCGTGACTTGTTTTGGCATGGTTTTTTTGGGAAAATCTTTTAGGTGTGGGAGCTGCCTGGCCCTCACCATTATAACAAACATTGGCAAAATCAAAAAATGTTTTTGGACTCAAAAAGAACACATTGCCACAGTAGTTTCTGGCACTTAACAAAACTTTGTGTGCTGATATGCTCTTTGTGAAAGAGCAGAATACTGTCACTCACAGTGAAGCCAGCTGATAGAGAGAGAGAAGTTTAATCAACACAAAAGGTCATGGTAAACGCCACACTTAATTAGGATGCCCAATTATTAAAGAAAGTTTCAAAAGTGCACCCATGGTATATGTCGTTGCATTAAGTGCAGATATACGGCGTTCTTGAATTCTCAAGAATTTACAGAAGTAGGCCAAGAAATATTACTCCTAGAAAGTATTTGTGAACTACATTTTAGCATGAGCAAATATGAATGTGTATATTTGCTCATGAGAACATATGAGTGTTTGCAAGTTCACTTTCCCTCCAACCACTTTTTCCCCAACCCCGGAAGAAGTTTTACGTCTGCCAATGCCAGGTGTACATTTCCAACCTTTCTCAGTATGGGAAAAAATTAGAGCAAAGTTGGTGAAAACCCTTAAAACATGCAAGTTAGCAGATTTGCAGGGACACAAAGGAGCATTCCAACCATGGAACTATTGTTTACCACTATCTTCAGCTCCAGAATATAGATCTGCGGAAACGTGGCTAAGGGAATTGCTAGTATTCAAACTCTTGTGGTATGAGCCCTGGCATAATCAGAGAGGCTATATCACAGCTCTTACAATATGAGATTGCTGCCATAATTTGTCGCCGCATTACATGGGGCAAACGGAAATGTGGATTTTGTTACAGGACAAGTATATTTATGAAGCAGCCTGCCGCATGGACAAGTAGATATTTTATTAAATTCCACGTCCCTGATTTGGGCATGGAAGGGAATCTTATTGGAGGATTGCCTAAAGATAACAGCTAGGGTAGAACACAGAAGTCTTTGTTTTCATGGAGTTATTGTCACAATTATGTGATCTATTACAAATGAAGATTCCTGGGGGAGACCCAGTCAGTCCTTTATTCACCTACACTGCAGTTTTGCACAAGATGATATGATGATGAGCACCAGCTTCACACTTTCAAGTAGTCTTGATATGCTGGGCAGCAAATTCAAACAACATTAAAGTAAATTGAAGTCCCATATGTTCGTAAAAGCATAAAACCACAAGTAAAACCCTACAAAACACAGAGTTCATACTGCAGCGAGGTGAACAGCGTGCCCCACACATCTACCGATACCAATTGCATGTTACAGAGTCCCTGTCTAATAACTAAGGAAAGCAACAAGAATTACCGAATGTTAGTAGTTACTTCACAAGTTGTTACATCTGGTATCATTACATCATGGTCATTACATCAGGAATGACTTTATACCACCAATTTACCATCAGAAGGGCCTTTACATCAGGGTTTACATCCAAACTGCCTTTACCTCGCATGCTAAGTAGTATAAACCCTTTACAACATATACAAATCTACTTAATATATAAATATATGCATTTATTTGTAAATGTATACATACATTTTAAAATATATTTGTTTTTCAACATGTATAATACACTAATGCACCTCTAATCCTTTATGGGTTCTGAAGTTGTGTGCTACTCGCTGCACTCTAAAATCCCATAATACCCCATACACTATCCATTCCTGAACCCTAAAACTCCATACTATCCCTATATAATACACATCGCTGAACCCTAAGAACTTATTACCATTACTAAAAACTACTGATCCCTAAAAAACCAAACCACACCGAAAAACAATTAATCTCTGAACTCCAAAATCCCCTTGCCAACCTTCAAACCCATAACAATTAAAATTTACTTTTTAAAGACTGTATACTAAATTAAAGATGTTTAAAATACCAATGCTTACTGAACTATATTATTCTTTAACAAATATTAATTTTAAGAAATATACATTTCATTTTTTAAACTTAATTACATATAATGCATTAATTTTCTTGAATTTGAATGCAAATTTGTTCAAACGTGTTTTTGAAAGGGTGTATAGATGCACTGAAGTGTGTGTACATATGACTGTGTGCAAATATATATATATATATTTTTTTTTTTAAACATATATACAATCCATATAATATACTTAATTGCGAAGTCAAGGCCCACAACGTAAAACAATTAAAAACATACTTTTGATGTAAATACTTAGCTGGGATGTAACATCTCTCAAAGTACAGACTGTGAGGTAATGGTAACATACAGAATGGCCATCGTCTAAAATGGAGATTTCATCACATTCTACACTACGGCAACAATTTCCACAGTACAAAACTGAGTTCACATGACATGATGCTGAGCTACACCAAGGCAATTCCTGGCGTGGTGTAGAATGTTGCATATTCGGACCACAAACCTTCCACCATACAATGATGTTTTGGATCATAACTACTCCACTAGGGCAGAGCAACCGGCTGGGGCCTTTTCCATGCCAATATGAAATTACAAGTCGTTCATGAGGCTTTCTAGTGTTATTGACAAATACTAAAGTATGTTTTGTGTTTAGTAACACAGTGCTGTTGTTGTCAAATGCCGGTAGCGTAAGTTTAGTCACAAGATGTCAAAGATGCGGCCATTCCACAACATTTACAATCTGAAAGGCAAGCAACTTGTGCTTATTTGCATTTTTGAAAGCATCAGGCTCCCTGCCTTAAATTCTGTTTTGTCCAGACTTGCGGCTATGTGTCACAGGGGAACGCTAGGTGGTTTGTCCTCATTGTATTCTAGATCGCCCCGTGTGTGTTGTACTCAATATGTTATGTAAGACATGCCCTCCTAGATGTGTACCATCCTCAAAGCTTGGGCTGAAAACTCGCACTTGGGTTTGGGATTACCCTTACCTGATCCGGGGGGATTTTGGTCTCCATAGACACCGCTTCTCGCAGCCGGGCCACTGTTCCAGACAGCGGGACAGCCACTCCGATGCGCATGCAATGCGAGCATTTCCCCTGGTATACCACAGTAACATACAAGGGCCTGCAGTAAAGTGAGACAATAGGCATGGGTCTGAGACTGCAACAATACCAGGGGACCGCATGCAACGCCCCCAAACATGCATGATCCCTGGGCTGTGGCATGCTCAGCGCACCCATTCCCAGAGCACCTCTGCAGCCCATGGCCATATGCCTAAATGAGTTGTCACATTCCACATAGGACTTGGGATACAAACAATATGGGCTGCTTCACATAGCCTGCATTTCTATTAGTATGCACCAATTTACAAGGGTGTAATACATTCTACAGAGCCCAATATCCTAACAGTATGCAGTGCTTCAGAGGCATATCACATTCAAATTATACATTAAACAGAGCCGGTCATCTTAACTGTATGCATTGGTGCACAAGCTCACACAAGGCTTGATAGTTTGCAGTATCAATGTGCAGCGTTAACAGAATAAATGTATCAAATACAGTGCTTTACTGAAAACATACAGATTTTTCTGTTTGTCACAACTCACGCGATACAGGTCATGAAGAATTACAGGGTCTGTTAAGCATGCTAGAATTTCAACCCATGACTTGGGAGTGCAAAAAACAATGCTACTGAGAGTGCAAGGGCTGTGGTATTAAGTTGGCTATGTTAAGGCAGTGTGATTGTGCTGTTGCTGCCCTCCTCTAGGTTGTGTAGGAAAGAGCTACTTCACCATGTTCTCAGCAGGATTAAGAAATAGAGGAAGGTATTACAAAAGGCAATTTTTCAACAAAAAAAATTGTTTTCTAATGTTTTAACTTAGGTCGACATTTTCAAATTCTTAAATATATCTTTCTACACTTTTTACCATTTTTTTGTAATTAGGCTGGCCTCCATTTTGTGCATTTCCAACTAGGAGACGGAAAAAGAGATCCAAAGAGCACAAAAGGCACTGTCTGTATATCCATTTACTCCGCAACGGTACAAAATAATATTTTCTTGTTAGTGCAACGTAAAAGAAAATATTTGCTTTGCACCTGCAGCTCGCAGCTGTACTGAATCTCCAGACTGTACTTCTTGTCCTCTGACTACAGATCTTGTTTCCATGACTGAAGGCAGCTCAAATTGTAGGAGAAGTCAAGTAAAACATGAAAATTAAGATAGAGGGCAAGAAACTTTGTTAAACCTTACAGAAATTAAACCATGAATAGGAAGGCATTGTTAAAAGACAGGGAAAGCAAAACTAAGTACGTAGTGGTATTTATATACTGTGTAATCAGGGAGGAGGTGAAAAGCTGCTGAAATGGACATATCCTGGAACTAACACTGCTGGAAAATGTTAAGATCAAGCTTATAATTACTGGACCCATTATTACAGTTTGTGCTAGAAAGAAGCAGCAAGAATTTGAAGAAACCTATAATACTGTTGGTTTGCCAATAAGAATGGACTGATCAGAATTAAAAGTGCTGCAGGCAAGCTTCAGGCCCAATGACTGCACACATATGAGAGCTAAATAGGGGCGTGGTGAAATTATAGCGAGGGATCATGTCCTGAGACATGGACTCAGACATATACTGCCACTGCCAGAAATGGAAAGGCATGGTAAAACGTCACAACTTTTAGCCGGGCTCTGCATGGCACAGCCTAGTAACCACTCAAAATCCTGCAGCAATGTACAATGTCACATTTGTGGAGATCCTATGGGAAGGAAGCAGAGATATTGATGTAACTGATGCCTAGTGGTTGGACAGAGTTGGGAATAGACATAAGTCTTACGGTCCATACACTTATGGACCATAAACGTATAAATGAAACAAAGTATAGTATGGTTTATGTTCTTTAAAAGGAAGGAACGGGAAGATTATGGCTCAGCAGTACCACTCATTTGCTCATGGGTTTGGCTAAAGGCTTGAAGAGAAGAAACCAGCCCTGGTGCATATATATAACCCAGAGGCCGGACATAGACTATCAGTGAACAATACTCTAAAGGGAGAACACAACAACATGTTGCGTTACCTTGCATCTGTGTAACCTGCTAGTAGAGTGGCATCGCCAGACTCCAACTGATCAGAGCGCTTTCTAGCAGACTTATGTCTAGCTGGAGAGGTTTGTGATTATAGAGTTGGCTGAGGACCAGGACTCAAACTGGCTGTGTTGTGCTAAACTAGACACTGGTGATAGGGGCTCTCATGCTTATAGTGTATGTGGAGGGTTTACTATACTGTCCTTGCTCTTTGGATACAGTAGTTCAGTGGTTGATAGGGGAACGTGTTGTGGTTCGATTAAAGATCATTTGAGGTATAAAAATGGAAACGGCGCTCCATGTCTTAAGGATTTACACAAGCGTGCCATTGGGGCAAGGCATGCACAGAGTATTCACGCCTGAGCAAAACATTCTGGATGATAGTAACTGTGAAAAAAAGTAAAAAGGAGTGCATTCTATCACCTATTTTGGCTATTAAATGTATAATGGCCCCCTTTGATTGTTTGCACCAAGGAAAATTATGGATTAAATGGAAAAAAAAATGTAATGTCACATGTAAGGCGGAACATCACGTTCACAAGAGGGAGTTGATGTTGTTCAATGAGAACCATCAGAGTGTTTTTAAGATCATTCGTTTTTTACTGTAAATATCTTCTACTGGCATGTGATTAATGATATGTAAAACATTGATCTAATGTGTAAATAGTTAAACATATGCAGCAGCACATTAACTGGAGGAAAGCATGGGATTCGTATTCTGTGCAGCACAAGCGGTTTCTGGTTGGGTAGTTAGAGTCACGTCGATAATCAGTATGCAGATAGGAGGGAGTGGTCAGGTCCGTGGTTGGAAATGGAGGTTGTCACGTGGGAGATGGTAGTTGAACACTTTTGCGGTGGTGGTTTGGAAAGCAGCCAAGTCTGTTTTTCTGTTGAGGGTGAGATTAAGTTTTTGCCTGTACTTTTGAAAAGTTGGTTTGTTTCTGTGTTTGGAGGATGGTGTGGTTGAATTGAAGTATATATGGTGTGGTTACACAGGGAGTTTGGAATTTATCCAGGAGGGAGCAGTTACGTCGGTGGAGTCTAAATGGGGGGGGGGGGGGGTCATGCAGGAGATGGTATAGTGGAGGTTTTGAATAGCGGATAATTTTAGTTTACTGTGAAGTGGAGAAAAAAGACTTTTGCAGGAACATTTAAAATTTGTTTTTGTTTCTCAGTGTGGTTACACGGTATGGATAATTAGTCACAGAGTCTGACACAGGTGAACATAGATCAGCAAGGCACAAAGGAGATATACTTTGGGATAATTTTAGAAAAACTAAGTGGGTGTGGGTTTAAAAAGAGAGCACTGATAGATGAAGGGTTACGTTCTGTAATGCATAGTTTAGAGGTCTTGTACAACGAAATGAGAAGTACAGATCATGTTACATGTCTAATGTGATAAAAAGAAGTAATGGTGGTTTTTAAATTTGCAGTTACCCATGAAGAAGGGCTATTAAGCCCGAAATACATGGGTTGAAGTGGAAAAGACTGCCTAGGATGAACAATGCATTTCTCCACGTGCTTTAGAAAAAGGCCTGGATGGGCATATCTCTAGCATTAGAAGCACTGGAAAAGCATGAAACCTTACATGTGGATGGAGAAAGAAACGAAAAGATATTGGATGAAATTGCAATTAAATGGTTAAATATGAACGACATTACTGAAATTGAGTATTTTTGCGTCTTTATGGACATTTCTGTGCGACTGGGGCGTAACGGCGCTCCATATCTTATGGATTAACACAAGCGTGCCATTGGGGCAAGGCATGCGCTGAGTATGCAGGCATGAGCAAAACATTCATGATGATATTAACTTTTTTAAAAAAAAGAAAAAAAAAAAGGAGTGCATTCTATCACTTATTTTGAATATGAAAATTGAAACTGCCATTTCCTACTGCCTTCTGGAAAGTGAGATGGTTTAATAATTTCCTTAGTGGCATAGAGAAGGAGTTCCATAGTTTGCAGGCTTGGACTAAAAAAGAGCAAATTTCGAGTTGGGTTTTGCTGAAACATGGCACTTTCAGCTGTAAGAGTATATTGGACCAGAGGCTTCATCTAGACCAGCGAGTTGGATATCTTTGTTTACAAATGTTGGCCCTATTCCATATAGTGCTCTTTGAGCTATTTAAAATCTATAAAGAATTTGCATAGGGCACACATCACCCGAGTTTCTAGCTTCTAGGCATCGACTGCATGAAGCACTGGCTATTCCGTTAAATTACGGAGTATCACTTTAACTCCAGTAAAATTACGTAAGACTATATAGAGCCCGAATCCTTTATACACTGCCACCAATCACTGATTGCAAAGATGTATACACTTACTGTGTTGGAGGTTGATTTTTAATGAATGGAGTTAGGGCAGTTTCATCAAGGGCGCAAACAGGGAGTGTTCCGGATGGGCAAAAGAAAACCACTGGTGCCATTTTGTTTTTCTGCAGAGAAGCATGGGTTAGGATGTATGCATTGTGTACAAAATACAAGAGCTGGTGATCAAGATGAACTGTTTGGTTGAGTAAGTTGCAAGGTAGCTCCAGTATGTCATCATAAATATATTACTTACCTGCAGAACTGCGGTTGACAAGACTGCTCCACTTTGAGGGTTTTGACACTTCTAGAGTGAGGCTAGGTGGGATACAAAATGCCTCCCAGCACATTCAGTCTTCAACCACCCAACCCAATATGAGCTTGATAAACACTGACTGATAACAGGACTGCGTGCAAAGAAAGAAAAGGAGCCTCTGGGGATAAATTAAAAAACTATCATATCGTGCAGTCAAAGCTACACCCCCAAAAAAATTTACATTTTTTTTAAAGTACAAAAATATTTTTCACAATTACAGCTTAAAATGTCCTTAATTACTGACCCCCAACGCATAGTCAACATATTTGCTAGTCACTACGAGGAGGTATACACTGGCTCCTCCAATTCTCAGGACTCCCTATCTCCTGATCTTCTGGCTACGCTCGATATACCTACTAATTCATCGCAGGACAGAGAGACCTTGGAGGCAGACATTACAGTGACGGAGGTTCAGAAGGCCATTCAGGATGTTCAATCCGGGAAGGCTATTGGCCCCAACGGGCTTCCCATTGAGCTATTTAAGCCCATGTCAACACTATTGGCTCCCCATTTGCTTAATCTATATACTAAAATGTTTTGAGTCAGGTGTGCTACCCGATGAGATCCGTACTGCCGCTATAGTGGTCATTCATAAGCCGAACAAACCTCTTGAGGAGTGCACATCGTATCGCCCCATATCCCTGTTGACAGTTGAGGCGAAGATTCTGGCCAAACTTCTTGCGAACCGTCTTCGCCACTTTATCGCTGACTTGGTCCATCCCGATCAGTCCGGGTTTATGCCGGGGAGGAATACGGCTTGGAATTTACGCCGGGTGCATGGTGTCCTTCACAGGCTTCACACCATAGAGGAAGATGCGATTCTTTTATCGCTGGACGCCTCAATGGCGTTTGACACCATCGAGTGGGATTTTCTTTTCGCCGTTCTGGCCCGTTTGGGGATTGGACCCAAATTCATTTGTTGGATTCGGCTACTGTATACATAACCTATGGCTCACGTTGTTGTCAATAATCATCGCTCCGCTACTTTCTCGCTTCATCGCGGCACGAGACAAGGCTGCCCCCTATCACCACTGCTTTTTGCCCTTGTCTTGGAGCCACTCGCGGTGTGAGTCCGAGGTGATCCGGAGATACAGGGACTTAAGTGGACGGAATCTCACGAAGACCGCATCTCCCTGTATGCCGATGATATCCTCTTATGCCTGGCCTCCCCTGCACGGTCGCTGCAATGGGATCTCCACATCTTTCACATATTCAGCGCTCACTCTGGATACCAAATAAATTGGTCTAAGTCCCAGATATATATGCTATGGGGTTTCCCCCCGGCAAATCCTTGGGGATTTAATATCCCAGTGGCACCTTGGGGTATTCGGTACTTGGGCATTTTCGTTACTCCTGACCCTGAGCTCTTTTTCGAATTCAACTTACTCGGATCTCTTCAGCGTTGCAAATCTGACGTTGTGCATTGGCGCTCTCTTCCGTTAACTCTTCTCGGCCGCGCAACCCTTTTTAAAATGCTAGCGCTCCCACGCTTTCTCTATGCTCTACAGAACACACCTATCCCGATCCCAGATTCTTACTTCTCTCAGATCAATGGAATATTGCGGGGACTGCTCTGGGAGGGCCGCACGCCGCGCATCGCAACGATCAAACTTAGCATGGGTTGGTATGATGGGGGCATCGCTCTACCGGATCATAGACTGTATTACCAGGCGTCCCAATTGGTGGTGGTCAATCGCTGGGTGTTTGAGTCCCGCGACGAGCCTAAATTTCGCACGGATCACTGGCTCCTGGGACGGGCGGTTACAACAGAGCACTTTACACCAATCCCCGCAAACTTAATTTGACAGGTCCCACTGCACGCACGGTTGAGGTCTGGCATGAAGTCACTAGAAAATTAGGATGGCACAGGCGCCTGACGAAAGCTACTTCCCTGTGGGAGCCTGATATTTTAGGTCATCTCAGCACCTGTCCAGGGTTCGACAAGTGGGACTTGATCGGAATCTCCACGATCAGAGATATCTGGGTTCAGGGAAGGCTGGCATCGTTTCCTGAGCTCCACGCTAAATATCAACTGGCTCCATCGGAGACGTTCAGGTACTTGCAGATTACTCACGCGGTGTCCTCAGCCCTGCCTCAAGATGGTCCTCTCCCCGATTCGTCCCCTCTGGAGGACCGCCTGTTGCTGGATCCCATAGACCGTAAGGCCATCTCATTAACCTACAAGAAGTTGGTCAACAATCGCCCCGACCCGATGTTGAAACTTAGGGAGGGGTGGGAGAAAGATCTGGGTGAAATAGAGGATGACATGTGGTGGGACGCTCTAGCCTCACCCGAGAAATAGCCATCCCTATGCACTTGCACCTGCTCCAACTCAAGATCCTTCACCGGGCATATTTCGATGCCAAACTCCTGTTCCGGCTGGGCAGGTGCCCCGATCCACTCTGCCTCCGACATTGCAATCAGGAGGGTACTTTTTTCCATATCCTATGGGACTGCCCACACATGCACGACTACTTGGTGAAAATCGCCCGCCAACTTGGGAGAGCAGGAGGTAAATCCCTTCAACTGTCACCCCAATTGTGCCTAATTAACATATGGGGGGGGCGTCCGATTTCACGCAGGCTGAACAGACATGGGCCTCTATGGGTTTTATTATAGCGAAGCGGAATATTGCACAACACTGGGGGGTGGCCACATTTCCGCACCTGGCTGAATGGGCAAAAGACATGGATACTGTCATGGTGGCCAAGAAAGCAGTATTCAAGAGTAGAGGCTGCCCCAAAAAGTGGGACCAGAAGTGGGGGAAATGGAATATATACAGAGGGGACATCTGCATCTCACCAACGGTGGAACTCCGGAGGGACAGACAGGCACTGATGGCCCATTTGACGGCAGGGGTGCTGGCTTCTCCCCCTTAGGGGTAATGTTCTGGGTCTCTCCATCCCCCGCTCCCTGTACACTGTTGGCTTGCACCCGATGCTTAACTTGACCTTTCATTATTTCCAGGAAATGTATAATGATTATTTTTCGCATGGACCCCCATTTTGCCAAGGGGTGAATGGCATTATGAGAAAGGCATGTCTACATTGGAAGGGGCATTTCTCACAGTGACTATATATTGTATGTACCGGTCTTTGGTTGGTGTGAAAAAATAAATAAATAAATAAAAAATGACTCCATTATCAGCATTAACGTTCTGTCCTCGAGTTCATGTAAAAAGTCCACACTCATGACAGGAGCAGACTAGGAAATGAAGAAGCCGAATTATTTCAGGGAATTGTTAGATTTTCTCCAAAGTTCATTTTACCTCAGTAGGAGTCCAACGTTTTTAATCAAGCAGTAGAGTGCCTTCCTAGAACTGTCAACGATATTTGCTCAACTAAGATATCCAAGGCCTCATCAGGACAGTCTCACTGATCCGTACTTATGACTGTAGATATGTACATTTGTGAAAATGGCAGGCATACCACCAATACCAGTTAAGGATACTGTGCCCCTTCGTGATGTAAAATTCAGAAGAGTCTTGGGGCAAAAGTCATCAATCAGCACAAAGAGCTTGTTGACTGATCAAGAGTAGATGAACTTAGGTCTGATAGCTGTGAACTGGCTCTTTTCATGTATAGATTTTAATACTTGGCTAGGGAGCCAGCATTGCTTAGTTGAACTAAAAGGAAGTAACTGATGCAATAATTTCTTGTCCCTAAATGTACCTGTCAGGAATGTTAAGGCTGTGTGCAGATCTGCCTACTTCGCTGATAAAGAGATGCGCGGGAGGGCTACATGACCTATTCTTTTGCTTTGTCAACCAAATGTCATACATAGCACACACGCAATATAGTCCGTGCAGAATACAAGCATGTGGTATAACAGAATTTCTAAGTGTTATGTTGTCAGACCCCGTCTGGAGTGAGGAAGGAAGGATTGGGAGACGCAGGGAAAGCAGGGACTACTGGGCCTCAACCACTGGGGCAGTTTGCCTCTGATGTCCCGGTGGCCCATCCTACTGGCCCAAATACTCCCCTAGCAACCCCCAAAAGCACTCTATGATTGCACAAAAATTACTCGCGACCCCCCTCCGTATCCTCCTCAATCCACTCTCAAGACCCCCATTTTGAAAGGAAGTTTTTTTTTCTTGACGAGAAACCAAGCACTGAAGATCTACCTAGAGACAGTGATGTTCAGGTGATGTTCAGTAAAGTCTTATCTAAGAGGCAATAGTTTTTTAACTGAAATTCTAGTTATGCAAAGGGGTATGATAACTAAAATCATACACATATAATTTAAAACTTTGTACAGGATCCCAGAGTGCTTATTTTAAAGAGGAAAAACTCTTGAAAATATTCACAAATAACCTTTTGGTAAGACACTTGTCATTATGGAGTTTTTAGGTCTCGCCAAGCGACGCAGCGCGAAAGCGCTGTCGCTAGCGACATCTATTGTTACTAACTTGCTTCGGAAGGGAGACAGGACATGTGCACGCGCAGGACGGACTGCAATTGTGAACGCGCCCGTGAACGCGTACCACGGCGTTAGATTCACTTGCAAGCGAGTGGATGTGCACTTGTATAGCTGGCGCCGCACGTTTACGCGCCTCCTGCTGGTTATACAAAACCTCCCAAAGAGTAACAAGCAGCAATCGCCGTGGCCTTATATTTATTTACTACAACACCCATAATGCTTGTTACAGAATGCTGCCAAGCCCCGGGGGCTCCGGTAAAGCCCACCTCCATATACAAGCTGCAGGCCCCCTAGTGCAAGAAGGACCGGAGAGAGCATGGAGGCGGACACTCACATCAGCGGATCCAGCGTGAAGGTAAACGCTCACAGCGCCCTGTTTCACACCCCATCTTGCTGCATTTCACACCAGACCCTGCTGCAGTTCCACCCACAGCTGCGCCGTCTTACCAGTAGACAACGTGCATTTTCACCGGCATGGCTACAGGACAGTATCACCGACTTGAGATCAGACGGACAAAGCTCTACTTCCAGCACCAACGACACAATTTGTTACGTTAACAACTTCGTGTATGCTCCGTCCAGAAATGTAAAAACAAAGAGTCATGCCTGTCTGCCCATACAAGTGCAGACAAATCCATTTACAATAAGCGGAGGGGAAGGGAGGGAAACCCTACCCCTCGGCTTGTTTATCTGCACGGTGCCCGCGCTTGCATTTTCCAACAAGTGTGTAAATCAACTTTATTTTGTTTTATCAGCACAACTTCATTGACAGGCACCGTGCTTCATGCTTCATTTTATTCACTACTTCCGAGGAGGTAGCGTGTGTGATTTTGGAATGGGCATGCCCGCTTTCATGTTTCACCATGGGAGTGCCAACGCCGAGACTCAAACCCAGTTCCAAAGTTGGCAGCTCAGGATGTTACGCCACACTCCCTGTCGAGACAATTGGCATTTTTAATTAGTTGTTTTTAATCTCAATGCGCATTTCCCTGGCTCAGACCTTTAACTTTCACAGACGCTCTCCTTTACTCTTGCGGGCTCACCTGGTACTGCCGCTGGCTCCCTCTCTTCGGGCTGCGGCTGCCTCCTCCTCCTCCTCCCCCCTGCTTGTTTAACATTGCAGCCAATTTCAAATAGAAGATTGTGAGCTCAGTCCTTTCATTCTAAGTCATATAATGCTGGTAATTTAGAGTTAGGGGTGTGTAGAATGTCACGCAGTGCGTGAGTACTGGTGTTCATGCAGTTCACGGAGCCTCCCCGTGGCTATGACAGTAGTTTCCTCTCGCAAGTGGCACGGTCACCGGATGTGTTTATAGCAAGTACCATAAAATCATGTTATGCGTAACTTGTGTTTTGTACGGTTGCATACCTTGCGGAGCTTTTATGAATGTCTCAACACTCACCAGGGAATTAAATAGCAAATTACTCCCAGGCCAAAAAGCATCACAAACAGTCCCTACGTGCAGGCAAAAGGCCACCTTATGTAAAACTTTGCAACTTTTGCCGTTTTTTGCAAGTAATACGGAAATCTGTGCCTGCTATCCCCTTCTTTCTCTGTTTCTCGCACACTCTTTCTGCTCCTCTTTCTCGGGTTAATTCACCACTTCCTACACAAACTACCTATCCCTCTCTATCTTCCTTTATATCTATTCTGTGCAGTGCTCACCTTATTCTATTCATCATGCCACATAATTCCACTACACAAATACAATCCACACCACACAATTCCACCCCACACAGTTCCACAACAATTTCAATACAACCCACATAATTCCATTCCACAACACATACATCCACTACACTCCAAACCAAAACACATAGGTAAAAGACATTGTCATTTACAACGCCAATAGCTAAAACTAGTCCAAATGCGAGACCTATTGCATTGCAAATGCTTGTTTTGTAAGCTGATCCTTTTATAAAATAAAATTAAAATGTGCTCTACTCCCCTTGGATTCTCACCTAAAAGAAAATAAACCACATAAAAGGTGAGTAAATAGGCAGCAGCTGGTTTTAGAGCAGAATGATAAAGCAAAAAGCAGCTAGGTAATTGTTCTACTCCATGAAGCTAACGTCTCTGAAACAAGGGTACAGTCCTAAATAATTTTTGCAGAAATCTTTTTAGGACGTGCTTATTTTAATTGTTTCAATCAACTTTTTTGTTAGTGTCATCAACAAACCGTTTTATTCAGAGGTAAGGGTGATTAATAAAGGCCTTTACCCATGACATTATCTCCCTCACCTGCAAAGCAGCCTTCATGATCCAAGCAATATCCGCTATCTGAAACGTACAGGAACGCACACACTTAAGTTACAGTGAGAGCAACCCAATGCACACCCTCAAAATTGATGCATGTGGGGACATCTAGGTGCATTGTGACAATGCAAGGCTGAGAAGATCCACTCATGTTCTGGCAAACCCTAGTAAGCCATGACTTTAAAATCCCTCTTATTGATGCCAATAAGTCTAGTTTTATGGTAACGCACTTTTTAGGGTGGAAGAACAGAAGTGTTTCAGCAGCATCTTTTCAAGTTGAATTTAAATAGTACTAAAAATTAAGGTTTGGGTCATGTTGCAGTTCTGCAAAGGCTACACTTGAGAAGGCTAAGGAAACTGCATAGATGAAAATATATCTAATGGTAGAAATGTGTTGCTTCGGAGGAGGGGGGTGTTACTTGGGTGAAGGATATTCTGAACTCTTAGACAAGAAATAGGTGCAAAAACAAGTCGTTTTTTGTGATCAGAGGGCTGAGGGGAGGACATAGATCTATAAACGGAGGTTGGCAAATGGCTTAGGCTCATACTTTCTTTTGATAGTGTCTGTGACATTACTAAAATTGAGAGGATTACGCACATTATGGCAAAAGCAGACGACTTGGATTGAAATCCTTGAGTAAAAACACCCAAGGCATAACAGAAAACCAGAGACATCGAATGACTAGGAATTACATCTCATGCCTAAGCAAAATAGGATATTGAATGGTGCCTGGTGAGGATGTGCAGGTGGTCACATGTAAGGGGTAAAAAAGAGTGGATCAAGTATGACAACTCGCTACCAATAGGGGTATAGCCTTGCAAATTTTTGCCACAATGAGGTCTACTGGTTACAAACCGAAAACACTAGCTTTGAATGAGAGAGTAAAAGAAAAGGGAGTCAGGCAGTGAAATACATAGTTTATAGATATTCAGGCGACTAAGGTGTAAATCAAATAATGTTTAGGTGGCACTAAGATGCAGGAGTGGGTGGAACTCCAGGTTTTACTCCGTGGGCGGAATTGGCACTGTGTGCCGATTTTTTAGCGCATGGAGCTTGTTCTGCACTGGAAAATCAGAACAAACGGCACAACATGGCGCATCAGAGTGCTGCTTCTTTTTTCAATTAGCGTGGCAGCTCTCTCATTGCGAATGGTCGCGACCACCCACGTTGAGAAAATCTCACTAGAGAACACCAACTTACCGTTGGAGAAAAAACTCTGCCACACGGCGGTTGGCGGAGATTAGCCAGAAGTCTGCGTTACAAGCGTAATATGGAGTTAGCAAAACACTGCAAACTCTGCTGGTGGAGTGGAATGTATCACCCACCCCTATTTAGATGTACAAACTAGAGACCACTGTAGCACTGGAATGCACAGAATGCATAAAACATTGTAAATGGGCTAGCCCGATTGTCGAAAGAAATCTAAATTGGATAATTTATGCCTTCCATGCGGACAGGCACTCGTGGATGGGCTAGCACAGTTTCTTCTGTATGAGACAGTGCGCTGCCTAGACCAGAAACAATTGAACTCTTACCGTGTGTGAGGCAGTGGGATCGGCAAAGAGATGCAAAGGAAGGGATCAAACGTATTGCTCTGTTTCTGGCAATGAGGACACGTCAGGGAAGACCTGGAATGAAACAGAAGGCACCAAACTAATTTACACAAAACAAAGGTCAGTTTTTCTGAGAAAGACAAAAACGAAGACAAGGCAAAAGAAAAGAAAAAAGGTAGCAAGCGAAGGAAAAAAGAGAAAAGAACACGCAAAGAACATAGAAAGGAAAACCGAGAAAAAAAAAATGGAACAAAAGCACCCCAAAACACAATACTAAGGAGAAACTACAGGTCTCTAACACTGAGGCATATAATGGAGAACATACTATGATTTTTTCAATAAAAGGAGATAAACCATTTTAAAACACTGTAGCATATAGAGGAGAACATGCTATGATTTTTTCAAACCACTTAATGTGCCACTTTAGAATAATTACAGTAACAGGTTAACTACAATTGGATTTTATTATTCCCAAATCTCACTCACCCCACAACGCACTTCTCTATGTTACCATTCTTTTCACTTACCACAACCACCTAGCAAGTGCCACGTTCCTGGAAGTTGAATGGTTTATTTAAGTGGAAAACTGAACATTTTATGAAAGCTCTTGAGAGACTTTCAGTAAAACCATGCCACTTAGCACATGGTTACAAAGAAATTAAATCAAAACGGCACTGGACAATTACTTGATAAGTATGCTCGGTCAACATTCCAGATATAAAATTAAGACAGCAGTCTGCTGTAGTGCCCGAGAGGAGACTGTAACTGGGAAAGCAATCTAATTTGTGAATTCAAACTGTGTGCTGCTTCCTCAACAGTGTGTGGCAAGAATTAGATTGTAAACGGGTCCGAGCAATGAGAAAACCACTAGCCTGATACGTCAACCTAAAATCTCACATGCCACTGTTGAAAATATCTACAAGCTAGCAGCCATGGAGGTGAAAAGGTAGGCTATAGCTAGAAGCCTCGGTCAGAGTCACAACACTCAATCGTGGCATCTGAATCACTGGTGTATTAGGCACTAGTGGCCAGAGAATGAAGAACTCTTGGCACTATGGGTGCCACAAATCTAGTCACCTTTTTTTTTATTTTAAACTCGTTTTATTGAAACCATGCTCATCACAGAAAATGTAAATAAAGATATGACTAGTATCTCAGCATATACATAGCTTTCGGAAAATGGCAATCTTAAAGCAGAACGTTAACTATAACCGTAGGGACACTTTTTACAGCCCATCACTTATGGCATGGCAGTCACCCCTTCAGCATTCAGAGTGGTCGGTCCCCCTGGATCTTGATCCCCCCCAGACAATATCCTCTCTAGGCTCGCCAAGCTCCCTGCTCCTTTTCCCACTTCCTGGGACAGCCCCTGCTTTGATAGAACACCTTTTCTGCCCTCTAGCACCAATCTAGATTGGATTTCTAGTCTGTTAGTCTGGACAGACCCACACTTCCCAATGCACTTGCTGTTTCACTTGGCCACCCCTGCAGCCAGCAACAGCCAGATCCTCTGGTACTGGGGACAGCTTTCTTCCCCCAATATCGTAAGCAGTTGCCACAACAGTCACTTTTAAGCATCTATCCTCACAGTTGCAAACAATTGAGAGAACTCCCAAGGGCCCACATGGAACAAATATCCTGCGATTAAATATATTTTAAAAAATAATTTATACACAGATTAACTGGTCACTTTGAGGTCTAACAGATCATTCTTAAAAGCAGTGAAACGTTGAGGCTGTTGAATGTCTGCAGTGAGGTAGAACTTGTGAAATATCACACTTGGCTTAAAAGCTAGATATCAAACCTTTTCTGAACTGCAAATATCAATTTAAAGACGTATGCTGGAAATCGAGCAAAAGTGAGACTGGGAAGCTAAAGCCAGCATATTAGATGCACGTAGAACATCAGTAGGCAGAGAGAGCTATGAACAAGCTGCAGTCTTAATTCTGCTGGCAGAAAATACTATGGTCATTCAAGGTAAATCAATTTTTACCAGGCCAAAAGGAACATTTCCAGCTACATTAGAATGTGTAAAATAATAAATAAAAACAGTGGTGAATCCAAATGCCAAACAAATAAAACACTAACACAACCAATACTCTCCAATTATGAAATCCCAGTAGAGTGAATGCATAAACCAGATAAACTTAAGAAATAAACTCAAGATAAAAAAATGACTTCTGACCTTAAAGAATGAGCAAAGGTTTAAGAACCAAAACACTTGAAAAATGCAAAATAAAGATCACACCACGGATCCAATGAAAAAGAAAACAGACTTTGAATGGGAGCTTCCAAAGATTTAAACTAAAGACAAGAATACGGGAAACAGTGCATACATAAAATAGGACCGTTCTGATTGACAGACTAAACAAGAAAGGAGCCATCAGATACACTACAAAGAGCAAGCAAGTCAAAGCAGACCTATGACCAAAAACGAACAACTAAGAAAACTTGATGCTGCTAAATATAAAGAAACAGGATAGCTCCAAGTACCAGTGACCCGAAAGAGAAACAAAGTACAAGTATTCAACACCTTATATACTCCTTTGAAAAAATACAGCACTCAAAATATCAATGCATTAGGTGAAACCAACCAACCAGCACATGTAGACAGAAGCCAAACAACTGCACAATATCGAGCAGACAAGAGTGGGCATGTTATCCAACGTCCAAAGAAGAATAACATTATTCTGAAGGTAAATAGAGTAACACAGCAGTGCACATTTATGCAATGTACTCACCTTAGTTGCTCCTGAAACAAGAATACCTATAAGTGCTAATCCAAACAGCCTGCAATAGGTAGACTAACGCCAGAACAGGACTAAAGGAAACTAGATTTAAATGAAATGGAGGATTTCCAGGTGAGGTGATGGTGGCAAGTACACAGAAAGGGAGGCGTGTGACTCGAGAAATTAGCTGAGAATTTACAATCATTACAAAAGAGTGAGAGGAGGACTTGAAGACAAATAACACCTGCACACAGAACAAAGTTATTCGTGATTACCTGTACTGTGCTTGGAAAAGTTCTTGTACAAATGTCCCAGCAATTGGAAGGGATGGGCCGTCCGGTGGTGGCTCCTCCTCCAACGGTGGCTGGAAATAAAGGGTGGTGGCATGTAAGACATGCATTTGCAACACTAATTTTCACGCCATAAATAAAGTACTTGCAGCTTTCACTTTTAGAAGGCAAGAATGTTCTTATCTTTTAATTCATGATCACAGATCCAACACGTACATGTACTTTTTTAAACGTATCAACTCCTACATCAAAGAAAGTTACTTAAATGCACTAAATTATTAAATTACTCTAAATTGCTAGGCTGGACATCTTCGGTAAACAAATAATTACTTACTTGTAATTCTATTTTTCTGTGATAAGTAACATTTCTCTGTCTTCAGCAATGTCGACTGAC
Organism: Triturus cristatus; assembly: GCF_964204655.1. Taxonomy (NCBI): domain Eukaryota; kingdom Metazoa; phylum Chordata; class Amphibia; order Caudata; family Salamandridae; genus Triturus; species Triturus cristatus. The sequence goes on along the minus strand of NC_140593.1, from coordinate 1,145,397,087 downwards.
AATGATACACAGTGAAAAGAGTATACATTCATCCCCTATAGCAAGAGGGTAAGGAATGATCTTTCTGCTGGATATGGTGCTTTCAGAAATAATTGAAGAAGCCATTCGCAAAGCTACTTAATAGGCACTAAAAAGGCAATTTTTCATGAGACAGGCTGAATGTCAAATGTATGCAATGCGTCAAAGGGGATTTAAAGGAAGGGTCAATGGTATTGAAAAGATTTAGAGGATAACCTTTTCTAAGGAACTCAAAGAAGTCCTTTATGAGCGGAATTCTGAAAAGGATAGTCCGAGAAGGACTTTTGCCTACAGGTTGCAATTTCACCCTGCTGAACTTTAATCGAAGAAGGCTGCTAGGTTTCAGGAAATTGAAGAAATAATGTAAAACAAATAAATACATAATTAATTCAGTCTATTCTGCTATGTTCTGGGATGATAGTTTTTACGCTACCGAATCAGTTTGAAAGCACATGAAGAACTGGTAGAAAGATGCTTTGCGTCACTTTCAAAATAGCCATGCAGTCTTGTAGCATATTCAAGAAAGCCTGCTGGAGATGATCATAATCCAGGTCAGACAGCTGAAGGATTAAATGTAGTGGAGTGAGATTTTGCCCTGGGCTCTGCAGACAAAACCAGGCCTTTATGGTTATATTAAGTGTGGTTCTCCCAAGACACAATATAGATCTGTGAAATGGCGGTCTACGCCCCTTTCCTACAATCAGGGTTATCCTACCTCTTTAACTGTTTTCTAAGTGAACTTGTTATTAACAGTTAATTTGTATAAGTAAAGGTAGCCATACGTTACCCGCATTAAAGGTTTGCAGATTATATATATTTATTTCACTGAAAAAACACAAAAGGTTACAGGGATGTTCTAATTAGGCTCACATTTCACTCGTACAAAACCAGTGAAATTCAGTAGTTATCGTTACCTGAGCCAACTATAACTTACAAACCTGCAATGCACTGGTTATGACCTCACATATTACATCCCTCATGACATGGTCGGGGACATTACTGATGACATCTCAAATGACATTTCAAATTACATCATCCACTGAGTTTTCTAAAAGATTATGAGCGTTAAAACATATACAAAAGTTAAAATAGTATACTTTCTGTACTACTGAGTGATACTATTTCTAACATATTACGCGTGTCGCTGTGTTATTGAGTGTGAATGGATGTCTGGGTGACTGCATGGGTGTGCGAGTGGCTGTATGTGTGTATACGTGGGTGTGTTAGCTGTGTGAGTGTGTGTGTCGGTAGCTGTATGGGTGAGTTTGTGGTTGTATGCATGAGTGGGTGTGTACGTGACTATAGGTGAGTGGATGGGTGGGTGTCTAGGTGTTTAGGTGGCTTTATGGGTGAGTGGCTGTTTGATTAAGTGAACTGGTGTGCGAGGGGCTGTAGTGGAGTGTTTCTATGTGTGAAAGGCTGTATGGGTGAGTGAGCAGATGTGGGGGTGCTTGGATGGATGTGCAAATGGGTATGTAAGTGGTTGTGTGTGTCTGAGTGCTTGTATGGGTGAGTGAGTGGTTGTGTTGCGAGGCTATATGGGTGGATGGGTGGGTGGGTGGATGGCTGAATAGGTGAATAAGTGGGTGTGTGAGTAGTTGTATGGGTGGATGTGTGGCTGTGTGAGCAGCTGTATAGGTGAGTGAGTGGTTGTGCGAGTGCCTGTATAGGTGGGCGAGTGGCTCTTTAGTGGAGTGGTTGAGTAAGTACTTGTACGAGTCTGTGAATGGATGTGTGAGTGGGTGCATTAGAGGTCGTACAGGAGTGTGAGTGGTTGTGTGGATGATGTCATCAGAGATGTCACTGGCCATGTCATGAGTGATATGTGAGCTCATAAGCAGTGCATTGCGGGCGTACGTTATAGTTAGCTCAGGTAACTTGAACTGCTCAAATTCACTAGTTTTGTACAGGTGAAATGTGAGCCTAACCATAACATCTCTGTAACCGTTGGCTTGTTCAGTAAATTTCTAAGGTTTTTCAAATCCTATTTCATATCTAACATCGCTGTAACCTTTGTTTTTTCTAGGCCTAGGCTTAAAATTGCACTCTGCTCGCGGAGTTTATGGAATTCAGCAACTCTGAATTCCGCGGGGAATGCGGAGTTACTGATAAAGCGCGGTGCTGAATTTTGTTTTCAATTGGTGCACTCGTCACATCATTTCACGCGCAGGGAGTGTGACGAGACTGGACTGGCACCCGCCAGCAGCTGCACAACCCTCAGCAGCCAAGGGGAGTTCCTCCCCCAACTAGTAGTATGCCACAAGGCCCCTGTGCAAAGTGGTTGAGAAAGGGGGAGAGGCTCAGACTAATTCTCAGCATGCGCGTTTGAGCTTTATTTTGCCGCTTTTGCCTGTTTCAGACCTTTATTCCGCCTCTTTCTGCTAGTTTCCAAGCTTTAATTTGCCGCTCGTCTAACCTTCATTTTCCCTCTTTCTGCTCGTTTCGGACCTTTATTTTGCCTCTAGATGCTCGTCTCCGTCCTCTATTCTGACTGGCTGCTCGTTTATGACCTTTATTCTGCCTCTTCACACACAGGGAGCTGCTAAACATGCAGCTCCCTGTGTGTGAAAGCAATTTGTCAGTTTCCTTGCTCGCTTGACAGCCGGAAAGGAAACAGCTGAATGCTCAGCTTCCAGCAAGTGAAAGCATTTTCATTGCTCTCATCTGCTGGAAGCAGAGCGTCTGCTGTGGCTTGGTGGGAGTGGTTAAAATTCCCCCAAGCCACAGCAAACAGCTATGCCCTTGGGGTGGGCACTCCGGGACATAGCAGGAGCTGGCCCTGGAGGGGTGGGGGGTGGCGGTCCCCATGGCCATCTATGGCTAGGAGGGGGTTAGGGGGGTTATGCCGCCCCAAACCCTTTGTTGTAGCGGTCCACAGGGCAGAGCACGGCCCATGATGGGGGCCACGTGGCCCCTCGTCCATTTTAAAAATTGATTTTGGCCCTGGGTAGGTGGGGTCCCAGAGGCCCAAAATGGTCCAGAAAAGGGGTCGAGCGACGCGCTTCCTTAAAAAATAGAAATAGGGAAAAAAAAGCAAGCAATTCGCAGGAACCACCCCCTTCTCCACCACTCTGCAAACCCGCCTCCTGGCGATGTGCTGGTTGAGGGATGAAGCCCCCTTGGCTGCTGAGGGTTGTTAGGGGCCAACAAGGCCTCCTGTTACCTCCAGTAAGCCCCCACAATTGCTGAGAGGTGGTCGGAGGCCACACCCCCTCCACCACTCTGCAAATGTGCCTAATGGCGAACTGCTGGTGAGGGATAAGGCCACTTTGCCTCCTGAGAGCCTCAGGACAAAAGTGGACTTCTTCCCCCAAGCAGCAGTGCAACAGGAGGCGCGTTTGCAGAGTGGTGGAGAAAGGGGGCGTGGCCTTCTACAAGGTCTCATCAATCCACAGTGTGGGACCTACTGGAGGAACCTTGGCCCCCAACGATGTCCTTGGGGGCCAACTTCCTCTCTTGTTCTCTCCAGTAAGTCCCACACAGCGGCATTGCTAAGAGGTCTTCGGAGGCCACACCCCCTTCAACCACCACTCAGCAACCGTGGCGCACTACTGGTTGGGGGATAAACTTCACTTTACTCCGGAGGGACCTTGGGTGCAAAGAAGCCCTCCCGGGGGGGGAGGGAGAGAGGGAGAGAGAGGGGGAGAGAGAGGGGGAGAGAGAGGGGGAGAGAGAGGGGGAGAGAGAGGGGGAGAGAGGGGGAGAGAGGGGGGGAGAGGGGGGGAGAGAGGGGGAGAGAGGGGGAGAGAGGGGGAGAGAGGGGGAGAGAGGGGGAGAGAGGGGGAGAGAGAGGGGGAGAGAGGGGGAGAGAGGGGGAGAGAGGGAGAGAGAGGGAGAGAGAGGGAGAGAGAGGGAGAGAGAGGGAGAGAGAGGGAGAGAGAGGGAGAGAGAGGGAGAGAGAGGGAGAGAGAGGGAGAGAGAGGGAGAGAGAGGGAGAGAGAGGGAGAGAGAGGGAGAGAGAGGGGGAGAGAGAGGGAGAGAGGGGGAGAGAGAGGGAGAGAGGGGGAGAGGGGGAGAGGGGGAGAGGGGGAGAGGGGGAGAGGGAGAGGGAGGGAGAGAGAGAGAGAAAGAGAAACTCTATGGGTGAGTAAGTGGCTGTGTGATTGACTGTATGGTGAGTGAGTAGGTGTGGGAGTAGCTCTATCGGTGTATGAGTGGATGTGTGTGTTGAACCACACATTTTTCATGTTGGAGGTGAAGCTCAATAATTAACGTCTATTCTAAGTCGGCACCTGACGTGTTTCAGAGTCAAGCCTTCATCACATGACTGTTCTATCTTGGATATACCCATGAATAGTGCAATGTCCTTCATTTCCCCAGATAGGAATATACAGGGATTGAAACATCGGTCTTTCCTACTTGAAAGGCGTTCCCATACATCAAGCAAAGAACCTTTCTAGTGCTCCCTACTGATCCTCTCATAATATTTAACTGAATGCTTCTTTAGTACACATTTCATAATCCATAACAACAACATTGCCACTCTTCTCTGCCGGGCATATAATTATCCCAGTATCATTCGCTAATTGGAAAGACAGAGGGATATTAGAATTGGAGGAATCTTTCTATTTGAAATCCAACTATCCGGTTCTTCCTATCTTTTACTTTCTTCTGAAAATCCATTAAAAAAACACTAATCCACCTGGAAGACCTATTGTTTCCTCAAGGACACAAAATGTATCCAGATACAATGATTATTTCTTGAGGGACTTTGTCCACACCCTGCCCTCTTACTGAAAAAGATGTTCTTAGGACAGTGGTAGGTATTGAATGGACTAGTGAGTATATTTTGATGGCTTTAGATGCAAGCTCTCTATATACTGGCATTGATGATGAACAGGGTGTAGAAGCATGCAGACACTTGAGGGCATGCCCCATACATCTTTTGTCCCATATGAATATGCTATTAGTATACCTAGAAGGGGATTAATGATCAGTTTCTTGCTCATTACACAACTCTATTTCAAAGTAAAGTGGCGTTGGATGATGAGGTTCTTGGGGAGTTTTTAGCCGCAGCTGATCTTCCGAAACTGGATGGGATGCAGGTGAAGCGGTTAGGCCAGGATATAACACTGGGGGAAATCCCAGGAGCGATCAAGCATATGGCGAGGAACAAGACCCCTGGGGCGGATGGCCTGCCGATCCGAGTTTTATTTGACCTACATTGATCTCTTGGCTCCTAAGTTAGTGATCCTTTACAATGAGGCACGGTGCACGGGACAACTGCCTGCCACCACTTGTGAAGCTATTATTGTTCCACTGCTGAAGCCGGGGAAGTTGCCTTCTGATAGGACTGCTTATCGCCCGCTGTCCATGCTTACCACTGACTATAAGATCTTAAGTCGGATCTTGGCGACTCGGCTGCTCCCACACATGACCGACTTAGTGCATAGAGATCAGGCGGGATTTATTCGGGCACGGAACACTGCCATTAATGTGAGGCGCCTGCTTCATTTACTGGAAGCGGATTCCTACCCGAAGGCTCTCGCTGCCATCTTAGCAGTCGATATAGAGAAAGCATTTGACAGTTTATAGTGGCCTTATATATTTCAAGTCATGCGCAGCTTTGGCTTGGGGGATGCCTTTGTGGAGTGGAAGACACTGTTATACAAATATTCCACCGCTCGGGTTAGAACAGGGGGTCTGATCTTAGATGCCTGCGTGGTTAGCCGTGGGACGCGGCAGGGATGCCCGCTCTCCCAGCTTTCATTTGTCCTGGCCATGGAGCCCTTAGCGGCCCGGGACGGCGGTACCCGGGGCTTTGTGTATAACGACGCATTCATCCCATTGCGCTCTATGCCGATGATTTACTCATGTTTCTAGCGGATACGGCCAACGCCCTCATCGGAGCGAAACGCTTACTCCAGGATCTTGAGGAGGTCACGGGACTCAAGGTGAACTGGGTGAAGTCCTGTCTGTTCCCCACTGCCCCGTCGGATGGGGGACCATTAACTACGGAGGGGGTGCAATGGGAATAACGTTGCTTGACATACCTGGGGACCCGTGTTTAGAAGGCAAACTTACTGGAGGGTAATGTGGGTAGAGCCATCCGGGGCATTAAGAGTAACTTGGAACTTTGGGGGTCGATGCCTCTCTCAGTGACTGGCCGGGTGGCCCTCCTTAAAATAGTGGCCCTCCCCAGGTTACTGTATTATTTTCGAACCCTGCCAGTCTAGATCCCTGCGTCAATTTTTTAACCACTTTAATCGATGCTCACGGGTTTTCTCTGGGCTGCCGGGAGACGGAGGGTGGCACTGAAAACTTTGAGACCGAAGGCAAAAGGGGGATTGGCGGTGCCAGATTTTGAGACGTATAATTTGGCAGCTCAGCTGCAGTGGCTTACCCAGGCAGTGGCGTTGGAATTTCGAGGACCGGACGAGTGGGTCGACTGGCGGGTCCCTGGACAAGTTCTCTCTCAAATTATTTTACAATTGCCGCTGAAGCTCCAGACACTCACCACTGAGCTGCGGACGTTTTGGCTGTGTTGGAACAGAAGCCACAGGAGAGCGCAGATCGCGCGTCCCTATGCCCCTGAGATCCCTTTGGCCATGTGCGCTGCTCTTCCTTATGGGGGCAGCTGGGCTGCGCTGACCGACTGGAGGGAGAAGGGTCTGGGTATGTTAAGAGACCTCGGAGGATGGCACCCTGCTCCCCTTCGATGTATTGCAGGACAGGTATGACCTGTCCCGCAGGGACTTTACTCCACTCGGCCCTTGTCGCGGCCATCCAAAAGCATTGGAGAGAAGGGCTGTCTGAACCCAGGACTTTCAAGGCTTGCCAATATGTTGTACTGGCAGAGGGGAACCTTTAAGGCGGTCACCTGCCTATACAGGCGTATCCCACACAAGACACTGACTCCATTGCTGGTGCTGAGGAAGAAATGGGAAGGGGACTTGGGTGAAGAGATCCCTGAGAATGTGTGGGCCGAGTTGGTTGAACGAGCGTTGAAAAGTTCTAATACTGCATAGGGCGTACCTCACCCTGGCAAAAATTAACACATACTTTGGCACGGTCACAGCACAGTGCCCGCGATGCAACATAGAGTGTACAGATTTTCGTCACATGATGTGGGGTTGCCCCCAAATTGGGAAGTACTGGAAGGAGGTAGTTACACTACTGACAGACTTCTGTCGACAATAACTTTTCCACCAGTGGATGCCTGGGCCCGTGCCTACGTTACATAGTTGTAATACAGTGCTGTGGGCAAATTCGGTGCAACAAGGATGTTTATAGGGCGTGGATTTTAATTTACCAACTTCGCTAATGATTTTTAGGCACTGCAGATTGTTGAATACTGTAGGATATAAGGTTATCTACTTAAGTGGTTTAATGCATACCAGAGTTGTAGGCACAGCTTTAAAGTTTAATGCCACTGTGCTCATCTCAGGAAACTGTCCCTTTTATTTAAGCAAACTATGGAGGGCTGTCCACAGGGACTGACAAAGTGTTTCCAGTGTCAAATGCATCATTTGTCGACCTTTAGACTTACATTGGGGGTTCATGTCAAGTCTTTAAGAGGGTGATGATGTTAAGGTTAATACAGTATGAGCTCTTTTTGGAGCATGGACAACGTTTAAAAAGGGGGTAACCCCATTAAAGTCTATGGAGACATTAGTTAGGTGGGTGAATACCATTGTTTTAAAAAAAAAAAATAAGGTCAAATCCACCAAACGTAGATGACTTGACAAATTATACTATACATCCAGAATGCGGTGTCAAAGGTTATGTCCATTATCACTTGACTGTGATAGAAAACGGAGCAGAAGTGTAGTATGTTCAATTACCTCAACTCCAACATATATATAGGATTCAGTCACAATGACTGGATGTTGTCATCACGGATATCATCCGAGATGTCCACACCCTAGTCTTTCCACAAATCCCATATGCTTCTCTGATCAATCACCTATACATTAGCGGCGGTTCTTACCTTAATGGGTGGTCCCCCATTGTGCTTGACAACACTGTTAAGGTCTTCATGCACCCTGTCTAATAGCCAGAGAAGGAATTCTTGCGCGTCGTGCTGGGAGTTCCCTTTGTACTGCAGTGCATTCTTAGAAACCACCATCTGCATTTAAAAAACAAACAAAACTATGTTCTACATGAGAGTTTTCAATAAGCAACAAATAGTTTGTAATTTGTAGGCAAAAATCAACCATCTTTTTTATTTGTTTGCATGTTACAAGACATATGGGATTTTGGCAATGAGGTATCAGAGGGTCAAATAAGGAATAATAAAAACAAAATGAATAGAAAACAGAGATAAGTTTAGAAAAAAGATTAACAGAAGAAATATTTCTGAGACCTGCATGGGTGCTCTCAAGAGTCCCAGACGTTTGTCACACCAGAGCCCAATCCCAGACATAGGCGGTGAAGGTTCTCTCATATCGCTGGTCTTTAAATAAAAAAATAAAAAAAGGAGGAGTGCAGACAATACTATCAGTATATAGAACTAGGCACAATAAAAAACAAAGTAGGCAACTGCCTATATAACCCAGGTCTGACATTTCCTCTTAACGGCCTGCTTCATCAATAGAACGTCGGGCTGTTGTAACCTAGAAACCATGCGAGGATAGCTGCATCAGAAAATCTGAACAGTCTACGGAAAGCTAGGTAAAGTGTACAATTGCAAATGACCAAGAAAACAGTGGTAGTTCATCAACTGGAGTGTCGGTGCCCAGCCCTAGCACTTGAGACACAACGTGCCTGAGCCTCTGCCAATTGTTTAATTTAGCAGTGTTTAGGAAAAGACGACTTGCGTCTTCATGAATGCTTTCTCCCAGCAGGTCAGCTCTCTTAGCCTTTCCAGGCTCCTGATGACAGGTGGAGGAGGGGGCTGGGTCACAGTCCATCTACAGAGTGATGTTCAAAAAGAGAGCACTCTGTAGGTCTGGATTGCACAGGTGTGAGGGTGTACTTTAACTTTGTCCCCTCACAAAGGCATAGTTCATAACATTTAGTAGATCTATTCACTATAACTCAGCTAGTACAGCTTATCTGCTAAAATGGGTCTCTCAGGGCTCACACCAATGCATCCATGATGCCAATGAGGATCTTAAACAAGCATTGAAAATGCAAAAGGTCTCGCCTTTGATTAAGTTAAAGCCATTTGCTTTGTTAATGGTATTGAATAGCAAAGCAAATGGCTTTAACTTAATCAAAGGCGAGACCTATTACATTTTCAATGCTTTTTTTTTTTTTTAAAAGGAGCACCTTTTTAGGTCTCGGGACCATCCGGTCTGCCGAAGGCAGAACCGGAAGTCGAGAGATTTAATGACTTGGAGAAGAGGGGCTTGAACCCGCCCCTCTTCTCCCCTGTTCTCCATTGGCTGGCCTCTTGAATGCTGGCCAGCCATTGGAGAAGAGGTCCCGTCACTCAGATCATGCCCCGTCCTTTTCGGATCGGGGGGGCGTGTTTTTTGCAGAAAGTCTCAGTTATCTCCTCCAGCCAATGGCTGGAGGAGATAACAGCAAAACACGCCCCCGAATCCGAAAAGGACGCTGCGTTTCTCCGAGGCATTTCTGCTCTGCCTCGGAGAAAGGCGGTGGTGTCCAGCATCAGGTTCGTGCAGCTCGCAGCTTCCTCCTTGTTTACTGTGCAAGGACGTCCGACTCGGAGACTCCAGTTTCGCTTTAGACACCCCAGCCGGCCTCCGTGGTTACCAGGGGACAGCATTAATTCTTGGTCATCAAAATACGAATGTACATCATTTGTCGCTTTCTTTCAATATAAATGCATCTCTCTTGCATCGGTGTTTGAAGGTCCGTGTACCGCGGGGGAGGAACGATACAGATAGAACACAGACAAAAATCAAAATCAGCGCTGCGGAACTTGAAAAAGCCTAATGCATTCTGGGGGTTGTAGTCGCCATTCACTTTGAACCAGATGCATTGACGTGAACCACGTACGTTTGCAATGGATCACCGACTCTTACCAACAGCAGCTGGCACAGTGGTACATGTGAGCTGTTAGTTTAGTTATAGACAAACTCGAGTCCCCAACATGCTTAGTTCTATTGGCTGAAAGCCCAGCCCCCCTCTTGACATGGGGCAGGGAACAACGCTGCAGCTGTACTGAAGTGGTCGATCACAGGGGCGTGGGGCCCCCGTCGCCCTCTCCATCCGGCCACCCACAGAGAGACGTGTTTTAGCTCAGACGGGGCCGAGGTGCCCACCCTGAAGAGGGGCACTGCACACTCACTTCTCCTCCAAGGCGTCCAGTCTGCGGTGTCACCCCTCCCACGCCAAGCCCCCCTCAGCCGCAGGGGCCCCAGGGTGTAGTGAGCAGCTCCCAGTGACAGCCTCCGTTCTCCATGTACTCCCCCTTTTCTCCCTACTTTCAGCCCGGCAGGATCTCTCACACTTGTGTGCGAGGAAGGGGGGCGGCGGGGGTCCCTCAGGGTGATTAGACAGCCCACTCCGCTGGACTCATCGCCACAATCCTCTTCCTCCACTGATTACAAGGACGGCTGCCAAGCGAGAGAGCTCAGGGGAGGGGTAGTGTTAAAAGTGGCTATGCTGAGCAGTGCAGCTTAGGACACCATGAGGGGGTATATACAGACGGAGGGGAAATAGTACATATTTACATAGCATGGTCTTGATGCGAAAAGCGATACAGTCATGGTGCGGCCTTAGAGTGGACAGAGGGAGCTTCGTGAATGGGCTGCGAGGGACAGGAGGGCAGGGCAGAGAGATGGCTGTCGGATGCCAAGAGCAGCTGAGAAGGCAGCAGCTGGAGGAATGGGGAACCGAGAGGCCAAGGCAGCGAGCCACTCACCCCTCTCAGCGTGCCTTCGGCCGTCATCTTGAGAGCTTCAAGTACTGATGGGACTGAGCATGGAAGGAATCAGGACATACTCGACTTGCCTAAGGCCACTAACGAAACATTGGAGGCTAACTGGTTGGTACCAAAGGGCACTTTATTTCCATCTCAATGTATAGTTTTGTAAAGGGCTAGGGCGGTTAGAAAATTGCTTCGCAGCAAGCGCAGACTCGAGGCGGCTTAAAGGCTAGAGTGGCTGACTTTTGTCTTTGAAGCTGGGGAACCAGGTTTGAGTCTGGTGGGAGTTTCACACATCCTGTGATTCTCGGCAAATCACTTAATCTCCTTGTGCCTAGAAATGAATGTGTCCGTCTGTAATGCTGCTGGTGCTCCTGTACAGTGCTCGGATACCTTAGAGTCGAGTTTGCACTATATAAAACTGAAGAAAAAAAAAAAAAACACTGCTGTTGGCAGCCAAATCTAGTGTTGAATAAAATGGCAGGGAGGTGGGGCATGCTACAGGGGGCTAGGATAGGTAACTTTAAGCACTCTGGCTTGGGCTCCTGTGATGTACATCTGACACAGGGGAGTAGTTTAGTCAATATTAATACCAGGGTGCAAGTCTGAAATTTCTGTACCCAAGTAAAAAAAAACAAGCATTTACAATGCAATGGTCTCGGCATTGGTAAAGTTAGAGCTATTGGCATTGCTCATGACATTATTTTTGTTTATGTTTTTTGTTTTTAAAACATTTAAAGAAACGGCATTGTCATGAGCAATGCCAATAGCTCTAACTTTAACAATGCCGAGACCGTTGCATTGTAAATGCTCGTTTAATGCTAGGAGACGGGACATTCTCAAACCATCTGGAGCTCGGCATCCTGGAACGGAAGCGGGAGAGAAAGACAACTTTCAGCAACTTGAAGAAGTGCGTCACTTCCTCCCACCGGGCACCTCCCGTACCCTCCTAGTTTGGAGATCTGCTTGAGGCCATAGGCAGCGTGGCAGTAGCCGGGTCTCCTCTTGCACATTGCATATCGGCGCTACACTACACACCCGCACACAGAACTGCGCAGCACTACACAGCCCGGCACCATCCCAGACAGCACACCACGGAAAGCACTGCACAATCACCAGACGCTCACGCACTACTCAATCACACTACACAATCACCAGACACGATTACCACACACAGACACACACATATATATAATTAACTTGAACTAAGCTTAAACCAGCATTACGCACATCACCAACACAGACCACCAGGGCTGCACAGACTTTTACAAACACACACGCAATGAGCCAAGCACCACATACAAGCTCACACTACACAATGCCAGTACTAGATAAACTGTCACACCACCCACCTACAAGACAACACACATTACGAGCAGCACAAACACATGCGCATACAGCACGACAAACACACCAGCAACAATTTATTCACTCACCCATCACCACACCCAAGTAGGCAAACACACCCACTGTTTAACAGCACGGACTGACATCGAAAACCAAGAGTGGAGAGAAAAAGGGCCGCTCTGGGGGTCTCGGAGCTCCTCTTTACAGGCAGTCCCACCAACATTTAGTGAGAAGCTGCCTCCAAACAGATCTTGAAAAGAAGTGAGAGGGGGGAGGGAGGGGACCGGCTGGGTGGGTGGGAGGTTTGGGATAGAAAAGGGCTCTGCCTCCCCCCCATTGGCTAAGGAAGAGGCAAATGAGGACTGCTTCCCAAAACACTGTACTGCCTACGTGGCTTTAATCGGACTGTTTCCATCACTTCCTTCTCACAGACACAATTATTGCTAAGTTTATGAGAAGAAAGCAACAGGATCCAACAGCATCCCAATCGGAATTGGCAGACAGAGACTGAAGAGTCATTGGAACACGCGCTTTTCCAAATATACCATGTTGCGCTCAACTACAAACAGTAAACAGACCACATTGTGCTGTCTCAGCCTCCATCACCTTGGCACCATGTGGGCATCAGTGCCGCCTGGGACCCGCATTGTTGAAAGACACTAGCACAGAGGTCAAGATGCGCACAGCTGGACTGGAGGGCGCAATGATGAACCTGCAGGACACGGACATTATAGAGACTGGAGGACAAAGAGCACTTACTGCAGATGGACAGCCGAGATTTGGACTGGACAGTGCACTGACCGGAGCATACGATGCACCTTGGATGGACATGCAGGCATATGAAGACCTGTATGATGGCCACCGATTTGGAGCTGAAAAGGCACAATCGTGGATTTCGTGGGCACACCTCTTGACCCGGGGAGGGGGGGGGGTATTTACAGCAGTTAGAGGGACAGTCATTCACTTGTAGAGGCACCAACACTGGTACGAGGGAGCCGGGAGTGTAGTGACACACGTGACACTACAAGGATGTCACCCAGTAAGGGGGCACATGACGTTGGTCTCAGGGACAGTGAGCACAGGACACTACAGAACCATCTGATCCTGGAGGCTGGGCAGACCTGACCACCAGGTGCACTGAGGTGGGTCTCAAGGGAGCTGTCAGGCCCCAAATAGACATCGTTAAGACAAGGCGGGCGCTCACCTGGATCTGCAGGGGCACAAGTAGCACTTTGCACCTCTTGTTTACCAGGAAGCCCTTTGGCACGTCGATGTACTGGCCCCACTAGTCAGCGAAGAGCTGCATGACGAATTTGCAATGCAGGTCGATCTGTTCTCCGTACAAGCTGAGGAACTTCTGGATCAACACTTCATACCCGAAGCTGTGCGGCACGGCAGAGGGCCAGGCGAAGACCGACAAGCAGAAGAGCACGGGCACGCTCCCGTTCACCTGAGCACCCGCCGCAGGAACCGGTTGCTCCGCCACGTTCACGCTCCAAGTCCTCTGTTTTTTTTCACTCGCTAAGATTGACCCTAAGCCCTGCCCCCTCGTGCGAGGGAGGGAAGGTGCCAATAGAGGAGGCGAGCAGACTGGCTGAGGGAGTGAACAGCAAAGAAGCCAAAGCGCGTTGATAGCAGCAACTGCTCCTGGCAGCATATCAGGCGCTGCGACCTCAAACGCCACAACAACAAAAAATACGCGCGGTCAGCATATCGCGCGCTGTGACCTCAAACGCTGCACACAAAAAAAAATACGCGAAGGAGGACCACGCTGCCGACGATTTCTTGTCTTTATGGGGCCATGTGCTTAAACACATGGCCCCATAAAGATAAGAAACCTTTTGCGACCCACGGAAAGCAGGCAAGCCCGTTCAAGTGGGCCGTCTGGTAAAGCCAAAGAGAGGCAACATCCAAAGCTCTTTTCCAATGGCTGGCCACAGTTTAGCATAAACGGTGACGCCAGCAAATGGAAAAGAGGGGCGGGGGCTTATAGACCTTTACTAAAACTCCTCAAAATCAATAAATCTCGCCAAGACCTAAAAAGCACCCAGGGTAGGTTCAAGAGACCTGTCTGGGCTTCTGATAAGGCCGTTCTTCCATTCCGATCAAGAAGCCGCAGGAGGGGTTGGGGTGGGTCTTCTCCCCTTTTGAAACCTGGACCCGCTGCTCTGTCTGGCTCCTGGTGGAGAATCATGCCAAGCTAGTTCTAATGTCCAGTGTCGGATTTCAACTCTGCTGCTAGAAAGAAGGAGCTGCAAGCACAAGAAGCAATAAATGATTTTTTTCCACTGAAAAAACAAAGGTTACACGGACATTATAGTTAGGCTGACATTTCACTCGTACAAAACCAGAGAAAGTTGGCCGTTTCAGTTAGCTGAGCGAACTAGAACTCGCGCCCTCGCAATGAACTGCTTATGACCTCACATATTACATCACAAATGACATGGTCAGTGACATCACTGATGGCATCATCCATTGACTGTTTTTTTTCCCCAAAGTTTAGGAGTGTTAAACATATTTAACAAGGTGTATTGTTGAATCAGTGGATGTATGAGTGACTATGGATGACTTAGTGGGTGCGTGACTGACCGCATTAGTGAGTGATTAGGTGTCTCAGTCAATGTATGGGTGAGTGACTGGTTGTGTGAATGTATGTATTTGTCTGCCTGTTAATGTCTAAGTGGGTGTAGAAGTAGGTTAGTGGGTATGTGAATGGCTATATGGGTGATTAATTGGTTGTCTGACTAAGTCTATGGCTGTCTCTGGGTGAAGAGGTGTGTGACTGCCTGTATGGATCAGTGAGTGGGTGACTCAGTAGCAGTATGAGGTACTGTTGCATGTGAGAGAAGATGTATGGGTGAGTGAGTGTCTGTATAACTGTGTCGGTGACTGAATACATGTGTCAGTATGGGTGAGTAACCGAGTACGTGAGAGCTAGTATACGTGAGTGACGGGGTATATGAGTGACTATGCATGAGTGAATGCGAGTGGCTACATGGATGAGAGCATGCTTCTGTCAGGGTCTGCATAGCTTAGTGGATATGTGTGACTATTTGTATGAGTAAGTAAGTGGGTGGGTGTGTGTGTAACTGTTTGGGTAAGTGGCTGTATGATTGAATGGATGAGTGTCTAGGTGTGTGTGAACAGTTCTATGGGGGACTTACTCAGTGTGTGAGCGCCTGTATGGCTGTATGCGTGAATGTCAATGCAGTATTAGTGAGTGGGTGGGTGGGTCTAAGAGTGGCAGTATGGGTGAGAGAGCGGATGTGTGTGTAGATCCATGAATCAGTGAGTGGGTGTGCAAGTACTGGTATTGCTCTGTGAATGGTTGTGTGGGAGTGGCAATGGCTGTATCAAAGACTCTATAGGTGTGTGAGTGGGTGCGTCAGAGATGCTGTGGATGATGTCATCATTGATATCACCAGTGATGTCATTTGAGATGTCATGATGATGTCACTGACCATGTCATGAGTGATTTAAAAGGTGAGGTCATAAGCAGCGCATTGCGGGGGCGCAAGTTATAGTTAGCTCAGCTAACTAGAACGGCTGAATTTCTCTGGTTTTGTACGAGTAAAATGTCAGCCTAACTATAACATTCCTGTAACCTTTGGTTTCTTCCATGAATTTCTAAGGTTTTTTGAAATGCTAATTCCGAACTAGAACGTCCGTGAAACCTGTGGTTTTTTCAGTGAATTTCTAAGGTGTTTTTTTTAAACTAGCAGTCGCGTTTGCAGAGTGGTGGAGAAAGGGGGCTGGGCTTTTAACCACAACTCAGGAATTCCGCTACGTAGGACTTAGAGGAGTTACCAGGAGGGCTTCTTGGCCCCCAAAGTCCCTCAGAAGTAAAGTGGACTTTATCCCCCAACCAGTAATTGCAGAGTGGTTAAGAAAGGAGGCGTGGCCTCCAAATACCTCTTAGCAATCCCACTGCGTGGAGCTTAATGGAGGTAACAGGTGGGGTAGTTGGCCCCAAGAACGTCCTTGGGGGGGCAACTACCCATCCTATTACCTCCAGTAAATCCCACACAGCAGGATTGAGTAGTTCTGATACCAGGCCACGTCCCCTTGTCCACCACTCTGCAAATGCACTTCCTGGTGAAATCTTAGTTGGGGGAATCAGTCCCCTTCGCTGCTCGGGGTCCTTACAGGCCAACTAGCCTACCTGTTACCTCCAGTAAGCCCCACACAGTGGGATTGCTGAGAGGTGGTCAGAGACCACACCCCCTTTCTACACCACTCTGTAAACGGGCCTTTTGCCACTTTTCTGCTTGGGGGGGATGAAGTCCACTTTAGTCCTGAGAATCTCAGGACACAAGGGGACCTCACCACCCCACCAGCAGTGCGGCAAGAGGCGCATTTCCATTGTGGTGTAAAAAGGGGCATGGCCAACTCTCACCAATCCCACTGTGTGGGGGCTTACTAGAGGTAACATGTGGGCTAGTTGGCCCCTAAGGACCCTCCGCATCGAAGGGGACTTCATCCCCCAACCCAGAGCGCGCTAGGAGACGCGTTTGTAGAGTAGTGCAGAGGCGGCGGGCCTCCAGCAAGTTACCGGCTTCAGTTTTTTTCCCGATTTTAGAAAGGGGTGCTGTGTGGACCCCCCCCCCCCCTTCCCTTGATACTTTTTGGGCCCCGAGGACTGCATCCCCCCTGGCCTGACCCATTTAAAAGAAGAAAAAAAGACTGGAAGGGGGCCGCGCGGCCCACCTCCCGGGGGCCAGTATTGCCCCGGGGACCCCATCCCTCAGGGCATTGCCACATCCTTTATATTTATTTTTATATATAAAAATGAGTAGGGGCCTGCGCGGCCCCCCCTACCCGGGCCATTTTCGGCACTGGGGACCCCATCCCCCAGGGTCTGTATTTTCTTTTTGGAGGGAGGCCTGAGGGCTCCCCTCATAAGGCCGATATTGCCCCAGGGACCCTATCCCCCAAGGCATGGCCAGGTCGTTGGGGACCGCAGGGGGAGCCTCAAGGCCCCCGCAGTCCCTGCTGGCACACTGCCTCCTGTGGGAGCCGGTATTGCTTTTGGGTAGAGAAAGATGCAAACATGCAGCTCCCTCTGCCCAAAAGCAATCCTGCTTCGCTCCCTGGAAGCGAGAGCATTTTTCCTACTTTTGCTTCCATGAAGCGAAAAAGTGTTTGCTATGGCATGGCGGGAGTAGCGCTCCCACCATGCCATAGCAGACTGCAATGTGGGCGCCCCGGGACATTGCTGGAGCGACCTTGGCGGTCCCCAGACCCATCGAGGGCTCCTTCTTCTCTGTAGCCACGGGGAGGTGGTGGTCCCCGGGGCTGCATGAAGGGGGCGCTGGAGCCCCCACGCATGTTGAAATCTTGCTCCGGGGAGGTGGTGGTGCCCAGGGCAGCAGGGATGGGGGGGGGGGGGGGGGCGTGGACACCCATGCATTACATTACTTCAGCTCCGGGGCGATGGAGGTCCCCGGGGCTGCAGGACCCCCCCCCCCCCAAACATTTTTTTGCTTTTAAAGAGCTCCGGGGCTTTGGCGGCCCCTGCATCTATTCAGATAATTGCCCCCTGGGACCTAGCCCGTCCGGGGGGTTCAAGAAAATGCAGCGTGGCAGCCCGCGCTTCGATTTTTGTAAACATTTCAGTCGGATTCGCAAATCCCGCTGAAAGGTTTTCCGAAAAATGCTTTTTTGGGCCCTTGAGGACCCCATGACCAGGCCTAGAGGGTTAGGGTGTTTCTACCCTGCCCCCCTTTTTTTAATTTTTTTTTTTAAATAATGTTTTTGAACTTTTTTCCTAGTGACGGTTCAATTGAGTCACAAGATGGCTGCCAACAGTTCCTGGTTGGAACTGTTGGCAGCCAATCAGATTGCAGGTTTGAGATCAGGAGGGTTTGGGGATCCTCCGCTGCAATATTTGTATATCTGAGAAATGTTTACATTTCTCGGGAACTACTGAATGGATTTACACCATTTAACAACAAGCATTGGCATAGCCAATAGGTCTCGCCTTTGGGACCTTATAAGTGTTTAGCCATGCAACAGTCACTGTTGTTGCACCAAGGATATTGTGCTGCATACCTAAATACTTATAAGGTCCCAAAAGCGAGACTTATTGGCTATGCCAATGCGTGTTTTTGTTTTTAACGAAATCTTGTTAAATGCCAGTCTAGCATCTCGCATCCGAAATGGGTGTGACTGAGGATGCAATTCGTGTTAGAAGGTAGCACAAAATTGGTTGTGAGTTAAACATTAGCCACTCGTATTCAGTTGCCTTGCTAACCTCGTGCTTCTGCAATGGGATATTTACTCGATCAAAATGTTGTAGGTGGTGTAATCTCGGGCATTTTGCTTTACAGTCGTAAGGTAAAATGTGTGAAATTTCACGAGATTTAACTGGCCCCCGCCTAAATTTAAAGCAGAAAAGATAGCAATTCATCAAATAGGAGCCTCGAATTACACAGCTTGGAGGCTGGAGTACACAAAAGTCTGAGAACCAATTGCCTCAGTGCAATGAACCAGGTGATAAGGCCATTCAGTATCTAGTGTCGAAAAATCAGCGTTTAGCATACTCCGCATCAGCCTGACAGTAAAAGCACTTTTCGTTTCCGTCTTCGAGTTTGAAGGCTTTATTAGTCAGCGTCTGTAGCCCCAAGGTGGTTACATCGAATCCGCAGACTTCTGACAGTCAGAGAGACACTTTTTAAAGTTAACATGACGTAATATAACGTAACGCAACATAACATAACACAACATAAAATAACATTGGGATAGAAAATGTAGCAAAACAGATTTGCACCACTAGCCCTCGAGTGAGCTATCATCTGGTATGCATTTGTCTGCAAGACCTCTTGCATGATGGCTCACAGGCCTCATGAATCACTGCTGCTGGAAGTGACCGCCTGCATGACAGCATCTCACATCCGTCAGCACACCAGCCTTCCATCATTTCACCTTCAATTCATTTAGCAACAAAAAAAGTCAAAAGCGCAACTCTGGGCCAGATGCAGGGCATTGAGAAGACCCATAAAGGCCACATCACAGACACGCTCTCTTATCCCTTTTAGTTTTACAAAGTATAGTTCTACCTATTTTCAAACGCCTTGAGTGCTTTATCGGGTTACGTAATGCACTAACTATACAATAGAATGACAGACAGAAGGTGGTAATGGCCGGCACAAGGTGAGAGCAAACAACAATCATGATACATGAATGACCAACTAAAGGTGGGAATACCAGACGTGATATGGAAATACCAGAGAAAAGGGTGACATGCCAGGCACGAGCTGGGACTGAAATACCAGAGGCAGGAATGTTGGAAACAAGATCTCAATAACAGACGTAAGACAGCAGTACGAGGCGCTGGTGAGAATGACTGTCGTAAGTGGGGATGATGGACACAAGTCAGGAATGACATGCCTGAGCGGAGAACACCAGACTCGCGGCACTAAGGCATGCACGAGGCAGCAATGCCAGTCCTGTTTAGGAATACCGCATCCAAGGCAGGCATGACATGCACGTGGAAAGAATGCCTAACTTGGTTTAAGAACAACAGATATACACTAGAAATGTCACACACAGGACGGGAATGCCAGGCACGAGGCAAAAAGAGCAAACATTAATCAGTCAGGACAAACAAAAGGCTGAAATCTAACACATTGGATGGGAATGTCAGACCTGAGTTGGGTATAACAGACACAAGGTCATAATGTGGAGATAACATTTACAAGACAGTGACAGGCATGAGGCGGGAAATGAGATGATGAATGACAGTCATAAGAGCAAAAAGCATTGGGCGCGCGGCCGTGAAAGTGACACGACCGCGCGGCCTGTGAAAGTGATCGCGATCAAAGACAGATGGCGGCTGCGCGCGTGCACACTCGCGTGAACGCAAGCGCTAGGCCACCAAAAAGCGGTGGCAGCCCTTTGAAAACCCGCACACTAAATTTCTCGCAGAGCAGCGCATGCGCTGGCTCAGCGAGACCTAAAAAAAGAGTGCTCTCTGAAATAAGAGCTACCTTTTTGCCAAATTTGGTGTAATCCCGTTCAGCTGTTCGGGCTGTAGCCATGTCCACATTTTCCTATGGAAATTAACATGGAGAAACGCATTTTGGGACCACCCCGCATTTTTTTTTTTTTAAATCATCTGTCCCCGGTTGACGAATTACCCCCGAAACATTCAACACAGCAGCTGAGGTGAGTGGACCAATAGTTTTTAACATTTCGTCAAGATTCGTCATACAGCGACACACACACACACACACACACACATCTCCAGTGGATGTTTGAGTGAATGATTCAGAGTGAATGAGATTGAGTGAGGGTGAAACAGAGCAACTACATGTTAGTGGGGGGTTAATGAGAGCGAAAGTCGGAGTTAGTGTGTGAAAGTAGGAGAGTGAGTAAGAATAAATTAAAGTGTGTGTAAAGAGTCAGTGAAGGAGTTAGAATGAGTAAGTGTGGGAGGCAGTGAGTGAGTGGCATAAACATCAATAGTGCAGCAGATGCTGTTTAAACAGGTCCAGACCTCTTAGGAGCTTACTGAACGCTCATTTTTAAAGCAGCACCCCTCTATACCACTTTAAAGTGGACACCATATACGCCAGCAGCTTTGAGTGAGAGTTAGAGAGTGCGAAAGTTTAAGTGTACTTGTATAAGTAAGAGTTATCAGTATGTTTGTTTGTGAGTGGGTGTAAGTTTGAGTGGACGCGAGTAGGACAGTGAAACAAAATGAGTGGATAAGAGTGTTTGTTAGCAAGTCTGCCGCTGGCCATGGCATACTTAATATAATTCTTGGCTTAGGGTGTCAGGTTGGCGAGAACCAAGCCATGAGAAAAAGCTGGTTCTGTGTGTCACACTGGAGGTTATTTTTAGCATATGGATCACTCATGTACGGTGGCAGAATTCTATAACTGGGATTTTGTAGGTTTAATTTGGCATAAGGGAGAACCAATGGTAAAATGCTGGCATTGGCTGACAGGAGATAATTCTTAACATATAAGGGGTCACACAAGACTAAGTTTACATACAAAAAATGAGAATGAGGTCGTGGTAAGCATCATCCTCCTGTCACCAGCAGCTCAGAGAAGCATGTGCACAGTTAGTGTTGAAGAAAAAAGTAACTGTGCTTTCATGACCACTGCTAAACATAGTCTTTTGTGCAGAGGTCAAGGACATTTTGTGGTGGTTCACAAGTGGCAGGGCATAGCTTAAACGCCCCTCTTGATGAAACATGCTTTTTACATCCTGTGCCTTTTTTGTAAGTTTATGTGAAAATTCTGCTTAAAAATGCACTACTTTACCCCATTATTTTTTTTACGTTTCTCAAGCGGGAGAACCCCATAGAACCCCCTAGACAAGATTGGGCTGGCTTTGTTTGCTCACTTACCAGAACTACTGCCAAGTATTACACCCACCAATTTCAGAGTTCGCCAGCCACCACTTAAAGAACACTCAAGATTCACAAGACGATTTGGACATTAAGAAAGGTAAAAGCACGATTCATCAGAGTAAAATATGGAAGTGTCGCATTTGTTCAGCACACTGCATACCCAAGAGGTCAGCTGTATGGAAGGCGGCAGCACACTAACAACTGCTGAATGGGTTGCTGAGAATATTCCTTACGTTTCTGAAAAGACAGTGTGGAAAACACTGGAATTCGTTCAAATTCAAGGAAGTCACTAGGCTGAACTTATAGCGGGAGAATCCATCTTTTCCACTTTCAAATCTAAATCTCAGGAACTGGATCCCACAAACTACCCAGTGCCCGAAAGCTCCTGGTGCACCTAAAATTCACGAACAAATGAGTATGAATGCAGCATGGTGTAACAAGGCAAGGATGAATAACACGTTCTTGCAGATCTGAGCTACCTATTGGAATGGCTGGCAGAACCCATGGCTAAGCTATGTGTAACTGTGATGGACACGCAAAAATCAAACATGACATTTGACAAGATTTAAATTAAACTTGTTGAGGGAGGAGCAGCGTTACTTTACATGCATTATGGACAAATTAAGAATTATGTTGTATTTTGAAGCCAAGTCATGCCAAGTTGCACTTTAGAGCAATGTGATGGGTTCAGAGCAATGTAAGGAGGAGTTACGCTAACAAACCAGCAGGCGACCCATAACGGGCGAAAGAAATTAATCACTGGTGGGCAAAAGCAAAACCATCCTTTAGGGCTCTCCAGGAGAGCGGTTTAGGGGCACTATAGGATTTTTGTGAGCAAAGATTCCCAAGTAAAAACAAAGAGGGAGCTTCCTTGGGGAACAAATAAAATGCACAACGAGACAGCTGCCTGCTACAGCTTCAGACTTTCGTCCTCAGTATTAATTCCTTTTGCTAAAATGATCTTTCATTCCATTAATTTAATGGCTGCGCACAATACACTAAGGGGCCTTTACTTGCATTGATTTTAAGCTAACAAGCTCACGTGACTCAATCCCTTCTTACAAGCATTAAAGAGCTTCCAGTCTCTCTGGAATCCTGTGTTTAAATACTGCAAGTACTATTCTAGGTATATTTGTATTGGTGCCAAGGGAGGCTCACTTTCGTTGTTGCTCAATTAAATTAAGGCTAGGACCTGCCAACAAAAACTGATGTTGGCCCATTGAAGAAGTCACTGACAAATACTAGCAGTCATAAGAATCATTCAGAGTTGGGATGTGGTGCAAGTGACAGTTTCAAAGACGTGACAGAGTTTCAAAGACTTGACAGTGAGCTAGTTGAACTGGATTAAGAAGTCCATCTGAGGCTTTCTTTGACCAACCTCTCAAGCTTCTCGCTACAGCACAGTCCACCACCAAATGCATTGCTCTGAAAAAATGCAATCAAATGAACTGCTCTGAAGCACATAACGACCCGTACATGCTTCGAAAAATGGTGGTACAACCATAAATATCTCTTAATCATGCTGGTACATTCCTAAACTGCACTAATGCACAAACCAATAAATCCCCATAATTTAACTGTACAGTGCTTTGACGTAGAGTCTAGTGCTACGCTGGCGTGGGGGTGCGGGGGGGGGGGGGCAGCCCATTTCCGAGCTGCATTTAGAACAAGACTATTCTAAACTGTTCCAATGTCATTCTGGGCCATTCAAGCAGTGTTCTGAATAACAACCAATATTAAAAGGCAGACCTCTGAAGCAATTCTTCTATACACACACTGTTCATGCAAGGAATCTCTGTACCAAGGACTAAAGCTTGATTCAAAAAGACGAGGGAAAGTTCAACGTGCCATATTAAAGCATCTAACTTGTGTGTATTAAATGAACATATTGTAGAACAAGGCATAATCCTAGCTAGAAGAACACACGAATAGTAGCTGTATTAGCTCTAGGAAATTCAGTTCTGGCAAATGTTCATGCATGCACGCTAAAGAAGGAAAACGTTTGCCTTTGTCCTAGGTGAATCCAGGTAAAGCAGGAAGTCACGAAAATCACAGATATCTCCACAATCACTAAAAAGTATTCATGATATTCAAGGAAATAAAATGTATCCTAAACTAATCAATGAAGAGAGATGAATATAGCCCACTCATTTCGTAATACCTTCCAAAGATCAGGATCACCCACAATCTCTGCTACCTTACCCTGAAAGGATGGGTAAAAGAGATACGGAGTAATAAAAGATACAGAGATAAAGTATTGTCGATGGGCACAAACACTACAAGTACTGGTAATGCTCATAGGTCACGTGCATTTATGAATGCTAAACTACTGGCTTAACTAATGATTGTTTGTTAAGCAGTGGTAAAAAAAGAACATTTCAAAATACTAAAGTTAAAGTAATCACATCTTGAGGTATCTCTAAATTGAACGCTGAATTTCAGATTTTCAATTATATACGGCATTTTTTTTTTTTAGATCAAATATTCTTCACACAGAAAAGGCTAAACAAAGTTTATAAGCGTAGAGCATGGGGCACAGCTTAAGGCTATTTGTAGGTGCCTAAAAGAACATAATAGTTATCTGATACAGTGAATAAGTAAGTTTCATCATTTCAAGGAAAAAGCCCGCCACGGCGGAGTCTGAACTAGAAAAAATGCTTGCGCCACTCGTAAGTACACCTTCTGCTTCAAACACTGGCTGACGAGCGCAGCAGTCCACCGCTGCCCCAGTGCCATGATTACAAACTTTGTGTGAAAAGACTTGGGTTTTCATGTATCGTGTGGAAAGAAGACAATAAAACCAACCCAATAAAGGCTGCTTTTTAGATAACCCGCAGCAAAAATATACCTGTTACTGCTCTTTTTTTGGACAGCCCGGGAGGAGTGTGGAACAAGGAGAGGGTGAAAATGCGAGGTGGTAAGCAGCACATGGGGAAGAGCATGAAAACACATGCACTTCAATTGAGAGCAAAATTTAAATAAAAATATAATTTCTTGATGTGTGGAAGGATACAAATCAATAATTAAAAAGATGATAAAGTAGCTGTGCTCCGAGGAAGGGACAAACACAACAGGAGGAAGGAAAGCCATCAAATAATGAGCAAGTTAAACTATCAAAGCAAAGAATGGACTGAACTAAAGTTCACGCTATGTATTGGTATTGCACAAAAAAGGTCTTAGACAACAGACAGGTAAAAGCAGTCATTGGGAGAGGCCTAAACATTAAGCAGACCGAGTAAAACTAGATGTAGTAAGAGATCATATTGCGGCCAGTTGGTATAATACTGCACTCTGATTAAGAGCATTGCAGTAGGCCTTCCCGCCAGTGAACCAGTACACCAGGCAAAATATTGAAACGTGAAGACATCACTTCCAATACAATAACAAATGGTCATTGAAAGCAAGGTCAAGCAGCAAAGCAGACTTTTACCCATAGCCATCCATATAAATAATCTGCAGGCAAACATCAGAAAGTTCATTCCAGAATAAACACACAACCAGAGATTAAGCTTTTGGAAAGCAAAGGTTAACATTTGCTTTCCAAATAATATGTAACATTCTAGTGAACAGATAGCCAAATCTTCTACACTGTTGAATCTAGAATGCAACCCTTCTTAAAAGGCTGGTGGAACATAGGGGAGAGGATTATTGTATTTATAGAATTATGGAACTATTATTAATAACTTCTGGGAACCACATACTGAAAATCTTTGAAAAATACCAATCTTTATCAAAAAACGTGATATTTAGAGTAACTGCTCAGACACCAGCCTTTGTAACCAATATCGCATTCATAGCAAAACTAAGGAGTACAATAAAGGATAGATAAATATAAAGAATTAAACACTACACACATACACTGTATATACAGAGGTGTTGAGTGAGATATGGAATTTATTACAGCTGATGAGTGCGGGGAGGAGACAGGACTCCTTCAATCCTTATTAAACATCATATTAGGTCCTGTGCATTTGCAAATACTGGTTATGCTATGGCATTTTACACATTTTTTTTAACTGGTTTAATCAAAACCAAAAACGCCACGAGTTCAATGTGTGTACTAAGATCAAAATCACATTGAAAGGGCCAGTGAGTATTAGGAGGGATGTTTCACTGTGTCGAGTAATTGTTGCACGCAATTTGTGAGCCAGCAAAGAGTGTTTTCCTAATATACCGGTTGCTGTACGTTTGATAATTGGTTCAACTATGCTAAATAAAGTGTTACTGGGTCACAATTATTTTCAACACCATGAAAAAAAATGAAAGAAAAAGACATTAGTATACATAGAAACACATCTATACAAAAACAAGCATTTTTCCCCCATATGCGAGAATTTAAGCTATTGGCATTGTAAATGAGAAAGCCTTTTATTTATGTGTTTTTAAAAGCAACACATATATAAAAAGGCATTGTCATTTCTAATGCTAATAACTCAAACTCTTACAAATGCAAGGCTGTTTAATGGCGGCCGCGCCCCTTTCTTTAGATGCTGCTCGCTCTATTCAGGTTACAGTAAGCAGCGTCTAAAGAAAGGGGCGTGGCCAACATTAAAGTGAAAGAGCTATATGGGGCACTTTCACCCCAAAAGAACCAATTATTAAAGAAATGTTCTGTAGCGCTGCCACTATAGGTAAAGCGGACCGCGCTATAAATTAAATGGATACATAACAAATAATATAAAAGCGGGTGGCGTGTTGCGACGTCATGGGAGGGATAGAGGTAAGTCATTAACCCCTTCGCTGCTGCGGACATTCCGCTGCAGCGCTGGGGGGGGCAGGGGGGCAGCGCGGCGGGCCTGTGCTCATGACGGAGCCGCTCCGTCATGAGCCACGGTTGACCTGTGCTCATGACGGAACGGTTCCGTCATGACTCCGCCCATTTGCGTTGTCCCCCCGCACAGGCGGGGAAACAGCGCCGCGTAGGCGGAGCGGCCGCCAACGGGCGTGTCATGACGGAACCGTTCCGTCATGAGCACACGGCAACCGTGGCTCATGACGGAACGGTTCCGTCATGAGCGGGGAAGGGGTTAAAGAAAATAGCGCTCACTGACTACATAAAGCAGACCGCGTAACACCACAATTAAAAGTCTAGTCTTTATGGGAGGTTACAAATGCAGAAAAGGCGGCACCAAGGAGGGACTACTAAGCCTATTCACTAATGAAAAGCAACGATTTCGAAATGACAGTAACAGGAGCCAACTGAAAAGATGAGCGGGAAATGGGTGGAGCTTCTATTCCATACCTCAACACAGCATGCCTCGCAGAGCAGCGCATGCACTGCCCAGACTCGACCTAAAAACTGATAAAAGGAAAAGTATAAATGGGCAAATAAACCCATTAAACTAAGATCAGCAACTCACTTTGACAGCATTACCAGAACAGATGCAGTTACTTCTATCCTACAATCTGCTATGGATTAAAAGCCACAGGACCATAAATTACTAAATCCAACTATTCCAGGAGTCCTTAATGACTGTAATAGAGCAAAATGCTCAACTAGACAGACTCATGGCAAGGAAAGACATTTGCTCCTCCTTTCAACCGTTATCATTTCGGATCACCTTGAAAGCCCTTGTGCTTTTGGCTCTTATATCTGAAATAAACAGATCTACAGGCGGGTGTGTCGCAGCAACGTTTTGAATATTCCGCATCCGTGCTTACACCCTTATTCCTGCAAGGCAGCATAGATGGCCAAATTTACCATGTACCCCTTATAACAGTGTTTATTTTTTTTTTATCTGCCACAACATGAAATATGGGGCTTCAGAAAGATGAATATGCAGTTTTGTCCAAATATACTATGAAAACATGTTTGTGTTAATAAGAATCATCAGTGACAGTCAAATATTTGATTCATGTTCAACGACAGACTGCACTTGATCATACATACTACTTTACCACAATCAGAAAAGGCCTTTCAATATTACAAAGGGAAAGTGAAATGAAGTATGGAACTAAAGCCTTTCGAGAAACGCCATGGTAAGGGAGCAGACAACACGTAACGATAAGGTGACCTTAAAAGCGGAAAGGAGGTGTGGGTAGAGGCAACCAATGTGATAAGCTAAAAGATTGTGTTTTTTTTTTTAAAATGATCTCCAACGAACGTGGCCTTTAAAGCAATTGATCACGTGCCTCTCCATCTCTGTCATTATATTTCACCAGACGCAAGATCCTGCCACAATACTCTCAGGAACGCAAATAGCTGCATCAGAGGTTACTGCTGGAACATGCAGATGGCTGCTCAGACCAGTTCCTAGGCAAGCCCTATCATTATGTCTGAAAACAATGACAGTTTATAAAGAGTACTTCTGGCACAGAGAGAAGAACAAAAAGCCTCCAGGGAGAGCTTTCAATAGTCAAGTCCAAGGGAACAAAATACATGCACAAAGAGAAATAGCTCTAGGAGAGATTGGATCATTACAATCATGACACCGCAAAACATACAGTGAATACATTGGTTCAGGGGCTGCTACAGTGTCTTGCAGCAGGGCAAGGACAACACTGTATACTCAGAACATTAAGCAGGTCATATTGTCAGGCCATAAGTTTAGTGTACACACTAAAGAAAAGCTAATCCAAGGCATAGAGAGAGCTTCAAGACTGAACACCATGGTAATAAGCAGCTAGCAAGAACCACAGAAAGGAGGCTGGTGAACATCTACAAATACTGCAGCGAGACAGGATATAAAGATCTCACTGACAATTCAAGACGGCTAACTTCAATACACTCCACAATACTGTGAAATGATGCATGGAGAAGTGGATTATATCGACCAGTAAATCAAGACTTTCCTGCAAAACCAGATGCAAATACACTGTAAGATGCTGTATCAGCACAATTAACAGCAACACACCCACTGCGATGCACTCCACATTACTGTGAAATGATGACTGGAGAAGAGAATTATATAGTCCAATCGAACAAGTCTTTCCTGCAAAACCATATGCAAATACACTTTACGATGCTGGATCAGTAAAATCAACAGCAACACACAGAGCTAGGCAGAGATCAAAACTCAGCCTTTAATAATCAATATATACACGAAACTATAGGAAGAACTAATGAAAACTTGGTTCTCACCAGACCCTTATCTCAATGAAACCGCTTGGATCTCAGAACAGCATGTAACACACCTTAACACGTCTCTAGGACCTACAGATTGGGACATTCAAAACTGGATGTGAGATCACAATGCAGGGGGTTAGAAATCTGCAATAACCTCCAATGTCAAGCCCCAACGGACCGATAGCAGACCAATTCTGCCTACATTTTATTGTCAAACAGTCTGAATATCAGTGGAAAATATCTCACTGGTCTGTAGTTTTGTCTCCTCAAAAGCATTTCTGTAGTCGTTGTAATGCTTACAATTAGTGGGACCTTTGTTTTCTCGAATTGCATATTTGAAGGTACAGACCAGAATCTTTCCTGAATTCAGATACTTTCTCGTGTGATTTAGGTTCATTGCACAGTGCTCCACTGACTGCCGCAGTTCCAAAGTACAACACTACAAAGCATCAATATATATAATAAATACGTTTAAAAAATGCACAGTAAGGGGGTGTCAAATAAACACTGCAGCGACTTTAATGCTGCAAATTACAGAACAAAGAAAAGCAAAAAATAGCACAATAAAGTGGCTGTGGCGGCCACACAGGAGAGGATGGACTAAAGTTGAGGGAGGATTCTGATGGGCATACTGTAGCTGTCTTCCAGTAGGAGGCTGGTAGGACTAATTCGACACCCGAATTACTGACGTGCCTATGTTGTGCATGTACATACTAACGTGGATGGCACAGTGGCATCTTTGCATGGAAAGTTAAGTGGCATGGTGTGCAGACCGAGGCTGAAACAGACGTATAATCCTGACTGGCCCTGCACAGGACCTTACAGAACAAACAACCCAAGTGCTGCTTAGCATCTGGAGATAAAATTATTGTGGTGTAATCAATTTTACTGTTCCATTAACGCTCTGGTAATAGAGACCTGGACTGTCTTGGGGTGCCAATACGCTTGAAATAATCGCAAACACCTTTCCAAAAGATTAAGATGGCAGAAATCAGTTTTACACAGGATAATATCAAGGCGAAACCACAACACCTGGAGGAGAACGTTTGAAACTAAGGAAGGACAGACTATTTCAGCCCACTGATCTCAAGACCTTTGGTGGGCATTATCTTGTCCAACAGATATGTGGTATACGATTTGATCCATATCTGCGGAGCAGACAAGAGGCATTTAGCAGGAGTATTGTCTTATACCAAGAGCCAGTATAGGTAGGGCCACTAGAATTATGGAGTTCTGCAGCTATTGCGTTTTCCGCATAGTTATGAATTTGCCATCTAATCCACCATCTACTGGTCAATTTGCAGGTTTGCAATATTTTTCCTACCGGTATTTATTTTTAAAAGCTGAAAAATACTGAAAATGGTGCTTTTTTGAGAGACCCTCCATGCTGTCTTTCATAAATTCCAGACAACAGCCGAGCAGATAGACAGCATGGAGAGTTAAAAACCAGGATGAGATTTTCTTAAATACAGGCATATGCTAACATATATTTTGTACTATAGCATTAATATGTACCTGCGAGTGTAGTCTTTTGTTATACGTGGCTGCTTAATTTGCTAAAACATGACAGGCAGCCATGTATGAGTGCACTTCAAAGAGTTTTAAAATACATGGAAATATATCATTTTACAGCCTCATTTATTCTCAAAACACTAAATAAATATTGATAAACACCAAAGAGATGGTCAAAAAATAAATATGGATAAACACAGATGGAAATATTAAAAAATATATATACCATAAAACCGGGAGCCCTACACATAATCCCCTGATCTGCTATATAAGCTGCAGATTTGAACAAATAACAAATGTTTCTGTCTCAAACGGATCAAAAGTTATTAAAAACACGGCAACACAATAATGCACATTAGAAGACCCCTCAAAAAGTGACAGGGCACCTTTATGTTGCTTATTGCTGTATTTGGGTGTTAAACCTGTAATAATGAGGTGAAACCTTTAGCCACACTGAGTTAACGTGTACAAAAATAAAAATTTAAAAAAGACAACCTGATGAAGTCATACTATCACACAATTTGTTCCATTAAGTCACATACATTGCTTTTTATTGCGGCATTACTCAGTCAACCCTGCCGCATAATTTTAATTTGGTCCTTCTCTGCTTCATAATTCCAGTGCCCCCCCCCCCTAGTACAGGTTACACTAGACAATTGTCCAATGGCCTCTTCTTCTGAAGCAGGCAGCGATGCGAACTCCTGAATATTACACAAAGTAAAGCTGCTAAAGTCTAGCTTTTGGTAATAACAGCGAAAGTCAAGGACTGTAATCCAGTCGGGAATTTATCAGGCAGTCAATCAATATCTAGTGATGGCTAAAGGAACGAACTCAAGTATTTTACCAACACAGATGGCACATTATGCTGTCCACTACAAGGTCAACCTGAAGGTCTATCGAATTAGTATTGTCTATGTAAACACTCAAATTATTTACCATATCTTTGAAGAACTAACATGTCCAAAATAGCTGTCTCATGTAGAAGATAGCACATGTTTATGGATGTTCATCTTTGTGATGTGTAAAACCGCCGACGCCATAAGATTCCTCTCTCTCAGGGGGGTCAAAGCCAGGGAACAGAAAGAGGCCATTAATAAAATGACATGTTGCCAAGGAAGGAAGCTAACTCTCAACAGAACGTGCCTGCATTTGAACGGTTTATGTGTCATGTGGGCCCCAGCCAAGGCAGGGGTGGATTCTCAAAACCTTCATTACCAAACAGGACGCTGTGAGTCACTGGTCATACAAGAGGAAGCATAATCGTCTCCAAAAGGGAGCCCGTACCTCATGGGGCACAAAGCTGGGAACAAAACCACTATAGCTACCTGTCTTACGAGGCCTCACAACAGAAATCACACTCTCTCCATATCTGTGCATCGTAAGGCCCGTAAAGCAATTGGTAGGAGCATAATTAGAGAATGATAAAACATCTATGCAAATGAGGTCTAAGAACTACAAGCCCACCTCCATCACCACAGGGTGGGTACCCATTATGGCAGCAAAGAACAGGGAAATTAGCCCACCACCAAAAGTTGCCTGTGTCTCGGAATGCTCATTTAGAGGGAGCACATCACATCAAGACTGTCTCAGGGAAGCAAATCCTAAACTAGGGGTCTCAAACTTTTTCTGTAATAAGAGCTACTTATGTTCAATGAAAATCACCACGAGCTACTAATAATTAGTGTTGTAACAATGCCTATAACAGTTAGGAAGACATTAGTGGCACCATATACACGATTGAACTAGAGGGCGACAATTGCGTCCCCAGCTGCTGCACTGCTGAAGTGAGGAAACCATCCTCATAATTGAACCATACTTTTACATTTTGACCCAAGTAATCCATAGTAATCCAATGAATGTTTCCCATTTTTGTAATCCATATACTTCAATGATTGTTTAGTCACTCCAGAGACAGCCAGGTGAAATTAGAATGTTTTAATTTGCATTTTCAAATGTCATATGTTGCCCAAGCTAAAACATGGACACGTGCTTTCAACATTCCTTCGAACAAGACAAAATGAAACCCAATGCATTTCGAACTCTTCATTAGTTCTTCATCAGGGGTCCTGAAATAAATTAGAAAGGACCACGTAAACAAATACCCAAAAATACAAACCATATATTACTGTTTATGAAATAATTCAAATATAACCCATATACCACCTGCTACTAAACCCTCACGTAACATGAATAAATAAAAATCGAATTAACATGAAATATTGCCCCACAACCCCTTGATATTACAAGCTGCCTAAAATCTAAGTGTTACCTAAGAACCCTTCCTCCACTAACTCGACCTCCCGTGTGTTCATCACAAGAAACGAAGACTAAATACCGATGAAATGCCCTCCCCACACCCCTTGCTGTTGTATCATTTATATCATTAAACAGTACATCTTTTACCTCGCTACCGTAACCGGTGGCCTCAACTGCGTGTCTTCATTCTTGTACAACGTAAAAAACAGCTTCTCCCTCCCTCCTAAACCGTTCTTAAAACCTCCTTACACACATTTTCCCAATGAGTCCTTAATTAAACTGAAACCCCGTGACCTCCTGCATTTGCGGTTCTTAGGTAACACTGTTAGATTTTAGGCAGCTTGTAATATCAAGGGGTTGTGAGGCAATATTTCATGTTAATTCGATTTTATTTATTCATGTTACGCGAGGGTTTAGTGGGGGGAGTTTAGTAGCAGGTGGTATATGGGTTATATTTGAATTATTTCATAAACAGTAATATATGGTTTGTATTTTTGGGTATTTGTTTACGTGGTCCTTTCTAATTTATTTCAGGACCCCTGATGAAGAACTAATGAAGAGTTCGAAATGCATTGGGTTTCATTTTGTCTTGTTCGAAGGAATGTTGAAAGCACGTGTCCATGTTTTAGCTTGGGCAACATATGACATTTGAAAATGCAAATTAAAACATTCTAATTTCACCTGGCTGTCTCTGGAGTGACTAAACAATCATTGAAGTATATGGATTACAAAAATGGGAAACATTGATTGGATTACTATGGATTACTTGGGTCAAAATGTAAAAGTATGGTTCAATTACGAGGATGGTTTCCTCACTTCAGCAGTGCAGCAGCTGGAGACGCAATTGTTGCCCTCTAGTTCATAGATGCAATCTGTGTGGGGACGAGCACAGCGCTGTTTTGCACGCATTAATTAGCAGTCACAGCTAAAACTGTAACATTGTTTAAAGGGAAGGTGTGCACTCGCAATCCTACTTGTGTTTAGCAACCATATACAAGATTACCATTAGCAACCACCTCAGTTCATCAGGCGCAGTTGCCAGCAGTAATATGAAAACATTTTCTGACAATATGGAAAGCCTCTCCGTGGATAATATATAATAGCCATAGCTGCAATGTCTCTGTTTCTAAGGTAGTAATCACTAACAATTCTCCCCTATGCTTTATGACTTATCACTCAATTATTAGCTTTAAATACATTTTGGAAATTCAATCATTTTTCTCCATACATCAGCTTCCGAGTTCTGAAAATACACACATTTTCATCTCAAATACATGCTTATAATTTTTTATATACATATATTATTTCAACCAATCACAAACTTCTAAATTATTATACTGGGCTATGCACAGGAGAGCTACTTTTAGGTAGTTGGGGAGCTACTAACAGCTCACAAGCTACTTGTTGGAGAAGCCTACCCTAGGCCATAACCCAAAGCCAAACGGTGCTTGTGCCTCATGAGGCACCATAGCAGTAAACATACCTCTTTTGTCAGCACAATGTATCAATACTGTCACTGGATTGTAGAATAACACTGTACTCAATAGCCATAACCAGTTTGAGCCCCTGAACCTAGCTGCTAGAGGTTACTTGGGCAGCATGAGGCTGCATTACACAAAGCTTACCTCCAATTCCAACATTGCAGTCTGCCGCACAATAAACATACAATTAATTTCTGTCCCCCTAAATACCAAACACCTCCCTCATCAGATCACCCAAAATTAAACAACCAGACTGCCATGTTCTACCTAAAACTCTCATAGGGCAAGGGTAATTCAAGATTGGTTTACATTCAATCTTTTTTTTCCTGGCTGACATCAGTTTTTAGGTCTTTATTTAAAAATATTTGTATTGAGTAAGATACAGAAAACAATTTGTCTCCCCCCACACATACTGCAATGCAAACCCAGTAGCCTTTCCCCTCCCACCCTTCCCTGCATTTTAATACATCACAACAATTTCATAGGCAGTGTGGATAATAATCGACAACAAAAAAAGAGGCACTGTGGATTTTTGTTGCACAACTGAAAAGTTTGGCTTAAAAGCACCACTGTTTTCAATTCATCTTTTAGCAACAGATTCAAAATGCAATAGTGCGGTGTGTGCATCACAAGAATTTCATAGTCAGTATGAAAATTCAACAACAAGAAAAAAAAGACACTATGAACTTGCTGCTAAAAGATTTCATTCAAAATGAAGGTTCAGAACAAGTTCAGTCCGTCAGTCTTCTTTATTCAAAGTAATATTTAAAAACTGGCTGTGTGCCAGTTTTTAAATATTACTTTGAATAAAGAAGATTGACGGACTGAACTTGCTCTTCTGAATGATTTTTTTGGTGCACCTTCCTTTTCAATAAACTCTTTCATACCAGTGGCACCTATCAACAGAGGGTGCTGGGAGTAGTTGCAACGAACCTCACTATACGAAACAAGCTCATCCTCTCCCTCACCAAAGAACCCACTACTGCCAAACTCAACTTCCAGAAAGGAATGCAAGACGTCGCAGTCTGGATGACCAACAGCTGCCTGAAGCTCAACGCCGAGAAGACAGAAGTCCTTGTCACCACCCCTTCTGCATGGGACAGCACCTGGTGCCCGACTGCCCTCGGAAGTCCACCTACCCCTTCAGACCAAGCCAAGAACCTCGGCATCGTACTCGGCTCATCACTCACCATGAACCGACAGGTCAACGCCGTCACCTCCAGCTGCTTCAACACCCTCCGCAAGACCTTCAAGTGGATCCCGCCCCCCCCGCCGAGACAAGGAAGACAGTCACCCTTGCAGACTGGAGCACACTCTACGCCGGCATCAAGACCCTACTCCGCAAACTCCAGACAATGCAGAACACCGCCGCCAGACTCATCCTCGGCATCGCCCGACACGAACACATCAGCGAACACCTAGGAAGTCTCCACTGGCTCCCCGTGGAGAAAAGAGTCACTTTCAAAATCCTCACTCACTTCTACAAAACAATGGACCCAAATACCTCAACGACAGAATCAACTTCCACGTACCCAAAAGAAACCTACGATCTTCCAACCTCGCACTGGCCGAAACCCCGTGCATCCACAGAGCCAGAGCAGGCGGAAGATCCTTCTCTCACATTGCAGCCAAGACCTGGAATGAGCTACTGGCAGACATCAGACGCGCCCCCTCCCTGAACACCTTCAGGAAGACTCAAGACCTGGCTCTTCGGCTAAACAGATCTGCGGACCCCCCTCCTCAGCGCCTTGAGACTCTCATGGGTGAGTAGCGCGCTTACAATTCCCTAATTGATTGGGATTTAAGTGCTTAACCTTGGTCAGCCGTTGTTTTTTCAGTTTTCCTGTAATTGCTGCCAAAAGATGATATAATGAGAATTCAGAGTGCAATAGTGTGGTATGTGCAGCAGAAATAATACTAGTGAGACTGGCAGCCATGCTTAATTCTGGTTTCATACATCAGTTATATGGCAGCATAAGAGATCCACAAAGTGCTAGTGCAATTTAACAGCCAAGTATTCAGCCCTATTGGCCAGACAATCTTTTAGCAGCAGGTTCAAAGTGCAATAGTGTAGTATATATAGCAGATATATTGTTAATGGGGATGACGGCCCTTGCTTCTATTTTCATCCTCCAATTATAAAGCAAAATAATATATAAACTTAGCACAAGTGTAAATTAGACAGCTGAATGTCCAACCCAATTGTCAAGGCACTTTCAAATTCCTATCCCTTTCTTTCTAGACCTATCTCCCTTTCGCATATATATAGTTATCTCTAGATTACAGGTCACCAATAATCGAGCTAGCCATTGTTGGAACGAGGGAAGAGCAGGGTCCAGCCAAGCTGAGGCTATGCATAATCCATAAACAGCCATTTATATGCTTACAAGGGCGCCTCCATCCTCTACTCTCAGATTAGTTATGCCCAATAATATTAAGGGAGGGGTTACAGCAATTTGCAATTGTAGTTTCCCCTTTAGAAATTCATTAATCTCTATAATTAACTTCCCAAGCTCTTTACATGTAGCGAACATGGAACTAAGTCTACTTTATGCAACGCACAACGTGGGCAATGCACACCTTTCCCCTTCTCCCATTTAGCAATCCGATAAGGAGTGAAATAAAGCTCAAAGCAGGTTTTATAATACTGTGTTTGAAGGTTGGCAGGAATCGAATTCCCTGGTCTTGAATATGCCCAGATAAATTGTGTTAATATGCTTTCAAATTTCTTTAACCAAAAATTCGAGAAAAGAAAAACAGGGGAATTGCTCTTAGGAAGTACAGTATTTTAGGAAAAAATACTATTTTTCAGGTTTCAAGGTCAAACTTATCATGGAGATCTGCACAGACAAAAATAGTTAACCGATTACCTAATGCATCAAAGAATAAACGCAATCACCAAAAACAAATAGGGCAAAACAGAGGATAGACAGGAATACTTGACATGAATTTACAGTCTTACTGAGCTATGCATGTAACCCTTCAATATCTCTACTCATGTAAGACATAAAAGTATAGTATTCTACACACTCACAGAAAAATACTTTCACTTTCGTAAAGACTGCTCTGTTTCCATCTCTTCTTTGGCCTTTGAATTTACTACTGCTCTATCCTATAGCGCAAAGTTGCCACCATTGTTGGAGCAATTCACAACAGAACCCACTTAGAAACGAATACTAAACACAAAGGAATGAAAGAATAAAACATAGGTGAATCTGCAAATCATATCCAGGTTCAGAACAAAACTATACATAGGTTGTAATACAAGCTGAATAATAGCAAGAGTAAGATCACTCGTCTAAAAATTAAACATCAGCAAAGGGAAGTCTAAAAGGCTAGCAAATAAGGAGCTGAGTGAAAAACAAAGTCCCTAACTGCCTTTCAGACTCCATGAAAATGTCTGTGGAACACAAGAAGTCTATGCACTTTTGTGAAAGTTGCAAGATAGGGCTGGTACGAAGACCTGGAGAAAAAAATTGCAGTGTCTCATAGAAATGCATGACAAAGATCCGACCTTTCGTACAACGTTCTTGGTTGACTGTAGGCTAATTTGACAGCGTGAAGCTCTAATTTGTGGAGGAGATTTGTTAGAGCTTGTTTGAAAGCCAGATGAAGCTTACATGTAGCCAGTCAACTGGGGTAGATTATCTGTGGGAGACTCATTGCTGAATGATCAAAACATAAGTCATCTGAACAACAAACATTCCTAAAGGAAAGAAGCACTTCCTTTATGAATTTGTTTCTAAATATAATAGTAACAGACACAGGTGTCTATACATTAAATTAAGACTCAGAAAATGAAGACCGATGGTCATCTCAGGTAGTTTAAGCCAGTTCAACTGCCATAAATATTTTATAATATGGACAACTGACAACACAGCGAGGTTGTCAAAAGGCATAGGAACCCATCACAGAAGGAGCCCATTGCAATTGTGAGACTCCCAATATTACAAAAACAAAATGAAAAGGACGAGCGCATTAAGGAGACAGACAGCAAGGTTTGACTAAATAACAACCAAAACACACCGAAGCATTAGAGTGGATAACGGGAGGGATCAGGTGGATGCAGAGAAGTGGGCAGCGATCGGAAGGAAGCGGGGAGGCACACTAGCTTAACGAAAGGTCATGGAAGACAAGCAAACCAAATAGTAGCAGAACGAAGTGGAGGGCCCCGCGGCAATGGGCCAACCATATCAGTTTAAACAATATGAATGGCTGGAAGATTAATGGCTGGGTGACGAGAGATATATGCCACTGGCAATGTATGGACTAAACTTCATCTACCGTGTAGAAGAGGATATGTTGACACAGAGAGCCAAGCACATGGCTAGTTTATGTCCCGCCCCTTCGGTCCCCTCTCCTCATCACCTTGAACTCGCGACTGTGCTGCGGGGTGTATTCCAGGGTCCAGAGGCTGCGCAGGAGGCTGGCCAGCTGCTCGGTGACCTCAGGCCCGCGCCCCCCGGTGCTGCCCCGATACTGGTCCAGAGACTCGGAGCCATCGAGCCCGTCCAGGCCCTCCAAGCGCACTTCGGAGCTCTCAAGCCCCCGCGCCCCCCGGAACTGTTCCAGCGCCAGGTACTCAGCGAAAAGGTCGGTGTTGCTCAGGCACTGCAGCACTGCATTCATGAAGCATGTGTTTCCATGGTTCTTCAGGCCGGACAACCCCGGGGTCCGAGGGGGGTCAAGGATGCGCGGGGAACCTGGCTCAGGGGTGAGCCGGGGGGATGGCGGTCCGGGAGGTGTGGGTGGTGGAGTGCCTGGAGGGGTCTCGGAGCTTAGCCGGGAAAGGGTGGTGAGGGTGCGTAAGACGCGGCCCATGAGAGAGGCAGAGCCGCGGGGCCGGGGCGGGAAGAGCCGCCGCCGCAGTGATTTCTTCTCCTTTGGGCCCGGGGGGGCGGCGGGGCATACCTCTGCCATGACAGCCCCAGCACCGCGGCACTTCCTGTCACCACCGGAAGTAGGCATCGATATAGAGAGAGGACACACCCTTAGTGAGGCCATGTACAATGAGGCGAGAGAAGACAGGAGTGAGAGTAATAGAAAGAGGACTGGATCTGTCCTAGACCCTGCCCAAAGTCTTTTGTTTATGCAAAGAGACGCTTACCTAATCTTTCTTTGTTCGGTGGCACCTGTGATAGCCTAAGCGGAGCCGTGATTTAGGCTAGCAGGCTGGGCAATAAGACACGGATAGTGCAATACAGTTGGGGCTGACATTCCAACTGTCCTCTTTTCTTTTATTTATATCTTTGCGGCTGTGCTCAGCCATCAGGTTTCGTGGGGATTAGCAGGACATCATGCAGAGCTGTGTGGCTCACTACAACCTAAACAACATTTTATTTGTTGCAGATTTATATAGCTCGAACTTGACCCGAAGCTTTTGGAGCGCTCTACACGAGCACCAGTTACGTTACACAACAACACATTCATTTTTGGGAAGCACGGGGAGATTAAGTGATTTGCCCAGAATCACAGAGTCAACGCCGAGGCTCGAACCCGGTTCCCCAGCTTCAAAGCAGCCAGCTCTACCCGTAAAGCCACACTCTCTCCCATTCAACGTTCGTTCAAGAGTGTCACTCTTCAATTCACAGCCCAAACAACATGCATACCAACATTTTAGAGCAAGCAAGTGGGAAATAAAAAATAGTTGGGATAATGTATTTTCCCCATTGACTTCGAAAGAAGCAGATGCTATCTGCCCGAATCGGACTATTGGCATGTATGGTGACAATCAGCATTTAATTTTTGGTAGTTTAATAACATAGCACGAACAAAAACCGAGCTCTAAACTCATTTTTAGGTCTCGACCTTGCTATCGCGTAAGCGATCGCAAAGCGAGACTATAGAAAGCGGGTTTGAAAAGTGCTCCCAAAAAGCGGATTGCATGGCTAGCACGCGCACAATCACGTGCATCGTGCCGCCATGCAATCTGCTTCTTGGGAGCACTTCAAAGGGTCCGCTCCCCCGCCTGAAATGCACTCCCCCGCCCCGCTAAGCGCGCGCGCCACGCTCCGACGGGCTTGTTTGTTTTCCTTTCACTGCCGTGTCACTTTCAGTGAAAGCCCCTCCCACTCCCTCCTCGTTAGCTTTTTTCTGCGCCGGGCTTGTCTTGTTAATTATAATGTTGGTATGCACTGTACTTAACATACCACCTGACTAGATCCCTGGCATGGGTGTAATATCGTTTCACAAGCCCCGTCACCACACACTGCACGCATGTACATGTAGCACAGAATTCCCGGGTGCTATAATTACACCCTGAAGTCAAAATCCTTGCTTTATATCGATTTTACGAGTGGACGATCCCATCCCACCTGGTGCAAACTCTGGGCGCAGCCAGTATTTTGTGTGGGACAGGCCGTTCAGCGTTACTTGTATCTTGGAGTGTGCCAGATGTTTACTACCAGATTTAAGTTTTATGGCAAAGTGTATTTAGAATCATTCAAAAAGCACCCAATTTCCGTTTTTATCCGCATTTAAAAATAAATACAGACAAGAAAATAAATGGTTTTCTGTCTGTATTTATCTGTAAAAATCAGTAAAAACGGAAAACAGGGAGCCTTAATTATAATCGATTGGGACCACGACTTCGGGAGAGCTGATACGGCCGCAGAGTTAAAAACATTTAACAATATTTTAGCCCAGTACTTAGGGTCAGCCTTATACATATCAGAAGGCACCCCGTCTGGGCCTGGCGCCTTGCGCCCGGCCGTACCCTCGATAGCTTTCTCCACCTCTTCAATAGTAAAGCTAATAAGGGGGAGGGGAGGACTAGAAATTGGTACCACAAAAGATTCCAGCTCAAGGTTACTCCCATAGATTTTTTCAAAGTGACCTAACCAATCCTCCTCAGAGATATTCAATTCTAGCCCAGAATTCTGAGAGCCAGATAGCAAAGGGGAATTAATAATTTCCCAAAATTTAGAGCTATCTTTCAGAATTGCTTTATCCATTAGGGCTACCCATGCATCTTGTTTAATTTCCCTTTTACGTGCCTGAATTGCTTGCGAATACTCTTTCCTTAAGAGGATAACTAGCCCTTTATTTCTAGGATTGTCATTAAGGGCTTTTTTAAGTCGATTATGAGCTGCGGAGCAATTATGATTAAACCAACCACAGGCAGGTTTACTTTTATTAACACTGCCTTTCGTAGTGAGTTCATTGGCCACTTGTGAGCAAATAGCTTCGAAAGCAGTTATTACATCCCTGCCATAAGATGGCGGATCAGCACATATGCTTAAATGTGGGCCAACCTTTAAGGTAATTGACTTAAAAAAATCTTCAGGGATTACTTTACTCCATTTTAATCTCCTCCCCTGATCTTTAGCTTTCACGGTAACTAAGGCAGGTCTCAGAGCTGGTTTATCCATAAGGGGGAAAACATGAGCTAATATCATTGCCACCGGGTTATGATCACTAAAACAGGAACGTAAAGCATTATAAAAAATCACATACCTTAAAAGCCCTGCAGATAAAAATATGTAATCTATAATAGATTCGCAGTCCCTAGCATCATACGTGGGGACACAGAAATTCTTGTCCGAGAACCCTACTTCATACAGTTCATTGTTAGTCAAAAGGGACTCCAAGGCTTCCCCTTTGGAACTATGTTCAAAATGTTGAGGGGTTGTGAATTGTGGGCCATCCTCATCTCTATAATGGCAATTTAGATTACATAAATGCACATTAAAATCACCCATCAGGATATAATAACAAAAAGTGGATTGATTGTCCTTATAGAATTCTAAAAATTTTGACAGCCAGTGAATGTGCTCATTAGGAGACTCTTCTTGCTGTGAATTATAACAGTTAATTAATATAAGCTTGGTGTTGTTTGCCAGACTTACTTCCAGAATAAGGCAATTATAGGAAGTACATACAACCTTCTTAAGTCTTCCTATAATGTTTACTGAGATAAAAAACATGAGACCACCCCTATCTCTTCCGGCTATAGATTTCTGGGCCGGAACAAAATAGGAAGTAAAACCATCAATCCAGAAATCACAGTCCTTATCCCAAGTCTCTTGGAGGGCTATAATATCATATTGTTTAAGAATATTTAGCCAGCCACTGTCATTCTTTTTAGTCCGTAAGCCCGCGATGTTCCAACTTAGCAATTTTACCATTTCCCCTGTATCAATTACAGTGCTATCAAAATTAATTTGTGAGTTTCCATGTTTCATTATTGGTTCTACAGTATCTCGGTAACCCAAATCAGCCGGGCTGGCACTTCCCTGAATCTCAGGGACCTCTCGTCAATCACAGGCCTCCAGGCCCAAAAGTGCCCCAAATCTATTATGGGTGGTGATGTTAGGACCATACCCACAATGATTATCAACATTAGACACTTGAGGGGCTACAGGCGTCTGGTGCTCCCTGGGAATAAATGGTCTGAATCTCACACGGCTCGGGGATCTAATTAGGTGCGTATAAAAATAGCCCAGCGGGCGCACACAAACACTGTTAGCATCACCCACCAAAGAAGCTGCACGTAGCAAGACTGTATTAACATGCTGGGGGTATCTAAGATTAACTATAACACAATCCCCACTACAGCTTTTTCGGGATGGGCCAACCCACTTCGTCCTTCTAGTAGATAAAATGTGGTCTGCGAGGTATGTCGGGAAACCGCATCTTCTATTGAGCCAAGACGCAGTTTTATTTTTTAAAGACTCATGTGTTTCCTCATGGGGCTGGGCATGCTGATTTTCTAAGGCGGGCACATTTGTCAGGACAACCACGTATGGCGCGCAGTCTGGAGGAAGATTAGTAAAGCCAATATTTGATCTCTGTCTAAGGGTTGATGTGCCTCCTTGTCCCATAGAAGATTGCTTGACTAAACCGTTAAGTGGTATAGAGTCAAAGGGGGTGATTTCCGGTATAACGGGGCACTGGGTGGGTTGCTGAGAAGAATCACATATTGTGCCCTCGGAGACAGCAGCAAAACCCGTAGCTAGTGCCTTAAATCTTTCACTACCAGACAAAAGATTCTCTATGAGATCTCCAAGCCTCTTAACTTCCATGTTAGCCGTATTTATTTGAAGCATTAAGGATTGGGTGTGCTCGGCTAGCTTAGCTTCAAATTTGGCCTCCAGGGTACATACTAGTAATGCAAATTGGTCTGGTGATAAATTAATACAAGCTGAGCTATTACCTTCCTGCGATACGGTTCCATGGGCAATACTATTTGGGACTTGGTGCAGAGCTTCCACTCTTTTTTTGGTATGCTTTCCCCCCCTTTTGCTCGGTTGTTTCCTACAAGCTCTCACAGGTCTAGGACTAGGGGGAGCTTCCTCTAGATCAATAGAGTTTGTATCCAGAAAATCCATCAGAGGCTCAGGGTAAACCTGAGCTTCAAC
Organism: Triturus cristatus; assembly: GCF_964204655.1. Taxonomy (NCBI): domain Eukaryota; kingdom Metazoa; phylum Chordata; class Amphibia; order Caudata; family Salamandridae; genus Triturus; species Triturus cristatus. The sequence continues at coordinate 1,145,353,907 of NC_140593.1, read as the reverse complement.
CGATATGACAGGCTGGGTGCTCATACCAGTTGTATCCTCATATGGGCTACCAACCGCAGAATTGGAGATAATGTCAGGAGAGACAGGAAGGCCCCCTTTACCAAGAGAAGCTCTCCGGTCATTATTGATTTTGTTAACCACTTTTACTAGGTAGTTGTCGATTGGACCAGTTCCAGCTGCAGATTTTTCATGTTTGCCAATGGGCATGGTCAGTAGTGGGGTATTACAATTAATACAACAGTAATAAACCAAAAGGGGGCAACAGCGCTAATGAGGATGTCCTGATTTTGAGAGGAACCTACTCAATATCATTTATAATTACTCCAACACAAGGTCAGGCAAGGGCCACGGTATGGCAAAGTCTCACGTGAACAATGGTCCGTATCGATAAACTAAGAGCTGTGGCCCAGCCCGGCCTCTTCCGGCCCCTGATGGCCACAGACGGTCCCGCCCTTGGCCCGGGCTTAGCCCGGCGCCGCCCGCGCGCGTCCCGCGACGTGGGAGGAGCGACGCTCTTTTATGCGCCTCCAGGCGCGCGGATGGCGTCAGGGCCCGCAAAGCACTCTGGGGGCTGTAGTCTCCCCCCGCTCTCGGCCGCGAGAGGTTGTGGCGGCGGCGGGGGAGACACACAGCTAAGAGGCACCCAGGAACGGCGGTGACAGCGCCAGCAGCAGGACAACAAATGAAAGGCCCGCAGCAGGTAGGCAAAGTTCGCAATTAAATGATTCCCGCTCTCCGAAAGGAGCGACGCTCTTTTATGTGCCTCCGGGCGCGTGGATGGCGTCAGGGCCCGCAAAGCACTCTGGGGGCTGTAGTCTCCCCCCGCTCTCGGCCGCGAGAGGTTGTGGCGGCGGCGGGGGAGACACACAGCTAAGAGGCACCCAGGAACGGCGGTGACAGTGCCAGCAGCAGGACAACAAATGAAAGGCCCCCAGCAGGTAGGCAAAGTTCGCAATTAAATGATTCCCGCTCTCCGAAAGGAGCGACGCTCTTTTATGCGCCTCCGGGCGCGTGGATGGCGTCAGGGCCCGCAAAGCACTCTGGGGGCTGTAGTCTCCCCCCGCTCTCGGCCGCGAGAGGTTGTGGCGGCGGCGGGGGAGACACACAGCTAAGAGGCACCCAGGAACGGCGGTGAAAGCGCCAGCAGCAGGACAACAAATGAAAGGCCCGCAGCAGGTAGGCAAAGTTCGCAATTAAATGATTCCCGCTCTCTGAAAGGAGCGACGCTCTTTTATGCGCCTCCGGGCGCGTGGATGGCGTCAGGGCCCGCAAAGCACTCTGGGGGCTGTAGTCTCCCCCCGCTCTCGGCCGCGAGAGGTTGTGGCGGCGGCGGGGGAGACACACAGCTAAGAGGCACCCAGGAACGGCGGTGACAGCGCCAGCAGCAGGACAACAAATGAAAGGCCCCCAGCAGGTAGGCAAAGTTCGCAATTAAATGATTCCCACTCTCCGAAAGGAGCGACGCTCTTTTATGCGCCTCCGGGCGCGTGGATGGCGTCAGGGCCCGCAAAGCACTCTGGGGGCTGTAGTCTCCCCCCGCTCTCGGCCGCGAGAGGTTGTGGCGGCGGCAGGGGAGACACACAGCTAAGAGGCACCCAGGAACGGCGGTGACAGCGCCAGCAGCAGGACAACAAATGAAAGGCCCCCAGCAGGTAGGCAAAGTTCGCAATTAAATGCAGCACAAGAGAATACCACTTCCTCTTTCTTTGTGTGAAAAGTTAAGGCAAAATATAGTCACAGTCTGGAACGCAAGGAAACTGTTAAAGTCCATCCAACTAAAAGAATCCAAAGGCCAAAGGCAGCAACGAACGTGAAGACAACTTAAAAGGAACAGAATGTCCTAGAAGACGACGAAGATCCTTTGTTGAGATGAAAACAGGGCAGCAGAGCTCACTTGAGATCAGAACCTGGAAATGAAATAGAAAGCCATAATACCATATTCCCAAGAAGGGATATAGCCAAAAAAGGTGGGGAAAAACATGAGCATAAATATACAATGCATTATAAAACAGTGCAAATCAAACAGTACAATACTGAGAATGGGTGAGATAATCCTCGCCTCCGTGTCCTTAATAGAATTGAAAATTCTTGTCACGAATGTTTGCAAATTTTTAATTCTATGTCAGGACCGGAGGCTCCAATTATTCTTGTTCAAAGCTGTGCCACCACAACAGATGCAACATTTACAATAGGTTTATAATAAAAAGTTTTAAATGTAGATTCAGAGGACCAATCAGCAGTCTTCATAATGTCCACTAAAGTGACTCCCCTAGAAAAAGCCTTAGATGCCATAGCACCATGAGCAGAATGCGCACCAAATTTGGAAACATCAATACCAGCTTCGCTCATGAGCCAACGCACCCAACGTGCCAGTGTAGCTGGGGTCACTGGACGAAAAGGTTTCTGGAGAGCAATCAACAATTGACCAGTCAAATCTTGACAAAAACCTGCAGTACTTACCTCATAATCTCGGATACGTTGTACCACACATAGTTTGGGATTGGCAGGAAACGCGGGATATGTGACAGAAGTGGTGTTAGTTTTTGTGCGTCTAGTGACCAAAAAAGTAACACCCTCAGGGGAAAAACTACGACCCGCTAGATCAAGAGCATGAATATCAGATACGCGTTTACATGATACCAAACAAAGTAGCATCGCTAGTTTGGCAGAAAGCTGTTTGCGAGACAAACTCTGATTGACAGGCCAGGAATCCAAGAAACGAAGTATAATGGAGACATCCCAGAGCTCGGAATAATTAGGACACAGAGGTTTTACCAACCGGACACCCCTAAGTAATTTACACACCAAAGGATGCTCACCAAGCGGTTTGCCCTCAAGGGCCACGTGACCTGCCGAGATGGCTGATCGAAAATTATTAACAGTACGATAAGCAAGACCTGAAGCGGCTAAGGACGCTAAGAAGTTCACTACCAAGGAGACATCTGCTGCAGAGGGATCCACATCCCGTGAAGAGCACCAATCACACCATCGTTTCCATGCTGTAGCATAACGTTTGTGTGTGTTGGGAGACCAAGCCTCATTGATAAATCTGGTAGCGTCTCCCGAAAGGCCAGGGACTTTTCAACGATCCCCGAAATTCGCCAAGCGACCAGCCGTAGTTGACCTTATGTTATCAACGGATGCGGAGATTGGAGAGGGTCTAACAACAGATTCCAACGAAGGGGAAGAAGAACCGGAACTGCACATAACATTTCTAGAAGTACCGGGAACCATGCTTGTGCCCTCCAAAGAGGAGTGATCAGAATCAATTCTGAGCGATAACATTTGGTTCTGGCCAATACCCTGGGAATCATTAGAAACGTAGGGAACGCATAACACAGCACTGGAGGCCAAACTTGCAGAAAAGCATCCGTGGCTAGAGCCTCTGGATCCGGACGCCAGCTGAAAAAGTCCGGAACTTGTTTGTTGAGTCGGGAGGCAAACAGATCGATCTGGCAAGGGCCCCATAACCTGTCCAACAATCGAAACATTCGAGGGTGAAGCCGCCAATCGCTGAAATCTCGGAGATGTCTGGAATTCCAATCCACAACTTGGTTGCTGCACCCTGGAAGATATTCCGCCACCACAAAAAGACTGTTCTGAAGGCAAAAGTGCCAAAAATCCTTGGCAATTTCTGCCAGAAGACGGGACCGAGTCCCTCCCAGCTTGTTGACATATCGAACCGCCGACACATTGTCCATGCGGAGAAGGATGCAACAATTTGTCTGGCGGGGAGAGAGACAACGAATCGCAAAGGAGCCCGCTAATAGCTCCAGACAGTTGATGTGAAGGTTCAATTCTTCCGGAGACCAACGGCCGCCCGTCGACACTTGACCGCATCGGGCTCCCCAACCCCACCGACTGGCGTCGGATTCGATCACTACCTCCGGAGTGGTGCCGAATAGGGCTCGACCGTTCCACGATTCCATATGTTCCAGCCACCATAACATCTCCCACCTCGCCTCCTCTGAAAGAGGAATCTGATCGGAGTACTTGAGGCCTTTCTGGAGATGTCGGATTTTGAGGCGTTGAAGCGCTCGGTAATGAAGAGGACCCGGAAAAATTGCTTGTATAGACGAAGCCAACAACCCTACGACCCGGGCTACAGACCTCAAGGACACAGTCTGCTTGTTCAAAATCAACCTCAACTCTCTCTTGATTGATCTGATCTTCTGTTGGGGTAAGAGGAGTTGACAAGAAAGCCCAGAAACTCCACCGACTGAGATGGAGTCAACACTGACTTTTGAGGGTTGATCAAGAAACCTAGATTCTGCAAGAGATCCGTGGTCCAGGCAAGATGTTGCAAGACAAGACGAGGACATTGACCCATGATGAGGATGTCGTCCAGATAAATAATGAGGCGAACGCCCCTGACCCGAAGAAACTCGACCACAGGCCTCAGAAGCTTCGTGAAGCACCAAGGGGCTGACGAGAGGCCGAAAGGAAGGATTTTGTACTCGTACCATAGACCCAGCCATTGGAATTGGAGAAAACGACGATGAGGTCCGAAGATGGGTACTGACAGATAAGCATCCTTCAGATCTAGACGGACCATCCAGTCCCCTTCCTGAAGAAGATCGCGAAGAAGATGGATCCCCTCCATCTTGAAATGACGATATACGACCCATCCATTGAAGTCCTTGAGATTTAAAACAAGCCTGGATCCACCCCCCTTCTTCTGAACTAGGAAGACGTTGCTGACAAAGCCCTGAGGGTGACGAACCGTCTGCTCTATGGCCCCTTTTTGGAGAAGCGAATCTATCTCGCTGGAAATGAAGACCCGATCTAAATGGGAAAAAACCATTGGACGGGGGGCAAGACTCTGAGAGGGGGAATGAAGAAATTCTATTCTGTATCCCTGCACCGTATCCAGGATCCACGCATCCTGCGAGATCTCTTGCCATTTGTGGAGAAAAAACTGGAGTCGGCCCCCCAAGAGAACCTCTGAAAAGGGAATTAAGCTCACCTGAGGGTGTGGAATCGCGGTGACCTCCTTGGTTGCCTCCAAAACGTCCTTTTTTGCTGGAGTTACGGAATCCCCGTGTGGGGTAGAAATTGGCGGATGAAGTGGACTCCTGATACTTCCCACGTTGAGTATCATAGCCTCGCTGGGTGCCTCTTTGGAAACCTCGGCCGAACGACTGCCCCCTGTATCGTCCGGCCCTTCCAAAAACCGGGCGGAAAGCCCGCTTTAAGGAGCCTTGTGCTTTATCCAGACCACTGAATGTTGCGACAAACTTAGTCAATTCTTTTAAAAAGGGTTGACCTAAAAGGAGACCCTGAGCCAAAGGGCCGGACTCCGAGGAAGACAACTCAGCTAGCTTGGGATCAAGCTTTAAAAGGATAGAGCGGCGGCGCTCACTGGACATGGCACAGTTTGCGTTGCCTAAGAAGCATATTGCCCGTTGGGCCCAACCAATTAGATCATCAGGGTTGATAATCTTCCCTGTGGCTTTGGCAATGTAACCCAAATCTAAAATCTTTGTGAGGGGGCCGGACAAATCCAGCAACTTATCTTGGCAGGATCGCCATGCCCGATCAAGACCTTTCTTTGGATCCTTTGTATATTTTTTAAGATAAGTAAGCATGGAAGGATCCACATCAGGAGTATCAGCTATCTTGTCTGCTAGGTCTGGGCGTGGACATTCAGAACGCAAACGCGCTCTAACATCTTTGTCAAAAGGTTGACGTAAGTGGGAATGGACATAGGTCGCAACTTCATCTGAGGGGAGCCATGAAGAAGAGTTCGGATGAACAATTGTAGAAGGCTCGAAGGTCAATAAAGAGGGATGCGAGGGGGCGTTCACAAAGCGCTCTTTGCGTGATTTTTTTGCAGGAGGAGGAGAAGACTCCGACTCTGACGAAGTACCAGAGGAGGTATTACCATCATCTCCGGGGGGGGGGGAGCTAGAACGAGTAATTTTGGACGTAGATCCATAGGAATGGTCTGAAGCCATGGTTTTTGCGAGTTTTGCAAAATCTGAAGAATGTGGGTTCTTGCGTTTTACCCCAGAAGAAGTGCGGGGCAAAATGGCTGGAAGCCATCCCTGCTGTAAGGCATAGTTGCATAAATGGCGCTTCAAGGGTTCAATAGCCCTGACCATCGCTTTATTAACGGAGTGCTGAACTCCCACATCAAGAGCTTCGACGAGCTCATACTCCAAAGACCCAGAGGGTTCCTCCTCAAAATAGTCCGCCTCATCATAATAATATTCGGACATTGTAATCACCAAAAGTGACCAAATCTACCCACAGGAGGAAATTACAGGAGTAATATGCACTGTCAGAGGTCTCAAGTTGTTAAATCAATAAAGACAGTGATAAATAAGGGGAGTGGCCAGACCCCAGGCAAGCCAAACACAGAGGAATGAGGAAATTCCAATGTGAAAAAATATGCACATTTTTTAAAATGTGGAGGGAGGGCTTGCCAAATAATGCCACTCTAGGCAAAGCCTATGCAAATTATACAGCCCAAGCCCTCTGGTGGACTTGGACATCACTGGGGAGAAAAACTGGCAAGTTTGTGGGTATAGAGCACTGAACGCTGCCCCTGCGTTCAAACACCGGTGCTGTGTGAGGAGAAAGTCGCCGGTAAAGCAATTATGCAAATATTGCCGCCGCGCATGCGCGGACGACCAAAACAAGCCAGAAAAAGGACTGCGCTTGCAACGCGCGCGTGTCCTCACTCCCCCTGCTCCCACTCCACTTGTAAGCTAAACGGGCGAAAAAACGCCCGTAAGCGGTCCCAAGGCACCCGCAAGCGGCAACGAAGCAGGAAACACCGACTCTGCTTGAAGTGCGAAGGTGCGCGGGGAAGGAGGCGGAGACCGCCGAAGATCACAAATACATGAATAAATAACAATGCGAGCAGCGCGCACCGCAACCACAAAGCCAAGTAAGCAAAGCAATATAGTTGAAACACTCGTAAGAAAAAAGGTGAATGTACTTAACTGGCTGCGGAGCAGCAAAGAAAGAGGAAGTGGTATTCTCTTGTGCTGCATTTATAGTGGACTACTCTATGGTTATGTCGTGATACCCACTAGGTTTATGGGTATTGTAGTACTTGTTGTGTTTTTTCTTCTTTCTGATTGGCTGCTGAGATTTTCAGTAAAGAAAATGAGAAGCATAATCGGAGCCTCCGGTCCTGACATAGAATCCCCATACACGTACGTACGCACGCACACACGCACCATTCTCTGTTCTTGATCACAGAGCAGTCTTTGGGACTTGTCAAATTAAAGTGGTATTCATCGTGCGCCGCCTGCTGTGTTTTTCTGAGTGATTACACCCCTGTGCGTGTGGATTACCCGTACTTTAGAATCCTCGCAAGCGGCAGGAGTAAACAGCTGCGGAATCACTGCCCCCTGCTGACTCACGGCATGCAATCCTACCCGGACCCTCGTATACCACACATGCGCACAGAACATCCTTTCGAGTGGATGACAGTGTAGGCCACACAACTAAAACAAGCATTTACAATGCAATGGTCTCTGCAATATTATAGGTAGAGCTATTGGTATTGCTCATTATGTTTTTTATCAGATGGGTATAATGGCATCCAGTACCCCACAACTTCAAGCGTTTTGTGGAGGGGCGCCCTCACAGCGCACACGAGAGGTGAACAAATGAACGACATCCCCATGGGGTAGACACCGGGGCAGCTACTGGAAGTCTGCAGGCCGGGGAAAGGGTAACTGGGGGAAACGAAGGGGACAGAAAGAGAAAAAAAAGGCACAGAATCACGGGGACAGCAAAGGGGACAGGAGAAAAAAGGCACAGAATCACGGGGGCAGCAAAGGGGACAGAAGGAGAAAAAAGGCACAGAATCACGGGGGCAGCGAAGGGGACAGGAGAAAAAAGGCACAGAATCACGGGGGCAGCAAAGGGGACAGCAGGAGAAAAAAGGCACAATATTTACATTACACATTCGGGCACGGGGAGATTAAAAATTGCAATGTCCGCAGCTAAGAAGCCCCGATCTGGTCTATTGTGCCTTAGAAATGAGAGACGAGTCACGGTTTTGTCACCAGTGCTTAGTGCGTTAATGAAACACGAGTCCAGGGAACCAGGGTTTCCACAGGAGCAAACACAGATGCTGCCGGGGCAGTGATTATCGGGCTCGGGCAGGAGGGGCGGGCCAAGCTGCATACATTACGGCTCTGATGGGCAAAGGTGTGCCATTCCTTTTGTGGGTCCTGGCAAATCTTTTAGGGACCTGAACGTTGAGGCCACAGCCCAGAGACTCCTTGCATCTGTTCCTCTGACTCCTGCGCCCTCCGCACCAATGGCGCCCACTTAGCATTCCGCTCAGGGGAGACTCATTTACATTGTGAAGGTATTGGAGCGCTTTACATGCGCGCCGGTTACGTTGCACATTCAGGCACGAGGGGATTAACTGATTTACCCAGGATCACAAGACGTGGACGCGACCCCGAGGGTCGAACTCTGGTTTCCAGACAATACTTACAGAAAAGAAACACAACTTGCAGAGTCACGAGTAAGACCAAAACACCCACACCGCCGCCTTTCTCCGAGGCGAAGCAGAAATGCCTCGGAGAAACGCAGCGGTGGTTTCAGATTCGGGGGCGTGTTTCTTTTTCACTCCTCTTGCCATTGGCTGGAGGAGAGAAAAACACGCCTAAAAAAGGGCGTGGCTAAAAAGTGGAAAGAAGAGCACGGAACACGCCCCCGAATCTGAAAAAGACGGAGCCTATTTGGAGGGACGGCTCTCTCCTCCAATGGCTGGCCTCCGTTTAGGAAGCCAGCCAATGGAGGAGAGGCAAAAAGAGAGGCGGGCTAAATAGCCACTCTAAGAAACATAAGATCTCCGGACTTCCGGTTCTGCCTTCGGCAGACCGGATGGTCCCTCGACCTAAAAACTGCTCCACTGCATCCTGTGGGTTACAGTATTCTGACACTACTAAAATCTTTTGTGTTACTGGGGTCTCAGAGGGCAGACCACCTCTCACAGCTGTTAGTGTACTGTTTCACCTCCGTGCTTTCACCAGGATGTCACTCCGCCTCACACCCCCTCCCAGAAGACTCTTTCACCAGGATGTCACTCCGCCTCACACCCCCCCCCCCAGAATAAACCTCTTGTAAACACCCCGCGCTCGTCTTCTAGCTTCCCTGTATTTCCCAAACTGTTGCCCCTCCGCCATACATCCCTCCCCGGCCAAGATCCCATCTCTATTGCATCTACCTATGGGTCGATTAGCACTGTCTGAGCACAGACTTTACACACTATCTTCCCGCACAGTGCTACCCTCTTCAGGCACTCTCCAAACACACGTACATCCTGCACACTCTTAATGCATACCTTGTCCTTCCAAACAGTAACTCCTACACTGTTGACCACTGGACACCACTGCTGGGGCTACCTGCACTGTGCCGACCCATGCACACATTTTCTCCCTGCAGTGACTTCCCAGCCGGTGACCCCCAATGTGTGCACTCACACTGCACACATTCTCAGCCTGCAGTGACTTCCCAGCCAGTGACCCCCATGCATGCACTCACCCTGCACACACGCTCCTTGCAGAGACCTCCTAGCCAGTGATCCCCGATGTGTGCACTTACACTACACACATTCTCTGCCTGCAGTGACTTCCTAGCCAGTGACCCTTATGCACGCACTCACCCTGCACACACTTTCCTTGCGGTGACTTCCTAGCTAGTGACCCCCATGCATGTGCTTACCCAGAACACACACTCCCTGTAGTGAGCTCCTAGCCAGAGACCTCCATGCATGCACTAACCCTGCACACATACTCTGCCTGCTGTGACTTCCTGGTCCGTGACCCCCATGCATGCACTCACTATGCACGCACTCTCCCTGCAGTGACTTCCTAGCTGGTGAACCCCACGCAACCCCTGCAAACACTCTGCCTGCAGTGATTACCTAGCTAGTGACCCCCATGCACACTTTCACCCTGCACACACTTTCCTTGCAGCTACTTCCTAGCCGGTGAGCCTCATGCTCGCGCGCACCCTGCATGCACACTCCCTGCAGTGACTTTCTAGCTGTAAACCCATGCACACATTCACCTGCCACACACTTTCCTTGCAATAACTTACCAGTTGGTGACCCCCATGTACGCACTCACACTGCACACACTTTCCTAGCAGTGACTTCGTAGTCGGTGATCCCCATGCATGCGCTCACTTTGCACACACTCTCTCTGCAGTGACTTCCTAGCCGGTGACCCCCCATGCAAGCACACACACTCCCTACAGTGACTTCCTAGCTGTGAACCCATGCACGCACTCATCAGGCACACACTTTCCGTGCAATGACTTCTACCTGCACTCACTGTCCCCTCACAATCACGCTGCTCACACCTTCACCGAGCAGCCCCCCACTGCTGCACACAGCCCGCCAGCAGACAGTCATTACACGCACTGGCTCACCCTCTCCTTGCTTCCTCATCACCTGCACAGATGCAACCCTCACACAGTGATTCCATACACTCACTATCACCCGTGCACACATCCACTCTCCCCACAGTGCATGCCCTATTCACACCTCAGCCACACACGTGCGCACACAGTCCCGGTAGACAGGGACTTCCCCCCATACAAACTCACTACTTTCAAGATCTCACTGTGACGGCTCACTACCAGACGCGCACCTCTGATCACTCCCCGAGTTACACCTTCAACCAGTCGCGCGCTGCCCGGCCTCCCTCCGTGGGGCATCCAATCTCACACCTGAGGAGCGCCCGTTTACACACTTATCACACTATCAGCTCCATCCTTTTGTTGTTATTAGCCGCTGCCATGGCACTCCTCACTCTGGTAATGCCCCCATCCTCACCCTTTTCAATGCCCTCGATGAAGTCTGCAGCGATCCCCTCGTGCACAGCTCCCAGGCACACGTCAGTGCCCTTCTCACACCAGCACTGTACCCTCTCCCCCCCTTGCAGGGCATCCCGTGCCCCCTGCAGCCCCTGTCCCTGAACCCCTTGGTACCCTTCTCACCCCTGAAATACCGCTTGTCTACTACAGTGCTCTTTCGCGCTCCCTCTTCAGCACATTTGTTACCCCCACCAGGCCCTCTCTCGCTCGAGCAGTGCATCTTTCACACCACCTGGACTTCTTTCTCACCTCTAGCAGAGCCCCTCTCACCCTTAGTAACGCCCCTCTCATCCCCAGCAGCGCCACTCTCACCCCCAGCAGCGCCTCTCACAGCGTCCTCTTACCCCTCGCAGTGCCCATCACACCCTTGCAGCGCCCATCACACCCTCGCAACGCCGCTCTCACACCAGCTACAGTTCTCTCACCCCTCGCAGCGCCCTCTCACCCTTAGCAGCACCCCTCTCAAGCTTTGGCAACACGTTTTCAGTCTGACACATATTGGAATGCATATAAATACCCTAGATTTGCTTTTGACTCAGAACAACATTGCTTTTAAAGTCTGGCCTCAAGGACAAAGCACCTTTGGTGCTATTTTTTTGTCACCATGTCACTACATAACACACTAGTTTTCTTTGTACTGGGGTGGCAGAGTGGGCTAAAGAACGGTGATGGATCAAACCCAGATCTGTTGACTGGGTGTGAGTGTTTGATTGGTTCTGATGCTCCGTCCATCACCACCCCCTTTTGTACCGCTTTGTTCGCCATAAGTTGGCAGGGTATGCTCAGACGTGAGTCCCTTGCTCACTTTGCCACTGGATTCAAGCAAGCCTGGCTGAAGACGGCTGAAATGCCAGAAACCGGTCCTAGGAAGCTTGTTTCCGGTCCAGGGAAGGCATGGCTTGGCAGTTCGGGCTGGACTGTTTCCATGAGGCACAGGGTCAGACTGATTTGCATATGGCCATGTCTGAACTGGGGTGGCAGAGTGGGCTAAAGAACGGTGATGGATCAAACCCAGATCTGTTGACTGGGTGTGAGTGTTTGATTGGTTCTGATGCTCCGTCCATCACCACCCCCTTTTGTACCGCTTTGTTCGCCATAAGTTGGCAGGGTATGCTCAGACGTGAGTCCCTTGCTCACTTTGCCACTGGATTCAAGCAAGCCTGGCTGAAGACGGCTGAAATGCCAGAAACCGGTCCTAGGAAGCTTGTTTCCGGTCCAGGGAAGGCATGGCTTGGCAGTTCGGGCTGGACTGTTCCCATGAGGCACAGGGTCAGACTGATTTGCATATGGCCATGTCTGAACTGGGGTGGCAGAGTGGGCTAAAGAATGGTGATGCATCAATCCCAGATCTGTTGACTGGGTGTGAGTGTTTGATTGGTTCTGATGCTCCGTCCATCACCACCCCCTTTTGGACCGCTTTATTTGCCATAAGTTTGCAGGGTATGCTCAGACGTGAGTCCCTTGCTCACTTTGCCACTGGATTCAAGCAAGCCTGGCTGAAGACGGCTGAAATGCCCGAAACCTGTCCTAGGAAGCTTGTTTCCGTTCCAGGGAAGGCATGGCTTGGCAGTTCGGGCTGGACTGTTCCCATGAGGCACAGGGTCAGACTGATTTGCATATGTCCATGTCTGAACTGGGGTGGCAGAGTGGGCTAAAGAACGGTGATGGATCAAACCCAGATCTGTTGACTGGGTGTGAGTGTTTGATTGGTTCTGATGCTCCGTCCATCACCACCCCCTTTTGTACCGCTTTGTTCGCCATAAGTTGGCAGGGTATGCTCAGACGTGAGTCCCTTGCTCACTTTGCCACTTTATTCAAGCAAGCCTGGCTGAAGACGGCTGAAATGCCAGAAACCGGTCCTAGGAAGCTTGTTTCCGGTCCAGGGAAGGCATGGCTTGGCAGTTCGGGCTGGACTGTTCCCATGAGGCACAGGGTCAGACTGATTTGCATATGGCCATGTCTGAACTGGGGTGGCAGAGTGGGCTAAAGAACGGTGATGGATCAAACCCAGATCTGTTGACTGGGTGTGAGTGTTTGATTGGTTCTGATGCTCCGTCCATCACCACCCCCTTTTGTACCGCTTTGTTCGCCATAAGTTGGCAGGGTATGCTCAGACGTGAGTCCCTTGCTCACTTTGCCACTGGATTCAAGCAAGCCTGGCTGAAGACTGCTGAAATGCCAGAAACCGGTCCTAGGAAGCTTGTTTCCGGTCCAGGGAAGGCATGGCTTGGCAGTTCGGGCTGGACTGTTCCCATGAGGCACAGGGTCAGACTGATTTGCATATGGCCATGTCTGAACTGGGGTGGCAGAGTGGGCTAAAGAACGGTGATGGATCAAACCCAGATCTGTTGACTGGGTGTGAGTGTTTGATTGGTTCTGATGCTCCGTCCATCACCACCCCCTTTTGTACCGCTTTGTTCGCCATAAGTTGGCAGGGTATGCTCAGACGTGAGTCCCTTGCTCACTTTGCCACTGGATTCAAGCAAGCCTGGCTGAAGACGGCTGAAATGCCAGAAACCGGTCCTAGGAAGCTTGTTTCCGGTCCAGGGAAGGCATGGCTTGGCAGTTCGGGCTGGACTGTTCCCATGAGGCACAGGGTCACACTGATTTGCATATGGCCATGTCTGAACTGGGGTGGCAGAGTGGACTAAAGAACGGTGATGGATCAAACCCAGATCTGTTGACTGGGTGTGAGTGTTTGATTGGTTCTGATGCTCCGTCCATCACCACCCCCTTTTGTACCGCTTTGTTCGCCATAAGTTGGCAGGGTATGCTCAGACGTGAGTCCCTTGCTCACTTTGCCACTGGATTCAAGCAAGCCTGGCTGAAGACGGCTGAAATGCCAGAAACTGGTCTTAGGAAGCTTGCTTCCGGTCCAGGGAAGGCATGGCTTGGCAGTTCGGGCTGGACTGTTCCCATGAGGCACAGGGTCAGACTGATTTGCATATGGCCATGTCTGAACTGGGGTGGCAGAGTGGGCTAAAGAACGGTGATGGATCAAACCCAGATCTGTTGACTGGGTGTGAGTGTTTGATTGGTTCTGATGCTCCGTCCATCACCACCCCCTTTTGTACCGTTTTCTGATGTGAACCAAGTTGTTCTCAAATATAAAGCGCTAGATTACTGCTTGCCACAAAAGCATGATGTAAAAATACCATATGTAAAGTATGATATATTGTTATGTGTGCTCAACACAGTTAATCATTAGATTGGAATTAGCTTTAATGGGAGCAGCCACAGCTGCTCTCTGGGATGATTTTGGTATCTTATGCATGCTGCGGGTCTACCTCTTGGGCTATTGGCCTTAGCTGAATGGACAAACCTGATGAGACAATACCTGTCAATATGGTTATCTTGGCGCATGGCCAAAAACTTGATGGGGCAGTATGATGCTTGCATTTTCAAAATGATGTACATCGAAGCCATCGCTGTTGCATATTTATCTTATGCAACTGGCAACCATTGACAAAGCCAATAGTCCTGGCTTGTAGTAGATGTAATGTTACTTGTTGTATATGGATGGAATAACGAAGCAGCAAAAATACCGGTGGGGCGACACACTATGCCGAGCATGGATTTTCAGTTTGGGTTTTTAAGCCACGCCCTTCATTACATTGACCACGCCCCTCTGGGAGCCCCCACAAGTTTTTTCATTCCACTTAAAGCCCTTTCACCGGTATAGTGACTTCCTGCTGAACAGGGAGAACAAGTTCACGCAGGCCATCATACCTGCCAACTTGAACAACCTGCATCGGCAAAAGGCAATATGTTTCGCCTATATGAAATCAATTGGGTTTGGCAATATTTTTTTTTCTTACATAATGCATAGCAGTTGAGCTTCTGTGAAACATGGCTTAATGAAAAAAAAAAAGGGCTATGATGCGCGCACCATGACTGCGTTATAGTGCTTTTTTTTTTACCATAAGCTATGTTGCGCAGCAGCTCTTGTGCTGTGTAATATGTAAAACAATTGACAGAGCCAATAGATTTTGTAAAGGCGTAACCTGCTGGCTTTGCCAGTGCTTGTTGTCGGTGGTTGGAAGAGGGCAAGTATGTCTTGAGCAGCCTGGTCAGGACGCGGCTGCAGCTCATTTAAAATAAGCATTTGCTTTGCAACAGTTCTCCCATTACTGAAAGTTTGAGTTATTGGTGTTGCATTATTATTTGCAACGCCAATAGCTCAAACCTTCATTAATGCGAGACCTATTGCATTGCAAATGCTTGTTCAATGTGCGCTATGGAAAACTGCTAAAAATTAAATGCCGAGACCTGTCACACCTGTAGCGCGGCGGGGCTTGGTAGGGACTAGGCCTCAACTGCGCAGAAATGAAGATACGATACAGTTACTTTTACTATCGTGGCCGGAAGACCCCGTGCGGTCTCCTGCCGTTTATTTATCCCCTCGGGTCGAGCCCGCCCCGAGGGGTGTGGGGATGCGTGTATATGGCAACACTGTATTGAAGAGCCCGAGTGGCTCTCTACAACACCCTTTATATATCTCCCTCCAAGAATTATGGGCAAAGCGTACTGCCTCAGGATATATATTTCAAAGCTCAAGCTGCCTTGTTTCCAGCAGAACTTGATTCGGTAATTTGAATCGGGTTTCTAGATGCAGGAATCGGTAGGCGGGAGACTAGCCTTGAAATCGGTAGTCTACAGTCTTAAATGGGAGGGTTGGCTTGTATGACACAAAGTCTTTCAGGCTTTGGCTGGGAGCAGGGTTTGGCCGCATGTCATACTTCTGACTCAGCAGTTGGCGCAGACTCCTCAGCTACTTCCATCACCGGTGTGCTGGAGGTTGCTGATGATGCGATGGCGGGCGTCCCTTGCTGGAGTGCATGGCACTGCATTGTAACCTGTTCTCCACCTTCATGACTCACCCAGGTACCTAGTTCACTTTCTCAGCTCCTCCTCTCATGCAACATCAACCTGACCTTCATCTTCTTGAACCATGACATATTCCGAGCCACAGTTTCAGTGGTTCGGCTAGCTGACTCTAAGGTGCCAATAATGCTGTAACTGTCCACAGTCCACATTCATATGAAGTGCGGAATTTCCATCCTGGGTGTCAGTGTCGTATAAGGACATGGTCCCCTGGCTGTATGTTAGACATCTTGTCTCTCTGGTGTCAACTGGCCAGGTTGTTGGTCATTCGCCTCCTGTCTTGGCTACTATCATGGTAAAAAAAACATGGCTTGCCACGATGGGCTCATTGGGATGGTATTCTGGCGTGAGCGTCCAGCATCATTGCCAATGGAAAGCACTTTGTAGTTCAGTGGGGGTGTTCCTATATGCTCGCAGGAATCGCAAAGGCTTGCCTCAGGATTCAACCCTTCATTCATCGCGATGCACGTGGCCTTATTAAGGGTTAGGGTTGCAACCTGGTCAGTTTTCTACCTACACTACCAGTATTTTGATGTCCCGGTGGTACAAAAATAAGTAAAATCACCTAAAACCGGTATTTTTAACACTTATCTGTACATACTTTAGATAGAAAATTAAATAGAAATCACTTTTAAATGTGTTCTAGAGCTGCGTTAATGATCCATGACTATTAGTTAAAGTATACAAAGACAGAAAAGTCATGTTACAAATGAATACATACAATATTTTTAAAGTCCTATTTAGTATCACTCCAGCAGACTCGTAAAACAACAACAAAGGGCTGGTATATTTCTCTTTGAACGGTGGCAATTCCATTATGTATGCCAGAAGGATTCGTCATCACTGGTTGCTTGTAGCCACTGGGGTGTGATTTTCCTGTGACTGAATCCCAGGTGCTTGAAAAAGTCCCAGAATTCTCCCACTTGGAAAGGGGATCCAATGTCAGTCATATTTCTTCTGGGAGACCAAACATTGCAAAGACTTTCTCCATCAAGGGCCCCATTTTCCTGTTGTGTGGCCCTTGATGGAGGCTGATTGTGTACTGAGTTCCATCACTGGATATTTAGAATATCAGTCAACCGTGACCAAGGTTAGACATCCATCAGGGAAACTCCCAAAATCGAAACTGACCTTGTTACATGGTGCTTCATAGTGTTCTTCTGTGGCTATGGGTGCTGGCACACAGGCTCTATCTATCAGCTGTCTTGCCAGACAACTTGTCACTACACTGTCGACCATGGTGTCAAGCCCTTGGAACCATATTTTCTCTCTAAGGCGTGCCTCGGTTTTTCGGGGCCCTTGGTGTCCTTCATTTGCTAAGTCCACCATTGACCGGTGTAATGCCATTGATGTCACAATCCGTTGACTCTTCAGTTGCAGGCTGTCCGCCATCACACTTAGTTCGCCCTTACCCCCTACAGTTGCGACAGCTGCTCCATGTCTTCAGACACCCACTGGTTAGCATCACAGAGGAATATTCCCTGTGTTCCTCCCTGGAGGGTGGTAATGTTCTTCTGGAGAACCTCGTCGTCCCGCATTATCCGACTGATTTCACCAGTAGTGAGAGCTTTCAGACACATGCTTTGGCTCATCATTCATATGTAATCTTCTGTAGATGACTACTGGGCACTTTGGTTGTGAGACAGGAAGACAAGACAAGAAGTCTGCAGAGGTTTTAGTGCCTGGTCGGTATACAACAGCAAACTCATACTGCTGCAGCTTTACTGCCCATCACTCGATGCACGGAGGTGGGTGAGGGGCAGTGCTCCTGGACTGGGTAACTAGTGGCTTATGATCGGTGATCACTTTGAATTCCCTTCCGCAGAGGTGAAGATGAAACTGGTTGCACCCCCATTTGATTGCCAAGGCTTCCCTCCTGATTTGACCTTATCTGGCTTCTACAACAGTGAGGGCTCTGCTTGCAAAAGCAAGGTGGAACCAACAATCCGGTGCTCGTGCTTTTGTGAGCACTGCACTAATGCCGACGGGGTTGACATCCACTATCAATTCTGTAGCCTTGTCTTCGTCAAAGTAAGCCATGGCTGTGTTATTCAGCAGTGCCTGCTTGATGCTCTTGAAGGTTGCTTCCTCTTTGGGCCCCAGGCCATTGAACGTCCAACTTCATCAGGGCCCCCCAGTGGCTCTAAAGTGTTGTTAGGTTTCGTAGAAAGCATCTGTAATAGATGGCCCCCTCCAAGAAACTGAACGTTTGTGACATTCCTCTGAGCCCTGGCCTGCTAAATAGCTTTGGATTTTCTGGGGTCGACCCTTTGTCCATGTTTTGCAAACACATCCACGAAGAACTCAATTTGGTATTCAAATGCAGTGTTAGGCCGTGATCACCGAGTCGCTGTAGTGTGGCCCACAGGTGGCAAGGATGGTCTTCCAGATTGGACGAGTACATGAGAATGTTATCACTGATATTCATTACAACTTGTAGGCCTGAATGGGTTTGACAGATGGTCTTTTCGAAAGACCTCTGCTGCAGATGAGATCCAAACGTTCAGCCACTTATGCCTCCTTAAAACCAGATGTATTGAGAAGGTCATGATGTACCGACTTTTTGGTTCTAGCAGCAGTTGGTGGTATCCTGCATTAAGGTCCAACATAGAGAATCATAGGGCTCCGCTGAGATCTACCACTATATCATCCATCTCTGTGGTGATATGTCTCTTTTAATCACCTAATTGGGGAGACAAATGTCTGTTCAGAGTCTCATCACCTCAGGCTGCTTAGATATCTCTGCTATGACCATCATGGAGGTTCACAGGGTGGGGCCTGACACATTTTCAGTGACATTAATTCGTTCAAGTTCTTCATGCTCTCACTTTACTCAAAAGCATAGATGAAACAGGGTCCTCTCGTGTTGGAGCGCTATTGGCTTAACAGGGGGAACAACCTTTACAACGCAACTTTTACAACGCACTACCATTACAACGAAACTGTTACAACGCAAGTGGATTTACAACGCATGCCATTACAACGCAAGTCTTTACAT
This sequence comes from Triturus cristatus, assembly GCF_964204655.1. Taxonomy (NCBI): domain Eukaryota; kingdom Metazoa; phylum Chordata; class Amphibia; order Caudata; family Salamandridae; genus Triturus; species Triturus cristatus. The sequence goes on along the minus strand of NC_140593.1, from coordinate 1,145,335,168 downwards.
CGACTTGCGCTAGATGGCGTGCTAACATTACAAATATTTTAGTTTACTATCCCAACACCTTCCCTACTGTTAAGTGGACTGGAGTTGGACTAGTAAATTACACTTTTCTAATGTTAGCACGCCATCTAGCGCAAGTCGATGTAAAGACTTGCATTGTAATGGCATGCGTTGTAAATCCACTTGCGTTGTAACAGTTTCGTTGTAACAGCATGCGTTGTAACAGCACGTGTTGTAACATCATACATCCGCTTAACAGACTTGTCGTTATGAAGTTTGATTGGTTCCCCTTTCAAACATTAGATCCCTTGAAATAGTTGGGGGAACTGCTCAAGGATGTGGTCTATCCGTAGATCATGGATGGTCTGTTCGAAGAAGACCAGTTTGATGTCCTCTGCCATGTGGCATCCTAACTATGTCTCTTTTCCATTTCTAGTGACTTGGAACCTGGCAGAGGATTCCCACTACCATGCCGTACTACCACATCAATCACTCCTGCTAGCGTAAGAGGTCATAGGCCTCGGTATGAGTAGATCTTGGTTTTTGTTTGCACTAGTACTGGGTTCCTTAGGCAAAAGCTCCAGAATTTGTTGGAAGAGGCAATTTTATGAGGCAGTGACATGAGCACTAACATGTCAGCCTGCATCGAATCAGAACAAAGTGCTGTCCTATGGTACAGTATTGCTCTCTATCATTGATGTTACCAATGACAGCCTCGGGTGGGCTCAGGGCAGCCGTTAGCTCTGGAGGACGACTAAAGGGCAGAACCCCTCAAAGTATAAGACATCAAGTTACCTGCTTTAAAATCACCAGTGTCTGAAGTGACCTGCTGCATTTGGCTCACTTGGAACCTCACACCATCTGAGAGATTTTCTTAAACCAGCATCTGACTAGAAATGGACCAGTGCCTACTAACAAGCTGTCAAGTGACAGTACTAGAAGGGAAAGAAGCCATTGCCATCTACTGGAGATACACAATGACAACAAGTTGCTGATAACCAGAGCTTTAAGTGGGCCGGGTCCCTCTGGGTCTCAGACCTGGTAATAATTAAAAACGTACTTTGAAACTGGTCCCTATTAGGCCCTATAGTTATGTCATTACGTTTAATGGCAAAAACACTGATTGATTACTGAAAAATTTATTAAAAAACATTAAGGTAATACATTTCAGTAATGTTGTTCCTGTTTATATTTTACATCTTACTCTTGCATTCCCAAAGACTCTTATCTATTTCTAGGATGTTGTGTTTCAGTATTTTTCCATAGAGCATATTACTCTTGTATAGTGTATACTCTGAATTGAATCACCGCCATGTATTTATAAAGGGCCATGACGGAGAGCTCTGAAGTTGAGGCTGAAAGCAGTGTGAGTTTCTCACTGTCAGTGGGTTAAAAATGTGTCCAGAATACATGCACATCCAAACATTGGGCTCTATGCAGAGCGCACAGAACAATGTCATATTCCAGTTGAAATCATGATTCTTTGCAAATGTTTATGAAGGAAGTACACAGATGTCTAAACACTGACAAGGTTAAGTAAACCAAATGCAATGCTTGCAAGTTAGTGTGTGCTTGTGGGTGATGATGTGACGGAGATGCCAGGAAGGGCATTCAGGAGAGAGTGAAAAGAGAACACTGAAAAAGCAAGAGATGAGGTTTATTTTACACAAATGGTGGAGATATAGAAAGTAAAGGGATGTGCATGTCTAATGATGGAGCGGGAAATACAACATTTTGTATACCCCCCCTTATTCTGCATGTTTATACTAATTAGAATAATCTATTCATTGTAATATTATTAATGTGTTTGCGTGAAGTTTAACCAACATTACTAATGTACGAAATACACGTGGGATTTGCATTTTGCATGGCTAAAATAATTTGTAATTAACATATGTACGCATACTAATACTAGGAAAAATAGAATATCGCATGATATATGTTGCTTTTGTGACGTTATCGTAATGTCGCACCAGATGACATCAATGGGTGAATATGAGCGCTTTAAATGTCGCCATACGCTAGATAATTACAAGCACATAGAGGAATTAGTGAGGGTTTAACATTTTATTCATTATTTCTATGTATTAATTACTTTTTGTGTTTGTTTCGCTTAAGTTGTCCTTTGGGCCTAAAACCAAGATGGCCGCTAAACTGATATGACGAGATGGCCACCATTCCATGAGGTTTCGGGCGAAGTGCGCCTGCGTCAACAACATGTGCTAGTGGCCTCGACAGGACCCTAGACTCGATGTGCCCAAGCAAGGTCACGACGGGAAGTCTGCCAAATATCTTGACAAAGGACTTGTACAAAAAACCGGATGGAACATGTATAGTGACATAACCTCCTGAACTGTGTGAAACCTCACCGGACGCTCCCAACTAACCAATGGGATAAGCCTAAATTTTCTAAAATGTATCTTCTTGTCCTTACTTTCATTATAAAATGACGTTAGAATAGAGAGGATTGGCTCTTGCTCGTACTTTCACTTTTGCTGACGGAGACGATGGTGACGCTACGTGACTGCTGTGTTCCTGAATCTTTGACAGACTGAATTACTGCCCAATTTCTTGATGAACTGAGGACTTCCTAAAATCTATGGGCACTGATCAATGCTTGCACGTCTCTGGTCCTTGACCCAATCTTTGGGACTGTAGCGTGCTGACGACTAAATTGGATGAGTTAGAGGACGACCGATAGCCAGTTTAGGTAAATATGGTGTTTTATGATTTGCGTAATGACTAATAAATTTATTAGATGGAACTAAATTCTTGCATTATTTAGATAAACAAAATATTGATTTACAAGCAAATGTGTGGTGGTCGTTTATTGAAAGAGGATAGATCAGGATCTTTGAGTATGTTTTAGCGTGACTAAATCATCAATATCAATCCAACTAAATGATCCATTGATCACGTGGGAGGAGTATCTTAATGTTTAGGTTTATGATGTGTAGAGATATGGATATTAGTGTATAGAAGTGTAAATAATTTTCTCTCTATAGGTTATAAGGTATTCCTTTCATGTCAGCGCTTGGAACATTCATTTCTCCTGTAAGTGCAGACCAGTGAGAAGCGAAGTGTGAATGCTGGTGTTATGGGCCCCACCAATGATTGTAGGAGTGAATGTGTTAATGTGATATTTGATCTGTGATGAAGGGAAGATATTAGGTACGGGGTTTTGTCCTGATTCCCGTTACCCAGGTTTCAGCGCTGCATCAGTTTTCCTGCTAGCAAGATGATGATTTTTATTATTTTGGTTTTGTGATTATTGCATGTAAAATTGCTTATTGATTATTGATTAGTATTGGTTTATGTATTAACACTCTATGTTGAGTCACGTCGAGTTCTATGTTGTTTGGCGGCTTCTGGGATGTAGGAAGTCGGAAGTTTGTAACAGTTCCATAGAAGAGCAGAGGTAAGCGCTGCTCTCGGGAAAGACGGAATTGTTGTTGCCCTGTAGGTGCACAGGGAAAAACGTGTGATGATTGGAGTTGCACAACGCATTGTCTGGGTTCAATTTGGGAACATCGTCGTGTGTTGCCATTAGGGATATTTTCTGTATGATAGCGAAGGTCACCTGTGAAATTTTGGTCTTAGGTACCAGGAGTCCAGAAAAGGAGCTCTGATAACGCTTATCACTGGAAAGGTAAAAGGTGTTCCCTAAGCTTATTAGAAGGATAAAGTAGAGGAAAGTGCTACTTTATTAATGTATGTTATAATTCTGTAGTAGGACAGACTGTTAGCTGTTCTCGGGAAAGACAGAATTCTGTGTGAATGAACTACATTTTCCGTATGAAAGTGCGTGAATGAAATAGCATTCAGGTTGATTGTGAAACTCTGGTTTTATTTCTCAGGAGCATTGAGTCTCCAATTAGGTGTCTTAATTCTGGAGAAACGGTTAGCTAATGCTTGCTAGAAGGGTAAGGTAGAGGGATGTGCTACTTTATCAACAGAAGTAACGATTCCGTAGTAGGGCAGAGGTAAGCGCTGCTCTAGGGAAAGACGGAATTCTTGTGAGAAAGGCCATTAACTATTCCTTGGTTAGCGAAGCGGACAATGGTGGCGTTTTTATGTCGTTACTAACAGATTTGTGAACGTGAATAGCTTACCGAGAGAGTTTTGTAAAGGAGAGGTCAGCAGGAGCAGGGGCAGGAGCTGCGACAGCGAGAAAAGCTGACTTCAGAAGAGACGGGCTGGGATTGGCTAGTCAATGAGAAACGTGGACGCCCGATTAATGTGCTAGTGTATGATGCGCTAGGAGTGGAGAAGTACAGGGTGACGTAGACGCTGCTGATTGGTGTGCAGGTGAGAGACGCGCTGGGATTGGGGAATTGTAGAAGTGACGTAGACGCTCCGGATTGGTGCGTTAGTGTGAATCGGTCTACGATTGGTTAAAATAGCAGAACATTCGTAAGGAAAAGACTAGCGACACACAAAAGACAAAATGATGTATTACGATCCACCTGAAAAGGAGAAAAAGTCCTGGTTTGAGAAAATCAAGAAATGGTTTAAAAAGGACAAACCGATTGTGACTAGGGAAGGACAGTTCCCTCCCCCGCCGAAATCACCCGCATCCTTTATGGTTGCGAAATACCGATATCATTCTTGTATTTGGTTAGACAATTGGGTAAAATACACTAAGAACGATGGAGTTTGGGCATTTCCAGAGCACGGTTCGTTTAATTTAGCGGTTTTGAGAAATTTGAGAGAAAGAATGATGAACCTAGACCTAGACCGACACAGTTTGAAGCATTGTATCAACGAAAATTACCAACTGCCTACAACAGAGGGATATAAGTAAGCCCAACAATTGGTCTGGATTAAATATGCAACCACAAACCACGACTGACAGTGAGATGCAAAGAAACGGAAATTCATAAGGAAGGGAAATCCACAGTATCAGTTTATTTTAATATAAAGGATCAGGATAATGATCAATAGAAAAAAATAATTACACAAAATAAAGATATATAGGTCCCACACTAAACAGTCATACAAACATTCATTCCCACAACATACTCATTTATTCAACAAACACATAATCAGAACAGATTGGTTCATAGATAAGTTAAAACAATCGATATTCAAGGAATAACAGTTCCAAGGAATAACAGTTCCAATACTCGTGTTCTCCCAGTCGTATAGAGGGACGGGATCTCCAGATAAACACGAGACAGTGAGAGCCAACGCACGTTTCGGTGTTGGGCCCACAGGGGGCTACACCTTCATCAGGGCAGTAGTTGTTACAATTGTGTGGGACACACAAATAGCACCTAAAACACAATCAGAATATAAAAAGAGGAAAACTTAAATATCATATAGATTTTATATGTACTTTGATGAATCATTAATCGCTGTCTAGCAAGTCAAACAATAATTGCATTGATAAACTAAGGATCCAAAGAGCTTAGTTATAATTATCTAGAATCAGTGTCAGTCGAGGTAGGGTTCAGATGCGGGAGAATGATAGTAACCCATATTAAATAAAACGAAGTGCACCAAGGGCAGACTTCACATAGATAGGAGGCCAAGATAAAAAGAAAGAAAAGATGAAGTCCAGTATAATACCCGTGATACATAGGAAAAACAATTTAAAAACAAATTTTAAAAAAGGTGCAGGAAATACCGAGAGAAAACATCGGGTGAAAAAAGAAGTTCCAGCTAAATGGAGAGAGGTCAATACCTTATTAGGGTGAGTGGCCTTGTAGTCACCCTCTAGTTATGGGGGGATTCAGGGCCTCAGGGGGCTCATAGAGCCAGTTCTATAGCAAAGATAAACATACAAGGAGGAGGAAATCAGGATGGGAGTCATAAGATAAACTACGATGAGTATCGCGATAGATATTCTATTATGCAGCGCTTACCCAAGAGATTAATGATGCAGCAGGCTCAGAGTTCATTCAACATATAAAGACACCATGCCGTGTGTTGAGAGTGAAAAACGAGAAACGCCAGAATTTAGTTCCAGTGGAGGATTTCAACACGCGTATCAAGTCTGCCAATCAGTGAGATTTAGCTGATTCCTACACAAGGCGAACAGGATAATAAGATGAAAAACGAGTTGCGTAGTTGTATACATACGTGTTTATAGCGCTGACAGTCTGCTAAGCTACAGATAGCGTGGGGAGAGTATATAGGTATCCGAAGAACTAAAATACATGCAAAAACATAATTGCGCAAAAATTGCCACGGGGGCCGGTTACATATACTAAGGAAAATAGTTCGGCCTCCCTGGAAATAGATTAACAAAGGGGCATATAGAGAGGCTTAAATGGGTAACGAGAGGGACGGAGCCAACCCGGGATTTCAGCACGAAAAACCAGGATGTAAAAACGAGGGTTCTTACCGTTTGTCGTCTTACATCAAGGCGCAGAATAAGGCAGCTGGATCGCCAGAACAGGAGCAAGTGCTTCCGCATAAATTTCTCCGGGCGGCAACATTTAAATGCTATTTAGCATCCTTAAACAGGACGATAGAGGGTCTCGCGAGGGCTCATAGGTAACACGAGTCAGAGATGGAAAAAGGACATCTACATAGTGCGTCTAGTTGAATCAAAGGCGGCGGCCATATTATAACGGAGAACGGGGAGAGAGCTAGTCATAGGGAATAGAGAGGAGGTAGACCTTTATTAAAGAAATGACATAAAAAAACGGTTGATAAAAAACAGGGTTAGTTTACCCAGAAAAGGCCAATATCACTTTAGTCAAAGGAGAATTTAAGATCGTTGCAGAATCAGGTAATAGCATTTTCCCAGGGGCAGATTTCATTAAGGCCTTGGGCTACTGCGTTTAGAAAATAAATCCAAAAAACCTCCCTCTTTTTTCTAATGATGATAGGATCCTTACCAGTAGGAGTACGTATTTTTTCCAAAATAGACCATTTAAGATCATGCTCTGTGTGGCCGCATTCAGTCCAATGGGAGACCAGAGGGGCGGAGAGTTTCTTGATGCGGATATTAGACTTATGCTCTCCCACTCTAAATCTACATTCTCTGCCAGATTCACCAATGTAGACCAGATCACAAGGGCAGAGGATGGCATAGATGATATTGGAGGTGCGGCAGTTAGTCATTTCGTTCAAGTTAAAGGCTCGTTTATTGATGTTAATGGTTTGCCCTACAAGAGCGTTGGGGCAGGCTTGACAAGAACCACAGCGGTGGTTACCTGTAATAGGAGGGAGGCTGGTAATGGAGATTTGCCGGAGGGAGGGGTTGTCTGCAATTTTTCCTCGAACCAAATAATTTTTGAGATTTTTGTTCTTTCTGAAGGCAAAAAGGGGTTTGGACAATTTGTTGTCATCATCCATGTTCAATAGGTACCAGAGTGAATTTATGGTTTGCCGTATTTTGTGATTAATATTGGAATGTTTAGTCACACAGACCAAGCGATCCAAATGTTTTTCTTCCTTCTGTTGAAACATAGACTCACGATTATAATATCTAGCCCTCTTAAATGAGCTCTTGACCAGTTTGGAGGGGTAACCCCTGTTTAGGAGTTTGACCTTTAAAATGTCCGCCTGTAGAAGGAAATCCTTCATCTCAGAACAATTTCTCCGGAGACGGAGGAATTGGCTGAAGGGTATGCCTTCCCTTTGGCAGCGGGGGTGATAGCTTTCAAATTGAAGCAAGGTATTTCTCGCGGTGGGTTTGGTGTATAGAGAGACAAACAGTTTGTTATCTTTGTGCTCAATCCATACATCGAGGAATTCAAGCTTACAATTGCTGGAATGAACGGTAAATTTAAGGTTCTCATCAGCCAGATTGATCCATTGAATAAAATCGTTAAGAGATGCCTGATCCCCCTTCCAGATAAAAAAAATATCATCAATGAAGCGGGACCAGGCACAGACGTTCTCATAGAAGGGGGCCATTTAATTGTAGATGTTGATTTTCTCAAATGTACCCATGTATAGGCAAGCTACACTAGGAGCACAGGTGGCCCCCATGCTGACTCCCTGAATTTGTTGGAAATATTTATTGTTGAACTCAAAATAGTTCTCTGTTAGTATAACATTAAGACATTGAAGAATAAAGGGAGCATTGGTGATATCAGGTTCAGAGAGTAGAATTTCTTGAAGAGCAGACATGGCTCCCTCCTGGGGGATGTTAGTGTATAAAGACTCCACGTCCAATGTAACTAGGAGTTCCCTATCGCTCAAGTAACGCATCTTCTCAATCTTAGAGATAAAATGGCCAGTATCTTTGACATACGACTCTAGGTTGTTTACAAGGGGTTTTAAAAATTGATCCACATATTTGGATAATGGCTCAGTGGCCGCACCAATAGTGGATATAATGGGTCTCAGTGGGGGATCCAAAACATTTTTGTGAGTCTTAGGGTAGACAATGGGTAGTCGAGTGTAGAGAGGTGTAAGAAATTCAGCTTCCTTAGGGCATAAAAATCCGTCATTGACAGCCGTTCGCACCATTGTCAAGATTCGGTGTTTTAATGCAGGTTCAGGATTCATGATAATGCGCCTGTAATGTCTATTAGCTGATAATAGATTATCAATTTTTTCAATATATGCCGGGGTATCGAAAATGACAATACCCCCTCCCTTGTCACATGGTGTTATGGTGAGTCGTTTATTGTCCCTAAGTAAGTGGAGAGCATCAATTTCTTCTTTCGGAAGGTTACCAGCGGGTTTAGGGACATATTTCAGAGTTTTTTTAATTCTAGAGAGTACTGCCTTCTCGAAAATCTGGACCTCTGGTCCTAATGAGTCCAAAGTAGGAGTGAATTCAGATGGTGGTCTTAATCCGGATCGATTGTTGGTAATCTCGAGGAGAGGTCTGGTTAGAAAGAACTTTAAAAAAAAAAAGAATTTTATATTACTTTTTATTGAACCATTTCGACTGTAATCCATCAATGACATAATAGCAGGCGACATCAATTCCAATCAGGTTAGACTCCTACATTTCAAGAATAATTACAAGCATCTTTCCTGGCGGTTAGGGGGTTTCCATAGCCTCATCCTCAGTTCGCTGGCAAGGTGGGGGACATATATTCCCTCTATATTGGTTCCAGGTTCCCCATATTTTGCTCCACTTCCTGGGGCACCCCCTAGCTACAAACACCGATTTTTCTCTAAACATGCACCAGTCTAGATCCTTTTTCCACCTCCCCAAAAGGGGTGCCCGGACAGCGCCCCACAACTGTGCAATGTTCCTTTTTGCGATCATGTACGCCAGCGTGGCCCACTGCTGAGTGTACGTGTTAAGGTCCGTAGGCTCCCAGACATTCAGTAGGCACCTCCGCGCCTCCGGCTGCAACTCAACTCCCAACACCGTCCGCATTGTGCGATGTATTCCTCTCCAACACCCTTCTATCCGCTGACAGCTCCACAGTATATGAATAAAGGTCCCCAACTTTCCACACCCCCGCCTACACTCTCCACTTTCCGCCCGTCCTATGCGGACCAGGCCGGACCCCGTTATATATGTCATATGCAATATTTTAAGCTGCACTAGTCTCAACTTGGCCTGGGTCGCCACTCCCCTCGGGGAGGAGACCGCCTCTTGCCAGTCCTCGTCGTCTAATTCTAATCCAGCACTGTTCCACTTACCCTTAAGGATCTGTAGTGGATCTTCCATATTGTTAATTAACTTCTTATAAATTAGGGAAATGGTCTTCTCTGGGACATGCCCATCTAGCACTCTGTCCTCCAGTGGGGAGGCCTCCGGTAGCTTCTTGTCCCTAGGGACATGCGTCATTATCGCGTGGCGGACCTGGAGATACCGATAGTATTCAGTGTCTGACATGCTAAACTGTTTCTGAAGAGATGCGAACGGCAGAACCGTATCCTTCCCCCAGACGTCTTTGACGCGCGTAATCTCGATTAGGTCCCACTTATCAAAGCCCTTGGATTTCCAGAGGCTCCCCAGCTTCTCCGAATTCCACAGAGGTGTGGCTAGCGTAAGCCTGCCATCCCATCCCAAGTGCTTATTGACTGCATGCCATACCTGGACGGCATGTGCTGTAGGGCCTGTCAACGGGAATCTACCTGGTCTAGCATACAAAGCCCTGGTATAGTCTCCCCCCGGGAGCAACCACTTGTCCATTGCATATCCGGGGTCGTCTGGGCTACAATATATCCCGTGATTAATCGCCGCGAGCTGAGATGCCCAATAGTATTTTTTAAGGTCAGGGAGACCGATACCCCCATCATACCAGTTCAAGGTCAGCTTTGAATACGCGATCCGGGGCCTACCATCCCAGAGGAGCGTCCTCTGCAGTCCCTCAATTTCTTTAAAATAAGACAGTTGGGACCAGATCCATCGTGTTCTGGAGAGCATACAAGAAACGAGGGAGGGCCATCATCTTAAAGAGGACCGCCCGTCCCAACATGGAGAGAGGAAGGGACCTCCAGCGCACGACATCTGTTTTGAGCCGTTGCAGGGGTGGGTCCAGATTATGAGTAAAGCTCAGTCTCGAATCCAAAGAAAGAACTTTTTAAGTCTTATTTTTCGAAAGAAGGAATGGAGATCCTTCATAAATTCAAATTTATTAAAGTTCGCAGAGGGAACAAAGGACAAACCCCTGGATAGCAACGTGGCAGTCTCCGAGTTGATGGTCGTGGCGGATAGATTAAATACTGGAATAGTGTTTAGGTTTTCCAATACTGTTGTTGTCTTGTTTGTATATACATCTGGGGTTGGCTTTGATCCTGACGGAAATCACTCTGTCTGGGATTCCGATTCCTGGGACGTAAATTCCCTCTGCGATTCCCTAAAAAACGATTAGGAGTGGTGGTCCTCTCAAAAGTTTCCTGTCTAGGCTGGTAGGTAGGGTTATAGTTAGGATTGTAATTAGAGGGATCTTCACTGTACGAGTCCGTGGTGTCTGAGAAAGTAACAACACGTCTATTGCCCCATCGGGTGGCAGCAGCATTGTTGGAATAACCTGAGTTTACATCCTCTGTAGTCGTATAGAAATTGGGTGTAAGGTAGGGGTAAGCCTGCTCCTGAGAGAAGAGCCTGATGTCTTTTCTGAATTTATCAGTCTTCCTTTTAAGAAGATATTCAGAGAACGAATCTAGTTCTAAGGAGATTTCTTCCAGCTTTCTTTTCCCTATTTCAACTGCATTCTCTTTTTTTAATTTTTCTTCAATTTCCTCTATTTCTCTGTTTAAAATGGCTAGGACTTCCCTCGCAGTTTCAACAATTAGCATCATCCAATCTCTGGAACACCGGTTCGAGATTAGCGCCCATTTTTCAAAAAAATGTCTCAGTTCTATAAAGAGACCAGGGATGTTTCGGACTCTTAGACCAATAGGGATAGTGCCAGATTTAAGATATTCCAACATAAAGTTGGCATGAGCTTCAGTTCGTTTGGATTTCTTTTTAAGATTGAGGAGTTTAGTCCATTCCTCCTCAATACCCTTAGATAGTCCCTGGTCCCGCTTCATTGATGATATTTTTTTCATCTGGAAGGGGGATCGGGCATCTCTTAACGATTTTATTCAATGGATCAATCTGGCTGATGAGAACCTTAAATTTACCGTCCATTCCAGCAATTGTAAGCTTGAATTCCTCGATGTATGGATTGAGCACAAAGATAATGAACTGTTTGTCTCTCTATACACAAAACCCACTGTGAGAAATACCTTGCTTCAATTTGAAAGCTATCACCCCCGCTGCCAAAGGGAAGGCATACCCTTCAGCCAATTCCTCCGTCTCCGGAGAAATTGTTCTGAGATGAAGGATTTCCTTCTACAGGCGGACATTTTAAAGGTCAAACTCCTAAACAGGGGTTACCCCTCCAAACTGGTCAAGAGCTCATTTTAGAGGGCTAGCTATTATAATCGTGAGTCTATGTTTCAACAGAAGGAAGAAAAACATTTGGATTGCTTGGTCTGTGTGACTAAACATTCCAATATTAAACACAAAATACGGCAAACCATAAACTCACTCTGGTACCTATTGAACATGGATGACGACAACAAATTGTCCAAACCCCTTTTTGCCTTCAGAAGGAACAAAAATCTCAAAAATTATTTGGTTCGAGGAAAAATTGCAGACAACCCCTCCCTCCGGCAAATCTCCATTACCAGCCTCCCTCCTATTACAGGTAACCACCGCTGGGGTTCCTGTCAAGCCTGCCCCAACGCTCTTGTAGGGCAAACCATTAACATCAATAAACGAGTCATTAACTTGACCGAAATGACTAACTGCCTCACCTCCAATATCATCTATGCCATCCTCTGCCCTTGTGATCTGGTCTACATTAGTGAATCTGGCAGATAATTAAACATTTGCAAACATTCGTGACAAGAATTTTCAATTCTATTAAGGACAAGGAGGCGAGGATTATGCTTTCTCATTTCTTTACTAGAAATGCTCAGCAGCCAATAAAAACACAGTATATGAAATGAAAAAACTACAATACCCATAAACACCAGGGTATGATGTATAACCATAGAGTCCACAGTATATAAGGTATTATGGCAAGTACAACATCCTCTTTCTTTGGTGAGGAGAACAGTTCAAATAGAAGGAAACAGATGAAGAGTCACGATGACCAACAGGAGGGACCACCATCAGAAGCCGCAGGAGTCCATAAGGCAAAACGCACAACACTGGAAGGCGACAGGACTCTGGTAGCCGAAAGCCATCGGATGCAGATGAAACCAAAAAATGCAGTAACATTGTCACTTCGGGTCAGATCCTGAAAAGAGACAGACTGCCGTAAAATACATCCAATATAATAAAATATAAAAAGGGGGGGTGGGGGGGGGGATATCAGAGAGCAATACAACATCAGAAGATATATAGTACATATGCAAACATCCGTATAAATGCAAATTAATACATCAGAAGAAACATAATGGGTGGGATAATCCTCGCCTCCTTGTCCTTAATAGAATTGAAAATTCTTGTCACGAATGTTTGCAAATTTTTAATTCTATGTCAGGACAGGAGGCTCCGATTATGCTTGTTCAAAGCTTATCCACCACTACTGAGGCAACATGATCAATAGGTTTATAATAAAAAGCTTTAAACATGGAATCAGAAGACCAATCTGCGGCCTTCATAATGTCAGACAAAGTCACACCCAAGGAAAAAGCTTTAGAAGCCATAGCTCCTCGTGCAGAATGAGCCCCAAAAATGGACACATCAATGCCGGCTTCCGACATAAGCCAGCGAACCCAACGAGCTAAAGTAGCTGGGGTAACAGGACGAAAGGGTTTCTGCAAAGCAATCAACAGTTGACCCTGTAAATCAGAATGTAAAGAAGCAGTACATACCTCATAATCCTTGACACATTGGACCACACAAAGGTTGGGATGGAGAGGAAAAGAAGGATAGGATATCAATGAAGTATTCGTTTTGGTACGACGAGAAAGTCGAAAAGTGACACCCTCAGGAGTAAAACAACGACCAGCCAAATCTAAGGCCCGAACATCAGAGACCCGTCTGCAAGAGACAAGGCATAGCAACATGGTCAGTTTGGCTGACAACTGTTTGCGGGAAAGCAAGGAGTTGGAAGGCCAGGCGTCCAAAAACTTCAAGACAATGGAGACATCCCATAAAGAAGTGTATTTAGGACAAGGGGGAGTCGCCAGGCGAATACCCTTGAGCAATTTAGTAATCAAAGGGTGTTCACCAACAGGTTTACCTTCAAGAGGAGTATGGCCTGCCGAAATGGCAGAACGGAAGTTGTTAACAGTCCGATAAGCTAAGCCTGAAGAGGCAAGAGAAGCTAAAAAATTAATAATTAGAGAGACATCCGCTGTAGCGGGATCAGCTTCCCGTTGAACACACCAATCACACCATCGTTTCCAAGAACCTGCGTAGCGTTTGTGAGTGTTGGGTGCCCAAGATTCACTGATAAATTTGCAAGCGTCGCTTGAAAGGCCTGGGACCGACCAACGGTCCCCGAAAGTCGCCAAGCCAGAAGACGGAGAGAGCCTGACTGGATTAGGGGATGCGGATTCCCGAGAGGGTCCAGCAACAGATTCCACTTCTGGGGAAGAAGGATCGGCACCGCACAACACATTTCCAGAAGAACTGGCAACCAAGCCTGAGCCCTCCACAGAGGAGCAATCAGAATCAGCTCTGACTGAAATCGCTTTGTGCGAGCCAGGACTCTTGGAATCATCATGAACGGAGGAAAAATATAGCACAGAAGGGCAGGCCAGGTCTGGAGAAATGCGTCCGTGGCCAGAGCCTCCGGATCCGGTCTCCAACTGAAGAATCGGGGAAGTTGCGTGTTGAGGCGAGAGGGAAAGAGATCGATGTGACTCTGCCCCCAAAACCGACGGAGGGAACAAAAGATGCGAGGATGAAGTCTCCAGTCGCTGAAATCCCGAAGGTGACGTGAATGCCAATCCGCAATCAGATTGTTGCGGCCTGGAAGATATTCTGCAATAACAGTGATCTTCCTTTGCAGACAAAAATGCCAAAAATCTTTGGCGATCTCCGCTAAGAGCTTGGACCTCGTGCCGCCCAACTTGTTGACATAACGAATCGCGGACACATTGTCCATGCGGAGAAGAATGCAACAATTGGCTTGAAGAGGCGTGAAGCAACGAATCGCAAAGGATCCCGCCAGGAGTTCCAGACAATTGATGTGAAGAGACAACTCCTGCGGGGACCAACGACCCCCCGTTGAAATTGGACCGCACCGGGCTCCCCAGCCCCATCGGCTGGCATCGGACTCGATCACTATCTCCGGGGAAGAACCGAACAGGGCTCGTCCATTCCAGGCCTCCATGTGGTCCAGCCACCACTGCATCTCGCACCTCGCCTCTTCTGACAGAGGAATCTGATCTGAATAGCGAAGACCCTGCTGAAGATGACGGATCTTCAACCGTTGTAATGCCCTGTAATGCAGAGGACCTGGGAAAAGCGCCTGAATTGAGGACGCCAATAGACCGACTACACGAGCTATAGATCTCAATGACACAATCCGTTTGGAGATAATCGATACCAACTCCCGTTTGATATAACGAATCTTCTGAGAGGGTAACAGAAGTTGACAGGTCAGAGAATTGACCTGGAAACCTAGAAACTCCATCACCTGAGAAGGAAGGAGGACAGATTTCTGCGGGTTCACAAGAAACCCTAAGGATTGGAGAAGATCGATCGTCCAATCGAGATGCAGGATCAATTTGTGAGGACAATCTGCCATGATCAGAATGTCGTCCAGATAGACAATCATGCGGAGACCCCGAGCGCGTAAGTGTTCCACCACTGGCTTCAGAAGTTTCGTGAAGCACCAGGGTGCCGACGAGAGGCCGAACGGAAGGACTTGGTATTCGAACCAGTTCCCTTGCCACTGGAACTGAAGAAACCGCCGATGTGGCTTGAAGATTGGGATTGACAAATAGGCGTCCTTGAGATCTAGACGAACCATCCAATCTCCCGCTCGGAGAAGATCTCGCAAAAGATGGATCCCCTCCATCTTGAAATGTCGTTAAACCACTCCGCCGTTGAACTCCTTTAGATTGAGGACCAGGCGGGATCTGCCCCCTCATTTCGGAACTAGAAACACCGAACTCACAAACCCTCTTGGATGGCAGGTAGTTTGAAGAATAGCCCCTTTCGCAAGAAGGGAGACGATCTCCGATGAAATGATCTCCCGATCCTGAAGAGAAAAGATCAACGGGGTAGGAAGGAGAGGTTGAGGCATGGGCTGATAAAATTCTATTTTGTAGCCCTGAACAGTTTCGAGAACCCAAGCATCGCTGGAGATTAGTTGCCAATTGTGGAGAAAAAACTGGAGCCTTCCCCCCAAAACCACATTGGAAAAAGGAATCAGCCTCACCTGAAGTATTGGAGTCGTGATGACCTCCTTGCTGTCCTCCGAAGCGACCCTTCCGGAACTGTCCCCTTCCCTTGCGGGAGGGATAGAAGTTTGAACGGGTGGTGAAGCCGGAATCCTGTCCACCGCCACTGTGGGACTGAAATCCTCGTTGAGAATTTTGCTGGGATCCGCGGCCGGACGAACGTCCCCTAAGACGCCCGGCCTTTGCAAAAACCGGCCGAAACGCCCGCCGCAGCGAGGCTTGGGCTTTGTCAAGGCCACTGAAAGTGGCCACAAAACTGGAAAGTTCTTTGAGGAATGGTTGACCAAATAAGAGCCCCTGAGCCAAGGGACCGGCCTCAGAAGAGGAGAGCTCCGCTAGCCTGGGATCCAGGGGGAGAAGGATGGAGCGGCGTCTTTCGCATGAAAGCGCACAATTGGCATTACCCAATTGACATATGGCCCTCTGAGCCCATTGAATGAGTTAATCCGGGTTTACAAGAGCTGATGATTCTTTAGCTAGAACACCCAAATCCAACATTTTTGTGAGTGGGCCCAATAAATCTAATAATTTATCCTGGCAGGAGCGCCAAGATCTATCCAAACCTTTTTTGGGGTCTCTTGCGTACTTCTTCAGGTAGGTGACCATGGTAGGGGCGACCTCCGGTGTGTCGGCTAAATGATCTGCCAGATCAGGACGGGGACATTCAGATCTCATGCGGGCTCGGGCATCCTGAGGAAAAGGTTGGCGAATGTGGGATTGCACATAATCCGCCACCGCTGGTGAAGGTAGCCAAGAAGTGGAATGGGGATGCATAATTTCTGAAGGTTCAAATGTATGAATGGGAGGATTGGAAGGAGCGTCAACAAAATGCTCTTTGCGAGCCCTTTTTCGAGGAGGTGGTTCAAATTCAGACGAGGAGGAATGTGCATCATCAGCATCAGGATCATGGTAGGATGAAAAAGAGGTCCCAGCCGACCCTTTAATAGAGGCCGTGTCCGAAGACAGTGTTTTAGCCAACCGCTGAAAATCAGTCTTATGAGGGTTGACAGGGGACTTTGACGCACGTGACGGTAACCAACCCTGCTGCTGTGCATAAAGAGACAAATGTCGCTTCAAAGGATTAATAGCGTGCACAAGCGCCTTATTCACGGAGTGTTGCACCCCTTGATCTAGCGCTTCCACCAATTCATGCTCCAAAGAGCCAGAAGGATCCTCCTCATAATAATAACAATCCTCTTCATAATATTCTTCCATCCTGACACAAAGTGTAACAGTATTCAATGCCCACAATAAAAATTAAATCAATAGTGGCCAAAGGCACAATGCAGGGGGGAGTGAAAAAACCCCACAGCAAGCCAAAGTGTAGATAAATCTGAACACTTAAGTAAATAAATTCAAACGTGGAGGGAGGGCTTGCTGTAAGCAAAAAACTAGCACTCTAGGCAATGCCTATGCACAATTATACAGCCCAAACGTTTTCAAATAGCAAAATGGGCGTAATAGGGGCAAATACTGAGGCTGTGGGCTCTCGGCGCGAAGCGACCGCTCTGACAGGCGAGAAACACCTGTTTCAATCAACAAATATGGCCGCCGCGCATGCGCGGTAACGGCCGCCCAGTATTTCGAAAGACGGAGCACTCGCAGCACAAGCGCGAGTCTCCGAGCCCCTGTCTCCTTCTCCACAAACAATGAGCGTTACAATGCAATGAAACCTTGGCAGCGAAAGGCTACAGTATCAAACAGGTATACAATTCACTGTAAATGCATTAGAAAAGAAAATAAGCACTTAACTGGCTGCGGAGCAGCAAAGAAAGAGGATGTTGTACTTGCCATAATACCTTATATACTGTGGACTCTATGGTTATACGTCATACCCTGGTGTTTATGGGTATTGTAGTTTTTTCATTTCATATACTGTGTTTTTATTGGCTGCTGAGCATTTCTAGTAAAGAAATGAGAAAGCATAATCGGAGCCTCCTGTCCTGACATAGAATGTAGATTTAGAGTGGGAGAGCATAAGTCTAATATTTGCATCAAGAAACTCTCCGCCCCTCTGGTCTCCCATTGGACTGAATGCGGCCACACAGAGCATGATCCTAAATGGTCTATTTTTGAAAAAATACATACTCCTACTGGTAAGGATCCTACCATCATTAGAAAGAAGAGGGAGGTTTTTGGATTTATTTTCTAAACGCAGTAACCCAAGGCCTTAATGAAATCTGCCCCTGGGAAAATGCCATTACCTGATTCTGCAACGATCTTAAATTCTCCTTTGACTAAAGTGATATTGGCCTTTTCTGGGTAAACTAGCCCTGTTTTTTATCAACCGTTTTTGATGTAATTTCTTTAATAAAGGTCTACGTCCTCTCTATTCCCTATGACTAGCTCTCTCCCCGTTCTCCGTTATAATATGGCCGCCGCCTTTGATTCAACTAGACGCACTATGTAGATGTCCTTTTTCCATCTCTGACTCGCGTTACCTATGAGCCCTCGCGAGACCCTCTATCGTCCCGTTTAAGGACGCTAAATAGCATTTAAATGTTGGCGCCCGGAGAAATTTATGCGGAAGCACTTGTTCCTGTTCTGGCGATCCGGCTGCCTTATTCTGCGCATTGATGTAAGACGACAAACGGTAAGAACCCTCGTTTTTACATCCTGGTTTTTCATGCTGAAACCCCGGGTTGGCTCCGTCCCTCTCGTTACCCATTTAAGCTTCTCTATATGCCCCTTTGTTAATCTATTTCCAGGGAGGCCGAAATATTTATCTTAGTATACGTAACCGGCCCCCGTGGCAATTTTTGCGCAATTATGTTGTTGCATGCATTTTAGTTCTTCGGATACCTATATACTCTCCCCGCGCTATCTGTAGCTTAGCAGACTGTCAGCGCTATAAACACGTATGTATACAACTACGCAACTCGTTTTTCATCTTATTCTCCTGTTCGCCTTGTGTAGGAATCAGCTCAATCTCACTGATTGGGGGAGTTGAAATCCTCCACTGGAACTAAATTCTGGCGTTTCTCGTTTTTCACTCTCAACACACGGCATGGTGTCTTTATATGTTTATGAACTCTGAGCCTGCTGCATCATTAATCTCTTGGGTAAGCGCTGCATAACAGAATATCTATCGCGATACTCATCGTAGTTTATCTTATGACTCCCATCCTGATTTCCTCCTCCTTGTATGTTTATCTTTGCTATAGAACTGCCTCTATGAGCCCCCTGAGGCCCTGAATACCCCCATAACTAGAGGGTGACTACAAGGCCACTCACCCTAATAAGGTATTGACCTCTCTCCATTTGGAATAGCTGGAACTTCTTTTTTCACCCGATATTTTCTCTCGGGATTTCCTGCATCCTTTTTTTATTGTTTTTCCTATGTATCATGGGTGTTATACTGGACTTCGTCTTTTCTTTCTTTTTATCTTGGCCTCCTATCTATGTGAAGTCCGCCCTTGGTGCACTTCATTTTATTTAATATGGGTTACTATCATTCCCCCGCATCTGAACCCTACCTCGACTGACACTGATTCTAGATAATTATTACTAAGCTCTTTGGATCCTTAGTTTATCAATGCAATTATTGTTTGACTTGCTAGACAGAGATTAATTATTCATCAAAGTACATATAAAATCTATGTGCTATTTAAGTTTTCCTCTTTTTATATTCTGATTGTACTTTAGGTGCTATTTGTGTGTCCCACACGATTGTAACAACTACTGCCCTGATGAAGGTGTAGCCCCCTGTGGGCCCAACACCGAAACATGCGTTGGCTCTCACTGTCTCGTGCTTATCTGGAGATCCCGTCCCTCTATACGACTGGGAGAACACGAGTATTGGAACTGTTATTCCTTGGAACTGTTATTCCTTAAATCTCGATTGTTTTAACTTATCTGTGAACCAATCTGTTCTGATTATGTGTTTGTTGAATAAATGAGTATGTTGTGGGAATGAATGTTTGTATGACTGTTTAGTGTGGGACCTATATATCTTTATTTTGTGTAATTATTTTTTTCTATTGATCATTATCCTGATCCTTTATATTAAAATAAACTGATACTGTGGATTTCCCTTCCTTATGAATTTCCATTTCTCTGCATCTCACTGTCAGTCGCGGTTTGTGGTTGCATATTTAATCCAGACCCATTTTTGGGCTTACTTATAGCCCTCTGTTGTAGGCAGTTGGTAATTTTCGTTGATACTTTGGTTTAATTTTCCCCTGCACCTCCTGCCTACCCATCCGTCCCTCAGGGGTCCCCCTTACATTGGACAGTTTGAAGCATTGACAGAATGGGAAGATGAAATGCATGACAGAGAAAGGCAGAGGAGTGGCGGAAGATATAAGTACATGTTTGGTAGATACGGGCATGACACTCATGATGAGAGAATGAGAAGGTGGCGGAATGCAAGTATGACTGACGGTCTGTTTCCTGTGACAACTGCTGAAGAAGTTGGAGGTAGAAAATGTACGGAAAAGAGACATAATATAGAATCAAGAGGGTATGGAGTAAATGAATCTGAGGATGATGTTATTGATGACATGTTTTATAAAAATCCACCTCCGTATCAACCAGAATCTGAAATGTTGACACCAAGTATCCCAATGAGATAAACTTTGCGAATCATTAAGACTGAACCAGTTTCCCAAGAATTAGGGAAAAATAATGGCATCAGAGAGATAGAGAGAAAATCAGATGATAAAATGAATGGTGAAAATTTGGCAGAATTAGCCAAAACAACTTTAGAATTAACTGAAAAGATAAGGGAATTGACCTAAAATTTTGAAGCAGTAACTGTTCCAGTGACTATAGGCCCTGTGATGCCTATTTTTGATAAACAGAAAGATAGTGAACATTGTTTAACCGTTCCTTATAATAGTAATAAACAGACTGAGAAGCCAAAGCAGAGTCTAAATAAAAATCCATGGAGACAGACAATGAGTATGATCGAACCAAATGTTTCGAGTAACCCATTTATAGGTCCAAATATAGCAGAAAGACATACAATGACAATGGAATCAGTATTAGAGACACAAAAGGACTCAGAACGAAGTAATGTAGAGAAACCAGTAGGTCCATCTTCAGAAGAATTGAGCGAATGGTTGAGAAGCTTACAGAGAAAAGACAAAGAATCCCAATCAATAGATGTGGCCAAATTATGAATGGTACTAGAAGAGTTAATAGTAGGAACTATCCCCACAGAGAAACTAAAAACTTATCAGGATGAGGAATTACTGTTTTTGTGCAAAAGTGTAACATGGAGTGCAAAAAATTTGCATGAAAGACTAGAAGAATTTGCAAATGAAATGGGTATAGATATTGAAAAGGTGAAGGCCTTACAAAAACCATATCGAATAGGTTTTACTGAAAAAGATATTGAAAATTTGAATACCACAGGACGGATATGTCAGATTAAGGAGATAATTATTTTGTTGAGAAAATGGGGAGATGTAGATAAATGGAGAAGGAGGTGGTACCAAAAATGAGACGATGCCTCAGATAAAAAATTTGCAGCATTCCTGGTGAGAGAAAAGGAAAAGGTAGTAAAAGAATGCCCCATGAGAGAAATTCCAAGGAGGATATGTACATGTTCCATGGAATAGACAAGATATTTTGTCATTTACAAATGATTTCCCTCGACTACGCGAAAAGCCTGTTGAGTGGTATTGTAGGAGAGTAGGGTCTGCTATCCTATGGTCACCCCAAATTTTTGCTTTTTGCTTCACTGGTTTTTGACATATCGAGGCTGTGGGCCTGCTAATCAGACCCCCAGCCTGCTGTTCTCTCTAACTAAATTGACACTATGCCCCCTAGGTGCATAACCAATTGGAAGTGGATCACCCTGTGAGCCCCTGTACCAGTGTACACTAGGTACCCAGGGCATTGGTGTATCTAAGGCCTGCCAGGGGCTGAAGCATGTATTATGCCACCCCAGGCTTGGCCTAACAAATTTGACACAACTGGCTGATCACTCAGCTGGGGTAAGTTGGTGTAACCACCTCTTACTTAGGTGTAGTATACCTATACCTAACCTTAAATGGGACACATGTTAACCTATAAGTCACTCCTATGGCAGGCCTTAACAATCCTGAAGGCAGAGTGCTTGGTTCCATGTGAGATGGTGCTCTGGCATGAGCTGAGCCTGTCTGCAGTGGTCGGAACAACTTCCTTCTACCGTTTCCAGATATCGTCATACCATATACTCTTAAGTGCATTATGAACCTCGCGGTTAAATGCTATCTTTGGTTTGGCTTTATCAAAACATGTCGAGTAAGGTGTCATACGAATTGGAATACTAACCCCTCGCCAATTCTGGCGACGGGGTTAGCATTCCACCCTTCTAGAGGGACACGACATGTACAGTACCTGAAACCCGGGTAAAATCAGACATAGCCTCAGCTCCACAAAATGGATGCTGCCACCACAGACACAAGTCTGCCCTCCTGCTGCTGGGAGTCCTTCCAGCTTGGGAGACGTGGACAAAGGGTTTCCTGCCAGGGGAGGTGCGAGCACCACCCCAGACAGGATTTTGTGTATTGGTCAGGTAGGGCTTGAATGGAATCAGACATGCCTGAGGCTCACAAGGAGCCTCGGTGCATATGCCAGTTCAAACCGGTCCTGGGGCACACCAGCCCCGGACCTGGGGCGAGCTGGACAAAGGATTGGGGGTGTAACCATCCCCCTTCCTGGTCCCACCCTTAGGGAGGGACCTAGCAGGTAGTCCGGCCCCTAGAATCCGCTTAAAGGTAGGAACTGTGTCCTAAGACTTCAGACATCCTGGAATCAACTTAACCACAAGAAGAAGACGGGAACTTCGACGCTCTGCTGCACAGAGGACTGAAGGAAATCTCCCCTATGGTCAGGGAGTGACCATCTTGCTAACGCAAGCACCAACCAGCTATTGAACGTCTGCTTTGCCGCCGCCTCCTGCCGGAGCCCGAGCCCGAGCCCAGAGCCCGACAAGACCTGGACCTCCAGACCTCTCACCGCCCGATCCACAGTCCCTGCAAAGAAGGAACCCGTGGAGGCACCTTGACACGTGGAGCCAGCCATCTTGGAAGACCGACGACAAGCTGCAAGCGCAACGACAGAGGCTCCCTCCAAGTTGTGCTTTGGGTCCTGAGAAGCCCAACCACCGAGCAGCATCTGCACCAAAGGTGAGCCCTCCAGCATCTCCACGATCTGCGTGGGGCCCCTCTGCACTTTGCATCTCGACGCGCCTTCCCGGTCCCTGGCCCGTTGGCTAGTGGCCATTTTGGCGACCTATTTTGAAATCAACGATGCTGGTCTGGTTGCTCCAGACTGGCCCTAGCTGCTCACCAAAAGAGCAGCCCCTCTGACCTTGCTGGTCAGAACAATCAGCTTTCTTGAACTTCCACGACTCCTGCCTTTGCCAAGGCTTGTTTGCTTCTTTTGAGTCGCCGACACTGCCGACAGCGAGAGCCTGCATGGGACAGCTCGTGACTCGATTCCTGGACGTCGTCGACCTTCAGGGACCACATGGCTGCGGAGACAAGCTACACTTCACCACCTGTTTGCACCCGACATCGCCTGGCACCTACCTGGTGCCACGCCGGTCACTGGCTAGTGACTGTGAACACTGTCCCCTCTGCTTTCAGGTCTTTTACAACTCTGATCCACTCTGGGATCCAACGCAGCTCTTCTGGACCGACCGCCTGCAGCATCTTTGTCATCAGGCTCCATTGAATCGATAGAAGAAACCCGACGCACTTCGAGACCTATGCACCCGCTTCCTGTGGGTGAGGTAAAGCTGGCACTCCGGTGCCCAAGTGTAGAGAATCATCTCTAGTGTCTGTGTTTCGAATCTTGAGATCGTAGTCCACCCAGATGACCCTTTCTGCAGTAACTTTTTAACTTTTACGCACCCATTGAAAACCTATGGGAGCACGCGTGTGACTTTCCTCACTGCACACGCAACCCGTGGACCTCCTGGTCACTAACTGAAGTTAGCTCCTTGTAGGCCCAGCAATTCTAGAGGCCCTAGGCCTTTTCCCTTTCCTGTTCGTGGTACTTATACCACTATTTTAGTATATGGTTTGAGTGGCCACCAGGGCCCATCCATATAAAGTGCAACTTCTGTGTATTATAACATTGTCTTGTTTAACGATTTGTGCTCCTGTGCTCATAAAGAGTCTAGGGTTACTTTGAGAAATAAATACATATATATTTTGAATATATATCTGTGTGGTGTCCATTCATTGGTATAAAAGGGGGTTACATTTGGTAAAACAGCCTGCTTAACGCGCTTTAACGAGTTTAGCCTCAAAGACTGCTTAGCCTACGCTACCACTAGGGCAGCTAGTCCGAAAAGGTTGACTTACAACCACACCATAAGGGTTGCTTGGCATGGTACAAGGAGGTCACTTTAACTAGTGAACATCATATACCAGGCCAACTTCTCACATTGGTGAGCAGCGGTTGGATTTGAGCTTGCTGTGTTTTACCATTGTAATCTCTTGGTTACCAATTGAAAGATCACATAGGTACCTGTAGGTACATATAAAACAAGATAGATATACTTAAGTTCTACTGAACTTAGTTATTGTAGAGCAAAGGGAGTAGCACACCCTGACTACAACTACTAGATAGACCCAAGTGTAGGTAGATTGCAACACATCCACCCACACTTAAGAGCAATGGAGGGGGCAGAGGGGTCCAAGGTACCCATCTCTGTCGAGAGTGACCCCCAGAGAGCACCAACTCTCTTTGCTACCCTAAATCAGAATGAGCTCAGGCAGTTGGCAAATATCAGGGGCCTTAAACAGCCCAAGAACCCTACTTCTGCTGAACTCAGAGAGCTTTTACAGGCTGATGAGAATCAGAAAGCTCTCAAGAAAGCCTCTCAGTTAGACCCCTTAGGGACTGGAACAGGAGGCCCCCCTTCTGAAGATGCTACTGAGGTACCCCTTTCCAATAGTCACCCCTTAGATGAGAATCATACTACAGAGGATGAAAGTGAGAAGGGTACTGATACAGAAGGTAGTGAGGATGAAGGGAGAACTAGCCCAGTGCCAAGTGTAATACGTGGCCCAGCTAACCTAAGGCTATTGGGGACTGACAATGGGATCATCCCATTGGATCTCCCCAGTGGACTTAACCAGGGGCTTGGGAGGCAAAGGAATCACTCAGGTGAATCTAATGCTTCTCATGCCTCTAGAGGCTCTCAAGGTCACTCCAGGAGAAGGATGACCACCCCTCAGAGGAGGGAGCATGAGGCCAGAATGCAGGAAGCCCAGCTGAGGATCAGGAAGCAGGAGCTAGAGGTAGCCCTGATGGAAGAGAAACTGAACAAGGCTAGGCAACCTAAAGAGAGTGGGTCTATACCCACTGGTGGCAGCATTGTCCCTAAGGACAAAGATAGGGTCTTTGACAATAGGAACCTGTCCAAGGTTGTGCCCCCTACAAGAGTGGGGATGACATCCACAAATGGATGACTGCTCTTGAGAGAGCCTGCAAAGTGCAGCAGGTTCCTGAAGACCAGTGGGCAGCAATCTTATGGCTCTCCTTTGAAGGAAGAGGCAGAGATAGACTCCTCACTGTTAGAGAGGAGGATGTCAGAAATTACAGAGTCCTGAAGAGTGTCCTAGTTGATGGGTTAGGCTTAACCACTGACCAGTACAGGTTAATGTTCAGAGACACCCAGAAGACACAGACTCAGGACTGGTCTAAATACATTGAATGTGCCACTAAGGCTTTGGAGGGTTGGTTGCTGGGAAGTAAGGTATCTGATTATACAGGATTGTACAATTTGATGATGAGAGAACAGATTTTAAATAACTGTCAGAACCAGCAACTGCATCAACACTTGGTTGACTCAGATCTGACCTCTCCCCAAGAATTGGGAAAGAAGGCAGACAAATGGGTCAGAACCAGGGTTAAGCAAAAGAACCAGAACCAGGGCCAAGGGGGTGATCAGAAGAAAACAGACCAGAAGGGTGGAGATCAGAAATCTAAAGACCAGAAGTCTTCAACAGGGCCCCAAACTAGTACTAACGAGGGTGGGTCCTAGCCTAAAGGGAAGAAGAAAGAAGGTCCAAAGAAACCCTGGTGCAAATTTTGCAAGAATACAACTCACTGGACTAGTGATTGTAAGAAGGGTGGAGCCCCCAACACTGTTGCCCCTAAGGCACCTGCTCCCAGTACTACTGTTAGCAGTGTTGGTCCCCAGACAAAGGGTGTAGTGGGAATCACTATGGGAACTGAAGGAGATTCTGACTTAGACAGAACCCTGACACAGGCAGTCTTGATCTGTGATGGGGACATGGATTTGTCCCTGACTGTGAGCCCCAGTAACCTGGGCAAGTACAGACAGACTCCTTTAATTAATGAAAAAGTGGCTCAAGCCTACAGGGACACATGTGCCAGTGTCACTATGGTGACACCAGGCTTTGTGGATCCTGGACAATACATACCAGGTGAGAATTACCTGGTGACCAATGCCAGCAATGCCACTACTTCACATAGTGTGGCAGTTGTTAACTTCTCATGGGGAGGGGTAACTGGCCTCAAAAGGGTTGTGGTTAGTGCAGACCTCCCAGTAGAATGTTTGTTGGGCAATGACCTAGAGAGTTCTCTATGGTCAGAAGTGGAGTACAGGACACATGCAGAGATGTTAGGTATATCACCACATGTCCTTGCTGTGACCAGGTCACAGGCCAAAAAGTGCCTTACTGAACCACAGGTCTTGGATCCTGGAACAATGGACCAAGCACCTACCAAGAAGAAGAACAGGAGGGTAAAGGCTGTGCCTTCCCCCCTGCCTCAAGGTGATGATCAGCCTTCCCAGGAAGATGATCTAGAGGACCCTGAAGGAACTGTCCCTGAAGAGCTTGAACCTGATCAGGTTGAGTTTCTGGGGACAGGGGGACCTCCCAGGGCTGACTTGGGGCAGGCTCAGTTAACCTGTCCATCTCTTGAGCCCCTCAGACAGCTAGCTGCTGCTGAGGCTGCTGGGAATGCTCAAGGTACCCATAGAGTGTATTGGGATGAAGGGCTCCTTTATTCAGAGGCTAGAGACCCAAAACCTGGTGCAACCAGGAGGTTGGTTATACCTCTGCAATTTAGGGGCTTCCTTCTTACCTTGGCCCATGATATTCCTCTAGACACTTAGGCCAGAACAAGACTTGGGACAGGCTTGTCCCTCACTATCACTGGCCTCACATGAATGAAGATACAAAGGAGTTTTGTCGCTCCTGTGTGACCTGCCAAGCCAGTGGCAAATCAGGTGGCACAACAAAGGCCCCCCTAATACCACTACCTGTGGTGGGGTCCCCTTTGAAAGAGTGGGAATAGATATAGTGGGTCCCATGGATCCTCCCACTGCATCTGGGCACAGATTTATACTGGTGGTAGTGGATCATGCCACCAGGTATCCAGAGGCAATTCCCCTTAGGACCACTACAGCTCCTGTTGTGGCCAGGTCCCTGCTGGGAGTATTCTCCAGAGTGGGGTTTCCTAAGGAGGTGGTTTCTGACAGAGGTACCAACTTCATGTCAGGATACTTGACAGCTATGTGGAAGGAATGTGGTGTCAACTACAAGTTCACCACTCCTTATCACCCACAATGCAATGGGCTTGTTGAGAGATTCAACAAGACCCTAAAGGGTATGATCAAAGGATTACCTGAAAAGCTCAGGCGAAGATGGGACATCCTTCTACCCTGCCTTCTGTTTGCTTACAGAGAGGTCCCACAAAAAGGAGTTGGCTACAGCCCCTTTGAATTGTTGTTTGGGCACCCTGGGAGAGGCCCACTGTGTTTAGTGAAGGAAGGATGGGAGTTACCTCTCAAAAAGCCTAAACAAGACATAGTGGACTATGTACTTGGTCTCCGCTCCAGGATGGCTGAGTATATGGAGAAGGCATCCAAAAACCTTGAGGCAAGCCAGGCCTTACAGAAAGCTTGGCATGACCAAAAGGCTGTCTTGGTTGAGTTTCAGCCAGGACAGAAGGTATGGGTGTTGGAGCCAGTGGCCCCAGCAGCACTCCAAGACAAATGGTCTGGACCCCATACAATCCTGGAAAAGAAGGGAGAGGTCACCTACTTG
Organism: Triturus cristatus; assembly: GCF_964204655.1. Taxonomy (NCBI): domain Eukaryota; kingdom Metazoa; phylum Chordata; class Amphibia; order Caudata; family Salamandridae; genus Triturus; species Triturus cristatus. Next base: position 1,145,307,353 of record NC_140593.1, on the reverse strand, counting down.
GTGGACCTAGGAACTCCCAGGAGTCCCCATAGGGTACTCCATGTTAACAGGTTAAAAGCATATGTTGACAGGGCAGACATGGGCTTGCTCATGGCTACAGATGAGGGACAGGAGGAAGAGAGTGACCCTCTCCCAGACCTGTTGTCTCAGAACCCTGAAGATGGCTCAGTTGAAGGAGTGACCCTTGGAGGCAACCTCACTGATCATCAGCAGATGGAATGTAGACAGGTTCTACAATCATTTCAACACATGTTTTCCTTGATACCTAGTCAAACTGACTGGTGTACCCATGTGGTGGATTTAAACCAGATTGGTCGCACACTGCTACACCTACCCATGTGGTGGACACTGGTGACAGTCTGCCTGTAAAGAACAAACTTTACAGACAACCTGACCACGTCAGGGACTGTATAAAGGCTGAGGTACACAAAATGCTGGAACTGGGTGTCATTGAACCCTCAGAGAGCCCCTGGGCTAGCCCAGTGGTTCTGGTCCCCAAACCTCACACCAAAGATGGCAAGAGAGAGATGAGGTTCTGTGTGGATTACAGAGGACTCAATGCTGTCACTAGGACAGATGCACATCCTATTCCAAGGGCAGATGAGCTCATAGACAAACTAGCTTCTGCTAAGTTTTTGAGCACATTTGACTTAACAGCTGGCTATTGGCAAATCAGATTAGCTGAGGAGTCCAAGGCCAAAACAGCATTCTCAACCCCAGGTGGGCATTATCAATTTTTGGTGATGCCCTTTGGTCTGAAGAATGCACCTGCTACCTTCCAAAGGTTGGTGAATCAAGTCCTTATTGGGTTGGATGACTTTTGTGCAGCATATCTTGATGACATTGCTGTCTTTAGCTCCACCTGGGAGGATCACCTGATCCACCTGAAGAAGGTACTTGAGGCTCTGCAAAAGGCAGGCCTCACTATCAAGGCTACTAAGTGCCAGATAGGGCAGAGTAAGGTTGTGTACTTGGGCCACCTTGTAGGTGGAGGCCAAGTTCAACCACTGGAGAGTAAGATACAATCCATCAAGGACTGGTCCCCTCCAACCACCCAGACTCAAGTTCGAGCTTTCTTGGGCTTGACTGGGTACTACAGGAAGTTTGTTAAGAACTATGGGTCCATTGTGACTCCTCTTAATGATCTGACATCCAAGAAGATGCCCAAAAAGGTTCAGTGGACAGTAAGCTGTCAAAAGGCATTTGATGACCTGAAGAAGGCCATGTGCTCTGCACCTATCCTGAAAAGTCCTGACTACTCCAAAGAGTTTATTGTCCAAACAGATGCTTCTGAGTTGGGTGTGGGAGCTGTGCTGTCACAACTTAATGTAGATGGTCAAGACCAACCCATTGCTTTTATTAGCAGAAGGTTGACCCCCAGAGAGAAGAATTGGTCAGCTATTGAGAGGGAGGCCTTTGCTGTGGTGTGGGCCCTGAAGAAGCTGAGGCCATACTTATTTGGTACTCACTTCAAGATTCAGACCGACCATAAGCCCCTCTTGTGGCTAAATCAGATGAAGGGTGAAAACCCCAAACTGCTTAGGTGGTCCATTTCCCTACAGGGTATGGACTTTACAGTGGAGCACCGGCCAGGTACAGACCATGGGAATGCAGATGGTCTCTCCAGGTACTTCCACTTAGGACATGAAGACGAGACTGGTCAAGGCTAGTTTAATGTCCCTGCGTTTGGGGGGGGGGGTTGTGTAGGAGAGTAGGGTCTGCTATCCTATGGTCACCCCAAATTTTTGCTTTTTGCTTCACTGGTTTTTGACATATCGAGGCTGTGGGCCTGCTAATCAGACCCCCAGCCTGCTGTTCTCTCTAACTAAATTGACACTATGCCCCCTAGGTGCATAACCAATTGGAAGTGGATCACCCTGTGAGCCCCTGTACCAGTGTACACTAGGTACCCAGGGCATTGGTGTATCTAAGGCCTGCCAGGGGCTGAAGCATGTATTATGCCACCCCAGGCTTGGCCTAACAAATTTGACACAACTGGCTGATCACTCAGCTGGGGTAAGTTGGTGTAACCACCTCTTACTTAGGTGTAGTATACCTATACCTAACCTTAAATGGGACACATGTTAATCTATAAGTCACTCCTATGGCAGGCCTTAACAATCCTGAAGGCAGAGTGCTTGGTTCCATGTGAGATGGTGCTCTGGCATGAGCTGAGCCTGTCTGCAGTGGTCGGAACAACTTCCTTCTACCGTTTCCAGATATCGTCATACCATATACTCTTAAGTGCATTATGAACCTCGCGGTTAAATGCTATCTTTGGTTTGGCTTTATCAAAACATGTCGAGTAAGGTGTCATACGAATTGGAATACTAACCCCTCGCCAATTCTGGCGACAGTGTTAGCATTCCACCCTTCTACAGGGACACGACATGTACAGTACCTGAAACCCGGGTAAAATCAGACATAGCCTCAGCTCCACAAAATGGATGCTGCCACCACAGACACAAGTCTGCCCTCCTGCTGCTGGGAGTCCTTCCAGCTTGGGAGACGTGGACAAAGGGTTTCCTGACAGGGGAGGTGCGAGCACCACCCCAGACAGGATTTTGTGTATTGGTCAGGTAGGGCTTGAATGGAATCAGACATGCCTGAGGCTCACAAGGAGCCTCGGTGCATATGCCAGTTCAAACCGGTCCTGGGGCACACCAGCCCCGGACCTGGGGCGAGCTGGACAAAGGATTGGGGGTGTAACCACCCCCCTTCCTGGTCCCACCCTTAGGGAGGGACCTAGCAGGTAGTCCGGCCCCTAGAATCCGCTTAAAGGTAGGAGCTGTGTCCTAAGACTTCAGACATCCTGGAATCAACTTAACCACAAGAAGAAGACGGGAACTTCGACGCTCTGCTGCACAGAGGACTGAAGGAAATCTCCCCTATGGTCAGGGAGTGACCATCTTGCTAACGCAAGCACCAACCAGCTATTGAACGTCTGCTTTGCCGCCGCCTCCTGCCGGAGCCCGAGCCCAGAGCCCGACAAGACCTGGACCTCCAGACCTCTCACCGCCCGATCCACAGTCCCTGCAAAGAAGGAACCCGTGGAGGCACCGAGACACGTGGAGCCAGCCATCTTGGAAGACCGACGACAAGCTGCAAGCGCAACGACAGAGGCTCCCTCCAAGTTGTGCTTTGGGTCCTGAGAAGCCCAACCACCGAGCAGCATCTGCACCAAAGGTGAGCCCTCCAGCATCTCCACGATCTGCGTGGGGCCCCTCTGCACTTTGCATCTCGACGCGCCTGCCCAGTCCCTGGCCCGTTGGCTAGTGGCCATTTTGGCGACCTATTTTGAAATCAACGACGCTGGTCTGGTTGCTCCAGACTGGCCCTAGCTGCTCTCCAAAAGAGCAGCCCCTCTGACCTTGCTGGTCAGAACAATCAGCTTTCTTGAACTTCCATGACTCCTGCCTTTGCCAAGGCTTGTTTGCTTCTTTCGAGTCGCCGACACCGCCGACAGCGAGAGCCTGCATGGGACAGCTCGTGACTCGATTCCTGGACGTCGTCGACCTTCAGGGACCACATGGCTGCGGAGACAAGCTACACTTCACCACCTGTTTGCACCCGACATCGCCTGGCACCTACCTGGTGCCACGCCGGTCACTGGCTAGTGACTGTGAACACTGTCCCCTCTACTTTCAGGTCTTTTACAACTCCGATCCACTCTGGGATCCAACGCAGCTCTTCTGGATCGACCGCCTGCAGCATCTTTGTCATCAGGCTCCATTGAATCGATAGAAGAAACCCGACGCACTTCGAGACCTATGCACCCGCTTCCTGTGGGTGAGGTAAAGCTGGCACTCCGGTGCCCAAGTGTAGAGAATCATCTCTAGTGTCTGTGTTTCGAATCTTGAGATCGTAGTCCACCCAGAAGACCCTTTCTGCAGTAACTTTTTAACTTTTACGCACCCATTGAAAACCTATGGGAGCACGCGTGTGACTTTCCTCACTGCACACGCAACCCGTGGACCTCCTGGTCACTAACTGAAGTTAGCTCCTTGTAGGCCCAGCGATTCTGGAGGCCCTAGGCCTTTTCCCTTTCCTGTTCGTGGTACTTATACCACTATTTTAGTATATGGTTTGAGTGGCCACCAGGGCCCATCCATATAAAGTGCAACTTCTGTGTATTATAACATTGTCTTGTTTAACGATTTGTGCTCCTGTGCTCATAAAGAGTCTAGGGTTACTTTGAGAAATAAATACATATATATTTTGAATATATATCTGTGTGGTGTCCATTCATTGGTATAAAAGGGGGTTACATTTGGTAAAACAGCCTGCTTAACGCGCTTTAACGAGTTTAGCCTCAAAGACTGCTTAGCCTACGCTACCACTAGGGCAGCTAGTCCGAAAAGGTTGACTTATAACCACACCATAAGGGTTGCTTGGCATGGTACAAGGTGGTCACTTTAACTAGTGAACATCATATACCAGGCCAACTTCTCACATTGGTGAGCAGCGGTTGGATTTGAGCTTGCTGTGTTTTACCATTGTAATCTCTTGGTTACCAATTGAAAGATCACATAGGTACCTGTAGGTACATATAAAACAAGATAGATATACTTAAGTTCTACTGAACTTAGTTGTTGTAGAGCAAAGGGAGTAGCACACCCTGACTACAACTACTAGATAGACCCAAGTGTAGGTAGATTGCAACACATCCACCCACACTTAAGAGCAATGGAGGGGGCAGAGGGGTCCAAGGTACCCATCTCTGTCGAGAGTGACCCCCAGAGGGTACCAACTCTCTTTGCTACCCTAAATCAGAATGAGCTCAGGCAGTTGGCAAATATCAGGGGTCTTATACAGCCCAAGAACCCTACTTCTGCTGAACTCAGAGAGCTTTTACAGGCTGATGAGAATCAGAAAGCTCTCAAGAAAGCCTCCCAGTTAGACCCCTTAGGGACTGGAACAGGAGGCCCCCCTTCTGAAGATGCTACTGAGGTACCCCTTTCCAATAGTCACCCCTTAGATGAGAATCATACTACAGAGGATGAAAGTGAGAAGGGTACTGATACAGAAGGTAGTGAGGATGAAGGGAGAACTAGCCCAGTGCCAAGTGTAATACGTGGCCCAGCTAACCTAAGGCTATTGGGGACTGACAATGGGATCATCCCATTGGATCTCCCCAGTGGACTTAACCAGGGGCTTGGGAGGCAAAGGAATCACTCAGGTGAATCTAATGCTTCTCATGCCTCTAGAGGCTCTCAAGGTCACTCCAGGAGAAGGATGACCACCCCTCAGAGGAGGGAGCATGAGGCCAGAATGCAGGAAGCCCAGCTGAGGATCAGGAAGCAGGAGCTAGAGGTAGCCCTGATGGAAGAGAAACTGAACAAGGCTAGGCAACCTAAAGAGAGTGGGTCTATACCCACTGGTGGCAGCATTGTCCCTAAGGACAAAGATAGGGTCTTTGACAATAGGAACCTGTCCAAGGTTGTGCCCCCCTACAAGAGTGGGGATGACATCCACAAATGGATGACTGCTCTTGAGAGAGCCTGCAAAGTGCAGCAGGTTCCTGAAGACCAGTGGGCAGCAATCTTATGGCTCTCCTTTGAAGGAAGAGGCAGAGATAGACTCCTCACTGTTAGAGAGGAGGATGTCAGAAATTACAGAGTCCTGAAGAGTGTCCTAGTTGATGGGTTAGGCTTAACCACTGAACAGTACAGGTTAATGTTCAGAGACACCCAGAAGACACAGACTCAGGACTGGTCTAAATACATTGAATGTGCCACTAAGGCTTTGGAGGGTTGGTTGCTGGGAAGTAAGGTATCTGATTATACAGGATTGTACAATTTGATGACGAGAGAACAGATTTTAAATAACTGTCAGAACCAGCAACTGCATCAACACTTGGTTGACTCAGATCTGACCTCTCCCCAAGAATTGGGAAAGAAGGCAGACAAATGGGTCAGAACCAGGGTTAAGCAAAAGAACCAGAACCAGGGCCAAGGGGGTGATCAGAAGAAAACAGACCAGAAGGGTGGAGATCAGAAATCTAAAGACCAGAAGTCTTCAACATAGCCCCAAACTAGTACTAACGAGGGTGGGTCCCAGCCTAAAGGGAAGAAGAAAGAAGGTCCAAAGAAACCCTGGTGCAAATTTTGCAAGAATACAACTCACTGGACTAGTGATTGTAAGAAGGGTGGAGCCCCCAACACTGTTGCCCCTAAGGCACCTGCTCCCAGTACTACTGTTAGCAGTGTTGGTCCCCAGACAAAGGGTGTAGTGGGAATCACTATGGGAACTGAAGGAGATTCTGACTTAGACAGAACCCTGACACAGGCAGTCTTGATCTGTGATGGGGACATGGATTTGTCCCTGACTGTGAGCCCCAGTAACCTGGGCAAGTACAGACAGACTCCTTTAATTAATGAAAAAGTGGCTCAAGCCTACAGGGACACATGTGCCAGTGTCACTATGGTGACACCAGGCTTTGTGGATCCTGGACAGTACATACCAGGTGAGAATTACCTGGTGACCAATGCCAGCAATGCCACTACTTCACATAGTGTGGCAGTTGTTAACTTCTCATGGGGAGGGGTAACTGGCCTCAAAAGGGTTGTGGTTAGTGCAGACCTCCCAGTAGAATGTTTGTTGGGCAATGACCTAGAGAGTTCTCTATGGTCAGAAGTGGAGTACAGGACACATGCAGAGATGTTAGGTATATCACCACATGTCCTTGCTGTGACCAGGTCACAGGCCAAAAAGTGCCATACTGAACCACAGGTCTTGGATCCTGGAACAATGGACCAAGCACCTACCAAGAAGAAGAACAGGAGGGTAAAGGCTGTGCCTTCCCCCCTGCCTCAAGGTGATGATCAGCCTTCCCAGGAAGATGATCTAGAGGACCCTGAAGGAACTGTCCCTGAAGAGCTTGAACCTGATCAGGTTGAGTTTCTGGGGACAGGGGGACCTTCCAGGGCTGACTTGGGGCAGGCTCAGTTAACCTGTCCATCTCTTGAACCCCTCAGACAGCTAGCTGCTGCTGAGGCTGCTGGGAATGCTCAAGGTACCCATAGAGTGTATTGGGATGAAGGGCTCCTTTATTCAGAGGCTAGAGACCCAAAACCTGGTGCAACCAGGAGGTTGGTTATACCTCTGCAATTTAGGGGCTTCCTTCTTACCTTGGCCCATGATATTCCTCTAGCAGGACACTTAGGCCAGAACAAGACTTGGGACAGGCTTGTCCCTCACTTTCACTGGCCTCACATGAATGAAGATACAAAGGAGTTTTGTCGCTCCTGTGTGACCTGCCAAGCCAGTCGTAAATCAGGTGGCACAACAAAGGCCCCCTGTGGTGGGGTCCCCTTTGAAAGAGTGGGAATAGATATAGTGGGTCCCATGGATCCTCCCACTGCATCTGAGCACAGATTTATACTGGTGGTAGTGGATCATGCCACCAGGTATCCAGAGGCAATTCCCCTTAGGACCACTACAGCTCCTGTTGTGGCCAGGTCCCTGCTGGGAGTATTCTCCAGAGTGGGGTTTCCTAAGGAGGTGGTTTCTGACAGAGGTACCAACTTCATGTCAGGATACTTGACAGCTATGTGGAAGGAATGTGGTGTCAACTACAAGTTCACCACTCCTTATCACCCACAATGCAATGGGCTTGTTGAGAGATTCAACAAGACCCTAAAGGGTATGATCAAAGGATTACCTGAAAAGCTCAGGCAAAGATGGGACATCCTTCTACCCTGCCTTCTGTTTGCTTACAGAGAGGTCCCACAAAAAGGAGTTGGCTACAGCCCCTTTGAATTGTTGTTTGGGCACTCTGTGAGAGGCCCACTGTGTTTAGTGAAGGAAGGATGGGAGTTACCTCTCAAAAAGCCTAAACAAGACATAGTGGACTATGTACTTGGTCTCCGCTCCAGGATGGCTGAGTATATGGAGAAGGCATCCAAAAACCTTGAGGCAAGCCAGGCCTTACAGAAAGCTTGGCATGACCAAAAGGCTGTCTTGGTTGAGTTTCAGCCAGGACAGAAGGTATGGGTGTTGGAGCCAGTGGCCCCAGCAGCACTCCAAGACAAATGGTCTGGACCCCATACAATCCTGGAAAAGAAGGGAGAGGTCACCTACTTGGTGGACCTAGGAACTCCCAGGAGTCCCCATAGGGTACTCCATGTTAACAGGTTAAAAGCATATGTTGACAGGGCAGACATGGGCTTGCTCATGGCTACAGATGAGGGACAGGAGGAAGAGAGTGACCCTCTCCCAGACCTGTTGTCTCAGAACCCTGAAGATGGCTCAGTTGAAGGAGTGACCCTTGGAGGCAACCTCACTGATCATCAGCAGATGGAATGTAGACAGGTTCTACAATCATTTCAACACATGTTTTCCTTGATACCTAGTCAAACTGACTGGTGTACCCATGTGGTGGATTTAAACCAGATTGGTCGCACACTGCTACACCTACCCATGTGGTGGACACTGGTGACAGTCTGCCTGTAAAGAACAAACTTTACAGACAACCTGACCACGTCAGGGACTGTATAAAGGCTGAGGTACACAAAATGCTGGAACTGGGTGTCATTGAACCCTCAGAGAGCCCCTGGGCTAGCCCAGTGGTTCTGGTCCCCAAACCTCACACCAAAGATGGCAAGAGAGAGATGAGGTTCTGTGTGGATTACAGAGGACTCAATGCTGTCACTAGGACAGATGCACATCCTATTCCAAGGGCAGATGAGCTCATAGACAAACTAGCTTCTGCTAAGTTTTTGAGCACATTTGACTTAACAGCTGGCTATTGGCAAATCAGATTAGCTGAGGAGTCCAAGGCCAAAACAGCATTCTCAACCCCAGGTGGGCATTATCAATTTTTGGTGATGCCCTTTGGTCTGAAGAATGCACCTGCCACCTTCCAAAGGTTGGTGAATCAAGTCCTTACTGGGTTGGATTACTTTTGTGCAGCATATCTTGATGACATTGCTGTCTTTAGCTCCACCTGGGAGGATCACCTGATCCACCTGAAGAAGATACTTGAGGCTCTGCAAAAGGCAGGCCTCACTATCAAGGCTACTAAGTGCCAGATAGGGCAGAGTAAGGTTGTGTACTTGGGCCACCTTGTAGGTGGAGGCCAAGTTCAACCACTGGAGAGTAAGATACAATCCATCAAGGACTGGTCCCCTCCAACCACCCAGACTCAAGTTCGAGCTTTCTTGGGCTTGACTGGGTACTACAGGAAGTTTGTTAAGAACTATGGGTCCATTGTGACTCCTCTTAATGATCTGACATCCAAGAAGATGCCCAAAAAGGTTCAGTGGACAGTAAGCTGTCAAAAGGCATTTGATGACCTGAAGAAGGCCATGTGCTCTGCACCTATCCTGAAAAGTCCTGACTACTCCAAAGAGTTTATTGTCCAAACAGATGCTTCTGAGTTGGGTGTGGGAGCTGTGCTGTCACAACTTAATGTAGATGGTCAAGACCAACCCATTGCTTTTATTAGCAGAAGGTTGACCCCCAGAGAGAAGAATTGGTCAGCTATTGAGAGGGAGGCCTTTGCTGTGGTGTGGGCCCTGAAGAAGCTGAGGCCATACTTATTTGGCACTCACTTCAAGATTCAGACCGACCATAAGCCCCTCTTGTGGCTAAATCAGATGAAGGATGAAAACCCCAAACTGCTTAGGTGGTCCATTTCCCTACAGGGTATGGACTTTACAGTGGAGCACCGGCCAGGTACAGACCATGGGAATGCAGATGGTCTCTCCAGGTACTTCCACTTAGGACATGAAGACGAGACTGGTCAAGGCTAGTTTAATGTCCCTGCGTTTGGGGGGGGGGGGGTTGTGTAGGAGAGTAGGGTCTGCTATCCTATGGTCACCCCAAATTTTTGCTTTTTGCTTCACTGGTGTTTGACATATCGAGGCTGTGGGCCTGCTAATCAGACCCCCAGCCTGCTGTTCTCTCTAACTAAATTGACACTATGCCCCCTAGGTGCATAACCAATTGGAAGTGGATCACCCTGTGAGCCCCTGTACCAGTATACACTAGGTACCCAGGGCATTGGTGTATCTAAGGCCTGCCAGGGGCTGAAGCATGTATTATGCCACCCCAGGCTTGGCCTAACAAATTTGACACACCTGGCTGATCACTCAGCTGGGGTAAGTTAGTGTAACCACCTCTTACTTAGGTGTAGTATACCTATACCTAACCTTAAATGGGACACATGTTAACCTATAAGTCACTCCTATGGCAGGCCTTAACAATCCTGAAGGCAGAGTGCTTGGTTCCATGTGAGATGGTGCTCTGGCATGAGCTGAGCCTGTCTGCAGTGGTCGGAACAACTTCCTTCTACCGTTTCCAGATATCGTCATACCATATACTCTTAAGTGCATTATGAACCTCGCGGTTAAATGCTATCTTTGGTTTGGCTTTATCAAAACATGTCGAGTAAGGTGTCATACGAATTGGAATACTAACCCCTCGCCAATTCTGGCGACGGGGTTAGCATTCCACCCTTCTAGAGGGACATGACATGTACAGTACCTGAAACCCGGGTAAAATCAGACATAGCCTCAGCTCCACAAAATGGATGCTGCCACCACAGACACAAGTCTGCCCTCCTGCTGCTGGGAGTCCTTCCAGCTTGGGAGACGTGGACAAAGGGCTTCCTGCCAGGGGAGGTGCGAGCACCACCCCAGACAGGATTTTGTGTATTGGGCAGGTAGGGCTTGAATGGAATCAGACATGCCTGAGGCTCACAAGGAGCTTCGGTGCATATGCCAGTTCAAACCGGTCCTGGGTCACACCAGCCCCGGACCTGGGGCGAGCTGGACAAAGGATTGGGGGTGTAACCACCCCCCTTCCTGGTCCCACCCTTAGGGAGGGACCTAGCAGGTAGTCCGGCCCTCTAATCTGCTTAAAGGTAGGAGCTGTGTCCTAAGACTTCAGACATCCTGGAATCAACTTAACCACAAGAAGAAGACGGGAACTTTGATGCTCTGCTGCACAGAGGACTGAAGGAAATCTCCCCTATGGTCAGGGAGTGACCATCTTGCTAACGCAAGCACCAACCAGCTATTGAACGTCTGCTTTGCCGCCGCCTCCTGCCGGAGCCCGAGCCCAGAGCCCGACAAGACCTGGACCTCCAGACCTCTCACCGCCCGATCCACAGTCCCTGCAAAGAAGGAACCCGTGGAGGCACCGAGACACATGGAGCCAGCCATCTTGGAAGACCGACGACAAGCTGCAAGCGCAACGACAGAGGCTCCCTCCAAGTTGTGCTTTGGGTCCTGAGAAGCCCAACCACCGAGCAGCATCTGCACCAAAGGTGAGCCCTCCAGCATCTCCACGATCTGCGTGGGGCCCCTCTGCACTTTGCATCTCGACGCGCCTGCCCGGTCCCTGGCCCGTTGGCTAGTGGCCATTTTGGCGACCTATTTTGAAATCAACGATGCTGGTCTGGTTGCTCCAGACTGGCCCTAGCTGCTCTCCAAAAGAGCAGCCCCTCTGACCTTGCTGGTCAGAACAATCAGCTTTCTTGAACTTCCACGACTCCTGCCTTTGCCAAGGCTTGTTTGCTTCTTTTGAGTTGCCGACACCGCCGACAGCGAGAGCCTGCGTGGGACAGCTCGTGACGTGACTCCTGGACGTCGTCGACCTTCAGGGACCACGTGGCTGCGGAGACAAGCTACACTTCACCACCTGTTTGCACCCGACATCGCCTGGCACCTACCTGGTGCCACGCCGGTCACTGGCTAGTGACTGTGAACACTGTCCCCTCTGCTTTCAGGTCTTCTACAACTCAGATCCACTCTGGGATCCAACGCAGCTCTTCTGGACCGACCGCCTGCAGCATCTTTGTCATCAGGCTCCATTGAATCGATAGAAGAAACCCGACGCACTTCGAGACCTATGCACCCGCTTCCTGTGGGTGAGGTAAAGCTGGCACTCCGGTGCCCAAGTGTAGAGAATCATCTCTAGTGTCTGTGTTTCGAATCTTGAGATCGTAGTCCACCCAGAAGACCCTTTCTGCAGTAACTTTTTAACTTTTACGCACCCATTGAAAACCTATGGGAGCACGCGTGTGACTTTCCTCACTGCACACGCAACCCGTGGACCTCCTGGTCACTAACTGAACTTAGCTCCTTGTAGGCCCAGCGATTCTAGAGGCCCTAGGCCTTTTCCCTTTCCTGTTCGTGGTACTTATACCACTATTTTAGTATATGGTTTGAGTGGCCACCAGGGCCCATCCATATAAAGTGCAACTTCTGTGTATTATAACATTGTCTTGTTTAACGATTTGTGCTCCTGTGCTCATAAAGAGTCTAGGGGTTACTTTGAGAAATAAATACATATATATTTTGAATATATATCTGTGTGGTGTCCTTTCATTGGTATAAAAGGGGGTTACATTTGGAAAAACAGCCTGCTTAACACGCTTTAACGAGTTTAGCCTCAAAGACTGCTTAGCCTACGCTACCACTAGGGCAGCTAGTCCGAAAAGGTTGACTTACTACCACACCATAAGGGTTGCTTGGCATGGTACAAGGTGGTCACTTTAACTAGTGAACATCATATACCAGGCCAACTTCTCACAGGTATAGACAAGTGGAAAGATTTGTGAAATTATCTAAAGTATTATGGATTGATCTGAATAGTCTATTTGACATAATAGTACCAGCAGATTTATGGACAGAGTGCAAACATATGATAAAGTGGCCAACACAGGAATAGCCTAGGGATCCAAAGACAGGAGCCCCTGACCCAGAGGTCATGAAGAAATATGAACAGGTTATTGCCTTTCTGAAAAATAAAGTACCTCCCAAAGAAACAGATTGGGTGAAAATTGACAGATCTCATCAGGAAAGTAAGGAATCGGTACATGCCTATTATGAAAGGTTGATTTTGGCCTTTAAACAGTTCAGTGGTGATGAGAATTTGAGTGAGAAGGATTTGAGTCATTTTGCATACAGATTTGTATATGGTTTACGTCCAGAAATTAGTGAGATGATCAAACAGCATACTGTAGATTGGCAAAACAAGAAAATAGATGAAGTATTGAGACATGCAAAATATTTCAGTGATGAAATTGAAGCAAAACAGCGTAAATTAAAAGAGAAAGCTATGTGGGCACAAGTAAAAGTGGCAGAGAGGCAGGAAGCTCAGTTAGCGGAACAAGCGAATAATACAGGACCCAGATCAAAATTCATTCCTGGGAAAGGTAAGGGAAATTTTAATATAGAAGAAGCTAAAAAGAAATTCCCATGTCATAATTGCGGTAGAGTAGGGCATTGGAAATCCGAGTGTAAATTTCCCCCAAGTACTAATAATAAAAATGCATCATTGAATTCACATGTGCAGAATGAGGTGAGTGGTCAACCGCAGCGACAGCAGCAGGTTGTAACCCAACAGAATCAGGTGCCAAAACCGCCTTTTCCACAAAGCAAAAACTCACAGAAATACAGTAATGAGACAGGATTCTACAACGAAGAACAGGTAACTAAGCTGCCACACGCTAGCGCTGTTTCGCAGTATTGGCTACAACGCGATGAGAGCGATTCGGAAGAGGGTTATTGACGGTGCCGAAGGGAGGAAGAAGAGTACGTACTAGGCGCAACTCTAGAAGTAGACCAGACAGACCCATTTGTAGATGGAAAAATAAATAATGAAAGTATTACTTTCTTAGTCGATACTGGTGCTACTCGATCAACTGTTAAGTCAGCTGATGTTAAGAATCTTCCTCTCTCGGATGAAACGATCCAAGTAGTTGGTGTATCCAACAGACAGATTACAACTTATCTTACAGAACCAGTGAAAGTTAGCATAGGGAAATTCTCAGAAATGCATCGCTTTGTTGTGTGCGACACAAGTCCTGTGAATTTGTTAGGTAGGGATTTGCTGTGCAAAATGAATTGCACTATTTTCTGTACCCCTGATGGTATAGCATTTGAAACCCCTGATGAAGATGTGCTGTATAAAATGACTATGGCAAACAGAGAAACCGAGGTTACTGAAACCTATGCTGTATTTAACCCTGATGAATTACCCAAAGAATTGAAACAGACTGTAAAGGCAGAAGTATGGGATTTTACGGGAGAAGATGTGGGACTAATGAGAAATGTAGACCCAGTAAAAATACCATTGAAGGAAGGAATAAGCTATCCAAATGCCCCTCAATATAAATTGACACCTGAGATAATTGAAGGAGTTACTCCTGTGATTGAAGAGATGATAAAACAAGGCATTTTGAGAGAAATAATGAGTAGTCCATGTAATTCCCCGATTATGGGACTGAAAAAGCCTAATGGAAAGTTCAGGATAGTGCAAGATTTGAGAAAGATAAACAAAATCGTTGTATCGTGTTGTCCCATTGTACCAAATCTGTGATTTTGTATCAGATTCCCCATGATGCAGAATGGTATACAGTGATTGATTTATGCCATGGTTTCTTTTCCATTCCATTGCACCATGACAGCCAGCAGATTTTTCTGTTTCGTTTTGACGAACGTATTTTGGCTTGGTGCCGAATTCCAAAGGGGTATACAGAAAGCCCCTCAATATTTAATCAGATATTGAAGAAATCCTTAGAAAGTCTAGAGATGCCCGAGAATTCAGTGTTAGTCCAATATATCGACGACCTTCTTGTGGCGTCGAAAACCCGCGAAGCTTGTGAAATAGACACTATAGCCTTGCTGAATCATCTGGCTGATGGAGGACTTAAAGTGTCACCATCAAAGTTACAATTTTGCAAAAAAGAAGAACATTATTTAGGCCACAATATCGAAAAGGGACTGTGGAAGATAACGATAGACAGAATTAGGATCATAAAAGGAATGAGAGCTCCCATGACACAAAGAGAGGTGAGAATGTTTTTTGGAATGGTTGGATACTGTCGCCAATCGATAAACAATTTCTCCCTGATTGCAAAGCCTTTGGTACGTTTGACAAGAAGTGATGTGAGAGATCCCATTGATTTGAACAAAGAGGAATTGGCAGCATTTAAACGATTGAGAGATGGTTTGTGTGAAGCGCCAGCATTAGGAATGCCTGATTATGAGAAGGAGTTTGAGTTGTATTGCAGTGAGAGGAATGGATGTGCACTTTCAGTATTAATACAGAAGCATGGAAAACTGAGGAGCCCAATTGCATACTTTTCATCAATGCTAGACCCAGTGGCTGTAGCCTTACCTGGGGGTTTGAAAGCAGTGGCTGCTACCTGTCGGAGTTTGGAACAGAGTGAAGGAATCGTGATGGGATATCCTGTGAAAGTGTTTGTACCTCATGATGTGGCAATCCTTTTAACGAGGACTCGCACTCAGTACATGACACATAGTCGGCTGACTAAGTATGAGAAAGTCATATTAGGTGCAACAAATGTGAGTCTTGTGAGATGCTTGAATGTGAATCCTTCAACGTTATTGCCTGATGCTGAGAATGTGGAAGTCAGAGACGAAGCGGATCATGATTGTCTGGATGTACTCGACTTCTGTACCAAACCACGTCCTGACATAAAAGGTGTACCATTACCAGAAAGGGATTTTGTGATGTTTGTAGATGGTTCTTGCTTGAGAACAGATGATGGAATGTTGAGTGCAGCATATGCAGTATGCACAGTTGCAGCAGTAATGGAAGCATCCTACCTGAAAGGAGTAAAATCAGCCCAAGTAGCTGAACTTGTTGCTTTGACTAGAGCATGCAAGATTGGGAAAAGTGTGAGCGTGACTGTGATAACTGACAGCCAGTACGGATTTGGTGTGGTGCATGACTTTGGCCAAATATGGCTACAGAGAGGATTTTTGACATCAAGTGGAACTCCCATTAAGAATGCTGAGGTGGTTGGAAAATTGCTTGAGGAGACACAGCTGCCTAGGCAATTGGCTGTTGTAAAGTGTGCTGCACACAGTCAGTCTGGCAATTACATCGCCATCGGCAACAAATACGCCAATGATATGGCCCAATACTGTGCACGTAATCAGAATTCAATCAATAGGGCAAAGGAGAAAGAAGTGACTTCTTGCACATTAATGTTTACTAACATTATGAGTACCTGGGAAGAAGTAAGACGATTGCAGGAAGAAGCAGGAGATGAGGAAATGAAACAGTGGGTAAAAGCAGAATGTGCACCAAGGGAAAAGGCCCATGTGTGGGTCTATCGGGATGGAAGACCAGTTATACCTGATAGCATGATGTCTGCCATGGCACGGATGTATCATAGTCAGGGACACATAGCGAGAGATGCCATGATCAGGTCATTTAAGCAGACCTGGTACAATGCAAAGTTTAGACTTGTAGCAGAGAGTCTTTGTCAGAGATGCCTTATATGTCAGCAATACAACCTTGGAAGAAAGACAGTAGTGAGTCTGGGAACGATAGGTCGAGAAGGAGGGCCTTTTACCAGAATGCAAGTAGATTTCATTGAAATGCCTCCCTGTAACAGGTTGAGGTATGTTCTAGTTATGGTCTGTTTGTTTTCTAGATGGGTAGAAGCATTCCCAACAAGAAGAAATTATGGAATCACAGTGGCAAAACTGCTTTTGAGGGAACTTATTCCCAGATTCGGGTTCCCAGTAACAACTGACTCAGATCGAGAAAGACATTTCCATAATGAAATCATAAAATTGATTTCTGAAGTATTAAATGTACGACAAAAACTACATTGTGCCTATCGCCCAGAGGCTTCTGGTGTGGTGGAACAAACGAATGGTACTATCAAAAACAGGATAGGGAAAATGTGTTTAGCCATGGGTATGAAATCGCCTGATGTCTTACCTCTAGTACTCATGACTATTAGATCAATTCCAGAAAGAACTACAGGGTTGAGCCCCCATGAAATCATCATGGGTAGAGCAATGCGTCGTGTTCATACCAGTCAACAAGCTGTTGCCTATAACTGATGACATGGTGTTGGATTACTGTAAAAGCCTGGCTGACGCAGTTCATTCTGTGTTTCATCAGGTTACCAGTCTTCAATCATTTTGAGGGTATTCTGAGATAAACCCTAACAGTTTATGGCCTCTTGACTGTGTTCATAACAAAGTTCTGGGTAAAATTTCATGCGGGGCATTTAGATAAAGACACAATGTTTCTAAAGAGACATTGGACTGGTTAGCACCCTGTGAAGGATGGGGGCGGGAGGGAATTATGAAGAGAAATAAAATAACAGGGCCATTTTTCTTTTGCATTCAGCAAAGCTGATATGGAAGACAAACTATGTAGCACCCACTACGTACACTCTAAATGGCCGCTAACACTTGCGTGAAGGGAATATTAGCAATCTCATACTGTCTAACATATTTAAAAGGTGGTAATCTAGATTGTGCCATGTTCGGGTTCTTAATGGAATACCAAGGCACCCCACAGACCACTGAATGTCCGTCTGTGCAACTCTGCATTAGTAGGAAGGTTACTGACATTATGCCACATCATTCCACATGGACTTCAGTCCCATCTAATGATATAGCCACTCTTAGAAGACAGGCAGCAACTATGACCTTGTCAGTGCCAGTTGCTAAACCCGATTACCTGATATCAACGTGGAAGACTAGGTGTTGAAACAAACAGATACCCAGGAAGCAAACATTTAGTATCCCTCATAAACCTTGCCCATGGGTGATATCAGACATAAAAGCAACTCTGATAATTACTCTCAGGAAGGAACAGAGTTTTACTCGAAATTTGTCCTTTTTCAGGAAATTCCGAGGACCAGAGCGTTCTCAATAATAAATAAGCAAGAACAGCACTATGAATGCCTACGAATGCTGCCGAACAGATCAAACACAGCGGGCTGGCACTCCACTAAGAGGATTGCGACTTCTTCCTACAGCCTGCTGGCATTTATAAAAGTGAAGTTAGCACTCTAGTTCTTTGCTCGTCCTCTGACCATTGTATAACGTAGCGGAGCAACTGCTGCTCCTTTAAGAGGGCGGAGACATATGTAGCGCTTATTTCTGATTGGCCAGTTGTTGTCCACTCCCGGAAGTCACAATCTCTCGCATGTCTGTAGTGCAGGTTCTGGGTGACCCGACCTGGTGCGTTTGTAAGGAAAGTGCGGGGCTATGGGACCTCTGTCTTACGACCTTCGTCGGTTGCTGAGAGCGGTTGTATGTAGAGGACATGTGATACGGGGGTATGCAGCGGGTCCAGTGGCTGCCAACAACGCTGTGAGAGTACGCTTCGCTCCCAGCCCCACAGGTATGGAAGGGCTTTTACAGCGAGCGGAACAAAGACCGGGAGAGGAGGGCAGGTTATGGGGATAGTGGCATAGCCGGGGGCCGGACGTGTGGACGAGGAAGGTTGGAATGGACTGGTGCCCCATCTGTATATGTCCTACCTCTTGATCCCTCCTACCGGTGACTGCCAGCAAAAACAGGCTTGCACTCTCAGCCTAAGAAGAGTGTTTGCTGTTCCTGTTTACATTCCACATTCTCCTGACTCTTCCATGCCCTAACAGTATTTGCTTTAACCAGGATGGTGCGTTTCTCTAGTTTTTTCTTGCACCATATTACTCCTGTGTTGTGGGTAGTGTGAAACGAGTTGCCTCTATGTAGCTGTATGAGTTTGGGATGTGGCTGGGCCACGATTGACAGCTGCTAAGTTCAGGTCGAGCATCATCTGAATTTCTCACTTTGCCTGTCAATGGATCATAAAGGTGTTCGGGATATATTCCCATCCAATCCTTAACCTCTCTGCATAGTGCACAGAATAATGGTCACATGTACCAGTTGGAATTGTGATTATATCATAAGCAAATGTGTGCGAAGGATGTGCAGTGCTAAAGCGAAAGAAAATGCAGTGCTTACATGTGAGTGGGTGTGTTGTGTGTCTGTGAAGTGAAGGAGATGCAAGGAAGTACTTGCAAGAGAGACAAAAAAATGCTGACGAGGAGAGAGAAGAGATGTGAGATAAGCCGATTGCGTGTTTCAGAAACATATGAGGAGAAAAAAGAGTGTGTTTAACATTAACAGAGAGGCTGGCTGCAGAAGAGTGGTGTGAAGAGAACAGAAGTGGTTGAGACACTCCGAACACCACTGCCCCTTTCACAAACTAGTAATGCTTAATTCACAGTCAGCTTAAAGAGTTTAAATTACTGTGTGTATATATATATATCACATCACACTTGTTTACAATCTTAATGAGTAGGTGCCTGTTGCGATTTTTTTTTATCTGTCACCCCTTCAGCGCACCCTCAAAAAATCATATCTAGAGACGCCACTGATAGGGTGCCTTGATATACTGAAAGTTCAGGTCGGAGTTTGCTGTTTAGGTTTGGGGAGGCTTTGCTGCAGCTAAAACAGCCTGCAGGAACTGAAGCTGTACCATCAAGATGAGGATAACGTTTCAAAAGCAAAATAAAGATAACATTAGTGCCAGGTGTTGTTTTGGTGGGCTTTGCTTCTCTGACTAAACAAAAAACAAATATCGCCAGACTTAAAAAAAAGCAGATTTTCAGGACAATTCACCTCAAACAAATCTTAGGCAAAGTAAATTAAATTTGGGCAAGTGTGCAAACTACTCAATGTGTAAAGTTTTGACACAGTCACTCAAGTTTGTGGACGAACGTAGAAGCTGAGCCCATTAGCATTGTCGTTTATGCTGCAAACTTTGTGTGAAAAATGTGATTGTCGGTCACCTGCCAAGCTATTTTCCAAGCTTGTTTGTTTGGAACTATTGGTGCTTTCTAGGACATTTCCTCTGTATGATTCTTGGTGCTTTGCATTGCTAGCTTTGTGGAGACACAGGGGAACATTTACTAATCTTTCACGTAACGCAGTACTGCAAAAAAAGTTGCTGTGTTGCGTGAAAGGGAGAGAGCGAGCAGACATGCTTCATCATATTTACAAATATATAGAGCATTTCTGCTCTCTCCTTACGCTGGAGCACTGTGTGCTGCCTTGCACCAACACAGGCACCCTTGCATGCTGGTGCAAGGGTGCCTACGTTAGAGGCAAGATTATTTTTGTGCAGGAAGGGGCACCTTCCTGCACAAAACCAAACCCTTGAGGCATCGTCTTCTTTCTATGTTTGCTGCAAAATGCAGCACAGGTGTAAAGAAGAAATAGCGGGGAGAAATAAAGATATTTCTCCTTATTACTCCTCACTTGGGAAGGCATAGCATTTTTGACACAGTCCCAGGATTACAAGTCTTTGTAAATTTAGGAATGCGCCAAAATCCATGAGTGGATTCATGGGAATGCCCATGTTCCATCCATGGAAGGCCTCCTAAGTTTAAGTAATTTATCATATGCAGCTGCCTTGCGTTACATTTATTTACAAGGCCACTCTAATTAGGCCTTCCATGGCTTTGTAAATATTACTTAAACTTTTGTGTTGTCCTTGCATGACACAAGGAAATCGCAAAGGCTTCATAAATTTGGGCTTACCAAAGCAAAAATTCAGCCACCTTGTACCACCTCAATTGTAAATAACATAGAGCAGAAATTTCAATTTCTCGATAAAGGGTGTTATGTTTTGAATTAAACTTCTTACAGTGCTGCGATAACTAGACAAAATTAGTGTTTATGTGAAGAACGAACCCTAAGAATTAATGATGTGAATGCTATTATAAGGCAAATAAATTGGCTGCTGTCTTTTTAAAATGCACTAGTTTTATCCGCAGAGAGAATGCTTGAAACCATATTGTTTCATAAAAGGGTGACAAATGCAAGACTTCAGCGTTTTATTACAAAATCGTATTAAACCAGAAGCTGGACACATTCCAGAACCTGGACACATTTTAACATTCATCGCCCCAAAGACACCATCAGAATTTATATTCCTGATAAGCAGTCCGTGATAAATGAACACCTGCTTCTTTTGTTTTCTTCATCTCAGGATTACTTTCTTTGCTTTTGCCCCAAATCATAACATAAATGTCTGTAGTAATCATGCATGCGATATATGTTCCATTTGAAACTTTTGCGGTGTATTTATTTATATTTATTTATTAAGGAGTTTTATATAGCGCTGGCCAGACCCGAGGATATCTGAGTGCTTTACAACAGATTTAAAGCAGAAAACACATTTAAAAAGGCAAAGGTAAACGTAAAAGTTCGAAAGACTCAGTGTGCTGTGCGTCATTGAGGTAGGGCGGTCCTGAGATAGCATCGATGAGTGCACAATGTCTTGGGCTAAACCTCCTTCCTGGAAGAGGGAACGAGGAGGGTGGTAGGGGAGTGGGGATGAGGTAGGTAGTGGCGGAACATTGCCAAGGGGTTGTAAAGTGCAGGAAGAGGTAGGTTGTGGAGGAACATTGTCAGGTGACTGCAGACTTCAGGCTTGTGCGTTTCAGTGGCGATTCTCGGTTCGGGAAAGCATGGTTGAGGTAGAGGTCTTTTAGAAGTGTTTTGAATTTTATATAGTAAGGTATAGTCCTGATATTGACTGGGATGGAGTTCCAGATTTTGGGTGCATTTCCAGCGAAGGATCGTGCAGCGGTTTTTTGTTTGCGTGTTTTCATAGGGATGAGTAAGAGGATATTGGAGCTCGTGAGGTTTCTTGTCTGGCCGGCTTTCTTGAGTTTGGAGGCCAGGTATTCCGGTTTCCCTGTGTGCAGGGCTTTGTGCATGAGGCAAGCAGTTCTTAAGCTGGCACGCATTTCGACTGGGAGCCATTTTAGTTCTCGGAGTGCGGGAGATAAGTGGTCATATTTCTTAACTCCGGTGACCATTCTGGCAGCTGCATTAACTTGCTCACATGTTTATTTCCAGCATTTTATGCTTCTTCAGTAACTCATATTTTCACAGGTTCCCCATTGATCTTTCTGAAACACGCATAATGCACAATAAACTCCTAAACCATTTGCTCATAGACTTCTAAAGAATGCTTCTTGTGCCTTGTTTGCTTTCTCTCAGACCCTTCATAGCCTCTTTTCTTGCTACATGCCTGCCTCTGTGTGTGCATCAACAACAGGATGATGGATGCAATGCGTGAAGTAATCTCGGCCACTGGCAATTGCCCGGGGTCACATCCCAATCCATTGTTTTTGCCCACCATGCCACCTCAGTTTGGACCCAGCCATGTACAAATCAGCCTTGACCTTGCTCCTCATGGGAACAGTCCATCCCGAATTGCTAAACCAGGTCCTCTCTGAGCCGGAGTACAAGCAACATAGGATTGGTTTCGCCCTCATAAGGCCTTATCAGCCAGGTATAGCTTGATTTCAGTGGCACAGTGAGGATGGGACACACGTCTGGGCATACCCGTCGCACTTAGGACAGCAACTGCAGCAACAAACTGAGGTGGCATGGTGGGCGAAAAACAATGGATTAGGATGCAGCCCTAAGCGAATGGCTGAGATTAATTCAAACATTTCATCCATCACCTCATTGTTTTTGCATTTGATGCCTCTGTGTGTGGACAAACCTCAAACAGACTTTTTTTTTAACCCGTACCTAATGAGATAGGAGAACATTTCTTGGGTTGGCTGCCCTCAGAAAATTGTGCTCAGTTCTTTTGGCCATTCACAGCTGGCTATGGAAATTAAGTACATCATAAAATGAATTCACTGGAAACACACATTTAAAAACGAAATTATGGTTTCTGCTTAAATGCAGAATTCAATTCTAATGTACTAGTTATGGTTACCAAGGCACACAGTACACACCTTACATAGCAATTTGTCATTTGTGCAGAAACAAACGAAATGGCTATCAAGAGAACAACATGGTGGGTTGCGCAAGTTGTGTGTATGTGCGAGCGTGTGTGACATATATAAAAAAGATCCTCCTTCCGTTATGTTGGGGTCGCCAGCATGCTCCCAATCATCGACGGCGCGTAAATAATTCAAAGAAACACCTCTTCCACGTAAATGAAGAGATTGACACTCCAGCAGTACATTTTCACACAACTTGTGTTTATTCGTTGAGGTTATTTACGCATTTCAGCATAAGCTTTGGTAATGATACTGGTGCCATTTAAAAAAATTTAATTTAAAGCTCTTCAAATCGATTATTGGTATAAACAACCATATATATATATATATATATATATATATATATATATATATATATATAGCTATATAGAAGTATGTGTGTGTGTGTGTATGTATATGTGTGTGTGTGTATATATATATATATATATATATATATATATATATATATATATATATATTCGAAATAGGGGTCTCTGGTTGCCAGAGGTAGGTACCTTTGTCCAAATAGGGACCCTTGCCTCTAGTCAGGGTAAGGGGAATACACACTTTAGATAACCTCTGCTCATCCCCTGGGTAGCTTGGCACGAGCAGACGCGCCTATCCCAATGGCAATGTGTAAAGTATTTGTACTCAAAACACACAGTAATACAGTGATAACACCACAAATGGACACCTAACCAGTTTAGAAACAGAAAGTATCTTTATCTAAACTCAACAAGACCAAAACTACAAA
This sequence comes from Triturus cristatus, assembly GCF_964204655.1. Lineage (NCBI taxonomy): Eukaryota > Metazoa > Chordata > Amphibia > Caudata > Salamandridae > Triturus > Triturus cristatus. Next base: position 1,145,284,026 of record NC_140593.1, on the reverse strand, counting down.
AATCCAACATACAGGTATTACTAAAATTACTTTAAAAAGGTTTGAAGCAACTGGATCCATAGAAAACTATGGATGTGTGATTTCTCTCAAAGTCAAAGTTGCTGCCCTTTCCTACGGGGTAGGGTCACTACCTGCAGACTCTCACACAGCGAAAGAATCGCTTTGCCACATTAATCCAGTCAAGCATTGAAGTATTCAATCTCAATTTTTTTTTCAAAGAGTTCTTTTATCACAGTTGTGAATAAATTCTGCATTTTAAGGTTTTGTAGGTATTTAGTTTATAACCACAAATTATTTGTGTCCTGTGGTAAATAAAATATCACGCTGTCATAATTTTTCAGATATCAATAAGATCATGCATAAAGCAAGAGGCTGAGTCTGTGGTATCAGATTCATAAAGGGCTTTATTCCAATAACTCGAGTCAAAGGGAGAATATCTCCATCACCAAAAAAGGATCTGGACGGGGCTGAAAAGTATTCTCAATATTCTCAAAACATTATTCACAGAGTACAGTATATATACATTTCTCAATTGTACGTAAGCAAGAGAGCAAGAGAGAATGAGATAAGAGCATGTGGGCGTGTAAGTAGGCGTGAAGGTGGGCGTCCATGTGGGCGTCCACTTGATGATAATGGGTAAATTGTCATGTGTGGGTGGATACCTGGAGATGATTTCGCAATGTCAGCAGAAATACTTGGCAGAGATGCGCGTGCAGCAGCATGACGTGTGATAGACGTGCAACTAGAGGGTGAAAGGGACTTGACATTTAGCTCTACATGTGGAGACAAAAGTCTGGGGTTATGTCAACCTAATCCCAAATCATATCTAATATCCTATGTTTAAAGAACTGTGTTATCCACAAGGGAAGGGCTCTCGGACAGAATCTATTCTATACTGACTGTGTGTGCGTGTACAAGCGTCTAAGTGTCTACACTAAATGCGAGGGGGTAGGAATATTCCATGGTAACAGGGCTATGAATTACTTGCATAAAGACAGAGAAGCCGGGCCTTTTGCTTGGTAACTGGAAGAATGTTTACTTAAACTACTAGGCAGGAATGCATCGGCTGAGGGGGAAGCAGATAATTCGAAGGTGAAATACAGTTCTTGGCAGGCAGGCAAAACTGGCCGAGGCAGGCACCGTTAGCCGCACAGGGAGTAGGACAAAGTTCATGGATACAGATGCGAGCTCAAGCTGAAGCTGTCAGAGGCAGAGAGCAGGGAAAGGCTTTGAGGACAGAATCGGGCCTACTTGCCTGAACTGTAAAAATGGAGTAACTTAGCCATAAAAAGTCGGTGGCCTTTCATACTTAGGAATCGAATATCCAGCCCATTCATGGCGGATCTGACAGAGGACATGTTGACGATGGACGCACATGTATTTGCGTCTTCATAACTGGAACTGGAGGGAAACATACATGTACTTGTGACATGCACATAGAACCGTTGGGGTCCAAGATAGGGGACATAACTGACCAGGAAAATCCACATTTCCACATTCCCTCCTTGTCCCCTACTTGCCCTTCAAGAGATATCAATCTTCATCAATCCATTGATCTGTTCATATAGCATCATTTGTTCTTCTTTCTTCTTCCGTGATCTTGAATGAAATCTTGGTGGTGGAATACACGATGTGGCACACAGACCACAGATCGCTGGTCCACATTGTAGACATAGACAGCAACTGAATAGTATGAGAAGGCCAATACCTAGGAAGGATAGGACCCTCCATCCAAAGGTAGATAATACACTCCAAAACCAACCGGACCAAGTCCAGGTGCCTGGATTCTGGTGTATCTGGCTTACAATCTTATGAAGGCGAGTTATGGCTTTATATACAGATGGCGAATTTTCTGGTATGAAAAATGCAATGGCTTGATCCGATGACCCTACAAGCTCCGCCCCTATCGGCCAGGATAACGTCAAGGACAAGGCTATTTTGAAGCACAACAATCCGCATAGCAGACTGCTCTTCTGTTAAATTGCCTAAGGCGGAAATAGTTTCGTTCACTACTGCTTCAAGGGTTCTGGTTAATCTACGTATCAGCTTACTATTGGTAACTGTACCTATATAGGGAAAGAAACCTTTATTGAAATCTGTGTATTTTTCCCATGCTGCTTCAGTGTAATCGACAATTGGGAGATCTCTCTGCTGTCTATTGTGTACTAAATGAGTATTTTTATGATAATCAGGAGGAGCTAGGAAAACAGGTGGTAGGAGGAATGCTATGTAACAGGTACCATCCCAATCTAGAGGTAAGCGTATATATGCGGTCTGGCCACATATAAAGTAGGAATGACGAGAAGCTCTAAATGTAGACTTGCCTTGATCACTGAATTTTATTACAGTGGTGCATTTACTATGGCCCATGTGTATGGAGCCATTCTTTCTTATACATAATTCCTCTTTTACTGGGAATACGGACATGGCGGGCAAGATTGGTGTAGCTTCAGATTCAACGTTCAGGATCATGAGGTTAAGTGTAAAATTACCTAATCCATATACTTCATTTCTTAGATCAGTTCCTGTTCTTTTGGGAAGTCCCTCCTTGTTAGGGTAGCAGACTTTAAGCAAAAACTAAATTCAGGTTTCCCCATACCCAGTTGTCTTGATAAACTGCGGAATTCGAATCTAGGGAATTAATCAAACTAAACCATGCTCCACAGGAGCCATTGTGTGTGAACGGATAGAGAATAAAGGGGCAAAACTCCCTTATAGTTCTGATAGGGGGGGAGTCGGCCACAGACCCAGCAGTCTGTAGCATTGCTAGTCTGATGTGAATGGTGCAGCATCTGAATAAAGGTATTGTTGCGTAAGGCAAGTCGATATGATAGCTCATAGGATGGCAGATCACTAAATGTGTGCTTTATGGTGTGCTTTATGGTATCATTAGTGGAGGAGTATAAGAGTGAGGCAATAGGAGGAAAAATAGCATGTAGTATTAAGCTGATACATATTATCGTGATGCTCTTAAGATATTGAAAAATTACAGTCACTATACATCTATTTGCTTCTTATCTAGCTCTCTTATTTTTGCTTTGTTATTGTCCAAGATCTTATGCGAGCCAGAATACATGTTCAACCGCTTCACCACCTAGTGGACTTAATTGATCAAACGGGTTCTGACTTTTTGAATCAAGGTTTAGCTTTGTGGAAACTTCTGGGCATTCTCCTCTAGAAAATGTTGTTCAAAATCCAAGTTCAAAGTTTTTTTTTTTCCTTTGTAAAAGAGTGGTGAAGGTGCACTTTGACTTTAACGGCCGTCCCCGTGGTCCAGAGCACTGACTTTGGCGCCTGTCATCCAGGAGCGATGGAGTATTCTTTGACCTGGGTGTTGTCAGGGAAGGCGGCAGCAACCTGCGAACAACAAGAGAGTAGTGCAGACATCAAGGAAGCCAGGTAATCTGTCAGCATGTTACTGTCAACATAAGTAATCTTTTAGGCATTGTAGTGCCCACATATTTTGGTGGTCTACCAAAGACCACTTCATAGGGAGATAAGCCTGTTCTAGAATGAGCTACCATTCGCATGTAAAAGAGGGCAACCGGCAGGGCTACCATCCAGTCTATACCTTTGTCTGCGCAAAATTTTAATGTCTGATTATGTCTTTCTACAAGGCCTGCTGCTTCAGGATGTCGCACACAATGGAATTTCCAGGTATACCCTAAAAGAAGGGACACCTGCTTCATTAGTACCAGGACATATTTGTAACCTCTACATCTGTTTATTTGGATATAATCCATTTGGAGCACTTCAAAAGGGTGGTCAGGTGGATGGAATCCACCTTGTTCCATCGGAATGCCTTTACCTGCATTGAATTGGCAACAGATCATACATGTTCTGACCTTTTGTTTCGCTGCTGCACGCAGGTGCTTGTTGAACCATATATTCTGTAAGCTATCTATCATTGCTTTCTCTCCTAAGTGTGCAGGACTATGTGCGGTATTTATAATCACTTGTACCATGGTATCAGGAAGAAACCATGTGGATTTGCCCTTTGTCATCCAACCTTGATCAGTCAGTACCCCTCCTTGTTCCGACCATTTCTTTAATTCGTCCATAGTAGCATGTGTCTGTATGTCTTGTACATCCTTGGAAGGATCCCTAACTGTCATGGCTTTGGACAGTGATAGTATCTGTGATTTTGTCATGTCTAGTGGGGTCTGAGCTGTCTGTTTAGCAGTTTGGTCTGCCAGATCATTGCCTTGGGAAATGGTATCTGTGGCTCTAGTATGTGCTTTACATTTTAGGATAGCTATGGCTGTTGGTAAATGTATTGCTTCCAGTAGGGCTTGAATAAGGGGGCCATGCTGTATCTTGGCCCCATGAGAGGTCAAGAAACCTCTTTCTCGCCAGAAAATCGGTATAAATGTTTACTCTCAGGTGCTTAGCTCTTATGCACGCTTGTGTCAGGGCGATGAGCTCTGCTGCTTGTGCTGACAATATGTCTATTCTTTTAGTCTCTATTATTACAGTATCAGTAGTCACTGCATATGCTGCCACTAATTCTCCCGCCCCTGTCCTCATGCATGAGCCGTCAACATATAGTGTTAGCTCGGGGTCTGGGAGTGCAACATCTGTCAAGTCTTGTCTTGGTTTAGTCACGGTATGTATTACTTCAACACAGTTGTGTGGTGAAACGCTTTCTGTACTGGAGGGCAAAAGGGTAGCAGGATTCAGTATGTTGCATCGTCTGATCTCTATGTGTGGTTGAAATAACGTTGGCTCATAATCCGTCAGTCTAGCTACAGTCAGGTGTTGTGTTTGTGTCCGGTTCAAGAGAACCTCTACTGCGTGTGGTACTTGTACTGTCAGAGGGTGGCCCAGCACTATCGAGTCACTTTGTCTTATGGCTAAGGCCGTTGCTGCAACTGATTTTAGGCACGCAGGCAAAGCCTGTGCTACTGGGTCTAATGTACTAGAAAGATAAGCACAGGGCTCGTGTTTTCCTGCATGATCTTGTGTTAGGACAGATAGTGCTGTTCCATCCCGTTCTGTCACAAAAACATAAACGATTTGTTGTAATCAGGGTTTGCTAAAACTGGTGCTTGACATAAAGCTCTCTTTAATTCTTCAAATGCCACAGTGTGTTCTTGTGTCCAAGGGAGGACTTTAGTAGAAGCTGTATTAGGGGCTTGGACTAATTCCCCTGAAAGATCACAATAAAACATGAGAAAAAGGGGAAAACACCATACCTATTTCCTTGGCTTAATTTCTAAGGGGGCTAATTTCTAAGGGGCTTAATTTCTTAAGGGGCTAGCGGGAAGCGAACCTCCTCAGGGGCCAGCAGAAAGCCAATATTCTCCTCCTTCCCCCCCTTTTTGACAGGAGGAAATCTGAAACAGATTTCACTGCTGTCAAACACTATCAAACCCTGTGTCTTGTCAACACTATTAATCCCTGTGTGTAGCTACTGGGCGTAAGCAAAATTATAGGAGATACACAGCGTATGTGAAACGGCGAGAAATCCTTCAAATTAATGTACAAACCTCATTGTGTTAGCTCATAAGCTGGCCAAATGACATCTCATATGCAAATGTCCCTATTACATGAACCTACACCAACCTGAAGTCAATATTAATGCTAGGAGGCCCTAATAGGAATGCTAAATTACCTAAATATTCGGAAAACCAAGTTTAAGAACAGTTGTTAATGTTGATAATTACTAATTTATCTGCTAAAGAAATCAGTCAATGTGCAATAATTTCCACCTATACAATAAATAGCCTAATTCAAAAACAAGTCAACTTTTGGGGCCACCACTCACAAGAATGAGCTTACTAAAGCAAACTTTAAAAAGGAAATCCTGTCAGATATTTTCTCATTACCCTAAATACCGAGCCTTATTTGTCACTCTGTGGTGGCAGTCCTTATTTAAAACAGGCCTTTCAAGAGTTAAAATGCGAGTGCACAGATCATAACTGTTCCTTAATGTCCAATCTGGAAACATATGACCGAGGCTGCCTGTCTATAAGAGAAAGGCAGTTATGTGAAAAATATTTTAGTCTTGCAGAGCCTTTTTCTTTTGTTTCATTCATCTCCAACACCAATTAGACATACACTGATAACGTGTTGTCTGCTATTTTGACAGCATGATAATGGTAATATCATGTCTGTGAAATTTAGTAATTGTGCCAAGCCATCAGTATACCGGGCACAGAAAGCATAGATAATTACACTAACATATATAAATGAGCAGCGATGCGTAATTACAGTACCTACAGCTCAGATGCGAACATTCTGGCCTGCTTAATTTGTCAGGCTTATAATCAATAACTTATTTACCTGCCCTATACAACCCCATCTGGCAGTGGGTCATCCCAATGATGACCGCGTCAAGTCTGACACACAGGATCAGCAACAATAATCAAAAAATGACGAACACACGAACCTGTCTCTTTTTTTTTTTTTTTTTTTTTTTTTATAAAAATGAGCTATGCATCTTTGTACACAATGTACCCTCATGTCCTAGTCGAAGATGCATCCCACATCTTTCCTCACAGACCCGTAACCACTGGATCATTTATCCAATGCAACTGGTGGCAGCTTGTGGCCACAATTCAAAAATGTCTGAATTTGAAAATCGTTTTTATATAGGCACATAGCCCTTAAAATTCCAAGCAAGAGCAACATTTTACTTTCTGACCAGAAGCAATATAACAATTGCTAAAAAATAAAACAAATCTTCTCCATAGACATTTCCTCGGGGCACTTGTTTTGCACAGAATAGAACAAGGGAATCTTTCTCGACTTACATTTCTCAGCTGCCCTGTCTTATCAGAGAAGTTAAAAATAGCCCCTCAGCGCGGCCTGAGCCTGGGCTGCCAGCCATCTTTTTTTTGTTTTTCCTACTCCTGGCCCCAAGGCTCTCCAGCTGCAGGCATTACACAGATGCGATGTCAGAGAAGCCTTCTAAGCAGTGCCCTGTTCTGCTCCTCTCATCGGCCCCCACCTACACTGGCTACAAGGTCAGAATCTGTCTCCGATTTCTGTATCACATTCTGCTCTACACGGCCCCCACCTTCTCCTCACTCTGAAGCTGTCAAAGACAAAAAGACTACTCAATTCCATAAAAACTGCAATAATTCGCTCAATTGAAAAATTATTTTTACATACAATTTGCACTCAGGGGGTCATAATCTTACCGACTTGACCCAGCACATTGGCTCACTGGACCATCAAGAACACAAACCTGTATTCATGAAAAATTTGCAAATTCGAAATACCCTCAATTCTTTTTCCAAGCTAAACTTGTCACTAATTATTTTTCGTTAACACTTTGTACATTAGGGGTGTCATCAAATCACAGGAGTTGCTCCTTCTCTAGCTGCACCCCTCTCAATTTCCTATTGACAACGTAGTCAAATGTTGGACCATGTAAACACCAGCTATGCGCTGTTCATTTGGTGGGGGCTCAAGAACCTTTGGGCTACTATGTAATTAATATATGTATTATAACTGGTCTTTTTACTGGGGCCACTCTTGCTAGGTCCTCTGAAAGGACGGGATAAATACCAGCAACGTCAGTATTTCTTTTTCTGTCAGCCTGCGCTCATTTTACCAGCTCAAATTCCTCCTGTAACATCTCATCCTTGGCTTTTCCAGACACCAGTCCACTTCTCTCTGCTTCGTGAAACACTTACTCTGTCCTTCTATGTCACTCCGTGCGCCAAAAACTCAATGGCATCCTTCCAAGCTGGTCTACATTTCCTCTTTCATAAGAGTGTTTCGTTGTCTGTCTACTTGTTCTGCTTTTACTCAGATACCTTCCTCAACTAACACGTTTTCTCGGGCTTTGTCTGAATCCTCCCTACTTTTCTCTTCTTTTCTGAGCGCTTACTCTGTGCGTCTATGCTATTCTTTACGCCATAATTCAACAGCGTCTTTCTGTGACTGTCTAGCTTTCCTCTTCCACAACTCTTCTTCGACTTTCATGATACATTCTGCATCCCAGGTCCCAGCTACGGGCCATCTCTGACTTTCTGGTAACTCTTTGGTGTAGTCCACCCATAGATCAAGGAATAATATGGCGTCTAAGCCATGCTTGTGATAAATAAAGTGCCCTGGAGTGTCCCTAGGAGGAATAGGAACTGCTTCTTCAAGCACCCCTTTTCTAGTAGTAATCTGTCTTAACTTCGAAAAGAGCGGCATATTGACAACTGATCTGATACTTAATCTTGAACACACTTAATACAAAAAGCACAACAATGAACAATCATTCATACCACAATATGCAGGACATTTTAACACATTAAACATTAAACATTAAACATTTTAACCTTTAAAAATGACCAACAATGATGACAGTCTGCATAACTAATCACCAAGCAGAATTCTTGACAATAACTAGATACTTCGGAATACTTGATATACTGCTAAACAGTACATATACACTGCTAAACAGTGCAGACCGGATTTGTGTACCCAAATCCGTCTTGACCGGCACAACCTATGTGCGCGTCAACACGCCTCCCCGGCGATGGTACTCACCGAGTAGCTCCTTGAAACGGAAGGCCTCAGAGAATGGACTGGACTCGACGACTGCGGACATCGGACCCTCTGGACATCGGGACTTTGAAAACCTGGTGGGCCTCTGTATACCTCGGACGCAGCTCTCTCGCAGGTGGGCTCTGGGTAGACAATCTGCGTTCCTCACCGCCTCGTATGGATGCCTGGTCACAGTCTGTCCCCTTCGGTGGCCTGAGGGAGTTGGCGGGAAAACCCGCGACGTGCACGCTTGAAGTCCATCACGGCTATGGAAGGGGGCAAAACTGGACCTTCATCTCCGGCGTGTGGGGAAAGAGATTAAACTGTTCGGGCGCCATTCTGTGGTAAATAAAATATCACGCTGTCATAATTTTTCAGATATCAATAAGATCATGCATAAAGCAAGAGGCTGAGTCTGTGGTATCAGATTCATAAAGGGCTTTATTCCAATAACTCGAGTCAAAGGGAGAATATCTCCATCACCAAAAAAGGATCTGGACGGGGCTGAAAAGTATTCTCAATATTCTCAAAACATTATTCACAGAGTACAGTATATATACATTTCTCAATTGTACGTAAGCAAGAGAGCAAGAGAGAATGAGATAAGAGCATGTGGGCGTGTAAGTAGGCGTGAAGGTGGGCGTCCATGTGGGCGTCCACTTGATGATAATGGGTAAATTGTCATGTGTGGGTGGATACCTGGAGATGATTTCGCAATGTCAGCAGAAATACTTGGCAGAGATGCGCGTGCAGCAGCATGACGTGTGATAGACGTGCAACTAGAGGGTGAAAGGGACTTGACATTTAGCTCTACATGTGGAGACAAAAGTCTGGGGTTATGTCAACCTAATCCCAAATCATATCTAATATCCTATGTTTAAAGAACTGTGTTATCCACAAGGGAAGGGCTCTCGGACAGAATCTATTCTATACTGACTGTGTGTGCGTGTACAAGCGTCTAAGTGTCTACACTAAATGCGAGGGGGTAGGAATATTCCATGGTAACAGGGCTATGAATTACTTGCATAAAGACAGAGAAGCCGGGCCTTTTGCTTGGTAACTGGAAGAATGTTTACTTAAACTACTAGGCAGGAATGCATCGGCTGAGGGGGAAGCAGATAATTCGAAGGTGAAATACAGTTCTTGGCAGGCAGGCAAAACTGGCCGAGGCAGGCACCGTTAGCCGCACAGGGAGTAGGACAAAGTTCATGGATACAGATGCGAGCTCAAGCTGAAGCTGTCAGAGGCAGAGAGCAGGGAAAGGCTTTGAGGACAGAATCGGGCCTACTTGCCTGAACTGTAAAAATGGAGTAACTTAGCCATAAAAAGTCGGTGGCCTTTCATACTTAGGAATCGAATATCCAGCCCATTCATGGCGGATCTGACAGAGGACATGTTGACGGTGGACGCACATGTATTTGCGTCTTCATAACTGGAACTGGAGGGAAACATACATGTACTTGTGACATGCACATAGAACCGTTGGGGTCCAAGATAGGGGACATAACTGACCAGGAAAATCCACATTTCCACAGTCCAAACATTTTGTTAATCCATCACAGAGTATATATTTCCCCTATGCATTTCAGGACCAGCCCTTCATCTGTGGTCTTCCCTGAAACAAAGTAAACAAAATAGATCCAACTCAATCCAACAACAACTGAATGCGAAATGTCAGTTCATTAATACTGCAGTACAATGATAAAAGTGGTGCTCAGTGGTTTTTACGCCTATTCAATAAATTCATTCAAGGTGCTTAGTGATGTCGGAGGAAAAATAAAACTGTGAAAATAGATGTGGGTATCGTTTTAAGAACTGAAGTTATATCATCCGGACCGTGTTAATTTTGCTCAGCGTGAAACGGGTGTGACATGTGACAAAGACCGTGCCGATAACGGACAAGGCAGATTGTGCTTGGGAAAATCAAAGTAAACATATGTGGTAAAATGAATGCATAAATCGATAACGCCGATATATCTTCAAGAGCATGTGTAAACCCCTGGTGTCACGATTAAAGTACACATCGAAGACGTGCCGATGGTGTAGTACCTGTGAGATTTCATGTGAATTCGTCTTGATTTCCTCGATATCCGTTACGGGTGGTTATCGCAGTGGTGTGCCTAGGCTACATCAGCCTACGAGTTTAAATCCCGGGTCTGTACGGTTCTCTTCCGGCATGGCGTGGGCGTGACGCCCAGTTTTGGAGTGCATGTGACGACTCAAAAACGTGTGTTACCCGATTTACGGGTTATTTTTATATCAAATATCTGAATTGCATCAAATATTACTGTCCATGACTCGCGGACGCGGTACGTCGTGGTTTTCTAAACGTAACCTATAACCTGGCTGTCTGAGAGAATGCACCTCCCCAGCCCCTGTCACGCCAAAACCAGACAGTCAATACACGAATAGGCAGAGGCACACAGAATGGTTAAACAAGAAAATGCCTACTTTCTAAAAGTGGCATTTTCAAGCACACAATTTAAAACCCATCTTTACTAAAATATGTGTTATTAAATTCTGAGTTCAGAGAGCCTAAACTTTATTTCTCCATCATGTTCCATGGGAAGTTATATTTATAAGATATTATAAATAAACTCCCATGCTATCCTATGGGGCAAGATAGCCTTTCAATAGTGAAAAGCGAAATTGGCAGTATTTCACTATCAGGACATGTCACACACACCAGTACATGTCCTACTTTTCACATACACTGCACCCTGCCCAAGGGGGTACCTTGGGCCTACCATAGGTGTTCCTTACATGTAGAAAAAGCAAAGGTTAGGGCCTGGCAAGTGGGTGCACTTGGCAAGTCGACATGGCAGTTAACAACTGTTCACAGACACTACTAAAGTGGCAGGTCTGAGTTACCTTTTCATAGCTACTGATGTGGGTGGCACAGTCAGTGCTGCAGGCCCACTAGTAGCATTTGATTCACAGGCCCTGGTACACTTCGGTGCACTGTACTAGGGACTTGCCAGTAAATCATCAAATATGCCAATCAGGGAGAACCAATTGTAACAACAATTTCCACAGAGAGTATATGCACTTAAGCACTGATTAGCATTGGTAAAGTGCTCAGAGTCCTATAGCCAACAACCACAGGTCAGGAAAAAATAGGAGGAAGAGGCAAAAACTTTGCGGATAGCCATGAAAAAAGGGCCAAGGCCAACGTGTGTGTGTGTGTGTGTGTGTATATATGTGTATATATATATATATATGTGTGTGTATATATATATATATATATATATACACACATACATTCCCTCGTTGTCCTCGAGCATTCCTTGCCCCTCCAAAGCGAGAGTTGCGTCGTCTATTGGTCTCCTCGAGATGTCGCATAAATATTTCAAATGAACGATGACGACGCCTTGTGCGGTTTTAACTTTTATTTTCTGGCGTTACCAAACGCGTTTAGACTGTCAAGCAGTCTTGCTCACTGGTAAAGAAGTTTAAAATGCGGTCATTTTTTAAAGTGCATAACGTGCAATGATACAACTACAGACGTGACTGACATGGAAAACAGACTCGTAGTTTCTGTCATGGCAGTTACATTAGATTTCTTTTCAGACTTTTGTATCCACAGTTCAAAACAATTTCTATTGTGCATTGAAAAATCATGTTATTTTGCATTAATCATGTTTAGCAATTTGCATCACGTTGCATATTATTAATTCGATCGCTGCTAATGCGCTCTTTATTCAAGCTCAAGTGAGCTTTATTGACACCATCCTTTAGGCATCAACCATTATCGTATTCCAGCTCCAGTGAGCCTGTAATTATTAACTTACGCACAATAATGCAACTTTACTAAACTAGATATTCTGCATGAAACTCTTATCAAGCCCAAGTGGGCTCAATTCGCACCACAAATAACTGTTATCAAAATATATGACCATTTTCTGTGTGATAATTACATCGAGTCTGTTCATGCTTATATTCCTTTGTAAAACAACAATAAAAATAAAAATCTAATCGTGGGCGACGCTTTACTGTAATGTACTTATAAATGTGTGTGCAAGTCCTCTTCTATATTCAGGCCTCCTGGTTGTTTTGAATTGAGCTCTATAATGTAGCGAGACTCTAGTCTCCTCAGCTTCTTCACCCTATTTCCTCCTCTTACATTCATTGTTACAGAGTCAATTACATAGTACGTCAGACCTCTAATGTCTTTGTTGTGGACTTTCTCAAAATGCCGGGCCACTGGGTAAGATCTATCCCCATTCTTTATCGTCCTTAAATGCTGTAAGACACGCTTGTGGACTTTAAGGATCGTGCTCCCCACGTAGCGCAGGCCACAAGGGCACTGCAGTACGTAGATTGCATAATCGGTTTTACATGTGTATTTGCCCTTGATCTTTCTCATCATATTTGTTAGGCCTAATCTATACTGATCCGTGTTAATTCCATGTACGCATGCCTTGCATTTTAGGCATTTGATAAATCCTCGCTTTTTGTTCAGCCATGTTGTTTTAGCTTGCCGCTTCTTAAGGGTACTGCTTACTAATGCCTGTTTGACGGACCTGACCTTACGAAAAGTGATCTGTGGTCTCTTCGTAACCTGTTTTCTTAGCAGTGGATCATTTTTTATTATGTGCCAATGTTTGTTAAGAATTCTTCTCAATTCATCATGCTGTTTGCTAAATGTAGTAATAAATCTACATTGATTTTCATTACACTTGCCAATTTTCTTGCTAGCATCAAATAATATCTCCTCTCTTTTCTTCCTTGATGCTTTGCTGATCCCATTGTCAATCCAATCATCTGGATAGCCTCTGCTTCTGAATCTCTTCGTTAAAGTATCTAGCTCTTTCTCACTTTCCTCTGGCACACTACAATTTCGCCTGACTCTCAAACTCTCTCCATACGGAATGCTTCTTTTCAAATTAACTGGATGAAAGCTCTGAGCCTGCAGCAAAGTGTTGCCAGAGGTAGGCTTTCTGTACAATTTAGTTTCAACTTTCCCATTCTCAATATACACTGTTAAATCAAGGAAATTGACACTCTCACTGCTGATTTCATTCGTGAAGTTGAGATTTAAATCATTCTTCTGTATTTTAGCAATGAATGATTTTACTTCGACTTCCGTGCCTTTCCACACTAGGAATAAGTCATCTATAAACCGACTCCAATGCATAATATGGTTGTCCCATTCCCTGTGGTACTGAACTCGGATCACCTGCTCCTCCCACCAGCCCATATGCAAATTAGCATAGCTGGGGGCGAAGCAGGTGCCCATCGCAGTACCACAGGTCTGGTGAAATAGTTGTCCATCAAACAGGAAGAAATTGCTATTCAGACATTTCTCAACCATTCTGATTATCATCTGGGTATGGGCCCATAATTTAATAGATCTTGTGCCCAAAAAGTGCCCCACTGCTCTCAGGCCATCTGTGTGCCTAATGCTAGTGTAGAGTGTTGACACATCGATGGTTACTAATAAGTAATCATCTTCCCAGGGAAGATCTTAAATTCTCCTAAGGAAATCTCCCGTGTCCTGTATATAGGAGGGAAGTGTTTTAACTAAGGGATTCAGAAACGAGTCTACAAATTTGGATGTATGTTCCAATGCACTGCCCATAGCTGAAATTATTGAGCGGCCGGGAGGGTTCTTTAAGTCCTTATGCACTTTCGGGATTAAGTAAAATATTGGAGTGACTGGTTGATCAATTTTTAAAAACAAGTACTCATCATGATTCAAGAGGGTTTGGTCATACTACTTTTTCAACTCGTCATTGAATTGGCTATTGCTAACCAACATCAGTGTCTCCTCAACTCTTACATAACAGTTCTTATTGTTCAGTTGTTTGTATGCCTCAGTTGGATATTTCTGCTTGTCCCATAAGACAATAATACCCCCTTTGTCCGCATTGCGCACTATGCAATTATCACATTCAGACAATTTCTTGATCAATGCATGATAAGTTCTCTGTTTACTGTTAATTGATTTATTACAATTCTGATATGATTGTTGTCCCAATTTATTTAGTTCATTCATTACCAAGTCATTATAAACATCAGTCACATCTCTCGTTGTCATTGGAGTAAATTTAGAACTCTGTCTGAATCCCGTCGGTGCATCCTGATAAATGTTAATATTTTCTTCTTGAGCGACATCTGCTGCACTTATGATGTTCTCATCACAACTCTCCATTTCCATAGCTCTCATTTCCATCATTAAATTCATGTCACTCACTGCTAAGTTTCCTTCGCAGTTTGCTACTGCCCCCACTGCCTCTGTATGTCTCAGTGATGGATTAGATGAAAAATGCTTTTTTAGCTTTAACATTCTGATGAATTTGAATAAGTCAATGCTCGTTTGCACATAATCCAGATCTGCCTCCGGGCAGAATGAAAGTCCTAATTTAAGGGTTTCCTGTTCTTCATTTGTAAGAATGATGTTTGTCAAATTTACTATTGTTGTCTCTTTATTCTCCTCTATTGCTTGATTCCTTTCTTCCTTGGCTCTACGTCTTCTACAGGCTGCCCCCTTCTGCCTCTTCCACCTCTGCCTCTTCCTCTTGCTATGCTTAAATTCTGTGTTGGTGGCCTTTGACGCAAATTGTATTTTCTTTCCTCGCGTAAAAAATATTACTGATGGTATCGCTCTCTGGGCATTGACCTCCTCGTCAAGATCTGTGTCAACCTCTGAACTTTGGAGGCTGCTTTGTTCTGAGCGAGGTTCCACTCCCACTTTGCTTGCCTTCCCCAACTTTTGCTATCGGATAGTATCAAACTTCCTGGCGAAAGTATAAATCTGTCCTCTGTCATAATCTTGTTTGTCTCGTAAAAACTTCTGGGCTTTTTGTTCTTTTATAGAGACTTCCAGCTTCTTAAGCCTATCTTTCATTTCACTTTTGAATTGTTTGATGGTATCTTGATCCTCTTCCTTGCTTAAGTCGTCAGCTATTTGTTCTATTTCCGCCAGGATTTTCTTTCTATCTATATCAGCGTATTTGATGAGTATTCCTAGCATCCTTCGTGAGGCGTCATTATTGTTGGCAGCCCATTCCCTCAGCATCTCCGGATTTGGTTCCTCATAGCTAGGTGCCACCATTATTCTTAGACCTCTGGGCACACGCTGCACTTCGAGATATCGCTGCAGTGATTTGGACTCCCACCACTTAGATAGCTCTGTGCGTTGGAGCCCACTTGGGCTTGATAGGAGTTTAATGCAGAAAATCTAGTTTAGTAAAGTTGCATAAATGCGCGTAAGTTAATAATTACAGGCTCACTGGAGCTGGAATACGATAATGGTTGATGCCTAAAGGATGGTGTCAATAAAGCTCACTTGAGCTTGAATAAAGAGCGCATTAGCAGCGATCGAATTAATAATATGCAACGTGATGTAAATTGCTAAACATGATTAATGCAAAATAACATGATTTTTCAATGCACATTAGAAATTGTTTTGAACTGTGGATACAAAAGTCTGAAAAGAAATCTAATGTAACTGCCATGACAAACTACGAGTCTGTTTTCCATGTCAGTCACGTTTGTAGTTGTATTATTGCACGTTATGCACTTTAAAAAATGGCCACATTTTAAACTTCTTTACCAGTGAGCAAGACTGCTTGACAGTCAAAACGCGTTTGGTAATGGCAGA
The DNA here is from genome assembly GCF_964204655.1 of Triturus cristatus. Taxonomy (NCBI): domain Eukaryota; kingdom Metazoa; phylum Chordata; class Amphibia; order Caudata; family Salamandridae; genus Triturus; species Triturus cristatus. The sequence continues at coordinate 1,145,267,933 of NC_140593.1, read as the reverse complement.
AAATAAAAGTTAAAACCGCACAAGGCGTCGTCCTCGTTTATTTGAAATATATATATATATAATTGTAACCATGGAAACTAAACAGCCAAGGTTATAAGAACCCCGAGATGGCAATATAGGAACATATCACACATGAGCACCCATTATGTTTTTTTTTAATTGCATATTTATTTTTTGTGGTAGTGTGGCTTGAAAAAAAACAGTTTTCTCAAAATGAAGCTAACAGTGGCCACTGATTGAAATTAAAATGTTACGGTTGACCTCTTCATCAATAAAGTATTGACAAAACAGTGGACAATATTGCGGGCCATTGGATTTTTGTGATTCTGTGGCTGCACATAATTATGGGTTTACAACATTTGCCACATATTTGCAGGGATCTTGATCATGGCATGCAGCTAATAATCTCCATGTGTGATTTCTGTTTTTTTTTTTTTTTTAGGCTTCCTCCATTTGGGTGGTCTTCGTACAGCTCTCTACAATTACATTTTTGCCAAACAGCAGAGCGGGAGCTTTATCCTTCGACTGGAAGACACAGACCAAAGCCGCCTGGTGCCCGGAGCTGCAGAGGCCATCGAAGATATGCTGGAATGGGCAGGTACTCTAACACTTAGTAACAGGAGCTCAGCGACTGTCTCACCAATACTTTTTTTTCATTTAAAACCAGCAACATTCCAAAACAATTTTAGTTTTGTGTGGTCCAAAAATTTATGGACGATACATAAAATAAATTCTGTTTCCACTGCTCAGTATTGCATCCCCAACAGTTAGGATGATTGCATGTCTATTTGTTAGATTTATTTCTTGCAGGGTTGAGAGCTATTGTGGGGACGCGTGTCAAGATTCCACCCGCTCTACACAGTTTGGGCTGCTCCTGGTGTGCTCCACCCTCTCATGCACCACTCGTGATGCTAAATCCTTGCTATTTACAGTGTTTTGTGAAAGGACTCTACAAATAATTATAAATATATATCTCTACAGCTAGGAGAGCTCAAACACTGCAATACTGCAGAATCGCCAGTGACATGCCTAGTATAGGCCCTGCAGGGACTGTTTGTCGGAGGCAAATAGGACCTGGAATGAAATGTTGCGAGGTGCTTGTTTTAATCTCAAGATCGAACCCCTAAGTAAGGGAATGTTTTGTTGAAGAGCCTATTATAATTTTACACCTCTCTCCTTTAAAGTAAATACGCACTATAAAAAGAACAGCATCTGCTCCTTATTGGACACCTTTTAATGAATCTATTTTTTTTAATTAAAAGTTGTATATAGCGCAATTTCGACTGAAAGATATCAGGTATCAGACCGCTTTACATGAGCACCAGTTTCGTTATAGATTGACACATTCATTTTTGTTAAGCGGCGGGGAGATTAAGTGATTTGCCCAGAATCACAGGATGTTGAGCGTCCCTGCCAAGGCTCGAACCCGGCTCCCCAGCTTCGAGGTCGACTGCTCTACATCCTCTCCCCTAAGGGCAAAATTAGCATGTTGTAGGGCTTGGCCTGTATTTGTGGTGACAATATAGCCTAAAGTTGCACAAAAATGCTGCTGATTTAAATTCAAGCATAAATTGAACTGACCAATGTCAGTAACAAGGCATTTTGATCATGCAGGAGAATTATTTGGGGCTGCTAAGTAGCAGTCTTAATAAGTGTTTAATGATGTTTCATATAGAACCCGACCACAGCGTTCTCTCTTTGTCCAAGCTCTGTAAATATGTGATGTTACTAGTAGCCAAATTACTGCTATGAGCCATTTTGGAACGATGAGATGCAGAGTTCCCTAGCAGAATCCCAACTTGTGGCTTACAGATTTATGTAACAAGTGCACGAGTCCTTAAAGTTACCTTATATATTGTGTTGGAAGGTTCTTTTATAGTTACACATTCCAAGGAAAGAAGCCACTGCTGGTTTTTTTCCATGCCAAAATGATCTGCTACTAGCCAAACGCATAATCTGATATGAACAACGAATACAATTGTACATGTGTCAAAATAAAACGCATTTAAGCTCTACAAATGTAATGTATTTAGCAATTGCTTGGATAAATCAGACCGCTTCGGCTTTGGTTTTCATTGCAGAAATCCGTAATTGAGCTCATTTAAGTACAAGGCATGTTGTAAAAAATGAGAAGAAACATACGCTACAAAAGCTACTACTATTTAACTATTTCGAGACTTTCACAGTTTAGCAGTAAAATTGTTTCGTGATACGTTTTTACCACATAAGTAATGCATTCTGGCCTCATCGCATAACAGATGGCTGGTGGTAATTCCATGGTTAAAAGTGCAGAAACGCTTGTGCTGACATACTTATTGTGCCATATGCCTTTTTTTCTGATAAATGGTAAATTGGTAGGAAAAGCCCAGGGTGAGTGGTAATTTGTGCTCGGCTGTGAATGAGCCTTGAACATGAGTTGAAGAATGAGATTATAATGCACAGTATTGCTGAATGAATTGTAATTCAAACCTGAAGTAAACACACCTCCGAAAATTAGTTTGACATAAGGGGGTTTGGTCCAGATAGAAATGTTTCATGGTGTCAAAACGTTTTTAAGCCGTTTTCAACAAAGCACGTTCAGCATAAATGGGCAGGTTTACTGGATGAAAGTAGGCACTTTTTATTTTTTACTTTGATTTAAAACTCAGTGTAACACTGTTTTCACAGATAAGGTAGTAATTTGTAAAGAGCTTTATGTTTGTTCAGCGCTTATGACGTATCGCACTGACTCCTGAGTGTGAGAAGTTGGCCTGGCATATGCTTATCACTAGTTATAGTGGCCACCTTGCACCAGTCCAATTCGACTCTTATGGTAGATAGGAAGACAACCTTTTAAAGAAAGCTATCCTAGTGGTAGCGGTGGAGAACAGCCTTCAGGCTAAGTCTCAGAGGAATGTAAAGCAGTTTGTTTTACCTTATAATCTCTTGAATTACCAAATGAAAGGACACCACACAGGTATATATGTATTTATTTCTAGACACACTCTAGTGATCTCTTTATGAGATTAGAAGTCAGGAACACATTCAAATATCAACAATTCACAATAAGTTAAGCACAAATATGGCTAGGGCCCTAGGGGCGTACTAGACCATATACTAAAAAAGAGGTTTAGGAAAGTCGACTTGCAGAATGACAAGGCCTAGGGCCTGTAGAATCACTGGGGCTTCACTAATGCAGCAAAAGCAGGTAAGTAACAGACCCACAGGAGACGCATGCAGTGTGAGAACACAGCCGCGGGTTCCCTATTGATTTCAATGGAGCAAGTCGCAGTTTGATTTTTAAAGTTTAAGGGTACTTCGAGGAAGTCTACAATCAAGCCACTTACAAGGTAAGTAATTCGATGGAGGGCCATCACACACTAGAGCACCGGAGTGCACGAGTTACCTCACCCAGGGAAGCCGGGTGCATAGGTGTCTTTTGGTGTTGGGTCGCGTCGCTGTTTTCTATGGAGTCCAAAAAATATTTGCTGCTTGCGAAGACTGGAGAAGTGTCCGGTGGAATCCAAGGCTGGATTCAAGATGCAGATGACCTGAAAATTGAAGGGCCAGTGTTCACAGTCACTTGCCAGTGACCCGGGGCCAGGAAGAGGGATGCCCACGGATGTCGGGTGATTTCAGGTGATCAAGGGTGTTTTGACTCTTCACTCATGAGGTCCAGGAGAGATCGACGATGACCAGCAGCTGGATTCGGAGTGTCCCACAACGTCTGCAGCTGACTGCGGTGTTGGCAACCGGATTGGAGCCAACAAGCCTTGGAAGCAGCAAGTCTCGTGGAAAGTGAATTTAGTCAATGGTGCAGACCAACAAGGTCTGAGGGACTCACCCAGCGAGGGCAGGCCTGGAGCAGCCAGGGGAGCTCTTTTGTTCGATAAAGTCTTCGGGGGACCCACAAGCCAACGGGTAAGGGATTGCGAAGACGCCTCGTGAGGAAATGCTTCACATGAGCCCACGGTCACTCGGGACGGGGTAGGCCTCTGATTTTCGCTGCAAAACCTGCTGGAGGCTTGGGCCACAAGTGGTCCAAAGCACAAGTTCGTAGAACGTCGTGAAGGGGTTGCACTAGACAATAGTGCACGGTACCTGGGTATTGCTGTTCCTCGTCACTCGTGGGGTCGACTCGCCACAGTTTTGCTGGGGACTCACAATGGCCGTCGAGAAGTCAGGAAATCCACTTCCGGGGCTGCAGGGACTTCGGTCTCCAGCGGGAGCGGGAAAGTTTGCGACCGTTGATTCAAGTTTTTGGTGCCTGCCAAGCAGGGGAGTCACTCCTTGACTCCAAGGGAGATTCTTCCGTCTTCCAAAGGTAGTGGAACGTCGAAGGGCCAGGATTCTTCTTTGTAGAGCATTGTCCAGGGTTATCTGATTTGCAATGGCAAAGTTTCCTATCTTATACTGAAGATAGGGGAGGGACTAGCTCTATGACCACTCCTCTGGGAGGGTCAGGGGAGGAGGTGGTTACACCCACTTCCCTTTGTCCAGTTTCGGGCCAGAGCAAGGACAGGTAGCCCCTGAAGCGGTTTGAGCTGGCATATGCACAGAGGAGACTACTGCTCCCCCAGTGCAGGACTTCAAAGCACTCTAGGAGTGCACCCACCCAGCCCCAATACACTAAATCCTGTCTGGAAGGTGGTGACAACTCCCTGTGACAGGATGCCTATTGTTGGGCCCCCTCCACTGCGAGTTTCAGTCAGCAGCAGGAGGGCAGCCCAGTGTCTGTGCTGGTGGCATCTATTTTGTGATGCCAGGGCTCTTTCAGATTTCTACCGTGTTACCACAGTAGGCACATGTCGTCCCCTCTAGAAGGGTGGGATCATGCTCCCACATCATGGACCGATGTGGGGGTATGATTCCAAGTTGTTTGACACCAAACACGACATGTTTTGATGCAGTCATTCCAAAGTTAGCATTTATAATGCATGTAAGAGTATATGGTTTAACCGCATCCACAAACAGCCACAGAGAATAGACTCTGCCAGCTGCAGAGGGGTCCTGGTCATGCAGAGGCACCCCCTCACATTGTAAACCAAGCACCCTGCCCTCAGGATTGATAGGGCCTGCCTTAGGGGTGACTGATAGGTTTATATGTGTGTGTATGGTGAGATATAGGAACCTATACCTCAGTGAGTGCTAACACTACCTCACCCAGGCTGCAGTAGCAGGCCTGTGGTGTCAGATTGAGTCTTCTTCCCAGGGGTGGCATAATACATGCTTCAGCCCCTGGTAGGCCTGTGAAGTGCCTATGCCCTAGGTACCTAAGGTACCATATACTAGGGGCTCATAAGGTACCACAGTATCCAATCACTAGTGCATCTAATATGCACACCAAGTCGTTTAGAGAGAACAGAGAGACTGGGGCCCTGATTAGCATGGACCCAGCCAGACTATAGCCAGAAACCAGTGTATACATCAGAAAAAAAGTGGGGGCAACATAAGTGCAGATCCTACTCTCCTACACTGAGTGAATACATTTTCCTGTATAGCACACCATCCTCTTCTAACTAAATCACTTATTAGGCACCCCCATGTTTTGACTGATAAGTGAACTGAAGAAAGGAGTTGCACGTTATTTTGAGATATAATATCAAAACCAGTAAATCCCGATAGTACTGGTTGTAGTATTTTTCGGGTGCATTATGTCCTGTGTTTTCCAAGTTCTGTACCTTCGAATTGGGGATAGCGTGGCAATATTGTATGTTTACACCCGCTTCGAGCTGCAGAACTCTGGATGTGCCAGGTATTCCTCACATAAGTTACCAGTTCCACCTGGTTTCACCTGCTGAAATATATGCAAGGAAACAGAATGCTATTAATGCACCTTTAGCTTTTGAATCAGAATCTGAATTGAATGAGGACCACTGTGTTTTGCCTAGGACTGTCTAATTTAGCCAAGTGAGGAAGCACCAGGACTCGAATGTGACTTTGCACCCCTTACCCCTTGCAATCTGTTGTAAATCAGGTACGCTGAATCACCACGAATTCCCTAATTGTAGTTTTATTCATCCGAAGTAACCCGACACACAGCCAGCAACCGAACTCCTTTATTTAACATAGAACGTGCAGATCTCATAATAGCACCTATACAAGAACTTTTCCCCAGCATGTCTTTGGCTACCAAAACCCCAAGCTCCTCAATCAACACAATCCTACTTGAGAAAACTTTTGAAAAGACTGAACAGTAGACATGGAATAAAAGAGTGTATTAAGAGCATGCCCAAATTACTCTTGTAAATTCAGGACATGTATGTTTCTTTAATTTTTTACAAAGCATTTTTTAGAGGTATTTTAAAGTGCACACATATGGCCCCTGAATGGCAGCATTGTGACTAGAGATTTTCAGTAGCTTTCTATCTGGTGGTTGTTTATAATGGTAAATTATGCATTGTTGCTTGTAGGACTCATGTTGTGTGATTCTTTAATCTGTTCCTGAGTTTTTGGTCAGCGGTACACTTGATGACTTCTAGTCATTACGACCCAGGCTTAGAATGTGTAAAGTAAAGCTAGAGGTTCCAAAAACAGCCCTTTTGTCTAAAAATCAAGGACTTGTGTTGTGTTCAAGGTGTCTGTTACCATGAAGCTTGCTGTATTTATGGGTACATTAAATGTTTCTTTCTGTAGGAATCCCACCAGATGAAAGCCCTCGCCAAGGTGGCCCTTCTGGACCATACCACCAGTCGCACCGCCTTGAGCTGTACCAGGAGGCAGCTAACACACTGTTGAAGAGCGGACATGCTTATCACTGCTTCTGCACCCCTCAGCGGCTGGAACTGCTGAAACGGGAAGCCCTCCGGAGCCGACAGACCCCACGGTACAGAGGATCAGGGTGTTGTAAGTGTGGTAGCAAAGACATGACTGACGCTTGTTTATTGTCCATCTTTACTAATATACAGTATCCAAAATGATGGATTTGTGCTAATACCATGTGTTAACCTTTTCTTTTTGTTTGTTTAGAAAGCTTTATTGAATATGATAATCCAAGTAAAACATCAATACAAAAAGAAAATCATCAGGCAATGAGATAAAACAAGATACATTGAAGTCTAACAATATATAAGGAATGCCATAAAGGAATTAGGAAATGTACTTAGGAAAAAAGCTTTTAAAGGTATTTTGTTTTGTGGGGAAGGAGGAGCAAGAAGAAGAAAAGGAAAGGAGGGGAGGAAGACTATCTAATAAACAAGGAAAATATCATAGAGTTTACCTGTTAACCTTTTCCATTCAACATTCCATATGTTCACCAGAATTCTCAATTGCGAGGAACCTCACCTCTTTTGTCCATTGCCTTGAATAAATTATCTTATTTCAAAACCCATCCCACTCTTCAAAACCCATCCCACTCTTCAAAACCCATCCCACTCCTCTTCCCTCCTCCTCTCCTAGAGACTCCAGTTTTATAGTGCCTTTCATCGGGCTAGGTCTTTCCTACTCCTTTCCTTGTGTTTTTCTTAAGGAATCACGTTGGCTAGTTCTCATTCTTGTCGCCAGGAATATGGAACCTAACTGAAGAGACTTAATGCTCGCAGCCTGGGTCGGCATTAAACTTGTTGTCCCATGTCATCCAGCTGAGGTTGCCACACGGGCAAGGAAGTATCCTTGTCCTTTGTTATACGCTTGGAAATTCTTTCTATTGCCATTATTACCCTCAGTTTGGTTAGCCAGTTAAAGACTGCTGGCTCCGTCACTTGTTTCCAGAAACCTGCAGATACCAATTTGGCACATGCCAGCCATTGAAACATCAATTTTCATTCTCTCCTAGTCAGTGCCTTCCTTGATCTTGATCTCCAGCCCATGACTGTCCGTGATGGGCCTCTGTTATTTGGTAGCCCGTGATTGTTTATATCTGCCAGCTCTTCTATCCAATAGTCTTGCATTTGGATGCCTTCCCACCAGATATATAGTGCCTCCCACTCGCCTGCATCCTCTCTAGCATTCCCTCACTCCTAGGTAATATCTGATGTACCTTGTCTGACACCATGCATCAACCTATCTGTAGCAAGATGGCTCTGCATATGGTATGCCACTAGGTGGTTATACTGTGACAGAGTCCAGGGGTTCCCCAAAAGTGTACAGGGCTCATTGTAAAACCCAAAGTGCTCTATTAGTGGTAGTGTGGACAGCAGCATTAGGCCTAACACAGTGCAGTGTAAGACCTTTATTGCACAACATAGACCAATAATGGACACACAACTCAAAAAGGAGATCCACATCAATTTTAGAAAAATAAGCTTTGTTTGTACTCAATTAAGATCAAGACCTTTGTAATAAGTTGAGTACTTTTTTAAAAAAAAATACTTTTCAGTTTCAAAAATCGGCACTGAACAGTTTAATGTTATCCTGTAGGAAAACAATATTGCGGTTAAAAAGGTAAGTATTGCACTTAGAGTTCCAGTCTTCGGGACCAAAGGTCAGCATGTGGCAAGGGTAAGGTGAGTACCAAAACTGCACCACCAGCGGCACAGGGGTGGCCTGGTCCAGAGGTCAAAATCAGAGTTCGGACGAATGCGTTTCAGTGGAGACTGGGGGCGCTCGGAGCCACACTAATGGCAGGTAAGTAAATCGGTTGCAGGGGCCAAGCTTTAGGGATTAGGTTTTTTAAAAATTATTATTTATTTCTTTATTGTCATTTTAGGAACTTGCACTATTTAATTTACATACATCAGACATCTGCATGCATTTAGTACAACTTCTTGCACAGTCCGCTTACATTTTTAAACATTATTACAACAGGTTCATATGCGTTCCGATATGCCAACTCGTTTCCTGAATCAAGGATAACTATACAATTACCCAGTTGCCCAAATCCCTCCCCCTTGCATCCTACTATTACCCGCAACTTTTCAACTTCACCTTCCTTTTTAAATGCCTTATATCCGTTTAGGTCTTGGTGTTCCCTATTTTGACTCTTTAAGGTCTAACGAGGTACAGTGCGTCATTGTCTTGTGGGGGATTGCGTATAGGGGATGTTATTGCCAGTGTTTGTAAGTCCTTTATATCTGCCAGCATGGTTGCTCAAGCCCGCAGATCGTCCTCCAGTTTCTCATCACGTCTCACTCTCTTCATTCTTACCGCTTCCGCCGCTGCCCATTCCTCCAAATCTTTCAACCAAGATTCAATCTGCGGCGGAGTAGTGCCCATTCATGATATAGCAATTCGTCGTTGGGCTAATGCCAACCCAAGCATTACGAATTTCCTACTTAGTTTCTTTTTCTTTGGAGCAGGAAGGAGACCCAGTAACACCTCCCGTATGCCTTTAGCACGGACCATCCCATCGTCTCCTTTATTTTCTCCAATATTGAAGTCCAATACTGAGACCGCATCGGGCATACCATATGGATAAAATCCGAGTCAGCAGCTCCACATCTGGGGCATCTATCAGGTCTTGTCGGAAAGATCCTACTAAGTGTTTTTGGGGAGAGGTATGCCTGGTGTACAAAGTTATATTGGACTAGTTTAAACCTAACATTCAAATGTATAGCTTTGACCCCTTCATGTACTTTAATCCAGTCTTTTTCAGCCAGGGGCTCCCCAAGTGTCCCATCTAACTTGAACCGGTAGGGCTGCATTTGTCAGATCCTCTTGCAACGCCCTATATAAGTGCGTAATGAAGCGTCTCCCCTGCGCCATATATAGCATAACCTGTAAAACCCTGGTTTCCGCAGGTTCATCTCGGGTAGAAGTCCATATCTCTCTTGCAACTTTGTTAATCTTCCCATATTGGAGATGTTGTCCTGTCCCCAGCTCAAACATTGACTCCGCATCTCCCCTAGTAATGAATTGTTTATTGTGGAAGAGATCCCCCATCGTCGGGCACCTGCCCTCCTTCCATCTTCGGATCGACATTGAGGCCTCTATTTTGGCAAATGGTTGTACCACCCATAGGGGCATATCTGGGGCATAAGGGGCGTGTCTCACAACTTTTTTAACTACTTGTTCCCATATCCGTGCCACTTGAGGGACTATGTATGGGACGGACCGTGGGGTGCCCACCCCCAACATCAATAGTGCTGCCAATGAGTGCCCTCCATATGTGCCTGCCAGTAATGTTTTCTCCCAGTTGTCACTCTCGTTCAGCCAGTGTATTGCATGCTGAATCTGGGATGCCATGTAATATAATTCTAAGTGTGGGACTTCCAATCCACCTTTCTGCCATGTTCTCTGTAATGTCTCAAGACTCACTCTTTTCCTTTTGGGCCCCCGCAATAATTCTATTAGTAATGCGTTCAGGGTCTCAAAAAAGTGCGCTGGTACCTCATATAGGGAGTGCTGTAAGGCATACAGACATCGAGGAAGTATTATCATTTTAATAATTGCAATTCTGCCCATGAGGGACAGCGGTAACTGTTGCCAGAAGCGAATTGAACCTTTTATACCTTCGATCACATGCCCTGTATTGAGAGCCAGATATCTCGTGGGATCATTTACTAGTCTGATCCCCAGATATTTAGGGTCAGAATCCACCCACGGGAGCCCCGCCTATTGAAGTGCATCCCACGGTTTTTGTGTCAAAAATCCCACCAGCAGCAACCTGGACTTATTAGGATTAGTCTTTAAACCTGAAACCTCCCCGAATTGGTACAGTATATCCAGCATTTTCGGGATTGCTTGGGCTGGTTGATGCAAATATACTGGAGTGTCGTCCGCATACATAGACACCACATGGTGTGTATCTCCCAGTCGTATCCCCCATACCTCTAGTCATCAACGTAAGGTCTCTGCCAGCGGTTCTATAGCTGCCGCAAACAATAGAGGTGACAAGGGGCACCCCTGTCTGGTACCCCGTTGTAGTTCAAATGCTCGGGAAATCGGTCCCCCTTGGCGCATCCTAGCTTGTGGGGCCATATAAATTAGTTGGAGCCAACGTAAGAACTTTGGACCCAGCCCCATTGCTCTCAATGTTGCCCACACGTACCTCCAGTCCACAGAATCAAACGCTTGTTCGATATCGAGCAGCGCTACTGCATATTCCTCCTCAATTCTAGGAGACTGCTACACCAGGGCCAATCTCCTGAGATTATTTGCAGTGCTACGTTTGGGGGTAGATCTTGATTGATCAGGCTGAATCAAAAAATAAATATGGGGTAAAAGGCGTTGTGCCATCACTCCACTCAGAATGTTCATATCTATATTAAGAAGCGAGATCGGCCTATATGACTTTGCCAAGTGGGGGTCCCTATCGGGTTTGGGGATCATGATGACCACAGCCTCCCTCATATTATCTGGCAGGATCCGTTGTTGCAGAGCTTCGTTGTATACCTCCAAGAGGTGGTCAACCAAAAGGGGAGCATATGTTTTATAAAATTCAGATGGTAACCCGTCCGAGCCCAGACTTTTGGCAGGCTTCAATCTTTGAATCGCACTCAGGATTTCCTCTCTAGTGAGTGGATCTTCTAGTTCGTCTCCCGCCTCATCGTCCAGACATGGCAGTTCCACCCTCGAGAGGAACTCATTTATTCTCTCCAATGGGGTAGAGACCCCAGAGGCATATACCTTTTCCATATGTGCAGTTAGCACCTCCAAAATTGCTGCCTGATTGGAAACCATGTTCCCTTTTGGATCCATCAATTGAACGACGGGGGTGTAGGTTTCTCGTTTTTCAACAGTTTCGCAAGCAACGCTCTTGACCTGTCCCCCTCCATGTGGAGCCGCTGCCTATATGCCTCTCGATTACATTCACCTAGGTGCTCAAGGGATTCCATCATACACTACGGGTCTCACTCCACTCTACTATACGTTGGGGATGTGCATGGAGCATGGGCTCTAGCCTCTGTAATTCACTTTCCTGTAGTTTCACATCCCTTTCCAGATGCTGTCTCACTCCATAGGAAGTTTTAATACACAGGCCCTTCACTACCACCTTCATCGCCTCCCATTCCATAGCTCTTCTGGCCAACGTCCCCCAGTTTTCCCTAAAATAATTAGTAAGTCCCTCTTCTATTGTCTTGGCAAATGGTGGGTCCGGCAATCTTTCCACCTGCAGTCTCCATGTCGGTATTGCTGGTTGTGGGCATCTTAAATCCAGCGTAAGTAGCCCCGGGGAATGATCCGAAATATATCTGGGTAAATATGAGATGTCTTGGTCTTCCGTGGACATCTCATCAGTTAAAAAACACTGATCTATTAGACTATGTGTGTTGGAAGCGGGCGTATAACAGGAAAAAGCCCTCCCCAAGGGATTGCTCTCTCTCCAAAAACATCTCGCAGCCCCAATACCTGCAGTGTGTCTCTCAGTGTGCCTGTGAGTCTTGGTTTAGTGTTCTGTCTGGGGGCTCCCGATCCAGCTCCCCATCAAGCACACAGTTAACGTCACCCATCAGAATCACTCTGTCTCGTAGGTATGGGGTTGCTGCGGCCATCACCGCTGGAAAGAAAACCAGACAGTCTGAGTTAGGGGCATACACATTAACAATACAAACCTCCTGCCCATCCAGCCTTCCATGCAGGACCACAGAACAACCCTGCGGGTCCACAACATGATGTAGGTGTTGGAACGGCACCCCAGGAGCCATCCAGATGAGAGCCCCCCCCCCCCCCCAAGTGAACCCAGAATAGGACGTCACGTAGAGCTGCCCCCTCCACCTACATTTTATACATGATATCGTATCCCCCACATACATGTTTCCTGCAAACATGCAACAGCAATTTTATACCGTTTTAAATAAGAAAGCACCAATCTCCGCTTATTTAACATCGCCAGTCCCCGCACATTCCATGTAATTTGCTTAATCAAGGAGGGAGCCATAGTTGCCGTAACAGGGACTTCTTTTCACTTGTCCATTGTGCTCACCTTCAACTCCTCCTGAAGTGTGACGCTGATACAACTAAACCATTGATAAACTTAGGTCCCCACCCCCTCCCATGAAAACCTTCCCCATTCAAACCCAACATTCTTAACCCCCACCCCTTGGGTAGTGCTGCGATCCCCAGGCTTCCTTGACAAGGTGTCAGGAACAGCCTCCCCCGCCCCATACCTTCCCACCCAATTTCTACCAAGATAGTGGCCAGCCAGTGTAGGACAAACATTAACACTCTCAACAATACCAGCTGGCATCGTACAATATAACTTTGAAATTGTGAGTTTAAAGTGGTTTGCCTGTGGTCAAGCCATTGTCAAGGTGAGAGACATAATTTTCCAGTTCCTCATACATGCCTCAACCTCTGAAAGGGGCGTGTCCACCCTGTCGGCATTAAACATATGGCATAATGAAACTTTCCATTGTATCTGACCCCCTTCTCAACCAAGCCCACATGACTTATCTGTGATTATAAGGAGTCCTTTTTCTTTCTCCGATGACCTTTCAGCATACATTCAATTGGAGGTCCGTAGGAGGCACCAGCTGATCTTCTGTAGATGTATCAGACTCCGAAAAGGGATCAGCCATACAAAGAGTTCCGTCTGAACCCACCAGGACCCGGCCCGAAGTGACCGTCGAGGCCTGCTGTGTCTTTGTGACCATGCTGCCCTGAGAGTTGTGACTTTCAGTGGGCTTTGCTTGGGCTGATTCCTAAAAAACTCTGCCCTTCCAAGTGCCCTGCCTCCCCAGACCGTCCAACCAGTCTGTTGCCTCAGCTGCCGATAGAAAAAACATTGCTCTCCTGCTGCGTTCTCAGCTTAACAGGGAACAAAAGGCTGTATTTGAATCCATTGTCCCTCAATCTTCTTTTAACCGCTAGGAATGTTCGTCGTTGGTCTTGCACCCATTGCGTGTAGTCTGGGAAAATGGCAATCTGGTGCCCTTCGTAGGTAGGCGCTTCTCTCTTGTCTGGTGGCCTGTAACATCACGTCTCTATCCTGAAAGTTGAAGCGTGCAAATATGGCTCACAGGGGTGCACTAGGTCGCGGAGGAGGGACCAGTGCCCTGTGTGCTCTCTCCATGTTAAAATACTTCAAATCATTACACAGAAAGGAACAAAGCAGAAATGCCACTTTCCACATGCACATCTACCCCTTTCATCCGTCGGAAAGTGATTACTCCGGAATTTGGTATGCTGTAGTGGTCTCCAAGCATAAAGCCTCCCGCTGCCAATAGGAGGCTAAATCAACTCTCAAGGTGGAAAGACGTCCCACTGGAGGTTTGTATACAAGATGCACAAATGCAGAGGCACACAAAAAGAAGTCCAAATCTGTACAGCTGGCTTTAGCCACCCAAGTATATAAGATGGAAGTCCATAAAATGGTCTCTATTTTCCTTTGTATGTCTTTTATTTCATATCAAACAAGATTTCCATAACATCCGAAACAGGCAGCCGACACGTGTTTCGTCCAAAAGGACTTTCTCAAGGCTAAACAGAATAGTAGATCATTATATATTTCAAGGTTCTCTTTCGTATAAAATGTAGAACACCCGTATTAAGGATGGCAGTGGTAAAAACAAGGCTTTGGATGTAGGTGGAGTCCAAAGCCTTGTTTTTACCACTGCCAGAGGCCCAAACAATAAAGTAAATCCTTTTGGGTATATGGGACCACTGGACAGTTTTTAAACCTTTCACTTCTCACGTCACTAACACTGCACACTCAGAAAAATACCTACTCCGCTGTAAACAGGCGTAGAAGCACACCCGGGACGCACTCGGTGTAATCGGGTGGGCCCGATGATGAAGCATGCCACCAACTAGGCTGGTGGGTGAGGGCTTTATAAAAAGAAAACACACTTTTCCTTACTCATACATCATCAATCATACACCCTTGTGACTTCCATCACGTCTATAGAGACTAGTTCTCTTTGATTAAAACAACCTTCTTTTTGTGTCATGTCGCTCCTGTTTACACTGTAATGTCACCTGTTTAATTGTCGTCTGTCGCATCATGGTGACCATTGTGTGCTAAATCTTGATGTATGATGGCGGTGCTCTGCTTGCAACTTTTCGATCTTTGTTGCATTGTGTTTCATTTCAGAGGCATACACTGATTTAGCCATTGTGTGTTTACCCTTGTTTGGTATATCTGCTGCAGGCTAGAATATAATCATTGTTTGCCAATTCCTGTATTTCACATTATGTCTCTGCTTTGTTGAGACTATGTTGTTGCTAACCACCTCCTTTGCTCTGCTACGCAGGTATGACAACCGCTGCAGACACCTGACCCCTTCACAGGTGCAGAAGAAGTTAGCCCAGGGATTGCCTTATGCCACCCGCTTCCGGCTGGAGGAGGGTGTTGACCCCTTCCAGGATCTTGTCTATGGCTGGACTAAGCATGAAGTGGCTGTCGTGGAGGGTGACCCTGTCATTCTAAAGGGAGATGGTTTTCCCACCTATCATTTGGCAAACGTGGTGGATGACCACACCATGGGCATTAGCCACGTCTTGCGTGGGGCAGAGTGGCTAGTTTCCACCTCAAAGCATCTTCTCCTGTACAAGGCGTTCGACTGGCGGCCTCCTGAATACGCCCACCTTCCACTTCTACTAAATAAAGATGGCAGCAAACTCTCTAAGCGACAGCGGGACATTTTCTTGGAACACTTTGTCAAAAGTGGTTACCTGCCTGAAGCATTAATTGATCTCATCACGAACTCTGGCTCTGGATTCACAGGTACTAGAAGTGCTTGGAGGGTCGACCAGTGACTGTGGACGGCTATTTTGCAGGCCTCCATGCTTGTTTTATTTTATTTATTGAAATAGGCACTTTTGTACCTATTCTCTGTTTGTGTCTCAGCACTTCTCATATCAACAATAACAGCATAGTGCAAGAACTAAGTTATTGTCAACTAATTTGTTCACATTCTAGAAAAGCCTTGTTAGATTACTACGGCTTTATAGCTTTTATAACATGCATTCAATAATTGTTCCAATCCTGAATTTCCTTTGGTAAATCATTCTAGAGCCCTGCGACCAAGAATGTACTTGCTTTTAGAAAGGTCTGTTGATAGCTTAGTGTTCCACCTAAGGACGCGTTGTGTCATTGGCTCAGCATTTTATTTTCTGTAGCTTGACAGCAGTGCCTTTTGTTCTGCACAAAGTGCATACATAGTGGAGTGGAATTCATGAAGTGCATTTTCATCCACATTATATCGCCCCCCCCTCCATTCTTTCCAATAAATCATCTTAGTTTTTGTTAACCTCATATCCTCCTCATATCCTAAAAATTGATTCAGGATCTGTTTAACTTATTTTACACAAACTGCCATTCGGTGTTTGTTTACTTCGTTAATACACTAATGTAATTATTTTATCATCCTTGTTTTCAGTTACTTAATATATTAATTCATTACCCTTCATAGGTATGGCCCCATTGGGCCAATATATTCACGCGTTCGATCAGATGTCTACTTTAATTAAGTCTATAATCACATTAGTATTACCCAAGTGGGCCCATTCCAAACCTCAATTGTTGTACATGTATGTAATGGTGCAATCTTTCATCGCTGTCATTTTAGGAAACTTCCTGTCAGCACAATTCCAGTCCATTTTATTGCCAAAAAGAAACATGATCCACTAGAAGACTTAACAAGATGCCATATATTTAAATTCTTGCATTACGAATTAAAAATCAGTTAATTTACGGCTTCTCTGAGGAATAAGCAACAAACCTTAAAAGCATCCTAAACATGTTTTCAATTCTTCCTCAATATTTGAAAATAACATTTTCAAATTAATTATCTTGAACATGTACTTTGGAATTCATTAATAGCATTATTTTACGTTTAAATTGATAATCAGTTTACTTTAATTTCGGTTCTTTTTATCAATTAAATTTAATTAAAATCTTAATACCCGAATGATCTTAAAAATGTATCTTTACACTGCTTTTTTTGTTATTTGATTAATATTAAATTCTCTTTATTTTAAATTATTTTGAACATTTACACTTAACTTAATTTCCGATATATATTTTCAAGTATGTCTAAACATTAATGTACTGACTTACCTGCGATGTAAAAGACTCCTGACATAATGGCGGGAACCCCTACCTCACGATGTAATAACACCGGAAGTAAGGCTGCTGGCGTAATGGTAGCATACCACGCGTTTTGTTCTATGGTCTTGAGTGCTGTATGGACATTAGGAAATATCAGTGCACAGGTTGCAGGAGGACAACAGCTCTTGATAGATATTCATTAGAGAAGATGTTGTCCCTCCTTCTGGGCCGACACAGGACTGTACGCCACCTACAAGGTTACTGAACGTCAGGTAGAAGGATAATTGTGTGGTTAAAACAATTTCATGTGCCTTTGCGATGTAGATGAGTAGTAATGGTAGTTTGCAGGCTCTCGCTCCAGCTGCTTGAGGTCACTGCTTTGTTCTGTCGATCCATTTGCATGATGGCAGTGTGTTGTCGTTTTTCGTGGAAGTCTAGGGAACTGTTTTTCCCTTTTGGTTCACAAGCATGATATTGGTGCTTTGTGTTATTCCAAGAGCTTAATTGTGTTGCTGATCCAAGAGAATCATAGTAACGCCTGGTGCTGCAAGATTCTGACTCACTTGTACTGCTGTGTATATGTTGTCCCTGGAGTCCATTGAGCATTACTCATTGTTGTCTCAATCCGGATTGGGTTGCGTGATAAAACAAGTTATGATAAATCCACAGCACAAGCCAGATATCGGTCTCCTTCACTCAACTTTGAAATCCTCGGGCACTAGTGCAAGTGGTGCTTGGGGAGGAGAGGGAAGGGAGCGATTTTCCCCATAGATCTTTAAAAGGAGTGGTTTGGGAGGCAGCAGGAGGCTAGATGGCCAGTTGTAAATAAAGCTACTTTTCTTCGCAGAGAACCAGATGGGTCGAACATTAGAGAAGCTCATTCAGCAGTTTGATGTGAGCAGGATTATGAGCCACTCTGCTCTTCTGGATCTGGAGAAGCTGCCGGAATTGAACAGGTCAGTGAAACAGGTCTGGCTGTGTGAAGACTTCATTGCTTTCGCTCACAATATGGTCCTTTTTCAGCCAGGTCAGAGGTGTTGCCTATGAGTGATCATCATCCAGTGCTATAGATAAGATTGAGTATACTCACTCAGCACAGTTGGCAATCTCTTTACGTGTGAACCCCAGGAGATTGCCTACCATTAAGATCTTAGAGGTGCAGTGTTCTTCTTATGGGACCTATATGCAAGGGTTATCGGTTTCTTTTTTCTTTTTTTGTTTGGTATTTTGACCAAACAAGTAAGTGCTTTAGGAGATGGAAAGACATTGGCTAATCATTCAATCTATTTACTCGCATTTTTTCTGAACCGATGTACTGTTGTGGTCAAAGTCAAATGCTAAGTCCAAGCCGAGCCCTATCAGATCTTTTTCAGGTAATGGAGAATCTCAAACTCTGATGATGAGGGGAATTTGGTTTAATTAAAGAAAATATATTCTTGGAAGAACCTCTCACACCATGAACCCCCTATTTTTATTTTTGCATTTTGGCATCTTGCATCAATAAAAAGAATGCCCGGCCACCTATAAATAAATTTGTCTCATTTCCTTTGGCAGAGGACACCACTAGCCTGTGCAAGCGTGCCCCTGACTGTTCTAAATTCCTTCTTTGAAAGCAGTATTCAGAGCAATCCAGGATTTGTCCAAGAGGGGTAGAATGATTCCGATTTTCAGCAAAATAATAAGGCGGTGTTTTGGTCTCCACTAGCACATAGTTAAACAAGGAGTTTTTTTGATGTTGGAAAAATGAGGCACACGCCTCTTTTGAAATGGTGGGAAAGCTCTCTCCACAGTCTATAAAATTCACACACAGGTAGAGTGCTTGCATACCTCAGTTAACAAATTTAATATATATTTTAAAAAACAAGCCGTGTTGTGGGAGGTGGGCACAAAGTTCCCAGTATTCACACTGTGATGGTTCTACATGGTAAACCAAGCAAAACCAAAGGAAATTATGACGGAGTGTTGAACATTGCAAGCACTCACCCCCAGTCAACTGATCTGGGTTTAATCCACCACCGTTCTTTAGCCCACTCTGCCACCCTAGTTCAGACATGGCCATATGCAAATCAGTCTGACCCTGTGCCTCATGGGAACAGTCCAGCCCGAACTGCAAAGCCAGGTCCTCCCTGGACCGGAAACAAGCTTCCTAGGACCAGTTTCTGGCATTTCAGCCGTCTTCAGCCAGGCTTGCTTGAATCCAGTGGCAAAGTGAGCAAGGGACTCACGTCTGAGCATACCCTGCCAACTTATGGCGAACAAAGCAAAACCAAAGGTTCTACATGGTAATCTGGGTGTGGGGCTGGTAAAAGAAATTGGCCCATGGTCTGTGAATCATTGTTATGATAGTGTTTGCCTGGAAGCAATTGTCGGTGGGTTTCTCTATCTCACCTTTTTCTTGAGCCTCCCCCATTCACGCCCTCTTTCTATAAAATGTGTTGATCCTTAACGTGCGAGCGTGTTGCCAGTGAAATTTCCTTACTTTGAGTAGAGGTTTTAGTGTTTCGGGGAGCCTTATAAGTCTGGAGTTGGAGTATGACTTGGGTTCTGGAAGAGGAGTGGGTGATGAGCTGACCAAAGCTAGGCCTAACTTTACTGGGGTTTAAAGTATGGCTCCTGCCACTAGCACTGAGCATACAGAAACACTTTCAGGATGATACCGTAGCTGCTCATTCATGGCCTCTGTTCCTGACCGAGTCCTATATGAGGATAAATAAAGCAGATTCGGTTAGGGTGATGCTGATTCCCAAGCAAGGTCTTTCAGTCATGCAGTAGGTAATGCAAGTGTTACTTTGAATGACCCAAATATAATTGTCTGATATCTAATCTTCAAGTTCAACATTAACCACAAGCCCATGTTCCACACAACCACATTAACCCCAAGTGTTTTCCCATATGCATTTGTCTGCCCACTGTAGGCAAACAGTGCTGTTTTCCTGTTTTTCGCTGGGCATGGGAATGCCTGCTTTTGTTCCATTGACTTGTTCTAGCAGTGTTCATGAACAAGTTGACCATTACATGCCCTCGTTGCTCGGTGAGTCTTTGTGTTGTCGTTATGGTCTACCAAATGATAAGTTTTAGTGTTGGGAGTTGGGACTGTCTTTTGTAGGGCTCCTTCTGAACCAATCGTCTGACATGGTGGTGTTTGATGGCAGTGAAAGTGTCTGACTTCTGATGTTTGACCTTCATTCAAGAGAGGCCTCCTTGTACAGCCCATCCTTCCATCTCAATATGTGTAGAAAGAAACTGTAGACTTTTTTTCTGGTGTCCTTAGGATTCATTTGACTCGTCGGATCTCTAATCCCGGTCTGCGCGTAGAGCTGTGCTTAGTCCTGAGGACCGAAGTGGAGAAGGCCTACAGTGACTGCATTACCGACCGAGAGGTGCTGGAGACTGATTACATTGAACGCGTCCTGCTTCTCAGGAAGGTATGTACCGTGGAGGGGAGTTGTATTTGAGTACAATTTAATGCTGTTTGGAAAGGGCAAGCCTACGTAGGCAGCGGAGCACTGAACAGGGGTTGTAAATCCTGATCTCCACCATGATCATTTGCGAAAAGGCACACTGTTCAGGGAGAAGTGGTTTCTTAATTATAGGAAGATGATCTCTGTAGAAGTGTGTCTTTATAGTTCCTTTCTGAGTTTTGGAAGAGTAGGAGAAGTTCTGATATTGATGGGGATGTTGTTCAACTTCTGGATGTGTTATTGGAAAAGTCCTGTCCTCCCATCTTTTCAGTTTTTCATTTTGTTATTTCCAGCCTGGTGATGTCTCGGTATCTAGTTTCTTATTGTCCACCTGAGGTGATTATTTTCATAGGCAGCATTGGCATTTATGGTGGCGTTGTAAGTGATGTATGTGGTCGTGATGATGTGGAGTTGAAGCAGGAACTGATGCAGTTCCTTCAGTGTTTGGGGAATGTGGTAAAAATCAAGCATTTGAGATGTGCTGCAACTTGTAGGAGGCCTTTGTGGGGGTCAGTGAAATGGCAGGGAGTGTGCTGAGTAGAGTCTTGTATCCGTGCGTGTGAGAAAGGACTAGGGCTTAGACTGTTGCTCAGAACTCTGAGGTAGCACAGGTTTCACCCTTTACAGAAGGAGAGGTGGTAGGGAACCGTTTTGGTTTACTTGGTAATGTGTTATTTGAAGGACATATATGTCTCAAGGTGAATACTATGGAAGTTGCACTGGCAAGAACCAGTCTGGCAGAGGCTAATTTGTAAACAAATAAGTGCCGGGGCTTTGGTCAGAAGGCGACTTGCACCAACCCATTTCTTCTGTTGGCACAGCCTAAAACATAACCAAGTACTAACCATGAAAGTGGAGAGAAGTTGTGGCGTAATGGCCAGAGCTGCTGACTTCTGAGCTCGGAAACCAGGTTAGAGTCTCGGCATCGGTTCAACATCCTGTGATTCTGGGCAAATCACTTAATCTCCCCATGCCTACCATAAATGAATGTGTCATTAACTGAGGCTCATGAAAAGCGCCAGTGTTGATGATTAAGTGCCGGTGCTGAGCACCGGAAACCACTGGCTCAAATTAATCATGGGAGTCTGGGTTCATTTCTGTGGGCCAGGCTGCAACTGTGGTTTTTTATTGTGCTATTGTAGCCCGAGTGGATGAGGGTGACTTAAAATTAATGCTCCCTGTGGTCCGTTTTGACTGATTTTTACAGACAGAAAAAATGCATTTTCTTGTCTGTATTTATTTTTAAAAATGTGGATAAAAACGGAAATTGGGTTAATTTGTGAGTAATTCTAAATACTGTCTGCCATGACTGCCAGGCCAATAGATGTGTGGATTGATAGATCAGGCTTTTTAAAAAGAAAGTCATTTTAGTAAAGAGGCTTCAACAGCAGTAGATTTGCACAAGGTTGATACTGAAATGTGCATATTTTCATATAAGTGCATTGATGTATCTTCTGCGGGTGTTCACAGCACTGAAACCTGGCAGACATTCAAGCATAAGTGCAAATTTATTGGTTAAATAAATGTGTAAATATATTAATTGCAGCTTAATTTTTGCACAAACCCAAAATAAATATGGATAAATACAGCTAAAATTTGCAAAAAATAAATATGGATAAATGCAGACAGAAATGGCAACAAAAAAAAATATCATAAAACCGGGAGCCCTACTTAAAATGTATGCTGATGTGGGTGTGATCTATGTTTTTGTGCTGAAGTGTGCATTCAAGTTGAATGCATGGTGTATGATGTCTGGATTCTGGAGAAGTTCAGAATGTGTGTCATTAAAGCAAAAGAAGGTGACTGTTGTATTTGGTGGGGGATGGGTGTATGGTGAGTGGTATGTTGATGTGGTTCTGGGTGCTATACTGCCTGTAGCAGATGACACCAAGAAATGTCTTGGCCATTATGATGAGACGATCTGTGAGCCGGGTAAGTTTCACGTGACAAGCCTTTGCAGTCTTCTTCAACTCTTGTGCCCGATCTCTGCCCTGATAGTCCCTTTTTGTAGGGACACTGTGACAGGCAATTGAGCATGGTGGACATGGGATTAATAAAGAAACATAGTTTGAATGTTTTCACTGTGACTTATTTACCCAATGATTGCCAGTTAGTGGGATCTAACAATCATGAGGTCTCTGACCAGAGGAGGAACTCCAAGCAAGGCATAAGAAGTTGGCAAATGAAAGGGAAACAGAAGCAACATTACGGAGATGCTGTATTCACCAAGTGCAACAATTCCAGCAAATGCATGATTTAAACCCCATCTGAATAAGGTTTGATTCTACCATATGTCACTATAACCTGTTTCTGTTTTTATCAAACAAAAAGAAATCTTTAAAATAGTCGATGACTTCATGAACCCTAGGATTCTTAGACAAGAGATTCCCCCTTTGCTTCCATTATGTAACTCAATCGCTAATTACTTCGAACAGAAAATATCCGATCTCACCAAAGACTTCCCAGATCCACCAGCACCCCCCCTCGTAGAAGTCATAAGACTTAACAATGAGAAGATCCACCTTAACAAATTCACCCATGTCAGTCTGAAAGAAACCCGTCAGGCTATTCTATCCAGCAAATCCGGTTCCTCATTTGATCCCTGCCCTCCCTTGCTGCTACATGCCCTTGTGGACACAGTAAACCCGAGCATAAATGCCATCATTAATTCATCCCTGGCTACTGCCGCCATTCCACCTGAATGGAAATTAGCCGCTGTCGAACCTCTGCAAAAGAAACCCCTAGTAGACCCCACTATACTTTCAAACCTCCGTCCTATTTCGCTGCTCCCAATTCTCTTCAAACTTACGGAAGCAGAAGTGAATAAGCAATTAACTAGGTACCTGGAGGAAAACGATATCTTGCATCCCAACCAAGCGGGGTTCAGGGCTATACACTCCACAGAGTCAGCACTATTACACACGGTGGAGACCCTGAAGACAGCCATGGACCAAGGAAAAAAGGCTGTTTTGGTGCTGCTCGATCTATCGGCGGCCTTTGATACGGTCTCACACTCCGTAATAATTGGCCGCCTAGCTGAATCAGGAATAGCAGGAGTTGCTCTTGAATGGCTAAAAAACGTCCTCAGCCACAGGAAGCAAGTCACGGTACTAGGGAAATACTGCTCAGGGGAGAAAGCATTAAAAACAGGGGTACCACAGGGCTCTAGTTTAAGCCCAGTACTATTTAACCTGTACATGACCCCCCTGATAGAGCTTATTACTTCTTTTAACATCAGTACTATATCTTATGCCGATGATACTCAGCTCATCCTCGTATTAGACAGTAATACAACAAAGGCAGAGGAAAATCTGAGAGATTGTCTTACCGCCACATTCGACTGGATGAGAAAACATCATCTCAAATGTAATTCGGGCAAGACCGAAATTTTACCATTCGGACAACAAAACCTTTTCTCCCCCAAATCATGGTGGCCACAAGATGCAGAAGTCCCCCCCCTAACACCATTAGTACGGCCCACAACCTTGGGATTAGGTTTGACGAGGCCCTGTCATTTAGGCAACAAGCAGGTGCTGTGGCAGAGTCCTGCTTTAGCATAATCAAAGGCCTCAGAAGATTCTTCGACCTTCTCCCACTGACAGCCAGAAAGACGGTGGCGGTGGCCCTTATTACATCTCGCCTGGACCTCTGCAACAGTCTATATGCAGGCTCCAGTAAAGCAGTACTGCATAGACTGCAGATGGTCCAGAATGCCACCGCCCGCCTCGTGCTGAGATGGCCCAGGAAGTCGTCTGCATCAGCAGCACTCAGGATCCTGCACTGGTTGCCCATCCACAAAAGGGTACTATTCAAAATCTTAGTAATCATCTTTAGGTCCTACTACCAGCTGGGTCCCACCTACCTGTCAAAAAGGGTTGGAAGATATGTGCCTTCTCGCTCACTCAGATCTTCCAACCTGAACCTGCTGGTGACTCCCAAATTTATACTGGCCACGAAAGGAGGAAAATCCCTTGGAGTACTGGGTGCTAGGGCCTGGAATAAACTACCACTCCAACTACGCCAGATCCCGTCAGAGAACCTTTTCCGAAAGGCTCTAAAGACATGGATTTTTAAACTCACAGACACAGCCTGTTTAGCCCTAGTCTAAACCCAATCCTCAGAGACACCAGATACTGTCTTACCGGTGCCTCACTAGCTCCCTGGCCAAACACCTCCTAGACATGAGTGGTCAGCGCCAAGATGCTCCTTGGAGTGTAAGTCGCGCTTTATAAAAATAAAATTACATTACATTATCTCCATACCAAAATTCTAGAAAACCTTCCAAAGCTGTGTTTTTTTTTTTTCTCTGCCTTTACAACACATGTATTGCTAGCGTTCTCGGGCATTTGTCAAGCTGTGTATTACCACTCAAAAGAAACTGTCATGACACACACAGGGATACTTTTAATAAAATCCATACAAGTAAAATACGTCCGCAAAATAAAATCCTACAGCTTATTTATTTATTTCAGTTATTTGTAAAGCAACTGAATGCTGGAGCTTCTTACCATTAGATAACTAATTCACATGCCCTCTAAGTGTCAAAAGCAGTCTTGGATGAAAAAGTTTTTAGTTCTATTTTAAACCGGACTGCTGATGCTCGGCTTTACAGTTCAACATGCAGCAGATTCCATTCTTCCGCGGTGACATAAGAAAATGCTCCTCCTCCAAAAGAGGCTCACTGGATTCTAGGAAAAGAAAGCCAGAATTTGCCATCTGAAGAAAGATTGAGTGTACAAGCATGCCCTCTGAATATTTGGGCCAGTAGTTTTGGGGCACTTATGAACAGTCCTGACCATGGATTTAAAGAGAATTGGCAGGCAATGAAGTTGTCTTCATATAGGTGAAGTGTGCTCCCCGGAAGAAATGCCAGTGATAACGGGTTATCTACGATCTCATGACGATTTTTTTCTTCAGTAAAGCCAAATAGCAGCAGTTGGCGCAGTCGAACAGCTATATAAGGATATAAGTAGTAATCGCTTGCTTGCGTACATCCACCTTAATAAATGGTAGAATTTACTTAAGGATCTTTTGCTGCCAGAAGCAGGTACTCGTTGCCTTGTTTTTCTGTGATATTAAGGTGCAATTGGAGTTTGTCAGAACCCTTACAATACTAACCAATGTTGCAAGGGGTGGGGCAGAGCTGATAGGCCTAAAAAATGATTGCTATGTCTATATAATTCCTAATGACCAATACCTCAGTTTTATCCAGATTCAATTTAGGAAAGTTATGAGCCAGACAATGCCTTAAACAGAGGAGTATTTGCAACAAAATCATAATGTCCAGTCGTAGGGTAGAGTTTAAATAAAATTTGCTTCTTGTTGACCTATGTATAGAAATGGACCTCCATATCCATTTACGCCGTGACCAGAGAGGTTACAAAGGTTTAAAAACAGCAGAGTCAATATAGAAAATTAAGGAACGCGCCAATATGCAGGATAAGGCAGAGTGGAAATTAACTAATCGCTGACAACCGTGCAGAACGATACAAGACACCTAAAGGCTGATTCTTGAAAGCCAGGAACAGAACAGCCATGACACGAGTGTCAAAGGCTACAGACATCTACATGGCCCCGCTCGCACACGTCGCCCAACAGCATGACCTCAACATAATCTCCTACGCCACTCAACTGATCCTCTCCCTCACCAATGACCCCATCACCGCTAAATCCAACCTTCACGAAGAAATGAAGGCCGTCGCCGACTGGATGAAGATCAGCCGACTGAAGCTGAACACGGACAAGACGGAGGTCCTCATCCTCTGCTCCAACCCTTTAGCCCGGGACGACTCCTGGTGGCCGACTGCACTGGGGACCAAGCAAGTCAACGCCATCTCCTCCTCCTGCTTCAACACCCTCCGCATGCTCCGCAAGATCTACAGGTGGATCCCGACATACACAAGAAGAACAGTCACACAGGCCCTCGTCAGCAGCAACTCTACTACGGAAACGCCCTCTACGCGGGAGCCCCGACCAAGCTCATCAAACGTCTGCAACGCATCCAAAACGCCTCTGCACGACTGATCCTCGACGTACCACGCCACAGCACCCCCCACCTGAGAAACCTACACTGGCTCCCTGTCAACAAGACGATAACCTTCAAGCTCCTCACCCACGCACACAAGGCACTCCACAAGACCAGCTCAGCCTACCTCAACAGACTACTTTCCTTCTACATCCCCAACCGCCAGCTCCGCTCCGCTGACCTCGCACTCACATCCGCAGAACAACCACCGGCGGAAGATCCTTCTCCCACCTCGCCGCCAAGACATGGAACACCCTCCCACTGAACCTACGACAGACCCAAGACCTGCTGACCTTCAGGAGGCTACTCAAGACCTGGCTGTTTGACCAGTAGCGCCCCTCCCCCTCCTCCCAGCGCCTTGAGACTCTCGCGGGTATGTAGTGCGCTCTACAAATGATTGATTGATTGACAGAGAGGACAAGCCATTGGCCATCATATGCAAATTATCCAAAACTGAGGTAACTTCTGATTTGTGCTGTGACTGCACTCAAAGCCTGCCTGAGTTGGGCAAAGCACTTTGTCTTCTTCCACGAAAGAGTGAAGCCGTTGAAATGCCAGCTTTCCACAGTCATTGATACAAACAGTAAGAGAGATCCTTCTAGTTTCTTTTATTAGTGCACCCGCCACAGAAATTGCTGAATCACTCAAGGATGGTGGTCTTATGGTTCTGTGCATTGTTTCCACATCAGACAGTATGGAATGCCTTTATAGCCTGTAGTGCTGACCCCCCCCCTTAACAAAATACTGGTATAGAGAGCCCTTTCCTGCGTTGAATGCCATGTGTTTAGTTTAGCCCTCGTTGAACATTGATGATCTTGCTTGCATGGCACACTAAATCTGTCTAGTCGCGCTAACAGACCATGTGTGGTTCTTGTCCTAATTACTGCATCATCTGCAAATAGCAGACTTTGCGTCATAGAAGAGTAACATTGTCTGCTTTGTCTTCAGGGCCACGTAACTCGCTTGACGGACCTGGTGTCGCCCTCCTATTCATACCTCTGGGTGCGCCCCTCGGTTTCCAGAGAGCAGCTGGAGACGATCTCCGCGGAGATAGACAAGATCACAGGGCTAGTGGTGGGGTGAGTATACATGCAGTGCAGATGGAAGGTTGATGTTGGCTTTTGGCAATCCTGCATGTTTGTAGGTTTGATGTGTTTCACACTCCATGCTATCAGCGTTTTGTGCTCACTTAGCTGATGCGCAAAGGGCGGAAGGCCGGTCTGACGAAGCATACTCCCATTCCCATAGGCCACCCGTTTTGTCCTGTCAGTTTGTATTTTAGTTTCCTGTCCACTGCATTGGTCTACATGTCCATCCTATTTCACTTTTTGTGGTCTCGCAACACCTACTGTTATTCTGTGGGGAGGTTTGTTTTCTTCTTCTTTTTCAGACTTTGTCCATCACTCCTCCCACTGATTCCTATGAATGCTGCCTCCAGTCCACTTGTGATTAAAGGGTCATTCGAAGCACACATCACCAGTCTTCCCTCCATGCTTTGCCTCAAGCCTGGCTTGGTTTGTTGTTTGTTCCTGAACCTCCAACAGGCGTGAGGTGGGCTTTATCCACATGAACTAAAGGTTTAGACATCCTTATACCGGCTTACCAAGTCTCTTTGTAGCTGAGCCAATACCCTGTGCCTGATCAGTGTAATTATGCAGGAGCCTTGCAAGCCACACATACAATCGCAAGTGTCCAGTGGCATTTCCAGGAATGCCTGGGGGGGGGGTGTCTTGGTGGGTCTGTCGCGGCGGGTCTGTCGCGGCTGCATTGCTCCTGGACCCATACTGTGCCCTTTCACCCCAAATGTTAGTAGGACCCTTTGCATGTGGCTGGGGTGTGGTCTTGGTGGGTCTGTCGCGGCTGCATTCCTCCTGGACCCATACTGTGCCCTTTCACCACAGATGTTAGTAGGACCTTTGCATTTATTTATTTGGAGAGTTTTATGTAGTGCTGGCAGGACCCGAGGGTATCAGAGCGCTTTACAACAAGTTCACAGAAAATAAGAAAGAACAGACACACATCAAATACATATGCATTAGCTTTGGGGGGGGGCGGGGGGTCTTTGTGGGTCTGTCGCGGCTGCATTCCTCCTGGACCCAATCTGTGCCCTTTCACCACAGATATTAGTAGGACCCTTGGATGCTTTGCTTCATCTATGAGAAAGCAGTGTTCGGGTGCCGATCATTGACCTGTCGTCTGCTAAGCCATAAGGTGCAGATATTGCCAGTTTGCTGGGTTATTGCTGTTTTTCCACATATGTTCCAGTGCTATCACACTTTTATCTAAATTAATATCTTTGCTGGTGTTTGTTTCGAGAGGGCCATGAAAGCCTGTTAAAAAGCTTCTTTGTCATCCGTGACGTTCTTTGTACAGAACGGCCTAGGAATAGGATGTCCTCTGCCCCACTGCCTCATTCTGGCTTGTAAACAATCCCCCTAGGGTGGGGTGCCCTGTGGTGTTCAAGCAGAATTCCAAAATGGACGCACAAGTCCTGTAATTAGTTTAGGCTACATATTTGAATGACACGTATGCAATTATTTTTTACTGCATTATTACCAGAAAAAAGCAAATGTTGTGATCTCTGAGGTTAATTATATTCTCTTTTGAATACCTTAACTTCAGTTCTTTCTAGATAGTGCGGAAGTGTAGTCCTGCCTCTATTTCTGTGGGATGTTACTTTTTTGGATCCTGAAAATGTGGTCACCACAGGTGTGAAATAATCTCCATTAACACATACGTGGATTGTAACTATTGCATCTGTGTCGAGCCGTGCATTCTCTCTCTCTCTCTCTCTCTCTCTCTCTCTCTCTCTCTCTCTCTCTCTCTCTATCTATCTATCTATCTATCTATCAGTCTTCCATCCCTCTCAGCCTCATTCCTTCTTTCCCTCTCTTCTTCACTCCCTGCCTTTGCCGGCAGCTGGATGTATTCCCCCCCCCCCAGCTCCTTTGCATGTTGCCTTCTCCCAGGCACTTCCAAGACACTGAACAATGCATTCTTTCTTTCCAGGATGCTCCAGGCAGGATCCGCGGATCTGACCACAGATTCGCTGAACACTCACCTGAGGGGCCTGCAGGGACAGGTGCAGACAAAGTACAGTGACGTCATGAAGCTTCTCCGGCTGGCACTGAGCGGGCAGCAGGTACAGTACGAAGGGTGAATGGGACTTCCGGCCAGAGAGCATTATTGAGGAATACAAAACCAGGGGTGCTGAATGTGCTCTGGGGGAAGAGGCGCAGGGGTCAGTGCTCATTCGGCTCTGTCTTTGTAGAATACATGTTCTGCCCTCTGTACCCCCCATCTACTAAGACTAGCAATGTAAGTTACTGATATTAATGCGTTTGTGTGTACTTAGTGTAACTGAAATCAAAAGGGAGGACCTTTCTCTGCTAGTTCAAAACCTGTTACAAGTGGGCCTTATACCTGCTACTGTTTCTTCTGAAAGTGAACAGTAACATCTGGGCCCCACCCACCAAATACAGGAGTATGATCATTCACCATACAGGAGTATGATCATTCACCATACAGGAGTATGATCATTCACCATACAGGAGTATGATCATTCACCATACAGGAATATGATCATTCACCATCCAGGAGTATGATCATTCACCATCCAGGAGTATGATCATTCACCATACAGGAGTATGATCATTCACCATACAGGAGTATGATCATTCACCATACAGGAGTATGATCATTCACCATACAGGAATATGATCATTCACCATCCACGATGTTGATCATTCACCAGTGTGAATAGTTAATTAGAAATCCTTTGGCGTTTTGGGTTTTATATTAATTCTATTCACCAAGGAGAAGCAACCAGGTAGTCTAACTCCAGAATTTTCTTGGAGCAAGTTGTACCTTCTGAGAGTCTTTCTAAAACCTGGGATCAGTCGATTTTCAAAGTATGTCAGTGTGATCTCGCCTGGTAGTCGTATCCGACTTGGAAAGTGCAACAGACCCGTCTAGTAGTGTATGCTGAGTTGAACTAACAATTGACTGACCTCCTCCCCAATCAGTCACTACCATATTAAATGACAGACCCTGCTCAAAAGACCAGTATGGGTCAGCCTCGTGCATCTCATGTCCCTCCTTTCATTGCTTTAAGCAGTTCCTACCTGAAAACCAGCCATCATGTTCTCACTCAACTAAAAATGGAAAATTGGCTCACACCTCTGAAAATGAAAAGGTTATCTAGTTATATGGTCTGGTTTAAAAAGAAACCATGAGGCATATAATCTGTGCGTTAATGTGGAAAAAAAATGTTTCAACTATGTGGTCACTAGGGAATTTGTCAGTGTTAAGGAATAAAACTCCTGTGTTAATGGGGCACTGTGCAGACTGCATTTTTGTAACCATATACTGTGTGTTCTATTACATACAGGCTCCCCTTGCATGGAGCTCTTTTGCTGAAAAGCCAAGTTCCAAATACAAGTGAAGGTGTACCCCTGTGAACAGGAACTGACAAATGTTGACTGTAGAGAAGGCAAGCGGGAACCTGAGCCAGGCACAGTGGACAAAAGCGAAAGCTAAATGCTGTGCTTTGCCCTTGATATGTAATCTAGTGTTCTGTGATTTTTATCAGTAGCCTTATGCGGTTGTTTTTAAATAAGTGGAATGCCATGTATGCCTGATGTAGTAAGTCTTTCTTTGTGCATGGAATTGCCCCATGATTTGTATGTCTCTTCGTGAAATTCCTAGTGCTGAAATGTTTGCTTGTTTGCACTGATTTGGCGTTTCGTTGGTCAGAGTGCGTGAAGTGACGCGAGGGTGAGTGCTGATAAAACTGGGACTGGGAAGGTGGGAGATAGAGAGAGAGAGAGAGAGTGGCTGACTGTTTTACCTTTGTGTTTTGTGTATGCTGTTTGTGTACGAGTTCCTCTGTCAAGGACTAGCATACATGCCGGGTGGAGGAGGGTTGGGTCTGTGAATGGTTTA
Organism: Triturus cristatus; assembly: GCF_964204655.1. Taxonomy (NCBI): domain Eukaryota; kingdom Metazoa; phylum Chordata; class Amphibia; order Caudata; family Salamandridae; genus Triturus; species Triturus cristatus. The sequence goes on along the minus strand of NC_140593.1, from coordinate 1,145,236,654 downwards.
CTGGCAGACACATGGGAGTGATGGATGAAAGTAGGTTGAGCAAGGAAGACCCGAAGGTCCTGGTTGGCGGGCCCCAAACATAACCTTCATAGGAATCTGTTTTTATTATGTCTGACAGTAATAATTCAAGCAAGGCCTCTGGCAAGGGGTTGTGGCAGAAGAATGGCATGAGGCTGTTGGGAGGCAGGTCTTCAACTTGGCTTTCTGTGAGCTGCCCATGGCCTTTGCTGTTTTCTAGAGAGCAGTGCGCTTGGGCGCCATGTTTTAACTGGTCTGCGTCCATAAAACAGAGGAGAGTGAGGAGCCGTTGTCGGCTTAGTCGTTTAGCTTTAATGCTGGTCTCCCTTGCCAGAGTGTACTCTATCCTGTGTCTACCAAGAGGGACCTGCTCCTAGGAAAGAGAGCCAGGCGACCAGCAGACGGGAGGGGTGGTTATGAGGACAGCTCAAGGAACTGCGACGCAAGGCGGCAACAGTCCAGCTGACCAAGAGAAGCCTTACGAATGCTGGTCGTGGAGCTGCTAAATTGCCTTTTGAGTCAAACCAAGATCATCCTTGGCCCTTTCTTGTGTCCACAGCTTCCCTGTAAATATCGCTCTGCCCATCCTCTTAGGCCGGTAGACTGTCGGTCTGCAGTTTCCTTGTGGGTTCTATTCCTCTTCAACTGCAGGGTGGGGGTTTCAGAAGCTGCAACATTTTTTGAGGCGTCATTCTTAACTTTATGGTTCTGGGGATGCCTTAAAGCCACAGTCACCACTATGCCCTAAAAGAGCAGTTGCCAGTGGCTGCTGGTCTGCTCCATGACTTCAGTGTACGCCCCATTAAACTTGATGGTGAGGAGTGGTTCCCAAGATACGGGATCGAACACTAAAAGGCCCTGTATGGACATATAATGGGTACTGGGCCACTCTTATAACCGTGTTTCCAACTAAAGGAATTTGGCCCTAAACTGGATTGCGGTCTCCACCAGCGTTGGTTTCTTCATTGGGGCATGGGGGTGTTGTCCACCTGTTTGTTTTGTTATCCTCAGGCGATTCCATTATTTTTTTTGCTGCAGTGCGCGGCATGGCTACATGAGTCAGTGAGGACCGGCGGAAGAGGGTGGGGGGTGGGAGCCTCCTTGGATGATTGACAGTGTGAGTGACGCAGGGCAGCTGCCAGCCTCCTTGGGTGAAGTGCACTTGTCAGATTTGACTGGTGCCTTGCTCTCACCAGCCTGATATGTACACTTGAACTCTTTCCTACCTGCGCAATGTAGGAGCCCGGGGGATTGCTGCCACAGCCCCCAAGGCTCCTAAGGAGTACTGGCACACCTGCCCAAGCCAATCCTCATGCTGCTGCCTAACATCAACAGCAAGGGAGTAGTGCAAGGATTGACTCAGGAGCCGCAGGGGTGGGGCAGGGACTGGAGGGCCAATCTGGTAGTCACGAGGCACGAGGGACTGGATAGTGAATTTCTTAGTTAGTTTTTGCAGGTCATCTTGAGGTCTTTGAGTGCAATTATTTTGTGAATTTGGCCCTCAGAACATGCTGGCCCAGAGGCATGTATGTGATTGGCTCGCTTTGCACATGTGTAGCTCCAGAGCCATGCATGTAAAAGATTATTAAAGAACAAGCTGGCCCAGAGAGATGCATGTGAAAGACTACTCACGTGCAGCTCCGATACCGGATTCACACTTGAAGCTTGCAGCGATGCACGTGCACTGATGTGTCCATTGCCCATCTTATTCGCCAGGCATATGCCGGGATCCGATGGGCAGCTAGAGAGCCAGACCAGTGTGCTCTCCCGCCACCCACACCCTCACTGCCCGTCTCGGGCCTGCTCTCAAGGCAGAGGCCTACAGGTGTCTACAGCCTGGCCTTTGCCACAACCCGTTCATCACCCGCCTGCAATAAGTCATGCCGCTCTCCTCCTCTGAATAGCAACGTCTGTGGGTGCTTTTTTTACCAGCTTAGAAATTTAATTATTTTAAATTTAATTTTACACTTGTTTCATAGCCTGAATTCCTCCCCTTATGAGCTGCAGAAGAAGTACGCAAATACGACACAAACCCTTAACAAGGAAAAAAAACTCTAACCAGATTTGTAATAAAATACTAGCTGGTGAGGGCAGCCTCAGGAAGATTAGAAAGCAATAAAGACTATTGATGCAGTGCTTTCATCGCTTCTGAGAACTTGGGGTAATGTAATAAAATACAGTACCTCTTTGCAGACACAGCACTGCCAGCAGCAGAGCAGACTGTCCAATTACACAGGATTTATTACAGAATCAAACTCCACTGGCCACTCGTGTCCATCCGTGTGCATTTGCAAACGTACTTTTGTGTTCTTTTGGCCTATTTATTTTTTGGGGTTACTTTATCTCAGGGTTTGCTTTCCTGGTGGGTGTAACAGTAAAAATATATTTATCATCAGAGATCTTAGTGGCTCATTGTGTGCAGGTCGACAAACTGCGGGTGTGTTGGAAGCTCATGGAAACCATGGAGGTGCCACCATATCTTGACGGGTCTTTTGTCGTGAGTAGATTACACATCATGGCATGGAGCTCACCGTGACCTGGGAGGCTCATTAATTTCCTGTTGTGTCTTTTGTGGTTACCAGATTGTAAAAACGTGACCTCTAAAGATTATGGAGACCTGAAAGATTTCTTGAAAGGATTCTGTGAGCAGATGAGGAGGTGCCTCCACCTTAGACTATTGGGTGGGGGGGGGGGGGCTTTTGGCTCACTCATTACAGCAACATGCCTTGAAACTCACGGAGATCTCAAGGTTTCACCATTTACTGAGGGGTTCTTTGTTGCTACCAGGTTACACAAACATGAGAAGAAGCTGGTGACCCCAAGGTACTTCTATCTCCTGAGTGATGGGAAACCCTTCTTTCCCACAGTAAACAAACACACCATGAAGGGCATTGAGACCTTGACGTGCCCCAATTTCTTGGGCGATATGGGGGACCCTTGCTCCCTCAATACACAAGTACAGCAAAAGGCTCGTGGAAACCAGGAGCTGGGTCAATTCCCTGAGCTATTTGGGGGAAGAAAAAAAAACACACACTCACACTCACTCACGATGGTTCTATTTTCTGGGTGATATGGGGCACTCTTTCTCCTACATTACACAAGCATGGCTTAAGGTTGAGGGAAACCAAGAGGTGGGTCCAGTCCATGAGTGTAATGGGGGACCGCTGCACCACCATTACACGCACACACCCTATGAAGGTCACAGAGACCTTGGAATGGCTCATTAAAATCTCTGATGTTATAACTACAATATCACAATTGCTTTATTCATCCATGTTTCTTTCTCAAATTTGGTTTCAAAAGCATCCTTTCCCCACCCTTTAAAAACATTTCCCAACCATATGATGGTCAGGCAGCGTTCGCTCGCCACAAGGCACTCATCCAGAACTTTTACGCATCACCACTTTCAAATGTCACCAGCCGCCACTGGTCTCCACTAGGCACCAGTGACTAGACAACAGGTCACCAAGGACACCACCAAACATTCCTTCTGCTTTGTTTAATTCTGTTGTTGATTTTTGTGTTAAGGCATATTAGCATTTTTAGGTCTCGTCTGAGCCAGCGCATGCATTGCTCTGGCAAGACATTTAGTAAGTGGAGTTTTGAAAGTGCTAGCCCATGCTTATGATGGCCTAGCGCTTGCGTTCACGCGCGCTCACCCGCCAGCTTTCACCGTCCAAAGCGCCATCTGGACCGCGATCAGTTTCACTTTCGCGCGCGCGCACTCCCGTTCGCAGCCGCACGTCTTGTTTTCGCGCGCACTCCCGTTCGCGGCCGCACGTCTTGTTTTTATCTACTTTTGCAAATGCACTGAGAGTGCTTCAGTGCATGTGTCTGCAGTCTCCCTCAGCCCTGTACTCCTCCTGGTCTCCAACTCTGCGTTGTTTTGATTCACGCAGATCCTTCTCCTGCTGTCTATTGCATTTTGACCCACACTCAACAGCGGCCCCCTTCGCCCCCCCTTTCCTCTTCAAAATCTGTCTGTCCTCTCACCTTGATTACTATCTGCTTTCCCTTTCATCCATCTCTCCCCGCTGCCTCACTGCTTCCTCCATCCTGCCCTCCCACACTCCTCACTACTCAGTCAGGCTCATTTCATCCGTGTGCCTTTCTCCCAGCCCTCCTTCTGGATATTGTTGTTGTGATCTTCTTTGGTTAATTTGCTGCTGCAAGACTCATTTGCTATTTCTTGTTTCCGTCAGACGGCGTCATAGCCCTTTTTTTGCTCTCTATGGGTATGCTTACTTTCTAGAATTCTTTTCAAGTTGCCTCTGACTTTTTTCTCTACGGTTTATTGCAAATATCTGCTTGGTGGTGAGCTTGTTGATTTTCTACTTTTGCCTCGCAGTGAACCTTCAGCACTGGCTTGTCTCTGTTTTATTTTCCCTTTTTTCAGAGCTTCTACTTTTTTTTTACCAAACTTGCCTTCGACAATCCCTTTCTATTGACCTTGCTGTTTTTTTCTATTCTTCACCCCAATTGTATCCTTTTTTTTATTGACCTCGTTTAATCTCCTTCTGCGTCTACCGCCACCCTCTGCACAACGCAGCTTGCCTAAAGCTGACAGAAAGAAAAAAAAGCTTCCTGCTCTCTGGTAAGCCGTGCGTGCACTATTCAGGAATATTTGGTTTGTTTGTATTTATCACTCAATTAACCCCTGCCCGTCACAAAAAATCACAGAGCACTGCCTCACTTGCTGTCACCTTTTGAAACACTCCCTGAAATTGATAATGGTTCAGTAAACACAAGCACAGATACTTATTGTACAGATCCTATAAACTTTGAAGATTCCAATTAATTTTTTGCTGCCTGTCAAGGGGGGGAACAACATTAACTCTACTGTGTGACAACAGCAGTGATTCCCAAACAGCACTTTGTTTTTCTTTTTTTTAAATGAATGGGGTTGCTCAACTGTGGCAGCAGGAAGCACGCTACTTAGTTGTAAACATGGGCAGGCAACTTTCAGGTTACTGCCGGACAAGAACTCAATCAAGTATTGGCAATGCAATAGGTCTCATGTTATGAAAGTATGAACTATTGCCATTGTAAATGACAATGCCTTTTATTTATGTGTTGGTTTTTAAAACACATACATAAAAGGCATTGTCATTTAGAATGCCAATAGCTTCAACCCTCGCAAATGCGAGACCTATTGCATTGCAAATGCTTGTTAGATATTACTGCTTAAACCATTGACTTGGGACTAGTTTTTTTAGGCGAGACCTTTTACTCCGAGCATCTTTGTCAAATGCACAGGTAGCTACTTTACAGTAATCCTGTAAACCCCCATTTTTTACTTGCAAGAACAGAATAATGCAGACCAAACTTTAGTCAATGTAGTGCATTCACCAAAGGATGACACACCCTTAGAGCTTAATGTTAACTGGAAGCTGTTAACTAGCGGCGGAGTTATAAAAACATTTGAGGTTACAATTTTGGGCTAGAAGATGCTAGGAGTTAATGGTTTTATTTTGTAATTTCAACTTTTCAGTATAGTATTGTATGTAACTTTCATTAAAGTAGTTTTGTTTGTGGAGTAAGTAACTGAGTAAAAATTAAAGGTATTGAGAGTTACTTATTGTGTCCTATTTTATTCTGAGTTTCAAAACTCCTTCAGTTACGGACGTAAGTTTTGGCTGCTCACTGAGAGAGTCCAGTTCCTGCAAAGGAGTAACCTTATTATTTATTTTCAGTGGATCATTAATATGGCCCAGGGACCCCAGTGCTAAACCACTTTATATCGCCCAGTAATTTATGACTGCCCCAGGAGCCCAAGAAAAAGCCCATGGCTGCACACTTGGGGCTCGTCCCAAGAGCTTGACATATAAAAAGAAAAGCTTGCACATGCTCTACCTACCATCTAGTTCCACTAGGTTTGGTGGAACTGAAAGTGCATAGCTGATTGAAAGGGCTGAGTCCGGGTGAGTGGCACACGTTCCCTATAAATGGGTGCAGGAGGGACCTCTCAAAGCTTTGGGAAATAGCACCATAATCCTTTTCTTTTTAGGGATGTGGACACATTAGCTGAACCAGGGAAAGAGCAAGGTAGAAGTGCTATGTTGGGTCAAACTATTAGCTTCTTCCATTATCTGAGAGTTTTTCAGCGTTTGTGACCCCTGCAAGGAGACCCAGTGTTCTGCGTTATGTTCTCTTATGGTATTGTATTCAGTACTTCTAAAGTGCAGGTTTTACTTCTTCATGGTGCTGACCTAAGTGTTAACTTTCCGTCTAAATGTAATGGGAACTATTATCACCCAGAACCCATAAGAGTTAAGGGACTTGGAGTCTGAGGTTTTTCCTACATAAGCCTTACTGTTAAGGTTTGGGCGTTTATCTCATTCTGAGGCATAGAGCCTGAATAAGGTGGGGTTAGAGTAAATGTGGTATAATGGGCTGGAAAGGGGTACAAGAAGCTGTATAACTGAATCTCCCCATATAGCTTGTGAAGGATTGTAAGTTTGCGTCATTAACCCATAAGCCCAAGCGTGGGGTCGGAGGGCAGGGACTGTGGATCTAATGCTAAAGATATTTGTGTGTGTAAATGAGCGGTTTCTCTAAGGACAGGACTGGGTTTCTTTGCAGTGATCCATATTTAAATGAAAGTTTTCAGTAAGAATGTGTGAACAAGTACCAGCTTAGATGTGACCTGGATTGGGAAGGGGATCAAAGTTGTAACCATTTTTAAATCCCGAAGTGAGAGGAGAATATATATTGGTGTATTCTAACGGTATTATACGGCCATTGGTTGCCAGAGTGTTGTCTTGCTGACCTTAGAAATGGTGACTGTCTTCTGCATTGGGAATCAAAGATGGACCTACAGGGTCCTATCGCTTCATCCACGTCGGTGCAGTGGGGACTCCTAGAGAACAAATTGTATGGAACTCGGGCAATCTACAATAAGTGCTTTAAAAGGATGAGCATATCCTAGTCCTGTGGTAAGTCTACAATCTTGAAGTTGTTCCAGTGAGCTAGGCATAATAATTTGAAGATATGGTGAATTTAGGAATTGAAGTTATCACTCTGTTTGTCTTTTGCTGCCTCTAGATAATGAGATCCTGTTGCCTTCTATTGGTTTATCGGCTGTGTAGTTACCCTCTCACTTTCCTTTCAGGCTGGTCCAAGTGTTGCAGAAATGCTGGTATCCCTGGGTCCGCGTGAATCCTGCAAACGAATACAGAGGGCTCTGTCCAGCTAGTGTGACAACAGAACCGGGTTCTGTTCAGAACATGAACCTATGAATGGATACTGCCCAGGCTGTGGATGGAATACGACTGGCGACTGATCTTGACCTTGCATACTGAGCATAACTCCATGGCACTCTCCAAGATGAGAGACTAGTGCACAGATCTAATTACATGAGAAGCTGATCTGTTGGAAGGAGTATCAATCACAGCTTCCTGGATGCAGAAATGGCAAAACATCTTGCAATCACCAGGCCTCCATGTGTGGAACTAACTCAGAGTCTGTAATCCACCACAGCATTATCCAAAAGAAAGAAGAGAAATCTCACCCTGCTCTCCACTGGACGTGGATTATCCTGTACACCCTTTCTGCTCCAAGACCTTTAATTATTCCACAGTCTTTACTCCCCTGTCTAATGCTTCTGTACTGCTTACTACATCACCAAAGTGTACAGCAGTCCACCCTGTTGCACCCCTCCCCCCAAAAAGGAGACCTGCGTCTCTGATCTCGCCAATCAACAAAGGCATGACGTTGAAATTGTGTCGGCCACTACAGTTGTGTGCGACATGCACTGCTACATTAAACGGCCTGTCTCACCTTCTTTGCAAACACCTCTTCTTCCTTTTGTTTATTTATTTTGTGTTCGACTTTAATAATAATAATAACCTGTTTTTTTATAAAGTGTTTAATTCTACCCTTCTGCCATTTCTGAATTATGTAAATAGTGTTATGGAATCAATACCAATTCAAGAGGCTTAAGATATTCCAGTGGAATGCAGAACACTTTTAACAATGACGTACACAATTAAAATATTTTATCATTTTAGAAATGTAATTCCCTGTTTTATGTTTTTTTAAAACAAACCCTTCATAGAGGGAATTGGACGTGCCCCTTTATAGCCACGACTCCTACAGCAGCCTGGTCAACTGCGATTTAAAGGAGGAATGAAGTTACTGCTAAGTACCGTAACCTAATGTGTTTACACACTCACTGGGACATCTTGGCGCTAAAATAACAGATGTTTCTTGTTACCCAACTCAGTGTTGCTCTGTTTATTGTCTGAGGAAGGTTGAAAGGCTGAGTGCCTCGCCAAGATTTAAATGTGGTCAAACGCCTAACCTTGAGAGGATGCTTTAGTTCATTGGTAAATCAGGTTCTTTTCTCCAGATGCATGGCGGTGGTTATGCCCTGAGGCAAGATGGCTTCGTCTATTCTCGCCTATATGGTAGACTAGGAAGATTAAGCATCACTGAAGAGGGTTGCATCTATCGTCCCAGCACAGCTACTCCATCGGTTCAGGCTTTCTCTGGTATGGACAACATAATTTAGTTTCCAAACAGAAAGTGTAACCTCTGTGAGACTTGGATTGTGAACTTCTCAGAACATTCCTTGTGGTGGTCGTACATAAGAGCGAATGCCATGCGAGTGTGTGCTCTTCCAAGTTCTTCCATCCAAGGCCGGGGAAGCCATCTTGGCAGGAATCGAAACCAAGTAACCTGGCTGCCTGCAGACCAAACTACATCTAAACATGTTGGATTTGCTAGCAGTTTATCTCGCTTTAAAAGCATTCCCACGGTCCTGATTCAGACCAACAAACAAAGAACAATCAATCACACCAGTCAGCTGGGAGTAAAAAGATCCTAAAACGAGGGTACACAACACCACAGTGAGCAATATTTGCTGATTGCTTTGAAGAACAAGAGGAGTGAGTTCTCAATGCCAAAGTTGTTAGTCCCGTCTTCAAGGAATACGATTTTGCAGAGTTTGGCTGGTTGGCTACAATGGGCAGTGCACAGTTGCCAGAATTTGTGTGCCGTTCTCTAAACGGAGCTCTCGGGTGAAAGTACTGTAAATTTACTGGCGCGGGAACCATCCTTACACCTTTCTTCTGCTAGCCACGGCCTGACTTTGATATTGACGCATAAGGCAGTGTTATGCGATCGCTTCCATTTTTGTTTGAATATAAATGTAAAAGTATGTTTCCGGACCAATTTGCAAAATATCACTAAATTTGCTTGAATTTCTATTCATGTTTTTTAAAAGGCTAATTTAGCACACCTGCTTCAGAATGTGTATGGGGTTTTTACTCAGAATTACAGAGTTCCCCTAAAATAAAGAATAAATAACTTGGGGCTGGATCATGAAGAGCTGTGGCTGGCTCAGTGCAGAGCCAATGGCATCTGAATAAATCAGTTGTTTTGTCTAAATTTCCTACATATAGTTCAGAATTTCTCCTACTTAAAGCATGAAATGCACTGTTCAACACGAGTATGAAACTGCAGGTTTTGTGTCTCTAATTCTCGCCGAAATTCTGAGTTCTATGTATGACCTTTAGACACCGCCAACATTGTGCTGAGCCAGCACAGCTGTTCATGATACGGTTCCAGCTACTCAGAACTAGTGCATGGGATTAGTGGGAATTTGAATAGGAGTAGAAGATTTCATGAGCAAATATATGGATCTTTTGTAGTAATTTGCACGGCAGTAGTGAAGTGTGGAGGAGAAAAATAATCAATTGGACTGAAACAATATATAGGTTTTTGGGGGAGATTGTATAGATGGCCTATCCAGGAAGAGAGCGGGTTCGTAAATGTTCCCAGGAGAGACGGAGGATATGGTCCCTTTTGATACTTGGGGGTAAAGAGTTCCACTCAGTAGTTGTGGGCCCACTGAGAATCATTTCTGTGCAAAATGTTCTGAATTTGGTGGTCTTGATTCGTGGAGACATTTGACTTCTGAACTTCTTTGTTAATCGGAGATGCATAAGTGTTCGGACATATAAAGAGTATTGCTATGATGGAAAGTTTTGGCATCAAGACCGCATAATGTGACCTTGTGCCTTGCGTTTAGGAGCATGCAGCAGAGCTGATGGAGAATGGGGCCATGCAGTCATATGTTCACTAGCGGTTGGTCAGTCTGGCTGCTGAATATTGCCTTGAGTGGGGCGCGAGCGGATTGTGATTGGCACATATGAGCAACAGTGTCTGGGCTTCCCAGCATCCAGCATAAATGCACTTCAGCGTGTAAAATAGGGACAGAAGTTTTGGCTTGCAAAACATTATGCCTGAGCGGAATATTGTTAAGGGTCTAGATGAACAGTAATTTGGTGTATTTTAGACTTGAAGATTGGAAAAAGCGAACGTGGAACACTTTTTAAAACGAAAGTAAACAAAACATGTCTTAATGAAGGGTCACTCTGTTTTCCTAGATCCAGGAATATTTAACTACACAGTAACATGCTTAAGGTTGGCCACCTTGCATCTGAAGTTCTCCACTGTTGACTTGCCTCCTGATTGTATTTAGGTTCTAGAAACTACAGCAGTCAAGGATTCAGTGCCATTGCCATTTCTGCCTGTTGTGATTCCTCGGGGACCGCATTTGTCTGAAAAGCATCAAAGGGGCATGCGCGGACAATCAGTGTCTCGCATGCTCACCTGTGCCCCCCGCCCTCATTGGCCTCTGTGAGTGACGTCACTTGCTTTCCGGTGCGGCAGAAAGAAGCTTTTAAAAAGGGGCATGCAGGTAGCTGCCTTTCTTTTCCATCACCATTACCTGCCCTCAGCCTCACATCACCGCATCATTGCCAGCTGTGCCTCGCCGAGCCCCTCTGATGCCACGCAGGTTGCTGGCTGTCTTTTCCGCAAGTACCTGCACTCAGCCTCACCTCATCCGCGTCCTTGCCAGCTGTGCCTCACCCGCAGTGTTGCCTCACTGAGCCACTCTGATATAAAGCTGCCTGTTGAAGGGCACTTGAAAAGAAAAGGCAGCTCGCACCGAGGATCTGCAGCCATAGTTTCACTTTGGTAAGTAAGCTTGCCAGGGGGTGGGAGGCGCCCGGTAACAGTGAAGAGGGTGGAGAGAGGGTTTGGTGAAGTGCTGAAGCTCCCCGTATCTAGGAGTGTAACATTTTTCCTGCAGCAGTACTGTGAAGTTGTCGTTTTTGGGAGCAGCACCATCTCTTACAAGTTGTAAAATGCTGATCTGTTATAAACACAGTTTCTGTAGCCATGGTACAGAACAAGATCTATACATACATAGCACAGTTTCATGATTGAGTTTGGAAGGGACTTTGACGGGCCAGCATTGCGCAAGTTTGTTTTTGAGGAGAGTTGTACACATCAGGTTCCACCGCCTGCAAGTATGGTATCTCTTTGTTCTACTATATATCACTTATGATAGTGTTGAACAATGTGTGTAGGTTTCAGGGACTAGTAGTCCTGTATTGTGTCTTGCTTACTTCACTGCAGCACCAATAAGTGAACCTTAACCTGGTTGGCTGGTGCATGTAAGAGACCATTGTTCAGTCTTGGTTGTGCTCCACCATAAGCAGAACCTGTTCTTCATTTTCACCCTGTGGTGGAAGTTTCAGGGGTTCAAAACACGAGCCATAGGAAGCCTGGTCTTCTACACATGCTGACCTATAGTAGGCTAAACTAGAACTTTGTCTTGGCAAAGATAAGCGTCAGCACAGACCCGGATCCAACGGGGAGACCCTGAAGATGTTGATAACAGTTATCTGGATTGTCCTTTCCTGCTTTACTTATCTTCTGCAGCTGTTGCCACATCCTTTATTGTTTACTGCATAGTTACAGAGATGTCAATCACTTACAGGTAGCAATTCTAGTGGCTTTGCAGGAAACGGAGTCCTCTTGTTTTTTTTTACCAAATTGGTAGATGTATTTTTGGGGCAGGCTTTGGGTCCGGATTCAATCTTGCATTTCTTTTCCGGTGCGCAGCGACCCTTGAACTGGACACCTTCACGTAATAATTTCCTAGACTTCTTGTCATTGCCTTGGAAGGCATCATTCATGCGTGTTGCATCCGGATGGTTTTGCAATGTCCCAGTCTGAGATGGACAGGCGCGATTGTTGCTTGTAGGTTATGATCAGGACCACTGCAATTATGCGGCAGGGAAGGACCTGCTTGTGCAATAGTGTTGACTACATTTTTGCAAAGGAGGCAAATTGTGCTGCACGATCTGCCACATTTTATGACCGTATTATTTCACTATTTTGTTGATGAAACGCATGTCCACACTGTGGGCAAAGGTTTCACATCAGTTTAACACCTAACCTAGCAACCGAAAGATGACCCATCAAACTTTGGGACGAAACTGCCCCTGCAGGCAACACCTGTGGAAATGTTTTTTGAAGTTTTGATGTGTTTGAGCTAGAAAAAATGATTTTGTTAATGCCTGCAAATGATGTAGCAGATGATTATGTGGCAAGTCTGGTTTTTCTGCAATTATGCGGCACTGAATAAAATCAAGAGCTGGGTTCAAGGACTTTTACCACTATCATTGTTTGATACTGTAATTTGATCTCTATTCTGTAGTGTGACAGTCTTGAGGTATTCATATTGGTGTAAATCTGTAGATATCTGAATGGCTTTCTCTTTGCCTTGTCAAACAACCCTCTGGCAGATTGGATACTGCTCAATAGTCTTTCAGATGATGGAAGCTGTGAGGATAGGACATTGTATGAGTGCATGTGGTCACCCACCAGGAAACAGAAGCTCTTTCAGTGGATCCTCCACCCACTGTTCTATGGTGGAACAGTGTATAATATCCTAAGCGGGTACACCTCTAGCTGAGATTTCTTGGTGCCCTGAAGCGTAAAGGAAGGGTCCATGCTATGTAATATCTCGTACCTTTTCATAAAACATTTGAATTCTTGCCTCTGCTGAAGAGTATATATAAGGGTGTGAATATATTCAGAGTGCCTTACTGGCAGAACTTCAGAAGTGCCTCATTGTTCATTCTGTGTATTTTTTCAGTGTGTTCTTTAAAACTCTTTAGAAAAACAAACCAAAAAGGCATCTTAACCCCCTCCCCCCCACAGCCTTCCTAAAATGTCTCGTAATGTTTGAGAAGGTGGGGGTGAGCGTATATATTACTATGCGGTTAAATGGCAGTCATATGTGGCCTGCCAGGACCTCTAGACTTCAGTTCACTCATGGAAGTGGCAGGCTTTTTTGCTGAGCCACTATTTCACCTGTCTGGGGGGGGAAGGGATTTGAGGAAGTGGATGCACTGTACAAATGTGAATTTATTTTTATTAAGAAAGGGTGGTCTCATGGTCTTCCTTTCTTCATTGCACCAATGCTCTCAAGTAGGGATGGCTGTGCATGAGAAATGTGATACCAAGATGTTTCATTTGTTAAGCACTAATATCTATTTATAAGCTTAAGTGCATGGATTCATCTAAATATGCCCACATAGGGTACTGTTGAAACATGCCGCACAAATTGAAGACTGAATGTGGGTTTTTCAATTTTTTAACACCAAAAAGTATTTTCAAACTTGCACCCCCCAACCCCCCCCCACCAAATAGCAGCACTCAAGTCAAGTGTCACCTCGTTGGTTGTGTGCAGAGCTCTGTAACTAAGACTGGGTCGTGCCATCTGTCGTGAGATGGGGTTGTACCATCGATCGTGAGACTGGATCGTGCCATCGGTCGTGAGACTGGGTGGTGCCATCGGTCGTGAGACAGGGTTGTGCCATCAGTCATGAATTCAAATACTAATTTCCTGCAGTGTTCATAAGGAACCCAACAGAAATGGCATACAGCCTGGTAACAAAGGTTTGCAAAAGACGCAGATCCATACAGAGTAAAAACGGGGTCTTCCAGTCTTTGTGGAAAGAAGAATATCTTTTCGTGGAATGTCCAAAATAGGGAGCTACTTGTCTCCTTTGCAAAGACAGGGTCAATGTCCTCAAAAGATATAACCTGGAGCGGCACTATAAAACCCGCCTTTCTGACTTCACCGAAAACTTCCCAGTGTTCTCAAAACCTCGTTCTGCCAAAGTGGTATCACTGAAGCAAGCCATTCTATCCCAACAAAAGCTCTTTCTATGTCAGATTAAGGAATCTGAAGCTGTAACTGAGGTATCTTTCCACATATGCTACTTGCTTGTAAAACAAACTATTTACTGAGGCAGAGCCGGTTTAGAAATGTTTTCTTTCGGCGGGAGACGTTTTATTTGCCAACTATCCTAATAAATCCAACATTATGAAGGAAATAGGTGCATTACAATTGTCCGATTCCACATGCGCACATAGAATTGAATCAATGGGTGACCATGTTCTAGCACAGGCCATCAGTGCGGTCACACTGTCCCCTTTCTTTAGCATTGCTGTTTGAGTCAGATGTAGGTGATATGGCTCAGGTAATGTGGGTGAGGTATTTGTAAGAAGAAATCATTCCAAAGGAAGAGCTCCTCTACCTTTGTCCATTGCGTGGACACACAAGGGGAGAGGATGTTTTTACTAGCGGGTGTAATTTATTCGCATTTAATCACCTGCCATTTAACAATCTTCAAACCCTCCATGACTGGATATGAGAGGGATTTTGTATCTCTATTGAGAAAAACAATTCCATCTTACACGTTCATTTATTCTCATTACATAATCCATCAGCAAGCATTGTGCGTGAAAATAAAGCAAGGACAACTAAATGATGTTATGAAGCAAGTAGTAAGAATTGTTAATTTTATTCGAGCAAAACCACTCAACCACAGACTCTTTAAGTTATTGCTGAAGGATGCCGACACTGAATATGCAGACCTGTTATAACATACTGAAGTAGGGTGGTTGAGCAAAGGTAGAGTTCTAGGAAGGTTAATCACTTTGCTTCCAGAAATTGAACAACTTTTAATCAGTAGAGGACAGTCCTTCCTAGAATTGTATACCCTGCAGTGGCTCACCATGCTCCATTTTCTGTGTGACTTGTTCTCACATTTCAACACTATCATTCTGGCACATCAAGGTAGACAGAAACTTGTGTCCTCAATGATAAGTGCCATATACTTCTTCGAAAGTAAACTTGACCTGTTCTGAGAGCAGCTGGAAGATGGTGATCTCACACACTTCCCCAGGTTGCAGGCTTTAACCCAGAGGGTTGAAAAAGCTCAGGAAATGTTGTTGCGTTCCAATCTGTGTGCTTATCTGGAGGAAATGTCTGGGGACATTAAGGGGTGATTTTCTCAGTTTAGAGTTCTCACTTAACTTTTCAGACTTGTAGAAAATCCATGGATGGTTAGTGCAAGGAATCTTGTAGCTGTTGAACTTCCTTTTTTGAAAAGGGCACAAGCTGAGATGGCACTAATAGATATGCAATGCAGCTCTGTGTTTGAGTCCTCTTTTTTGGCGAAGGAACCAGAAGAGTTCTGGTAAAGTGTGCGCTCTGAGAGATTCTCTACTCTTTTACCTTCTTTGAAAATTCTTTGCATGTTTGGCTCCACATATGTATGCGAGTGTTCCTGTTCCACAATGGGTGTAAAAAATAAACAAAGAAACAAACTGACTGATGCACATCTAGATCTCCTCCTGAGACTTGCACTTTCTGAAAAGGTTCCTTAGTACAAGAAATTAATTGCGGACATGAAGTGTAAAATTAGTGCATAAACTCTGTGTCCTGGAAAAGACTTTTCCCGCATTCTGTGTGCCTTTGTACTTACTGTTTTGCATTCATTAAAAGCCCTTCAAATCGGAGTAACACTCCTTATGCAGCATCCAGATTGGGAGATTGTACTGCAACTCGCGCACACTGGAGAACGCTCTGCATGTCTTCACTGAATGTATTCATGTGCGATATGAAGGAACTACTTACACCTCAGCTACTTTCCTGTTTTTTTAATATTAATTTGATTATCATACCTAATAATCAGAATGTATTCTGTACCTAATCTGAATGATACTTTTTTTTTATCGGAATAAAGACATATTACAAAGTGTTGGGGTGAATGTACGTTCAATTGACAGAGCTTATCATTCCAACATCAATATGTGATTTATACCACAAGGGGCACATTTTCTATGAATTACTTGAACATCCTTTGGAATTGGTACATTTCAAACCTATCCACATGTTTGTTTCACAATGCAGCATTTGCTGAATCTTTGTAACAGTTTATTTAAAGTACCTTTGTGAATTCCATGCACGGTTTCTCTCCACATGGTACAATTTGTCCACCAAAGTCCCTAGATGCTATGCCATGCCATGTCACACCAACCTTAGCTCTGCCCCTGAATCACCCTGCCCGATCGTAAATCAAACCCCCTCAGTCATCTGTGCAGCCCCCGGTGATAACCCAGGCAGTGCATTTCGGCCCCTGAGGAAATGTCTGTGAGTACCACTGTTCTAGAGAAAATGAATGGACCCCAAATGGTGTGCTCTGCCTCCAATGAGAGAGGCGCTACATCTGATGTCTCTCTGTAAAGTACACAGCACACACGTTGATGATGAAAGATTACTGCTGCATTTAACTAGATCAAGCCTTCAATATTCATTTCACGTATTAATTTGCTTGGAAACTGTAGGAAAGTGCATATTTTTGTGAGGTAAATGTTAATATATGTAAGCAGTTGACAATAATTTGACACCGGACAAGAAAAATGATGTCTATGAAAATGTATGTGTAAATGGAAAAGGAAATAAAATCTGCTTTAAAAAAAAAGTGCATCTATTTGCAGGGTTCCCTCGTTCTTACTGATCTAAGATCTGGCATATTGAGACCCCTTGAAAGTAAAAGAATGCTTGTGTTCTAAAACATGCCATATAAACCACCAGTTGACATATTTGGCAATTAAGTACGTCCATGGTGGAAATTGCAGAATGTGACAGAAGTGTGAAATTGCCAGTGTGGGATGTGGCATAGCTTTTACACAGTTCACATGGGATTTAAAAACCATGGTAGGAGGACTAACCGGCAGCCTTGCACCACTTCTACATTAGCTTCACTGTTAACATATCAGACTAAACAATTTGACAGGGCTACCTCTAACATTAAATTAGCCCTCTGCCGTGGGCTTTGAAGCCCAAATGCCCCAGTTACCTAGTGCTTTGCAGTGAAACCGGCCACTTGGCTAACTTACATGTGACTCCCGTAGTAGTGTCCAAAGGGACTGCTAGCTGCATAGGTTAAAGGCAGTTTTTCATTGGCAAAGCTGGCGATACGTTTTAAAAGCATATTTTTGCATCCTGGTCCATACGTTCTGCCTAGGGGTGAAGCCTCTTGTGGTGCCTGTAATTAGCCTCCCCTTGACCCTGGAGCTCTGGCTCCAGCAGCTTGGACTATGGTTGTTAAAGGGCCGGCTGGAGAGAGAATAGGTGTTTATTGCAAGTGGTGGCCCACTATCAACAAGACGAGTGGAGTGGGATTACCAGACTTTTCCCTGGCAGGAAACACCACAACTGTACTTATCAGGTAGCTGTGAGGAGAGAAGAAGCGGGTAAAGGTTGACCATCTGTTGCACCTAGCCCAGCAGTCTGGCATCCTCAGTCATATTACAAAGACTAGTTTCAGGCATAAAGGGTCCTTACTCAGTATAGGCCTTTCCCCAGCCACACACACTCCCTGCACTGAGGGAACACCATAGGAGTGACCAGCTAGAGGTTTCCCTATCCCTATAGAGGCACCTGAATTAAATGGACCAGCCTCGTTGTGGGCTTTGGGAGGCCAGACAGCTGTGCAGAGCTGATGCCCCCTTCCTTAAAACGTGCTTTTTAGTCTTAACCATAAAACAAATTAAGCGCCGAGTAAGGGAGTGGTCCGTATGAGAAAGAAATCATGATAGGTTCAGAGGGCATCACCCATCCCTGCTGGGTTACTTCTATAAATTAGGGTGGCTGCCCACCACCTTAAAATTGTAAAACTGCTGGAGCTGAAGAAGACCAAAAGAGAGGCTAGAATGCCTTCCTCTGTTGTTCCCTAAGGAAGACTCTTGGAAACCTTGCCTCCTTTCGAATCTCAAGACCTGAAAGCCTCTCTCAAGGCTCAGGAGACCTGACCCCATGAAAATCCACTGAGAAATAAAGGACCAATGGAATCTGGACAAGAAATGAGCAGGCCATTTTGCTGCAACCTGAAATGTGGCCCTCAAACTTCTGGGAACTGTAGAAGTAACAAGGAAGGATATATGCAGCCTTTATTGAAGTTGGGACTTAACTTAATTGCTTTGGGAATGTTATCTGATTTTTTGAAAACATATTTTATTCGTTTTATTTAGTACCATGTGGGCGGTCGCCCGACATAATTCACTTGGTTACAAGATATCACAGAATCCACTGCAATGGAATAAAGAAGTGGTACCAGCTGTATGTACATCAAAGGAAAACAAACTAAGAACTGCACGTTGGCTTTACCACCCCACCCAAATTGGCATGCAAAAATCAGCACACGCATGTACCCAAAAAGGAGCCCAGTGCAACTTTCATTATGACCCACATGCTTCCCATGAGGCAGTTCCTACTGGGATTGTGAAGGAAGATGGGGAAGATCGATGCCACGGTATGCAGCCCACCGAGACCATATCTTCCTATGTTTTTTGCGGGCAACCCCTAGCTTGAAATACTGCCATCGCCATGTTATCTGATTTCAAGGTCTTCCTTATCATATCTGTTGGTGACCTCGTGTGATCAACAGAAAAAGAGCTTTCAGAGAAGTACCTCTCGTTGATTAGCTTAAGTTCATCATCTGATTGAGTAGAACTGGTGTGCCTTCACTCAAAAAATAGAGTTTGTGTTGTATTTTTATTTATTGAGAGAACGTTTTTTACTAATTACAACAGGACTGAGTTGGTTACTGTGACAAGAAAAAGGTGAAAGCTACAGGCATGCCCAGTTTATTACAAAAGATTTTGATAAAGGCAGCAGGTCTGAACTATTTACTGTGAAAGGCACTTGTTAAAGCCAATAGGCATTTAAGAGTGCATTGTTATTGCACTGTGTTAAAGTCTGTAGAGAGGTATTTTGTTCCATAGAACTCACAGATTACCATAGTAGACAAGAGTTCGGTTGTTGGTCACCATCTGTGACAAACCCTGGTGGTAGAAGACTTTCACTGAGTTATTACTCGCATGGGCTGTATACTGTTTTTACAATCTGTATGTTTGGGTTTATTTGGGATTGTATTATTTTATGATTGTATGCCTGATGGTTGCTTTGTGAGAAAGCTTGTGCTCAATACATTAGGCCTGCGATAGTGACACGTCAGTACAGGACAGATGCATGTTTGACTTTTTGCATGCCTAAACTTGCCTGTAACTGAAGTGCTTTCAGTAATAAGCCATACCTATTGGCTTTGCCAGTGCTTTTCTTTCTTTACTTTAATGTTGTTTAGATGCTGCTAAAATAATTGACCCACATTTATTTGAGGGGGACCCTGTTGCTTAGGCAACAGCTACACCATGCAGGGGTAAGCCTAGGATTCCTCATTTAAACCGGCTTTCTCTCTGTAGATACAGGATTTTCTCACTGTGTGGGAGAACAGCTGCAGTTGATGCCAAGCCTGTGACTTCCCACTCACATTAGTAATCTGGTTACTTAAGAAGCCATCTTTTTTCATGAGAAAAGTTGTCTTCCTTTTAACCCCATGCAGCATAAATGTACATACATTTAGTGGTAGTTAGTCTCGGTGATAACCTTATCTCCAGCTTGAAGAATTCAGGTGTTTTCCATTAATGAGCTTTACATGATAAAGTTGCCTTGTATACAATTCCTTCTTTTCTTCTAAAATCACTTCCTCCTTAACTAGGCTTTTCACATGCCCCTGTTTTTAGCATCTGCCTACAGAAAGCTTGAGTTATCTGCCTCTAGTGTCATCTATCACCCGTTTTGGGCATTGGCATATTGCGGATGGTTACACACTGTGCCATTGACTGTACATTATGGCTTTCTACTGGCATAAAGTACTGGAGGAGTGGTGAAACTGTGTGGCGGTCTTTGTATATTACAGACATACATTCATCATGAAAGCCAGACACATTGCAGTTGGTAAGACTTGTTTTGCCTGAGCTAGGACTCTAGCAGAGCAATGTTTGATGGATGGTAAGCAAACACCACTCAAGAATTACTTGGATAAAACTTTGTTTCAAGATTTGAGTCATTCAAAACAGTTACGTGTTTCTTATGGAGCATCAGGCACAGGGACTCCTGTCTCTAAACAGAGTCTGCCAGAAGGACAGTGACTTGATTATGTTATAAGAAAGCAAACTGTCCGCTTGAAGGAAAAACTAGAGCTCGCGGTCCTTCAAGAAAGTCAACTCTGCTGCTGCGGTGGCGTTGTTGGCTCCTGATCTTTGTCAGTCTAGGGTGGAGGACAGAGAGCAGCCGGGCTTGTAACTCTAAACCTACTCGTAGTGTGCAGAGAGAACCAGTTGTTCCTCACTGCTGGGGTAACCAGAAATACCTCCATCAGTGCACACCCTAGTCTTTAAACATATTAGTCTTGTCTTTCTTCGTAAATTCCTAGCAGCTAGATTGGCATCTAAACTCAGCTGAAAAATCATTCCAAGCAGTGAGTGCCAGCCTGGCGGATTCCCTGATCTGAAGAGCCTTGAGAAGACTTTCACCTGAGGATCACAAACATCTGAGTGGTATGTGCCACTAGAAAATACATTTAATAAAGAGGAAAACACCACGGTGGGGAGATTTAAACTAAAGCAAGTGCCAAGCCTTCCAGAAATGTGTTTTTTTTAATATGGAATCAAGGCAGAGGCTGGAAGTGGCCTGTGATGGAAACATGGCGTGGTAGTTTGAGGTGTAGGTGAGCAGCTACATTCTGCCCCGTAGAAGCTAAGAAATAGTATTTTTAGGGAGGTGAAGCTGTAAGGCATTGACACGGCCAGGTCGAGCACCTGCAGCTGCTTGAAGAATCCGGTAGCGGGTGTTGACTGGAAGAAAACACAACATTTTTGCGGGGTGGTATACTTGAGTGGGGGTAACACGGGACTTGTGAAGGGAGGGTGACTCCACTTCACACGAGTGCACCAGGGACCAGCCTGCACCCACAGAGGCTTGTGAGGGAAGGAGGTGGTTGCTCTAAACATGGGGGCACCGGGAGTCAAGCCTACTCCTAGGTGTGGCTACACGCACATGCCAAGGACAGGGGGCAAGCTGCCCAGCAGGGTGCATCAATGGCTTGGTAACTCCAGG
Organism: Triturus cristatus; assembly: GCF_964204655.1. NCBI lineage: Eukaryota > Metazoa > Chordata > Amphibia > Caudata > Salamandridae > Triturus > Triturus cristatus. Next base: position 1,145,215,518 of record NC_140593.1, on the reverse strand, counting down.
TTTTCCATCTACAGACAATGGACAATCTGTTGTACTGGTCCACCTAGACCTGTTGGCTGCGTTTGACAAGGTGGACCACCATACTCTTCTGTCCAGACCTATGGCAGTGGGTGTGGGGGTCCCAATGTTAAACTGGCTAAAATCCTATCAGTCTGGTCGCTGTCAGGCGGTATCTCTTCCCCCTTTTTTATCCAAATTTAGATTGACAACAAATGCTGTCCCCCAGGGCTTTTACCTCAGCCCTATTCTATTCAAAATGTATATCAAACCCCTTATCTCACTTATTAAGACCCACAATATTAAGCTAATTAACTATGCAGATGATACTCAGCTTATTATGTCGCTGAACAATGACCAGGAGGACACCATAGGCAACTTCCAGGCATGCATTCTTGACATCTTTGACTGGATGAATGCAAATTCACTCAAGATGAATGGAAGCAAAACCGAACTCCTCTGTTGCCTATCCAATAAAATCCCGGTATCTCTATCACCTAACTTCTGGCCTCTACCCACGGAATTGCCATTGGGTAACCCAGCGGCGGTACGAAACTTAGGTGTGATGATTGATCAAAGTATGTCTATGGAAAATCAAGTGAACGGACTTACCAGGCCTGTTTCGCACTGATCCGGGCCCTTAGGAAGCTATATCCTCTGCTTGACCTGCCAGTCAGATCACTGATTTCCAGAGGTGTAATACTAGGTAGGCTGGACCATTGCAACGCCCTGTTACTAGGAGCCCCTAGCTCTTTGTTAAAGAAGCTACAGCGCATCCAGATAATCACAGCTTAGCTAACACTGAACAGACCTCGATGCTCATCTGCCGCAGAGGCCTTGAAGGACCTCCACTGGCTGCCAATCAAGCAGAGAGTTATCTTTAAATCTCTCTGTTTTGTCCATAAGGCACTGCACAATAAATGACCAAAACCCTTACAAACCAATCTAAAGAAATATACTTCTGGCAGAAACCTTCGATCAACCACAGGCAACTATGTCCAAGAACTCCGATTTTAAAAATTCCGACAAGGAGGACGTACTTTTACCGTCCATGCAGCTTGGATATGGCATAAATTACCAGCTCCATTAAGAGCTCACTCTGACTTATTAAAATTCAGGAAATCTCTGAAAACCTGGCTATTCCCTCATCAATGACCTGCTCTTCAGTTTCTCCATCAGTTGTTCTTCTTACACAGCGGTTATAATTAGCGCCAGGATACCATTTTCGGTCACAGTGCGCTTTACAAATACCTCACACAATACAATCTGATGTTACTTCTCAGCTCTGCCGTTGCCTTCACAGTAGCACCACTAAGGCCCATCCTCTCGGCCTGTTCTAATTTATTCACCATCTAACCCCCTTTACTTATTTATTTTATTTATTTATCTGAGAGGTTTTATATCGCGCGAACATGACCCCTTAGGGTATCGGAGCGCTGTACAGAGAAGCAGACAAGTTAAACAAGTATAGATGTAAATAGTGAATACTGTACATATAAGAGGTTAAACATCCAAAAATAAGAAGGAAAAAAAGAAACATATTAGATACTCCCGCCAGAAGACAGATTGCATGCACACCTCACTCTGTAGGTCACCCCATTACATTACATTTAGCCCCAAAGTGTCGCCTTCACTCTGCGGCCTTTTGTCCGACTCTTGACCCCGCCTTTAAGATAGCCTTTGCAATGTTGGGAGTGCCCCCCCATTCATACCTCTCATGAATCCCGTGAAATGGTTTTTTCACCATGAGTGTGCCTGTGTTCCCCACAATAAATCCTAAAACGCGTTGCATTTTCTCTCCGCCGGGCACCGCATGACCCTCTGAGACCCCCTGCCTTGACCTCAAAATCAGCGTTCGACACAGTGACTAGTGGCTGGGACGCAGGCGGGCAACTAGAGCAAAATTTCGGGGGGGGCTGAAAAAGATTTCGGGGGGGGCTGAAAAAGATTTCGGGGGGGCTAAGTCTTCCAGCCATAGGGAGAGTGGCTGTAAGAAGGGGTGAACACACAACAAAAGCCTCATTGACGAGTAAATGGTCTTTTAAAGACCTGTTAAGTACTCGGGTGCGGCTGCAATCAGACGGACGCCAGCCCGCGAGGCTGTCTCAGCCGGGCTGACGCACATGACGGGGGGGGCTGAAGCCCGGTGAGCCCAATGGGTGTTGCGCGCCTGCTGGGACGTCGTAAGTCCTTCTCGGCGTAAAAGTGCCGTAACGTACATTTGCGCCCCCAAACGTAAGACTTAAAGCTTAATACAATCTAATCATGGATACATCATTAATGTAGACGCCTTTGTGGGCGAGGTTAACCAATCATTGAAGCCCAAGGTGTTACGAAACCACCGCAGAAGTGTAAGTAATTAACACTTTCGCGCATCAGGGCGCCAAATATCACCATAGGGGGCCGCAACTCCGAAGCATCCCGCCGACCATAGAGTCGCAGTCGTGCGACTCTACTCGTCGCCAGAGTAAACATCATCATCTGTGCGGACACCAGATGACATCACTGCAAGTCACGACAAGCAGTTGCCTCATGGGAGCTTGCGTCACACAGTGACACGATTAGCCCCGTGATGCAAAATTGTGCCACAGACACTACTCTCTCCAAGCTTCCCTGGTCTGATGCACCACTGGGTGAAAACCGCTGAGTAAATCTTTTTTTTCATTTTAATAATTTCTATTGATTTTCAATAATGAATATAAAATAAGTAAGCATATTCCCAATATAAGTCAGAACGCCATACCAAAACTTGGAAACAAAAAAACATTTATGTATTATAAAGAAACAAGACTAGTCAAAGAAGGGAGCGAAAGAAGAAAGGTACAAAATCTGATGAAACCTATGACCTAAATACGATTCAAATATTATGGCAAATGAGATATTATGAGATAATATTCCCAGAACAGTTCTGACAATTAAAAAAAAAATTGGAAGAGGTAACCAAAAAAGAGCTTTTTAGTCGTCATTTTAACAGATGTTACAACTCTAATCTACTCTGGTTGTTGCCTGCGCCATTCCACCCAGAATACGATGAATTTGAAAGATCTTTCCTACGAGGAGTTAGTTTCTTGAATGAAACAGCAATGAAAAGGTCAGTCAGTAACTTGTTAGACAACTGGTTAAATCCTAACTTGGGAAAACGGAAGATCTGATTTTCGCTGCACCGATCCCAGCGCCGTAATACTGTTTTATGGCATTCTATGCGCTTAACATATGATAAAATAAATAGACATGGTCTCCATACCAGCCCCTAACTGGAGGATATGAGGTCTGGGGGTGGCCCGTTAGATTGAACGCAGGCACTGGTGACAATCTGGTTCTGTAGCTGTGACATTTTGTCAGGCATTTTATTTTACTGTGGATGAAAGCCATGAGCTTGTGTCAAGATTTGTTGAGTATCTTTTGTTTCAGTTTATAATACTTGTGGAACGGAGAGACCCAGGTATTTTCCATACCTTATATAACAAGCATTGGCAATGCCAAAAGGTCTGGTTTCAAGGAGTTTGTTCTGTTAAAGTGAAGGATTACATGTGGATAGCATGGGAACAGACATGCATTTGTGTGGAAGCAAAGAACTGTAGAATAATATTGGTGTAGGTAGGTTAATATCTGACTCCTGTGCGACTACACAGGATGTTCAAAGCTGGTGCGGTGCAGGTCACGCAGACTTTTACCATAGGACAGGACAGTGCACAACACTGTATACGTTCTTGGCTAAAGTTTATGACTACCTAACAGAAGTCACTGGGAGGCAACATATCAACACCCCCAAAACAGGCCTGTTGGATCTGATGCTCCGCCCCAAAACGGACGAGTTAGGGAACAAACTCATAGACCTGGCACTTGCACTGGAACAGCGAGCAACCGTGATGCACTGGAAAGCGGCCTGGGCACCTCTGGCGGTGGTTTGGCAACAAGACCCGGGTGCGAGCAGAGGACAACGCGCTGCAATGGCTCCGACAGCAAGACGGATGAGATGCACAAATCACAGGGTGGGATGTAATATTACCTTATGGTGCGTTCCGTCTACGTGTGGCTTTTGCTGAACTGTGGAAGGCTCCCGATAGTTCTGAAGTGCAGTATGCTGAAGGGTGAGGTGTGTAAATACTGGAGTGCCTTGTGTCAGCCCAAACCTTGCCATATCATAACCTGGTACAATAAAGTCTGCACTGAGGAGTGTGGGTCCAGGAAGTGCAGATTAGAAGTAAGTAAAGACTCATGGGTGGCCAGGGTAGGTCCAGGAAGGCCAGATCCATGCCAGGTGTTCGGGATAACCACTGACTATGTAACTGATTTCCATTTAGGGTCATCTTGTGCAGATGTATTTTTGATGGCAAAGTCATCCTGAATATCTGCGATGGACCCAGCCCTTCTGGCCTTACCATGGACTCCCTTGTTTGCTATTTGCCACTCAGCGTTCTTTATTCTGACAACAGCAGCGAGGGCCCAACCACGCCTGTGTCACTGACTGAAGGGGGAACATCGAGGAATTTATACTTTAGGCAAATCAACGCCACCGGAAAAGCCTGCTAAGAAGACATGTAACATTCAAATGTTCGACCAACATCAGGCTCTCAGCTCGCATGTTCATCTCCAGAGCTTTTACGAAGACACCGAGGCTGTGCTACACCTCGGTGTAACAAGATGGATGCCGCCCTTAAGGGCGAGTTTCAGTTATTTAGAAAAATCAAAGATATATTTGTAAATTCCGCAGCACCTCTGTGGGGCGTTTGCTTTCCTGTGAAAGACGAGCAGAGGGCGAGGAGTGCGGCGGGTGCGGTGGGAGGAGGGTCAATGCGACAGAAGAGAAGTCGCTGCACTGACTGTAGCATCGCAAGGAGGTAACACCTTTGTGTTCGCAAAAGACATTTAAAAAGCACTTCGTAGTCCATTGTTTCGTGTTTGGCGAGGCTGAAAACAAAGCAGGAGTCCCTTGGAGATGACACGGGGATTTGTAAATGTGTTATCAATATATATATATAAAGTCCAGGACTCTCTTTCTGTTTGATTGGCTTATGGATTTCCTTTACATTTAAAAAATAGAGATATTGGTTTCAGCTGTCGGTTCTGCACTTCTGCATGCAGGGAGGGGGTGCACCTAATGTTGACAATGTTGCAGCACTATGTTGTGTAAGGAGGGTTCTTCGGCGCTATCTTATCCTGCCTAGCAGATGTAACCGGACACAGCGCCTTGTATTTCCTCCTCCTCGCCTCTGAAGAAACACAGGGTTCGCCTCCTTATCTGTTCTGTAATAACAGCTGCTTGTAACTGGCCTAACTTGCTTTTATGCACCACAGGAGCCCCATCTACAGGCGCTACAGGCAGCTAAAGAACAACATACAATTCCCATGTTATGTGCCACAGAGTGCAGAGAGTTCAAGATTGATGGGCAAAGAGAGCAAATAGCCCCCATGGTTCATGGGTGACATGGCGTGCCAAAGGGTGATCACTAAGTGCCACCCACCCACAGAGGAGCACACTGCTGGGGGGGGGGGGGGGGTTGGGGACACACAAAGATCCTAGCCCCAGTCCTTCAAGTGTAACACCAAATACGCTTCAGTCAGATGAACTGACAATCACTATCTAGGCACATTTTAAGTGTCTCCTTTAGGAAGAAGCGACTTCAATCCTTTATTCCAGAGTGAAGCTCTGTGGGTATCAGACCGGATGGGAAGTTCAGAAGCAACTTTAGAAAATAGTTTTCGCTGAAATAGTGTTTAAGGCACTAAGCAAAATAACTTCTACTAGAGGCAGTGGGAAGAAGAAAATGGCAGATACAACCAAATAAAAAAACTCTAGAGAGACAGAGGACGAGAGTATTACTGAGAAAGCTGCAGTAAACCTGTTGAACATGTCAGGTAACAAACAGAGGTCTGAACTTTGTTCCTACATTGATAGTAGCTAAACAGCGATTTGAAGCTCTTCACAGTTATTTATTGCATCAATATTTATTCGGTGTATTTGCTCGTAAACAGCTTGTGTGTAGTTTAATATGTCCTGATGGTGAAAACAAACATTTTGGTTGCAATTTGGCATTACAAATATTTATGTGTCATATGACAGACTTCAAGGGGCTGCCAGGTAGTGCCATGTCACAAAGGACACTTCCGTCCTTTTAAATTTAATCTAACACTGCTATGCATTCTGGGAATTCTCTAAAACACCTCAAGAAAAGTAAACCTTTCATCCCCCAGGATGATTTCAAGACAATAGTTCAATCCCTAGTCCTCTCTAAACTGGGCTCCGGGAACGCCATCCTAGCAAGGACGCCAAAAGCTCACCTAGCCCCACTATGGTCAATCCTAAACATGGCAGCTCGGCTCATAACAGGTGTTAAACGGTTTGAACACATCACACCAACCCTCAAATCCTTCAACTGGCTTCCAATTGAAGGTAGATGTATTTACAAATCTGCATTCATCACACACAAAACCCTTCACACACATTCCCACAACTACCTAAACCGCAAACTTGTGAAAGCAGGAAGATCCAGAACTCTGAGAAGCTCCAACTCACTTCTTCTCATCCCTCCGAAATTTAAAAAGAAAACCACCCAGTCCCGATCTTTTTCGGGCAATGTACCCAGGACGTGGAACGCACTCCCTATGGAACTCAGACGCAACCCCTCCTTCTCCTGCTTGAAAAGGGACCTGAAACTCCATCTCCTCAACAAATACTTTACCGCCAAATCCAACTGATCCATGCTCCACTAGCTTAATCGACTCTCCTCACAATCTAGACCATCAAGGATTGGTGGTCATTTGACTGTTTCATCTACCCAAGCTATCACTCATGCCTTTAATGTATTCTGTCTTGAAATGGTATGCCTGTCTCTTTATGCATCCTTATATCATGTTATGCCATGCTATTTCTTTCGTGTTTGTAAAGCACTCTGATACCCATGGATCTTGCTAGCGCTATGTAAAACTTATAAATAAATAAATAATAATAACTGTAGTTTGAGTTTCCTAATTACAAACAAAAACTTGTTTTTCGTACCACACATAATGCTATTTTTAAGTGCAGTAAATATCAGATGTTACTTTTTCCCTGTTTATGCTACACTGACCTTGGAAAGATGAAATGCTCAGTCTGCCTTGTTGGGATACAAACTCATAACCTCCAGAACACAGCAATTTTTCCGCACTGAGCATTCAGCCCACTGCTCCACCCTGTCCACTGACCCTGAATGTCTTAGCCTACTCTTGACTAAAAACGTAAGATTGGCAGAAAGTGCTTCTTTTTTACATGGACAACATGGCTGCCATATGTGACGTACCACAGATCACAGTCGATTTCCATCGGATTAGGCAGCAGGCATGAGACTGGAGCTTTCATACTTATAAAGTAAGGGCGAATGGTATTGAAATACTGTAAACAAGCAATGAGAGTTTACCATAGAGGCCATGATTGTGAGTTGGGTGTAGTAGTAAATACCGCTGCCAGGATAAATAGCTTATTTATTTCCATAATTATGTATGTTATTTCATATTGTTTATAACTGCAGAAGGAATGTCTACATTTCCCAGTAAGTGCTTTGTTTAGCATTCAAATCTGCAGTTTTTCAGGGAGCTACGTGGTTGCTCTTATAAAGTATTTAATTATTAATAAAAGAGGCACAAATAGGTTACTGAAAAATGAAAGAAATCCAAATACGTCCAAGAAGATGACGCAGAATATGTGAACAGTAGGAAAGAACATGACTACGTGTTGTGTACGTTTCTAGAAATGCTCGGTAGAGAGTAAATAACAAGTGACTCAAGACAATACACATTCACTGCTAACACTTGAGCATTTTGGTTGTACTGTACATGAGGTTGGAATCAATCAATCAATCAAACATTTGTAGAGCGCATTACTCACCCGTGAGGGTCTCAAGGCACTATGGGGGGGGGCGGGAGGCAGCTACTGGTCGAACAGCCAGGTCTTGAGATTTCTCCTGAAGGTCAGCAGGTCTTGGGTCTGACGGAGGTGGGCAGGAAGGGTGTTCCATGTCTTTGCGGTGAGGTGGGAGAAAGATCTGCCGCCGGTGGTCGTTCTGCGGATGCGTGGGACAGCGGCGAGGGCGAGGTCGGCGGAGCGAAGCTGGCGGTTCGGGGTGTAGAAGGACATTCGTTCGTTGAGGTATGCTGGTCCTGCGTTGAAGGTGATCCTCTTGTTGACCGGGAGCCAGTGAAGATCTCTTAGATGGGCGGTGATGTGGCTGTGGCGAGAGAGTCCGAAGATGAGGCGTGCGGAGGTGTTCTGTATGCGTTGGAGTCTCTTCTGGAGGGTAGACGTGGTTCCTGCATAGAGGGTGTTGCTGTAGTCCAGCCTGCTGCTGACCAGTGGAATGACACCAAGGTTAAGGATACCGAAGACCATTTACTCTGCTCTGAGGACAGGGAAGAAGCAGCAGTTGAAATCCATTCTGGGATTAACACAATATTTCTCTAGAGATTCATAAAGCAATTTGCCTTCTTGGTGGCACCCAGAAAAAAACGGATTAAAAAGAGTCAAACATGAATCAAAAGGGAGTGTGATGGAGCTGGTCAGGGTATGCAGGAAGAGTCATGTGAGGTGTCGGCACTAGGCGAGGTCAACACAGACATTGATAATCAGAACGTCTACCACTAGTTACCTACCTGATGCACTATTGACGAAATTAAAGAAAAGGAAAAAAAATGGTGTATTCATTTCCTGATCTCTTCAGGATGCATAACACAGTTACTTGTTTTATGGAAAAATAATCCTGGGTATGCATTATTTTAGAACATGTGCACGGGGTGCTAGGTTTGACGTTCATATGATCATAGACAATTAATTGATTTTGTTTACCATCAAAGGAAGTGCTGATTAGTTGGTAGAACAATTTAATAAAGCCTTCACAGATAGTTTCGATTTAGCTTCGATGAGTCAGTTGGATTATAGAAACAATTGTAGAGGGTGACTCTGAGTTAGGTGGGACATAACCCTTCACATTGTAATGTAAGGCTTTCCTGTTGTAAACTGTAACCAGCATTAACAAACAAGACATATTTGAAGATCTCGAATCAGGGAAATTTGCATGCAAGGTAAAGATACGTCATGATGTGTAGGACACAAAGCATGATGGAAGAGTGAATGTTGTGGAATAAACTTTAATGTGTAATGAGTGTGTCAGGATTACGTTGTCATGAATAGAGAAGGTTATGATGGCAACGTTTTAGGGGCTTATTTATGAGAGCTCTGTGTCGCTTTTGCACCACGTAAAGTAGTACATGTGTGACGCAGGGCTCTCAATCCAATTTATAAAGCCGCCCAATGTGGCTTTGAGTGGCCTCTTAAATCCTGAGTAAGCAACGCAGTGCAAATCGCCCAGGAGGCGTTCTATGGGCATTGCCGTGGGTTTTCCCACGCAACACCTATGGATTTTGATGCTGCCCCAGCTTTACAAAACCATGTAAACGTGGGGATGCACTAAAACTTTACTCCTCCCCAGGTGAGGCGTAACGAGGAGAAATATCTCTATTTCTCCTCGCTTCGTCCTTTCTATGTGAGCTGCAGCACACATAGAAAGAGGAAAACGCCTCTTAGGATTGTTTTTGTGCAGGAAGATGCCACTTCCTGCACAAAAACCATCCTGTCGACAACACAGGCACCCTTGCACTTGTTGGCGCTAGGCTGCTGAAACGGCGCCAGCACTGGGAGAAGGGACAGGATTGCACTGTATTGCATTCCTGCCCTGTCACATTGGCGTTGGGCAGCGCACCAAGATGCCTTGCTGCGCTGCCCTATGCCAAAATCCCATAAATGAGGGCCTTAGAGACCTGTCAAAATCAACAAAGTTATGGAGAATTGTTTGTAGGTTTAAGGTGGGTAAGTATGGTGAAAAATCGAAAATCGCGTTTTCAAAACCAAATGTAAGTGAACATCTGGAATCGTGTCAAATTGCTCTCTATTCAGTAACCCCCTTTTGTTGCAAAAGCTGTACCTTCACTAGCGGGGTATTGGGTAACTTTAGAATCGTCGTTAACAAGTGGTTAGGGGGCTTTGTAGGGCTACTTACAGTTTTTGGCCATAAAACATGTTTTAATTAGTATTCAGTTTGCATTATTGGGCGTTAAACGGGCACGTCACTAAACCCTGCTCGAGTGTGCCAGACAGATTGCTGCTGGCTTTGCCACCTCACTAAACATAAGCGTCCAGAGAGCCTCATTTCTGACCCAGGCACTTCTAACACCTGCATAGGTGTCCGGTGGAAGTTCTTCCAGTCTGGCTCCTTGAGCTGTTAGACTTTAAAAAAAATCTAGTAAATGTAAAATGCAATTGAATAAAAATACTTTTGCTAACTGGAGAGAGGGTACAAATGTGGAGCTATTCAGAAACTGATTCCTACAGCTACTCTTTTCTTCCCACAAACTTGAAAAGAGGTCACCATGTCCAGAAGCTTTGATCCCTTCATGAGTCTCTTCATTGATGAAGTCATGGAGATGGCCTCCGAAGACTGGCAGGATGACATTGAAGCCGTGGTAAGAAGAGAGCAGAGCATGTAGAGCAGGGGTCCGGCTTGTCCAAGAGTTCAAGATCCATGCCAGAATACACCCTCCCCCTACCCCTACATAAAGGATTGCTGGAAGGTCTCATTGCATGCATCTCATGGGGGTGTCCTAAAAATATGGCATGGACCCGGCCCTCCTGGACCCTGCTGAATGTACTGCAGACGATACACTGTCGGGTACAATAACCGACCCTTGTGACTCCTTTCCTGCCAGTTGCCGGAGCCCTTGACACCTTTCAGTGTGGCACTCTGGTCATATTCATGCAGTACCATTTGGACTTTTCTGTTGTGATTGGAGTAAACACTTCACAAGCTTTTTACATTTTACAAGCTTCATTTCTACCTCCCATGATGTTATAAATCGTACATCAATCTGCAGAAAATTTGAATTAGAAACTAGAATTGTAACTCCTCACCCCATCTTCTAAAGATGTAAATCTCACCATCAGGTGGATAAAAGAACTGCACCGCCAGATGACGCCAGTAACCTGTACCTCGCAGTTGATCTGGGTTTGATGCAGGCAACCCAGGACATGTCTCATGCAGCGCTGGTGTGTTTCAAGTATTCCTTTTTCCTTGTTTGGAATTTTCAACTAAAAGTGATATATAAATACATCCTGTGGATGGCAGGAGTTATGTTATGTTATGTTATTAAAGTTTATAAAGCGCGCGATTACCTTACGGTGTCCTGGCGCTGAGCACTGATAACCTAACACTGAAAGAACTAAAACTGAGAGAAAAAACATGTTTTAAGATTTTTTCTGAAGAAGCCAAGATCAGAGGCATTTCTCAACTTAAAGGGAAGTTCATTCCAGATTTTTGATGCTCCATGAACAAAACTCCTTCCTCCCCAGTTAACCTTTTTGATGCAAGAAGTTTTCACTAGCTTGGCCCCGGCAGATCTGAGCATACGGCCGGGGGTGTACCAGGAAAACTTATCTAAGAAAAACTTGGGTCCAGTTCCGTTCAAGGCTCTGAACACTATGCACGCTGCTTTAAAACGAACTCTCAGATGGATGGGAAGCCAGTGAAGTTTCTTCAAATCTCCTTTGACCGACACATTCCTGGGCGTCTGGGTCAGGAGCCTGACCGCGGCATTTTGAATGACTTGCAACCTATTTTGATGTTGAAGTTGCAAATTGACATAAAGGCCATTGCAATAGTCAAGACGCGATAATATAAGTGCAGTCACCACCGTGCGGAGACACCCTTCGGATAGGTAGGTCCTAATTTTTCTGATCATTCTGAGAACCAAGGCACAACCAGAAGCGACCCTGCTCACCTGGTCCCCCATGTTAAGTTTCACATCCATCACAACTCCCAAGTTTTTAGCTTTACTACAAGGTGTGGGGCAGAGACCAAGCGAGTCAGGCCACCAATCAGGAGTGATATTGTGTATCTGTTTGTGGTACTCTGTAACCCCCTGGCAGCCTGCCAACACATGCTTTGCTCGCCCTTGCATAAAGGTGGCATTTCTTGGCAACTTGTGGGCCTCTGCAGGATGATGCCCTTTGCCCACCCTTGGTAAAGTGCTGCCCCTCCTATGCTGGTGGTGTTTCTTGGCAGGTTGTGGGAATCCAGGGCACAAGTTGGGGGTACACGCGGGTGGACGGTGTCCACCCGTTATTTTCACAGGGTGGACGCCGTTTTAGCATTTAGCATTTATATAGTGCTTACTACCCCGATGAGGCGTTGTAATAATTTAAATACCACTATTTTTTCTTGGTAAAGCACTACAGGTAGAGGAAATTTACGCTGACAAAAGGCAACACTGTTTTATGTGTAGCTTACAAAAGTGTGAATTTTCTGCCTATATCAGGAGGGATTCCCTGTATACTCGAAATGTGCTCTAATGTCCTCATGATAGACATGTTAAACATATATGTGAGGGCTTAAGATCTGATGTCACTTCTTGTGATGCCGCTTCCTGTGATGTCACGAGCCATGATGTCACTTGCGTACTGATTAACTAGGTTAGTCCCCCCCCACTTCTTTTTTTAGGACTTGTTCCCTGTGGGCATCTATAGCATGATGACCACCATTGCAGAAATGCTGGCCCTGGCACCATGGTGGCAATTCATAGCAGCTAGTTAGTTAGCTCACCTGGGTTAATTGCGGATCCTGGCACAATGGTGGTAATCTTGACATATTACGAGCAAGCATAGTACAATGGCGCCTATTTCTGGTGTAGCGCTGGCCCTGACAGACCGGCAGTTATATTGTGCGCAGCCATGGTGCAGTGGTGCCCAAGCATGGCACCATGGAGATCCAGGTAGTATTGTGCTGACACTTGGCATGTTGTTGGAATACCTTGCACAATGGTGCCCCACACAGGCATAATGATTCACCATAGAGCAATGGTGGTAGTGCTTGGCATATTGTAGGCATCCACTTGCACAATACTGCCCACCTCTGCTCTAATGCTGCCCCTGTGCGGTGATAATTCATGACACACAGTGACAAAGCAGGGCATAGTGATGTTGCCACGTTGGTATCAAGCAGACCTTAATGGTGGCAGTATCTTGCATTGTGTGGGGTGCCATGGTTAATGGTGCCCAGGCACCAATGGTAATACTTGCGAATGCAATAAAGTCCAAACCGGCTCACACAAGAGAGGAAGCAAAACTACAATCCCGGAGGGAAAGGTGTTGCCAATGCCCGAGTTTTGGAGGGTGGGTCGGCAAGGCAAAAGCTATAAATGCTGCTTGCTCTCGGAAGGGGCCAGCACTTTGTGGCTTTCCTCTCTCTTGTCGCCTCCTCTCTCTCTCTTCCTCCTCCTCTCCGCCCTCCCCCCGACCCCACCCTCTCCCCTCCTTCCCCTCAGGTCCCATGACCTGTCTCCGGTCTCAGCAGGACCTCAGTGAGCGCAGCCCAGAGATGGCAGCCCCGGGGCCGCAGCAGGAGGAAACCATAGGGCTCTGGCTGAGTGAGTATTGACTCTGGAGGGTGGCGGCTGGGGGAGGAGGGGGGCAAACGACAACACACCCCCTGCCTGTCCGCTGCAGGGACTGACGACCCGGAGGTGCCGCTGTCTGCAGCTCGCGCTCTGACGAACTTTTATGAGAGTCTGAAACTCCGAGTGCACTTGGGAGCGGTCCAGTGGCACGTGGCTCCGGGGCCGTCATCGGGCTTGGGAAGGGTTAACCTCCCCTCCGTGCCAACTCTAGTCTAAATCCCCTTCAATTGGCGGCACTGACAGATAAGAGGAAGTACAGACTGAAGATTAGATCATGTGGCGGGCACGAGCAGCGGTGACAGGGCTGCGGGGGATGTCAGCAGCAGACTTCGCCGATTGGAGACACCGTGTCGTCTTTGTCACTCTTTGCCCATCGCGTGCCACCCTCCTGCAACGCAGCCCCTGCTCGTCTCCTGACCCCGCCTCCCTTTACACATCTCCGGCCACCACTGCTCCATCTGCTGTCAGTCTTTACCCATCTCCTGCCACCCCAACCTTCACATCTCCTGCCACCACCATTCCTCCTCCTGCCCCCCTTCACTCATCTCCTGCCACCACCAGCCCTCCTTTCAACATTTGACCATCCCCGCCCCACCTTTACTCATCTCCTGCCACCACCAGCCCTCCTTTCAACATTTGACCATCTCCTGCCCCCTTCACTCATGTCCTGCCACCACCAGCCCTTCTTTCACCATTTGACCATCTCCTGCCCCCTTCACTCATCTCCTGCCACCACCAGCCCTCCTTTCACCATTTGACCATCTCCTGCCCCCCTTCACTCATCTCCTGCCACCACCAGCCCTCCTTTCACCATTTGACCATCTCCTGCCCACCTTCACTCATCCCTTGCCACCACTAGTCCGTCTCCTGCCACCCTTCACTCATCTCCTGCCACCACCAGATCTCCTTTCACCATTTGCCCATCTCCTGCCCACCTTTACTCATCTCCTGCCACCACCAGCCATCCTTTCACCATTTGACCATCTCCTGCCCCCTTCACTCATCTCCTGCCACCACCAGCCCTCCTTTCACCATTTGACCATCTCCTGCCCCCCTTCACTCATCTCCTGCCACCACCAGCCCTCCTTTCACCATTTGACCATCTCCTGCCCACCTTCACTCATCCCTTGCCACCACTAGTCCGTCTCCTGCCACCCTTCACTCATCTCCTGCCACCACCAGATCTCCTTTCACCATTTGCCCATCTCCTGCCCACCTTTACTCATCTCCTGCCACCACCAGCCATCCTTTCACCATTTGTCCATCTCCTGCCCACCTTCACTCTTCTCCTGCCACCATCAGCCCTCCTTTTACCCTTTGCCCATCTCCTGCCGCTCGCCTCTGCTTATCTCCTGGCACCACCAGCCCTTCTACTGCCAACCTTTACCCTCGTCATGCCACCATCAGTTCCACCTCAAGGTCGGACAGGCCTATAGGGCAATCAGGCAGTGCCCGATTTAGCGATGGGACAGACCAGGGTGTGGGTCGGCTCTTAGCAGTGTGTGGACCTGTTTTATGGCCAGGTGGGCCGGTTTCCACTCTTGACTTCCCTGATTTTACCACACACATTGCATGCAGTAAACACATTAGCATGTAGTCTCCCATACCTTGCAAAATACCCACACAGCGTGTCTCTACAGGTTCAAAGCTGGCGTGATTTACAACCGTGGGCCACTTTTCTAGCTATCTGGTCCACTAATGGGGGCTGTGTTTATTTTGTGACCCGACCCTGCCCTCCTGTCGCCCTTTACCCATTCCATTCCGCCACCGGCCCACCTTTACTATTTGCCCATCTCTTGCCACCTCGCCTCTGCTCCCTGGCACTACCATCCCTGCCAACCTTTACCATTGCCATTCCACCATCAGTCCTGCAGTCACCCTTTGTCCATCTCCTGCCCGAACCAGCCCTTCCCCTGCCACCCTTTGATGCCCATCTTCTGCCACACCCATGCTCTTCTTCATCCTTCCCGCTTCCATATTGCCAATTTCCTACCCACCTTGTCTAACTCCCTGAGTTGTTCTCCCAGCCCCCCTCGTCATCCCCTGTTTTATGCATAGCTGCTGCCTCCTCCGCCCACCTTCTCTAGTCACCCACCCTTGTCCTGTACAGCCCTGCCCACCACCCCTTACTCTCTGCCCGTGTCCTGACAGGCTGTGCGAAACTGCTGCCCACCACAGCCCATTTCCTGCTAGAACGTCCTCTCCTGGTACCCCTGTCCATCCCCAGCCACCTCTGCCCGTGACGCCTCACTGCTGCCCTTCATTTCACCCACTGCCATCTCCTGCCACCCGCTTCTAGTTTCTGTCAAATTCTTTCTTTCTTATCACCACTCATCTACCCATTTTAGGAGGATGTCTGCCATCTCCTGAAACTCTCTGCCAGTCCCCTAACAACATTCCCATCGCTTCACTCCTGCCACTTTCTTCCACTCTTCCCATCTAATGAGGACCCTACCACCCTCTGCCACTCTCTGTCTGCCCCCTACCGGGCCCGTCCATCTCCTTCCACATCTGCCCACCTCCTACCACCCTCGTCTATCTCCTTTGAGTCTTCCATGCCACTGACACCCCAGGCCAATGCCCTACCGCACCCTGCCCTTCTCTTGCCACCACTGCCCATTGCTCGAACGTCTGTCCATTTCCTGCAGCCTTTGGCAGGGCAAGGAGTACATTAACGATCTAACAATCAGGTTTCGCTATTGTAATGCTACTTATTGGAAATTTAAATTCATAATAACCACCTCACAAAAGCACGACTTTGAAACCTTCTTTTCCATACACTAATAATGAAAAACATTTTCCTCCAGAGGTCAGCTGCTTGAGGGTGGGATCCGGGGTGGTCCCTGTGGCCTGTCCTTTGTGTATGTGTAAGTGCTGTCGAGTGTGACGTCATGGGTTCGGTGTTTTCCGGTTTCTCTCTGTGGTTATTCACTCACTGTCAGATGAGTTCGTTTGATCTCTGGGTTTTTCCTAATGGCAGCTTAGTTCTTAGCGGGTCGAATTACAGAATCGTTGCAAGCATGTTCAGGTTGCTCGAGGGCTCTTCATCCACCAACAAGCATTGGCAAATACAATATGTCTCCCCTTTTTCAGCTATTAACTTTGGCAGTACTTTTTGACGAAATACACAAAATATGCAAAGAAAGGTGTGATGACGCAGTCGCTCATAGAGACTTGGTCATTCCTTAGGCGACTATATGAGTGATGACATATGCAGAATAATGCAAGGGACATTTTTTTGTGTACTTACTGATCGAAGATTGCAGATGCTATTTCCCTGGGTACATAGAAAAAAATACTTTTAGTTGCATAAAAGCCAGTGCTTAATTTGTGCCGGTGTTTGTCTATGCTTGGCACTGACACTTATTTCTTTGTACCGGTACGTTTGTATGCCATTCCAGCACATGGTGGCGCTGTCTCTTTAATTTAAACACGTTACACCAGCAACAGCTTTAACAGATCAATATACCTCAATATATCTTAAAAAAAAGCAACACCAGACCTCCAAGGCTATTCTTTTAGCTTTGGGTGACCTGAAATAGACCAAACTCTCAATTTTGCATGAGTGTGAACGTTTGCCTGTAGCGTCGGTATTGGCATTCGCAGCGCTGCGAGGGACAGCAGATGGTGCCAACTGTAGTAGGCTTCTGAGAAATATCTTGGTCCCACAGTAAACAAAACATTTGTGCATACTAAGCACTTACAAAAAACCTTTTTGTACTGCCTAGCAGCCTGCAGAAAATGGCAGCATTCTGGCCCTCCAAAAAATAAAAAAAAGTATGTTAGGGACCTCCAGGAGTTCTGGTAGCAACGGAGAAGCGGTGGAGGAAGGTGGTGTAGGCGGGAGGATCTCATCTATATCGGCGCCCTCATGAGTGTAAAGAACAGGGGTGGGCTGAAGCCCCCACAGCCCATTTGTGTTGAGAAACTGCAAAGAAGTGGGTTTGAGTATGCCTCACACAGGTCCCAACCCATAATCACGTAATAGCATTAATTCTAGATATAAAGGGCCCGATTACGAGTCTGGTGGTCCATGGACCACCAGACTTGTGGGGGTACGGCATGGAGAACTCCAGACCGCCCTTCTATGACTAGGGTGGTTGGACCGCCACCCCCCCACCGCAGCCACCACTGGCGGTGGTGTAGAGGCAGTAATATGCTTGATGGGACCGCCGTGCTCATGCCAAGCATATTACAAATTTCCCCTCTGCTATGGTTTTCATGAAGGTTCCACCACCATGGAAACCATGGCGGAGAGGGAACAAAGGGCCTCACTCCATGTGGATGCACACGGGGGCACAACATGTTTCCCCTGTGTGCATGCACACCAGTTCCTGCTCGGCATGGACTTTAGAGTCCATGCCATGCAGGAACTGTTTTGACTTTCCCATTGCAGTGCCCATTTTCAGGGCACCACCATAGGAACGTAAAAAAAGGCTGCCAGACAGACGGAAACTCCTAATCCGGAGTAAGGCCCGACCACGGCTTTGGCGGGGGCGGCAGCGTGGCGGACTCGGCGCTGCACAGTCGTATTCAGGCCCATAGTGTCTCCGCTTGTTTTTATGTGACCAGACATCTGAATCTCCAGCACCCTCCAGGTGCACCAGACAACCCTGCTTGTCATCCTGGGAGGCAGTGTTGCTAGGCACCTCATATCTTGAAACTCCCTGCCCATGGTTTGAGTCAGCCTAGTGCTGTCCCGTCCAGTCCTTATGTCACGAGTCTTCTGTTAGCACTTCTTCCAGGCAATAAATCATCCAGTAGAAATGATGCCCTGCTGCCCCTTAACCCAAGGGATGCTGGGATGAAGCCCAGATTGGTGCATCTGGCCCCTTCAGCAGTTTATCACCACACTGATAGACTTGAAGATTCCCTCTGTGTTCACACACAACCACTCTTACACCATGAAGGGGTATCTGGTTTCTGTGAAAGTTCTCCCAGTCGATTACAGTGACCATGCCACTAATTTGGTTAAGTTTTGGGACAGCTGCTGAAAGATATACCTGATTCGCACTTTTTTGGGAACCTGTTGGTATGGAAACAAACATGTTTAAAGTCTGTTCCTCATTTTGAGTTAAAGCTAAATTGTTGGTTAAATACTTTCTTGTCTCCATCTCATGTAGTTGATGTGGAGACCTCCCCACTCCTTGTTAGAGGAGGTACTATGATATTGTGCATCATTTCAATATATATCTGATTGTGTACCAAAGTCTAGGCTTCATTACATCTGCTAGAAAGGGTATCTGCCATCACAAGCCAGAGATATTATATTTAAAAAGATTATAGAATTACCAGGTGTATATAGTGAGCAATGCAGAGAAAGAGCAGAAATCACAGTTGAAGGTTACAGATCAATAACCCACACAAGGAACTATAGAGATGAAAAGCAAAGAACTGGGAGTGAATATCCTCTGCGTTAGACCGACACGACTCGACATCTTTTTGGGGGTGTATACATCAGGCTTTGACAAATCAGTAATGACCCAAGTTGGTGTCTATTGAGGGTGTAAAATACTTTAACACTATTTTTCCTACTTGTATGAGGGTAGAGGGAGAAATGAGAAGTTTGTTCTCTGGTATCAGAGTCCAAGGGTTTCGCACGATCGTTGTTTATCAGACCCAGCGGAGTGAGATTGGAACACTTTTATGGAAAGCAAAAATATCTAGGTCCAAGGATCCCACTATACCTACCTTATTGGTCTTTGGTTTTGAATAATGTGTTTTTAAAATACTCCTGCATAGTTAAAAAAAAAAATCCTGAATTCTTGAGGGGCAATACCGAAAAAGGGGCAAGAGACAGCCCGGCTAATTACAGCTTAAGTGTATTGTTAGATGCTAATTGAAAAATATTTTCCAGATATATATTGCACACACTGAAAGATTGGGGTGCAATCAGCTGGGTTAATCCCATGGGTTCAGAAAGGACTATTCTACTGTGGCCTATTCCTTTGCCATTCCATTTATGTTTGAAAAATGTAAATTTATACAGTCAGAAAGTATATATGACCTTTATAGATATTTCAAATGCTTACAATTTAGTCAATAGATATATTGTGGGTAAAACTGCACAAGCTGGAAATCCCAGATCACAAGCTTGTTCTGTTAAGCGAGCTCCATAAAGACAACTGGGTGCAAATAGAAATGAGGAATCCAAAATGACACTCTCAAAAGATGTGGGTGAACAATAGCCTCAAGTAAGGTTCCCCTTAGCACCCCGCCTGCTTTATTTACATGTTTCTACCCTCCAGAGTATGTTGCCGATGCCCATTCTTTTTTGCCTTTATTAAATGCTTCAGAAATTCAGTTCAATTCAGCTCAAACACTTTATTTAGACAATATTTTCGCCCATAAAAGTAGCATTAATACAGCAAATAAAACATTTCAGAGAAGTTAAAAGACATATATCAAAGTAGCAATAAATATGACATTGCAAACAAATACTAGCAGCCAAGTGTAGAGCTATAAAGTTGGAAATACCCTGACAGCGTGAGTTAAACAAGCATTGGCACCTTATTGGGACCTTATAAGTGTTTAGCCATGCAATAGTTGCATAACTAAATACTTATAAGGTCCCAAAAGCGAGACCTATTGGCTATGCCAAAGTAATCGCGGGCGCGGCGCGCGCCCCTGCGCACATGCACTGTAGCTCTAGGCTGGCCTGGTAGCACTTTTTGGAGCTCTCTCAATAAGTCTCGCCAGACAAGCGCATGCGCTGGGTCAGGCGAGACCTAAAAATGAGCCTACATATAAACAGATTTCCGCATCAGATAATTGCAGAACCTGTGATAATGCGGCTCTTCACTGCCTAATGTTATGATACTTCTTTTTAAACAGAGGGATTAGAAACTGCCTGATATAAAATTAATAACATTTACAAAACAGCAAAAACTGAATCATCATTTGGCCAGTTTTGCCATCGCACGGGCACGGAAGGAAGAGCCGCAAGGTTTGGCTGATAGCCAAGCGGAAAACACATTAAGTATTTAACAGTATCAGTGCTAACCCTAAATAACAACAAGCGCATCCACAAATAGGCTGCTACATCCACATGGTGCCACAAATAGACAGGGGGGCAATCTGGGACTCTCAGACACAAGAATGACATAATCTGAGTTTTCCCATCTATACTTCTAAAACGCCTTTCCTTCATAGATTCATAAAAAGCTAAGGCTATTTTCTGTTTATTAAAACAAGAGCAGACATCTGGCTAGACAAAAGCCCTCAGCATACCAGTTCTACCCATTTCTGATTCAACATATGCCAACCAGGGGATTCGGAGGCCATCGTCACAAGAGAGGCAATCAAGTATTATATCTCTAGTCATTACTGCTGATTGACAACCAAAATATTAGGTCTGACCCTAATGTAATGAATTATATATTGGAGGTTGAGTTCTTTGTGGCAGATGATATGAGGGGTAGAAATTGGTACACCAAGAAGCCACCTGCAAAACCTTTTTTAGGTCTCGCCTGACCCAGCGCATGCGCTGGCCTGGCGAGACTTTTTGTGCGGGCTCAAAAAAGTGCTACCACTGTAGCCTAGAGCTACAGTGCATGCGCGCGGGCGCGTGCGCATCACTTTCGCGGCCGCACGGCCGCGTTGATGTTTGATCACGATCACTTTCACTTTCGCGGCCGCTTTGATGTTCTCCGTGAGCCAGTTTTTTTTTCCCTGTTTATTACTTCTATGTAGTAATGGTGGCACCCGTGCGCCGCCATTACTACAGAGCAGTAATAAACAGAAACAAGCATTGGCATAGCCAATAGGTCTCGCTTTTGGGACCTTATAAGTATTTAGTTATGCAACTGTTGCATGGCTAAACACTTATAAGGTCCCAAAAGCGAGACCTATTGGCTATGCCAATGCTTGTTTCTTCATATTGTATGGCTTTGCAGTTTGCAATCCCCTCACAGCTCAGCTCCATAATTAGCAGTAGAAACACATTGGGATTTGTAAATCTGCAGCCCAGATGCCAAATGCCCCCCTCCCGAGGTTGAGGAAGACAGAAAAAAGAGTTGATTGCCTTACAGAAAACTGCATTTGGCAATGTACAATACCAAGTGTCCATGCTCCAGATGCAGCAAACATAACTCCCAGACACGGGAAGCTATTAACACTGGTTTACGAATTACGCCCACTGTCAGAGAGGAGAGCTGGATACAATGTGGGCCCCACGTAATAATATGGGACTTCAAGAAATTAGTGCGTAAGTCACCATTGGCCTTAAATTGAATGAAGGCAAATACCAAAAGGCGCATCGCTTTTGGCGTATGGGCCATAAGCACGGGTAGTCAGCATATAAGAGTGTATGTAGGCGACCCCCCTTGACTACAGGGACATCACTGGTAACACTTGCTAAAAATGGGTGCAATCATTAATATATAAAATAGCTAATAAAGGGGCCAACACACACTTGTCTGTCACTCCTATCAATCTCTATGTCATTGGTCACATCTCCATTGTCGCTAATTCTGTCCCTGGCTCTCATGTCCATGTGCAAATATACAAGAAAGTGAACAAAGGAAGCATCCAAAGCCTGCTACACCAGCATTTGCCATAATTTGGGTCAGCTGACACAGTCAAAAGCGGCATTTAAGTCTATGAAAGGCAGATACAGGGGCATTCGCCTTGCAACAGTATATTTGCCTATTTCCAGATTCAGATTTACACATTGCTTGATTGTCCCAATCGAATTCCTGAACTGATATTGAGAAGGATGCAAGATGGATTCCACTCAGGCTCACTCCTGGATTCTTTTATATATAACACGCCCTAGGATCCTAAATGAGGTATCAATCAGTGAGATTGGCCTGTAGCTGCTGGGGTCATCTCTATTGCCCTTCTTATAGTTGAGGTACGCCAGGAAGCAGGCACATCTGAATGTGCAAGGTTACTAAACATGTTAGTCAAAAGAGGGGCCCAAAGTTCAGTGTTGTGTTTAAATACATCAATGGGAACACCATCCGGCCTGAGTGCTTTTCCCCCTACACTTTGTGAGATAGCCTCTTCCACCTCAGCCACAGTTATCTTAACATCTGCCAGTCTCCTTCTATCAATATTAAAAAATTTCCTCCACTGGAGGGGCAGCATAACGTTTTCAGAAGTGGGCTTCCCATACTTCAATAATAATATGGCAGGAAACCGGGGAAACAAACTGGTTTTTACGTCTCATATCCGAGACGAAGTCCCAAAAATGCCTACTGTCTTTTCGGAGGGCTGCATGCACAAATGACTCCCACTGATCTCTTAAAACTACCTGCCAACATTTAGACGTGGCAGCCTTGTATTACTTCCTCAAGATGGTAACTATTTTGGGATTTCTAGGCTTTTTCCTAAGTGCTAATCTCAAATCCTGATTAGCCACATTGCAATCCTGATTGAACCAGACATTTAACTTATTAGGGGGCTGCACAGGTTTGAGAAGGGCTCTTTTGACACTAGAGCAGAGATCACTAAATGCATTCACAATATGGTGACCAGTGTCCTCTCCCGCCAAACAGACTTCCACCAATCTCATATTCTCTTTTAGTACTTTTAGGGTTCAGGCAGGATCACGCATTCTCCATATTAACTTTAGATTATCTGTGGAAGGTTGAAGGTTGCTAGCTCCAATCTCTTATGCATTTTCCTGGGAACCAGTAGTAGGGCAACCTCAAGGGGATCATGGTCGCTAAAGGTAGATGGAACAACAGACCCATACATAAGAACCTCCACCAAGCGCCTTTTGACAAATATATAATCTATCGTAGAGGGTGCTCCTCTGTCTTTATAGGTTGGTGGGCGATGATGTCCTTTCCTGACATTTCCATTGTATCCATCCACTAGGTCAAAAGATGTTAATATAGTCTCCAACTCCAGGCTTCTTGAATCCAGCCAATCCACAGTGGGGGCTAGAGTGTTTCGGCATGGAGGGAGACCAACATTAAAATCTCCGGCAAGACACAAATGAAGTGCGTGCCGTAGGAAAATTATTATCTTAACGTATGCTGACAACCTTATTTCACTCGATTTAATTCCTGCAGGTCTGCAGCGTAAATTAAACTCTCTTGAAATATATGGACAACTGAAATAAATGAAAAATCCAATTGTTTTTACGTCCATCTTGTCTTGGAAAGTATCTAGTTCATATAGGACTGGCTTAGTGTCAATCCATTGCAAAAGATCTGTGTGCCCTATTTGCTAGAACTGGAAAACAAAGATTGGTAATTTGAAGACCATGTAGGAGTCAAAAATTCACCAGCTTTTGCTATTTGGGTTGGAATATCAATCTACGAAAGAATATTAAAATAGTGTAATAGACTTGTAGGCAGGTTACAGAAAGCCTTTTTAGGAGTTAGCACAGGACTGTTCATCAAAGGTACATAGAATGGATTAGTTTTGGGGATTACTAGAAAGCTTATATAAGTGTTTACTTCAAATGTTTGCATCAATTTTTCATCTACTAAAAATTCTGTTTGAGCTGCAACTTCGATAGAATTGAAAAAAGACCTACTGCTAAATTAGCATTCAACATCTTCCAACAGTTGGGTTTGACTAGGTTCTGTTTAACTTTTGAAGAAATAATTCCCATTTCATCCAAGTCAGAGTCAAATAAATATAGTGAAAACTTGATGGATGAGCAAAGCTTCTTTCTTGATTTTAGGCTCCACCAACATTTTAAGCAATTGCACCTGATGTGTAAGTCTGTACATTCAGATAAAGCCCAATTTTATTTGGAGCCAGCACTTAAACAGGAAGTGAGATTTTAGTTTTTATTTAAAACTAGGTGGTTTACCTTTGGTATGAGACAGAGGGACTTGCAGAGGCATTGACGAAGCAAACAGGCTTCATTCTCCATATGGAAAAAGGGTACAAAATCTTACCCGTGTACCTTATGGCCTTGATTCTGATTCAGAGTTTGTCGTAATTGAGGTGCTATTTATTGTAGCTGATAGATAAAGATACCCTAGGGTACATTATTTTTTGGATGTTATAAACTGCACCTTTTGCAAGTTTTTGGGGAATAATATGCAGATTTTGGTGCTTAGAGCCATTGCCGGAGCAGCTTACGTTCAAGCGAGCCAAAGAACAGATTTGTGGCCTGTTTTATTGGCTATCAAGGGGGACCAAACAGAGTTTTTATTGAACGTAACTGAATTTTCCAAGTAGTGGGAAGGCAGGAAGGCGGACAGGACCCACCCCCTTGCACTACTATCAAAAGCTAGAGTAACCTTTGAGAGAACAGACATTTATATGGTTGTCCCCTGAATAACCGAATGGACTCAGGCAAAAAGTGTATTCTTTTGTATGCATCATGCCATCAGATGCCGCAGATACATGCCTTTAAGGACCACATGGGCCCCCCAAGTGACCAGGGCTCTTTTAGGAATTTTTGTTCAGGCAGATTTTCCAGGACTGTGACCTCCGACCGAGGAAGTACCTTCGAGTCCAGGTATATGAAGGGCATGTGGGATGAGTGTTGTACAAACTATCACTTTTCCATTCTCTACCCTACCATCCTAGACATCCTCAATTATAGAGGTTTAAGCAGAGTCTGAAGAGCGCGATGGGCAATATGTGAAAATCCATGTGCAGAAAGCAGAACACCCCCTGTCATGTCTTATCTTTACCTATCAACGGGTGTCTCAGAATGGCATGCCTTTGAGCTCTTGTATGGGCATCCGATCTGTGCCCACCTTTCGTTGGAAAGCGAAGGTTGGGGACAAAGTCTGAGATTCCCTACTTAATATGTGGTGGACTATGTGATGGGCTTCGGAAGAAAGGTGCCCTAAACCAATAACCTAAAGAAGAAGTGGTTTAGTGGTTTGATCAGAAGATAATACTTAATACTCACCAGGAGTGGCAGGAGATTCTGATTTTAAGATTTGAAGGCAAAGTGACGTGATGTTTATATTACCTTAAAAACACCAGGGATTACAACTACTGAGTTCCCATTGTAGCCTCCAGGAAGCTCCCCAGGGTCTTGCTTGTAGCATCTCTGGAGGGCAGAGGTGGCATCTTTGCTAATAGCAAACAATGACCAGGTCTATGAGGAGTTTGAGCCCTACATGAAGCAGAAGAAGATGGCCCAGTGGACGCAGTGAATCTCATTCCGAGCGAGACTTCAGTAGCACGCCGAGTGCAGGGAGAGCGGTGATCCTCCTTGAGTCACATGCACTCAAGAGCCAATGAGCCTCTACTGAGTTCATTGAGACCTGACTGTGGAAACCCTAAGGTTTTGATAGCGGTCCTCGTCCACTCAGCGGCATGCTTCATCATTGGACCCCTCACCCAGTGAGTGAGTGAAAGTGGGAGCCCTATAATTGACCTACATGTGGTCGATGATTATCTGCAACCTCGTCTAATCTCAGTTAAGCAGTCAACTCTTGGACACTGGCAGAGTGCCAGGGTTGCACCCTATTTCTGTCTGGCAGCTCATGCACTGTGCTCATAGTTTAGGAACTAACCTGCTTGCAACCCATATTGCACTATGACTTCTTCAGAGTCCTTTAACTATAACCTTCCAAAGATGGCGCCTGC
Organism: Triturus cristatus; assembly: GCF_964204655.1. Taxonomy (NCBI): domain Eukaryota; kingdom Metazoa; phylum Chordata; class Amphibia; order Caudata; family Salamandridae; genus Triturus; species Triturus cristatus. The sequence continues at coordinate 1,145,189,526 of NC_140593.1, read as the reverse complement.
TCTAGTTATTCCTTTGTCCTTCCAACATGTTATGATAATGCACTGTTCAGCCTCTATAACGCAGTCTCAGCCCATAAGGGCAACTCAGAACTAATTAGATGCCTAACATGCTGCAATATCTCCTCTTTGACCACCTTGACTACTGTTGGTACATTTGCTTTGGCACTCATGTCCCAAAACAATAGCTTTTCTGATTTTAGAAGGTTCAGAGTTGGCTAGTGATCTCTCCCCATTCTTCTCTTCTGCAACCATGAGCTATGGCTGAGAGGTTAAGAACTCTGTGTACATTTCAGGTAGCCCTGTGCCTTCCTTTTGGCGCCATTAACATTTTCACGTCAAGCCTCAGTTTGTATGTCCAACATTTAAATGCGGAAGACCCATAGTCTTCTGTATTTGAATGGCTCTGGTGCTCACTGTATGGCACGGTGTGCCAGGCTGCCACACTCTGTCCCCATCAGTCCCCTGAATGGAAACACATAGGACTTTTCTGTATTCAGTAACCACCCAAAACCAAACCGAATGCTTTATTGACCTGTATCATTAGCGGGAAATTCAACCTGGGGTTGGTGACACAGAGATACAGATAGTGGGCATATAATAGGCGTTTGAGGGGGGTGAGATACGTCTGGTGAAGAAAATTTGATTGGATACGTTAAAACCTGGCATCACACAACACTCTCTTTACACAATCCCATATTTTAACCATATCTCTTTCTAATTTTTCATATTGTTTTGCCTTTCACATCATGGAGACCCCCTTGTTGTAACCTGTCATCGCCTATACAAGGCTGTCACTATCCCAAGTCCATGCATGGGAACTATCTCCAAGACCTTATGTACTGCGGGCTCATTTAGACCTTGTTCCACATTGCAGCAGAGATGTGGACCACACTACTACATGCCAATAACTGGCTAGGGTGTATCTTAAAATCTTCCCTAGCAGTTTGGAAAGTATACATATATTTAACCACTTACAAAGCCCCCTTCAGCTGCATACCAGCCCTACCCATTCATGTCTGTCTGCTGGATCAGCTCACGGAAACCAGGAAGACATGACATCTGGAGTTCTAGCGAATGCACCATGTGTGTCCAGGTACCTTCAGACAGCCTTTCCAGCTGTTTTTGATTGTTTGGACTAACATTGGTAGCTTACTGTTCCCTACATCCGTACATGTCCTGTGGCAGGCCACAATGACTACGAAAAGCACCCACCCAGGACATAGGTAGTGGATTGCCCCGTGCCCACATTAATTGTTGGCGGTCCTGTGTAACGTCCCATTATGCCTTCCCATTTACTGCTGTCCTCTGGAGTCAAAGGCGCAGTCTTCTCATGGGGTCATCCCATCTCGTCCCTCTGATTGGTTAGGTGCATCAGACCGCCCCACAAGACCGCTATCCGGCAACTAAACGTGGCTTTGTGCCCATCCTTCTTATTCTCAGGCCAGTCCTAGACCTCGCCCCATTCCCTACCAGTACCTTTTCTTGAGGTGGCTGCATTAAGGGTCGAGGCACAGGTCTCCGCAAAGATCTTTTCCCTTTTCAAGGGATTTCTTTTTGGACCAACTGATGCACTCTTACGAAACATTAAGACCGAGGCAGACTAACCAATCAAAGGCTTAGTATAACCACCTTCACACTAGCAGTCAGGTCGCGACATTCTCAGCGCTACTAAGGGGACCACTGGGAAGAAGCAGAGAGTAGACCCAATAGGGGACCAATGGGAAGAAGCAGAGAGTAGACCCAAGAGGGGACCAATGGGAAGAAGCAGAGAGTAGACCCAATAGGGGACCAATGGGAAGAAGCAGAGAGTAGACCCAATAGGGGACCAATGGGAAGAATCAGAGAGTAGACCCAAGAGGGGACCAATGGGAAGAAGCAGAGAGTAGACCCAATAGGGGACCAATGGGAAGAAGCAGAGAGTAGACCCAATAGGGGACCAATGGGAAGAAGCAGAGAGTAGACCCAATAGGGGACCAATGGGAAGAAGCAGAGAGTAGACCCAATAGGGGACCAATGGGAAGAAGCAGAGAGTAGACCCAATAGGGGACCAATGGGAAGAAGCAGAGAGTAGACCTAATAGGGGACCAATGGGAAGAAGCAGAGAGTAGACCCAATAGGGGACCAATGGGAAGAAGCAGAGAGTAGACTCTTGTTGCCCCTCCATTCAACGTACCTACATGTTCTATTTCCTGCTTGAGGAAAATGGCAATTTGAGACCTGCGAGTACTTGGGGCGTATTGCTTTTGTAACATTATCCTTGTTACTTTCAGATAAAGCCACCGATCCAGAGAAACCGGAAGACAACTGGGAGAGCATCCAGCGACTCTGCGACCTTGTCAATGCTGATCCAGAGGGGTGAGCTAAAATCAAGAGCTAACTTTCATATTCACAAGTCGATTAGTGAAAAAACAATCCCCATGCCCGCTACAGTGATGTTCGCGACATAGTGGCAGTATGGACATCATGTTGCTAGCAGTCACTGAGAATGATGATGCTGCTGGGTAAGGGGTGTAGTACGTACTCCTTGAACATCAGTACTCCTTAAACAATGACAACTAGTGTTTACAAAAGAGCAATTCCAGTCAGGGATTTAATTTAACCAATCACCTTGTACAAGGCAGATTGAGCTCAAAGGCTGTGAGTGCGAGAAAGTGTGAGGTATTGCACACTTGTTCCCTGAGGTCTATGATACCAGATATGTGCACCATGAGATCTGTGCACTCACGATCATTCTGACAGAGCAGAAATGCACACAAAATTTGAGGTATTGGACATGCAATTGCCATGAGCTTCCAATGTATCAGACTTGTGCTATGAATTTTCTAAGTATCATACATGTGTACCATGTACAACTAAACCTAGGCACACATCAAGGTAAATAAACATATATTCTGTGCAAAGGTTCTACACAATCCAAACAATGATCCATTAACATATAAGTGCGATGTTGCTTTGTCTTTAGTTCAGTTCTCATTAAGCCAAAACAGAACCAGCCGACACGTGTTTCGTCGCATTTGGAATTAGTTCTGCGACTTCCTCAGGGTGCACTGCCAACGTCCGAGGGTTGATCGCACTCAGTTACAGGTTTGTAGCGTGTGTGCTGCGGGCTTCCTCACGGACGATCACTGTGTTCCGGATACCGTACCCGGAACACAGTGATTGTCCGTGTAACTGAGTAACCTGTAACTGAGTGCGATCAACCCTCGGACGCTCGTTATCCTCATGGCGCCCTCATCACGAGAATTTATCCTTTTCAGACACTGCAGATTGAATCCATATTCTAGGACCCCATTGCGGCCAGCGGGTGTATTACTTAACCGGCAGCGTGACGTTTTTATATACAGAGATTTGTACTACTCTCAGCTAATAGCCCAGTTGGAATTATCACCGGCTGTGCGCCCTGAGGAAGTCGCGGAACTAATTCCAAATGTGACGAAACACATGTCGGCTGGTTCTGTTTTGGCTTAATGAGAACTGAATTAAAGACAAAGCAACATCGCACTTATATGTTTATGGATCACTGTTTGGATTGTGTAGAACCTTTAGCATTGAATATACATACTGTTTATTTACCTTGATGTGTGCCTAGGTTTAGTTGTACATTTAGTAAGTGTGAGGACTCCTTCCCACACAACATTGAGGGGTTACAGGGCTCATCCCTTCTCCTAGTAGCACCATCTGACTGTTTTTGCCGAGCAACAATTTACGTTACACAGCTGAGTGCCGACCATCCCATACCTTAAAAAACCCTTTGTTATAGATTTCCATACATGTGTACCATGACGCCTGAGGTATTGCACCCGTGTGCCTTGAGATCTGAGTTATGAGTCATGAGTGCTACAGGATATGAGGTATCAGACTCCTGTAGTCAGAGCACTTACAAATCAGACATGTGCCATGAGGTCTGAGACACTGGATACAAGTCCCTTGGGATTTAAGCAATAAGAAATATCTTCAATGTTCTGCTGTACCCTGTGCCGCAATGAATGAAGAACTAGATACATAAATACCATAAGGATGGCGTTCTTACAGGTGTACGCCACAAGCTCTGAGTTACCAAACGTATTTGTGCTAGAAGATCTGAGGTATTGCGTACCTGTGATTTGCTAGGACTGAAGTATCGCCATTTGTGTGCCACCATGTTGATAAATCAGACACGTGTCACCAGGTTCAGGTACAAATATTCACGTTGAGGTATCTCAAGTGTTTTTCTTGCATTCTATTGACATTTGTGTTACATAGTTTTTATTTTATTTATGTTTGCTAGTTTCTAATTTGCTCAAATGATCACGTCTACTAATGCCTTTTGTGGGTAGTGTGCAAGAATATCTTATGTCATCGGACACATATATTGTGGAGTGCTAGCTCATAGTACGAATAAGCGTTTGAGGTCCTAGAAGCAGGTGACAATATCAACTCTCTACCTTTACCACAGCCCGTTGATCGCTACCAGAGTCCTGGCGCATAAGATCCAGTCACCACAGGAACCAGAAGCGCTCAAGGCCTTGACGGTAAGATCCTCTCCTTGTTGGTTTCAGAACTGGTGCCCTCGCCTCACCTTTACCCATCTATAATCTCACATTTAAACATTGAATGGAAGCATCCCTCTTTCATCCACCCTCTGACATCATCTTAGGCATCATCACTCTATGACCTAGCCTCTTATCCATCCATGTGGTGGCATCACCCCCATAGAGGATGACATCAACACCTGGTCTATATATTTGGCGGCACAACTTTCCGAACCATCCATATGTTGTCATCAACATATACCCTGTCCATGATGTGTCTCCTGCGGGGGATGCCACCCTCATAGCAGTAGTAGTAGATAGGGCTTTGTACCAAAAACCATGTGTTATTTGCATTACCTTTAGGCAACTTTCCAGCACAAAAAAAGTTTTACTAAGTAAATAAATCAATGCTTTGCAACAGGTTGCGTGACTTTTGGTGACTTTGCACCAGTGCTGTGCTGATTAATCCACCCCTTTATGTTTAGTGTGTATTTTTTTTTTTTCCCATATGATATTTTATTTGATATTTTATGTTATTTTTCATTATTGTATGACAAATTTAGCCATAACAATAAAAAATAAAGACTGTTGAACAATTATCCACAGATGCTGTGAATTATTTTTGGCCATCGATTTTCATTGTTTTCAGTTTCATGTTATCTTTCTCCTCCTCTGGTCAAATTAATTAAAAACAGGTATGAAGCATGATGTATCTTGCTTCTTGTTAGAGTTAACAATAGAATTTTATTAGAGCAGCTACTGACTGATAACTAGACCCGGGAACTGAGGGGACCTCTTCAGTTTTCACAAACACCAATGTTGAAATTAGTACTTTAACCATCTTCTCAAAAATTCCTTTGTGATTAACCTCTCTAGAGACAATTTCCTTCACATCGTAGCCTGTACTGACATAGAAGTATAATCTGGGCTTCTAACTCCCGGCAACTTTTTAACTGTACATTTGAAGTTGATGACATGCTTCATACACTCTATAGCTGCAAGAAGGTCCATCCATTCAAGGAGCGACCTCGCCTATGATGGGTTTGTCTTCTATTTACATTCCGGAGGTGCTCGCGGTAGGATCCACAGATCCTTCGCTTTCCACGAATGCGAGTGCCTGTCTTCCTCTACTTTTACCTCTCATGTTTGCGTGCAGCATATATAACCAGTTGAATTCCTTTTGCTGCAGACAACCTAACGTGAACTTTTTCCCCTCACAGGTGCTGGAGACTTGCATTAATAACTGTGGGACCTCTTTCCATCAAGAGATTGGGAAGTTCAGATTCCTAAATGAATTGATTAAAGTTTTATCACCAAAGGTAAGATTTGTAGATTTGGGACAATGGATTTAAAGTAGTTGAGGGGATCAGGGAGACAATAAAGCAGCAGGAAAATATGTCTTGTTGGGTGAGACCTCATATTGAAGTGGTTCTTTAGGAATAGTACTGGGGCCTGGAAACATGAAATGTCCAGTCTATCGACATCAACGGTATGTTAGGCTGGAGGGTTGTGACTGAAAGTTTGCGTGTATAACGAAGCGTGAGTATAAGATGTTTGGCCTTGTTTGGTTGAAAAGTGAGGAACTGATTGGAGATTGGTACATTGTTTAACTGGGCAGAGGGTGAGAATGGTGTGGGGGAGAGAGACATAGAGGTTAGGGGTTGGGTATCAGGAGAAAGGTGTGGATTGGGATTTGAGGATTGAGGTTCATGGGCTACGGGAGAGCACAGATATGGGGGTTCTCATCGGAACCATAGAGTAGGGCCAGTAGATTGCTTGCTTTGCCTCAGTGAGGTTTCAGACTCATGGTTAGACATGCTTGGATGGCATTTGAGGTGCACATACAGTTGTCCTGAACATAGAGGGGAAACTGGAGATTCGAGTATTTCAGATCGCGACGATGGCTAGAGGTCTGATAATGAGGACGGATATGGGCATCTAGTTTGCAAAACTACCCAGCATAGTCCCCGTCCATCGCTTTTCACCTGCTATGGCACTCAGAGAGAAATCAACAATATGCAAGTCAGGCTCAGTCAGATGGACTTGAACGTGCTCCAAGTGCGGTGGGTTTGTCTAGACATGCTCCTCGTGCTTGGTTCGCCGCACGGCTCAAGCTGTGCTTCAGTGATGAGGCCTCACTTTTCTGAGGTTGCTTCTGTTTCCAAATCGGAGAGACATGGCCGGCTAGTTGGGGCTGGACTATTTCTACTGGAGTAGAACCAAGACTAGTTTGCACATGGCAGCTCTCTGTCTTAAGTGGTACATTGAGTGAAAAACCTATGAACTAGGTTGCATCCTGAGCAGTTGCCAGTGGCTGAGACTCTTGCAAGCATTCCACCCATCACCTTTGTGCATCCTTCTGTCAGATGCCCTAAGTGTGAGGGATATGCCCACGCGGCGTCTCCCACTCACTGTATTGTAGAGATCAAGCTACATCTGCCTTAAATTATCAAACTATCGTGAAACTGGTCTGTGTATCTTGTTTCATGACTTGGCAGTGCAGACTGAGCCTTTCCTATTGCAGCAGGACCACGCCTGATACATGGCTATGCTCTGCCCAAAGTGGCATAGTGGGTGAAAAGCGATGAAGTGGAACGCGGCTCAAGTGATTGTCAGGGACTGAGACTTTTTCAAACATTCCACCCATCACCTTTGCGTTTTCTACAGATTATCAGAGTAACCGGGTGAGGAAAACAAATGCGAGACTCCGGAACTGGCACCAAATATCCCTTTACAGTAGACGGCCTATATTGGTCAATTAGAACAAACAGATTGTATATGACACAACAACGTTCAAGCTCTGGCCCTATTGAGGCCCCGTTAGTACTATTCTGAGTTAAAATCCATCTGTTTGCGTTAATATTAAGCGTTCTCTCCAGATCATCACTGCGCCCACTGTTTTTAACCCGTTTTTGACAATCAAACATCATCACCTGTCTGGAAGAAAGGTGAATTTGAGCTCTCTTGCATGCTGTGTGTCTCAGTGTTTTTGCTTGTGTTTGTTACTGTACCTAACTTCTGGTGGCCAGGCGTGGTACAGCAGAGCAGCCTGATAACCCCTTACCATTGGGGTTCCGCCACTTTCATGCTCTTTAGTATCTCCCCTGCTGACTGGGTTCTACCCCGAGCGACCTTTGGAGCCTGCCACTCTTGCAGGAGAGGCTCACTGATTTAGGAAGAATAGCAATGCTAACTCATGCTATCAGAAATGCTGACTCACTGTGTCAGCACTGCTAATTCGTCCCCTGTTCACTCGCCGGATTAAAACTGCTTACTCACCGATTCAGCACTGCTTACTCACTACGTTAGCAGTGCTGATTCACCATATCAGCCCTGCTGACTCACAGTTTCTGCACTGCCGACTCATCCTGTTCGCAGTACGGAATCCCCGTATCACCGTGGTGACCCCTACTGGAAGTACCGAGTACCAGCAGTTCATATTTGTATTTACATATGTTTAAAACCATGTTACACTAGTCTTGTAAAAAGAACAGAACAGAAGGCCCATACTGCAAAATCGAGCTGCATTTTTTACTTTATTAATGCAGCCTCATAACACTTCCTTTTAGTCCTTTGTCTTTCTTGTATTTTTGGTGATCTAGAACTGCGCTAATGATGGTGGCATTTCTAATCAGTCTGGGCACTAGGATAGCCAGCCTTTTGTTGGCTATGCAACATTACCAAAGTGCCACTCACTCCTCAGAAGTGGTCGCAGCACTTAAAAGAATTACAGAAATCATAAACAAGTCAATACTACAATTAATACACACATTATTAATAAACACACACATACATACAATGATAAACATACACACCAATAAGTAAACACATAAATCAACAAAGAAATAATAGATATAACCACAAATGCATAAAAATACGGACATTAATATGCAGAAAAATACATGCTTTCACGAATAAACACCTATATGCAAAGTAGACAAACACAAAATAAAAAAAGGGTAATTAAATATTAATAAACAAAGGTACACGTTAACAAATTATATTCACATATGTGCATAATCACATAATTAAATAAACACATAAACAAATTTACACAAAAAATGCATTAATAAACAAGCAACAAATATAAATATGGTTAAATAAATAAATGAATATAAAAGTTGATAATTAAAATGTTTGAGGCTAATCTTCATCTCCAAGAGTCTTCTGAGCACACGTGTCTTTAGAAATGGCCTCTGTTTAATTAATCATGTAGTTATGTATTTATTTATTGATGGCCTGATATACTTATATGATTGATTTAGCATCAGTGTCTTACCTTTTGGTTACTTCAGGAAGCCGTCTGGAGTGTATAGCTGTAGTAGTGAAATCTTCCTGGCTGATGGTTGGATGTCTAGTTTGATGACATCAGGTTGGGGTTCGCGTTGCACTGTGACACCATACAAAGGGTGGCGCATTTAAGGCGACGATTGTCCCATCATGTGGGCTTGGGGAGTTATTGACAGACTTTTAGGCTTCTTTAACTGTGGGTCCAACAATTCCCTAATGAAAGCAGTGAAGCCTTTTGAGATGGTGGGGATACATTCACAGGTGGGGATATGTCGATGTAAATTAAAATGGGTGGCTGCTATCAGCGCTGGTGGGTCTGAGCCCATCCACCCATGGGAAGCAGTCTGCTGGAGGCACGCTACGCTGAATGAGCATTGTGGGGCTAGAGCCTTTCAAGCACTGGTTAGTTCAGGCTCGATAAAATTCCTTTTGTAACTACTTCTGAACTCAACCATTTTCACTTTCAGTTTCTAGGCTCATGGTCTACACACAACGTGAAGGAACGGATCGTAGAAGTTCTATACAGCTGGACGGTTTGGTTTCCGGAAGAATCAAAAATCCAGACCGCGTATCGAACACTGAAGAAAAATGGTCAGTTTTCATATTTTCACCATTGCATAGCATTTAAATATCTCTTTTTAGTTTGGTTTAAAACAATAGTTGCATTTCCATTGGCTTCAATTAAGCTCATCCCAGTGGTTTTCTGTTCGATCAAACATGATCGACTAAACCTAGGTGACCTGAGTCCAAGCATTGTGGACAGCCAATAATGGAGGATGCCTAAGAATGGATAATAATAAAAGGCAAAGACCCTCCGGTGAAGCAAATTAATATCGAGCATTTGCAATGCAATCGGTCTCGCCTTTGGGACCTTATAAGTATTTAGCCATGCAGCACATTATGCTGGGTGAGGTAATATTTACTGTTGTTTAATAGGGAGGCTTTGACACTAATAGGCACATTATCACATTATACAATGTTTATAATATTTACAAAATAGTTGCAGCGGCTCTGTTAGAGTGGAAGCCAGTGACCTAGTTAAACACATCACCACTTAAGGCCCTACATTTCAAGTTTATGTCAGCAGCCAACATTTGTATCAAGTTAGTTTCAAATGCCGTAGTGCTTGAGTGATTTTTCTAAGTACAAAAGTGGGGGAGTGATTCAGTTCAGGAATTCAGAGGCTGGAATGACGATTCTCCAATTATTATGCAGAGAGAATCTTGATTTCATTAAAGATTTATGGAGGCTAACATTATGCAAATACTTTTATTTGCTGCCCAACATGAAGCATACCTGGGTGTTTACCAGCAACTGCACCCACGCCGCATCCGGCGAGCCAAGAAATCCATACTGGGCAGGTAACATACGTCCTACTTGAACATCGCCTTGCCCTGATGAAGACCTTCTTGTAGTACAACGGTTTGGTCTCAAAAGGAAGGTCGAAACGCGTTGGCTTTTATTTCTTATGAGTCCAAGAGTAACCAAAGAAGAATAATATATCAAATAAAAGATCTTTTTGAGCTGGATTGAATAAGCTCTAAAATGGAGTTTAACAATAATACTCTGACCTCTTCTGGACCCATAAAGTAGAAAGTATCGAGGATATAAACAAAATAGGTCCCGTTCATAGATACAAGAATGTAGGACAATGAGTTTTATGGAAATAATGCTATGTTGAAATAGAATATAAATGTATAGTAATGTTTGATTTTGTCTGTATGTTTGTAAAAAGGTTACAGTTAGATGTATGTACGTCATGTAAATATTGTTTTTGTGACACCACTTTTGTGGAAGATTGTGAAAAACATAGAGATGTATGTTGAACTTTATCAAGTGAAAAAAACCTTTGGAAAAAAATGAAAAAAAATTAAAATGAATGAAGCCCAAAGTTAATAAAAAGGACTACTGGAGCATTAGTAGTGTTGTATCTATGGCTTCAGAGGTACTTACTGTTGTGTTATTATGAGTGATTTTTCTATGCACAAAATACTAAAACAATTAAACCAAATACTGGGGCCTTTGTTTTTAGTTTATAACCAACAATGAGGTTTCCAGCTAAGTCAAACCTTTCTGCGGTCTTTTGTCTCAGCCGTAAATCATACTGAAATCCCTGTGTTAGGAAGCTGCATCTCGGTTGTAAAAAAGCTGCAGGGGTTTTCTCGGCTAAATCCAGATGGCTGCAACGGTTAGACGAAAATATTATGCTTTTGGTGCAAAGCCTGTCGTTCCGTGCAGTGCATTTTTTCCGTCTAGTGTAAAGCAGAGTACAGGTACTTGTGGCGAGAAAGCAAAAGACACACAATCGATGGACAGAATGCAGAACAAATCAAAACATTCACCCCCAGTCAAGAGATCTGGGTTAAATCCATCATTCCTTTGCTCACCATGCCGCCCCAGTTTAGACCTGGCCATATGCAAATCAGTCCTGACCCTGTGCCTCATGGGAACAGTTCAGCCCGAACTACCAAGCCAGGTCCTCCCTGGACCGGAAACAAGCATCCTAGGACCCGTTTCGGGGAATGGTAACTCAAACATTCAGATTTAGCAGAACATCACATATCCTTCTAAATCGTCATTGGCGACCAAGCCAATCCAGAATCTTTTTAAAGGTTCTGTGGCTAGTCCATTAGTCCACCTCTTTCAAGTCCCCTTACTTGTTGAACTACAGTCATCTGAATGATTGCCAGAAATAACAAAACCAAAATAAAAAAAATAGAGAAGAAATTCCCTTGGCCCCGAAACAGCATTTATTGTAGTTGGGTTTAACTTGAACACCTGCACCAGTAAGCAGAAATATTTTTCTGGGAGACACCTGTTTGGCTTGATTGCAATTTGTTGGTATTCCTATTTACCGTCTTTGATGACTGAGATTGTGACTCAAATGCACCAATTGCTCTATTAAGACACTGGGGGCATGAAGGGAGGAAAAAGCAACACCTCAGAATCATTTCAGACGGCATATCAGTAGTTCTTGTGCAAGAAGAAGCAGTGGACCTTTCATTGTATCTTCCACTACCCTTGGTGCTACTCCTCGGCTGAAGCTTGGTCTGTCTCAACAGATCTCTCCTCAGCACAGAGGCCATTGCATCAATAGTGGCTGGAAGACCCTACCCAAGTTTCACAAAAAAACAAGATCAATGGTGGTTTTTGACTTCGGAATTTTGGAATTTGTCAAGTGGGTGCCCTTCTGGGGAAGTGGACACATTTCATTTAATTACGGACTTAGAGCAAGGATGTGGAAATAAGGAATCTGCTTCAGGCCCCCTACTTGCAACCTTCACACTGCAGGCTAGTGTAAGAGGCCAGGACAATGATTCGCGGTATAAAAACCTTGGGGCATATTCTCAAGGATCTATCGGCACTTTATCGCAGCCAAAGTCGTGATAAATTTATCGCCCCATTCACAAGCTGGTGCTAACAGCCGATACCACCAGTTTACCTGCGATAGCATCCGCAAAAAACATGACCCCGGCAACTATTGCTAATGAGATGTAGACTAGGCGTTCCCATGCCAAAAGCTGCGACAGCACCACTCCACAACATCCACAACGACCAGCCAGAACTGCGATAAGAACACAAAACAGGCGTTAAGGCGCGTTAGCAGCAGGAATATAACACCTACTCTAACCTGGTGCAAAGTCGGACCACAGCCTGCACCACAAAAGGGAGCACAGCCCATACCCACAACAGATGCACCCAGGCAACTGAACATGCATCCCCGAGGGCCGAAAGGACAACAACACCCGCCGCCAACACCCCCAGGACCCCTCTCCCCGGAACCCCCCCCCCCTCGACCAAAGACATGCCACATCAGCTACACCTAAACATGTACAAAATAATCCCCATGATGTCGCACCATCATAACTGGTGACATGCATGTGTCATCACAAACATGTGCATCACACATTCACGTTCGAAGCAACAAATGAAACTTTATTAAAATGAACACTGAAATGAAATGAAGACACATGGCGGTACCACTCGGGACAATCCGGAGGTCACAGCCTGCAAGACAAAAATCATGATGAGAAGGTGTGTCCTGCGCACATCAAAGGACAGAGAGAGAGCGAAGGAGAGAGAGAGGAAGAGAGGGAGAGAGAGAGAGATAAGAGAGGGGGAGAGAGAGAGAGAAGAAGAGAGGGGGAGAGAGAGAGAGAGAAGAAGAGAGGGGGAGAGAGAGAGAGAAGAAGGGGGGAGAGGGAGAGAGAGAGAGAGAGAAGAAGAGAGAGGGAGAGAGGGAGAGGAAGAAGAAGAGAGGGAGAGAGAGAGCGAGAGAGAGAAGAGGGGGGGAGAGAGAGAGAGAGAGAGAGAGAGAGAAGAAGAGAGGGGGAGCGGGAGAGAGAGTGCCGCCCCTGCGCACCCAGGCCACACTGCTCACCTGCTGCTACCGGTGTGTCACCAACCACTTGCCGGTATGTATAGCAGTTCACCAAGTCACATATCTGAGACAGACCCGTCATCTGAAACAGAGTCCAGATACATGATTGGCACAGTACACACAATTGCACAAGACAACATCGCCTGCCCGCCCATGCACACCCAGTCAGAGGCACCCCAGTCCCTCCCGCTTCCCATCGGAGCATGTCCACCCATGCACACCCAGGCCTCACTGCTCCCCTTCTGCCACTGGTGTGCAGACAGGAAGTCCCACCACGTGCCGCTGCAAGCCACAAGCCCGGGGCCTGCGGACATGGCACCCTCCACACCATGCAGCCCCGCTCCACAGGCTACCAGGTCTCACGTTTGGTGCTGGGTCTTGATTACTCCATGGCAGAGGACATACCAGTGCACCCAGCTTCATCACAGGATGCACACCCGCTCAGCCCAATAGGTGCCACTAACTCTGTGATCCCGGAAGCGACTTCACGCGGTGGTAGGCACGCGCTGTCCGCTGGCTCTGGCCTACACTGTGGTCCAGCAGGGCACACAAAACCTGAGCTGTCCGGACCGCCGGGACGGGGCATCATCGCAGGCTGCACACCCGCTCAGCAGCTTAAGGCGCCCCTCCCTCAGTGCACCCAAAGTCACCGTCCCGTGGCGGGGTGCCTGTGCGGGCCGCAATGCTTCGGGTGCCACTAACCCTGTGTGCAACAACATAAAGGCCCTTTATGATTGAGAACCGTGGCGTGTCCATCATCCAGTCACCACCGGCAGAGGGGAATGTGACGTTGTCGGCCCCTTATGTCGGCGCCTGTGCTGGATGGGTGTGGTGTGCGTGCAAACCTGCCCTCAGGGAGTGGCTGTGACATGCTGACAACTAGACCAGTGACCTGCACACCACCAGCGAGTACGCCTGCGACGGGTAGCAATGAGGGCCCCCCTCGGAGCGTAAGCGGAGTGGTCTGGCCTGCCGTTTGCCAGACCAGAGCGGGGCTTGCAACAGTGACTCGTGGGCTCTGGGCGTGGTTCAGTCCATGTACAGACATGGAAGTGACTGATGCGTGTGTCCCTGTTGTAGTGTCCACGGCACCCGGTACACAATATGCAATGTAGTACCCTTTGACTGGCATCCCACAGGATGAGCATCATTGACGCAAGGGAAATCACTGTCCCTACATTCATCCACACATTCATACATGAATGATGGAAGACATAATACAGCAGTGCGTCACTGGATGTTTATTGCACATCCAGTGCAGTTCTGCATCTGGAGCGGTACAGGGCAATGCCGAGCACACTACACAACATGGGCCCGTGGAGGGCCAGCCAGAGTCCATCCGGGGATGACAAGTACTGTGGAAGAGGAAGGGTACAGTCCGCAGTCTGGTCGCCGTGTCATTGGTCATCAAACAGGATATGGCAGTCCATGTCGCAATCCAAGGTGAGTGCATCGGAGTGTATCAGGGGTCAGTGGAAGGTCATGGGGCCAAGTGGGGCACCAAGCAGAAACAGGCCAGGTGGCGGAAATGAATGCTAGTGCCTCCTGATCACAAACCCATCCACGTCCTCGTCCCCGGATGTGTGCTGTGCCCCACCTGTGGGTGTTGCAGTACTGGCTGAGGCACTGTGTGCCACTGACACATCATTTGCCGGAGTGGATACGTCCGCCGCACTGTGAGGCAATGGCACACCAGGGGGCTGAGATGTGGATGGTGTGGGGCCAGCAGCATTCATCGTCGCCACGCCTTGTGGTAGCAATGCCATGACGAGTATCTGCAGGGCATGGTAGATCCCAGCTACATTTCGCTGGTGTGCAGCGGTGGCTGCCATCCTTTCCGCCTCCATCCGAACCATGTCCTCCATGAGCCTCCGCATGTGTGCCAGCTCACGGCCGGTATCGCTAGAGCCCCTCTGAGCGGACAGGTGTTCTTCTCTCCACGTCAGGACTCCAACGATGTCAGTCAGGGCTCGTTGGAGACCATGGAGCGTGCCTAGACACCCATGGATGGAGTCCAGTTTGGTAGCTATGAGGTCGAACCCCACCCGCACCTGCTCAGCCATCTCCCTCTGGCCCTCCAGCACACGGTGTTGGAAGGCCGTGTGTTGTTCCTGGGGGTCTTGGGAGACTGCCGGGGCCGTGTGTGCCTCCTGCTGGGTGGTTTGGGTGGGGTCTCCTCGATGCATCTGGTCAGCCCTGATCCTGGAGGTGAGTCGCGGATTATGTCAATGATGTATAGGAGGGTTTGTGCGTCGATGCTGGGGTTGTCCTCCTCATCATCAGTGAAGAGTGGCTGGGACTGCTCTTCAGGGGGTGTTGACGGTGGCTCTGCAATGTGAAGGGGAGATGATGTATAGCAATGTGTCCACATGTATGTAGCAGGATGGTACATGTTGACATTCAGACAGCATGGCATTGTACATTGTGTCAGTCCATAGATCTGGGCGATGACCCAGAGTCATTGAGGGTGTGCACTGTGCTCTGCTTGATTGTGCATGTGTGCCATCGTGACCATCTCCACCCATCCCCCCAGTACCTGGTGGTCACTCACCCTGTTGCGATTGTGTTGTGTCCTGTCGAGCAGTGTCCGGTCCCCCGAATCCGGTCACAGTATCCACACAGATGACTGTCGACACCAACTCCTCCATGTCATCCAGCACCAGCTGTGGCGCAGGGCCCCCACCTCCAGTCTGCATTGCTGCTTTCTGGTTGGCTGCAAGTTTCTCCTTGGGCTTTCGCTTGATGTCATTCCATCGCCTTTTGACCTTGTCCATTGTCCTCATGTGCTCTCCGATGGCATTCACCTTGTCCACGATGTCCCACCATATTCCAGTTTTGGTGCCCAATGACACATTGGAGGTGACGAACAGTTGTTGATGGTGTTCCATCACCTCTGTGACTACGATCCTGTTTGCCTGCGGACTGAACTTTGTCTTCCTCTTCTTCTTGTCCTTGCCCTTCCCTGTCCCTCAAGTCCTGGGCTGGTCGTCCGGGGTGCTTGTGGGGTTGCGCTCGTCCTCTGCGCCTGCTCCGGCTGCCTCCATGGTGCTTGGGTGTTGGTCAGTTTGTGTTTGGGTCTTTTTTCTGCTTTTATGGTGATTTTTCCCGCCTGCCAGGTGTGTGTTGCAGGCCTGTCGCTGCTTATCGCTGATTTCCTCATCGCGCTTTGGCCCATCGCAGGTTTTTTGGCGTTGTGGTTTGTGTATTTATCTCCGTCTAGGTGGTTGTATCGCGGGCATTGGCCGCGGTTTCGGCAAACTATTGCATGGGGCCACCTTGTTGTGAATTCCACGTTGACACAGGGTTATTTTCCCACGATAGGCTGCGATGTGGAAAGTTGCGTTAACATTTTTTGGTAGTAGAAATGGCTATGAGATGTACAGCTCTTTTTCTGTGCTTGAATAAGGCTCATAAATAGAAATTGTATTTTAGTTTTTTAAGTATGTCGATTGCAGGGGTTGAAAAGTGGTGACAAAGAAGGGAAGCAGCGTTTTCAGTGCTGTTGAAGGGAAAGAGAGAAAATAAAAGCAGGCAGTTCTAGAACTCCAGAGGGAAGTGATAAAGCAGAAGCTATGTAGGTGTCTGACAGAAGGAGTTATAAAAGAAACAAGTATTGGCAAAGCCAATAGGTCTCGCCTATGCAAGATCTATTGACTTTGCCAGTATGTTTTAGCTATGTTGCCCACCAGCGTAGCTGCTGTTCAGAATGGTTAAAAGTTAGTGGGGTAAAAGAAAGTGGAGTGGAGTGTCGTAAAGTGGAGTAGAGTGGAGTGTTATGGAGTGATGTGGAGTGGCTTAGAGTGGCATGGAGTGAGTGTCAGGTAGTGAGGGAGTAGAGTGTCATAGAGTAGAAGGGTGTAGAGTGGAGTAGAGCTGAGTGGTGTAGAGTCAGAGTGGAGTAGAGTGTCATGGAGTGGTGTAGAGTAGAGTGGCATAGAAGGGGTTGCGTAGAGTGGAGTAGAGTGTTGTAGAGTAGAGTAGCATAAAGTAGAGTAGATTGTCGTAGAGTGGAGTGGCATAGAGTGGAGCAGTGTATGATAGTGGAATGGCATAGAGTGGAGCAGAGTGTTGTAGAGTCAAGTGTACTAGAGTAGAGTGGAGTGTCATAGAGTAGAGTGGTGTAGAGTGGAGTAGTGTGTCATAGAATAGAGTGGAGTAAAGTGGCACAGAGGAAGTTGTGTAGAGCATCGTAGAGTGGAGTAGTGTTATAGAATGGCATATAGTGGAGTAGAGTGTTGTGGAGTGGAGTGGAGTAAAACATCATAGAGTGGTGTATTGTACAGTGTAGTGATGAGTGTAGTGTCTTAGAGTGTAGTGTCATAGATTGGAGTAGAGTAAAGGGGCATAAAGTACAGTGGTGCAGAGTAGATTGGTGTAGAGTGCAGTGGCATGGAATGCGTTGCCTTTGAGTAAATTAGAGTGAAGTGATGTAGAGTGCAGTGGCGTAAAGTAGATTTTTTCAGAGTAGAGTGAAGTAGGGTAGGCTGGAGTGCAGAGGTGTAGAGTAGAGTGGCATACAGTGCAGTGGCATGAGTGCAGTGGTGCAGAATAGAGTGCAGTGGCATATAGTAGTGTGGTGCAGGGAGCAGTGGTGTAAGGTACAGTGGTGCAGAGTAGAATAGAGTGGAGTAGAGTGCAGTGACAGAGTGCAATGGTGTAGAATGGCGTAGCATGAAGTGGCATAGTGTGCAGTGGTGTTGAGTTCAGTGGCTGAGAGTGCAAACTTGCAGAGTGGAGTAGAGTGGCGCAGAGTAAAACAGAATGGCATAGAGTGCATTGGCATTGAACGCAATGTTGAACAGTGGTATATTTGCAGTGGCAAAGTATTTAGTGGCATAGAATGCAGTGGTTCATAGAGTGGCATTGAGTTCAGTGGCCGGGAGTGCAGTCTTGCAGAGTAGAGTGGCATAGAGTAGAGTGGCATAGAGTAGAATAGAGAGGCGTAGCGTGCCGTGGCATAGAGTGTATTGATTATGAGTAAAGTGGTGTTGAGTGCATTGGTATAGAGTGCAGTGGTTTTGAGTAGAGAGGCATTGAGGGTAGTAGCATAGAGCTGAGTGGTGCAGAGTTTATAGTGCAGTGGCGCAGAGTGGTGTAGTATGGCTTAGATTGCAGTTGCATAGAGTCCAGTGGCGTATCATAGATTGTTTGAGAGTAGAGTGAAGTCGCGTAGAGTGGAGTGCTGCAGGGTAGAGAGTAGTAGCATAGAGTAGTGCCGTAGAGTGCTGTAGAGTACAGCAGAGTGGCGTAGAATGCAGTGGCTTAAAGTGGAGTGGCGCAGAGTGGAGTAGAGCAGATTGTGTCAGAGTAGAATGAGGTGGCCTAGAGTGGAGTGGCGCAGGCTTAAGTGCAGTGGCATTGAGTACTGGCGTAGAGTGCATTGGCGTAGATTGCAGTGCATTGAGTCCAGTGGCGTATAGTAGATTGTTTGAGAGTAGAGTGAAGTCGCGTAGAGTGGCGTGCTACAGGGTAGAGTGCAGTAGCATAGAGTAGTGCCGTAGAGTGCTGTAGAGTACAGCAGAGTGGCGAAGAATGCAGTGGCTTAAAGTGGAGTGGCGCAGAGTGGAGTAGAGCAGATTGTGTCAGAGTAGAATGAGGTGGCCTAGAGTGGAGTGGCACAGGCTTGAGTGCAGTGGCATTGAGTAGTGGCATAGAGTGCATCGGCATAGATTGCAGTGGCTTAGAGTGCAGTGTTGCAGAGTAGAGTGGGTGGAGT
The DNA here is from genome assembly GCF_964204655.1 of Triturus cristatus. Lineage (NCBI taxonomy): Eukaryota > Metazoa > Chordata > Amphibia > Caudata > Salamandridae > Triturus > Triturus cristatus. The sequence continues at coordinate 1,145,170,628 of NC_140593.1, read as the reverse complement.
GGTGCAGAGTAGAGTGGAGTGGCCTAGACTGGACTGGTTAATAGTGCAGTGGCAAAGAGTGCAGTAGTGCATTATAGAGTGGGGTAGAGTGCACTGGCACAGAGTAGATTGATGCAGAGTAGAGCTGAGAAGCATAGAGTAAAGTGGCATAGAGTGTTGCGCCAGACCCCAGCTGTACTAAAGCCGGCCCTGGTGGTAGGCCGTTGCTGTTTCAGTGGAACATGTTTACCTATTTCATCTTTGACTACATACACATCCACCAAATAGTATAAAGCTATGTTTTGATAAAGGCTGTAGCGTAAATAATGTAGTTGGTTTCCAGACTCCTGTTTTTAGTTTTACGGAAAGAAGTTATCTGTGTTGTCTAGGTTTTTATTGCACAGTTCTACTGCATGTGTTGCACATACTGAAGCTATTGCTCATTAAGTATAGTTGTGTAGGCTACACCTTTTGGCTTGCCAGTGTGTGTTTTTATTAAAAGGGTTTGGTTCCTGATTTGCTGACTGTAAACAGAAAGTTCATTAGACATTCACGAGAGAGTCACATTAAGCAAAAGCCAACAGTGCTTCGATAGAAGAACCTCAGCATGAATATTTGTTCAGCACCACCACGGGATGTGCGTGCTCCTCCTGCCTGCAAGCCTGCTTTAAGGGCTGTGTTGCAGCCTCATAAACTAAAGCATAGGCGGGGCTCGAGCAGGCTCCATGGGAAGAGTAATCTTGCTTTCCTATAAACACTCTTCCTTTGAAGTCACAGAAAGAAAATACCACGCACCCTCGGAAAACGAGCCTGGCATTTGACCTTTGTTTTTAAATGCACAGCAAATGTGAAAAGATAAGAACAAGATTTAAAGGCCTGTTTACAGAAAGTGAAATCTAGGAAGGATACAGTAAACAAGGTTTGGGCAAGGGAAGGGACAAACTCAAGCTGGACAGCCTAAAACAAACAGCCAGCAAATAGAAAGCAAGGAAATGTGAGTTACAAACGACAAAGCCAATGGTAAGCAATGGGTGGAGTGCATTCCCGGGGAAGCTTCTGAATGTCCCCAAGATGTCTTCAGCAGATTAGACAGCTGCGCTGTCCGGTCGGATTCGACCTACAAATGCCAGGAGTTGGACCAGAGGCAGTGCAGCATAACAACTATGCGGAGGACAGTCGTGGAGTTCAAATATGTTGCGGAAATGGAGAGCAAAACCTTCTGTTGAGAGACCATTGGAAGGGGGTAGAGGGCACAACGATTACTTCTGGACAAATTTAAATGGGCACAGACTGGCAAAGGAAACAAGGAGAAGAAACACAGTGGAGGAGAGACTGACAGTCAGGGAGAGTGATAGAGAGTCAGGGACAGGTAGACTGACAAAGGCAGAGCTAAGAGGGGTGGACAAGCAGAGAGAAGAATAACTAGTTGGAGAGAGAACATGGGAGTTCGGCATAGAGAAGGGGTACCAGGGTAAGAAGGAACCGACATTAATAAAAGAAGAAGTAGGGTGTGTGTCGATTTCTGGTGTGCTTGTGATGCAAAAAAGAGAGTTTAATGTTCATAGATCTTCAGTTTCCACTTTTTCTGATTTTAGGCATCATCAAAAAAGACCCAAAGTTACCCAGAGACAAGTTATTACCGCCACCATCGCCACGACCGAAGGATTCTATTTTTGATGATGAAGAGAAGTCTCAGGTGAATGTGTGTACTCCCCTCATTATCTTTGAGGACTTGTTTCCACTCATGATTGCTTTTAGATTTATGCCTGCTCCTGTGGGTACTCATTGCTTACATGTTTGCCATTTGGCTCCATGACAAGAGGACACCCTCTGTCTAGCTCCAGGCTTCCTTTTTTTATTATAAATCATTGATTTGTGGTGTATTAATCTATTCTGGTACATGAAGGCAAATAAAGACTACAAGAACCAGAATGGACCAATTTCTCAAGTGATAGCCCAAAAATGCATGCATGATGAATGCAAGAATATGGCAAACCACTTTTGCATCCGGTTTCAATTTTTGATCATAGGCAGTGCTTAATATGAGCCGATGGAGCCCATCGGCACTCATTTTTGGGAACCACCACTTTTTTCCTTCTCATAAGACTTTCCTCCAGAGCAGAGAAAAACACACAAAGGAGATAGACGGAGGCAGAGAAAGACGGAATGTGCTAGGCCTATGCCCTGATGCAGGATGTGTGTGGACAAGGGGGACTGGTCTACCTGAGAAGTGCCTGCCAGGGGCAGTGATCCCAATGTTCTGACTTCCCACCGCGCAGCCAGGGCACAGCTCCAATCCCCACTTCTCAGAGTTACCATCCTGCCTCCCTCTCCCAATCCTGTGCCAGGTTCCACATTCTGAGCCTGTGGTCAAAAATCCGAATTACCAGTCACATGCCTAAGAGTCTATGCTCTGGTGCCACTCTCAAGAGTCAGGATCCATGATCCCATCTGCATCACTTATAGAGGTCCAAGCCCTACTATTAGACCTGGACCACGTGCCAACTCCTAATCCTAGGCCAGCGCTCCTATTTCCAATCACAGGCTCTGGTTCCCTTTTCAGATTCTCTTTCCCAAAGTGTGACAGTATTTCATTAAAATACTCTGGGCCTGGTTACATGTTGGGTGGATCGACATCTTTCCGTCACCTGGCCCCATCGTGCATTGCCCCCTTCCATTTACCGCTTGCTTAGAGCACCTACAACCGTAATTGGCCCAGATGTGAGTTCAACCAGAATTTTCATTATGTGTGTTTACTCTGGTTGTTCAGACTATTTACAGACAGGCATTGAGCCAAGGATGTTAGTGTTTGAAGGTTACGTCTTGTACTGAAGTGCTGCAAATCTTGTTTTTCAGCTCTTGGCGAGACTTCTGAAGAGCAACCACCCCGAAGACCTGAAGGCAGCAAATAGGCTGATCAAGACTCTGATAAAGGAGGTAAAATCTAAGGGGGGAGTGGAAGGTGCAGATGGCACAGAAAGGGGAGGGGGATCAGGACAACAGCCTGAAATTGAGAGCCAGGAAGAGAAACTTGAGGACAGTGTGAACAGAGATGTCCATAGGAAGGTTCAACAAGAAATGAGGCCTCCATGCGGTCAGGGGGGAGAGGGCCAGAGGAAGGGTAGGCAGAAAAGAGACCTGCCGGAGTGAAAGGAGATGTGGATATGGAGAGCCAGGAAGAGAAACCTCCAAGAGGTGAGAAAATGGATGACCTTAGGAAGTGGGAGACAAGAACAAATAGACCTGCACGTAATGAGAAGAGCGTGTGCCACAGGAACGGGATGTTTGGAAGAGAGAGCCCAAGTGCAGTGAGAGAAGAGATGTCCACAAGAAGGGGAGGCAGGAAAATACCCCCACATTCCATGACGGGGAGGAGAGATTGCTGCAGAAAGAGAAAACAAGATAAAAACAAACTTTCATCTAGTGAAAGGAGAGAGGGAAACGAGAGGGAGGAGCAAAAAAAAAAGACTTGCATGCACTGCCTTTGTGAACTGGGTAGAGGAAAGAGCAAACTGAGAGGACATGCGAGAAATGAGGACACAGAGCTAAGCGCAGGAGTCAAGAAAATATTGACTTGTTCACCTGAGGACAGATTCTCACAGGACAAGACTACAGAAGGGCACAGGACCACCCTCAATCCCTCAGTAAAAAGGGATGGCTCATATAGGGTGATGGGTGAGAGCTGCACATATTGGATAAATCGCAAGGAGTGGGGTGAGATAACTGCACAGATGCAAGCGTTGAGGGACCATAGTTGATGATGAGGTACAATCATGTCCTACTAATGCTGGGGAATGTGTAGGTGAGGCCTGTGCCTTTGTAAGCTGGTCCTGCAGGTGCCAGGGCTGCATCTGCTTTCAGCATGACTGTGATGTGTAAAGGGAAGAAAGGATGAGGGCTTGGCCACCATGCCTAGGTTTCTACTCTTTATTTTAACCAACAAAATGTATTTTAAATGGGTGATGATGCAAAGTGGCAGGATCACCAGAGTTGCATTGTCTCTACAACCTTCATCTCAAAATGACATCCTAAAGTTTCATACTGTTTAATAGCATGTTGACCCCAAGTGTTAATTCCAACCCTCTATCACCCTGACACCCATAGGTACAATGCTTTTCGATAAGAGGATGTTTCAATTTTTAGTTCTCAGTCTTGGATGACCGCTTTCTTCTACAAAACCAAGGCAGTCCTGTCCAATAAGCACTGTGGCCCATACATTAAAACAACCCCTTCAGTTAGCCGTTGATGTAACGCAGGGACCGCAGAACATCCATCCACGACTCAAATTCGATAAAATGTCTCCAAGATTATTTGTCATCGACTAGGTCTTTCTCAAGGAAGGGTTTTGAGCAACCATAGCCCGGACGTCCATGCTGCCTCCTCCACACATGGTTTGCAATGATGCAGTGTGACCTCATGGTCTCCTGCTTAACAAAAGCTTCCCTTCACTTCTGGAGGAACTCTTGTTGGTAATCTCTCAAATTATGGCAGTGGCGTGTGCGGCACACATGGAGCTGTTGAGTGCCGAAGCTTACTCCGCTGCACTCCTTCGCCACCTTGGTTATTCATCCATCTTCCTGACCAGCGGTGGTTGCTCTCATTGCTTCCTGCAGGGTTTTTTCGGTATTAAAAGGTGCAAACCGCAGGAGCACTGATTTCTGTCTGCCTTCACAGGAACAGGAGAAGAATGAGAAGCACTCCAGACGGGTGGCTGCCATCAACGACGTACATAGGCACACAGCGCTGCTGGCCGAGATGGTCAGCAAGTACCAGAAGGGATGCATCTCGCCAGGCGACCGCCAGGAAATGCAGGTAAGGGACTAGAGCACAGCGTGCTATGATGATGTTAAGTTACAACACCTCTCCCTGCTATCGGCACCATTGCCAGCTAGATCTCACATAATTACCTAGCCCTTTCTACTACTTCAGGTCTTATTTTGGAGCAGAAAATTCAGTGTATTTTCCTGTACAGATAGCGTGTGTTTGGGGATTTTTTGTTGAGAGCTGCTGTGTTGTGTTCTTCTGTTGGATATATTATGCTGATGGAGAGTCTCTGCTGTGGAGAGTTGTGTTGGTAGTGTCTACAACAGTGGGATAGTACTGTGAGAGAAAGAGAGTGTGTGTGTGTGTGAGATCACTTTGAGACTCACCGCTGAAGCCTCTCCTAGTCCTGTATCTTTATTCCCTTTTTGGGCGTAAGGAGCTGTATTGACCAGCATCTGTGGCTCTCTCCCTGGCCAGAACCTGTACGAGCGCTGTGAGAAGCTGCGGCCGACCCTCTTCCGCCTGGCAAGTGACACGCTGGATAATGATGAGGCTTTGGGTATGTCATGCACTCACTCTAACTTTGAATTTCCCCCATAACTGAAATCCCACTTTTTTGGGAACACAGGCAAAATGAAAGCTCATTGCCTTGCAAACTGCCCGTTAAGGGCCGCGTCGGCTCGCCTTGTTGGGTTGTGTGGGAAGTCGCTCACCATATCACTGATCCTAAAAGAGAAATCTTTAGCTTATCTATTTTCGTATTTCTCTTTTCCATTTAACACATTAAGATGTTAGCTTTGATGGACCTATGTGTGGCGAAGCCAAGCATCACATGATAGATGTGGGGAGACCGTGTGGTTAATGTTCAGGGGCTGTATTTCTCTGCAAAGGGCGAGGCTTAAAATGGCTTGGTTGTGTACTAACAAAGGTGTTAGTCGTCACTGAATGCGGAGACCAGCTTTTATTAGATACATTTTCCCTTTCCCGTAAGTCAGGGGATTCAGCCGATCCCTGCCATCTTAGCGGAAGTCACATTCCTTGTTGCGCGCTGCAGACCTCCCTGTGTTTTCGTAGAGCAGTAGAGTCAGGACGAGTGGCCCAAACTGTCTGTTAGCGGGTAGCCGCTGATGTCAGAAGAATCGGAGGTCTGGTATGGGTTTATGCGGATATTATGCACAATGGAAACACTAGATACTTCCTTTGGTCATGCTGTTCTTTGCAAGAGTGTCTGAGAGTAAAGAAAGCAAAGGGGCGAAGAGTGATAAAGTCCTGATGCCATAGTGGGTCCGATGAGTCTTTTGGTAGAGCTCCAGTGATTGGTTTGACGGTTCCTTGTGTCCATGACAATCCCAATGTCCACCCTAAGCTCCAGTAGCCGCACAGACCAGTGACCGGTCTATGATGGGTCTGCACCATCTCATGGAGTGTGGTCACAAGACCCCACCACAAGGAGCCTAACATTGAATTAATATTTGCAAATTCAGTATGTGGAATGCACTTAACATATGAGCTTATAACCTCTCAAATGTTGTATGAAAGTTTAATTGTTTATGTTACTTTAATTAAATATAATTCATTAACTAATTAAGTAGATCTGATATTAGTTCTTTAGGCCTAGGTTTGTGTTTTGTTCACTCACACTCTCCTTCCATTGGCTCAGGTTAATACAATGCCTGTGATTGGATGCCTACACGGTCTGTAAGCGTCTTGTTACTTTGATTCAAGGCTCAACGTGCAAAGCCCAGATTACTCTGCCGAGGAATGTTGTTTACATTGCAGTCTAGCCCTGAAGAGGCAGAATCCTGGCACCCTTGGCGGGCCAAGCCTTAAGCCTCTGCCGGTGTACTGAGGCAGATATGCCACGCGCCACACTCAGTGCACAGCCAGGACATGCTCACGCTTCCTTACCGTGCCACACCAGAGAACCACAACCGTGAGGTGACGAGGTGCAGGGGCCCCTGTATGCTCAGTTACCCCCCCCCCCTTCAGCGATCTGCTGATGATGCTACAAAGGTGCCCCTGTGCGTCACTAGTGAGAGTGGTTTTTAGTGAAGTCTATGCCTGGTCATTGGGGTCTAAGGCAGAGGAGCAGCGCCCCACTTGCAAAAAGGAAAAATAAAATGATAATAACGCAATGCTATTGTTATTTTTTTTGGTCCGTACTGCACAAGGTTGGTTTCTAGTTCTGGGCATGGCGGGTTATGCTGTGTCACGGGGAGGAGTGGTTGATGCACTATAAGTGTGCATGACGGTTTGGCCGGCTGTCTTGGGCCAGCCAAACGGTCACGCACACTTTAGCACTTCTCCAGCAGGCTATGTTGTACAGCCGAGTGGAGAACTGTCCCAGGCTCCCAGTACCTGTCTGAGTGGCGAACCAGGATGCTCAGACATATCACGATGCTGCTGTCATGCTGGTGACAGCAGTGGTGTGATTGGCTAGGGGAGTCTGGGAGCCTGCGTGCTTCCTGCTTCCATACATAGTGGACAGAAGAAGGACGGAGGAGAGGGGGCGACAAGCAGGTAAGTCAATTTCTTTCTACCTCCCTGCCCTGCCCCTGCCTCACCAATACTATTCAGTAGCAGCCGCCACTAGTCTAACACCACTTATTCATACTAGGGACGATCAGCACAACTGTATCAAATATTTTAAAAAATACCATTATCAATATATCTAGGTGATTGAGGCAGTACCCTAGCGGAGAGCATGGCACTATCACTCTGCATTGTGGCCTGTGCAGGGGGAGGAGTGACATATGCCAGGTGTGTGGTTGTGAAGGAGGATGACTAGGGCATAGTGAGGAGCCAGCCGAAACTGCCCTGGGTCGAGCAGATTACTGATGATGTAGGTGAGCGAGGTAGACTGTGAAGTTACCGTAAGGAAGAGACGGCATCCTCAGTGATGGTGAGAGGTTGGGACAGTCACATGGAGCCAGGGCCGGCTTTAGGGCGGGGCGACCGGGCAGCGGCAACTGGTGATGACTCCAGGGGGCTGCTGCGTTTAGAAATAACTTACATGTTTGATAAACCCTGCTGCATAGTTCCTTGTTTGAACAGCAATTTTCAGGCAACAATAAAAATATCAAGAAAAAACCTGATGATTAATGTTCCTGCTGGAGATATAGAGTGCGAGACTGGAGTTTTGTCCAGTGGCAGTTTTGAGTCATCGTAAAGTAGTGCAGAGGGTTTGCATGCCTGTTGCAAAGAACGTGCACTACAAAGATCACAAAAACAGACAGCTCAGTGTGTTACAGCTTTTGTCACAGAGATCCATGTGTTACTTGCAGGACATAAGGCACAATCCTAACATAACAGTGAGCTATACACTGGCATGAAAAAGCTGCATCAAACTGCAAGGTATAGCTTAAAACCTTAGGATTTTTCCCAGTCTCTAATTAACCTACTGTTGTAAAAAAGGGGTTTGTTGAATATAAATGCATTCTTATTAATAAAACCAACCCCAGTCAGTGTGTTACTTTTAAATCCTGAGCTTCCGCTTCTCCAGACCAAGCACTCTTTACATATAATGTTTAGCCATATGGAAGACATGTGACTCCGACACGTTGTAAGCCTCATTGTTTTATGTAACATTTCTTATACACTGATTTACAAACGGATGATTCATTTTCTCTGTTTAATGCATATGCAATGGCCGCTGGCATGTACCAAGGGTGGTGAGGCGGGTGGCATAAAAAAAAACACCCTTACTTCGATAGGCGATGTCCTCCTCCACATGTTTTCTCTCTTCCAAGCAGGCTCTAACGCGGGACACGGCCAACTCCCCTAACCAATCCTGGCGCTGCTCTCACCAGCATGAAAGCAGCATCAGGATTGGAGGGAGGGCCCCACCTTGCAATTTCTCTTAGGGAAGTTTAAAATGAGCATGTCTGTCAGGCCATCGCAAGACGACCGGCCAAAGGGACATGCGCATTTTAAACTTAAGTGCACAGCTCCCTGCTGCCACTCAGCATCAATGGCCCCGGCCCATCCTGACACTCAATTCGGGACGGGTTGGTTGCTGAAAAATAAAATGGTTATAAACTTTATTACCTTTTTATCTGTCAGCTCTGGCCTGGGGTTTTTCTTTGTGGGGCAACGCTCCTTCGCTCAAAGGGAGACGCAGCCCCTGTGTGTGTTTGATGTAAAGTGCACTCACACCCTACACTGGTCTGAGTAGCGCTATAAAACAAATGAAATGCATGTGAGAGAGGGGCTGTGGAGGGATGAGGGGCACCGTTGGAAAGGGTTAGTGAGGGAATCTATGAAGGAGCAGGTTGAGGGGACAGGGAGGAGAGGGGGCGCCAACAAAGGTTGTTGCACCTCGTGCAACAAATGCTAAAGACAGCCCTACATGGAGTACAACATCCCCTTTTGCAGCCATCCCCCAAAATAAACATACATTGGCAAAGCCAGTAGGTCTGGCTTTGCCAAGAATGCACATTTTTGTATTTGTTTTTGCAGACACATACAATATACAAATAACATTTGGTAAACCTATATAAAAATGTCAAAACAAAAGATTTGCCTTGTTGCCCAAGCACATTCGCCCTGAAACTGAGGTACACTCATTTTAAGGCAGCTGTCCACTTGTCAGCAGGGGAAAAGAGCATCACTCACAGTTCAAGAGAGCTAGTGGCTGAAGTGGGCTGACCTATTTTCCCATGCTGTATGCTGTGGTAGGCAGAAACAACATGTGAATGACACTTGAACAGACCAATGGATGAACAGTGCTGACTGAAAGATATTGTGTGTGTGTGTGTGTGTGTATATATATATATATATATATATATATATATATATATATATATATATATATATACACACACACATATTTATTATCACTTCTGTTTTTTGTTAGAAAACATGAGACCTAGAGACAGCTACAGCTTTGTCAAGCCAGATCTGAAATGTCCCTGTAAATACACTGCTGGTTTTACACTTGAGCATGGCTAGTACTGACTAGGGAGTCCAGGCTTCTTGAGCTTGCATCCTTCTCCCTTGTGTGGTGATGCAGAGTGTGATCTGGGGCATGTGCCTCTGCTAGTGAGGAAAGGTCTCAGCTGTTCTCATATATCATATTACATTTTTGATTCTCTTCCCTTCAGCGGAGGTTCTACGGGTGAATGATAAGCTGACCCAGGACCTCTCCCTGTACCGGCAGATCGTGGGGGGCAGTGGCAGTGAGGCGCGGAGCCTGGCGGCTGCACCAGCGAATGGAGCAGGTAACAGCGTCTGATGTGATTGATGGAACCTAGAGGAGATTTATGGAGGGAAGTCCTGCAAAGGAATGATTTAGTATGCCTGAAGCCAGAATGTTCTAGGAGCATTTTTTAGAGAGAGCGAAAGGAGCCACCCACTATGCGTGACCTACTGTGCAGGGCTCCAGCTCATACCCTCATCGCTAGGGGCATAAAGAGTGCTCTGGGGGTCTGAGTTTAGGACGAGTCTATATAAGATACACTGATAGTGCCCTTGGCAACCACCAAGCTGACCCCAGTAACCGGCAGGCAGATTTTCCTGGGGCTTCCTAGTCCCTGTCCATCTCTGCGGCTTCCATCATGATGGGGGATGGAAGCCATTGTGAAGAGCCCAGATTCAGCCAACTTCAGGCAGCCAAAAAAGGTCAGCAGTGCACAGCGAGAACAACTGGGGTCCCACTCCTCAGTCAGGAGGAAGGTGGGTGATCTAGGACCCGGCTAGTCCCTAATCTACAACTCGTCCCCTGGAGTCTGGTGGAGCTGTGGAAATGTATTAGTCGTAGTCCCCACACCGACTCGTGTGCCCACATTTGCCTCATACACTTGTTAGTCTGCTGAAGTGTAACACAAAATAGTGGATCTCTGACTAGGAGGATGGGGGTAGGTAGTCAAGGGATGATGATGGGAGCCTCTGCCCGGACAACAGGTTCATTGAGGGTCCAGCAACTTTGCGCAAGTGCACATGGTCCTGGCCCCCGGCTGAGCTCCATGCTGAGTTGTTCGCTATAATCAGGTGTACAACCCGAGAGGAAACACCTCTTGCACATATAAGCACCGTAGTGTGTGCTTTACACACAGGGCACTGACAAACTCATAACAACCCCTGTAAGGTCCTGACAAAAGCCAGTAGAAGAAAAGGCCTGGCTGAAACTAGTTGACCGCACAGGACGTCGGAGGCCATAAGCCTACCGTGCACGCCCGATAGCCTTTGTTTTTATTGACTGCCTGGGGCCCACCATTAAAACAGTCTTTGGGACACCCAGGACAGTATTTTAAACCTCACTCAGAGCACACCCACAGCACCCTCAGAAACCAAAAAAACTCGCTCTGCGCTAATCTGGCGTCGAAGCACACCTGAGGTACACTCGGAACCTCGGGTGGGGCCCAATGATGAAGCATGCCACCAACTAGGTTGGTGGATGAGGGCCGTCATAAAAACCTAATGGTTTTCCCCCACCCGCAGACATACAAACAATTTAAACAAGAGCTAGTTCTCATTGAGGATTAACATATAAACTGGGGAAACGGACTAGCCTCTTTAGTTCTCCTCTCTCTTCTTGATTATAACAGAACATTACTTGAAACATATCAAATCTTACATGATTCCCAGCTTTGAGGAGTACAAGGGATAAAATGGCCTGCAAAGAGGCGATGCAATAGGATTGTAAAACAAAAGAGGTATGCTTAGAATGGAAAAAGGGTATAGTAGAACTCACAGTTCGAGGCATGTGGGCTGCTGAATTCATATCTGTGCATAGATCGCCGCCTAGTGTTGGGTCCGGATGATTGCACGTTGTTGTCCTGGAAGAGTCTTCGAAGTATCCTGGGATAGGTGACTCCTCCCCTGGACTACAGTGCGCATGGGCATCCTCTCCATCCTCAGATTGTTTTTTTCCGCCATTGGGTTCGGATGTGCTTATCTTGACTCAAGTTAGGAAAAACTTTTTCTAGGCCAAAAGGCCTTTAGTTCGCGTCGATACTGTTCCCGATCGGTATCGATAGTATCTTGTTAGTTTACTAACTTCCAGAACCAACTTTTTCGCTTCCTACCCGACCATCGACCCATCATCGACGATGGAATCGAGGACACCATTCAAGCGGTGTCCGGTATGTAATGCGAAATATCCCCACATCGACTTCCATCCGGTGTGCAACAAATGCCTTTCACCGGATCACGACGAATCTACATGTATGGCCTGTGCCCGATTCCGATCCAGGAAGACTCTCCGGAATCGACGAGCAGCGAGACTCGAAGCGCAGCAAGCGGCACCGGCCCCGGCCGACATCTTCAGCGCTGAGACCGAAGATGTCTAAGACGTGGAGAACCTACCCTCCAGCCCCGTTTCCGAACACGACTCCGGCTCGGAAGACGTCGAAGAAAGCCTCTTTCGCAGAGACGAAGACGACACCGAGGTAGGAGACTACAATGAGGCCTTAGGGGCCGAAGAGAGTTGCTCCGATGACGAGCAAGGCCTACCCGTACAGACTGAGGACATCCCAGTGCGCCAGTCTATGGCTCTGGTCGAGGGATCGCCTGCGGGCCTTACCCAAGACCTATCCCGCAGTTCTTCGGCCCCGCCCTCTGGCCCGGCCTCGGACATTCAGCGGCAGCCATTAATACCCAAACCGGCTGGTTTCCCTTCTTCGAAACTGAAACCGAAAGCTGTCTTGGTTCAACTGAAACCGAAACCGAAAGTAACGCTGGTCGGATCGAGGCCCACCACACCTTCGACGCCAGCAAAACCCATCGGCACCGAGCGCACCAAACGAGACTTCGGTGCCGAGCTTGCAACGGCCGACGTCGGCGTCGACATACGGAAGAAGACCTTCGGTGCCACCAAACCTACTCGGCTCCCGGCACCGACGCAATCGACTCCGACCCCAAAGGTCAAACTGCCTGCTGCGTCTCACACCGCTTCGACAGCACCACCAAAGGCACACTCATCGAAGACGTCGACGGCCATTACCGCCCCTCGACTCGATGACTCACCGGCGCCGAAAAAGTCCACGCCCGCTTCTACGGAACTGGTCGGCGCAAAGGAATCGATGGCGCTCCAGGTGCGGCCCGTTGCTGCGCAACGCACCAAACACAAAACAGTCCTCCAGGACACATCGGGCTCCGAGCCAATAAAAGCTCCAACAGCCTCTTCGGCACCGGCCAACATTACTTTTGGCCTGCCGCCATCCACGGCCCCGAAACTGTTCCAAATCAGGACACGGGTCACCCACACCACGATCACACCTGCCGAATGTTCTCCTGCGGAGACGTCTCCGTCACATATCATCGACGCCGACACCGGCAGGATGCTGCTCCACAAAAGGAGAATAACTTCAGAGCCAGCTTTGGACTCCTTCCGGATCCCACTTAAAAGAAAGCTGCCAGTGGTTTCGGAACCGGTTCTTTACGAACCTCTCCATTCCCCCTACCAGGATCCACAGTCCTTCTCTCCCACACACTCCGACACAGATGTTTTGGAGGACTACATGGGTGACCACGTCCCCTACCCCGGAGAGATGGACCCTCAAGGCCAACAGGACCCTGATCAAGCTTGGGATGACCCTGTCGACTCCGGTGCACCTATAGATGCACAGGACCCGCAACTCTATGGAGCAAAAACATCTCCCACAGAGGACACTGCCGCGTTCAACGCCTTAATTGAACGTGCTGGGGCCAATCATGGGGTGCAACTTCACTCTGACACCGTAGAGGACGACTTTCTCATGGACACTTTCGCATCCTCAGAAAGGAACATTAAAACTCTACCTATGTTGAAGGGTGTCCTCAAACCAGCAAAGGACATCTTCAAGGAATCCACCAGGGCAAGAGTAATAAACCCCAGGATCGACAAAAAATACAGATCGGCGCCTGGGGACCCCACCTACATTAGAGGCCAGTTACCTCTGGATTCAATTGTAGTTGCGAATGCTCGCAAGAGGGCACACTCGCAAACAACAGGTGATGCTCCTCCCCCGGACAAAGAGTCCAAGGTGCTAGAGACCTCCGGCAAACGGGTTGCCGCACAGGCGGCTAACATATGGCGTATTGCCAATACTCAGGCGCTCCTCGCTCGCTACAATCGAGCACACTACGACACATTAGAACAACTACTCCAACATCTCCCTGACCAATACAAAGAAGGTGCAGAGATCCTCATCAGGGAGGGATAGCTCCTCACAAATGCATCCATTAAGTGTGCACTGGATGCCGCGGATACAGCTGCCAGAGCCATAAACACTAGCGTCATGTTGCGACGACATGCCTGGTTGCGAATCTCCGGATTCAAACCTGAGGTACAAAATAACATCCTCAACCAACCTGTCAACCCCGACTACTTATTCGTGCCGGAGGTTGACACCACCCTAGAGAAAATAAAAAAGGACACGGACACTGCAAAGTCCATGGGGGCTCTACAAACGCAGTCCTTTCGGAGCGGCTCCTTTCGTCGCCCCGGAAATAGAGGAGCAGGTAGAGGACAGGGGTCACAGCAAACATACAACAAAGGCAATACACAGAGCACCTACGACAAAAACACCCGGGGTGGATATCGTGGCTCCAGCACAAAGGGCAGAGGACGCGGCTACGGCAACACCAGGTCCTCCCCCAAGAACAAGCAGTGACGCCCTCTCCCTTCCTCCCGACCACATAACACCTGTCGGGGGAAGGCTACAAAGGTTCCTGTCCACGTGGGACTCCATCACCACGGACAGGTGAGTCAAAGATATTGTCAAATACGGTTACTGCCTAGAATTAACCTCAACTCCACCCACAATACCTCCAAAAAACCGTCCTATGTCCTCAGAGCACTTAACGCTCTTACAGCAGGAGGTGCAAAGTATGCTACTAAAAGGTGCAATAGAGGTCGTACCCGTCCACGAGCAAGGTACGGGGGTGTACTCCCTGTACTTTTTAATACCAAAAAAGGACGGGTCGCTCAGACCTATATTAGACCTGAGACCCCTAAACCGGTACATTCTCTCCGAGCATTTTCACATGCTCACTTTACAGCAAGTCCTCCCGCTGCTCAAGCAGGGAGACTTCCTGGCCACACTGGACCTCAAAGATGCGTATTTCCACATACCCATTCACCCCTCACACAAAAAATACCTCAGCTTCACTGTTCAGGGGCAGCACTACCAGTTCAAAGTCCTTCCCTTCGGCGTGACAACAGCACCCAGGGTTTTCACAAAGTGCCTAGCTACTGTAGCGGCACATCTGCGGAGGCAGCACATACACGTCTACCCTTACCTGGACGACTGGCTCATTCAAGCAAAGTCAGCCCAACAATGTGCCAGCCACATGTCCCGCACCATTCACCTCCTTCACAGTTTGGGGTTCTCACTAAATTACCTAAAGTCCCATCTCCAGCCCGCACACGTACAACAGTACCTAGGTGCGACCATAGACACTCTGGCGGCCACAGCTCAGCCAAATTTAGTGAGAATCAACAGCATACAGATGCTGATTTCCAAGTTCAAACCACAACACTCCCTGCCCGCGCGAGTGTTCATGCAGTTGATAGGCATGATGGCCTCCTGCATTTTCATAGTCCCACACGCGAGACTACATATGCGCCCGCTCCAGGAGTGCTTAGCACGTCAGTGGAATCAGGCTCAAGGACAGTTGAAAGACCTAGTGTTGGTGAGCGGTCGGGCATACAACTCTCTGCATTGGTGGAATCCACAAAACCTTTGCAAGGGCCGACCGTTCCAAGAGCCTGTTCCACAAATAATACTGACAGCGGACGCGTCTCTCCAGGGATGGGGAGCTCATGTACTCAATTACACAGTGCAGGGACTATGGACAATACAACAAAAGAAGATGCACATCAACCTTCTAGAACTGATGGCAATCTTCCTAGCAATGAAAGCATTCAAAGTACACTTGTGCAACAAAGTCGTGTTGATCCGGACGGACAACATGACCGCCATGTACTACATACAAAAGCAGGGAGGAACACACTCTCCACAGTTGTCTCATCTGGCTCAGAGCATGTGGAAGTGGGCCATTCAGAGGAACATGTTCCTCATGGCGGAACACCTCCCCGGCAAGGACAACCAGATGGCGGATCTGCTCAGCAGACACAGCCACCAGATGCACGAGTGGGAGTTACACCCATCAGTACTCCAACCGTACTTCCAGCAGTGGGGTCATCCAGACATAGACCTATTCGCCACAAGCGAAAATGCAAAATGCCAAAGCTTTGCCGCCAGGTTCCCACATCCGCAGTCGCAGGGCAATGCGATATGGATGAACTGGTCCGGCAGATTTGCGTACGCTTTTCCCCCAGCACCACTAATACCGCGGGTGGCACGCAAACTCAGACAACACTCTCTGACACTCATCCTGGTTGCTCCAACGTGGGCACGCCAGCCGTGGTACACCACCTTTCTCGAACTCTCCGTGGTGCCGCATCAACGGCTGCGGGTCAAACCCGAGCATTTGACGCAGAACCATGGAGAGGTTCAGCACCCAGATCCGCAACAGCTGAACCTGGCAATCTGGCTCCTGAAGTCCTAGAGTTTGGCTACCTCAACCTGCCACCTGACTGTATGGACATCATTAAGGAGGCCAGGAGACCCACTACCAGAGCTTGCTATGCAGCCAAATGGAAGAGGTTCGTCATTTATTGCAATAATAATGACATCAACCCGCTAGACGCATCCATCCAAAACATTATTTGTTACCTATTACACCTCTACCGATGCAATCTGGCGTACACCTCTATACGTGTCCATTTGACCGCAATATCCGCCTATCTACAGACCAGGCAGCACCTCTCTCTATTCAGAGTGCCTGCCATCAAAGCATTCTTGGAAGGACTCAAACGAGTCATTCCTCCTAGCCACCCACCAGCCCCAATGTGGAACCTCAACTTGGTCCTCACACGCCTGATGGGTCCACCCTTTGAACCTCTACACTCATGCGAGATTCAATTCCTTGCCTGGAAAGTAGCTTTCCTAGTCGCGATAACTTCTTTACGAAGAGTTAGTGAACTCCAGGCACTGACCGTCCAAGAGCCATTTATACAAGTTCACGCCAACAGGGTCGTACTACGTACCAACCCCAAGTTCATGCCCAAGGTGGTATCGCAGTTCCACATGAATCAGACTATTGAACTGCCGGTTTTCTTTCAAAACCCACAGACTGTCGCTGAAAGGGCACTCCATACCCTAGATGTAAAGAGGGCCCTCATGTATTATATCGACAGGACCAAACCCTTTAGGAAAACACAACAACTTTTCGTTGCCTTTGCCCCACACCACAAAGGTAACGCTATCTCCAAAGCAGGTATAGCCAGATGGATCGTTAAATGTATTCAAATTTGCTATCAAAAGGCTAAACGCACTTTAACGATTCCCCCACGAGCCCACTCAACACGTAAGTTAGGGGCCTCCATGGCTTTCCTAGGAAACATTCCTTTGCATGATATATGTAGAGCAGCCACCTGGTCCACTACACATACATTTACCAAACACTATTGTGTAGATGTACAATCAAAACAGCAGGCAGCTGTAGGACAGGCTGTTCTCAAAACTCTTTTTCAGACCGCTGCAGCTGGCACTGGTAGCCCCCGCTAATAGAGGGCACTGCTATGTATTCTATGCACAGATATGAATTCAGCAGCCCACATGCCTCGAACTGAATATGCTACTTACCAGTATGCATCTGTTCTTGGCATGTAGGGCTGCTGACATTCATATCGCCTTCCCTCCTCCCCGGCGCCTGTAGCAGCTGCAGCTCTCAGAATTACTGTAAAGCATGGTCATCACTTTCGGTATCTACTCCATCACTGCCACAATGGCGAAAAACAATCTGAGGATGGAGAGGATGCCCATGCGCACTGTAGTCCAGGGGAGGAGTCACCTATCCCAGGATACTTCTAAGACTCTTCCAGGACAACAACGTGCAATCATCCGGACCCAACACTAGGCGGCGATCTATGCACAGATATGAATGTCAGCAGCCCTACATGCCAAGAACAGATGCATACTGGTAAGTAGCATATTCATTCCATGATAATCTATCCCTTGTTAGTGCCCCTCATCTCCATGCCTTTGTATACACCTATCCATGTCACTGCCACATTCCTGCCTTCTGTGTAGACTATGTGCTGTCTTGTTCAAGAGCTTCTGGTGTCCAGGGAGACACAGATGGGATGTATGAATGGTTTTTGTGGATAGCAACTTAATTGCCTTATTTGCACAGAAAATGGTGGCCTGGAAGTGACCCGGAGCTACAGATTGATCGATTTCTCCTCGCTAGATGGCATGGAGGAGGAAGGACATCGGACAGCAGCCCCGGCGCTCTTAAGCGTGCCCTCCATCTGCGTCCTGGAGGAAGAGCTCCTCTCCTTAGGTGAGCCTTGCTTTCCTAGTGTTCTGCTATAATGTCTATCCCATCCAAGTGCGAAACACAAAGACCTGAAACCCGTGTTTAATGATAGCGGC
Source organism: Triturus cristatus (assembly GCF_964204655.1). Taxonomy (NCBI): domain Eukaryota; kingdom Metazoa; phylum Chordata; class Amphibia; order Caudata; family Salamandridae; genus Triturus; species Triturus cristatus. Next base: position 1,145,152,461 of record NC_140593.1, on the reverse strand, counting down.
TATTGAATCTGCAGCCGATTTCGACACTTCTCAATGAACCTGTTTACATTCATGTTCATTGGTTTGTCTGGGGCTCACTGCAAACTTTAGTTGCTTCTAGGAGCTTCAGAGAGAGGCTGTGAGGTCCACCTGTAGACTAGGCATCCAGGTAAGAGTTGGGTCTTAAGTTAATTTGTACTGTGATCTCTCTTAACTGTGGCATAGACATGGAGATGTTATCAGTCGCTCTTGGGTTGTAATTGCCTGGCATTTCAATGTAGGATACGTAATGCGTTCAGTTTACAGTCTCTTCATGTGGCTGTGTGTATTTGTTTTCTGTACGGTCTGAATCCAATGTTAGAAGAGGAAGATTTTAGTTTGCCTCTGAAGAGTCCGTGTGAGTGCGTGTCCATGGGTAGGTTGTTCCTGATGTAGGGTGGCATTACTGCAAATGATGTCACCGTATCTCTTGCATCAGCTGTTGGGCCAGACCACAGGCTGGCTTCAGAAGAGTGGAGTGTAGTGGGTGGGTAGTTTCTAGTAGGCATCATGTTGTGAGGATCTTGAATGTCATTCTTGTCAGCATGGGGACTCAGTGGAGGCTTTTCAGTGGGTTGTAACTGAGTGGCATGGTCTTCAGTCCCTTGAGAACGGGAAAAGAGAAGGACATGTGAGCACAACTTGTCATGTTCAGCTGTGAATCTCATCTTGTTCTGTGCCATGTTTCTTAAAATCCTTGTCACCCTGTTCTGTGCTCTAATGATATGCAATGGATTTTATAGTTGTTTGACACACCCCTTGCATGTGCTCTGTGTTCATTGTTTGGGCAAAGAAGGGTGCTTATTTGTCCTCTCTAGAGGTAGAATCCAGAAGCATTTCACAAAATGGTGGGACACCTGGCAGAATATGATGGGGGGCCCCTGAGTCTCTCCTATATCTCAGATATTCATTGGTCTTGGGCTGAACAGGGGCCCAATGATAGGCTGGGGCCCCTCGAAGGGTGGTAGAATGGTGATCTTTTCTCATTTCATGTCTTACTCTTCCTTCGTAGACCTGGAAGACTCACCGACCTTCCGAACGACATCCCCTGACACTGGACCTGCACAGGTGAGGGGGAGACAAACGATTCATTTCAAGACCTTTTTCAGGCCAAACACCAACACAAAGTTCAGAAAAGGCGCGTATGCCATGGTTGAAATTCCTATAGGTTCTGGAGACTGCTCCCTGCTACTGAAGGCTGCTATAGCTACATTGCACCCTTCGATGTTTGTGGGGTTTACTTGGTCCAACATTATGGATCAGTCAGTTGAATGGTGTTTATACTCATACCATCTGCATTGACTTGCAATCATATGTCCTCAAGTGTTTTACTGATCGCGAGGGGGTTGTGTATCACTGCATGCTGGACAAATTATCAACCTCACAGACATTTCGTCCACAACATCAACTACCATTTTGTTGTCAAGGCTACTATATGTAGCTAAGTGTAGATTTATTCTTTTTAACTCAACATCTACTTACCTTGATTATATATTGAAAGTTGATATTGTTGAGTCAATATTTCGACATGTCGATATTTCGATCACCGTATAGTGGTAGAACACCCCACCAACTGCTATGTCTATTGGGCCGCGCTAAGCTCCAAACTAAAGCAAGCTCGGACCATCTACTCATCTGACCCAGAAAAGCCATAGAACCGAGATACTAACAAGGTATTTTAGGTTTGTGCAGGTCCGGCACAGGGACCGGTCCATCCTTTGACTGGAAATACTCTGGCTTGGCTGATGTTTGAGAGGATCAGTGCTAACCCTTGGACGTCTTCAGTTTCCAAGGGATGGGCCACCCTCCTTCAGGCCGAAGGGTAACTGGGTGGGTTGCTTTGAGGATTTGTTACTTTATGACAAATTATAAATGTTGCTTCCTGTGCAGCCTGGCACATTCTGTCAGACCCTTCCTGTACAGTTAACCTAACAACCCGAAAAAATATAACTTAGTATAATATTATGTACAAATAATGTAAAATTAATTTCCAAGTAACATAAATTAATAAATAGAAACATAATACAGTACAATAAAACAATATAATTAAAACGATATTATAGTATAATACTATAATTTAAACCTCGATATTAATGAAAAATGTGACAAAATATGCATTGACCCTCGACATTTTTTGCCCATCCCATTTTTGTAGTCAAAATAATTTGACCATACTATTATTGTCACACACTATTTTTTAGTCGATATTTAACTCTAACACAAAATCATGTATAGGAACAGCAGTAGAAGGAGCTGTTCATGGAAATCCCACAAAGAAACTGTGATGAAACCCAGATATTTCTGGGGTGCTATCCAGGGTTAAAGGTTTAGGAACAAAGTGCATGCAGATAGCAAAGGAACCTACAAAGATTTATGGGGCTAGTGTGAAACAGCTCTTCATATATGGCCTGGGCTTTTGTATGTACCTATGCTTCTGAATAGCTTAGTATTCCTGCCTGGCCTGGTCATGGGGTATCCATTCTATGGCGTGGTGCTCATTGTATGGAATGGCGATTCCTCAATGGCCTTGCACTAATCTAGTGCTTCTGAAACGGCCCAGCGCTTCTTTAAGCCTTTGTGTTTCTTGTGTGGCCTGGTGATTTCATAGTGCTGTTTGTTTTGTTGGTTGCTGCTTACTGTAAGGCTTTGTACTTCCTGCATTGCCTGATATTTCCTGCATGGCCTCCTGCATCTGCATTGCCTGTTATTTCCTGTATGAAATACTGCATCTGCATTGCCTGATATTTCCTGTATGAAATACTGCATCTGCATTGCCTGTTATTTCCTGTATGGAATACTGCATCTGCATTGCCTGATATTTTCTGCATTGAATACAGCATCAGCATTGCCTGATATTTCCTGTATGGAATACAGCATCTGCATTGCCTGATATTTCCTGTATGGAATACTGCATCTGCATTGCCTGATATTTACTGTATTGAATACAGCATCAGCATTGCCTGATATTTTCTGCATTGAATACTGCATCTGCATTGCCTGTTTTATACTGCATTGAATACAGCATCAGCATTGCCTGATATTTCCTGTATGGAATACTGCATCAGCATTGCCTGATATTTCCTGTATGGAATACTGCATCTGCATTGCCTGATATTTCCTGTATGGAATACTGCATCTGCATTGCCTGATATTTCCTGTATGGAATACAGCATCTGCATTGCCTGTTTTATACTGCATTGAATACAGCATCAGCATTGCCTGATATTTCCTGTATGGAATACTGCATCTGCATCGCCTGATATTTACTGTATTGAATACAGCATCAGCATTGCCTGATATTTTCTGCATTGAATACAGCATCTGCATTGCCTGTTTTATACTGTATTGAATACAGCATCTGCATTGCCTGATATTTCCTGTATGGAATACTGCATCAGCATTGCCTGATATTTCCTGTATGGAATACTGCATCTGTATTGCCTGTTATTTCTTCGATATAACTTTGCTCCCTGTGTGTCCAGAGTGGCCAGGTGCTTACTGTCAGATACGGTGTGTCTGGTACTCCAGGGAGCTTTTTGTATGGCCTGGTCCTTCCATATAAAATGGTCCTTGGCAAACTGGCTTGTACGTAGGGTCTTCCTGGGTGGCGTTATAGCACTTCTTGCATGGCCTCAAAATGTGTGCGAATTTGGCTCCCGCATGGTGTGTAATATTCTGAATTTTATCTTTTATGCAAGTTCTCTATCCATGCTGTTGGGTCCAACCTTCTGCACACAGGATACAGCAGACCTCACTGTGACTCAGATCATATGGTTAGGCCAATAGGAATATAGTAAGCAACAGTGTGCAGACAGCTCATGTGAGGAAGAGAAACTGTTGCTCCATCCTGGCTACAGGAGAAGTTGTATGAACTTTTGGAAGCCATCTTTATGGGGGTGAACGCCTGATGAAACCTGAGCACAAACGTGGGAACCCCCGGGTCTTATCTCCCTGGTGTTCTTGTCCATTCTCCTCCTCTAAGGTGGGAGGTTGAGCTCATGAATCTTCTGTACCTGACCTCTGTTGATAGTAGGGCTCATCCACTGCCCTCGCCTACTTCTCCCACCTGATTTCTGTGCTTCAGATTTGTACTGAATCCTCGCATCTTTTCTTTTCAAACCATTCATTGTTTTCCAGCTCGCGGTGCAGAATGGGTTCCCAAGTGCCCAAAAGTCTCCTCAAATCCAAAACACTGGAGGGGGAAGACCCCCTGGGGCAAGCGGTGACCAGGACAAAGGCTCAGTATTGGATATTGAAACCTCATCTTCCCTAAAACCACCTCTGTCACCTTCATCCCACTTGGAGCTCAGGTGAGCGATGGGTCTGCACTGTATAATTGTGAAGGAAGCTGAACTATTGTGTTTACACAAATACAACAAATACAAACATATGTTTGTAAAAGAGACGTGGCTTTTTTGTTGCGAGAAAACAAAATGTAAGAGATTTTTTTATTACGGTATATTAAGAAGAAATGACATTGTTCTAGCACCCTTTAATCTAAAGGAGGCTTTAAGATGCTCGAGGAGGTGTTAGTAATGGCATACAGTAGCCAACTGTGACTTGTAGAATACATTACAGGTGCAATAAATTGAGCTGCAGTGAAAAGAGATTGTTTACACAACAGTGAACAGGAGGGCTGGAGTCAAGGACTTGAATAAACAGAGTATTATTAAAACTATGAGACGCAGGGCAGGAGTGAAGGACTTACATAAACAGCAAGTACTAGTACAGCTACCTCATCCGGGCAGGAGTGAAGCACTTGCATAAACAGAGAATATTATTACAACTAGGAGAACCATGCCTAGAGTCAAGGACTTGAATAAACAGAGAGTATTATTACAACTATGAAACCCAGGGTATGAGTGAAGGACTTACATAAACAGCAAGTATTAGTACAGCCACCACTTAGGAGTGAAGTACTTGCATACATTGAGAGTATTATAAAAACTAGGAGAACCATTCCTGGAGTCAAGGACTTGAATAAACAGAGAGTATTATTAAAATTATGAGACTCGGGTAAAAGTGAAGGACTTACCTAAACAGCAAGTATTAGTACAGCTAACACACCCGGGGTAGGAGTGAATTACTTGCATGAACACAGAGTATTATTACAACTATAGGATCCAAGGTAGGAGTGAAGGACTTACATAATCAGCACTTATTAGTACAGCCACCACAACTGGTGCAGGAGTGAAGTACTTGCATAAACAGAGAGTATTATTACAACTAGGAGAACCAGGGTAGAGGTGAAAGACTTACATAACCAGCATGCATTAGTACAGCTACCACACCCAGGGTACAGGAGTGAAGCACTTGTAGAAACAGATAGTGTTATTACAACTAGGGGAGCCATGCCTGGAGTCAAGGACTTGAATAACCCATTATGAGACGCAGGGCTGAAGAAAAGAGCTTGCAAATCAGAGAGTCTTTTTACAGCTATTAGGGTGGGTACAAACCGAGGGCGTTATTACAACATTTCAACCCAAGCTGATATTAAAAGAGACTGACTACTCAACTCCGAACTGGAGTGTACAGAGGCTGGCATTCTTTATCATCCACAATGACCGTGTGAACAGAGAGTAGTATCACACGTTTTTGAACAGTGGATGGCTTGCACAGATGTCACAAATGATATGACTATGGACCCGATTCTGATGCGGTTTGGAAAGCTTCCCGACCAAATGGGTTTGGGAATGGTTTCTGAGCGAATCGGATCGGGAGAGTCCAACCAAGCGAGTACAATGCATCCGGATGCTTCCAGATACGATTTGGTTGGAATTCCATTGACTTCAACAGGAGCCTTTGTTCCGACCGAATGCATAGGCTCCCGTTGAAGAAAGGGGTGACTGGGGAAAATCGGGCACCCTGTGGCAGGAATCCCCTGGTGCCTGCCACACTGTGCATGGCTGGTAAGGGGGACCCATGAGTATCCCTACGGGCCCGATTGGAAAGGTTCCAGGTACAGGGGGCCCATTACAGGCCCCCAAAATCTGATTTCGACTGCCGATTCGAGTCAGATGGCACGATTCAGAAGGGCTGTCCAAATCCATGATGGTACTCGGTCGTTCAGAACCGCGGCCCGCAGAGACGTACAATTCTGCTCCGTATGGCTCGGTCATTCCAAATGCCGTCGGGTTCGGATTGGGATATTCCTAATGCCTAACTCGCATCGCACTCAGTTGGTCGGAAACCTTTCCGACTCGGTCGGAAAGACACGTTCCCAATCCGATTTGGACGGAGCAAATGCTGTTAGGAGGCCTTCCTAGCCGCATCGGAATCAGGCCCTTAGTGTTGGGGTCATTACCTTGGAACCTTGGTACCGATGCAACATGTTTTCACATGTTTGTCAGCCATGACTGCAATATACAACTAAATGTACAGACTTTGTAACGTTACAGCACCTGCAGAAATATACTGTGACTGACACAAGGAAGAATGGATGTAAGGAAACATCATCCTGGTAGAGTCAGGCTTTGTTCTAGACTAGTACGTGGATGAAGGCAGAGACACTTCATCATTCACCAAGGCGGAAGTAGTGCCAGGGTCAGCTTTGTATGATGTGTCTAATGTGAGAGAACAAAGAGTAACAGAAAAACACCTGCATCTTGGAAAGCAGGGTGTTGTGTGGAGGTTGACCTCTCACTTGCACAAAGACAGAGTGTGTATGCTGTAATTGTGATAAAAGAGCTAGAGATGAGTTATTTTGGGACCCAAGAAGTTCACCCTTTCCAGAAAGACAAGGCTGCAGCTGTTCGACTAAACGGTAGACTAAGGGTGGGCGCAGTGCTCTGCTCCGCCCATGGAGTGTGCGTAGTACTGCCCACTTTGCGCTACGCAAAGTAGGCGTAGCAGGGGCAGACTACGCACACCCCGCGGCGGAGCAGAGTTGCCCGCCACCCGCCTCCCTCCCGCCCTCATTTTACAATTATTAGAAACATTAGATAAAGAAAAATTACTTACCTGGGCTGCCGCGTCCCGGGGCTCCATCTTTCTGCTTCCTGGATATCTTCTTCCTCACGAATGCGCGGGCGCCCGCGCATGCACATTCGTGAGGAAGAAGTGGGGCTACGCAAAGTGTGCGGGTGGACGTAGATTTGCCCCCACTCCGTATTGCTTCACGTAGCCTCACTACGCCCACTACGCCCAGGGTTGCAGTAGACAGGAAAATGAATGGATAGAGTGTTATGCCTTTAAAAAAATCGGAAAAGAAGCTAAATGGTGAAGAGTAAATAAGAAAAAATGACATACGGTGGAAGTACCTAAGATTTTTGGCCTATAAATACAAGTGAGATCCTGTCCTGGAGGGTGCCTTTTTGAATGCATTTCCAAGATTTGTGTATGCCTGTTTAGTGGCCATATATAAAAATTACACGTTTCCGTTTCTGGGAAAGTTTTAGTATAGAACACAAGCAAGAACATGCTCTTGAAATGAGGACAAATCTATTATAATGAACCAGAGTTCATCAATCTTTCATCGCGAGTGCCCGCTCTGGCTTAGGCAAAGTGGATTGCTTCTTTAGTTCAGTTACACCCGCGAGCGAGACTGAAGGGGATAGGAATGGATGAGATTGTCTGTTCATCCATGTAACATGTTATGTTATGTTATGTTATATGCACTTGTAACGTGCACAGATACTCCGAGGAGTGTCCCGGCGCGAACCAGACAAGGATAACACAACCAAAGATAAGAGGACTAAAATAGGAGGGTTTTCAAATGCTTTCTAAAAATCGCAGGGTCTTTAATACCCCTCAGAGTCAATGGCAGAGCATTCCAAGCCTGAGCCGCCAGCCGTGAGAAAGAGCAGCCGCCCAGTCTTAAGCGCTTAAAACGAGGAGTCTCTGCCAAAAGTTGAGAAGACGAACGCAGCTGTCATACCGGGGCATAAAAGGCCAGCCTATTCTGTAAGTAGGAAGGGCCCAAACCATACAAGGCTTTATGCGCAATGGATAAGATTTTGAATTTTATGCGGGCCTTGACAGGAAGCCAATGCAACAATCGCAAGTGTGAGCGCACACTACATCTGCTTGAAAGGCCCAGCAGAAGACGGGCAGCCGCATTCTGGATCACCTGCAATTTATCCAACAGGTAACCCGGAATGCCAGCATACAATGCATTGGCATAGTCAAGGTGCGAGAGGATTAGCGCACGAACCACAGTTTCCTTTGCAGCTCTGGGCAAAAGAGGAAGAAACTTCCTCAAAGACCTGAGGATGCTAAAACAGGAGCCTGTTAGCTTCTTTACCTGCGAGGAAAAAATCAGGTTCTCGCTAAACCAGATCCCAAGGTTCTTGACAGAATCACCCTTAGAACAAGGAAGTGGAAACCCAGGAGGCCTTAGTGTCCTTCTGAAGTCGTCCGGGAAGGAGCCATACAAGAGGATCTCCGATTTCTCCTCATTACATTTAAGCTGAGCTTGAGTGAGCCAACGAAAAACCGAGGAAAGACACTGTTGAGCAGGGAGGACAGAGACCTCGTCTCGACCCCATGAAAACAGCAGTTGAGTATCGTCCGCGTAGGCCATAACCTTAGCCCCCAAGGTTTCGGCCAGATAAATAAGCGGAGTAACATAGATGTTAAAGAGGAGGGGACTAAGGGATGACCCCTGAGGAACGCCAGTAGCCACTATCTGTGGTGCCGAGGCGCAAGGGGGAAGCCATCCCTGCTGAGAGCGGCCCTCTAAAAAGGAACTAACCCAACCCCACACCGACCCAGAGATTCCAATCTCGTGGAGGCGATCGAGAAGCAGGGCATGAGGCACCGTATCAAAGGCCGCCGAGAGGTCCAGCATAACCAACGCTGCCCTCCCACCGGCATCAAGGCCCTCTCTAATTGCCTCCGACACCTCCAGTAAGGCAGACTCAGTACTGAAAGCCGCCCGAAACCCTGATTGCGCCGGATGGAGGAGACCGGAGGCCTCCACATAATCCGTGAGCTGATTGGTGACCACCTTTTCGCAAACCTTGGCCAGGCTAGGAAGCAAAGAAATGGGACGATAATTTCCTGGGGAGAGAGGGTCCAAAGATGGTTTCTTGAGAAGGGGAAGAATTTTAGCTTGCTTCCAAGAAGATGGAACGCAGGCCTCCTGCAATGACATATTGATAATCTGATTGACCTCCGGATTAACACAGTCCGCAACGGAAGCCAAAAGTCTGGCCGCACAGAGATCTGTGGGCGAGCCAGATTTTAAGGCCATCAACATTTTAAGAGAAGTAGAAAAATCCACCACCGAAAAAGAGGAGAAATTGTGAGACGATTCCGGTGACCGAGAGACAGAGATACCTCGGGCAGATGTATGAGTGTTAGTGGGAAAGGTAGATTGAATATCCAGAATTTTGTCCTGAAAGAACCTGGCCAGTATATTACACCAATCCTCTGTAACAGGATCGGGGCGCACCAGGGCTATCGGATACATAAAGCTTTTTACTATTGAGAAGATTTCTTTGGAGTTATTATTCGCCTGGTCAATCCGCGTTGTAAAGTATTGACTTTTTGCCACCGCAATCGCTGCATAATAGCTCTTTTGTTTAGATCTCAACGTAAGCTTTGCCAAGGGGCAATAGCCACTAGAGCGCCAGGCCCTCTCCACCTTGCATTCGTGTTTCCGGATTTTCAACTCTGGCAGGAACCACGGTTCAGAGGGAGATTCCCTGGTAAGCCTGGATGGGCGGGGCGACGAAAAAGAGGACACTGCATCCGCAATCCACCTCGTGAACCCGACCACACACCCTGCAAGATCTTGTTGGCGAGGAGGCCTAGAAGCAGCCAAAGAGAACTTAAATTGAGAAGGATCAATTTTAGTAAACGACGGAGGACGGAGAGAGCGCAGAGACTGAACTGGCCAACTAGTGTCCCAGTTAAAACTGATGAAGAAATGGTCCGACCAAAGGACCGGCACAGGATCGTCCACTACCAATGGGAAATTAGCGCAAATAGGGTCGAGAATGTGGCCACCCTGATGCGTGGGTGAAGAAACCCACTGGGTAAGGTGAGCAAGTTGAGGAGAGTCAAGGAAAGCAACCGACTCTTTAGTATCTTGTTGGTCAAGGTGTAGATTTAAATCCCCTAGAACCACATAGTGGGAAAAACGTAATGAGCGTTCAGCTAGCGCATCCCCACATGATTTCAAAAACGCACTGGCTAAGCCAGGGGGACGATAGATAAGAGAACCGCCTAATGTAAAGTGATCCGAAAGATGGATGCTAAAATGCAAGACCTCACAGCCATCCCATAGGGTGGAAACCTCGCTATTCAATATTAAATTCTCTCAATAGAGGATCGCTACACCACCTCCTCTGCCAGCAGGGCGGTCAGCCCTACAGAATTTAAAACCAACAGGGGTGACCAATGCAATGATGGGGTTGGAACCAGCGTCCAACCAGGTCTCTGTAATAAACAATAAGTCAAGGGCATTTTCCGTCAGTAGTTCGGAGACCTCAGAGTGATGTTTCCTCACTGATCTGGCATTGATCAAAGCGGCTTTCATACGGTGCCTTTTCGGAGCGTTAGTGAGACCCGAGAGGAGCTCAGGACTGAAGGCAAAGCCACAGTCAGCACACAAGAAATCGGCTCTAAAGGGTGGGGGCCTGTCCCCAAGACAAGGACAGGGGGGCGTTCGAAATGATTTAAGGAACTCACTTGTCATCTGGAAGTTGGCTCCGCTAGTAAGTGCAAATTGGGCAGCACGACTGGCCTCTGCCGCTGACTTGGCGCGGACGGGCGCAGACGGGCTTGCCTTAGGCGCGCCTTAGGCACGCCAGCGGCGTGCCCGCTGCGCGCATCCGCTGCGCGTCCGAGACTCACCCATTAAGTAGGGTATGAGTGGGCGCGAGTGGTGTGCGAAAGCTAGAACGCTACTCGCAAATGGCACAAGAAAAATGGCGCTAAGCACTATGAAAAAGCGGAGTTGCACACACCACCAAGGAACATGAAAATAATGGAGCCAGCGATTTGGTTTACAGACCTGAGTTGAGGAGGCTCCAATTAGATAAAAGAACAGCAGCGTTTGATTTTAAAAATTACCTTCCCCCCTAAGTAATGAGCACATCCCCAATAGCACAATAAAAAGTTACACTTTGCATTTTACAATTCCCCACAGCAAAACCAGGACCTCCCCAGCATAAAATAAAACTGTATATAAACGATCTAAAAACGTGGCAAGTGAAAGAAAAACCTTGTCAGACATGGCCTGCAAAAGAAAGTCTGAACTTCATAAATGATCGGTTCTTCTGAAAAGATTCAGATCACGCGATCTCCTCTCAGCACATTCTGCAGTCTTGAAATGGCAAAAAGCCTTCTTTCACAACTTGTACCATCACATGTCAGCAGCCCACTACTCTTTCGGGCTGGTCCTTACATCCCACTGTTAATTTTTTTCTACCATGTTTTCAAGAGGACTCTTTCCCAACATCTTGTAAAATATACTCAAGCCTACAGAGAGCCACAGACATTGAAGCAACATTTTATCCAAGCAAGGAAATGATTTCTAACATGTAGGGTGTGAGCCTTACACTATGTACAGTGCGTGTTAGACAGCTCTTCAATCTGCTGCTAAGTTTCATGGAACCAGTAATTTTTGAGGACATATTCTTACTTATATCTAAAGTTCTTCACGTTTGAGGCACATTCACAGCCTTTTTATCTGTTCAGTCTTCATGACTTCAATGTTGGCAGTGCCTTGGGCAAGGTAGTGAGTTGAGAGAAAAAGGCCTGGAAGATATGTGCTGACTAAAGTAAGCTGGGTCTGTGTGAGCTCTATATTCAGGGAACATGCATGTGTATGTGTACATCATGTGATGTGGGTCCCTGTCATGCCATGTGTTTTACCATTCCTCTAAAAGGCATTTGAGGCTTGAAAAACATAGGTTTTATGATCTACTCTTTAGGATATAGGTACATGGAGAATCAGCTGTTTTCAGTGAGGGTGTGATGTGACTACAAATGTAATTAGCAATAAAAACAACAACAGAGCCACAGAACATCTGAAAGTCTCAATCAAAAAGAGCAATAGCCTATTCCCGATCCGCAGTGCGGGTCTACTTAGTGCCACAGATGACATTTATGAAGAAAAAAGTTTGAAGCAATTTTAGAGGGGGTTTATATTGACACACTGACTCTTTTGGGTCACGGCTGTACTGAGCTGGTTCCCCAGAATGATCACTCCTTGATATGATTGAACGGAGTTCCAAGGAAATAAGCAGCCCTGAAGAAGTTGAGGTATAACATACCTAACGAAGAAACACGTGTTGGCTGAACCGTGCGATTGGCTAGAGCATTGTATGCTGTTTACATCATCTCATCCACTACATTGGATCGCTTTACGACTGTGTGCAACTCTACTAACCTTGATTGTGAAGACTTGTGGATTACACCTCGTTGTGACCCGAACAGATTAAGTGGATTAAAGTGGACTTTATATCATTGACATTGTGAATTACTATTGACTCTTTATTACAACTTGAGTGATCGGATTAGATTGGTGATCTTGTATTTTGCCCCTTTTTTAAGGGATGTTTTGGGGTATTTTTGGTAACCAACCTCCTTTTCCTTGAGCACCTTTTAAGTTTAGCAGGTTTTCCTGCTTCCCCACACACATTGCAGAGCGCCTAGTGTTGTTGCTTCTTTGCCCTGGTTAGGAAAGTGTATGGAACCACAGATGACAAAGTTGAAGGGCCTGACTTAGAGGTAGGGGCAGATGGATGGTGATTTATATGATAAATAAAGTTTGTTTGATTTCAGAAGGCAGTACTAAATCCGAAGGAGAATCCATTGACTGACTATTGTGGACAAAATTATTTTCCTAGATTTAGCACTGCTTGAAGAAACTGGAAAATGTTTATTTAAAAATTCATGGAAGATATTACATTTAAGACCTAAAGCAGAAGAAGCCATGGGTTAACAATTCTATTAATTCTAGATTTCAGCAGAGCAGAAACTTTAAAATATGTGCATACATTTAGAAAATATGACTGCATTAGAAGTGACACAATGAGAGATGCACAGAAAATGCTCTTACTTCAAACCCAGTACATAGCTAGGCCCTGCAGGCCCCCCCTGAACTCTCCCTATATATTTATGATAGATCCAATCACTGCAAAAATTCAGTACCTTGTCTGGAATAATCATTCGAGACATAAATGATCATAATTCGATGACAACCAGCAATAAACATATCCACCAATAGAAGAGACACAAAACATTATTCTAAAAGTAGCCCTGTCGCCTGGGTTTGGTGGACCACTCACCCACGTTATTCTGGGATCTTATTACAAACATGCACTTTGTTACCTGCCATGAAATGTATTTGTGGAAAACAATTTGCACATTTCCTACCAACAACTGAATCGAAGAAATTGCATACCATGTGAAGCTGTAACTGAGGTTGGAAACTATTTATACAGGTAAGTAGCTGTTGTCTTTCTTGAAAGTGCGAGTATGTTGGTAAGATCCCATGAAGCGCATTTATTCCTTATGAGAAGTGCCTGGAAGCCCCATTGGAACAATACACTGACTATGACCTGGATGTGTGTGAAAGCGGGCTATAAAAGTAGTTTTCAGGCAAACTCATGGATCTTTTTAGTTTCTCATTTTTGCCTTGCATTTTTCTGTTTTTTAGACACTTTTCTGGGGATAGACTTTCCGCACTTGACCTGCCTGGTCCCAATATGGAGATGCAGCCTCATTGTGAAAAGAACTCTTCTTGTGCAGGGACTCCAAAGGGACCGCGTCAACAGGTGCCAGTGCCTGCACTGCCATCGACTACCACCCCCGGTGCCTCCCTGGACAGCCTCTTCATCCCGTTAGAGTCCATCCGACCTAGTAAGTGAGATCCTGTGCTGTGCCAATCATGCAGAAGTGCATTGAGGGAGTAGAAATATTACTTAAGTGAGGTGTCTTTGATTATCATCTTAGCTCAGGAAGCGATGCACAAACCAGCAAGTGGTGCAAACTTTAGGATGTAAGGCAAGATTCATTACGGTGTCATGGAAGCGTTCATACATTGCCCCTTAAAAATAAATTTCCATATTTATAATACTGTATTTATGTAGCTCTTTCGTCAAATCAACCACTCAAGAAGTTGTTGAAACAAGACATATCATGAATGAAATACAAGAAGGGAAACAACATTGTGAATTTAGATAGATAAAAAAAACAAAAAAAAACAGCATTCATCATGCAGGCGGAGAGATGAACTGGGTCAAGGAACAAGCAGGCTAATTTGAAGAGAGCAAAGAAAGAAACAGAATGTAAACAAAAATCGAAGAGTAGAAATTGGAAGGGGCAAGTCCATGAATACATTTGTTGCTTTGGGCTCCTAGTCATAGCCATGATTGGAAACAAAGAATCTTTTTTTAATTATTCACTTCAGTAACATCACAACTGTGAACAGCCAATTGGTTGTTTACTGTTGTGGCATTCCAGTGCTTGAACGTGGCATAGTGTCAATCTTTCAAAGACCCTCCCCTTCCCCGCCCTGATTCATACTGATCTCCAGAGCCTTAAGTGAACTGGTGGTATGGCGAGTGTTGACTGAGCCATATTGGTGGTATGGCGAGTGTTGACTGAGCCATATTGGTGGTATGGCGAGTGTTGAGTCAGCCATATTGGTAGTATGGCGAGTGTTGAATCAGCCATATTGGTGGTATGGCGAGTGTTGACTGAGCCATATTGGTGGTATGGTGCGTGTTGAATCAGCCATATTGGTGGTATGGCGAGTGTTGACTGAGCCATATTGGTGGTATGGCGAGTGTTGACTGAGCCATATTGGTGGTATGAAGAGTATTGAATCAGCCATATTGGTGGTATGGCGTGTGTTGACTGAGCCATATTGGTGGTATGGCGAGTGTTGACTGAGCCATATTGGTGGTATGAAGAGTGTTGACTGAGCCATATTGGTGGTATGGCAAGTGTTGAATCGGCCATATTGGTGGTACGGCGAGTGTTGACTGAGCCATATTGGTGGTATGGTGCGTGTTGAATCAGCCATATTGGTGGTATGGCGAGTGTTGACTGAGCCATATTGGTGGTATGGCGAGTGTTGACTGAGCCATATTGGTGGTATGAAGAGTATTGAATCAGCCATATTGGTGGTATGGCGTGTGTTGACTGAGCCATATTGGTGGAATGGCGAGTGTTGACTGAGCCATATTGGTGGTATGAAGAGTGTTGACTGAGCCATATTGGTGGTATGGCAAGTGTTGAATCGGCCATATTGGTGGTACGGCGAGTGTTGACTGAGCCATATTGGTGGTATGGCGGATGTTGAATGAGCCATACTGGTGGTATAGCGAGTGTTGAATAAGCCATATTGGTGGTATGGTGAGTGTTGAACGGTGGCCTCTTCGTCATCCCCTGCCTGCCCGGGGTCTCTATATGTCTGCAGGAAGCAGTGGCATTACCTATCACCACCTTCCAGGCCTCCCTCCAAGGGATGTTGCAGATCTCTGCCAAGTCAACTAATGACCTGTGACCGTGACAGAGCGGCTGATGACCCCACCGTGTCTGCTGCGGACTGGTTTTCCCTCTGGGAGAATCAACAGCATACTCTTGAAAGCAGTGGAAAGATATCCCAGATGTAGGTAGGGGACAGTGGCAGGATGGCAGTCTTTTTTAGGTATAGCCTAGTGACAGCTTTGGCCATCTCGCCAGCCTCATGTTATGTAAACAAATCATAATAACAAAACTTTCAAGTATGCATTAATTCAAGGTCTTATATTCACTTCATTTGTCCATTGCTGTGTTCAACTGCTATTCACAGTTTGCTTCCACCCACCAAATCATACACCACGGATTACTGAGTGTGACAGCATTTTGTTCCTGATCACATGTGCACAGCCGCCTGAAAAAGGAGTGCACATCAATGTCAGGGCTGGTGTCCCACTCCTTTTTTTTCCATCTGTTTGCCAATTGGTTCGCATATTACATATGTTAGAAAAAAATACAATAATTAAAAAATGCACACTTGCCAAGGCCAGACCTATTGAGGGTTGAGTGGAGGTCCACAGAACACTAAGCCTCTGTTTTGCTTGCCCCCTCAAAACCTCCTCTCACTCTGGATTGCTAGTTCTTGAGACTACGCTAATCAGGGCCGGTTTTAAGGCGGTGCGACACGAGCAGTCACACCTGGTGCTGACTTTGGTAGGGGGCGCTGTATTAAAAGTAACTATTGGGTTAAAAGCATGTGAACTTCCTTGTGTGTCCAGCTGTTTTCAGGCAACAATAAAAATGTAAAGATAACTGGTGATTAATGTTCCTACTGATGAGAGGTCGAAATTTTGTCTAGTGCCCGTTTTGACTCATCATAAAGTAGCGCAGAGGGTTAATGTGCCTGCTGCAAAGAACGTGTACCATACAGGTCACAGAACTGAGTGTGACTGAACTATGAGTAGTGCTATAAAAAATTAAATGTATGTCAGAGAGAGGCTATGGAGAGATGAGGTGCGCTATTGGGGAGTGGTAGTGAGAATTAATGGAGAAGGTCTTCATATTGGGGGGGCGGACAAATAAGACTGTCGAACCGGGCGCCACCAGAGGTAAAGCCTGCCCTGCAGCTAATGAAAGGAAGGACTCGGTGGGAGAGAGCGGCATTTACAACCTAAAGCTACAGATGGCTACCTATCGACTAAGAGCTGTTTGCCACATGTGTGCTCTAAAAGACAATTTAGAGCTTTACTCAGATTGTCATTGAAACACTTGGACCCCATTGGTGGAAACCAACCCCGCTGCTGAAAGCTACCCACCTGTAATTCCATATATATATATATATATATATACAGTAAATAGAAAACATAATAGAAGGCAAGGACCGGAAGTAAGCCAACCTACTTCCGGGGTTGCTTCCTTTCTGACCAGTGTTAAGTTTGGAATGGGTACAAAGACCACTTACTCAGCAAGATCTCACTTCATGGGATACTTGCTCCAGAAAATGTTCTGAGATTTGTTCTGCAATAAACTGAACCATTAATCACCCGAATAACACCGAGTTCTCTCCCCTTTCTAGTGGTGTAAGAGAGCAGAACACAAAAGTCAGCATGCACCGTCCTCCTGCACCTTTACGTAGAAAAGCAGGGTGCAGGCAACCAACAAAGACGCAGTTAACCCTTTTTGATTAGCAAAACATTATCAAGTTCATTTGTTTAAAATAGAAAACAAATGCCAATGAGAGTGCCGGGGCTCTAGTGGCCTACACACAACCTACTGTTAGTAAGCAGTAGTATGTGCCGGGATGATAGCAGAGGCAGTAGTATGTGCCGGGATGATGGCAGAGGCAGTAGTATGTGCCGGGATGATGGCAGAGGCAGTAGTATGTGCCGGGATGATGGCAGAGGCAGTAGTATGTGCCGGGATGATGGCAAAGGCAGTAGTATGTGCCGGGATGATGGCAGAGGCAGTAGTATGTGCCGGGATGATAGCAGAGGCAGTAGTATGTGCCGGGATGATGGCAGAGGCAGTAGTATGTGCCGGGATGATGGCAGAGGCAGTAGTATGTGTCGGGATGATGGCAGAGGCAGTAGTATGTGCCGGGATGATGGCAGAGGCAGTAGTATGTGCCGGGATGATGGCAGAGGCAGTAGTATGTGCCGGGATGATGACAGAGGCAGTAGTATGTGCCGGGATGATGGCAAAGGCAGTAGTATGTGCCAGGATGATGGCAGAGGCAGTAGTATGTGCCGGGATGATGGCAGAAGCAGTAGTATCTGCTGGGATGATGGGATGGCAGAGGCAGTAGTATGTGTCGGAATGATGACGGAAGCAGTAATATGTGGTGGAATGATGGCAGAGGCAGTAGTATGTGCTGGGATGATGGCAGAAGCAGTAGTATGTGCTGGGATGATGGGATTGCAGAGGCAGTAGTATGTACCGGGATGATGGCAGAGGCAGTAGTATGTGGCGGGATGATGGCAGGGGCAGTAGTATGTACCGGGATGATGGCAAAGGCAGTAGTATGTGCCGGTATGATGACAGAGGCAGTAGTATGTGCCGGGATGATGGCAAAGGCAGTAGTATGTACCCGGATGATGGCAAAGGCAGTAGTATGTACCGGGATGATGGCAGAGGCAGTAGTATGTACCGAGATGATGGCAAAGGCAGTAGTATGTGCCGGAATGATGACGGAAGCAGTAATAAGTGGTGGAATGATGGCAGAGGCAGTAGTATGTGCTGTGAAGATGGCAGAGTCTTTGTCATGGTGTGTTGTCTACACCTACTCTTTTCTGCCCTCATTATGGAGGGGATGGTCCCATTCTCCTCATGTTGCGTGTTCTTTCTTCTGCAGGTAGCATTGTCCCTGTCACTGTGTACGATCACAATGGCCTGAAGGTCATGTTACACGTGTCTTCAGAGACGGCCCCTGAGCGACCTGATGTGACGATTTTAGTACTCTCCATACTGAGCACGGCACCAGAGCCTACCCAGCACATCATGTTCCAGGCTGCAGTCCCTAAGGTGAGCATCCAGAGTGGAGTGGGGTGGAGGATTTCACCGCTGTAGAAAAGGCAGCACTGAGTGCCCTTTGTTAATGAATGATTGTGGTTATCATGCGCATGCATTGACCCAAGTTATCTAGTGACCCATGTGAATATCTCTAAAACTCCTCCAGCAGCGACTCCAGATGATGCTCCTGCACCCCGGCCACCAATGGTCCCAGTGTGGATCTGCCACCCCACTCGAGCCAGCGGCGGCTATGTCCAGTAGTAACTGCCATGAGTAACTGCAACAAATATTTAGCAGTGATGCATAAAGTATCTGTGTCATCCCTAGCAGTGACTTCAAAGCACCTTCTTGACCACTCCAGCATTGGCCTTTATGAATATTCTTTGCAGCCCTCCAGTGCGGGCCCTAAAGTGCTCCCTCCTGAATCCCTCAAAGAACGACCCAATATTTATCCCCCACAGCCCTTCATCCGTCACACTATCCCACACACCGCACCCTTAGCGATCATATGGGTATCTTTCACAGCCCTCCAGCAATGACCCTATGCATATCCACCAGCAGTGATCCCAGAGTATCTGTTCCATCCCCTGCAGCCCTCCAGACGTGACCTCAGAGTATCCTGCCATACCTCTCCGGCAGTGATCTCCAGACGGCTTGTCATCAGTAACTCATAGGAGTTTTCGATTCCTCACTGCAGTGACCACACAGCATCTGCCACACCCCACTAACAGTGTGCTCGCCCGTAATGACTCCTGTAGGTATTTAATCCCTGCACTCACCCTCAGTACTCTTCTGCATCCCTCTACACCCCCCAGCAGTGACCCCGGAGATCTACAAAACAGTCCCAATAGTGACAGCAGAGTATCCACTACAGCCCTCCTGCAGTCACACCCCACCTGCCATCAGTCACTCTAATGAGTATTCACCTCCCTTGCCCCCACGATCCAGAATACCCGTCTCACCTCTCCGGCAGTGCCAGACTCAATCCCTCTGTGTATCCAGCACACACCTCCAGCCTTATTATTACACCGCTGCTCCCATATAGCAGTGACCCGTCTGCATCGCAGCAGAAAAAGCCTCTTACAACTTTCTGGCCGTAGTCCCCATGACAACCGCAAGCGATGGAGACTGTAGTTCACGCTGAAGGTTTAGTCCCAAACCATCTGTCCACATAGGTTTTGGTGGGATCAAGGCGCTGGTGGTGCCCACTATAAAGAGGCGACCCTCTGATATTGTTTCAGAGTGGGAGAGATAATTTCAGCTATGAGGCCTCTTAAGAAGGTGTTGAGTAGTGGAAATGAGTTTCTCTCTGTCCCAGGAGGCAGGAAACACCTCATCAGGTCACCATAATCCACATAGAAGACATGTCCTTGAATAAGGAGAGAGCAACAGGGGCCCTCCTTCAAACACTATTTTGACCAACAGTAGGAGTTAACTTGAGGGTGTGCTTCATGTCCTACTGTAAATCTCCATCCACATTGAGGCGCATTGAGAATGATCAGCTGCACTGCTAGGCAGCATCAACAGAACATTCACTTGTGTTGTGAATAAACCATCCCATCCTCATGTCCAAAAATGTGGTGAATAAACGTCCATCCAATTCCAGGGTATCTTTAAGTGGTATTTATTAAGTTGGTAAGTTCAGGAGTAGAAGTACAATAAGCCCCACCAGGAGCAGCCTTCGTGCAGCTCAGCCCATACACCCACTGCCAACCTCACTCATCCAACATTCCATTGCATCATCACTCATCCAACATTCCATTACATCATCACTCATCCAACATTCCATTACATCATCACTCATCCAACATTCCATTACATCATCACTCATTCAACATTCCACACCAGACTCACACTGGCTGAGCAGCAAGTATGACAACTTGTTTTCCATAAATTCCATCCGCCAAAGTGGTGGACAAAAGTGCATCAAAACACCGACTGGGCCCAGGTCAAGGAAGCACAGTAGCACCAGTGTTCGAAGCAGCCCTGGCAGATTGAGGGCTCAGTCGTGGGCTGCCGTGCTCAGACAAGGTCAGCTGACCAGGCAAACCAATGAGGTAGGTGAGACCACAGGTGTCAGAATTTGGAGTGGATACACCTGTCCATCCCAACACACAATAGAAGAATATAAGACAACTAAAAACTACAGGAAACACACCAATTGGTCTTTTCTTAGTCTAATTATAGAAGGGGAGCAGCTAACTGGAAAGATGGGGAGAGATGAAGTTTCCCTTGCTTTAATTACGGCATAATTAACACTAATACATCGAAAACAGATCTTAAATAGAGGAAGCAGTGGGCCAGACCCGGCTTGAGGCGCACCAGCTATGAAAAGTAGTGTCCCTAGCACCTTGAAGGGCAAAGTGGTGTAAACCAGGGAGACAAGAAGTTGCTCAAAAAATTGAGATTGCAAATCTAGAGACTGGAAATCAGACTTGGAGCATACTTCAAGATTTGATACCACGGGGACATCCCAGAAAAGTAAAAAGAAATGTTCAGGCCTAATTCAGAAAACATTTTGTACTCCTACCCGTTCTTGTCCAAAAAGACATCCTTATACCACTAAAGCACTGAGCAGTGCATTCTTCAAGAGGAGCTAGAAAAAGAGAATAAAGAACTATCCCAGTTCTTTCTCCTGCTTTGGGGAAGGTTTCTGGTACACAGAATCCTTCACCAAAGCAGGAAGGATTTGGGGAAACATTGGGCATCCAAGACCTTCCGGGTAACACTAATTGGAAATTAGAGCTTCTCGGAGAAATCGTAAACAGCACCTTGGATGATGCGAAACAAATGAGAGGAACTGAATCTCTCTCCACCAAGGTTTCATGAATCAACAACAAGCTGAGGAGGAGAGCAAGTCTGCTGAGCAAACACATACCCAGCCAACTGGAGAAGAGCAAGGTGGGTGGGCTATTCCACCCAATATCTCTTCTTTCCAAGACAATAGCAAGTTTCACTCTAAATCTGGGCAGTGAGGTCTACAATCACACCAGGGATGCCGGTAGGTTGAATCTGATGGTGTCCGTGTAGAATCCTGGAGAAGTGACTGACCCTTTCAATCAGTAATACCTTATAACTGTGCTCCCTGGTGCAGTTATTCCACACAATATCCCCTTTGCACCAGTCCTGCAGTGACCCAAGTGCCTCCTTCATTCCTCCAAAATGACCCTTTTAATACTTCAAGCTCAGATACTCACCTGCACCGCTCCATCCGTGACCCGTGAGTACTGCTACACTCCTGCAGCCCTTCCTACAATCTTCTCATTCACCTTCAGCAGACACCACTCAGAATATTCCCCTGCAGCCCACCACCAGGGATCTCCAAACACCCCTGCCACTTCCTGGACTTTCCTCAAATTCTCAACTCTAGCAGTGTCCCTTATGAACACCCCTGGCAATGATCAGCGCTGTGCTTGCAGTATTCAGTCAGTGCCCCTAGTGGTACTCTTTGCCCCTCTAGCAGTACAACCTTTGAAGTACCTGGTGATCATCCCTCTGTGGTAACCCTTCAAGATTCCTTTCTCCCGCCCTATGAGCTGACCCAATACTATCCTCTGCTCATATCTACCAAGTGTAATTCTTTTGTCATGTTTGACCACTTTTCCTCCGCAGGTGATGAGAATAAAGTTGCAGCCACCCTCAAGCTCCGAGCTACCCCCGTTTAATCCTTTACTCCCCCCGGAAGTCATATCTCAGGTTCTGCTGATCTGCAATCCACAGAAGGTGGGTATCTTTTTAGTATCAAATCTAAGCACATCAGCTGAGCTGTGATCAGGTCTGGTCAACTATTGCAATGACGCTTCTTATAAGAGCACGTGCGAACAGGGAAGTTGTGAATGCTGCTTGTTGAGGATATACAAGGCCACTTGTTATGTTATGTTAGTGTTATAAAATAGCTTATCGAAATGCCAAATGGGAACAATCTGCTTTTTGGTCCACATATGGAGCAGAATTTATTTTGCAACAGCTCAATAATCTGCTCTGAAAGCAGTTAGAAGACCCCGTCCAAGGATGAGCTGGCTACCCACTGCTTTTCTGACAGCTCGCAGGCAGTCAAAATAGTCGGCACACATTATGCTGCACTGATTGGTTGAAAGGGTTACCAATGAGAATTGCTGAAACAGAATGTAGTGTCAGTAATTCTGATTCAGAATCGGGCCCTATGTTATTACGATTCTCATTGTTCGATATAAGTCAATCCGAATGTTTGTGGCATAGCTGCAGCACATCACCACTTTTTTCAGTCATTAGAAGCAGATCCCTGAAAAGGCTGAATTGCCTTTGAATTCTCTTCCTGTTCCTGTAAACTGGGAAGAAATGCTGCCTTGCCCCTGTTATGTAATGTTAGTGGCATCAGTGTAGTACCTTGTCTACTATTTTAATGGCCTTGGAGCACTGGCGATCATTTAGACTGCCCTGCAGATGTTTCCAGGGATTCGCTTGCAGGCCAGATCCAACTCGTCTTTTGATGATATGTTTTGCCATTGTGATGTAGTCAGCCTCCACAGTGGGCGCACTGTGGAGTCAGAGGTCTCATGTGAAGAAGGTGTGGTTGGATTGCTAATGCGAATCAGTGGGCCAGATAGCGATTTTTAGCAATTCGCTATTAAGGACTCGCAAAATGGAATGTATGTAGGAATCACAATATTTAATTGCGATTCCTTAATTGCAAATTTCGAATTGCAAATTGCATGATTGGGAATTGTGCACTTAATTCGCGAGTACCCAATAGGTACTCGCAAATTGCGTGCGCAATTTCAAGGGTGCAAGGGTTCCGAAAGGACACCCTGTTGCACCCCTGAAATGTGCATGTGTGCACGTGGTGCACATACATGCCCTAAGGGCATGTATGTGTGCCACATGGCACTTTGAAAAAAGCAAAAAAGTGTTTTTTAAAAGGGAATCGCAACTTACCACCATCTTGAAGATGGTGGTAATTTGCGATTCCTTAAGGCAATATCGCGATTTGCGATACCTACTAGCATAGCATTCAGGGAATCGCAAATTGCGATTCTCTAAATGCTTGCGCAAAATAAGGAATCGCAATTTTTGTGATTCCTTATTTTGCAAGTTTGTATTTGCCTTCCTACATTGCACACAGCTGAATTGCGATTTTCAGCGTTAGCAATCGCAATTTGGCTTGCTACATCTGGCCCTTAGATTGGTAACTTGCCCAGTGCCCTTCTGGCACAAGTAGTCTAAATGTGCTGCTGTATTTATATGTTTTTTGAAATGTTTACTTATGATATGTTTACTTTGTTGTGTACTTATGAATTAACACGGTTGGGGTGGTTGCCATGGTGCATGCTGTTTGTTCGGTTGGCATTTCTTCTTGGACGGCTGATCTGGATGGCAGCAGTTGCTTCGGCTCTCCTGCCTCTTCCTGGGCTCGATGTTTGCATGTTAAATAAACATTGTGAAGACACAGCTGGAACAAATGTCTTTCTTTCCTCTTGGAATGCAACATTATTTGGCCATGAGTTGTGGGAACTAACCCAAATATTTTCAACTCATCAATCCACCGTGGAATCGACCTTTGCCTTGTGTGCTGCATCACCGGAACATTATGTTCGAGGCATGAGAGCTGTAAATCACATTCTTTGCATAAGATCGCCATCTAGTGTTGGGTCCGGATGTTTGCACTTGTTTTTCTGGAAGACGTTTTCCCTAGTCATGAGGTAGGTTACTCCTCCCTTAGGTGATAGTGTGCATGGTCATCAACTCTATCTTCAGATTGTTTCTTTCTGCCATTGCTGCAGATCGGCGCATATAAAATCTCCCTGCTTCCACGGACAGAGTAAATCCACAGTCACGCGCACATATACTCATCATACGCTAGGGCCCAATACACTGACATTCATTCTATTACTCTATCCACACTGAATATAAGAGAGAAACCTAAATCAATCTGCATCTAAAGCGAGGTCAATGCGACCATAAAGAAATTGTCCTGAGTCATGATTTTAAACATAGGAAATACATTTGAAACTCAATAAATGACAAGAAATGACCACCCAACACTGGAATTCAAACAAATGGTTGTTTATCTAAATTAATTAATTCAAATGAAAGTCAATCAATAGCAAAATCATTATTCTCATAGTTACCTATTCTAGCTAAATGGGTCAGGACAGGTCTCTCAGTAAAGTCACCCGAGTCGCCGTCCTCACGATCAGCATCGATCCTCACGAACATAGGTTCAGGAAGAAGTGGCCTTAGACCCTCCCTAGTCTAACATTATTTATAATAAAACTTGCAAAATAAAAGT
Source organism: Triturus cristatus (assembly GCF_964204655.1). Lineage (NCBI taxonomy): Eukaryota > Metazoa > Chordata > Amphibia > Caudata > Salamandridae > Triturus > Triturus cristatus. The sequence continues at coordinate 1,145,127,746 of NC_140593.1, read as the reverse complement.
AACAAACAAACTCTGAATGTCCGTTGAGCCGTTGAGCAGAGCGAGCAGGAAAGGATGTCGCTTGGCAACATTTAGAAAACCTCCGCTCAGAAAAATCACAAAAATAAAAACACGGAAGAAGGAAACTCGAGCTGAGGGAACGATACATTTATGAATGCTCTTCCTTGGTACCATAGTGAAGCCACCGCAGGTTATCTCAGTTCATTGTGGCTTTATTCTTTTCCAAGGGCAAATGGAAGCAACCCAGAGCTGCTGTCCTCACGGAAACTTTTAATTCAGACAGAGGCTGTGGTCAGGTGACTTTCAACCATGTTCAGCAAGGCCTCTTGTCAAATCTCAGTCACTCGAGTGCAGGCTGTAAATAGCGGCCATCTTGGTTTAGGCCAAAACGGACCATCTTAATTAAAAGAAACACAAAACAACGTTACCACGATGATGATTATACAGTGTTAATCCCCACTAATACCCTTATGTGTATGTAATTATCTAGCCTTCTGCAACGCAAAGAAGCATTAGAGCACGTTATTTAAAAGCGCTAACACGAAACAAATAGCACTTTTGCGACACTCATTTAATTAATTTGCCCACCAATTTAGTTCACATATTAATAAAGCAACATATATGCATTCCCGCGTGTAATTTTCTCTTCATTAGTAATGTTGGTTAATCAAGACTTTCAACAAAATTAATATTAATGATTATAAATTAGTAATTTTAATCATGACATATAACATAAACTGGAGTTTAAATCTCAATAAGTTTTCAATAGAAAACCCTGCTCCAGCACCATCGGGTTCCGATGTAACTCGCTGCGCTCCGGTTCGACATCGATCCTCCGGTCCTTCTCGGCGCGCATCACGTTCACACTAGATAGTATTGTTTCCGTTTGCGTTCCCCTTTCTTCGCGGATCATGATTTCTGAAGAAAATTTCGATCGGAGAGCTCGTGTAGGCCGTTCGGGCCTAGTCCTTGGTTCGACTTGCAGTCGATGGAACAAACTCCTTTCAAGTTCTGTCCTCGGTGCCACGTGAAAAACCAACATACCGACTCACACGAGGTGTGTAATCTGTGTTTGTCACCCGACCATAGAGAGGACCACTGCAACGCGTGCCGAGCTTTCTGCTCCAAGAAGACTCTTCACTTTTGTCGGGCCAGACGACGCGACATGCAAAGACAGCAAGCAGGTTCCATTCCAGACCTCTTCGGACCTCAATCGGATGAGGAGGAAGGCGACGAGCCCATCGGAGCCGATGAAGAACAAGAAGACATCTTCGTCTCCGAAGATAGCTCCGATTAGGATAAAGACATCCCTCAGGGTCAACGTACCGTGCATACAGCCCCTACCTCGCCCCACCTTCCACTTCCAATGAAAAAAAAGGCTCCGCACCAACCTGCGCCCTTGGGCCCCGGTGGGTGCCAAGAACAACTTCTGAAGCCCCGCCTCCGGGCTCGGCACCGAAGCATACTAAAAAGCCACCCGGCTCCGAAAAGCCCCACGCCAAATCGGGCACCGAGCCAAAGACTTCGGAGCCGAAGAAAAAGTCTGCCACCGAACATTCTCCCTCGGCACCGAAACAAAATTCGGATCCGAAAACCCCGGCCAAGAAACCATCGGTGCCGAAGCATTCGGAGCTGAAACGCATGGAGACGCCGAAGTCACAAAAAAAGCATGTTTTCTGTGATCCCAGCGACAAACCGGATCCAAAATAAAAAATCCTGGTGATACACCCAAAGACTGGCCATATCACCACTAAAGTGACTTTAAAAAGAGGTGCTACTACAGAAGAGGAATACCATATACCACTGAAGAAGAGAACTGTTGGGACAAATCCTTCCGCTCCTTTTCCTCCACCTTCTTTACCCCAGACTATACCTGTGCCTACTTTACCTGAGCAGTCACCATCACACACACCTGACAATCAGGGTGATGGGGATGGGGATAATAATGATGACGATCAGCCTGGGGAAGCGTGGGACGACTATAACACTGATTCTCCCACTGATAACGACCCTGACATATATCCTACCAAACCCTCTCCACCAGATGATAGTGTAGGATTTGTTGAGTTGTTAAGTAGGGCTACTACTTACCATGGAGTCTCAATACACAGAGAATCCCTTGAAGAGGACTTTCTTTTCGAGACTCTACAAAACACACAAAAGTCTACACACATGTTGCCCGTTTTAAAAGGCATGAACAGACATGTAGACGACATTTTTAAGGATCCTGTTAGGGCACGCATCCTTACCCGAAGGGTAGATAAAAAATACAAGCCGGCCCCATCAGATCCAGTCTACATAAAAGGCCATCTACCATTAGATTCACTAGTAGTTTCTAATGCACGAAAAAGAGCAAACTCTCAGACTACTGGAGACGCACCACCACCAGATAAACAATCTAAACTCCTGGATGCTTCAGGGAAAAGGATAGCCTCCCAGGCTGCTATTTCTGGCGTATTTCCAATACAGGCGTTGTTAGCACGCTATGACCGCGCACACTGGGAGGATATGGAACAACTTATCCAGTATCTCACTCAAGAACACAAATCAAAGGCACAAGACCTGGTTCGTGAAGGCCTGTTAATCTCTAACAATCAAATCAGATGCTCCCTAGATGCTGCTGACACATCTGCCAGAGCGGTAAACACTAGTTTTCTTTTAAGAAGACATGCCTGGCTGCGCATATCAGGGTTTAAACCGGAGGTTCGGACTTCCATACTAAATACACCCTTTGAAAAGGAACACCTTTTTGGGCCCTTAGTAGTCACTTCATTGGATAAAATGAAGAAGGATCCTGAAGTGGCTGAATCCATGGGAGCACTTCAGTCTCCACAAGGGCGTGGTTCCTTTTGTCGTTCCTTTTATCGGGCAGGATCTAAAACCACTTCCTCAGACACTGGGTCCTCCTACAAGGGCAATAATCAGCCCTCAGGTTCCTAAGGTTTCTATCGAGGCAATTACAGAGGAAACAACAGCAAGGGCAGAGGTAGAGGTTCCAATACACGTACCTTGTCGTCCAATACAAAACAGTGACTTGCCCATAGTTACCCCCGAGCACTTAACACCTGTAGGGGGAATACTGTCAAAATTTCTACCAAAGTGGCAGTCCATAACAACAGACAAATGGGTTCCTCAAATTATCCATTCTGGTTACTGCCTGGAGTTCATCAACACTACCCCAAACATTCCTCCAAAGTCCCACAGACTTCCACCAGATCACCTAAACCTTCTCAAATAGGAAGTACAATCTCTTCTACTAAAACAAGTCATAGAGCCCATACCACCTCAACATCAAGGGTCGGGCGTGGACTCCTTTTATTTTCTCATTCCAATAAAGGACGTCTCTCTGAGACCCATATTGGATCTCAGAGAACTCAGCCTTTACATACAGTCAGGCCACTTCCACATGGTAACACTGCAACAAATACTGCCTCTTTTGCAAAAGGGCGATTTCCTTTCTACTCTAGATTTAAAGGACGCCTATCATATCCCAATCCATCCAGCTCACCGCAAATTTCTCAGGTTTGTAGTAGCAGGTCAACACTACCAATTCAAAGTGCTCCTATTTGGAGTCACCACGGCCCCAGAGTCTTAATAAAATGTCTGGCGGTCGTAGCTGCGCATCTCAGAAGACAAAGCATACATGTCTTCCCCTATCAGGACGACTGGCTCATCAAAGCCAGCACATACCAGCAATGTCGCAAGCACACTTCAGTAACCATTCAGCTGCTTCAGCAGCTAGGGTTCTCAGTCAATGTGTTAAAAACACATCTTCAGCCAAACAAAGTTTAGGATTACCTAGGAGCCACTCTAGATACTCAGAAGGCTCTAGCGTATCCCAATGCAGCCAGAATTAGAAACATTCAGGCGCTCGTTCTCAAATTTCAACCCACTCACTTCTGGCTCGAGTTTTTATGCAACTGCTGGGAATGATGGCATCTTGCATCATGATAGTTCCCCTTGCCAGGTTACACATGCGTCCACTTCAAGAGTGTTTTGCCATTCAGTGGAACCAGTCTCAAGTTCTATTAACCGATCTAGTGTTGGGAAGCGGCCGTACTCATCGCTGTCTGAAGTGGTGGAACACACAAAACCTATCAAAAGCGCGGCCGTTCATAGACCCCCATTCCACAGACTGTGTTAACAGCGGATGCATCCCTTACTGGCTGGGGAGCTCATCTTCAACAACACACAGTGCAAGGGTTGTGGAGTAACCAACAAAATATGCTCCACATCAATCATTTAGAGCTCATGGCAATTTCTCTAGCTCTCAAAGCCTTTTAAGATCACCTGTCTGGCAAAGCTGTGTTAGTCCGAACTGACAACATGACAGTCATGTATTACATACACAAACAGGGGGGACACACTCTCTCCAACTGTCCCACTTAGCCCAGGACATCTGGAAGTGTGCTATTCACCACAATATTTATCTCCTAGCGGAACACCTTCCAGGAGTCAACAATCAGATTGCGGACCTCCTCAGCAGGCAGAGGTATCAAATACACGAGTGGGAACTTCACCCCCAAGCTCTCCACCCATACTTCCAAGCTTGGGAGTCCCTCACATAGACCTGTTCGCAACACCCAAAAACGCAAAATGCCAAAGCTTCGCCTCCAGGTATTCACACCCTTTGTCCAAAAGGCAATGCTCTATGGATGAACTGGTCAGGAATATTTGCCTACACTTTTCTGCCTCTCCCACTCATTCCATCAGTGGTTCGGAAACTCAGGCAAACATCACTCACGCTAATTAATACTAGTAGCTCCAACATGGGCACGTCATCCCTGGTTCACAACTCTGTTGGAACTCTCTCTGGTACCACACCAAAAATTACATTTAACTCCCAGTCTACTCACACAGAGCTGTGGAGAAATCAAACACCCAGATTCCAAACAGCTGAACCTTGCCATCTGGCTCCTGAAGTCATAGTTTGGTTATCTCAACCTTCCACCAGACTGTATGAACATTACTAGAGAGGCCAGAAAGCCTACCACAAGGGCCTGCTATGCAGCCAAATGCAAGCGTTTTGGTATTTATTGCAATAACAATCACATCAACCGTCTTGATGCTTCCATACAAAACATACTGTGCTATCTATTATATTCACAGCGGTCAGCATTGGCCTATACATCTATCATACTTCATCTTGCTGCTATAGCAGCTTACCTTCAAAATAGGCAGCATTTATCGCTATTTCTAGTGCCTGTCATCAAAGCATTTATGGAAGGGCTATAAAGGGTGATACCACCAAGACTTCCACCTGCCCCAGTATGGAATCTTAACATAGTCCTCACAAAGCTAATGGGTCTGCCATTTGAACCCATGCACAAATGTGAACTTCAGTTCCTTGCTTGGAAAACAGCTTTCCTCATTGCAATCACTTCATTGAGGAGAGTGGGTGAACTACAGGCATTAACCATAGAAGAACCCTTCTTCCAGTTACATAAGGATAAAGTGGTTCTTCGTACCAACCCTAATTTCTACCTAAGGTTGTATCTGCATTTCACATCAATCAGTCGGTTGAATTACCTGTATTTTTTCCTCAACCTGACTCTGTTGTAGAACGAGCTTTACATACCTTAGATGTCAGAAGAGCTCGTTTATATTACACTGAAAGAACAAAGTCATTCTGTAAAACCAAACAACTCTTTGTAGCTTTTGCACCACCTCACAAAGGCAATCCTATCTCCAAATCAGGAATTTGCTAGGTGGATTGTCAAGTGTATTCAGATTTGTTATCAAAAAGCCAAAAGGACTCTTACAGTACCCCCTAGAGCACATTCCACTCACAAGTTAGGGGCTACTTTGGCTTTCTTAGGGAATATCCTTATTACTGATATCTGCAAAGCTGCAACATAGTCTACACCACACACATTCGCCAAACATTATTGTGTAGATGTGTTAGCAAGACAACAAGCTAATGTAGGTCAAGCAGTACTTAAAACTTTATTTCAGACAACCCCAACAGTTACAGGATAGCTACCACTTCCGGAAGACTGCTGTATAGTCTATGCAAAGCATGTGATCTACAGCTCACATGCCTTGAACGGAAAATGCTACTTACCCAGTATGCATCTGTTCTTGGCATGTAGAGCTGTAGAATCTCATGCGCCCACCCACCTCCCCGGGTACCTGTGACTGCTGTAGTTCTCTGTTCCTTTACTAAACATACTTACGCAGGGACATCTCTATTCTTTACTAATACTACTCCAGTCTCGCACCCTCTGCAGAAAACAATCTGAAGATGGAGTCGATGACCATGCGCACTATCACCTAAAGGAGGAAAACAAGTGCAAATATCCGGACCCAACACTAGATGGCGATCTTATGCAAAGCATGAGATTCTACAGCTCTACATGCCAAGAACAGTTGCATACTGGGTAAGCAGCATTTTCCTTTCCTGGAGCTTCTTTCTGCGATAGTTTTATGCTTTTGGGGCCATTCTTTTCTTCACTAGCTGCCCAGATTAAGCTTGCGAGCGGCGCTTGCTTGCTCCTTTAAGTCCCTGTTTTTTTTTCTATCAGTACTGATGCTCTTACGTTTGGGCGTTCCTCAGGTGATTTTCTTTGTCAGCGGGTATCCTAACAACTGCGCTGATTTCCCCATGCGGTAATAACACTCCCACGTCCTCTTTTTATGCATGCCGCCATCTTTGTTTGTTTTTTTACATTCAACAAATTGTTGCTAACTGCATTGTTTTTCAAGCATTAGTATTATAGAGGATTCTGGGGCATTTTTAGTCACTGTTTTGGGATATCCCTTCTTCAGCTACTCGTGTATATCACTGGAACTTGCATTCCTCAGTGAAAGTTTATTTTTCACTTTGTATTATTCTCAAGGTGGGTGACTTAACTATTTAAAGGCTTTCAATTCTTATTTGGCTTTTTGTGTATTTGTTACATGCCTTCTTCGGTGTATCCTTTGCAAATTGCACCTTTTCTTCGAGATCATATGAATCCTGTACTTAAGTGGCGGCAATGGTTCAGATCATTTGAAAACTACATTCTGGCTATTGATGGGAAGAAGTATTCTAATGAAAGGAAAAAGCTTTACTATTTGTATTGCTTGGTGATGCTGGCCAAGAATGCTTCCATAACCTTCCTGAGTGTGATCCTCCTGCAGGACAGTTCTTACCTTGGGAAGAATACACTGAAGCAGTCAAGAGGTTAGAGAAAAGATTTTCTGATCAGCCGAACATCATGATTGAAAGGCACAATTGAGGAATATTTATCCAGTTTGTGCATTCTGGCTTCTAAGGGCGAATTTGGTATGAACTTGGTTCTATATTTACGTGACCAATATGTGTTTCATTGCTCCAGCAAGAAAATACAAAAACGGTTACTTGCTTGCAGGAATCCCACACTTGCTGAAGCAATTGATATTGCAAAAAATATCGACCGATCTTCAATATCCAGTAGAGTTATAACAGGTTCAGACCTCAGTAGTGATATGGTGTGTGCCATTTCTACTAAAAGTTGGCAAAGTGATACGGCAAAAGGAAAAGTGAACTCAACCAATTTTAGAAAGCTGAGTTGTTACAGGTGTGGGTCTAAGCAACATATTGGAAATAAGCCAGGTTGTCCTGCTGTCGACCGCAGATGTACCAAATGCAAAAAACGGAGTCCTTTTCAAAGTTTCTGCAGATCTTCTGGTAAAGCAGCCTATTCAACATTTAGGGTTAAAGCATTTGAGTCAACATTTGAGGATTTTCAAGAAGACTTAATCAGTAACCTTGTGTTAACTGTGGGTGATGATATAAATTGTTGTTCTTTTTTCAGGACTCCATTAGGTGTAGCACTTATTGGCGAAACAGAATTAGAAATAATGGCGGACTCCGGTTCGCCCATTACTATTTTGTCTGATGTTTCATATCATGATAAACAGTTTAATAAGTCACTGTTGCACGCTGATTTTCATCCAAAAGCCTTTGGAGGATAAGACATTGTGATGTTGGGTTATTTTATTGAGCGGCTAAGTGTTCTTGGATGCAAAGTACTCACAAATATTTATGTTGCAGAAAATGGTCGCAACTTAGTTGGCTGGAAGGATTTGGCTAGAATGGGTATCATTTTCAAGCCAGGAAGTGATCAACCACTTGTTTTGGGTAAAATACCTATTGCCTCAATTGATTTATCTAAAGTTAAATATACTTGTGAGATCAATGATATACTTATTAAGCATAAAATCATATTTGAGAATAGAGTAAGTTGCATTAAAGGTGTAGTTCATGACAAAGCTCAAATCAAATGCTGTTCTTGTTAGGCACAAGGTTAGACCTGTTCCGCTTAGTGTTATAGATCAATTGAAAACATTATTGGATGGAATGTGCAAGGATGGTATAATTCAATCTGTTGATTCTTCTCAATGGGTTTCGGCTATAGTTTTGGCCAAGAAAAAGGATGGAAATTTGCGTTTATGTGCTGACTTGAGGTCACGCAAAAAGAACATCAGGGTGGATTGCCATCCATTGCCTAAGATTCAGGAAATGCTAATGGCAATTGGTAATGCTACCTTATTTTCCATCATTGATCTCAAGTCAGCATACCATCAGGTAGCCCTTACACCTAAATCACAAGACTTGACAATGTTTGTTACACCCTTCGGCGCCCTTACATTTTTGAGACTACCATTTGGACTAGCGTCGGCCGCTAGTGTATTTCAGAAACTTACGGATTCATTATTTAGGACGTCAAGGGTGTACATCCTGATTTTTGGCAGAAATATAATTGATTGAAAGCAGCCCCTTAGCTTGGAGTCTACTGGGATAATGCAAGAGTGGTCGAATGGCCAGTCTGGCCTTCGGTGTAGCACTTGATGTAGCTTCTCACAAAACAGGTGGGCAGGAGAAGAAACAGAGCATGTTCTTTCATGGTTTTGTTGTTCATGTTGACAAATGAGGTCATTTCGTGTGCAGCAGAGATATCCATCACTTTACAGAGATTGTACAAGCTTGGACATTAGATGGCAGAGTTACCTTTCGTCCAACATATATACATAGAAGAGCTATCCCTCAGAATGCACAGATCTTACAGCTGGAAGTATTACGCATGAGAATCATCTCCCTGATTACACAGATTACAGAGTTAGGCTGTAGTCATGAACATTATACCTCTGATTACATTGATCGTACAGTACTTGCAGACTCAATTTGTTAAACAGCAGAGCTTATAGCTGACATTCCACAGGTCTTTCAAACTCAGTTAACCTAAATCTTACGGCAACAATGCTATTCCATACCCAGGATACACAGATCCTGCAGCATCGGATAGATGATCTACTGCTCAGGTTACAGAGGTCTTGCGGGCATGTGGAACAGGCAGCAAACAAGTGTTTAGGTCACACAGACCTTCCAGCTCAGCCAAAATAACCCCAAGTCACATGGGCCTGATGTACAAAGCCCTTTTGCAATCCCATTTCCTACTGGGTTATCAACTCCAAAAGGGCTTTGCTTCACAAATTGGAGACTGAGTGTTTTACCCTTTGCCAATTGTTGTGGTAGCCTCAGGAGAATAGACAGTACCACTGTCATCCCTCTAAGAAGTTTTCCAAAACAGAGAACCTTTAAATAAAAAATTTAAAAAAACAACAACAGTACTAGTTCCAATAAGGAACATGGGTGTTGTTATTACTTTTTTTTATTATGGTCTGCTGTTTTGTGCATGTGTCTGCAGCCAATCATAGAGCTCATAAATTGCCGCCTGCCTAATGAATATTAATTAGGCAGGTGGTTCTGTGATTCCTTGTAATTCAGTATTTTATGAACCGACCTATTAGTACAGAGGTCCATTTCCAAAATACGATCTTCTATTCGCAAAAAGGTGGTGCACAAATCTCGACCACTTTTTGTGACTGGATTTATAGTACATAAGGCCTGTATTGCTAACATGCTTCAGAACTAGACGGCAAAGCTGTCTCTCATCGTCAGTGGAATGCACATCACATGAATACAGAATGAACCCAATCTGCAAACCACTGTCACAGGTAGGTAGCCTTGACCGTCTTGTGTCTGAGAAAGTAATGCCACCATTGTGTCTCTTTGGCTACACTGAAAACAAATGACCAATAATACCTTTGTGTCTTCCTTTCTCCTAGGACCGAGTGCGTCTGAAGTACAAGCTGAGTTTTACCCAGGCTTGCCAGGCTTTCAGTGACGTTGGGGAGATTCACAGTTCCCTGGATGGCACGGTGTGGAAGAAAATCAGATAATATTCTTGTACCAGATCAGGAATTGAGTGTGAAATAAAGTCCATGACCTCTTTGAAGATGGGACTGGTGTGTCTGCTCATGTTTTAAAGAGCAAGGCTGGAGCTTGATGCTGAGGTACTGCGAGCGACTTGTTGGGATATGTAGTTCTGAGGAGATGAACCCACTTTGCACCCTGAGGTCTTGTGAGGGGCCTAATTTCAAAGCTGACGCTTTAGAAGTTGGACTTGAATTTAACCCTTGGTCCCAGGAATGGCTTGACAAAGATCCTGAGATCTTGCGGCAGTGAGGCCTTTGGAAAATGCCAGTATGTATACAAGACCTTGAGGCAAATGGCTCTGATTATGATAATAAAGCCTTCACGGGACTCACTTAATTTAGAGCCTGAGGTCTCCGGAGATGGCCTGATATGGAACCTGAGAGAATTAAAGAGAAAAGCCTGGGTTCGATGGTGAGGCTTGGAAGATGGACCTTACGTGGAGACTGAGGCTCCAGTAATTGGATCTTGGGTGGAATAATGAGGTGTCGGAAGATAAGCTTGCTTTCGATAGTGAGACCTCAGAAGATGGAAAAAGTTTTGACACTGATCCCTCAAAAAATAGACCTTGTATTGATACTGATGCCTTTGAAGATGGACCATGAGTGGATATTGAGGCTTCAGACAGACGATGGCCTGCTTTGAATAGTGCGGCCTCAAAAGCTGCACAAGGTTTGGATATGGACGACTCAGAAGATGGGCCTGATATGCATGTGAGGCCTCAAAAGCAATGTTTAAGTTCACCTCTTTGTGAAGAGATGCTTTCTTATTGACAAGTCAGTACCTTGGCAAAGGATGCTGCTTTGAGCTTACGCATAAGGGGAGTGGACGCACCACTCCCTACAAGCTGCGGACAATGTTGAGTAACAGGAGAGTGCTGAGCCCACTGCAAGTAGATATAAATGACCGTAGGGCACACAAGAGGGAAATAAATGTAGTGCCTGAAGTGGGGGCATAGAGAAAAAGAAATAACAAACACAGCCGAGAAAAGGCTGAAAGAGAATACAGAAGATAATGACTGGTGGCGGGGGTGGGGTTAGGGTGCTGAGGGGGAACTGACATCCAGAATAATGACAGAGAGATAATGACCAACAGCAGAAGAAGGCTGAATGCAGCATGCTGGAAGCTGGAGATAATTAGTAACTCCCACCATATGAGCATCCATTAGGCATCTACTTCTTGAGTGGTCTATCTGCAGTATTCCTCAAAACTGAAGTAAAAAAATACCTTCAAGCAACCTAGACTGTGGGTTCCTACCACTCATCGGCACACATGGTTTCACCTCCGAGTGAAGGGTGGACCGGTGTTCTCCACTGTAGGGCCGACCCTTAAGAACGGCGTCCACCGTGAACTGGACCTGAAATTTCGCTAGAATCCAAATGTTTTATTCAAAGCAATCTAAATCCAAGGACACTGAGCAATGTCTGTTACAAAAGAAATTTAATTTTTTTGTATTTTCATAATCCTATCAGCTTAATATATGTATTGTAGTTGCAATAAAGCAAGCACCTACAGAATTTTTAAAAAAAGGTAAATAAATTAAAATAGAAGCTGTAAATTGTTGACCACTCACTGAACTAAACATGTTTTTCAATTGTACGCAATTCCATTGCCTGTCTTGTGAACCGCTGGGTTGATATGATCTTGCTCATCTCCTTTCTGGGAGTTGACACATGCTGCCCTCAGCTCCTGTGTGAGATGAGGACGTGTCTCACCCAGCTTCCGAGCGAGGGCATGCATTGTCTAGCTCCTGTATGAGGCGAGGGTGTCTTCCTTGGTTCCAGTATTTGTTTGTTGGTTATTTTATACTGGTGTGGGCAGGCAATATCAAAGCCAGAATATTGATGGGTCACCATATCATGACCAGAATAACGAGAGACAAAATATCAAATGGTAAGTTTGTATAGTTTTTCTATACCTAACTCCAAATATAAGTACCTTGGTGATATAAATTATATATATATATACTTATATTTGAATAGAAACAAGTTCCTAACTATAACTACCAACTGGCGACCACCAGTAGGTAATATATATATGTGTATATATATATATATATATATATATATCAAAGTAACTGCTTTTCACCAAAGTCGATTATCCTTTGCTCGGCAAGCAGACTCAGACCCAATTTTCTGTGCTTACAATAGCAGTTTAATGTCGGCCATTACGCGTTTCAGTCCGGGAAGGACTTTGATCACATATCACTATCTATTTAGCTCTATATTGCTCTATATTTTAGCTGGCTGAGCTGACCCAGCTGTATAAAAGCAGTATAATTTGCCTTCTAAGACCAATACAAGTGGAATATGAGGTAGGTCATGCTTGATGTCTGACTGTAGAATGTATTCAACCTGTATTTCAGCAGCAATCTGACTCAAAGCTCATTGCTGCCCCAATCACTTCAGAATTTAGAGTGCATGCTTGAGTAGTGACTGCCACATCCGGATCGCAAAACATTTCTGACTGAGGCTATTACAAGTTATTGGTAGTAATTAAGTCATTGCATTGTGCAAACTTTTTTTATCTCTATATCAAGTAAGCTGAATTGTGGAGGTGGTAATTTGTGACAAAAATATTTGTGGATATTTTTGTGTTGCCTTTTGTTCGCAGTCATGATGTGTTGTGTTACTTTTATGCTGTTTTGTTTTTGTGCTGCATTATTGCTGTGAGTTACTATGGTTGGTGTAGCATTCTATTTGCACTGCTTTGTTGTTCTCTGTTGTGTTACGTGGGGCTGTGTAATTGAAAAAAACTGTCATTTGCTGGAACATTTTGAAATATTATAGGTTGTAGTTGTCTACAAGCCTTGTTAAGAATCAATGAAGATATAAAAACTGTTTTTGAGAGAATACTACATATTATTTAAAAGAGAAAGGATTACGAAGGGGTTCTTCAGCATCTACCAATAAGGGACGAAAAGAGTTATCATTAACCAAGATCCATTATATTGATTTTTTTAGGAGAAAATTATTATGTCATAAACGAAATTCAGGAAAATGAACTCTTCTTTGTTTACTAAATTTCAATTTGGCGATAGATAAATACGATTTCTTTTTTCCATTAAAAAAGCTGTGATTTGGGAGATATTTTTTTTCAACAAAGATTCTGGGATATTTATAGATATCATTGATAAAGTGTATCAAATTAAAAAGTACTACGATCACTTTTACTGAGTTAAGACAGCCCCACCAGGACAGGTAGAAAGAGTTAAACCCTATAGTTAAGTCATCTATCCTTTTGACAAGTTCATCAAGGTTTAATGTAGTTATGTCCATTAAAGAGTCTGTGAGTCACAAACCTAATATTTTACTTTATTAGCACTCCAAGTTAAACCTGAGCTGTTGAACATTTGTTTTATTCAGAATTTATTAGGTGTAGCTTCTAATCTAAAATTAAAGAGAAGGAGATGACTTCCCCAAGGAATGGAACGGAGTTTCTGGATTTAAAATGAATTTAAGTATATCATCAACATATACACAAATGATGAAATGTTTTTCTCCATAGTTAAAAGCTTGTTTGTCAGTGTTTTGTCTTATTTCACACAAAAAGGGTTCTGAGGTTTATATGGTTAAAGTGGTGAATATGGTCGTCCTCTTCTTACTCCCCTTCTTATTTGAAAGTTCTCTTATCACCAAGTTTCTTGTAATAGATTTATGTTGAATTCCTTCCAAAGTTAATTATCAGCCTGTGCAATATGAGGGAGACCACCTATGCACCAGGAGCACGGATGAATCTTGAAATGATAAGTGTAATAGTGAAATTAAATCAATAATCGTAGGACCAAGGCCATGCCGAACTACAGGCTGATCATAGAACTCCAAACCGCCCTATCACAAACGTTCTTAGCGTCATATGGTTTTGATGCTATTTGGTGTTTGTAACTAGTGGATTTGCTTAACATGTCAAAAAATACTCTTGGATAATCAGAAGAAACTCCATCTTTGAGAAATACAGGTCCCTCACATCTGCGCAATTTTGGTAACAAAAGGGTCTAACAGTAGAGCAATACATTTTGTGAATATTTTATAATCTCTATTACTTAATGTGACTGGTGTGTAATTTTGGCAACATTTGAGATACTGACCATTCCTAATAATAAGACAGACTAATGCATCTCGATTTCTTAAAATGATTCAAGTAAGCCTCCGAGTCCTGCAAGTGCCTGTATACCCTATTGGGTGATTAGCCGCACTGTATAAATACTGATTGATGAGGTGGTCTTTCTGAACTATATTAAGTGGTCAAATAATTTTGGAAATCAAATGTTAGAAAAACGAGCATACAGTTAAATGGAAAAGATACACCACAACCATAGCTTACAGTCACAAAGAGCAATACACAGAGAGGGCTGAGGCAAAGATCTTGCACCTGTTGCTTTTTACAAACTTCGAGCACGGAAGCTTCAATTGTTGCTGGCCACCCTGCCTACTAATGTTATTGTCTACATTATTTTCATCGCACTAAGATGACTATCCTGACATTATATTTATTTGTGTCCCAAAGTTCTCTTTGCTAATGGAATATGAATAAACAACATATAAGTAATTTTGAGCCCTGAAGAAGTCTCCAATGAGACGAAACGCATTGACTAAAAAAACTTTTGGGATATTGGATTTTAACAACGGAACACATTTATCAATAAAGAAAAACTTTTAAGATCATTAGAAAAATCTGGACCTGCTTTCTCTACCAATCATCACAGATATTTGATGGTCTAAACGAACTCTAATGAGATATATAATTGATGGGTGCTAATTCCAATTTTTTTTTATAGCTTTCAATCAATCAGCATTTGTAGAGCTGTCACCGATGGGGGTATATGGGTGCTGGGGTGCAAGGTCTTAGTCGAAAAGCCAGGTCTTCATGAAACGGCGGGCAGAGGGAGGAAACGAGCAGAGAAAGGTAAAACATGCCTTCTACTATCTTCCAAAAATGTTTGCAATTTGGAAGAATCATCATAAGCAACAGGTTTTCCCTATAAATCGCTTTAAAAAGACATGAGTGAATGAGTCTAAATCTTGCATTCAGTGCTGGGAGAGCATAACGCATCTCGAGGATCTTCGGCCTCTCTGAATTGGCTTTAGCTACATCTTGAGCTAAAATAGTTGCCAGACCAGAAAATCTGCTTCATGCCTTTTTCTGACAAAATTACCTTAAAAGTTGAGTATATTCTAAAAATAAAATTATAGCACCTCTAGATTACAAAGTTGGTGATAAAATGATTGATCTATGACCTAGCCTACGTGCTTTTTGAATGTTTAGTCTGCTAAAAACAAATAACATTTTAGAGCGAGGCCAGCCACGCCTGAGACCTTTCCTCATGCCAGTAATGATATGGTATCTTTCACCATCTGTAAAGACATCGGTTGTCCCAATGCAAATTCGTCTTGGTACTCCAGTCTAGACAATGGAATATCCTTCAAGAAGGTATCTACATCAGAATCTGACCCGTATCTGTGGTTGGCATATAGTGGCTTATAGTAATATAGAAACGCTTTGTTAATGGCATCTTGATGTCAGGTAATGAGTTTTAGGTAAAGGATACAAAACCTCAGGAGCGAAGAAAATTCTCCCCACTCCCCTCAGAGCCGGACCCGCCTTGACAAAAGTCAAGGACCGAGCACTGGCCCCAACAGGAGGGAGGAGACAATGAAGGACCACCAAGCTTCCAGATGATATGAAGTCTCAACTCCCCGGGAACGGGTAAAGGGGCGGTCAGGAAAGAGACGGTGTCTAAGGAAAAGAAAAGAAAACAACAGGTGAGTGGAGTGAAAGGGCAGGGATTCCCTATCTAGCGAATACCCCCTAAAACCCCCCCTCTGATTGATTAAGTCCTTTAGCAACTGCTTCCTCACCCCTCCCCCCGGGATTGTGTGCTCTCTCAGACTCACCGTGATGCCATAGATGTAGATGCCACGTCCAACATAGCAGGAGCCTGGTAGCGGTCAACAGGTGAAGAATCCACAGCGGAAGGAGACACGAGATACCGCCAAGGGAGTGGGGGAAGCGGGCCGAAGACAGCCGCGTCACCTGCGACGAGACGCCGCAGTGCAGGATACAACTCCGGTCCTACTTGAAGACGCCCGCCTGATGCGTGGGGAAAGAGTCCGACGAACCAACAGGGGAGGAGGAAAGGAAGTTCGTCTCCAAGGCGAGGGTGAGCGTACTTCTGCCAGGAGTCAGGGGAATCCAAATGAGGTTAGGAAAGGATGCAGGAAGACCGTGAGGAGAACTCCGAGGGAATGAGCACCCACACAGTCAGGCAAACGGGAAGCGCGAAAGCCAACAGCAATCAGCAATCCACAGAACAGCTGCGGGAGGCGTGGTCCAACACAGGGAAGGATTGTCAAGCACTGCCATGCGCATCGAGTCGGTATTTAACCGCCCTGTCCATCAGGTGATCACTGTGAGCGCACACAACTCCCTCCCTCGCCCTACTGCTTTCTGGGAAATGTAGTGTGTTGTGTATTAAAGATCGAGAACGGTTTTAATAGAGGGTTTAAGGACCATAACTAAGACTTGTGTGTGACTAGTGTGTAACAGTACCCCGCCGTAAAGATCCTCTCACTGGTCGGGGTTTGTCAGGGTTTTGAGCATGAAATCGCCTGATCAGAGTAGGAGCATGCACATGTGCCGCGGGTTCCCAGGTTCTATCATCAGGACTATAACCTACCCAATCAATTAAGTATTGTAGCTTACCCTGCACCCTTCTAGAGTCTACAATACGTCTGACTTCGTACTCTTCTTCGCCATTAATGATAAGCGGCGGAGGAGGGGGTTCTGTACAGGAGGGTGGTAAATAAGGTTTAAGCAAGGAAGTGTGGAATACAGGATGAATCTTCATGTCCTCTGGGAGGTCTAACTTGATCGCTACAGGATTTATGATTCGTTGTACCTTAAAAGGACCCGTATATCGAGGTTGCAATTTGCGAGGGCCCACCATTCTCAAATTCTTTGTAGCTAACCAAACCAGGTCCCCTTCCTGATACTCAGGGGCTGGTTTCCTGTGTGTATCGGCCTGTGTCTTCATCCTGTCTTTGGCTTTTGCGAGCTCCTGAGTGGCTTGCTCCCATATTTGTGTTAGTACCTCATGATGTTCGGTTACTGCCGGGACCTTGGTAACATTAGGGGGAAGAGCCAGGGGCAGGAATCGGGGATGATACCCATATGCAAAGAAAAAGGGTGAGATTTTAGATGCAGAGTGGTTTGAGTTGTTGTAGGCGAATTCTGCCAAGGGAAGTGCCTGTACCCAATTCTCGGTAACCGTACCCATCAGACACCTGAGGTACTGTTCTAAGGTCTGGTTTGTACGTTCCGTTTGCCCGTCCGTTTGCGGGTGGTACGCTGAAGACAACCTGTGATCTATCTGCAAAGCTGTACATACCCCCTGCCAGAACTTGGAAACAAATTGGGGTCCTCTGTCGGATACAATAACAGAAGGCAATCCATGCAACCGTATGACATGCTTGATAAACGTCTCTATTAACTCTTTGGATGACGGGAGTTTCTTCAGTGGTATAAAATGCGCCATCTTTGTTAGCATATCCACCACTACTAATATCGTGGTAAAACCTTGAGAGGTGGGTAAGTCAGTGATGAAATCCATACTGATGGATAACCAGGGACGTGAGGGTATAGGTAAGGGATAGAGCAACCCTGAGGGAACGCTATGGAGGGATTTCTGTCGAGCACAAACAGGACAGGCTTTCACAAAGTCCTGAATGCTCTGCGACATGTTAGGCCACCAAAACCACCGTTTACACGATAAGAAGGTCTTCTCACCCCCGGGATGCCCTGCTAAGGGAAGAGCATGACACCACTGGATTATTATCTTTTGTAATGGTGGTGCAGGAATATATAATAATCCCTCATGGAAATACAGGGAATCCTGGATTTTATTCAAAGGGTCTAGTAACCATTCCTCTGTGTTCAAGTCTTGATAAGCCAAAACCAATTGCTCCAAAAAAGGAGTGTCTGTGGCTTCCGATCTTTCACCCACGGCTAAAATCTTAGTGGGGGGTATCAATGGCACAGGTTCTTCAGGAGTTAGTGGGGTGTCTTTACCCAACCTAGACAAGGCGTCCGCTCTCCCGTGTCTTGCGCCAGGTCTGAAATTGATGACAAAGTCGTACTCACAAAAAAAAGACACCCATCTCATCTGGCGTGGTGTGAGTGCCTTTGCGGATTTAAAAAACTGCAAGTTCTTGTGGTCTGAGTAGATGGTAATAACATGAGGCGAACCCAGTAAGTAGTGCCTCCACTCTTGAAATGCCAGTTTTATCGCTAGAAGTTCTCTCTCCCCAATAGTATAATTTTGTTCGGCTGGAGCAAGAGTTTTTGAAAAATAAGCCACCGGATGCAGGGTGCCTGTCAACTGATCACTCTGTAATAGTACCCCCCCTACTGCATATTGGGAAGCGTCAGCTTCCACGAAGTAGGGTTGGGTTTCGTCTGCATGTCTCAGTATAGGGGCTGACACGAATTTCTCCTTTAAGGATAGAAACGAGTGTTCCGCCTTATCATCCCACTTGAAAACTACTCCCTTTTTCAGGAGTCTGGTGATGGGGTTGATGAGATCCGAGAAATGGTCTATAAAACGCCTATAAAAATTGGCGAAACCAAGGAAGGATTGCACCTCCTTGACAGATGACGGACTAGCCCATTGTGTGATAGCGGAGATTTTTGCGGGATCCATATATATGCCCTCAGGGGAAATCACAAATCCTAGAAAGTTTACTTTCTCCACGTGAAATAGACACTTCTCCAATTTAGCGAATAGATGATTGTCTTGGAGTATCTGGAGGATTTTCTTTACGTGAGAAACGTGTTCTTGGAGATTCTGGGAATAGACTAAAATGTCATCGATATATACGATAACACATACATCCAAATACTCCCGCAAGATTTCGTTGATGAAAAATTGAAATGCTGCAGGAGCATTACAGAGGCCAAACGGCATTACACAGTACTCATAGAGTCCGAATTTTGTGCGGAATGCCGTCTTCCATTCGTCTCCCTCTTTCACGCGAATGAGATGATAGGCACCTCTCAAATCCAATTTCGTGAAGATCTTGGCTTTTCTGACTTGATCTAACAGTCCCGGGATCAACGGGAGAGGGTACTTATTTTTTACAGTCACCTTGTTAAGTGCTCTATAATCTAGGCACGCTCTCAAACCCCCTTCTCGTTTGGGTATAAAAAAAAGAGGGGAAGATACGGGTGAGGTGGAATGGCGAATGAACCCCTTCTTGACCATGTCATCCAAATATTCTTGTAAATATTTGCTTTCGGGTTCTGTCAGTGCATAAACACGACTCACCGGTAAGTCAGCTCCTGGTATTAAATCGATGCGACAATCAAAAGGTCTGTGTGGTGGCAGAGCCACTGCCTTGACTTCATCAAATACTGTAGCATACTCTTGATATTCTACCGGTAGGGTGGTGGTCAGAACCTCGGTTAGAGCACAGGTAACAGAGGTGGTGGATGGAGGGGTATCCTGGTAACACTGTTGTAAGCAATAGGGAGACCTTAACGTAACCCTTCGTGTTATCCAGTCGATATGAGGGTTGTGAGTCTGAAGCCAAGGCACTCCTACTATAGCACCGAAGTTCGGAGCTGCAATTAAATCAAACTGGATCTGTTCAGTGTGTCCGTTTTCACACACCATCACCATCAGAGGGGTTTGGTATGCGATCTTGCCTGAAGATAACTCGGTGCCGTCCACTGCTCGGACTATTTCAGGATGTGGTTTAGGTAGGAATTCTATCCCTAATCTATGGGCTAACGTGATGTCTAGAAAATTTCCGGTAGCCCCAGAATCCAACATGAGTGCCAACGGGGTTTTATCGGTAGAGGACAAAAACAAGATGACCGATAACGTCAAATGCTTGGGCGTAGAAGAAGTGGTATTGGCTAAAAAACTGGAGACCCAAGGGTGGAGCGGACTTGAAGAACTGGTCTCCTTATTCTCCAAGTCAACTAGTTTTCCGACTGCAGCGGGAATCCTAGTTTACCCGTTCCTGTTCTGGTGCTAGTCTTGGGTTTAACCGAACACTCCTTAGCGTAATGTCCTCCTTTCCCACAGTATAAGCACAGATCTAATTTTCTGCGCTTCTCCTTTTCTTCTTTACTTAAGGGGCCCCGGATGCCACCGATTTGCATTGGTTCTACTCCATCTTTATTTTCCTTTCTCTCTCTAGTGACCAGTAAGCGAGGGAAATCACCCTTTGTGCGTTCTCCCTTCCTCTCGCTAAGTCTATGGTCCAGCTTGACTACCAGATCTATGAAAGAAGGACAATCTTGCGGTGGATCAACAATCTGGGAGAGTATGTCCTTCAACTCATCTCTGAGTCCTCTATAAAATAAAGATGTTCGTTTGTCTTCGGGCCATTGAGTCTCGGCCACTAGCCGATTGAACGTAGTGATATATGTCACTAAATCTTTGGAACCTTGTTTGAGTCCTAACAATTCGTTATCGCTCGCTTGCATGTAGGCGTGCCGAGCGAAAAGATTTTTCATACTCTCTTTGAAGCGATTTAAATCATACAATACAGGGTCGTCATTTTCGATTAGTGGGACCGCCCATAAGGCCGCATTGCCTGATAGGTAAGATATAATGAACGCCACTTTAGACGCATCATCTGGAAAGGATGCCGGCCGACATAGAAACTGCAAGTGGCATTGGTTCATAAAAACGGCATATTTAGTGCTTTCTCCTGAGAATCTTTCGGGCATCGCAAGAGGAGTCTGAGGTGGAGTCAATAC
Source organism: Triturus cristatus (assembly GCF_964204655.1). Lineage (NCBI taxonomy): Eukaryota > Metazoa > Chordata > Amphibia > Caudata > Salamandridae > Triturus > Triturus cristatus. The sequence goes on along the minus strand of NC_140593.1, from coordinate 1,145,106,739 downwards.
AGTGACGTTTACTGGCGTAGGGTTAACTCCTAGGGTGGGATCTACCACCGGATCAGGCATACGAAACCGGGCAGGCTGGATATACGTTCTCTTAGGCCTGACTACCTCCTCTGGGTCCCTAACATGTGGCATGGAGGGACTCTTCACCGAGGCTAATTCCAGGTGGAGACGCGTATTTTCATTCTTGACTAGTTGGAGCTCTTGTCGTAAAGAAGTGACTAGAATGACTAACTCTGAGATATCACTCTCATGACTAGGGTCAGGCATGGCCCCCGTCATAGCTAACATGTCCTTATCCATCTTCGCTCGGGGGTTTTGAAAAACCGTGGGCTTGACAATCTGTCAGGTAATGAGTTTTAGGTAAAGGATACAAAACCTCAGGAGCGAAGAAAATTCTCCCCACTCCCCTCAGAGCCGGACCCGCCTTGACAAAAGTCAAGGACCGAGCACTGGCCCCAACAGGAGGGAGGAGACAATGAAGGACCACCAAGCTTCCAGATGATATGAAGTCTCAACTCCCCGGGAACGGGTAAAGGGGCGGTCAGGAAAGAGACGGTGTCTAAGGAAAAGAAAAGAAAACAACAGGTGAGTGGAGTGAAAGGGCAGGGATTCCCTATCTAGCGAATACCCCCTAAAACCCCCCCTCTGATTGATTAAGTCCTTTAGCAACTGCTTCCTCACCCCTCCCCCCGGGATTGTGTGCTCTCTCAGACTCACCGTGATGCCATAGATGTAGATGCCACGTCCAACATAGCAGGAGCCTGGTAGCGGTCAACAGGTGAAGAATCCACAGCGGAAGGAGACACGAGATACCGCCAAGGGAGTGGGGGAAGCGGGCCGAAGACAGCCGCGTCACCTGCGACGAGACGCCGCAGTGCAGGATACAACTCCGGTCCTACTTGAAGACGCCCGCCTGATGCGTGGGGAAAGAGTCCGACGAACCAACAGGGGAGGAGGAAAGGAAGTTCGTCTCCAAGGCGAGGGTGAGCGTACTTCTGCCAGGAGTCAGGGGAATCCAAATGAGGTTAGGAAAGGATGCAGGAAGACCGTGAGGAGAACTCCGAGGGAATGAGCACCCACACAGTCAGGCAAACGGGAAGCGCGAAAGCCAACAGCAATCAGCAATCCACAGAACAGCTGCGGGAGGCGTGGTCCAACACAGGGAAGGATTGTCAAGCACTGCCATGCGCATCGAGTCGGTATTTAACCGCCCTGTCCATCAGGTGATCACTGTGAGCGCACACAACTCCCTCCCTCGCCCTACTGCTTTCTGGGAAATGTAGTGTGTTGTGTATTAAAGATCGAGAACGGTTTTAATAGAGGGTTTAAGGACCATAACTAAGACTTGTGTGTGACTAGTGTGTAACACTTGAGAATGCTGAAAAGTCCCAACAAGGTCTACGATATTAGTCAGGGTGATCCCTCGCCTGTCTAAACTGGCCATCCGGGTCAAAGGATTCCCTTGTTAGCCGCCCTCTGTATGCGGACGCCCTGTATATGCCTCAGACTCTAGGCAGCACTGTTGGTCAATTAACATGGCAAGGTCTTCTTTATTATCTTGCAGGGCAGTAATGCATGTGGTTTCTTTGATCGTCCTTCTCACGAGGTCCCAGAGCCGCCCATCAAGTGTACCTTGGGAAATAATCTCCTAACCTCTACTAAGTTCTGGATGCAAAGTCTGTGGAGCACTACCTTGAAGACCTCCCACACACTGGAGCGAGAACTAGTTGAGCCATTATATACTTTGAAGTAGTGCCCTATAAACTTCCCTACTGATGAGAGGAATGCAGGGCCATCATATTGTCAATATCACTGAGGGAGAAGGATACCTGCTTAGAAAATTTCCCTGCTTTACAGGCATCAAAAGTGGAAGAGATGTTAAAAACAGCCAGATCTGGCTCTCCCCTTGATATTATTCCAGCCAATGTTTTTGCCCTATTAGCTACGCAGCTAGCCCCCTTTATATGCACTATATTAAGTGCATCTTTAAGTGAAGGGAAACTCCCTCACGAATGGAAGGTGGCACAAGTGCTTCCAATCCATAAGAAGGCACATGTACCCACAACGGAGCTAGCAAACTATCGCCCTATCTCACTCCTTCCACTTATGATTAAACTTTTGGAAAGATATATCAACACTAAGCTCATGGAGCGCATGGAAGCGCAATGCTGCCGAGATCCCTCTCAGTATGGTTTCAGACCTAATCACTCCACTGAAACCCCCAGATTTGCCTTGGACAATAATAAGGCTGTGTTGTTAGTGCTGCTGGACTTGTCCGCAGCTTTTGATACTGTGTCTCACCACAAGTTGCTTCAAAGACTAAATGAGAATGGGATCCATGGTGTGGCGCTATAATGGCTGGCAAGCTTTTTGGACCAATGCACTCAAATTGTTAACCTGGGTCCTTTCCGCTCGTGCATCATGAAGCTCTCGAAGGGGGTACCACAGGGCTCTTGTCTTAGCTCTACCCTGTTTAATATGTATCTGGCTTCTCTTGCAAAGATCATTAGAGATCATGGGTTTACTCCCTTCTCTTATGCGGATGACACACAACTTCTTTGATCATTTGATCCCAATACAGCTTCGAACAAGCCGCTCTTTGCTGTTAGTATGCAGGCAATTTCTAGCTGGATGACAGAGAATTTCCTCCAGCTAAATGCAGAAAAAACCAGAAATCTTATTATTCGGTAGCACTCAAACCTTATGGGCCCCAAACTGGTGGCCCACGGAATTGGGCTCAGCCCCTACCCCAGAAAAAATGGTAAAAAACCTGGAAGTCCGTTTTGACCACGCTTTGACTATGAGAGACCAGGTAATGGCCACTACAGGTGCCTGCTTCCACACATTGTGCCTCCTCCGTAGAGTATTCCATTTTCTTCCTCTATCTGTTCGCAGGACTCTGACCCAAGCTCTGGTAATCATTCGCCTCGACTATTGTAATGCCCTTCTTGCAGCCATGAACTAATCCTTGCTGAATAGACTGCAGGTGGTTCAGAATGCGGCTGCTCGCTTGGCACTTAATATGCCCCACTGCCTTTGCTGAGAATCCTTCACTGACTGCCTATCCGCCAAAGAATCAAATTCAAAATTTGCTGCCTAGTCCACTAATCTCTCAATGGTAGTAATCCTGATAATCTCGCAGAAAGAATCAAGCACAATCAAGCAGATCTCCTCGCTCAAGGGGAAAAAGCCCTTCTTGCGATCCCTCGCTATGGGAAACTTTGCGCGGGGGTCTCAGCTTTCTCTTACCTTGCCCCAAGGTACTGGAATTCTCTTCCCTTACATCTACAGAAGTGCCCCGACCTCCTACGCTTCAGAAAACTCCTGAAAACAGAACTCTACAGTAACTGATTTTGCTTGCCTTGCTTACCCGTACCTCTAGCGCGGCGATACCCCTTTGGGGGCGATTCCGGCACTTTATAAATTCCCTCATTCATTCATTTTTTCATTCATCTAGGGCATCACGTTGGAGCCTCCATGTGGATATGGGTGCCATTACCCTCTCCAAGAGATATGTAGCAGTAGCGGATTGTGGTCTAAAGTATACGGATAAGGTAATCAGTCGTTCCAGTCACAGGCAACAGGTTAAAAGGGCTGATGATTCAAAACAGCCTAACATGAACATTTTAAACTGTTGAGTAACAGGTAAACTCCTGCAGTGGCCAGAGCATGTGACGCCAGACAACCCTGTCAGGCCAATGTGTGAACCATTCCTAAGGGCTTTGACAGGTGCGTACATGGATGCGTAGTGCAGGCGGTACGACTGATCTAAATACACGTCTAGTACCCCACCAAAACCTCCTATAAATGCAGGGACTTTTGGTAATTTCGCTATCAGGTAGGAAAAGGATGAGTAGAAGTTTGGTTGCCCAACGTATATGGCAGATAAATGGGGTCTGACATCAAGGCTGCCTTCTACAAAAACTTATCTGTCATTATTGTTTATTATTTGGTGCAGATTTTGAACAGGACCCCGGGGCCTTTCCAGACAAGCATCCCTCTGGCATATGACAAATATGCAGTGGACGAAACACGCCCTCTGAATTTGAATTTGTAAAGCGCATACAATCTAGTGCCATCAAAGCGCTGTCACCAAGTAAGGCATGAATAGAATAGATACGGAAAATTAGCAAGTCACCCCGGGCGGAAAAATTATCAAAATAGTCAGTTTTCACCTGCCTGCGAAAACTCATATATGAGTTGAGATTCCTAATATTTCCCGAAAGTGTGTCCGCTGCCTGTCAGCTGCCACCGAGAAAGCTTTCTCCCCCCATCTAGATTTCCAGAACCAGTTCTGCCTATCTCAGAAGTCTGCTGGGTGAATACCAGTTGAAGGCGGCCCTAAGATAGCATGAGCCCTGCTGATGGAGAGCCTTAAATACCAGGCATTTGGCTTTAAAAGTCACCCGCTTCCTCACTGGCAGCCAGTGGAGAGTCTTCAAGCCCTCCCTTACTGACATGTATTTAGGCAGACCCTGGACCAACCAAGCCACTGCATCTTGGATGAGCTGAAGCTTGTTCAGAGAATACTGGTTGGCATTTAAGCACAGGGCGTTACAGTAGTCCAGGCGAGATGTAATGAGCGCAATGACCACTGACGCCCTTAGCTCCCCAGGAAGAAATAGAAGAATTTTCTTCAAGATCATAATAATCCAAAAGCAAGAGCTTACCGTTCTATTAACCAGGGAGTCAAACGTCAACGTATTGTCGCTCCCAGATTTGTTGTAGGGGCCCCAGCGGCAGAGAGCGTATTGCAGACTTCCAGCCACCAACGATCGGTCCAGATCGAGTTCTTTGCCCCAAAAACCACATTCTCCGTCTTATCATCCTTTCATTTTCAGCCAGTGCTCCCTTATCCAGTTACTAACTTTGGCCATTGATGACCTAAATCTGTCTGCCGCCCCTTTCCAATCTTTGGAGATGGAAATGATGATTTGTGTGCCATCCGCATAGGATAACACCTGGAAACTGAAAGAACGTACCAGTTTCGCCAGAGGGGGGACATACAGGTTAAATAAGGTAGGGCTGACGGAAGAACCCTGTGCACTCCACAGGGAAGCTGAAAAGATTTAGCCCTAAAATACCCGCAGCTGACTATCGGAGACCTATTCGTAAGAAAGGACTCCAGCAGGTCTACGGCAACATCCCTCGGCCCTGCCTGTCACAGCCTTTGCATCAGCAGAAATGGAGATATGGTGTCAAAGGTTGTAGACAGATACTACATGACCGAAATCACCTCACCACTTGTCGGCGAATTGAATCAGATGCCGCCAGCAGCGCAGATTCAGTGCTATGGTCCCTCCTAAACCCATTTTGAGAAGGGTCCAGGAGTTCATAGTCAATAAAGAACTAAGCAAATTCCTGGGTGATATGCTTCTACAGGATGTTTGCTGGGGCAGGCAGCAAGGAAATTGGCCAGAGAGTTTTTAACTCTCCCATATCTCCATTAGGCTTTTTCTTAAGGGGGACGACAATCACCTCCTTCCAGCACTGAGGCTACACTCCAGACTCCAGAACCCGAGAGCAGACCTTCCCCGATAATTCAGCAATTAAATCTGGGGCCTACTGCAGGACCATGGGGGGCAAGGGTCATCGGCGAACCCGAAGTGGTTTGGTCTAAAAGGGATTTAATTTTTGACAATGGTATGGGAGAGAACCTGGCTAAACAGATATTAGCGGACTGTCTAGCAGTAACGCCTTCCATAGAGGAAACATCTGGCCTGTTTTTCGGCTCCTGAAAATCTGCGAAAACCTTTGCTATTTTTTCAGTAAAGATCACGCCCACCTTTTTGCTAAATTCTTGGGAATGCTCCAATAACTGTTGGGTTGGGGGAGGGGCATGAGATTGCTAACCGTCTTGAATAATTCCTTGGTAGTATTAATAGCAGATCTTATCTTCTGTGTAAAAAAGATGATTTGGCCTCATTAATGGCACTTTTATATTTCCAAATTAACTCCTTACGTTTGTTCTTCTCTTCCAAATTAGGAGCCATTCTCCGTCTCCGTTCCTGCCCCTGACATTTTCGTTTGCGGTCTTTAAGTGCTTCTGAAAATCACAGGGCTGAGGTTTTCCTCCTACCATTAAATTTAATGCTGACAAGAGAGACCTCCTCAAAAGCTGTTAACACCCAATTATTCAAATCCTCTGCTATAGATCCCAAGCTACCAGCATCTCTTCCTTGGACTTTGGCAAGGGCTTCAGCTAATTACTTTCCCGAGATTCTACTCCACTTTTTGAAACTACTAAAGTGTCCTCTTCTCTGCAATCTCCATGTGCACTCTGAACGTCACCATGTGGTGATCTGACCAGCGTAAAGGGAGACAGTCTTCTACTGCTAGGACATTTTGGTTGGTAAAGATCCCACCCAGCATATGACCTTTTAAGTGGGTGCTGGAATTCACCCATTGGGAGAAGCCAAAGCTGTTCATAAGATCTAAGAAGGACTTAGTATCATTTTCGCTTTTGTCTTTCAAATGTAAATTAAAATCGCCTAAAATGGTAAAATTACTGCAGGAGATGAAGGGTTCGAGTACCTGGTTCCACTTCAAGATGAACTGACTTTTTGGGCCTGGAGGGCAATAGACTGGCAGGCCTGCCAGAGTCTGTGTGAGGTTGGTTTTCATTTTGAAGTTCCCCATCTTACATCCCTCAATGGAAGTGGTATTAACCGGCTCTAGGGAACAATTAAACGGGTCTCTGAAAACAATGGCCAGTTCCCCACCTCTCAGGATACTCCTCTGATCTCTCCTCTCATGATAGCATGCCCCGGGGGAGTAGCTTCCGCTAAGTCGGGACCTGAGTCTTCCTTTGCCCAGGTCTCTGTGATGAACAGGGAATCTAATTGTGCATGGCCAATCAGCTTATTAGTTTCAGTGCAGTGTTTTATCAGAGAGCCGACATTAACCAAGGCACAGTGAAGAGTTTCCTCCCTTACTATGTCTCCTCTATTCTCTTTTCCCCTTCTCTCTGGAGTTGACTCAGTAGTTAACTCCAGGTTCCTAATAGACCAATTACATTGAGAACAGCACCATCGTCCAGCACTCCCGGGATCCACAATATCACATCCTTCCCTACTTACTTCCTGCTCACAATTCAGTAGGGCCAACCTAGAATAAGTCAAACTTCTTTACTGGGCGACAAACAAGGAGCATCCCTAGCCCCTGGTGCCATCTAGGCACTGACGGGTGCAGACGGGCTTGCCTTAGGCACGACCATGCATCGGTGCACTTAAATCCCGAGGCAATGCACATGTGAGTAGCGCTAGTCCAAAAAGAGTCTCCTCCAAAGTGGAAACACCATTAAAATCAGAACGCATCTGAGTTGGAGTTTTTGTCCATCTCGGTTTACCAGATGGGTTTCCTTGAACATGGCTGTGTGTCCTTCTGCGTTGCAAATATTAGTGTACCTTACAATATTCGTCTATTGTAGATATCATACGAACATTCCATGTTAATATCTTACATTTGTTTAACCACATCTTATGTTAGATTGCATCTTATGGTAGAGGTTCTGGGTGCAACCTCCCTCCAAAGCATAAACCTGTGATTTAATCTAGGGAGCACTGGCCTCCGTGGAGCCTTCCCCTTACCACCCTGAGGCAGGGACCCCAAGATTTCCCGTCCAAAGATTTAGCAACTAAACATATAATAATACATCTAACTGGATGCTTCAAAGCACTTTTCCAACTACAAGGAAAAATTGTGATGTGACCAGGAAAGGGAGGACTTAATGGTTGGCACAATTTATCTATTAGGAAGCTAGGGGGTGTAGGCTTCGCTCCTAGTCGGCCCAGCCTGGCTGGCTATTGAAAGAAATAAGTAGGCTTCTTGCTGCGGCTGATCAACTAAAGTCACAGGGAGGCTCATCGTGAACACAGGAGATACAATGTCAGGTCCCTTTAATGTAAGATGGCTGAGCCGCTCCAGTTTGGTAAAAAAATCAGACACTAGTTTAATATTTCTTCGAAGAAATTCATCAGCAGTTTGTGGTGTGATAAAGGGCAATGGGATGGACATTTCATTGCTGGTTTACAAGCTTGTTTAATTGTTGAAGCGGTGTGTCATCGGATGCATAAGTTGATACTCCTCTGACAGATGCTGCAGTGGCAATGGAGTTGAGCTTTCCGCGCATCCAGGATTTTCCACCTCGTTTTCTGGCTCAAGGTCTTACTGAGTGGGGTACCTCGCCAGCTGTGGTGCCTGAGGTTTCCTGTTCTACCGCCCAGTCCTGGGACTCCTCTGGCTCAGTAAAAATATATTCACACTTGTTAGCCATGATCTTCAGTTTGGCGGGAAACAGGAGGGCGTATCTCAGTCCATTGTGCAGTTTTCTTTTGACTTCCATGAAGCTGCCTGCGGTGTTGTACCACAAGTGGGAAGTCTGGAAAAATCATGATCCCCAGACACAACTTCGAAATGCCTTTCCTGTCGGACATGCTGAATTATCACATCGCTGTTAACGTAATTAAAGATACTTGTGTCTGTGGGTGGGAGGGCTATGGGCAAGGGGGGCTGCCAGGAATGTGCGGGCTCCTTCAACTGTGAACCAGGCTGAGAGCTTTTGGGGGGTGAATGTCTCAGATAGCCGGACCCTATGTAGCGAGTAGGGTTGTCACTTTCCTTACTTTCGGACAGTCTGACGATGTGAATAATATTTCATCGGGTGCTGTCTTTGATGTCTTCCATCCGTCCTTATAGCAAGCACACTTGGTTGGTAAGGTCCTTCATTGGCTTCTGAAGGTCCATTGTCCAGGGTTGAAGTTCTTGTAGTGCTGTATCTCTATGACCTAATCTGTCAGTTTTTGTTGACCCTTCCAAAAAAGACCTAGATCTATAGCTAATCCATCCACTTTTCATTCAAGTGTTGTCTTAGCATCCTGTATGGCCTCCAGGATTTTATTTAACTTTCTCTGTGCAGAGTCTGTTGGGCTGGGGGGGAGGGGAGGGAGTGGGATGGGATGGGCTTATTTGTAGATAATGTGACATCTGCAGGTTCAGAATTGTTAGATCCAACAGGTATCCTGGCCATGCGGGTGTTCTGGATCTGCCTATTGTGGTGGGATACACCAGCCCACCTCACCCAGTAAGCGACGAGAGAGGGTTTTTGAGTGAAATTGATCTATTCTAGGGGCACCAGCAGTTGGAAGGGGCCACTTGGGGCCTAAAGGATTGGGAGGTCTTCAGCACATGTCTGTGGGCTCAAGGAGAACATCCATGAGTGTCCAACAGATTAAACTGTTGCTTCTAGGCTGCTGGTGGACAACAGATTGAGCCCTGGCTTGTGGTCCTCTATGGGTGCAGCCTATATTACAATGCTGTAACTACCATCCTCAGTGCCTGCATTAATCCGTGGGTGGGATTGCGTGGGTAGTTACAGTGACCTAGTATAGGAAAGAACATTAATAGGAAGGGAAGGACTTCAGGACAGTGTCTCTTCCACTCTATGTATGTGCGAAACCCTGGCTACATTCCTGCAGAGGGACCGAACCGGGGGCCACACAAACCGCAAGTGAAAATGATAAGCCGGGCTGCTCGGGTAACAGCAGAAAGAGCTAATGATCACTCTAGACCACAATCATCCTGACCAGGTATTGGGATACAGTGACGACACAGGCTCTGTGGAAGGTAAGAGTGCAGTTAACATTTCAGAGGAAAAACCTCCTAAGATGTTTACAGAGGGGAAGTGTCTACTAAAGGATTTTTTTACACATGATCATTTTAAAGACAGTAGCAAGTTCAAAAGTCCAAAGGTACATAAAATTAGAAATGTTCAATTTCTATGTGAGACTATTTAAGAAACGAATTAGAAGAGTGTATAAAAAGAGAACATTCAGATTGTTTTTCCTGGAATGTCATAGTTTGGCAGAGCAAAGAAAAGATTAAGCTATACATAGATTTGCGTGATCAGAATAAATGTGTGTGGGTAGACTGCCACTGTTTGACACATACAGGTGCGATGCTTTCTACTTTAAAAGATGTTAAGATAAAGTGCTCCACCGTCTTGCGTTACGTCAAGCGTGTCCAACCCACTGTTCTTATGTCGCAAGAGACCCCCTTGATGGGAGATGATTGTCCTTTTCTCAGAAGGTTCGGTTATGACAGAATATATCACTCCTGGTTTGTCCGGGGGTCACATGGAGTGACCATCCTGCTACACAAGACCTTCCCTCTGACTGTCATAAAACCCTGAAAGTAGATACATTAAGATGGTGGGCTCCCTTGAAGGAAGGTAGCTCAACTTCGTATCAGTGTATATACCCAATCACCAGCCCCCATCCTCTACACTGACCTCCCTGACCAGTGCTCTCTCGGGTCTGCCACTGGGTACCACCATCATAGGAGGTGACTTCACCGCAGTGCTTAACCCAGAGGTAGACTCGACTGGCCTTACCGGCCGGGGACATATCTCCTGCACCCGCCAACTTGCAACTTGGATGCATGCACTGGGGCTCTGTGTTGCATGGAGGATCTAGCCCACTAGCGATTGAACTACACACACACACCTCAGTAGCCCATAAAACAGTCATGCATAGACCTTCTTCTCCTTCCAGCCATAGACATCGGCCAAGTGCCTGAAATTGACATCCTCCCCTAGGGAATTTGCAATCATGCTATACTCACAATAAGCATACCATAGACCCCCCACCCCTATCCCCAGAGGCCCATGTGGCCTTCAAGGCATGGTACCTAACTGATCAACAATGCACAGAATACCTAGAGTCTGAACTCCACTCTTATTTTGAGACCACCAAGGGTACAGTGGACTCAGCAGGAATTCTCTGGGCAGCTAGCAAACCCGTAATTAGAAGACTTGCGAGGGAGGTGATTCAGGGTAGAGAAAGGGAGATATCGGCACAAGTTACTGCCCTTGAGGTCCAGTTCAGCGCACTGGAACACCAACCCCATGCACAGCCCTCCTCTGAATGTCCCCATTGTATAGAGACGGCCAGAACCTCACTGTGGCAAATCTCGCTAGCGGAGGCCAGACAATGCTGGAGGGCGACGAGTAGGAAGGTACACAAACACAGAGATAAATCCAGGAAGCTCCTGTGCTGGCTGGCCACCAGGGAGGTTGCGTCCAGAATTGTACCCCAGATTAAGTAAGTGGAAGGCAGTCTACAGATGTGCACTCCTGACATTTTGCAAGCGTTCGCTGAATTCTGCCAAGACTTATATGCCCAAAGACCGTGACCCCCACAAGAACTGGCACACCCACTATTAGTGGACATTCCGCTGACCTTGATCGACCTCCCTTGCCGACCTGTGATGTCACCCAACCAATTACCGCGGACGAGATAGATGCCGTGTGAAAGTGGTAAGAAGTGGGATTTTCATTCCCCTGCCGAAGACAATCGTAATACAACAGATGAAAGAAGGGGAACAAATAAAAGACATGGAAAGCCAGCCGGAAGAGAGAATTCAAGACCAGTCAGAGCAAAACTTGGTAGAATGATTAGGAAAGGAATATCAAGATTCTCTGAATGTTTGAGTGTATGAGGGTGGGAAGGTTTGTGTTGGAGCTCAGTAATTGTAATGTGTGGCTCAAGAGGTACCCCCAGATTGCTTGGTACCTCGTATCAATACTCAGATCAAGCCCGCAGGTGCCCCGGCACTTTGAGCCTCCCTTCAACCCTCCTCGCTTATTGCTCACCCGGTATATTCTCTGTAGTTGCACCATGTGTCCCATATTTTATTAAATGTAATGGGACATCCCCTTGCTTTGTAAATAGTCTCTTAAGCTTGTAGGCACCAGTCCAAATTTCTGCTCCAATCTGTTACACTAGGAGGGGTCAGGGCACCCCATAGATGGATTATGTCTTTCTTAGGTACACTTGGGTGATGTTATACCATAGTCGAGTATATGTGGGTAATGTTTGTTCCCCCAGAAACCCAGGGTCACCACTACTGGTGTGAGGCTTATTTCCTCCCCTGTGGCATCCTCCATCCTCTCTCTGACCAGAAGAGTTGGATAAGTGGACAGTCACACCTTGTGTGTAGTAAGCTCCCTTGGTGGCTGAATCCTCTCAAACAGGGGGGCGTGTCTATTTTACCCATGTGTCTCAGCCTTGTTGTGAAATATGTCATATTTAAGATTTTGAGGTGCACCAGTCTGAACCCCATCCATATTGCTGCCACCCAGGGGTATCTACATGCCTCTCCGTATTCTGGGTCCTCTTGGAATCCCAGGTCCTGCTCTCACCAGTCTTGTAGGTTTATGAGGGGGGGCGCCCCATGTGCCACCAGCCTTCTGTAGATTTCGAGATAGCATGCGTGTAGAGTTGGGAAGAGAGTACCTGGAATTCTAAGGCGGTTTCCTCCTCTATGTCTTCCAGTCTTGATGTATTTTTGGCCAGTGCATGCCTCACTCTTAATTATCTAAGCTTTTGAGTATCCGCAACATCATATTCTGCCTGTAGTTTGTCAAAGCATTCCATGACCCCCCCCCACACCCCATATACCTCCCGGTTGGAAATTCCAATGGTGTTCCACTGTTTGAGGCAATTGAGGCAGCAGATGTCCATGAGTACCTGTGAGTGCCACAAGGAGGTTTCCAGCATCAATGTTGTTCCCCATCCCAATTTTGTTGGACTGTTCCCATGGAAAGCAGGGTCAAGTCTGATTTGAATATGACTGGGTCCAAACTGGGGTGATGTGGCGAGCAGAATAAATGAGGGATTTATACAGATGTGTGACTAGGAGTGAGAGTTTGAAAGGTTTCAACACTCCGTCCATCATTTTATTTTCTGATGTTGCTATGTGCGCCCTAAATGGAAAGGGTATGCCCAGTCATGGGTCCCTTGCTCACTGCGCCACTGGATTCAAGTAGCCTGGCTGATGAGGGGTGATATCCCAAAACCAGTCCCAGGATGCTTGTTTCCGGTCCATGGAGGACCTGGCCTGGTGGTTTGGGCTGGACTGTACCCGTGGGGAGCAGGGTCAAGACTGCATTGTATTTGCCCAAACTGGGGTGACGTGGATAGCAAACTAACGATGGATTAACACAGATGTGTGACATGAAGTGAGTGTTTGAAATACTTCAACACTCCGTCCATCATTCTATTATGTAATGTTGCTATGTGTGCCTGAAGTGGCTACTAGTATGCCCAGATGTGGGTCCTTTGCTCGCTGTGCCACTGAAGTCAAGCTAGCCCGGCTGGTGAGGTGAAACTGGTCCCAGGATGCTTGTTTCCAGTTCAGGGAGGTCCTGACCTGGCAGTTCGGGCTGGGCTGCTCCCATTAGGCGCAGGGTCAAGACTGATCTGCATATGCCTAGGTCCAAACTGGGGTGGCATGGTGAGCAAAAGAATGATGGATTCAACCCCGATCTCTTGAGGTACCAATCGGTTTGGCGTACCCCAAACTACAAATAAAGTCTCACAGGTACCAAGAGGAGACTAATGTAGACAGGGATAACAACCTCCTAGTTGAATTCTCACATAGGGATGCTGATAGTGGGTTGGATAGGCTGTGGTATATTGATCATTTATATTTAGGGAGGGGAGCAAGATATAATTTTGTCCTCTTTAGGCTATGTATCCTTCACGATAACCAGAATCTGTCACGGTGCTTTGTTCTGCTGCGTAAAATCCCTTAATTCTTGCACAATTCTCAAATTAAGATACAAGAGTTTTCTCAAGCGAAGGAGCAAGTTGACGTATATGTCCAAAGCGTAATGCGAACATAAGCACTTCAGGGAGAGGCTGAAGAGCAGTTTCACAAAGGATAATTTGCTCCTAAAGATATTAAACGAAGGGTGTGCTCAAATGACTGGTATGATGATTTATTGCGTCCCCTGGTTCTGGACATGCCAATAATTTAAGGGAACCTTGGAGAAGATGCCAGGTTATGGAGGAAACTGAAAATATATCCCCTCCAAATACTAAGGATACAGTTAACAAGATGAGGTTGCCAGCTCTCAGCATGAAACTGCCTCAATCTTGACAGTACATACAATTGAAGGGGTCATGTAATTGTAAGGCACTTTACCACTTCCTCAAAAAGTCTTGATGGTTGCCAGAGAGAAAGAGTGGATTTTACAAGGCACCGGTTTCATCACCAGTGCTCTGGATGGGAGAGAGCATGTCACTTTGTGTGCCTGCCCTGAGACAAAGTCCAGTCAGGTAGCATACTTACCAGGACGAACCTATTTCTGGTTGGTCCACACGCCAAAGGTCTATGCAGCGAGGAAGTTGCAGCAATCGTGCACAGAGGATCTGCTGTGTAAGACACAGATTAGATTTTAGGAAAATTAGATAGCGAGATATGTTGAAGGACTCAGCGTCTTCACATTTATACTTATTGAAGGGGTATTTTTGCAAACCACAGAATAAATCGCCTGTTCGATGTACTCATTTTAGGAGCCGTGCTCTGTTGGCAAGTCATAGATTGGTATTGCTCGGAAGGAGTATAGCATTACTTATAGATTGGCTACAACAAAGGGGGAATGGAAGCTTGAGTTTATGATCAGAAGTCTCATGAGTGGGTAAGGGGGAAGGAAAAGCACTGCAGTGAAATATGATGGCTGAAATCAAGAAGTTGAATAAATGGGGTGGTCAGGAGTCGGCGAATCACCTTTCAACTGCAGTGTCCATCGCCACAATGGGATGTGACTGTCTCCATAGAGATAGGGCTCGCACTAGGTGGAGATAGCTGTGCAGTGTCCATGAGTCCACTTGTGAAGAGGCCCAAAAACAGACATGTGAGGCAAGGGAGTCTGACCGGATATTCATTTATTCGCAAAGAAGGTTGAGCAGTTATGTGGATCCATGATACAGTGCGAACAGTGGGCCGGTGAGTTGTCAAACATCAAGGGGACGGGAGTGAATCACAATTGTCAAGAGTTAAAGGGACGCTCCCAAGACCGACAATATTTAGGTCAGAGGTCATAACGCCATCCGTTGGCCTAAAGGCTGACTCCTTAGACCTATGAATGCAGCAGTTAAGACGTCAATACTATCTTGGTGATTGATGGTTACCATCAGCCACAACTTGCTCCAGTTTACGAAGGGAGAGCTGTTGCAGTGGCAGGGTGCACCTACCTCTTAGAGGCCAGGAAGTCTTCATGCAAATAATCATGAGGGCTTTATTCAAGGAATTGCAGGTGTGGTAGGGGAGTGCGAATTTGCCAGTGACCTCATCATCCTGTGGCGGAAATATGAACAGAAGAGAACGAGGGTGATTGGCTGGTTCTGACCACTTGATCGGGTATTGATCTTGGCGGGCACGGGGCTGGCTGGAGGGGGGACTAACCAGCTGGTGGTCCTGGACCTTTCAGCCCTACCCTAGGTTGCCCAGAGTTCATTATGGATGGGAGCTTCACCTGGAGGCTGGGCAGGCCACAGACACCCTGGCACAGATAGTGCATTATGCTGTGCCGTGGTGTTGTATATTATGTATCAAACTATGTATATTTTCCATACCTCGTCTAGTCAGGGCTGAAAGGATGTTTAAATGGATGTTGATGACATTATTTTCCCAAGAACACTTGGTGAGGAATGAGAATTGTTGGCAACAGGTGCCTGCCCCTGCGGGAGATGTATATAGAAAGAATCTGCGAGCTACAATACATTTGCAAACTGTTAATCACTGGACTTAGGAATCGTGGCTAAATGTATTTGTGTTCATTTATCTCACAAGTCACTTACTGTACAATATGGGTGTTGCCTTCCTTGTGTTTAAATCAAACTCCTATATAATTGCTATTTCATTCACTAAGGGCATGTTGCTTGATTAAATAGCTATGTCTTGGTAATACCACATATTTGAGTGTGTCTCTCATTCGTCTCTAACAATGGGGTGGTGGTGTAGGGGTGAAGTCCTGCGACTTACACGTAATGAGTTTCAAGTCCCCCACACTGAATGACTACACAGACACGGTGATGCTGGTAAGCACGTCTTTATTCACGAGCCTTCATGCCTGAACTGCCGCTTCCACTCGCGGCTCCTCCCCTTCCTCCCACAGCTATGCCTGACCTTGGGGCGAAGTCAGGACAGGCATGGCGACATGACATCTCCTCCTTTTGTATTTTAAATGTTCAATATCTCTCTCAGAGTTCTTCAATGAGTCGGATGGGCCTCCGAATGTCCCGTCGTGGTCGGCTGGGTCGTGATTGACTGTGGGGATGTTCTTTTCTCAGATCACGGGTCTCCGATACCCGTATGGGTTCTTCGTGGCTATTCTCTTCTTGACTTGACACGTCCGTGTCCCAGTCAGGTCTCCGAGTCCAAGTGTAGGCTGTCGGGTTGCATCTTTTGAAGTGTGACACGTTTCTGGTCGTTCTCTTGATTCCAGACTCGACTGTAATCATGGTTCCTTTTTTTCTTGTTACTTGTAGTGGGTGATCGTGGTAATGGCTGTTTGATTTGGATTTCCTTCCTCGTCTCACCAGCACCTACTCTCCTTCTCAGATGTCAGATGTCTTGGCGTGTCTGTGGTGGTCTGCATATTCCTTAATTTTTGCCTTCTTAGTCCGATCCAACTCGACCAGGGTCTCGTGGTCGGAAGTCGTAGTTCTGGACTGCGTGACGGCGTCTGTGGTTGGTATTCGGGTGCGAGGGGTCCGGCCGAGCATCAGAGTGGCGGACATTGGTTTGTGGTGCTGTGTGGCGTGGTCCTGTATGCTCGCAGTACTTCATTTAGTGCTGGTTGAATATCACGGTGAGTTAGCTCAGCTTGATGAACTGCCTTTTTGATGGTGGCCATAAATCGCTCCACCATCCCATTTGCCTGGGGCCACAGGAGAGTGATTTTCCGATGGTTGAAGTTTAGGTGTCTCGCGAATTTTGCAAATTCTTGTCCATTAAAAGGTGGCCCGTTGTCAGACTTCCCCACCGTGGGGATGTCCCATGCGGCAAATGCTTCATCAATTACTGGTACGACAGTGGTCGCTTTGGTGGAGGAGATCTGGTGAGCGACGGGGAATCGGGAAAACTCGTCCATGATGACGATGATGTATTTTCCCGACTTCAGCGGGCCAAAGAAGTCAATGGCTACGTGTTGCCAGACACTATCTGGCAGGTTTGACATCTGCAGAGGAGCGTGTGGTTCTTCTCGTCCTACTAGTTGACAGTGTGAGCAGTCTTGTAGCGTGGTCTCCACCATCTGGTCAAGGGAGGGGAACCAGATACGCTCTTGCAGCGCTTTCTTTGTGGCTACCACCCCTCGATTTCTTTCGTGTGCTAGATTTACAATTCCCTGTCGCAGCTTGCTGGGGATGACGATCCTCCGACCTCTTAGTAGAAGCCCATTGTCACTGATTGAGAGTTTGTCTTTGACATACTTGAAAGCCTTGAGTTCCTGCGTGTTGATGGTGTAATTCGTCTTCGCTTCTTCTATGTGTCGCCATGATACCGTGCGAACATGATGCATGATGTTTTGGATAGTGACATCATTTGTAGATGGGTCGATGATGGCTTCTGGTGGAACAGCCGATGGGTAGGCTCGATCAATGACGAAATGGAGATATTCTTCAGCCACCGAGTGTCGCGCTCATGTCAGAGCTTGGGGATGCCGTGAGATGT
Source organism: Triturus cristatus (assembly GCF_964204655.1). Lineage (NCBI taxonomy): Eukaryota > Metazoa > Chordata > Amphibia > Caudata > Salamandridae > Triturus > Triturus cristatus. Next base: position 1,145,089,219 of record NC_140593.1, on the reverse strand, counting down.
AATCTGCCGGGTTCTCTGCCTTTCCCGGTTTGTGAATGATGGCGTACGTGTAGTTTTGCAGGCGGATGCCCTATCGTTCTATTCGCGGAGGCATCTTCGCCCTGGGGTTCCAAAAATGGTTGTCAGCGCTTGGTGGTCGGTGATGAGTGTGAAGTGCTTGCCATACATGAAGACTGCCAGGCTTTCTTTTTCTGGTTGAGAGTATGCCTTTTCGGTGTCGGTAAGGCTGGGCTGGCATACACAACAATGTTGCGTTGGTCGGCTTCGTCATCATACTGCGCTAGAATCGCCCCTAGCCCAACAGGGCTGGCATCTACAGTGATTTCTGTCTTTCGCTTGGGGTTGAAATACGCTAAGTTGATGGCTGAACTCACCGCTGCCTTGATTTTGTTGAAAGCTCGGTCACACGTGGCCGACCACTGAAAACTTTGCCCTTGTCGAGTTAATTCCCTCAGATGGTAACTGATGGTAGCATAGTCTTTAATGTAGCGGGCGCAGTAGCTGGCCATAGCCAGGAACAAGCGGATGTCGCTGACATTGTGCGGCTGCGGAATGTCCGATAGTGCTGACACTTTTTCGGGGTCAGGTCTCATGCCCTCTTTTGAGAAGATGTGTCCGTAGAATTTGAGAGTCGACTTATGAAACTCACATATGTCCTGATTGAGAGTGAGGTTAGCATTGAGGAGGGCGTGGCACACTCAGTCCAGTGCTTTGTCGTGGTCTTTCTGGGTCTCTCCAAACACCAAGATGTCGTCACTGAAGGTGTTTGGAATGTCTTGTATGACTCGCCGAACAGCCTCCTGGAAAATCTCTGCAGCTGATGAGATCCCGAAGTTGAGGCTCTCATACCTGAAAAGTCCTTGGTGTGTGGTGAATGTGGTGATGTATCGTGATCTTTCGTGCAATTCAAGCTGATGATACCCCTTGTTGAGGTCTAGTTTCGAAAAGAATATTGCCCCGTTCAGGCGTGTGATCATGTCGTTGATGTGGGGACCTGGGTGTCGCTCCCTTTCGATGGCTGTGTTTGGGGCTTGCATTTCTACGCACAGGCGTACTTTGTTGTCCTGGCCTCTCTTGGGCACAACCACTACTGGCGACACCCATGGAGTGGGTCCAGTGGATCTTTCTATAATGTCTGCCTTTAGTAGATCTTGGAGTTTGTCATCTACCGCTTGTTGTAGGTGAAAAGGCACTTTCCTGTGATGCGGGTGCCACTGGCGTCACTTGCTCATTAATGTGCAGCTTGACCTTGAAATGAGCTAGCTTTCCTAGGCCGCTGAACAGCTTCAGGAACTTGTTGACAATGTCTGGTGAGTCGTCCACTTTGTACAGGATCTCGACTAGCTTCAGGTGTTCCGCCGTTGGCAGTCTGAGGAGACAGTCTGCTGCTTCAGGGCCTTCAATCACGTGGATTTGTGCTTGAATTTTCCTGTCTTTGTAGGTCAGCGTGGTACGAAATTGTCCTAGACATGGTAGTGGTTCTCTGGACATCCACGTATAGACCCGTACTGTGGCTGGCTCTAATTTCGGTTTCTGGTTCATGCTCTGGTATTCAGTGGCGCAAATGTAATTGAGTGATGCGCCTGTGTCGAGAACAAACTTGGCGGAATGGCTTCCTATTCGGATGTGTAGTCGTGGGTACTTCTTCAGTCTATCTGGATCCGCCACCATGCACACATATTCATCACTGTCTTGTGAGATGGGCATAAGAGAGGATGACTCTCTAGACGTTGACCGTTGGGATCGGTATGAGCTGTGTGACTGTGTACTGGACCTTGATGAGCTTGTCGAGTGGTCTCTCCGTCCTTGTACGGCCCTTGCGTGGTGGCGTGATCCTGCGTTTTGCTTGAACTGTCTCGTCTCCATGCGCCAGGCTTGGCAAGCGGCTTCTAAGTGGTTGTCTTTTCGACATCGATGGCATTGTTGGCCAATGGCTGGACATTGACCTGTGTGTGGGTAGTCTTGGCCACACCGGTAACACTGTGGAGGGTGTCTACGGGAGTGACTGTTCTTTGTCCCTCGGCAGGGTGACTTCGTACGAGGTGATCTTGCAAATCTTCCCGAGGTGCGACGGTCTGGACGGTGCCTCGGTTCTGTGTGAGATTGCACGCGAAGAGCTTGTTCTTTTTTTTTCCAGTTTTACTGGCCTCCATTTTCTTTGCGTGCTCTTCTACTTGATCGTTGATGTGAGTGAGTTCTTCTATTTCGTCTCGAGTGTAGTGCTTCTTCAGTAGTCGGCGGCGTAGTGATTCAGATTGACATCCGTCAATGATTCATAGACGCAGCGCGTCTTCTGTGGTGTAGTTGTTGAATTCACAATAACGAGCTAGACGCTTGAGACGGGAGATGAAATCGCCCATGGGTTTGTCTCGCTTCTGAGACGCGAGGTTGAATGTGTAGCGCTCATAGTCTAGGTTCTGCTTGGGAAGGAACTTCTTGTTCTACGCTTCTCTCACGCCCTCATATGACGCAGCGTTGGCCGGAGGTAGGTCTTTGATGATTTGTCCAATGTCTTTGCCTACAAGATTATGTAGGGCTATGAGTTGTTGGTTGGAGTCACGGACTTGTGACCCCTTCATGAAGTCCTAAAAGTCCACAAGCCAACTCTTCCACACGGAGCCCATGCTGCTACCAGATGTCAGTGGTAGTGGTTCAGGGGGGCGCAGGTATGATACTCCCATGGGTATCGGTCCAAGTGTCGGGGCATTATGTGCTGTGCTGGGCGCGGCTTGCTGCGAAGAGTCAGGGTCCGACATGGTGGGGCGCATTGTAGCTCCAGTAAGTTTCAGAGACGTTCGCAGGAATTCAGTATCGCTTTGGCAGGCTCCAGGGGTCTTTTTAGTGAGTTGCCTGACCTTAAGATGGCCGTCCTGTCAGGACTAAGCTTGGCTGGTGCAGAGTGCCTGACTTCAAAATAGCCGCCAAAAGGGACTCATGCAGGCATGCGCCAATTCTTACAGGGGCATTGTCACTGAGTTTACCCCTATTTGCATGCTGTCTCTTCGTGATTTTTGCTTTGGAGTCACGCCTTCAGGTGCATCTCCTTAATTGCGGGCCGCATACGCGCCTTGTCCGTTATTCGCGCTCCTTCGGTCTTTTTGGGCGCTCCACTCTTGTTTGCGGCAGCGTGCGCTTCTTTAATCTTGCGGGAATATCGAGGGGGTGACTCCGCATCCCATCCTCGTTGCCAGTTTCGAGTCCCCCACACTGAAGGACTACACTATCAGCTGGTGTACCCTTCACATAGCAGAAAGCTGCCAAAAGTCACTCCATGGGCAGGAGCGTACAGTGGGGTCTCTGACAGCTTCTCTCAAGAGGCTGTGACATGATCTAGGGATGCCAAGATAGCAGGGGTTTGAGAGCTATCCGTGCCCCGAGACCTCCCTATTTTGTCCTCTGACCATGCAGCAGTCAACATCTCCAGAGGTTCTGGTCTTGCGGCAGGGCCGCATCATACACAAACATCCACGCCTGAAGGGATGCAGAAGGCATACATTTTAGTAGAAGAGAATGGGGCTACCCCAGCAATTGGATTGGTGATGTGGGGGTGAAGTAATGCGACTTGCACGTTGTTAGCGAACCACGTGACTGCACCAACACGCTTCACACGGTGTTGGCAGCCATCCACCACTAGAGGAAAGTGCTCTCCCATTCAACAGGTAAGGTGCACTGAAGATTCTGAGAGAGGGAAGGCCTCAAAAGGGCAAATCTGACTTAAAATATTGAAACAAGATCCTCGCTTATTTTTTTCAACAGGAGAAGCTAAAAGAAAATAATCTGCTAACCTTCGTACCAAGCTGGATAGTTAGAGACACAGATTATAAATTGAGCTAACAATACACTTAACCATGTCGTTTCTTATCACAAGAGCCTGCAGACCACAAACTAACAGGATATCCTCAATACCAGCAGAATCCCTAATTGAACATCCCGGCACTCCTTCTTTACAGTCAGCTAGGTGGAAATTGTGGAAATACCACTTAGAAGCCTACATGGTGGCAACAGCTGTTGCGGATGAAGGAAGAAGACATATGTTGTTCCTCCTGGCAGGAGAGGGCATTTACAAACGTTTTCAAACTAAGTGGCAAACTGGTCCACTATATGCACACACCACTCTTGTTACCACTCTAAATGCCTACTTCACCCCTCCTGCTAACTCAGATTATGAAAACTTTGTTTTGACAGCAAGCAAAACAGAAATCTGATCAGTCTGTTGACAAATTCCACACTTGTCTCAAGGAGTTTAAAGGGAAAGAAGTGCAGTACCTGCAGAAAAGTCAATCACTGCAAGAGTGTGTAGGTCACAAAGAATCACCAAAACGCAATTCAAGAAAAACATCAGTCCTGTCAAATCCAAGCCTAACAAAACCAACAGTGATGAAATGGATGATGGTGATGACCCTGAAGATGAAAGAATAGTACACGTGATCTCTACACAATGGAGAGTTGCCAAGGATGATAACTGCTGAGGTGCCAAATTCAGCTCGGAAAGCAGACTTTCAGTACTCTCATTGACACAAGTGCTGTCATCAAAGTTATAGCCAAATCCCTATTTGACCTTTTCACCTCACAACTAATGCTCACTCCATCTAGGGAAGGTGGTTGTATATGGGAACAAGTTTCCTCTACTACTTGTGACATCTTCCAAACAGAACTAGTTTATGAGGACCAATCAACCTCCACAAAGGTTTCCATTACTCAAGATGGTGAGGGGAGTCTACAAAATTGTCAAACAGCTGCAAATGATACATGTTGCCACAGTGTACAGACCCATACACTGGAGACTCTTGAAATAATTTGTACATTGTTTGAAGTCATATGCTGATTGAAAGATAAAGTAGTAAAACTGCATATTAATCGATCAGTCCAACCACTTGACATTTACCACTCTAAAGTAGCCTTTCATCTCCAGCTCAAGGTAGGGGCTGTACTCATGAAGTTGGGGGAATCTGGTATCAAAAATTGGAAGGACCGACTCTGGGTCTCACCTATTGCAGTAACCTGAAAACCAAGACAACCCCATAGGGTGAAGACCTCCATGGACATAAAACTCCCGGATGCTACCATCCAAAGGGAGCGCCACCTCACACAGATAGTGGAAGATTTTGTGGCAGAGGTGAATGGATCAAAATATTTATCAAAATTTAATTTAAATGCTGGATATTGCTAACTATTGCTCGACCTCCACTTGAGATACATAACTACCTTCTCAACAGACCTCGACCTCTGCCGCTACAAAAGACTGAGTGCTGGAATATTCAGTGTGGTGGAGGTGTTCCAGAATGGTAACCGGGAGGAGTTGTCCAGGTGTGATAGGGGTAATCAATGTGAATAGTGATATACTAACGCATACAGCCTCAATATAATAACATTGGAGCTGCCTCTGACACTTTTTTCAGAGACTGGGTGCTTGTGGCTTCATGTTTACCCAGAAGAAGAGTGAGTTCCCGAGATCGTACACCAGTTAATTTAGTTATATGTTCTCTGAGAGGTTGCACCAGATTTAGGGAAAACACCAGATCCAATGAAAGATGCAGACATGAAGAATGCTGTTGAGGGACCTAATGAAAGCAACAGTCCTATGGGAGTGGGGCGACATTCAGCAAAGTGTTTCAAGTCACTAAAGAAGTGAAGGTTTCTCTGAAGAGACATTAAAACCAACTGACCCCTCCAAAGAGACAGAACTGTCAGTAAAAGCCAGCCCCACTTGGCGAAGAGCTGTGCATTCGGTAAGCCAGCAGGGTGGAGAATGGACCTGAGTCGCATTCACCAGTTGTGCCATGACCCCCACAAAGCAGAGGTTCTCCCACATTAAAAGGAGGCATTTACCATCCATTGTTTTGCTGATACCTTAATTTATAGCTATATTGCCACCCCTTTAGAGTGACAAATGACCATAAGACTTTCATACTTCTGTTTAAAGGGTCATCTTCTAACTCTCCGTACAGGATGGAGAAACAGATCTTCCATCTACACTAGGACTTGTTAAAAGTGATCAATCAACCTGAGTCAAAGAATCCAGCACATTTTCTATACTAACCCTCATGGCTTACAATGACTCGAAGAATGGTTAAGGCCTCTGAGACCGAAGAGTATGTCCGATTCATAATGGGAAGATCCCGACCCAGGTCCATTGAAGATCTCCAGACAACCACCGGTGGTGATGAATGTCTTCAACTGGCCATGAATGCCCTTTGTCAAGATAAAAGGATGCTGTTGCTCGAACACCTGTCATCCTGCACCCCAGGAGCCCACATTCTTTTAAGTTCTCTGCACCATATACATCATGAGCTGGCTACTATCCAAGAATGATGACTCAACAGGAAATTGGCTGGTTATTACTGGCACTTTAGTTAAGGACGTGGTAGAACCTATGCATGTAGGACACCAAGGGATTTAAAGGACGAAAAACAGTCTTCACTCTAAAGTCTGGTTTCCTGGGCTTGATAAGCTGGGATACCAATAGGAATTACCACCAGTGCCAAGCTGTAAACTCTTACGAATCCCCAGTGCTGATTATTATAGAAGCTGTCCACTTTATCAGCTGAGTGAAAGCCATCGCTGACTTAGGCTCCCATCCCACTTGGCATCTCTGATTAGTTTTCATGAATACCTACTTCAAGTATCTGAAGCTCAAGAGGATACATTTCACACTGGCAGGGGCCCTCATACTGAAGCTGAACAAAAATCATGGCCACTCATGGGGTCATGAGAAAACTCGGCAATGACAATGAGCCTCTGTTTCAAAGTTAAAACATTTCAGATTATCTTGCCGCGCTTGTGGTCCAACATTGGAAAATAACTACACAGTGCCTACAGGCACAAGGCAAACTGAAAAGTTTTTTGAAAAGTATTGCCAAGCTAATTTGTATATACCTTGTGCTGATGGGCAGAACTTGAAATGGGCTATATACGTTTTTCTACAAGAGTATCGTATTACCACCTCGTCCATCTTCTCGGCCCATTCCTTAACAGTGAGCAGCTTGTCTGCTCCCCAGAAGCACTATACCTAGCAGAGCTTTTACACTTCCCCCAATATGGCGCAGCCTAGCTGGTGAGCATAAAGGGGGAAGTGTGTCAACACAACATCCTGTTCGTTTTTAGGTCTCGGCTAGCGAAGGCTGCGCTTACGCAGTCTCGCTCGCGAGATTTAATGACTTGGAGTAGTGGGGCTTTAACCCGCCCCTCTTCTCTCCTCTTCTCCATTGGCTGGCCTCTGAAATGCTGGTCAGCCATTGGAGAAGAGGTTTGTCTCTCCAAACAAGCCCCTTCCTTTTGCGATTCGGGGGCGTGTTTTTTTCGATTCTTTCTCTGATCGTGTTTTTTCTCTCCAACACGCCCCCGAATCAGAAAACGCCGCTGCCTTTCTCCGAGGCATTTCTGCTTGACTTCGGAGAAAGGCGGCAAGGCTCAGCTCAGGGCACCGCAGTCTGTCACCTTCATTTCCGGCTCCCAGAAACAGCCGCTCAGCGCCGCCACTCTTCGAGCCTCCGCCGCGGCACAAAAGGCAGATGCCGCCGTGTAGGTAGCCGCCGCTGGGGGCCCCCAGCAGGAAGGCAGATCCCGCTGCGTATGCAGCTGTCTTGTGGGGCCCCCAGCAGTCTCCAATGTCGGCTGCTCTCCGCGGCACGAACCCAGTCCCGGCAAGTCACTCACCTCGGGGAGCACACCGCTACCGCTGCAGGGGAGCAGATCGGAGGAGTGTCCAGTTCCCAAGCAGGGCCACAGGTCACCACTGATAAGTTTCCGGGCAATGCAGGCACAGTATGGGGGCAATCGTGCGGCTCCCGCAGTTCGAACAGCAGCCACCAGTGTCTACTGCGACACAGCGCGAGGCCCAGTGGGCGGGGTCAGACCACGGGCTCGCTTGAGCCGTCACACCAGTTCAGCAGCACTCCACCGGGCCACAGGAAAGGCCATACACCCCAGGGCAGAGCACCACATACTTTTGCCCAGGAGTTCGCATCGGAGCCGCAGGGTGGGTGCAGCAATCGTCAGGTAAAGTTGCAGCGCGAAAAAACGCGCTGCATACGGATAATAGGGGCTGACACGGGAGGCCTCCGGCGGAGCCCTAAGCCAACACGTCTTCCTCCATTCGCCACAGGTAAATGCGGGAGAGAACGGGGTTGTTGAGCAGGGACGGGCTGGCTTGCCCGGGCATCGGGCGTTTCCTGTAGCAAAAGTGCTTCACAGTTAACCTCCCCCACGACCCTCCAGCTGGTCCGACATAATTGCCAGGCCTACTTTGGGGTTCCACTTCGGCCCTGTTGTTGAGTATCCTACCCAGGGCTTTAAGTGGGATAAAAAAAATGTGTGGGGGGTGAGGGGGGGGGGCGGTGTTGCGCGGGGTCTATACGACTTGTATTTTGCTGTTGCTTTTGTCATTGCATCCAGGCATAATGATACAACAAGTAACATGATACCTACAACAAGTTAGGACTATTGGCTTTGTCAGTCGTTGTTAGTTGCATAAGATAAATTAGCAGTAACTGTGGCTTGTATATAATATTGAAAAAGCATCCACTTGAAGCCCTAGTGACACCACGACAATGTTACTGCTCCTGAGTTTCAAAAAGAGACAACAATATAATCATGCAGTGGCTGAACTCGACAGATTAAGAAATATATCCCAAATTATATATAACAGTCGGTAGACGCATGCCTCTACAGTGTTCTCTTATATTTTGAAACCATAATTGGTCAAGTTCGTATACTTTCAAAGTTCCCTTTGCAAACAATCATTATCAACGCCAAGTCTGGCCCTGGCACAGTAGTGCGATTTTTGTTTAGTATTAATAAAATTTGACACTTCGGGCAGCAGTTTCAGCAGAGAGGACAAAGAAGGAATGGGCATGGAATCCAAATACTAATCATGCATATTAGTCTGGGCCACTGGCATTTTGCGATCCTGCAGCTGCAGCGTTTTCCTCATAATTATGGATTTGCCAAACTTCCCAAATAATGCTCACATAATAAATCTCGCTTTTGAGAGTGATTAAGCTATTGACATTGTAAATAACAATGCCGTTTCTTTAAATGTTTAAAAAGCAAAAACATAAACAAAAATAATGTCATGAGCAATGCCAATAGCTCTAACTTTAACAATGCCGAGACCGTTGCATTGTAAATGCTTGTTTTCTGACCTCTTCAGTTTTCCTTGTTGCCCAGCAGAGTGGGTAGACGGGTAAGTGTTTTCCCCTTTTTAGGTCTCGCCTGAGCCAGCGCTTTAGCGCTGCTCTGGCGAGAGCTATAGAAAACGGGGATTTGGAAGTGCAAACGAGTGCTTTTCAGGCCCCCAACTACAGTGCATGTGCGCCGGGCGCGCGCACCATTTGGCAGCCTGCGTGTACATTTCGCGGGCGCTTTGATGTTCTCAGTGAGCCGCGCACCCACTGAGAACATCAAAGCTCCCGCAAAATAATTACTTTCACTTTAGCGGCCGCTTTGATGTTTGAGCGCGATCGCGATCTTTTTCTTTTCCAGGTCTCTTCCAGCCCTTTGAAACTATGGAGTGTTGCTAACACCTTTCCCAGTGGCTTGAAAGATCTTTCATTGTGACAGCCGCCCCCCCACCCTAAGGAGTGTAAATTTCCCTTCACACCCGATTACGGCAGACCTTTCACACGTCATGCTTTGTTAATACTTCACAATCATCTCACTAGGGAAGCAGGGCGTGAACAAAGGGCCAGGCTCCAGTCTCTCGCGCAACAGCAGATGGCTTGAGCCTAGCGCACGAAGAGCGCGGATGCATCCATTCCTTAGCACGGTTCCCTTCCATCACTGGGGCGCGAATTCTTTCTTGAGGTGATAAGCGCCCCCTTCCTGTTACTTCAGATTTAAGCGAGGGCCAGCTGTGGTGCATCTCCCCCTCCTCGCCCCCCCCCCCCCCTTATTGCATCACTGCTCCAGGAGCCGGGTCACACTGTGACAAGAGAGTAGTAAGACATTTGTTACGGATTTTACATAACTCTAAAATGAAATGTGATTGACGTGTGGCGCTTAAGAACTCATCATTTTATAAATAAACCTAGTGATTAAAGCTGGCCTTCAGTGCCTGCTTTGTTACAGAGACCTCCGCTGACATACGGCCCTGTGCTTTTTGTTTGAGTGAAGATATGCAGTGTAAAATCACAGTATCATTTATAATAAGATAAGATAAGGTTAGTAGTGACGACATTAGAAAGTGAAAACGAGGCCAGAGGCACAAAATATGTGATCATGGGTTAATTGTCTTGCTTTCATTTCGCAGAAACGTTCATGGACAATAGGGCGCTGCTGCTTTTTATCAGAATATTTCTGGAATGCATAGCCTGGCTCCCCTGTCCAACTAGCGCCTGTGGCTAGCGATAACCAGACAGGCTCTGCTTGCCCTTACGAGCTATTCGCTGGGCACGAGCAGCCTCATCCAGTCATTAAAGCAGTGCCTGCTCAAGTTCCTTCCATCCCTCTGGTGACTTGGCCTTGCCCATAAAACAAACTAACAAGCATTTGCAATGCAATAGGTCTCGCATTCACGCGAGTATGAGCTATTGACATTGTAAATGACAATGCCTTTTATTTATGTTTTGGGTTTAAAAACGTAAATAAAAGGCATTGCCATTTCAATACTAATAGCTTAAACTCTCGCAAATGCGAGACCTGTTGCATTGCAAATGCTTGTTTTGTTTTACTCGCGGCCTGCTGTAGCGGCTGCTTTTTAGGTCTCGCCTGAGCCAGCACTTTAGCGCTGATCTGGCGAGAGCTATAGAAAACGGGGATTTGGAAGTGCAAACAAGTGCTTTTCAGGCCCCCAACTACAGTGCATGTGCGCCGGGTGCGCGCACCATTTGGCAGCCTGCGTGTACATTTCGCGGGCGCTTTGATGTTCTCAGTGAGCCGCGCGGCCACTGAGAACATCAAAGTGCACTCGAAAGTGCTCACCATATGCCAGCATTACTTTTGAAGCTCATTGATTATTTTGCCATCCGCTTCTGTCACCCCTCCTGCCATGTTTATTTTGAACTGCCTCACACCTTGTCACGTGACAAGTGCCATAATGGCTTCAGTAAACACTACTTTGTTGAGCTTGTTTATGCATGCGTACCGAAGAGCACTATTCGGTGCACATGCTTCACGTTTATATGAATTGGGCTGTTAAATAGCATCCAGCCTGATTAGGTGTGCCTAGCAAGGCACCTTTGTGCTGACTGTCAACATTGATGGGTTCCTTCAGGTCGCCAGTCATGCCACACACGAGACAGCTAAAACATTCGCGGAACTGGGCCCAAAACACCAGCTTAAGTCAATGTTGGACAGACCGACAACAACGGCAGTATCCTCCCAGTGAATACCCTCTGGAACCCACCCAGGAATTTCATTTACCCAGGCCTCATGTTTAGTTCTTGATTCCACTTGTTTATTGCTAGTGGAGTTCTGCTGCTCTTTAAATTCCAAATGCCATAGGCCCCAAAATACTTTCTGAGCGCAACTCATTTTGGCGTGCTGGCTTTGTTGCGTGTGGGTCCACCACGCATATTTATGTCCAATCAGCTGCTCTCCCCAATCGTGAAGCCAGCCGCACTATCGCAACGGAGTCCCCACGAACAACACAGGCAGGGCAGGATATTTTAAGTTTTCTTTATTCTTTTTCGATGTAGCTGTGCACCAAACTACAGGACACCAATACATTTGGGCAACCCTCATCCACCAACTCACGTGATTAAAACCAATCCTCCTTTCACGACACTACCCCCTGTTTGGCAACTAGAACACCTCAGTCGTGACCCTGCTTGGACTATAAAGGGCACCATGATAGACATATCATGAAGTTAAAGAGTACACCTACAGCATGATTAATGCTGATCTCCTAATAATTATGTTGAAATTAGATGTGGCATCTAAATGTTATGCAGAAATTTACATACATAAGAATGAGCACATAGATGTATAAATATACGGCCAAACATAACTCTGCATAATCGATAAAATTGCATTTCATTCAAAGCTGTAAATATAAGTATCTGCAATCGAACTGAGTAGCTAGAGTCACATAAATATTTTATATTTATACATAGCTGCCCTCAATAGTATGACCACAATATGGCTGGATGGACCCAATTTTCGATGCAGATAACAGCTGTAGACTGTACAAAGACAAAGAGTCTGAACCATGTTCAAGCTGGATATATATAAATTGACCATATATTTGTTAAAAATAATCGCTATTAGTGCAGATCGATTTGTTGATCAATTAGGTTCCTGAATGTGCAAAAATAAGATTTACATAAATAAGTGTGCAAAAGACGCTAAAGTGCAGAGGGGTCACAGTGAGGCCGTGGTCAGAGCAAGTCCTAGCGTATACGTGCATAAAATTAATGATAAGGATGTAAACATACTGATAGTGCAAACATGCAACCCTGACTTCTTTTTTATATAACATCCAGTTACGCCTACATAATTAAAGTTGACCATGGTGCTTTACAATAACGTGGAAGAGGACATAGATGTATGAACATTCTAACACTATGACTCGCGTCATTGTGGAGTGGCCAAGTTATAATTTAAACATATCCAGAGAATAGCTCACAACACTATAGGTATGCTAGTGCTAAGAAATTATATAATAGCACAGTGATAGCCCCACAAAATGTGGCAATAACCAATGCTCTAACAGAATAAGTATCTTGCTCGAATAAACGATCTGTAGTATGTCGAACTCAGATGGAATTCAAAGTCCAAATAGGTCCAGAATACATTAATAAGAGACCTAATAATATAATGAACAGAACAAAGGAGTATATCCCAATACAGTGAGTGAATTATAACCCATCCTATGAAAGACAATAGGTGGAATAATGAAAGATGAGCATATTGTAAAAAATGATGAGCAATTATTGATCTTATAAAAAGTTATGATTGAGGTGTGCATGGAACTCATGAATAACCTCTAAGTACAGATACTGAAACCTCCACAAGATCAATACAGGGATTTCTGAGTGACGTATAGTTCATTCGTCATAGTAGAATATCTGGACTATTGATGATGATTTTTAACATTCCAAATAATTTCTTCATTCAAACCCTCATTGACACTATTGAGGGTGAAAATCCAGAATCTTTCCCTTCTTTTCCGGGTTATTTCAACAGACAGGCCTGTCTTTAATTTAACTTTCTCAAGGATGCACCATCGCAGATCATTTTCTCTATGTTGCATTTCTAGACAATGGGAAACAATGGAAGCTGCAAGTTTTTTCGTACAAATGGCTGATTTATGCTCACTATATCTTGTACGAAATGATCCACCTGTTTCTCCTATGTAGGCCAGCTCACATGGATACAAGATGATGTATGTGACATTTTGGCTCCTACAATTACTCAGATCTCTGAGCTTGATGTTTTTACCCTTGTATGTTAAGGAACACGTTACCATAGCTGAATCACAAGCGTGGCATGAGCCACATCTGTGGTTCCCTAGTATGGGAGGTAATCCCGTAATGGTGGTCTGATGGAAGGTGTTGCCGGTTTGTTGTCTTGTTGTGTACAAGCATGTCACAGAGGTTTTTATTTCTCCTAGAGGCTACTAGTGGAGGTTTGAGTTGTACTTCATCCTCGTGTGCATTAAGGGTATCGCCCTTTAGTAGTGCGTCGCGCTTGTAGTATTTTGCCCTTTTAAAGACCGTTTTAACCAATCGGTTGGGGTATGCTCGGGCTAGGAGACTTTTTTTAAGGGATCACCATGGATGTGAAAATCATAAATGTTCGTACAATTGCGGCGTACACACAAGAATTCCCCAAAGGGAATTGAGTCCTTTTGACATGAGGGGTGGAAGCTTTGAGGATGGTATTCTTCGCTGTACGTTTTCTAAAAAAAAGCTCACTTGTAACTTTTCCTCTTGTCCACGGATCACTATGTCTAAAAATGCAACCTTCACGGGGCTGGATTTAGCTGTAAACTTCAAGTTGCTATCACTGGCGTTTAGCCAAGCAACATATTCCTGTAGAGTATCATGATCTCCTCTCCAAATGAAAAAAACCCATCATCAATGAAGCGCTTCCATATGCTGACATTTTTGAAAAAGGGGCTGCTTCATTGAAAATATTCTTTAATTAACTTTCGCCCATATAGATATTCGCTATGCTGGGCGCACAGGAAGCTCCCATGCTGGTGCCCTTGATTTGCTGATATGCCAGCCCATTGAAATCAAAAAAGTTATTCATCATGACTATCTCCAAACATTTTAGTATGAAGGTATCCAGTCTTTCACTTAGAGTTCTACTGAGGAGCAGTGCCACTGACTGTAATGTCTGACATTGAGGGATACTGGTGCACAATGCCTCAATGTCAAGTGTTACCAGAATATCATTAACGTGGTTGAATGGCATACCTTCAATTTTCTCAATTAGCGCCAGGAAACCATTGGTGTCAGTGCGCTTTACAAGCTTCATTTAACATAACATAACATAACATGTCACCCGTATCACAGATGTATCTTTGTGAGAGGGCATAAGAAGGTGTCAGTGTATTTGGAAAGTGATTCAGTACTGGATCCTATGGTGGAGATAATAGGACGTAAGGGAGGGTCAATAGTGCTTTTGTGAGTCTTCGGAGCTCCATGTAATGCTGGTACTGTAGGACATGACTTGTTCAAACAAGCATTGGCATAGCCAATAGGTCTCGCCTTTGGGACCTTATAAGTGTTTAGCCATGCAACAGTTGATGTTGTTGCAACAAGGATATTGTGCTGGATAACTAAACACTTATAAGGTCCCAAAGGCAAGACCTATTGGCTATGCCAATGCTTGTTTGGCTTTTGATGTGTTCCTTTGAACTGCGTTTATGTGTCTTCACCGCCTGCTCTAGCGGCCATTTATTCACTCTGTAGTGCTCTTTGCCTGTGTCGGGCCAATGCCTCCTTTGAGCTTGCTTTCAGCGCCCAGCTTCAGTGGGTGTTTCTGCATGTTTACTCACCTTGTGCAGCGGCGGCGGCCTGCTCTAGCGGCCGCTTCTCGCCGCTGGTGCCTTCGCGCCATGCTTTAGTGGGTGCGGGCCCTCAGGTCCCGGACTGTGGCGCAGAGCGACCTTGTTCCGTTTTGGTGCCTCCCCTAGGGTGTTTCCCGGCCGGCTGACTCGTTTTTGAGCGGCAATACGCTTCCGGGTTATGCGAGAGGTCGGGTGCCTCGGGACTTCGTTTTCTATTAAATGGGTCCGTTTCAGTTGGGTCTCGACTTCTGTGTTTTTTCTGCCATAGAGCAAGGTGCTTCTTGCTCTGCTGCCACTAGTATGGATGCCCTGGTCTCATTATTAATGAGGCTGTTGCTGCTGCTTTCCGGATGGCCCTCCTGCACAGGTGCCTCGTGGTGGTCTGAGTCAACCTGGTCCCTTGCCTGATGATGTGGGGCCCGAGGAGGATTGTGTGCATGGTCGCTTTGTCCAGGGGGCAGAGCTCTCTGATTTGTTTGGCTATGTCAGGGGCAATCTGGGTATCGCTCCTCCTGTGTTGGATGTCCTGGAGGATGACTTTTTTACTCAGTACCATCAGCTAGATCTTGTTTCTTTGCCCTTACACGATGCAGCACTTATCCATGAGTGGTGAGATGTTGATAAGTCCGTTTTCCCTCGCTTTTTGAGTAAGTGTTATCTGTTGGAGGGGTGTTCTGATGAATTCCCTCAGTCCGTCAAGGTTGATAATTTGATGGCTGGCCTTTCCATGCAGGGCTTGGTTCTGTCGGATGATGCCCTTCCTTCTGACGCTGTCGATAAATGGGTGGAAGGGGCAATGAAGCGTTCCTACGCCGGTTCCAACTTTGCTGTCCGGGCTACGACCTACTCCAACTACATGGTCCAGTCCCTGTTGAAAGATTTCCAGGCCCTGGCTCTTCTATTGCAGGAGGGGGAGGATGTATTCGCTCTCTTGGCTCTCATGGAACTGAAGGTGCGCTATCACTCTGACATTTCCTAAGATAATTTGTGTGCAGCACCAGTGGCTTCTGGGGCTCCCATTGCTGCTCGTCGTCATATCTGGATGAGATCTTGGAAAGCGGAGCCCTCTCAGAAGTCGGTCCAGCCTAAATTGCCGTTTATCGGTTCTATGGTGTTTGGGCCCCAGCTGGAGGACTTGGTCAAGCAGTCAGCTGAAAATAGTAAGCTTCTGGCTCCTGTTCACCCTCCTTCTTGGGCGGGCTGGGTTTGGTTATCACCGGGCCTTTGGCTTTCCTTCTGCCTGGGGTGTTCTGCAGCCCTTTCGTGGCAGGGGTTGTGGTCGGGGGTCCCTGGTGGTGCCAAGTCCCGGGCACAGTCCTGTAGTGCAGCCTCCACTCCTTCTCCAAAGCATTGACTATCTGCCTTTTCCGGTTGGAGGTCGCCATCGATTCTTTGTTCATCACTGGCTGAGTTTTCCCAATGCCTGAGCGGTCCAGATGGTGTCCTCCGGTTACCAGATTGAGTTTTCCTCTCACCACACCCTCCGTTCTTCCGGGAGACTCCTCTGCCGCGTCATCCTCTACGGCGGGCGGCCTTGCTGGAAGGAATTTGGCTTCTCTTGGAGAAGGCTGCTATTGTGGAGGTTCCTCCTCTGGAGCGGGGGCAGGGTTGCTATTCCATCTTCTTTCTGGTCTCCAAGAAGGATACATCGGACCTGTGCCCGGTAATGGAACTGAAGAGGGTCAATCTCTACATTCCTCGTCGTCATTTCAAAATGGTGACTTTGCTGTCTATCCTGCATTTGGTGATGTCGGGGTGCTTTATTGCCTCCCTGGACCTGATGGACACCTATCTACATGTGCCTGTCCATCCTGCGGATCAGTGGTTTCTTTGCTTTGCTGTCAACTCCTGGCACTTTCAGTTCTAGGTGCTTCCTTTCAGCCTTTCATCGGTGCCAAGGGTTTTTATGAAGCTCTTGGCCCCTCTGGTGGGTATTCTCCATTCCAAGGGACTTCAAGTTTTTCCCTACCTTGATGATTGGTTGATTGTTTCTCCTTCTTTCTCTCAGGCTCAGTTGGATGTGGACCAGGGCTGTCGTCTTCTGGAGTCCTATGGGTTCCCCATCAATCACAGGAAGTCATCCCTGCTGCCCTCCCAGACTCTGAAGTTTCTGGGGGCTCTCTTCCGCATAGATCTGGGGATGGTGTCCCTCTCCCAGGAGCAACAATTGACTATTTTCAAGCACCTTTCATGGGTTCTTTCTTAGTCCCGGGGTCTGCCCGGCTCTGGTTGTGGACTCAGGGGGAGATGGCTTCCACTCTCCTTCTTTTGGCCCGTCTCCATTTGTATCCCCTCCTGCATCACGTTCTGACCCACTAGGATCCTGCCTCTGGACTACGATGCCCTTCTTCCAGTTACGCCGGAAATTCGGGATGCTCTTCAATGCTGGTTGTGCCCTCAGTCTCTTTCCTGGGGTTACAACCTTATTCCTCCTCCCGCCGTGGTGGTGTTGTCAACCGATGCCAGTGCCGTGGGGTGCTGTTCTGGGGGTTTCCAAGGCTCCTCTCCTTCTGGGACGTGCTATCTCTGTTCAGACCGACAACCAGGTTGTTCACGCTTACGTGAATTGGCAGGGGGGCATGTGCCGGTCTCTGTTTCTCCTTTCCAGGAGGATCGGTCTGTGGGCAGAGCAGAATCTCCTTTCTCTGACGGCTGTCTATCTTCCGGGGAAAGAGAATGGGCCTGCAGACTCTCTGAGCAGGGTGTTTCCTTCCTCAGTGACGATGTGTCTGTCCCTTCTACTGTTCGATCAGATTCTCTCCCGGTTCGGCCTTCCTTGGCTGGATCTCTTTGCCTCGGAGAAATCAGCCCTTCTTCCTCATTTCTGCAGCCTTGTTCCTTCTCGTGGCCTGGGCGATCAATGCTTTCTTGGTTCCGTGGTCCCTGGGCCTCCTGTTTGCCTTACTGCTCTTTGCTTTGATCCCCCGGGTCCTTAGGAAGACTCGGGTGGATCAGGCGGAGGTTCTTTTGGTTGTGCGAAAGTGGTTTCGGCAGCCATGGTTTCCCCTTCTTCTGGCCTTGTCGGTGTGCCCTCATTGGCAGTTTCCCCTGTGCCCCTCTCCACTGCATGCTCCTCTTCTTAGCCTGCCCTCTTTGAGCAGGGTGTTTCCTTCCTCAGTGACGATGTGTCTGTCCCCTCTGCTGTTCGATCAGATTCTCTCTCGGTTCGGCCTTCCTTGGCTGGATCTCTTTGCCTCGTAGAAATCAGCCCTTCTTCCTCATTTCTGCAGCCTTGTTCCTTCTCGGCTGGCCTGGGCGATCAATGCTTTCTTGGTTCCGTGGTCCCTGGGCCTCCTGTTTGCCTTACTGCTCTTTGCTTTGATCCCCCGGGTCCTTCGAAAGACTCGGGTGGATCAGGCGGAGGTTCTTCTGGTTGTACGGAAGTGGTTTCGGCTGCCATGGTTTCCCCTTCTTCTGGCCTTGTCGGTGTGCCCTCATTGGCAGTTTCCCCTGTGTCCCTCTCCGCTGCATGCTCCTCTTCTTAGCCTGTCCTCTTTGCGCCGCCTCCGGCTAGGGGTTTGACACTTGAAAGGTTAGGTTTGTTGGACCAGGGTTGTTCCCGCGAGGTGGCCTGGAGCATCCAATTGTCTCGTAGGCCTTCCACCCTGAAATCTTATGACCATCATTGGAATCAATTTTCCTCCTGGTGCCTGGGGAAGGGTCTCTCTTCCTCCTCCTGTGCTGCTGTGTGGGCGTTGGATTTTTTGTGTGATGGGTTTGTCTTAGGACTAGCTGTCTCCACTCTCCGTGCTCAGTGGGCGGGAATTCTTGCCTTTAGGGGTGGTCCTGTGTCTTCAGTCTCCTCTTTGCTGGTTCGTCTTTTGCGGTGTTTTTTGTTACAGCGTCCTGTTTCTCGATCTCCTGTCCCGGCCTGGGATCTTGCCCTTGTTCTGTAGGCCTTGACTGGGCCCCCTTTTGAGCCTTTGCTCTCGGTGGACCTTAAATTCCTTTCAGCTAAGGTTCTTTTTATGGTGGCCGTTTCTTCTGGGTGGCTGGTTGGTAAGCTTGGTGCATTGATGGCTTCCACCCCTCTTTTGCGCTTTTGCTCTGACAATGTGATTCTTCGTCCTAGTCAGTTTTTTTCTGCCCAAGGTTTTGTCTTCTTTTCACTGTCAGGAGGATATTGTCCTTCCTGTTTTTTCCCCTGGCCCCTCCTCCCCGGAGGAGGTGGTTCTGCATTCTTTGGATGTGTTGAGGTTTCTCTGCATCTATCTGGATCGGACCAGTGCTTTTCGGAAGGTTGATTCCTTGTTTGTTACGTACTGGCTCTCTGGGAAGGGCCTTCGTCCTTCCATGTCCACCTTAACTCGTTGGGTGAAGTGTGCTGTTATTTTGGCTTATGAGCCCGCTCACTGTCCTCTCCCTTCTGCTGTCCAGGGTAGGTCCACCCGTGGTGTCACTTCCTCTTGGGCCATGTTTAAAGGTGCCTCCTTGCATGACATTTGTAATGCTGCCACGTGGGCCTCTCCCCATTACCGTCTCGGCTGCCTTTGGGGCTCATGTTTTGTCTGCTATACATGGTTTGTGATTTGTACTGCTTTGCTTGTGATTAAATGGACCTGTTTTGATGCATTTCCTGGTCTTTTTTCTTACAATCACCGTGCCCTTGGGTACGGGCTCACTGCTAAGGAATGGGACAGGAAGACGGACAAGGAGGTAATGCCCGGTTACTCACCGGTAATCTTCATTACTCAGAGTCCTGGTCTTCCCGTTCCATTCGTTAGCCCTTCCCTCCCTCCTTGTTTTTCTTTTCAGGTGATTGTTTTGCTTCTCTGGGGTGCTTTAGTATTCTCAGGATGTTGTGTTGACGCACTTTATGCTCACCGGCTAGGTGGCGCAATATTGGGGGAACTGTGAAAGCTCTGCTAGGTATAGGGTTTCTGGTGAGCAGACAAGCTTGTCACTGTTAAGAAATGGAACGGGACCAGGACTCGGAGTTATGAAGATTACCGGTGAGCAACCGGGCATGACTCCTTACTACACCACCAAGAGGGCATACCCTTCACCTATGCTATGGACGTGTAGTAAATGATGTAATTCCAAAACATTATTTTTGGAGCCTTCTGTACCCCGACAATGAAGGAACTCTGGACTGGAGGCAAGAGAAATGAGAGGTGTAGCCAACAAAGTATAGCCAAAGTATCCCACTTTAAGTCAGCGATATAGTTCTTCCAAAGGACATCCGGGAAGCAAGTTTCAGTACCGTTTGAAACGTCTCTCTGGACACAAGTGACAGACAAAAAAGCAACAAAGTAGTGTCCCGCTATGAGTCATTCTTTTGTAAATCCAGAGGTGAGGCAGTAACTGAAGATGTCCACTTGTCAGTCACAGGTGGTCATGTTCAGATACTGTCTCACCTCTGAATTTACGAAAGAAAAACTCATGGCGGGACACTACTTGGTTAGTGGCTTGATTTGAAAAGAAGTGGATGTTTTGTCTGACCCTGACAGGCACAGGAAGCGAACTAATTATACCTCCATTTGGTAATACTCAAAATCACAGTCATCGCTTCACAACACCCGCCCTCCCCCCCCCCCCCAATTTCATGATTTTTTAAAATAATTGTTTCATCCTATGATGGGAGTTAGTTCATAAAAAAAAGGCTACACCAGTGCCTTTCTAGATCTTTTAGTCAAGCCAAGATTTCATTACGCGTGCCATTCATGTCAAGCCGATATTTGGGCAGGACTTGTCCCTGGGGTCGATTTCACCACTTTTCCCTCTTTAGCTGCAGTTGTTCCTACTTTATTCTTCCTCGCTCTGTCCTTTCATTTCATCCGCCTTTCATTCCCTTGTCGTCCTGTTTATTTCTGCCCGTTTTCGTAGTCTATTTTTGTTTCCTTTCACACTCAAGACCTTTGTTGTATTGTATATACATTGTATTTTCCACTGAAACGTTCTCCCACTCTCCTTTATTCTTTTCTATTGTATTGTACTCGCCCTCACATAGAACTCAGGGATGCTAAAACACAGATTATCGTTGGGTCGGTTGTACCGATGCCGACCTCTGTATTAGAGATATAAAATAAGCTTCTATGTACTTCTTTCATCTGGTGCCATATCTTTTTAGGTCTCGCCTTACCCAGCGCTTGCGCTGGACTGGTGAGACTTTAAGTAAGGGCTTCAAAAATTGCTACCGCCAGCTACAGCTTGCAGTGCATGTGCGACAGAGGCGCCATTTGGCGTTCCTCATGCTCATTAAGCGCATCGCTTGCCGCGCGCTTGATTGCGATCACTTTCACGTCGCGCGACGGCTGCGCGTGCCCACTCGAGAGACTACCACAGTTCATCATTTCGCATTTCGCAAGTTCGCAAGTTCAGTCAGAGCTTCAAGGCAGAGTGACACTAGGCGACCTAGGCATAATGATACAACAAGTAACATGATACCTACAACAAGTTAGGACTATTGGCTTTGTCAGTCGTTGTTAGTTGCATAAGATAAATTAGCAGTAACTGTGGCTTGTATATAATATTGAAAAAGCATCCACTTGAAGCCCTAGTGACACCACGACAATGTTACTGCTCCTGAGTTTCAAAAAGAGACAACAATATAATCATGCAGTGGCTGAACTCGACAGATTAAGAAATATATCCCAAATTATATATAACAGTCGGTAGACGCATGCCTCTACAGTGTTCTCTTATATTTTGAAACCATAATTGGTCAAGTTCGTATACTTTCAAAGTTCCCTTTGCAAACAATCATTATCAACGCCAAGTCTGGCCCTGGCACAGTAGTGCGATTTTTGTTTAGTATTAATAAAATTTGACACTTCGGGCAGCAGTTTCAGCAGAGAGGACAAAGAAGGAATGGGCATGGAATCCAAATACTAATCATGCATATTAGTCTGGGCCACTGGCATTTTGCGATCCTGCAGCTGCAGCGTTTTCCTCATAATTATGGATTTGCCAAACTTCCCAAATAATGCTCACATAATAAATCTCGCTTTTGAGAGTGATTAAGCTATTGACATTGTAAATAACAATGCCGTTTCTTTAAATGTTTAAAAAGCAAAAACATAAACAAAAATAATGTCATGAGCAATGCCAATAGCTCTAACTTTAACAATGCCGAGACCGTTGCATTGTAAATGCTTGTTTTCTGACCTCTTCAGTTTTCCTTGTTGCCCAGCAGAGTGGGTAGACGGGTAAGTGTTTTCCCCTTTTTAGGTCTCGCCTGAGCCAGCGCTTTAGCGCTGCTCTGGCGAGAGCTATAGAAAACGGGGATTTGGAAGTGCAAACGAGTGCTTTTCAGGCCCCCAACTACAGTGCATGTGCGCCGGGCGCGCGCACCATTTGGCAGCCTGCGTGTACATTTCGCGGGCGCTTTGATGTTCTCAGTGAGCCGCGCGGCCACTGAGAACATCAAAGCTCCCGCAAAATGATTACTTTCACTTTAGCGGCCGCACGGCCGCTTTGATGTTTGAGCGCGATCGCGATCTTTTTCTTTTCCAGGTCTCTTCCAGCCCTTTGAAACTATGGAGTGTTGCTAACACCTTTCCCAGTGGCTTGAAAGATCTTTCATTGTGACAGCCGCCCCCCCACCCTAAGGAGTGTAAATTTCCCTTCACACCCGATTACGGCAGACCTTTCACACGTCATGCTTTGTTAATACTTCACAATCATCTCACTAGGGAAGCAGGGCGTGAACAAAGGGCCAGGCTCCAGTCTCTCGCGCAACAGCAGATGGCTTGAGCCTAGCGCACGAAGAGCGCGGATGCATCCATTCCTTAGCACGGTTCCCTTCCATCACTGGGGCGCGAATTCTTTCTTGAGGTGATAAGCGCCCCCTTCCTGTTACTTCAGATTTAAGCGAGGGCCAGCTGTGGTGCATCTCCCCCTCCTCGCCCCCCCCCCCCCCCCCTTAACGCATCACTGCTCCAGGAGCCGGGTCACACTGTGACAAGAGAGTAGTAAGACATTTGTTACGGTTTTTACATAACTCTAAAATGAAATGTGATTGACGTGTGGCGCTTAAGAACTCATCATTTTATAAATAAACCTAGTGATTAAAGCTGGCCTTCAGTGCCTGCTTTGTTACAGAGACCTCCGCTGACATACGGCCCTGTGCTTTTTGTTTGAGTGAAGATATGCAGTGTAAAATCACAGTATCATTTATAATAAGATAAGATAAGGTTAGTAGTGACGACATTAGAAAGTGAAAACGAGGCCAGAGGCACAAAATATGTGATCATGGGTTAATTGTCTTGCTTTCATTTCGCAGAAACGTTCATGGACAATAGGGCGCTGCTGCTTTTTATCAGAATATTTCTGGAATGCATAGCCTGGCTCCCCTGTCCAACTAGCGCCTGTGGCTAGCGATAGCCAGACAGGCTCTGCTTGCCCTTACGAGCCATTCGCTGGGCACGAGCAGCCGCATCCAGTCATTAAAGCAGTGCCTGCTCAAGTTCCTTCCATCCCTCTGGTGACTTGGCCTTGCCCATAAAACAAACTAACAAGCATTTGCAATGCAATAGGTCTCGCATTCACGCGAGTATGAGCTATTGACATTGTAAATGACAATGCCTTTTATTTATGTTTTGGGTTTAAAAACGTAAATAAAAGGCATTGCCATTTCAATACTGATAGCTTAAACTCTCGCAAATGCGAGACCTGTTGCATTGCAAATGCTTGTTTTGTTTTACTCGCGGCCTGCTGTAGCGGCTGCTTTTTAGGTCTCGCCTGAGCCAGCGCTTTAGCAAGTGCAAACAAGTGCTTTTCAGGCCCCCAACTACAGTGCATGTGCGCCGGGCGCGCGCACCATTTGGCAGCCTGCGTGTACATTTCGCGGGCGCTTTGATGTTCTCAGTGAGCCGCGCGGCCACTGAGAACATCAAAGCGCACTCGAAAGTGCTCACCATATGCCAGCATTACTTTTGAAGCTCATTGATTATTTTGCCATCCGCTTCTGTCACCCCTCCTGCCATGTTTATTTTGAACTGCCTCACACCTTGTCACGTGACAAGTGCCATAATGGCTTCAGTAAACACTACTTTGTTGAGCTTGTTTATGCATGCGTACCGAAGAGCACTATTCGGTGCACATGCTTCACGTTTATATGAATTGGGCTGTTAAATAGCATCCAGCCTGATTATGTGTGCCTAGCAAGGCACCTTTGTGCTGACTGTCAACATTGATGGGTTCCTTCAGGTCGCCAGTCATGCCACACACGAGACAGCTAAAACATTCGCGGAACTGGGCCCATAACACCAGCTTAAGTCAATGTTGGACAGACCGACAACAACGGCAGTATCCTCCCAGTGAATACCCTCTGGAACCCACCCAGGAATTTCATTTACCCAGGCCTCATGTTTAGTTCTTGATTCCACTTGTTTATTGCTAGTGGAGTTCTGCTGCTCTTTAAATTCCAAATGCCATAGGCCCCAAAATACTTTCTGAGCGCAACTCATTTTGGCGTGCTGGCTTTGTTGCGTGTGGGTCCACCACGCATATTTATGTCCAATCAGCTGCTCTCCCCAATCGTGAAGCCAGCCGCACTATCGCAACGGAGTCCCCACGAACAACACAGGCAGGGCAGGATATTTTAAGTTTTCTTTATTCTTTTTCGATGTAGCTGTGCACCAAACTACAGGACACCAATACATTTGGGCAACGCTCATCCACCAACTCACGGGATTAAAACCAATCCTCCTTTCACGACACTACCCCCTGTTTGGCAACTAGAACACCTCAGTCGTGACCCTGCTTGGACTATAAAGGGCACCATGATAGACATATCATGAAGTTAAAGAGTACACCTACAGCATGATTAATGCTGATCTCCTAATAATTATGTTGAAATTAGATGTGGCATCTAAATGTTATGCAGAAATTTACATACATAAGAATGAGCACATAGATGTATAAATATACGGCCAAACATAACTCTGCATAATCGATAAAATTGCATTTCATTCAAAGCTGTAAATATAAGTATCTGCAATCGAACTGAGTAGCTAGAGTCACATAAATATTTTATATTTATACATAGCTGCCCTCAATAGTATGACCACAATATGGCTGGATGGACCCAATTTTCGATGCAGATAACAGCTGTAGACTGTACAAAGACAAAGAGTCTGAACCATGTTCAAGCTGGATATATATAAATTGACCATATATTTGTTAAAAATAATCGCTATTAGTGCAGATCGATTTCTTGATCAATTAGGTTCCTGAATGTGCAAAAATAAGATTTACATAAATAAGTGTGCAAAAGACGCTAAAGTGCAGAGGGGTCACAGTGAGGCCGTGGTCAGAGCAAGTCCTAGCGTATACGTGCATAAAATTAATGCTAAGGATGTAAACATACTGATAGTGCAAACATGCAACTCTGACTTCTTTTTTATATAACATCCAGTTACGCCTACATAATTAAAGTTGACCATGGTGCTTTACAATAACGTGGAAGAGGACATAGATGTATGATCATTCTAACACTATGACTCGCGTCATTGTGGAGTGGCCAAGTTATAATTTAAACATATCCAGAGAATAGCTCACAACACTATAGGTATGCTAGTGCTAAGAAATTATATAATAGCACAGTGATAGCCCCACAAAATGTGGCAATAACCAATGCTCTAACAGAATAAGTATCTTGCTCGAATAAACGATCTGTAGTATGTCGAACTCAGATGAAATTCAAAGTCCAAATAGGTCCAGAATACATTAATAAGAGACCTAAGAATATAATGAACAGAACAAAGGAGTATATCCCAATACAGTGAGTGAATTATAACCCATCCTATGAAAGACAATAGGTGGAATAATGAAAGATGAGCATATTGTAAAAAATGATGAGCAATTATTGATCTTATAAAAAGTTATGATTGAGGTGTGCATGGAACTCATGAATAACCTCTAAGTACAGATACTGAAACCTCTACAAGATCAATACAGGGATTTCTGAGTGACGTATAGTTCATTCGTCATAGTAGAATATCTGGACTATTGATGATGATTTTTAACATTCCAAATAATTTCTTCATTCAAACCCTCATTGACACTATTGAGGGTGAAAATCCAGAATCTTTCCCTTCTTTTCCGGGTTATTTCAACAGACAGGCCTGTCTTTAATTTAACTTTCTCAAGGATGCACCATTGCAGATCATTTTCTCTATGTTGCATTTCTAGACAATGGGAAACAATGGAAGCTGCAAGTTTTTTCGTACAAATGGCTGATTTATGCTCACTATATCTTGTACGAAATGATCCACCTGTTTCTCCTATGTAGGCCAGCTCACATGGATACAAGATGATGTATGTGACATTTTGACTCCTACAATTACTCAGATCTCTGAGCTTGATGTTTTTACCCTTGTATGGTTCCCTAGTATGGGAGGTAATCCCGTAATGGTGGTCTGATGGAAGGTGTTGCCGGTTTGTTGTCTTGTTGTGTACAAGCATGTCACAGAGGTTTTTATTTCTCCTAGAGGCTACTAGTGGAGGTTTGAGTTGTACTTCATCCTCGTGTGCATTAAGGGTATCGCCCTTTAGTAGTGCGTCGCGCTTGTAGTATTTTGCCCTTTTAAAGACCGTTTTAACCAATCGGTTGGGGTATGCTCGGGCTAGGAGACTTTTTTTAAGGGATCACCATGGATGTGAAAATCATAAATGTTCGTACAATTGCGGCGTACACACAAGAATTCCCCAAAGGGAATTGAGTCCTTTTGACATGAGGGGTGGAAGCTTTGAGGATGGTATTCTTCGCTGTACGTTTTCTAAAAAAAAAGCTCACTTGTAACTTTTCCTCTTGTCCACGGATCACTATGTCTAAAAATGCAACCTTCACGGGGCTGGATTTAGCTGTAAACTTCAAGTTGCTATCACTGGCGTTTAGCCAAGCAACATATTCCTGTAGAGTATCATGATCTCCTCTCCAAATGAAAAAAACCCATCATCAATGAAGCGCTTCCATATGCTGACATTTTTGAAAAAGGGGCTGCTTCATTGAAAATATTCTTTAATTAACTTTCGCCCATATAGATATTCGCTATGCTGGGCGCACAGGAAGCTCCCATGCTGGTGCCCTTGATTTGCTGATATGCCAGCCCATTGAAATCAAAAAAGTTATTCATCATGACTATCTCCAAACATTTTAGTATGAAGGTATCCAGTCTTTCACTTAGAGTTCTACTGAGGAGCAGTGCCACTGACTGTAATGTCTGACATTGAGGGATACTGGTGCACAATGCCTCAATGTCAAGTGTTACCAGAATATCATTAACGTGGTTGAATGGCATACCTTCAATTTTCTCAATTAGCGCCAGGAAACCATTGGTGTCAGTGCGCTTTACAAGCTTCATTTAACATAACATAACATAACATGTCACCCGTATCACAGATGTATCTTTGTGAGAGGGCATAAGAAGGTGTCAGTGTATTTGGAAAGTGATTCAGTACTGGATCCTATGGTGGAGATAATAGGACGTAAGGGAGGGTCAATAGTGCTTTTGTGAGTCTTCGGAGCTCCATGTAATGCTGGTACTGTAGGACATGACTTGTTCAAACAAGCATTGGCATAGCCAATAGGTCTCGCCTTTGGGACCTTATAAGTGTTTAGCCATGCAACAGTTGATGTTGTTGCAACAAGGATATTGTGCTGGATAACTAAACACTTATAAGGTCCCAAAGGCAAGACCTATTGGCTATGCCAATGCTTTTTTGGCTTTTGATGTGTTCCTTTGAACTGCGTTTATGTGTCTTCACCGCCTGCTCTAGCGGCCATTTATTCACTCTGTAGTGCTCTTTGCCTGTGTCGGGCCAATGCCTCCTTTGAGCTTGCTTTCAGCGCCCAGCTTCAGTGGGTGTTTCTGCATGTTTACTCACCTTGTGCAGCGGCGGCGGCCTGCTCTAGCGGCCGCTTCTCGCCGCTGGTGCCTTCGCGCCATGCTTTAGTGGGTGCGGGCCCTCAGGTCCCGGACTGTGGCGCAGAGCGACCTTGTTCCGTTTTGGTGCCTCCCCTAGGGTGTTTCCCGGCCGGCTGACTCGTTTTTGAGCGGCAATACGCTTCCGGGTTATGCGAGAGGTCGGGTGCCTCGGGACTTCGTTTTCTATTAAATGGGTCCGTTTCAGTTGGGTCTCGACTTCTGTGTTTTTTCTGCCATAGAGCAAGGTGCTTCTTACTCTGCTGCCACTAGTATGGATGCCCTGGTCTCATTATTAATGAGGCTGTTGCTGCTGCTTTCCGGATGGCCCTCCTGCACAGGTGCCTCGTGGTGGTCTGAGTCAACCTGGTCCCTTGCCTGATGATGTGGGGCCCGAGGAGGATTGTGTGCATGGTCGCTTTGTCCAGGGGGCAGAACTCTCTGATTTGTTTGGCTATGTCAGGGGCAATCTGGGTATCGCTCCTCCTGTGTTGGATGTCCTGGAGGATGACTTCAGTACCATCAGCTAGATCTTGTTTCTTTGCCCTTACACGATGCAGTACTTATCCATGAGTGGTGAGATGTTGATAAGTCCGTTTTCCCTCGCTTTTTGAGTAAGTGTTATCTGTTGGAGGGGTGTTCTGATGAATTCCCTCAGTCCGTCAAGGTTGATAATTTGATGGCTGGCCTTTCCATGCAGGGCTTGGTTCTGTCGGATGATGCCCTTCCTTCTGACGCTGTCGATAAATGGGTGGAAGGGGCAATGAAGCGTTCCTACGCCGGTTCCAACTTTGCTGTCCGGGCTACGACCTACTCCAACTACATGGTCCAGTCCCTGTTGAAAGATTTCCAGGCCCTGGCTCTTCTATTGCAGGAGGGGGAGGATGTATTCGCTCTCTTGGCTCTCATGGAACTGAAGGTGCGCTATCACTCTGACATTTCCTAAGATAATTTGTGTGCAGCACCAGTGGCTTCTGGGGCTCCCATTGCTGCTCGTCGTCATATCTGGATGAGATCTTGGAAAGCGGAGTCCTCTCAGAAGTCGGTCCAGCCTAAATTGCCGTTTATCGGTTCTATGGTGTTTGGGCCCCAGCTGGAGGATTTGGTCAAGCAGTCAGCTGAAAATAGTAAGCTTCTGGCTCCTGTTCACCCTCCTTCTTGGGCGGGCTGGGTTTGGTTATCGCCGGGCCTTTGGCTTTCCTTCTGCCTGGGGTGTTCTGCAGCCCTTTCGTGGCAGGGGTTGTGGTCGGGGGTCCCTGGTGGTGCCAAGTCCCGGGCACAGTCCTGTAGTGCAGCCTCCACTCCTTCTCCAAAGCATTGACTATCTGCCTTTTCCGGTTGGAGGTCGCCATCGATTCTTTGTTCATCACTGGCTGAGTTTTCCCAATGCCTGAGCGGTCCAGATGGTGTCCTCCGGTTACCAGATTGAGTTTTCCTCTCACCACCCCCTCCGTTCTTCCGGGAGACTCCTCTGCCGCGTCATCCTCTACGGCGGGCGGCCTTGCTGGAAGGAATTTGGCTTCTCTTGGAGAAGGCTGCTATTGTGGAGGTTCCTCCTCTGGAGCGGGGGCAGGGTTGCTATTCCATCTTCTTTCTGGTCTCCAAGAAGGATACATCGGACCTGTGCCCGGTAATGGAACTGAAGAGGGTCAATCTCTACATTCCTCGTCGTCATTTCAAAATGGTGACTTTGCTGTCTATCCTGCATTTGGTGATGTCGGGGTGCTTTATTGCCTCCCTGGACCTGATGGACACCTATCTACATGTGCCTGTCCATCCTGCGGATCAGTGGTTTCTTTGCTTTGCTGTCAACTCCTGGCACTTTCAGTTCTAGGTGCTTCCTTTCAGCCTTTCATCGGTGCCAAGGGTTTTTATGAAGCTCTTGGCCCCTCTGGTGGGTATTCTCCATTCCAAGGGACTTCAAGTTTTTCCCTACCTTGATGATTGGTTGATTGTTTCTCCTTCTTTCTCTCAGGCTCAGTTGGATGTGGACCAGGGCTGTCGTCTTCTGGAGTCCTATGGGTTCCCCATCAATCACAGGAAGTCATCCCTGCTGCCCTCCCAGACTCTGAAGTTTCTGGGGGCTCTCTTCCGCATTGATCTGGGGATGGTGTCCCTCTCCCAGGAGCAACAATTGACTATTTTCAAGCACCTTTCATGGGTTCTTTCTTAGTCCCGGGGTCTGCCCGGCTCTGGTTGTGGACTCAGGGGGAGATGGCTTCCACTCTCCTTCTTTTGGCCCGTCTCCATTTGTATCCCCTCCTGCATCACGTTCTGACCCACTAGGATCCTGCCTCTGGACTACGATGCCCTTCTTCCAGTTACGCCGGAAATTCGGGATGCTCTTCAATGCTGGTTGTGCCCTCAGTCTCTTTCCTGGGGTTACAACCTTATTCCTCCTCCGGCCGTGGTGGTGTTGTCAACCGATGCCAATGCCGTGGGGTGCTGTTCTGGGGGTTTCCAAGGCTCCTCTCCTTCTGGGACGTGCTATCTCTGTTCAGACCGACAACCAGGTTGTTCACGCTTACGTGAATTGGCAGGGGGGCATGTGCCGGTCTCTGTTTCTCCTTTCCAGGAGGATCGGTCTGTGGGCAGAGCAGAATCTCCTTTCTCTGACGGCTGTCTATCTTCCGGGGAAAGAGAATGGGCCTGCAGACTCTCTGAGCAGGGTGTTTCCTTCCTCAGTGACGATGTGTCTGTCCCTTCTACTGTTCGATCAGATTCTCTCCCGGTTCGGCCTTCCTTGGCTGGATCTCTTTGCCTCGGAGAAATCAGCCCTTCTTCCTCATTTCTGCAGCCTTGTTCCTTCTCGGTGGCCTGGGCGATCAATGCTTTCTTGGTTCCGTGGTCCCTGGGCCTCCTGTTTGCCTTACTGCTCTTTGCTTTGATCCCCCGGGTCCTTAGGAAGACTCGGGTGGATCAGGCGGAGGTTCTTTTGGTTGTGCGAAAGTGGTTTCGGCAGCCATGGTTTCCCCTTCTTCTGGCCTTGTCGGTGTGCCCTCATTGGCAGTTTCCCCTGTGCCCCTCTCCACTGCATGCTCCTCTTCTTAGCCTGCCCTCTTTGAGCAGGGTGTTTCCTTCCTCAGTGACGATGTGTCTGTCCCCTCTGCTGTTCGATCAGATTCTCTCTCGGTTCGGCCTTCCTTGGCTGGATTTCTTTGCCTCGTAGAAATCAGCCCTTCTTCCTCATTTCTGCAGCCTTGTTCCTTCTCGGCTGGCCTGGGCGATCAATGCTTTCTTGGTTCCGTGGTCCCTGGGCCTCCTGTTTGCCTTACTGCTCTTTGCTTTGATCCCCCGGGTCCTTCGAAAGACTCGGGTGGATCAGGCGGAGGTTCTTCTGGTTGTACGGAAGTGGTTTCGGCTGCCATGGTTTCCCCTTCTTCTGGCCTTGTCGGTGTGCCCTCATTGGCAGTTTCCCCTGTGTCCCTCTCCGCTGCATGCTCCTCTTCTTAGCCTGTCCTCTTTGCGCCGCCTCCGGCTAGGGGTTTGACACTTGAAAGGTTAGGTTTGTTGGACCAGGGTTGTTCCCGCGAGGTGGCCTGGAGCATCCAATTGTCTCGTAGGCCTTCCACCCTGAAATCTTATGACCATCATTGGAATCAATTTTCCTCCTGGTGCCTGGGGAAGGGTCTCTCTTCCTCCTCCTGTGCTGCTGTGTGGGCGTTGGATTTGTTGTGTGATGGGTTTGTCTTAGGACTAGCTGTCTCCACTCTCCGTGCTCAGTGGGCGGGAATTCTTGCCTTTAGGGGTGGTCCTGTGTCTTCAGTCTCCTCTTTGCTGGTTCGTCTTTTGCGGTGTTTTTTGTTACAGCGTCCTGTTTCTCGATCTCCTGTCCCGGCCTGGGATCTTGCCCTTGTTCTGTAGGCCTTGACTGGGCCCCCTTTTGAGCCTTTGCTCTCGGTGGACCTTAAATTCCTTTCAGCTAAGGTTCTTTTTATGGCGGCCGTTTCTTCTGGGTGGCTGGTTGGTAAGCTTGGTGCATTGATGGCTTCCACCCCTCTTTTGCGCTTTTGCTCTGACAATGTGATTCTTCGTCCTAGTCAGTTTTTTTCTGCCCAAGGTTTTGTCTTCTTTTCACTGTCAGGAGGATATTGTCCTTCCTGTTTTTTCCCCTGGCCCCTCCTCCCCGGAGGAGGTGGTTCTGCATTCTTTGGATGTGTTGAGGTTTCTCTGCATCTATCTGGATCGGACCAGTGCTTTTCGGAAGGTTGATTCCTTGTTTGTTACGTACTGGCTCTCTGGGAAGGGCCTTCGTCCTTCCATGTCCACCTTAACTCGTTGGGTGAAGTGTGCTGTTATTTTGGCTTATGAGCCCGCTCACTGTCCTCTCCCTTCTGCTGTCCAGGGTAGGTCCACCCGTGGTGTCACTTCCTCTTGGGCCATGTTTAAAGGTGCCTCCTTGCATGACATTTGTAATGCTGCCACGTGGGACTCCCCCCATTACCGTCCCGGCTGCCTTTGGGGCTCATGTTTTGTCTGCTATACATGGTTTGTGATTTGTACTGCTTTGCTTGTGATTAAATGGACCTGTTTTGATGCATTTCCTGGTCTTTTTTCTTACAATCACCGTGCCCTTGGGTACGGGCTCACTGCTAAGGAATGGGACAGGAAGACGGACAAGGAGGTAATGCCCGGTTACTCACCGGTAATCTTCATTACTCAGAGTCCTGGTCTTCCCGTTCCATTCGTTAGCCCTTCCCTCCCTCCTTGTTTTTCTTTTCAGGTGATTGTTTTGCTTCTCTGGGGTGCTTTAGTATTCTCAGGATGTTGTGTTGACGCACTTTATGCTCACCGGCTAGGTGGCGCAATATTGGGGGAACTGTGAAAGCTCTGCTAGGTATAGGGTTTCTGGTGAGCAGACAAGCTTGTCACTGTTAAGAAATGGAACGGGACCAGGACTCGGAGTTATGAAGATTACCGGTGAGCAACCGGGCATGACTCCTTACTACACCACCAAGAGGGCATACCCTTCACCTATACTATGGACGTGTTGTAAATGATGTAATTCCAAAACATTATTTTTGGAGCCTTCTGTACCCCGACAATGAAGGAACTCTGGACTGGAGGCAAGAGAAATGAGAGGTGTAGCCAACAAAGTATAGCCAAAGTATCCCACTTTAAGTCAGCGATATAGTTCTTCCAAAGGACATCCGGGAAGCAAGTTTCAGTACCGTTTGAAACGTCTCTCTGGACACAAGTGACAGACAAAAAAGCAACAAAGTAGTGTCCCGCTATGAGTCATTCTTTTGTAAATCCAGAGGTGAGGCAGTAACTGAAGATGTCCACTTGTCAGTCACAGGTGGTCATGTTCAGATACTGTCTCACCTCTGAATTTACGAAAGAAAAACTCATGGCGGGACACTACTTGGTTAGTGGCTTGATTTGAAAAGAAGTGGATGTTTTGTCTGACCCTGACAGGCACAGGAAGCGAACTAATTATACCTCCATTTGGTAATACTCAAAATCACAGTCATCGCTTCACAACACCCGCCCTCCCCCCCCCCCCCAATTTCATGATTTTTTAAAATAATTGTTTCATCCTATGATGGGAGTTAGTTCATAAAAAAAAGGCTACACCAGTGCCTTTCTAGATCTTTTAGTCAAGCCAAGATTTCATTACGCGTGCCATTCATGTCAAGCCGATATTTGGGCAGGACTTGTCCCTGGGGTCGATTTCACCACTTTTCCCTCTTTAGCTGCAGTTGTTCCTACTTTATTCTTCCTCGCTCTGTCCTTTCATTTCATCCGCCTTTCATTCCCTTGTCGTCCTGTTTATTTCTGCCCGTTTTCGTAGTCTATTTTTGTTTCCTTTCACACTCAAGACCTTTGTTGTATTGTATATACATTGTATTTTCCACTGAAACGTTCTCCCACTCTCCTTTATTCTTTTCTATTGTATTGTACTCGCCCTCACATAGAACTCAGGGATGCTAAAACACAGATTATCGTTGGGTCGGTTGTACCGATGCCGACCTCTGTATTAGAGATATAAAATAAGCTTCTATGTACTTCTTTCATCTGGTGCCATATCTTTTTAGGTCTCGCCTTACCCAGCGCTTGCGCTGGACTGGTGAGACTTTAAGTAAGGGCTTCAAAAATTGCTACCGCCAGCTACAGCTTGCAGTGCATGTGCGACAGAGGCGCCATTTGGCGTTCCTCATGCTCATTAAGCGCATCGCTTGCCGCGCGCTTGATTGCGATCACTTTCACGTCGCGCGACGGCTGCGCGTGCCCACTCGAGAGACTACCACAGTTCATCATTTCGCATTTCGCAAGTTCGCAAGTTCAGTCAGAGCTTCAAGGCAGAGTGACACTAGGCGACCCTTTTCTCTGGAGCTGCTGTCGCTATGGCAACAACTGCAGGTAGCACGAAGCTCCATTTCCTCCGGCAGGCGTGTCTTTGTGTGTAGCGTGGCTGCATTTAATCCTACTTACCCAGCGTTGAGCTCCTTGGAGGCTGCCGCGCAATCCCGCTCTCCAGAGGGGATCCGAGTTCAACCAATCTCAAACACGACTGCCCTGTTCAATATTTCAAAGCAAACACCACAGCGAAGAATTCGACACCCCACACCTTTCCTTTATTTCATTCCACAGATGTATTTTTGTTTTGGCTTTCGTAATCGCTCTTAGAAAATAATGTTCCCATCGTGCGTCTCAAAAAACAGGTTTCCACATTTTGGAAGCATTAGCACACACGAACGTCCTCGGCAGTTTCCGCTCTGTACCAATAAGATTGTGTTTTGGAACAGGTTGTAATATGCCGAGTCTTTTACCATCACCCAGAAGCCGCAACAAACACTTTCTTGAAAGGTATTTACTTTTAGATGCAGCCTATCACACTTTAATCCCTTTGCTCTGCTAGAGGTTGTTTTACGCTTATTTTTAATAAGTTCGTTTCTATACTTTCCGTATGGTTTGTACTGTGTGTAGGCTCCGCCTACATGAGTATTCTTGCCAAACCAAAACAAGGCAGATTTATTATCCTGCCGGCACTGGTTAATCCCATGCTAAATTCAAAAGAGGATTTCAACCAACCTATTTAAAGAGAGGCTTACAGATAATTGACTGGGACATAACTGGGATGTGTGCGGCAAAAATCTACTAAAAAGCTGACCTCCAGTAGTTGTGCCTTAAACTTACCTGGATATAGCATAATTCCTTCAGATCAATACCGAGGTCACATACTTTTGTAGGGGCGTGTTAAAATAGGGATCACTTTCAGCTAAGGCCCATTTTTAGGTCTCGCCTGACCCAGCGCTTGCGCTGGTCTGGCGAGACTTTAAATAAGGGCTTCAAAAAATGTTACCGCAGGCTACAGCATGCAGTACGTGTGCGCGGGCGCGCGCTTGAGCAGAGGTGCCATATGGCATTCCTCATGCTCATTAAGCGCATCGCTCGCCGCGCGCTTGATAACGATCACTTTCGCGTCGCGGGACGGCTTGCCGCACAGCACTCGAGAGACTACCACAGTTCATCATTTCGCATTCATTTACTCGGTTTGTATTTTCTGACGCTTGTCTTGAACTTGACGAAAATGAAAGTTACCTTTGTTTTAATTTAAATAGGTTACTTACTAAAAAGCTTGTGACACAGACTTATTAAGTAGACTACTGATAACTTGCAGAAGTCAAATAACGTGCAATGAAAATAAATTACAAAAGTAATAGAAAACACATTTTTTATTTGAAGTAGTTAAAAGAGCAACTGAAAATCCGAGACAGCCTAAACCTGTATATATAAAAAAAAAAAACAGTTCCATTGTCCAACTTCAAAACAACTTAAATATCCACAGCACAGCAACACAAATTCAGTTTCCCACCATACACTGAGAATGCATTTTTACTCTCACTACTAGTGTCACTGAGTTTGATATACGGGCTTCCATACTGCCAACGCGTGTAATGCCTACATTTACCATTAATCTCATTACTCCAAATCTCCCTTCCTCAGAGATGTTTTAAGGGTTGAGAGGGTAAAGGGATCTCTCTTGCTCTCTTTCTCTGAATCATTCTTTACATCAACCCCTCCCCCTATCTCTGCCTAGCTCTGTCTCTCTATACCTGTCCCTAACACATCACATTCTACCTTCTATCTATATCCGCCTCTTTACTCACTTCGCTCTCGGTCTATCATCTCTCTCCCTACCTGAAATCACCCGTTTGTAAAGCCCTATCAGTACTTCTTACTACCTCCTTCTAGCTTACACTTAACCTTATATCTGTCTCCCTTGACTCTTTCACTCTACTTCTGACTTACCTTTTGCTACTCAACCTATATCTCGGCTTCTCTGTCTTGCTGTATACCTCACCTCTCTTTAGTCATAAGTGACTTACTCCCCACCCTTCTCTGTACCCCATTTCTATATCTGCCGCTTTCTCTGTCTCAATGTCATATTTCTCTCCCACCCTCTATGTCTCTATCTCTGCCCCACTTAACTTTCTGACTTCTGTCTCTTTTCACCGTACACACACTACCTCACCCTATTCTCTTTCTTTCACCCTCCACCTATCTCTACAACTTTGTGTACCTACCCACGTTCTCTATCTGAACTTTCACTTCAACTCACCCCGTCTACCTCACTCCTCTCCAATTCACCTCTCTCTACCTCTTTCTCATGAAACCATCTCTTTTTACCACTCTGTACCAACCT
This sequence comes from Triturus cristatus, assembly GCF_964204655.1. Classification (NCBI taxonomy): domain Eukaryota; kingdom Metazoa; phylum Chordata; class Amphibia; order Caudata; family Salamandridae; genus Triturus; species Triturus cristatus. The sequence goes on along the minus strand of NC_140593.1, from coordinate 1,145,052,741 downwards.
CTAAACTATACCTATCTACCCCTCTGACTACCTCATCTGTCTCTCTACCTCACACGTCTATCTACTCCCCATTGCTAGGTTTTAAGCTCCCGCTCTGCCTCTCTTTTTCATCTACTTAACCTCTCTCAACAAATGTATCTCATTGCCTTACAATTGACCCCACTCTGCCTCTCTCATCTTTCTATATCTCACTTGTTTTTATCAGTCTCTCACCTCTTTCTCCCCACCACTCTCTCCTCACTTTTCTCTCACCCATATTTCTCTCCATACCTCACGCCTGAATCACTACATCATCTCTCATTGCTCCATCTTTCTCTCACCATCTACCACTCAATTTGTGCCATCACCATGCCATCACCACCACACCTCTAAACCACCACTCTCTTTCTGCCTCTCTTCCCTGTACTACACCTCTTTATGTCTTGTCACCTCTTTCTTTACCTCTACCTTTTATCTAATATTACATCCCCTTCTCTCTCTCTCCTTTCCCCTATTCAGCTCACCCTTTCTACCTCACTTATCTCTATCTTTTTCCTTTCTACATCTCTCTAGCGCAACTCTGTCTATACTTCATCACTCTCTTCCTCTTCTTCAACCCTACTTCTCCTGTCTTTTTTATTCTCTTTATCTGACTCATCTTTATATAACTCACTTATCAATTTTCCACCTGCTCTACTTCATCACTCTCCCTATCTTGCATAGTTGTCTTCCTCTCCATCCCTCTCTTTATCATCTCTCTACTTGTCAACCCCCCTCTCTATCTGTTTCTAGGTCAATCTAGCTCACCTTATTTTCTACCTTACCTCTCCATTTATCTCACCCTTCTCCCCCTTATCTCCATTTCATTTTTGCCCTATCTCTATCTCTAGCTCACGCTACTGCTCTACTTCTCAAAATGTATCTCTCTACCTCTCTTCCTCAACTAACCTCTTTTTCTTTCTATCTCTGTATCTTTCTTTCCAGCTACCTTACTTTTCTCTCACATTATGGAGCCTTGTCACAAATGCTGTCTGAGAGTACTTACAGCAGTTCTACTTTATAAACTCCAAAATGTAATTGTAAATATTACGGTTGGAGTTCTCCGGCTCGACCTCTCCTATCTTTTCTATACCAAGATCTAGAACTAGCCCCTACTGTCCTAATAAAACTGCGGTGGCACAACGGATAATTGCAGCAACCGAGGTAGAGGAGGTCATCAAAAGTCCCGGGCAGACTTCACCGCCGGCCCACATGGGCTACCACAGGCATCATTTAAACACTTCACTCCACAATGGGCGGGCATTCTAGCATCAATGTTTAACTTCATTCTGGAAAATGACGTTATTACTGACAGCTGAAGGGGCTCAATACTCAACTCCATTTTTAAACAAGCATTGGCATAGCCAATAGGTCTCGCCTTTGGGACCTTATAAGCATGTAATTATGCAGCACAATATCCTTGGGGCAACATCAACTGTTGCATGGCTAAACACTTATAATGACCCAAAGGCGAGACCTATTGGCTATGCTTTTATTTTACACCACTTTTCTCATATACATTGTCTAAAAGCTACATTTAAAGGAAGTCCAAAGTGGCATTTATATATAACAAAAAAAGAGTAGTTGGAGTATTGGATGCTATACCTCCCTAAAACAATTTGCAAAGCACGTGGACAAATTAAGCTTTTTTTACGCTGATTTCTCTAAAACAGAGCTAAACAAGCATTTGCAATGCAATACGTCTCGCATTTGCGAGAGTTTGAACTATTGGCATTGTAAATGATAATGCCTTTTATTTATATGTTAAGAAAACCTGTAAAGTGCGTGTTTACGCACTGCTTGCAGGTTTTGAAAACATATAAATAAAAGGCATTGTCATTTACAATGCCAATAGCTCAACCTCTCACAAATGCGAGACCTGTTGCATTGCAAATGCTTCTTTTTAATTTTTAACTGACTCTTTTAGAATACTTGTGTCTGCAGTCCCTCTCCCTTCCCTACTTTTGCTGCTCTCTCCTTTGTGTCTCTTTCCCCTTGCGATCATCCCACTGTACGATATTTCGTTCTCACCTCAACCTACACTCTGCCAGTTGTTTCTTTACCACCCCTGCTGTCAGTTGTTTCTTTGCTGGACAACATGTCTAAAACAAAACACTGACAAAGCAAATAGATCTCACATAGATCAAGCCTATTGACTTTGACAGTGGCTGTTTTCATTGTTTCCAACTTTGAAACAACCCAGCAAGACCGACCATTTCACAGATCAGCAACAGTTTCAGAATCCATTTCAACTATTTGATTTTCGCATGTAATACCTGAGGGCTTGAGTTATTGGAAGGGTGATGGAGGTCTTTTCGAGGAGGTAGCATTAGACAAATATTCAGTCCCCAGCTTTCCCTTTTTCCAAATTCTTCAGACGAGACCCTAACATTAAATGCAACTCATTAGGGCGAGCCTCCACCACATGCGAACAGGAGGGGACGTTTGTCAATCACCGAAACAAACACAGGTGCCCCAAAGTCATAAAACAGAGTGAACATGTGACGTAACAAAAGTCCATTAGAAGAAAAAACAAGCATTGGCATAGCCAATAGGTCTCGCCTTTGGGACCTATTGGCTATGCTATTGGGGAACAGTTGTTGTTGCACCAAGGATATTGTGCTGGATAACTAAATACTCGTAAGGTCACAAAAGCGAGACCTATTGGCTATGCCAATGCTTGTTTCCTTCGTCAACAGCCTCCGTAGATGTTAGCACTTGGTCTGTCACTGACAGCGAGTTCCCTCCTGCGTGGCACCCGCCGAACCGGAGAGTAAACAGCTGAGAAAATGTTTTATGCATGCATAGCAGTGGCACGGAGCTGACTTCACAGCCAATTAGCATTTAGAAGTTACACGCACGCACCAGGATTGGCTGAGATGCCAACAAAGCTCCAATCATAGATCGCCTTACATACTACAACTCCCTCACACTCGAGGGGCATACAGAATATGTCCAACAATCGGATTTGCTTTCATGCTACCCGGAAACACAGAATATTACGGTTCTAGGTATTCCTTAAAAAGATCAAAAACGGACTACTGAAGTTAGTGTTGACGTTGGGTTTAACGAATTTATGGACTGTCAGAGTAAGTAGCAGATTGGTAGTCACCATATCCTTGTTTTGTCTTTTACTTTTGTCAATTTCCTGCATAGAAAAACTGTATTTGCCACATATTAATCTTTCCCTGTTTCACAGAGAGCAGGCATCTCCGCAGACCTAGAAAACATGCTCTAAATATAAAGATTAACATGTTTCAGAAGTGATATCACCATTCTGTGGTTCACGTTTCCGAAACATGAGCGATGAATGTCAGACGACTGCCCGGATTTGATCCTAATATGTTTAACCCTAAAAAAAGCATGTTTCCTTGTTACCCCAAACACAAAAATATCAGATGTATTTGACACTATTATGCCCATTGACGCCATCATTCGCCACCCCGGTAAAACCAGTTGAATTTACAATTGACTCCAATATATAATCCTCCCCACACAGCAGCTATAATCAATTGCAAGACTCCTGTCCAGTAATCCAGAATTATATACATTGGCTGCCGATTGATGTGAAATTCTCATTCAACGTCTGTTGTCTTGTTTGTGAAGTATTCTACTTAGAAGTCGACCGTGCTTAGTCCACTTTATCTCTGATTGGCAACAAGGTTTTTTGAGATTTAAAGCCTTCATTGTACTTAGCCAGTTGTTTTATATGTGCTCCGTAAATCCCTGGAACTTTTTTGTGTACTCATGGTTTAATTGTTCAGAAAATTCTTAAAAGCATATCTTTTCTACCTTCATATGAATTGACTTGATAGTTGTGTGTGTTAGGTTGTCAGTGGTAATTCTGTAACTTCAATTAAACAAGTGCACCTCTAATATAACCAGCTGCACTATATTAATAGGTTGTATAACGTGAACCAGATCCATCAGGGTAACAGCAATTTGGTTATCATGTTAGATACATGCCAGAGAAACGTTTTTGTACCTTCTTGAAGGTGAGGAAATACTCGAAAGAAACTGAAAATGCATTATATAGGATACAGGAGTGCAAAACTAAAACCACTAAAGAACCTATCCTTGTAGTGAAATCTGCGGATGATCAAATACAAAGAGGGGATAAAAACTGGCCAGCATATAGACAAGCTGTTTTGGAAGTGGCGCTGGAGAATAAGGATTTTTAGTTTATTCCTGAAGGCTCTGAATTATGGGATATCAGATGACGTCTTCAGTGACACAATCCTGTTCCTCTCACCCTTTTATTCATGGTAGGACATCACTATGGGGTGAAACCATTAATGTATGCGATCTGGGGTGGAGCAATACTTCCCTACTTGGGGATAAGCTAACTTCAGCCTGGTTCGACACTGCATGTCTTAAAAATGATGTTGAATCAGATGCTTGCATATTCTTAGCTGTTGCTGCATGCATTTATGTGACACTTATATGTTTGCCGTGTGTGTATATGTGATCTTGAAATATTCCCTAGGTGACACTTTCAGTGACTCTTAATTACAAGCCAAGCTTTTGGTAGAATGCTGAACGCTTAGGATCATGTATTTTTGTTTGCCGCCACGGATATGTAGTTTTGCGTGTAGAATAAATATGTGAGAGCTGCAGGTACCGCAATGCAATGAACATGATTGGTAAATTTACTTACACCTCATACAGAACACCTGGGCACGTCAAGTGTTGATTTCAGTTGTTCCCTCATTTCAATTCTTCACTTTGTTAGGTATGTGCTGTTCTCATCTTGTGAGCCTACACCTTTTTTGGTGAGCTAGGCTTTATGCCACCTTTATGACTGGCAACTGTTTTCTTTTTGCTTAGATTTCATCCAAATGTAGAGCGACAAAACCACACTGTTCGAGTGTTCAGTATGGATTTTTCCAAGTTCTTGGATGATGACTTCGATGTGAAAGAGTGGGTGAATGGTGCTTTCAAGACTGTTCAGAAAGATGCACCTGGGAAGGTGGATGGGCATGCAGCAACCTTGGTCATGAAGCTACAGCTTTTTATCCAGGAGGTGAACAATGCTGTGGAAGGTAAATCCATCATTCTTCTCCGTTGTCCTCCTGCATTTCCAAGTCCTGCTTTTTCAATGCATTCTTACTCTTTCTCTTCATGTTTATTTCCATTTCATGCCCTACACCTCTTCTTCCTATTGTACTACTTTATGGCTGTTACTTCCCATCATGTATTACATTCCTACTCTGCATGTTCCTGTGCTTTCATTGTATGTGTTGCATTTGTTTCTTTTGTTCATTGTTGGTCTTTTTTTTCATGCAGTGCTCTTCCTCTTGCAATGGGAAGGGAGTAATTGGCGTGACTTCATCCTCCATATCCCAGTTGCCCCCAAATTACTTGTAAGAAGACACATTCGCCACAGTGTACTTGTATTAAATAAATACTCTTAAGAAAAATATGACTCTATAAAAAGTCTGGAGTTCAAAGCCTACATCTACCAGAAAATGTTAAAAAGGTCTAAGAACTGACCCCAATTAAATAGTAAAGTTAATTACATTATTGCCACTGGGAGGACAGCATCCGCATAATTGCCATAGGACAGGGATATTATTAGAAAGAAGTAGTCCACTTCACCCCCCCCCCCCTCCCACGAATACGTAGGTAATTATAAAGCATTACAGTAGTACTAGTTGACACACCACTCCCTAAAGTATTGTGTGCTAGACTGTTATCACTCCTGCTATCTTTTTAAAGTACATTTTTTAAAGGTTTTGTGTAGAAGTTCAAGTAACTGATAACACTGTTGATAGAAACATTCTCTTTTTCAAGTGGGTATAATTTACATCATCAATCTATCTTGCTTGAGCAAGTCTAGATATGCATTCACCTATAGGAAAGTCCACAGTTTCCATTTCTCTCTTCTTAAAAATGTGATTACAACAGAGGGTCACACAGGCAACAGGAGGCCCTCGAGATGCAACCAGTTGAAAAGCTGGTACTACCCCCGTTGTGCTAGTAATCAGGGTACTGAAGAGCTGGGTGGCCACTGCCACCATTACTAGACTCATTGTGGTTCCCAGAGCACATCCTGACAGGTGCAATCTCTAGAATTCGGGTGCTTGTGTTTAAAACACTGCAAACACACACTATGCCTAACCCCTGCTGGCAAAACGTTGCAAAGCCGCTTTCAAGATAACACTGTATGTGCATGAAAAGTACGGTTGCATTCATTTGAGAGACTCCCTGGAACTACAACTAAGTCTATCATGCACCAAGCCACTGCTAGAATGGCAAACCAGAAAATACCCAGGTAAAGACCCAGCGTACGATCCAGCTTAAGCCCTGAAATGACACAAGGAAACGGAAGGATGAGGCCACAAACAAGTTAATTGTAAGTAGCACCTTAACTATTGATTAATAAAGTCATTCCATGGTGAAATAGTCCATGGTCCAAGCGTGAATAGGGGTGCACCACATAGGTTGGCACTGCTGTACGTCACAGGAATGATTCGACAAGCTTTAGCGCTTGTCGAACATTCTCACCTGTGTTGCCTCCTTTGGCTCCAGCATTGACCCGAGCAGACTCTCGGTGGATCGGGCGTGCATTGGGGGCGGCCATTTTGGAAGGAGTCCGACATTGGGGTTTTACGCTCTAGCTGCTGGGGACGCCTACATTAGGGGCACTGGCGCGAGCGCGCAGCGGACGCGCGCAGCGGGCGCGCCGCTGGCGCGCCGCTGGCGCGCCAAAGGCAAGCCCGTCTGCGCCCGTCCGCGCCCAAGCCGCGCTCAGCGCACAAACCCCTGCCCGGATGCACTTCGAAGTACCGGTACGACTCACGTACTCTAGAACTACATTGCTACAACTAAATCCTGGGAAGATAATGGGCGATTGTAACCAGCAACCTGATGAACTAGGCCTCTTCCAACCGCTAGGCACGTGTCCTAATTGCTCTTTTTCATTTCTTCCTACTAATACTGGAACTAATAAGGCTTGCACAGAGTCAGTAAATACTTTGTGCAAAGCTGGAAAATCTGTTGCCTGCATCCTGATAAACGCAAGATCCCTTGTAAAGCATAGCACTGAATGTGCTAACTTGCTGATGGATCTGGACATAAAAATTGCGTTTATTACTGAAACCTGGATGGACGAAGCATCCGGTCCGGATCTAGTTAAAGCCACTCCACCAGGTTTCTTTTGCGAAATTCTCAACCGCCCTAACAAGAGGGGCGGAGGCCTGGCCATTATTTATCATAGCTCCTACTCTGGAACCTTCAACGCAATCTCTGTCCCATCCTGCGAGGCACTCGCATTTAACATTAGACTAACTAGTCATTTTTCATTTAAAGGAACACTTGTTTATAGACCCCCTGGGCCCAAACATATATTTTTCTCCTCGCTAGGAACCCTTGTAGAAAATGCATTTTTGGGAAACTCACAAACCATATTAGGGGATTTCAACTTCTATCTCGAACTGGCAGATGAGCCTGATACAGCCCGCCTTCTTAATATCATGGAAACAGCGGAGTTAGTACAGCATGTAACTGGCCCCTCGCATACAGCTGGTCATACCCTAGATGGGGTTTTCTCTAATACCCCGGAGTTATCCTTTATAGCATTGCTACCCCTGGCTTGGTCAGACCATGCGGGAGTTCGCTTTAATCTTAATCCTATACCGCACATAGCTAGTGATCAGTATTTAACTGACAAGAAAGAAATCAGAGCCTGGAATAGGGTGCATGCAGAGGACATTTCTAATGCTCTGACTAACATTTCTACACCCATTCCAAGGAACGCGAATGAGGCGGCACTGGCCTATACCAATTTGCTCACGCAGGCCTGTGCTGACCTAGCTCCTCCTAAACAAGTGCTTCTCAAAAGGAGCGTACCTTCAGCCCCCTGGTACTCGATTGACCTCAAAGTACAAAAATGTATCTGTAAGAGATTGGAGCGTAATTGGAGGAAGAATTATACCATTATGGACAAAAAGGAATATTTGGCTAGCCTAGCAACCTACAAAGGTATGCTGCGCGAAGCAAAACAGAAGTATTATGCGACCCAGATTTCGGCAGCTAAAAATTGCTCTAAGGAGCTGTTTGCCACCATTACAAAGTTATCCTCTCCTGCACCGACCCCCATCTCGGCTAGCACAGAGCTCTGCGAAAACATTGCCTTGTTTTTCTCCACCAAAGTTAATAATATTTTTACTAGCCTTAGCAACTCAATCAGGTGGGAGGAGAAGGCAGAGGAAAGACCCACTGAAGTGGACACGTCATCTATTACCCTGGAGGAATTTGTTCCGCTTACAGTACAAAATACCCTGGATTTGCTCACCAAAGCTAATTCAGGTTCCCCTCTTGACCCCTGCCCACTAAGGATTACTAAGCTAGCATCTGGGCCGATAGCCAACCTTCTCACACCTATCTTTAATGGGATGTTCCAAGAAGCAATCTTTCCTAATATTTGGAAGATGGCTTCTATTCTCCCCCTGCTGAAGAAACCGAGTTTAGATGCGGCGGACCCTAACAATTTCCGCCCTATTTCCCGGCTTCCTCTCCCGGCGAAACTAGTGGAAAAGGCAATGAACATACAGCTCACAGCATTCATAAAGTCATCATCTTTGCTGGATGTATCCCAGCATGGGTTTAGGGAGGGTCACAGCACCGAATCCGCTTTGATCGCGGCAACAGATCAGATCAGGTTAGCAGTTGACCAAGGCGGCAGAGCAGCCTTGATCCTGCTGGATCTATCTGCCGCGTTCGATACGGTCCATCACGGATTGTTGATGGACCGGCTGAGGAAAGGAGGTGTTCGGCAAAAAGCATGGAAATTGCTGAACTCCTTTCTCTCAGAGCGGAGTCAAACAGTGGCATTGGGGAACTTTACATCTCGTCCTTTCTCCCTGCCCTGTGGGGTACCACAAGGGTCCTCACTAAGTCCAACACTTTTTAATGTCTACGTTGCCTCCCTTGCTCCCATCATTAGATCTTATGGGTTTAGTGTCACGTCATACGCCGATGACACACAGATCGTCGTGTCTCTATACCCTGGAAGGGATGTGGGAATGGATGTCAATTTCCAGGCCTGCATGTTGGAGATGGCCCGGTGGATGGCCAGCAACTGCCTCAGGCTAAATTCTACTAAAACTGAGGTAATGCTGTTTGGAAATAATCCCAGCTTTTGGACTCCTACCTGGTGGCCTCAGGAACTAGGAGCCTGTCCCAGCCCAGTAAGTACTGTAAAAAACCTCGGGATGGTGCTGGATGACAAACTCACTATGACACTACAGATTAAGGCAGTAGCATCTAAAACAGGCTTTATTCTAAGAATGTTGAGAAAGATCCTGTTTTTGCTTCCTCCTGAAAGTCGACAAACGGTGGTCACCGCTCTTGTGTCCTCCAGACTCGACTATTGCAACAGTCTTTATCTGAATATTCAGGAGAATCTGATGCATAGACTGCAGTTACTACAAAATGCGGCTGCCAGATTACTTACGGGTATTCCAAAGTTCTCCCCGATTTCCAAGGCTATCCATGACTTGCATTGGTTGCCTATCCACAAGAGAGTTCAGTTTAAATCCTTGTGCTTGGTGTTTAAGGCCTTGAAGGGTGAAGGCGCAGGTTACCTGACTAAGCATCTTACTAGGTATGTCCCTGCCCGGCACCTTCGTTCAGCAGAGGCCGGACTTGTCACCATTCCTACCATAAAAAAAGTCCGTTGGGGAGGACGCAGTTTCTCTTATGGGGCTGCCAAGCTCTGGAACAAACTACCTCCCCATTTGAGACTTATGGAGAATCTACTCCAGTTTAGGAAAGCTCTAGACACTTGGTTGTTTCAATAACTACGCCAGCTTAGAATTTAGGATTTGTGGACAGCGCCAGGACACCTACTTGGTAATCGCGCGCTTTATAAAACACCATAACATAACATAACATTCCTGTGACGTACAGTCATAAGGATCCTGAATCTGGCCGGTTGTGGTGATTGTGCCAATCTATGTGGTGCTGACTGAACGTTAGGCAAAACAACTTGAAGCCTTCAACTAATTTGGTGTTATTAGGGGCTCCTTTTTCTTGGCTTACTCGAACCGTTCACTCCGTTCATCTAATATGAAGAGCTAATATGCCTATCATATAAAATAGAAAACTGACGAAAGTATACCGTTTCTTCAGCGATTCTCATTTTTAGGATTACTACTCACCCTAAAAAGTATAAAGATTGATCTCGCCCTGAAGAAGTCCTTTGTAAGGCTGTTTTTGATTGCCTTGACCATGTTTTAAACCTGTATCGCAACAATAAAGGAAGAACATGGAAGAATATATTTGTGGACACGGATTTAAATAATTATTTTTCCTTGTCTGGGTTAATTGATGGCTCACCCTTGCTTTTGTTTAACTTGTACTATTTCAGGATTGGAATTACATTGTGACTGTGGGTGTCTTACGGTGTGCACATAAACTCTCTTGGTAATTTCAGAATATAGATATACAACATAGGGATGGCCGGTCAGGTGCTGTAACCTCTAGGGTTCCACTGTCTTAATTGTCTTTATTCCAACATTACACTAAAAATTGGAAGCAGTCTGTGCAGAACTACAAGGAATTGATTACACTGGAACAAACTAACCTACTATCCAACATATTCCTGTATTATATGTTATAAATTCTACTCACAAGATATTCCTCCTGTCTCTTTGGACTTAATATCACTCGGCTAGATTTGACAGTACATCTTCCTGCATACTCGCATTTTCTTACCCTACAAGCCTCAGGCTGGAATGGTGGTGAGCTCTTCACATTATCATGAACTACACTTCAATGGAATGTTACATTAGGTTTAGGATTTTCACCAGCGCTCGAACCAAGGCGGGCTTCATCATCCTGCCACCACCACTTCGGCTTATTGGTACTTACATTAGTTCCATGCTCCACCCTATTTGACCCTTGCATTTGGACAATCTCCTGAGGTGTCATACTTTACCATCAGTCAACATGGCAACATCTGTCAAAGCATTTACCACTCTTAAGGGTGGGAGAACTTGCTACTACCCATTCATATCCTTATCACCTTCTTCTCATTTACCATTGACCTTTCCCCAATGCGGCTTTCTTACCTCAGTGCTTGTGATCTTACTATTCCTTATAAGCTTTTAGCCAGCATCCAAAATAAATTGTCTCTGGGATAGGGATTCATTCGTTTCCAAAATTTGAAGGGTAGGGGTCACATGGTATGCCAAAATAATTGTTTCACATCTCCTTCCCAGCTGTTCTTATTCAATATGACCAGCCGAACAACAGCCATAATCGCTGTATTATACATCTCTGTGGCACCGTTACCTGCCAGATGATACAGTGGCATATTCTTGTTCAGCATGCCATTGCAAGCGAAAACTCTTTTAACAATCTTTGAGTTAATTGAGGTCCATTGTCACTAATGAGAGACTTGGGTAACCTCAAATGTTGGAACTTTTCATTCAATAATTTCAGTGCTGATTTAGAATCTACCATCTTCACAATGCTTATCTCCATCCTCTTGGAGTAAAAATCCAACATCACATTAACATTCAAAGAAACTCCACTCACATACTGTATTGGTCCCAGTATGTCAACTTTCAAACATTCTCACGACACGGCTGGACACTCATCAGGACACAACAGAGGTCTAAAGGTGATTTGAGACTTGTCTGCACAACTACATTTAACTCAGTTCCATACCATCTTCGACTGCTGAGTCCATTCCCACCCACCGTTACTGGTCCTGAACTCTCTTCTTGTTTTTAGCAATCCCAGATGTTCCTTATGAATAATCTTAGGTAACAACAACATCGCTAGTACTGCAACAAGTCTTTGAACTCATATTTACTTATGAGGGCACATCTTGAAGGAAACAAAATGCGCCTAAGACCTTTGATTTCGTCGAATCAATCAAGAATTTATTTATTTTTGTTTTCATTTTTTACCTTCCATTTTCCAGAAAAATCAAAGCTTTAACTATCTCTTAATGCATCCTGTTAAACAAAAATTCATTACACCATTCATCTATTCACTTCACTCATTCTAATCATACATCCCATTCACTGTTCACATTCAACCATTCTAAAACATACATAAACTTAATTGTCCAGTTTTAAATTTAAAGACAATCGTAAGATTCTTTATATCTTTGTCTAGGCCACAGAAACAATACTATACAAATTAGTCTCTATATTCAACTCTTTTTAGTGGATTTGAAATTCTTATGGCCGCAAAACAAGGTCTACGCGTTTCGAAACCCCTTCATTGCTGGGGCTCTCATCAGGACCTGTAGATTAAAACAACAAAAGGCTTTTTCAGTAATAATAGACAACCACCTCCTCTTTAATACAATTGATGGCCTAATTTACAACTGAATTTACCTCGGTAAGTTCTACGAACGGAGGAATCTGAGATTAAAGAAACAAAACGAAAGTTGTGGCAAAAGTCAAGGGCTGTGTATAGATTGAAATTGTGTTCTCACATTCAGTTTCTTGCACTCTATTACTTACATTGTTCTCTTGTATTTAAGATCGGAATGTATCTTTGGTGGTTTGTGACCTAGATGAGAGTAAAGGGAGGTTTCACTTACAGTACCGAGAAATGTGCGCAAGACATAAGTCCTTCTTATTTGATTGAAGCGTCACTTACTTGAATTACCGTAGCTCTAAATACGTCGAAGGAAGGATTTTTTCAATGTGGTCTCTTTCCCGCTGAAAAAATCAGTGAAAGGACACCTTAAGTATTAATCTTGAAACTGTGTCATGCATACTTTTGAAGAAAAGTATTCTAGAGCAGATACCCTGGATTGTTTTGTACAGCACCTGTTATTTAAATGAAGTCCGTATAGAAAAACAGTCCTTGGATTTTTATAACCTATAACGGGTTTAGAATGAAATTGTAGTTCTACTTAATAATGCTACTTGCGTATATTTAAGTGAAGTTGCTAAACGGGAGCGTACCTGAATCTTTCCATCGTGTGTTAGAATTCTTTGCGTTGTATCCGGTGGTTAGTTCATGCCGTAACTGATCACGTCTCTGTACGTGGCGTGACGGGTCGTATTTACGGAAATGAATGCTTGGCAGGACATAGAAAACAGACTTCTCCATTTGTCTACTTTGAGATTAAGGGATCTTCATGGGTTTTACATATTCTTTCAGTGTGGGCTGGTTGAAATCACGAATATTGAAAAAAATCAACATCTGTGAAAAATTCGATAGTTGCAAAATATATTACAGGGATTATTTGATTCAATCCCCGAAGCATGAAAAGTGGAAATAATATCGAGGCAATTAAACTTTATTGACACTTGTTGATGTAACATACACGTCCCTAGTAATTAGAAAAAAAGCGGTATCAATTAAGGTAGACCCGCTTGCAGTGGGTTGAGACCAAAATTAACTTAATTTATATAGCTCAGAGAGTTCATTTAATCCATTGATGGCTGTATTGAACTTGAACTTGACTATCAGCATAGCTTCTCTTCTTGACCGCTTTAGTTCCAGGTCGCCGCCTCTTTCATCTTGTTCAACTTTTGAAATCACTGTCCATTTAAGATCTTTAATTGAATGGTTGTTATTTTTCCAATGATTGACTAATGGAGCTGTTTTCACATTTCGATTGATCCTTGATTTGTGTTGAGACACTCTTATTCAAATTTCTTGATTCATTTTCCCTATATACAATAGGTTGCAGGGACAACGTATCCCATAGATGACAAACTTGCTTTTGCAATTGGTAAAAGATTCATGTTTCCAATAGATGGAATTACATTCAAATAGTTGACCCTCTTCTGTAGATTCGCAACAAATACAAGTACCACACTTGTGGTGTCCACGTACTGGAGGAAGTCCTGCATAGTCTCGTAAAGTATTTTGTTTTCCTTTTGGCATTGCTGCTCTTACAATTTGATTTGCTATGTTGCGATCTTTTTTAAAGGCAAAGAGTGGATTTTGCATGAGTGAGGGATCAAGGTTCTTTATCAGATGCCAATTTTGGTTGATGACTTTTTTCATGGTGTTTGAATTTGGACAAAATGTGGAAACACAGACAATCCTTTCTAATGGTGGTTTTTCATTCTTTTCTAATAACACTTTTCTTGGAGTCCACCATGCTCTTTTCAATGCTCTCTTTAGAAGTTTTCTAGGATAACCTCTCTTTTTCAAATTTCCAGTAGTTTTGTGGCATGTATCATATATTCATCCTTGAAGTAACAATTACGTCTTACTCATAGAAATTGCCCATATGGCAAATTCTCTCTTAGATTCCTGGGGTGATTGCTTGTAAAATGTAACGTCTTGTTACGGTCGGTTGGCTTTTTAAATAAAGTAGTGACCAATCCATTTTCAGCCGGGTATACCTCAACGTCTAGGAATGGAATCTTTATCTTAGAATGGTTCATGCTGAATTTAATATCTTCAGTACGGTTGTTTAACCAACAGTGGAATGTTTTTAAATTGTCTTCTGTACTGGTCCATGTCATGAACATGTCATCGATATAACGAGTCCATTTACCAATGTATTGGAAAAAAGGATTGTTGTTGTAGATGAATTTCTCAAATTTGGCCATGTATAGTATCGCTAGCTCTGGTGCAAAGGGACAACCCATTGCTACTCCTTTAACTTGGTAATAGAACTCTCTGTTAAAGTTAAAGTAATTTTTCTTTAAAGCGAAGCTTGCCAATTCCATGATGAACTCTGTTGAAACTTTAAGGCTGGGTCTATTTTCCAAGTATGAGCAAATCACTGCAAGGCCTTCGTCTTGGGGTATCTGTGTATATAAGGACACCACATCTAATGTGACCAAATGATGTATATCTTGTTCAAAGTTTATTGAGGCCAATTTATTGCTGAAATCTGTGGTATCACGTAAAAAAGATGGTACTTCAAAGATGAATGGTTTCAAAAAATGATCAACGAATTTAGAAATTAGTTCCATCAAGGATTCACAACCTGATATAATAGGTCTTCCTGGTGGTGACGTTTCATTTTTATGTATCTTTGGAAGTACATAAAAAAGAGGAGTCCTCGGATTTTTGTTTTGCAAGAAGTCATATTCTTTTTTAGTAAGGTAACCTTGTTCAAGTCCTTTGTCCAATATTGGAAATAAAATGTTTTGTAATTCAAAAGTTGGATCTTTATTGATTTTTCTATAACATTCTGTGTCCGACAACTGTCTCATAACTTCGGATATATAATCAGACTTATCCAATACAACAATCGAACCGCCTTTGTCGGCCTGTTTGATTATAATAGAGTTGTCATTTTGTAGGTTTAATAAGGCTTCCATTTGGGATTTAGTCGCGTTGTATTTGACCCATCTTTTTTTATTTTCCATTTCTGTTATAGCTGAAAGGACTGTTTTCTCAAAAGTCATTACTTCTTTGGGAATTTTATTAGCAGGTGGACAGAATGAAGATTTTTTCTTTAAGCCAGTATTCTCAATTGTTTCAGTATATGGATTCATAGCGAAAAAAGTTTTTAACCTGATTTTTCTGCAGAATTCAATGGTGTCTGTTTTTATTCTTACAAAGTCTGTGTTTTTTGCTGGAACAAACGATAGACCTTTCTCCAGTATGCTTTGTTCATCTTTAGTCAATGATCTTTTAGATAAATTATGGACTAATGATGTTTCTAGTTTTTGTAGTTCTGCCGTCTGGTGGACATCTCCCATGGTTGAGTATTGAATCTTACTCGTCCCCGTGATCGTTGTTGGCCTCTCCCTAAAAAAGGAGTTTGTTGTTGTGGTTGTTGGAAATTTCCTCTTCGATTATTATTTTTATAACTTTCATTTGTCTCTCCTTCACTGCCACTAGAAGAGGAAGATGTCTCTGAGAAAGTGATAACATTTTTTGAAGATCTTCCTTGGTATTCGGGGAGGAATCTACGAGACTCAGCCCGAGTATAAAAATCGGCTTGTAAGTAAGGGTATACTTTTGTTAGAGAGAAATTTCTTTTATCTTTTTCAAATTTATTACTTTTTTGATTGACGGTGTAGTCTTTGAATTCTGAAATTTCTTTCTCGACTTTTTCCAAGAGTGCTTTTGAATCTGTAATAATCTGATTTGTCTTTATATCAGATTCTAATAGCTCAATTTCCTCAAGTTGTTGTTGTTTGGAAATTCGTTGTGCAGTTTCAACTGTTAAGACCACCAGGTCTCTGCTGCATTTTGTCTCAATCAAACTGTAGCCTTTTTTATAAAGCGGATCTTCTGTGAATATTACTGGAATATTTCTAATTTGTAGTCCACCTGGGATTGTGCCTGTTTTTAGATGTTGAATCAGAAAGTGTCCATGCAAATCTGTTCGTATTTGCTTCTTCTTTTGTCTTAAGAGTTTGTCTGACTCATTTTGATTTTTTGCTGAAGAGCTTAGTGCAGCTGATGCAAAAAGAGGGGGGGCATCTAAAAGGTTTTTTATATGTTCCTCGCTGTAAGCGAAAGTATCACTTTCAGTCATTCTCTCAAACAAACTATAGAGGTATGTAAAGTCTTTGTGATGTGTCGGATTTAGGAAGGAGAGGCGACTTCTATTTAGCCACTCCTGTGAGTAAAGCACAGAATAGCCCCTTGCAGAGAACTCTCTGCTAAATATACCACTACCGAAACTGGGGATAGGCCAAAAGCAGTAGAGCTAGGCCTCTATATAATAGGTAACAACAACATCGCTAGTACTGCAACAAGTCTTTGAACTCATATTTACTTATGAGGGCAAATCTTGAAGGAAACAAAATTTTTCTGGAAAATGGAAGGCAAAAAATGAAAACAAAAAAAAATAAATTCTTGATTGATTCGACGAAATCAAAGGTCTTAGGCGCATTTTGTTTCCTTCAAGATGTGCCCTCATACGTAAATATGAGTTCAAAGACTTGTTGCAGTACTAGCGATGTTGTTGTTGTTACCTATTATATAGAGGCCTAGCTCTACTGCTTTTGGCCTATCCCCAGTTTCGGTAGTGTTATGAATAATCTTTTTGTTCCTCAAACTCAATGGAGGCACTACTCTGCAACAACTTAAAAGGAAACTGGAATCGTCATGAAGTAACCCGCAGCTGACTTATTCTCAGGCTATCCTAATTTTCCTCCCACTCATCCAGTACACTCTCTTTCAAATGTAAAGGTGCTCTGTTCATGAGCTATACTAATCTGTTCTTTGCAGCTGGAACATACTGCACCCTTTAGTTATAATCCAGCAATCTCATTGACATCCTGTCAACATGAGGGTTAGCCTTCAACAGGCCACCAATGATCAGTACTTTCAGAAATGACTTGAGATTTATTTCAATAATAAACTGAAATCCACTCATGCTGTATGAAATATTCCATACCCCAGATACGCCAACATTTCCATTATGATGACAGAATATCATTTGTCTGCAGGAGAGAGTGAAGGCAAAGCAAGTGCAATGATAATCTCTTCACCATCTAGTTCATTTTGAAAGGGCACAGCTCCTAAATATCTGCCATCTGACATAAATTCACTCCTGGTGCTGCCGTAAAATCCATGTAAAGGAGTAGCCTTGCGAATGTCCTCCTTGGTAGCATTGCAACTTTCCTGATGTTTTTATTCCATTCAGACGTATGTTTGTTATTGATTAATTGTCTTAAGTTATCGATTTTACAAGAAAATCCATGCACAAATTTGAAGTAGAGTTCTTGCCAATCCCAACATGGATCACACTTCGTCCTTAAATGTCAAAGACAAGGCATTATTTGATGGCCTCAACGAGTTCCTTCTTAGGTAAAGTACGTTGCTAGCTCACTTCATAGCCCAAATACCTTACCGATTGTACGGCAAAATTACAATTCTTAAATTCACCAGTTAAAGTGTTCTTATCTAAAATGCTCAGCACATTCCTCAAACAACAGTCGTGCTCCGCCCTGCTCCTCCGCATTATTAAAATATTGTTTTGAAAAACACAAACCTTTTACTCCTGCTGAATAACTCACACATCAGTCTTTGAGACACAGCGGCTGCCGAGGCCAACCAAAAAGGTATGCGGATAACTTGGTGAAAACCAAAAGGTGTAATGATGGCTGTAAGGGCACCTGTGTGATAGGCTGAGGCAAAATCTGAGTTGGAGAAATATTTCACACCCTCACTCATGGCCAGTAGTAAGTTTATTTTTGATAGGGGGAATTTGCCTCCCATATGCTATTATTTAGGTCTCCTAAATCAATGCATAATCTGATCTTACTGGTAGCACACCTGGCCACCCCTAAAGTAGCCAACCATTCTGTAGATTCCACTGCCTCAAAAGTCCTGCCATTTGTAGTTATTCAAGTTCAGTGGCAACTTCCTCTCTTAACTCCTATTTGGATGCTCCTATCTCTGTGTGTTGCGGGAATCAAAAGTACCTTGTGAACAGTTCTGTGCCAAAACCATTCCAATTTTCCTACCTTCCCCAAAAAGACATTGGGAAACTCGGTGCTCATAATTTATCTAAACACCTCTTCTGCCAGAATCCACCATAGTAGTGAGAGACCTTTCTCAGCTACATACATTTAACCTACTGTCTTCCTTACTATGAATGCGATAAAAACGGTTCTCTAACCAATCATCAAGATATGTTCACTTGTGACACTCTCTGGGTGCACAGCCAACAGCTCTAATTAATTCCCAATGACACCAGCAAATGTATTTTTCCAAACTGCTGTATCTACTGTGGTGTACAGAAAACCAGAATCAACCACTGTGTTTGTGTACAGCTCCAATTCTCATCTTACAGACCGGTTTATTAGGTCGTCGCCTTCAGATAGCGCAGCTGTCTGGCTATGCAAAAGACCTCTTGGGGACCATCAGAACATTGACCTGGGAATACATTCCACATGTGGCTTGCTATTTATTGGCTTTGTGGTTTGAAACGCACGTTCTGCCTTTCCATTTGCTGGCTTTATTTGCTATAGGCTGTGCAGTTTAAGTTCTTACCTCCCATGCTAAAACTGTGTTTACAATATTCTTCCACAACTCATTTTCTGTATTAAACTGGCCTTTAAATCTTGTTCTTATCTCGTCACATTTGCTGGGCATTCAAAGACCAAGATCAACTGTCAAGCTAAGTTTTCATGGGAGCCTGGTGTTTATTTTGCTTTCGGCTGACTTCAAAGTGAGAGTGTTTATAGGAAAGAGGAATGCAGCGTATTTTCTCCATGGAGTCTGCTTGTGCCCTTTTCTAAATTTTATTTCAGACATAGCCATCTCTAAAGTTATCTCGTTCATCAGCTGCACTAAGAATGTAAAATTCCTCCTCTTTGGTGAATCCATTTAATTTGTGAAACTGCCGTTTTAGGAACAAAGTACAAAACCATATTTCAGTCTCCGTGTCAGCCTAACATATGGTGATCTTGGGCAATTTACACTGTTTATGAGCCATTCAGTGCCAAGCACAGGATTAGATCTTTTCACAGAGAACAGCCAGCCACAATGTAACACAACTTGACAATGCTTAGTTTTCACTTTGATGTTTAAAGCATATGCTTTATTAATGACACCTGTGGCAACATTGTTTGGAGAATTGGCTAAGTTTCAAGGTACTTTTTATGAAAGCTTTTGTGTTTGTGTTTAGCTTCACAATAATTATGTATTCCTTTAGCAACTGTGCCTTTTTTGGAACAGATATATTACTGGATATAAAGGATTTCCTCATTTGTCCTTGCAGGCACCAGGGTCATGATTTGAATGGTGCAGCAGGTGCATTGGCAAAGGGACCAAAACGTCTAGGAAACCCACTGAACACAGAGTATTGCTATATTTTACTACTAAACCAGCAGTCACAAGTATAGTTATCATGCAGGCACTAGGGTCATGATTTGAATGGTGCAGTGGCAATGGGGCAAAAGGTCTAGGAAATAAACTGAACCCTGATTATTGCTATATGTTTCTATTAAACAAGCAGTCAGGAGTGCATTTTTGGTTCTTTTGTAACCATTGCACTAAAGTAACACACAGTCTAAAGCATCACTGTAATAAAAGCTGTAACCTATTTGACTCTTCCGGCCACCTACAACGTATGTTACATTTAGACCATTTATATGGCACATTTTCACAATTTTTGGATGGTCCTAAAATGCTTCTGAATCTGGACACACTACACCATGGCAAGGCCATTCTCCATTCTATAACATTAGTACTTCAGCCGTTATAAACACTATATAAACACTTATAACTTACCGTATGGCAGTCCATACCAAGCATTGGCAAAGCCAATAGGTCTCGGCTATACAAGATCTAATGGCTTTGTCAATGTTTTTTAGCCATATACTACAGCACCGCTAGCTTCAGTGCAGCATAACTGAAAATAAAGAAAACAAGTGCTATAACGCGGACAACGCTCGCTGTGTCATACAGCTTTTTTACATTACTTTCAGCCATTTGCAACATACCTAAAAACATTAGCAAAGCCAATAAATCTTGCATAGGCAAATCCTATTGGCTTTGCCAATGCTTGTTCCTATAATTGACACGCAGACCTAAAACTTTAGAATCTACACTTAAAACACATTTAATTTGAGTCACATCCTCAATTCCAGTAGATTCAGACCCAGAAGTTTCTGCTACACACTTCACACTGGAAGAAGACCTGATCACAAATAAATTTGTCATGCAAGTTACTGAAGTTATATGTGATTGCATGTTTTTTTAAGGCTGTTTCATATTCCTCACTTGGACCTGTGTTCCACTACTTTCTTTAAAACAAGTTGTATCTATAAATGCTGTGCAAACAGCTGGTATTAAAGATGTTTCCAAAGCATCTAGTACATTTTTGAAAAGGCCAGTTTCCTCTGTAGTTCTTGGCTTCTTTTCCATTTAACTGAACAATCTTAAGCCTTACCGAATTTTTGTTTTCCTCACAGAGCAACGTTGTCATTTTCAGTGCTAGAGATGTAGTTCATAAAGTGCTTCTTCCATTTTGGCCACTTCCGGATAGGTTCACCCATAGCTGGCATGAAGGCCTGTGGAGTTAATGTAAAGGTCTGAGCCGCCCTCTTTTCGTTGAGTAAATGGAATTGGTATGTATCAGTTAAAAATCGAATGAAATTGTTACCTTGAGCTGAATCGGTTTATAATAATAATAATAGTGTCAATTCTAGAACACTAAAATCCAAATTTGTTAGTCCCCACAGTCTCTCCTCAAGGTTGTGAGCTTGACTTAACTGGTATTGAAGATTGTACTTGGAGAAATTACAGTTCAGAGTCCGTTTCCTTCACAACTAGATGTGACACCCTAACTCCAACTGTCTCACCTCGTGTTATGAGCTTCAGGGATGCTGCTGCGCAGCATACAGTGCTGCGGGTACAATAATCAATAACTGTACCCTGACTATATTTCTGATTCCAAACCTATGGTTCAGTGCCCCATTCTGATGAGTCCTTCTGACAACGTTGGGTCACTGAAGTTCAGTTCCAAGATGGCTGCCACACAACGGTCTCCCATTGTCACCTGCATGATGATCTGACTGTTCCACTGCATAGCTCTTGGTGTTCATCGTAAGCCGTAAAGTTTGTCAGGCTTACCACTGAGCCTTTTGCTGATTTGACCATTGCAGGAACAGCAGGTCCATGCTCTGAGCCTGACGCTGCCCATAATCGCTGCTTTACTGTTTGAGTACCCTACCAGCTCATGAATAGTTCTTCTGCTGCAGCTTCCGAACCACAGGACAACAATTGGCCACACCACAGGGCAACAATAGTATATATACGATACCTTTCAATACAAGTCAACGAAATATGAGCACATGACTACTTGTTGTTCTCTGCAAAAACGTAACTAATGTGCATGCAGGTGTAAGCCATGGAGCAAAATGGCTTCTGGGCCGGCTAAGGCCAAGAAAGGTTTATGATGAATATAGAGCTATGGGAAGCTTCAAGTAAATAGACAACTGCATTTCTGTTTAATTAACAATGGACATATTTGTGATGACAAATATGAATGCTGGCATTGCTCTTCATTGGTGTATATGAACATAATATAAACACATTTTAAGTATATTTCCCCCAGATCTATGTTATATGCACGTGAAATGTTCTCTCTAAAGTCTTCTGTTGATGCAGTCCTCTATGAAGAAAGCAAACTGTTCCTTAGTTGGAGTAAGTGACAAAGAACAAACTCCCAAAGAAGAAATTCACTGCATCTAGATGTGTCTTGCCTATCGAATTGTAGACTTAAATGTAGTTGGAATGTACTTCTCAAAGTCCTCAGAGTGGCCTTTCAATCCCTCTGGCAAATGTATCTAGCTAAAGCTGACATCTGCATGCACGCATTTATTCGCTCAATATTTCTTTCTTTTCTCGCATGTTCTTCCCCATTACTCCTCCATTTGTGCACTTGCTTACCGTTATTTTCTGATATGACAACTCCTTGCTTTATAACTAAATAAATAACTCGAATCTTCAGATTATGAGAACCTAACCTAGGGGTGTCAGGAAAGCACTTGTTTCCCGAAAGAACACCCAAGTAAAAGAAAGGGACAAGGCAATTCCTTTCTTGAGTCCCCTCACTCACCAGGGTTTCCCCACGGTGACATGCTTCATCATTGGGGTCCTCTCAGTCCTCTACGGGCTGAGGCGTGCTGCGACTTGCGGATTTACGTAGGAGCACTGAACAAGACTATGTGTTGTGCAAGTGTTGTGGTGTGGAGTGGTTTAGAGTGAATTAAAATAATCAACTAGTGGGCCAAATAAATTTTATTCTTGCTCCTAGCTAATTGGTTAAAAAAGTGGGTGATATGCTAGAATAAACTACTTTAATGGGTAAGTGTACCTAGCATATGGTCGACTAGTTTCGAGCTTCCCTAGCTCTTCATCAGGACTACACTGGGACCAGCCCAGTGCAAGTACCACTCCTAGAAGACCTGATTTGGTGCAAAAATAAGTGAAAAAACACACAAACGCTGCGCATAATTTGCATGCGTTAATCAAAATACATACGTAATGTACGTCTAATGAGAATCTGTAGGATGAAAAACAGACGTTAATGGAGAAAAGGCAGATTATGCTTATTGTCATAGGATAAAATGGTGGTTACACTATACACCAGTGTCGCAATGCTCAATATTCACGTATTCTTATTGTGCTACAGTGTAGCTCTCCAGACAGTACATCTTTCATGCTGGCGTCTAGCTATATCGTGAATAAAAGTGATCGTGAATGCACGAAGTGCACATTTAATAACACACACAGGAAACAAAAAACATGCGTCTGACAACACAAATTACACACAAGACTAACAATAGTACGATAATACATACATTTTAAAAGGCAAAACTGTGCCTCATGATCGACTGAGGGGGGGTTGGACACTCGTACACCTAGAATAAAGGTACAAGCGATATAGTAAAAACTGGAGCGCCGTCCTGTTTGGAGACCTAGCGCAAGTAAAGAGAGATGCGATGGAAACCCATCTGAGTTAATGATGGACAAAGGGCATCCCGCCGCTACGTGATTACTCACTTGTACTCTTCAAGCCACCCACCGGAAACACCTACTGGAGACCTGCCTCGCCGACCGCATACTGAATGGTTGCGAGCCGGGTGCCGAGATATCTACCTGGTTGGGGATGTGAAGAGGAAGGAAGGACTCGCCGGTTGCGGTCCTCCTCAATAGCCGCCATCTTGGAGCAGGCACAAGTCTTCAATGTAAACGAAAACAAGAAAAGAGAGAATTTCATTGTTAGCAGTGAAATGAGTGGTCATATTCATCCGCTCCGTTTTGCACACAATAACGGACCAGGCTAAGGAGCCATAGCGCGTTGTGTCTCTTAATTCAGAGTGAAGAGAACGAAATAGTTTGGCCATCTTAGGTAGGGGAAAGAGTGACTGACGATTCCATACCTACATTAAAATGAGTGTCAGTCCTAAATATTGCATTTAGAACCGGGAGAGAGTATCAGACAGTACCAAACTTACTTTTTAGTGGGTTTTCGTCCCAAAAGTTGTGAAAAACACCAGTTGCCCCATTGGTACTTCCATCAGTGGTTCTTATAAGCCCAAATTATGCGTGTAATTTGGATAAATGAAAGAGACTGTTGTCTACGTTACAATAGTGATTGTAATGACATATGACGAGGGGCCCCAAGTACTGGAGGGTATTTTCATATCTCTTGTCCCATGAAAAACATAGCCAGCTTAGATTATACAATATTTTTCAATAGGCTAATGTGTTCTGGGTAACACATTGCCAAGTAAGAGTGGCCAAAAGTCAAAAGGTTGCTGACAGAGAAACTCAGTTTCAGGTAAAGTGGCCCCATGGTATATCATCATTCAGGCCAAGGTCATCTGATCGCAGTTTAAACACCCAACGTTGTTCTTTTTCATGTAAATTTTTTGCGCTGTTGGCATAGTTGCTGACATGTTCAAGAATGACCCAACTGAAGTCATTTGGTGTATGTTGTTGTTCCAAAAAATGCGTCGTCATTTTGGTGTTATTATGTTTGCATCTGAAGTTACTGCGGTGTTTAACCATTCTCGTGCTCACTTTCCTTGTGGTCATTCCCACATAATGGAGATTACACACGCAAGTAATGAGGTATACTACCCCGGTAGTGTTGCAATTCGTGAAAGATCGCAGATTCCACGTCACGCCATTGTTGCAGGTAACACTTTTAGTTGCAGTGGTTAGGTGACATACGCTGCAGTTGCCACACGGGTAGTGTCCCTCTGGGAGTGGGTGTAGTAGGCGTACTGGACCAACCGTCTTTGTTAGATTAGGTCTGGTATGTACCAAATAGTTCTTTAGATTTTTTGCTTTCTTATGACTAAACATTGGTAGTTGCAAATTTAAACCTCCACTATTGAGGATTCGCCAATGTTTTTTAATGATCTTGGTCACCTGATCTGATGCGGTATTGAAAGTTGTGATGCAGATTTGTCGTTTATCTTTCTTGTCCGATATTTTTTCAGGTTTAGGTTCCAACAGAGCATCACGGTTGTTGTTGGATGCTCGTTTTTGTGCTTTGGACACAAGATGTGGTGGGTAATGTCGTTGCATCAATTTTTTGGATAGATCTTGGGCTTGCCTTTTGTAATCTTCTCTCGTGGTGCAGTTGCGCCTTAGACGCAAGAATTGCCCGAAGGGTAAATTGTCTTTGAGGCTCCTCGGGTGGAAACTTTCATACACCAAGAGGCAGTTTCTTGCCGTGGGTTTAAAATGTGTAGTCGTGATCAGGCGGCCGTCGTGTGCTGATATGTTAAGGTCAAGAAAAACCAACTTTGATCTGCTCATGGTGAAGGTGAACTTTAAAAATGGATCTTGTTGGTTGAGCCAGAGGAAAAAACATTCAAAACCCGTCTCGTCGCCTTCCCAGATGAGGAGCACATCGTCGATGTATCTCTTCCATAACTTGATATTATTGATGTGTGGGTTGTTGTTATGGAGGATCTTGTGTCGTTCCAAATGATGTACATAGAGCCCTGCCAGGCTCGGCGCAAAGGTGCTTCCCATGCTCGTACCGTGGGTCTGTTTGAACAAAGAGTCATTAAATTGAAAGACATTTTCGGTTAGAGCTAGGCGACAGCATTCCAAAACCACATGTCTGGGTGTGTGGTAAGCCCAATCGTTTTCAAAGAGTACTTCCTCAAGAATATCCAGTGTGTCCTTGTGTGGTAAACTGGTGTACAAGCTTTCCACATCAAGGCTGATCAAGATGCTGGTTGTAGGGTTGAAATCTAGATTTTGAATCAGACACAGAACAGCTTTAGTGTCTTGTAAATACGTGTCAGTCGCTTGGACTAGGGGTCTCAGAAAAGCGTCGGCAAATTTTGACAGAGGTTCCAAAATAGAACCAATCCCTGAAACTATGGGCCTGCCAGGTGGTTTGACCATAGACTTATGTATCTTGGGGATAGTGTAAAAATAGGGGATGACTGGTTGCTTGTTTTCTAGAAAGTCTGCTTCTTTCTTACTTATCCAGTCATTGATAAGAGATTCTTCGACCAAGTTCGCAATCTCTATCCTCAGCCATTCAGTTGGGTTGGTTGGTATAGCTAGATAGTTCCTTCTGTCGTCCAGCAATCTGAGACACTCAGTTTGGTAATCCGATGTGTTTTGTAGGACTATGGCTCCTCCCTTATCGGCTGGTTTGATCGTGATAGTTTTGTCTTTGGAGAGTTGGTGAATCGCCTCTTGTTCAATTCTACTCGTATTATGGAAGACTCTTATAGATTTTGGGTCCAATTCCCTAATCTCCTTCATTACTGCTTTTTCAAATGCTAGTAACTCAATAGGGAGGGTATTGGGAGGTGGTGTGAAGTTTGATTTCTTGTGCAGTCCTGTGTCCGTCTTAGATGTGAGGTCTTGTTCTTTGTCTTTGAAAAATACTTCCAACTTGATTCTGCGTATGAATTCTTTCAATTCGCAGATCAGTTTAAATTTATCCAACGTCGCTGTGGGTACAAACCCTAAGCCTTTCTCCAACACATTTTTTTGAATTGGTGTTAAAGATTGGTTGGATAGGTTGACTATCAGGCTGGGTTGTTGCTCGTTGAGGGCAAATTCGGTGGGCCCATGCTCCGTGTGTGACTCCTCACTGATTCCAGTGGCTGCGCCCTTTGCACTTGCTGACCGCGTCTGTTTTTTCCTCTTGGGGGATTTTTTCCTCTTCCTAAAAAAGACTGATTAAGTTCTTGGTTCTGAGGTTCCCAATAGGGGTAGGGTTGTGGAGGATATGGTTGTTGAAAAGGTGGCGGCCCATAGAAAAATTGTGGGGGTGGAGGCCCATACAGTGGGGCGTTTTGGAACGGGGACCAGCCAAACCTTGCTCCACCTCTGTTCCTAGGACGCCCTCCTCTTGGTCGTCTGTTTCGGTTTGTGGAGATGTAATTACCACCAGGGTCTGAAAAATCAGAGCCTGTATCTGAGCCATCGCTGTCCGTGTTGTAACCCGGGTTGCGGTTGGATGGAGTATAGTCATCTCTGGTATAGGGGTACATTTTCTCTTGAGAAAAATTCTTTTGAGTAATCACGTAGCGGCGGGATGCCCTTTGTCCATCATTAACTCAGATGGGTTTCCATCGCATCTCTCTTTACTTGCGCTAGGTCTCCAAACAGGACGGCGCTCCAGTTTTTACTATATCGCTTGTACCTTTATTCTAGGTGTACGAGTGTCCAACCCCCCCTCAGTCGATCATGAGGCACAGTTTTGCCTTTTAAAATGTATGTATTATCGTACTATTGTTAGTCTTGTGTGTAATTTGTGTTGTCAGACGCATGTTTTTTGTTTCCTGTGTGTGTTATTAAATGTGCACTTCGTGCATTCACGATCACTTTTATTCACGATATAGCTAGACGCCAGCATGAAAGATGTACTGTCTGGAGAGCTACACTGTAGCACAATAAGAATACGTGAATATTGAGCATTGCGACACTGGTGTATAGTGTAACCACCATTTTATCCTATGACAATAAGCATAATCTGCCTTTTCTCCATTAACGTCTGTTTTTCATCCTACAGATTCTCATTAGACGTACATTACGTATGTATTTTGATTAACGCATGCAAATTATGCGCAGCGTTTGTGTGTTTTTTCACTTATTTTTGCACCAAATCAGGTCTTCTAGGAGTGGTACTTGCACTGGGCTGGTCCCAGTGTAGTCCTGATGAAGAGCTAGGGAAGCTCGAAACTAGTCGACCATATGCTAGGTACACTTACCCATTAAAGTAGTTTATTCTAGCATATCACCCACTTTTTTAACCAATTAGCTAGGAGCAAGAATAAAATTTATTTGGCCCACTAGTTGATTATTTTAATTCACTCTAAACCACTCCACACCACAACACTTGCACAACACATAGTCTTGTTCAGTGCTCCTACGTAAATCCGCAAGTCGCAGCACGCCTCAGCCCGTAGAGGACTGAGAGGACCCCAATGATGAAGCATGTCACCGTGGGGAAACCCTGGTGAGTGAGGGGACTCAAGAAAGGAATTGCCTTGTCCCTTTCTTTTACTTGGGTGTTCTTTCGGGAAACAAGTGCTTTCCTGACACCCCTAGGTTAGGTTCTCATAATCTGAAGATTCGGGTTATTTATTTAGTTATGTACACAATGGGAGGGTGAACCTAACCGTTATAAAACCTCTCTTTCCCCCTTCTTTTTGATATAACTCCTTGCTTTACTCAGTATTACGCCTCGCTTTATTATCTTCTTGCTCATGATGTTTTCCCGTTCGTGGCCACTTGCATTCCTTGTCTCCTAATCTGCACATGTTGCAAGATCTTCCTATCTCTGTTCAACAAGTATTTCCTCCATATAAGGTTCTCTTTAACAAAGGATTTCACTTCTATGGTTTTCTCTGCAGAGACCAGTCACCAGGCCCTGCAGAGCATGCCTCGAGTGCTTCGGGACGTGGAGGCCTTGAAGCAGGAGGCCTCCTTCCTTAAGGAGCAGATGATCCTTGTGAAGGAAGACATCAAGAAGTTTGAGCAGGACACTGCTCAGTCTATGCAGGTACAAAAGAGTCAAGCATGATATTGGGTTGGTCATATGATGTTGTAATCTGTGAGTTTGGAGGGAAAAAAACTTGGTCAAAGGGTTTCTGACCAACCTATTCCGTTGAACCACTTTATATGAAAATTTCAAGTTGAGAAGCATTTACCATATTTACTACACCTAGTTGCTCAATGTCAGTTGTCTCAATTTGTTTCTTTAAGTTTTTTCTTTATGATCACATAGTTCCTCTTCCCACTTTCTTTGTTCATACTTACTCCTCCGCCCTTTTCCTGCTCGTCTTCTGTTTTTGGCGGAAAACACTGGACCCTTTTGTAATACAGCTAAAAAATGTTCCTTCTGCATAGAAAAAGATGCATTAAAATAGAGTGCCCCCGACAAGCCTTTCTAGCCAGGGTAAAAAAAAGAGAATTCTTTCCCCAGAGTGGAAGCTACAAGCAGTGGCTCATTTTCTCCCACTGGTGAAAAATATACAATCTGCCCCCAGAGAACACCTAGTACCTCCTGGGGCTGCTTGCCGCACGAGGCCCTTCCCTTTTACGGCTGGAACTGCCCATTTTGGGTTTACCCCGTTTCTGCCTGTCCAGGAGCACTACCGCATACCCTGTCATCTGGCACTTCCGGAATCGCCAGCGGCACCGTGCCTCCGGTCTCGCCACACTAGATACTTTTAAGCAGTGGCAGCCATGGAAGTGGTGAGCGGATTTATTAGACAAATAGTCTGCATCATTTTTTCATCATAGTTACTCTATAATTGAAAAAGAAAATGGGTATTTTTGTGTGTTTATTAACGTGTGTGTCTTAAAATAAAGAAGTAAGTAGATTCTGTATGCTTTGTAAGCAGTTTGTATTTCTTGCAAGCTAATTAACGTATCACTTATATTGGTTTTCATATTGAATGCATAATTGTGTGTTTTGTTATGCTACGGCCAATGCATAAAAACAATAAACAGGGCATGACACCGAACAGAAAGTGAAACTAGCATCCAGTGTGTTTAACTGTGTTCAGTTAAAAAGAATGTTTGATCAAATGTCTTCTTAAGAAAAGTTTAATAATTGTTTGTAAACATATGTAAAACTAATTTTCCTTTGATGCAAACATTCTATAAGGAATGCTACGCGTGATCGTATGAATGGCTTGCGATCCTTCAGTACCGAATTGCACTTATTATATATACATTTTTCAAACCAATAAGTATTAAATTGCGAACTTGTAAGCTATATTCCAAAAATGACAGTCTGAGGCTCTCACCATGAAGGTGCTACGTGTAGAATAATGTTTCTAAGACGGTCGGGGTGGCTGCTGTTAGGTTTGCTGTGGATACAAGGATCAAAGACATTTTGCAGCCCTGGAGAGTGGTCTTACAATGCCCCACTTTTTCAGTACAAGTCATTTTCACATGGGCCTGTCCTTTGTCAGCAGCTTGGCTGTGTGGTAGAGCTAAAGCTGAAGAAATGTAGTTAGATCGAGGCAGAAGTTCTTGGATGCAGCATATTTCAGGAGGGTTCCCTGAAATCCGTTTCAAGAATGGAGTCCATGTTGCTTCATGTTGTTTTTTCCTTCTTGCAGTTGGGGTTCCCCTGGCCTTTTGTGTTGTATCAAATAATTTCTTTTAGTGAAGTATTATGTATTTCTGTCCCTCGCTGCTGCCGAATACTTGCTGTTAGTTTTGAACTCATTTTCTGTTCTCTGTTTTGGGTCTAGGTGCTCGTGGCGATGGATCAGGTGAAGTCCCGGATGCAGCTGGCCTCAGAATCACTACAGGAAGCCGACAAGTGGAGCACACTCAGTGCTGATATCGAGGAAACTTTCAAAACACAAGTATGTCTACTGGGAGAAACTGTGATAGAAGGAACTGCTTGGGAGATTAATGCAAAAGTGGAATTAGTGGCTAAGATCTTTTTTTAAATAGTAAACATTTTTATTGATCCTCAGATCTTAGCATATGCACTTTTAGCATAAGTATGTACTGCATATATTATGGTATGATCGATTTATCACCAACTGCACAAAGGTGTTTGCATTTGCAAAGACTGCGATTTGCAAAAACAGGGTTTGCGATTGCAAAACATCTTTTTACAGTGTATCAGGGTTCTTTTGCGAGTCTGAGTAGTCTTTCCAACCCGGAAAAAGGCTTTAAAGACCCTTACTGATTAGTAAACAGGAGAGTGCATTGAAGGAGCATCCCCCTCCAATTTGCAAGTTGTAATGTTTTGCTTGTGCGACTACAGTCATAAACCATTGATCGTTTACCGACTTTCCCAGTCCGCCCTGAGTTGGGGTGGTAAATGAATCACTGAGGGAAAGCGTTCACATGGATAAAACACATCGATCGGTACATAAACACTTGATATGTAAATATAAATGTATATGAACCCTTTTGGTCCCTTAACATGTCACAATATTAGAATTTCAAAAGTGTCTTAGTATGGCAGCCTAACACTGTCTTAATCTTGGCATTCGTATTGTTCTGGGATTTCCATTGGTCGTTTTTTATGGTTGTGTGTATAATAGAAGGTTATACTTGTCTAGTTAGTACTTGTCTGTTAGTTAATGTGAATGTAAAATGAAATTCATCTTTGTAGTGTTTTATTTATGTGGATGGCTGTGCTGAAGGACCTTGCTTCTCATTGAACAGAGTGGTTAATTTTCCATTGCCCAGCATGTGCAGATTCTTTATTTGAAATGGTTCATATAGCGCAAACATGACTTTTGCAGGTATCAAAACGCTTCACAGGTGTTCAAAAAGCAGAAACAAATGCAACAAAAATATCACAATTGAAAGCATTACAGGATATAATACATCCCCAGGTGATGGATGGATCTGTACAATGTCAGGATTGATAGAACGAAGACAATAACATAACAAGCGAGCAGAAGGCAAGTGTGCAGTTGAAGTGTCATTAGAGGTACTGCTAGATGCGATCCTAGGATATAGGGCAGAAATGTGTTCATCAGTAGTGCTTTAACTTCTTTCTTGAAAGATGGGGTTGAGGGGTTGAGGCTGATTTCAGGGGACAAGGGGTTCCAAATTCTCAGGGCGATCCCAGAGGAAGTTCGGTTGTAGGTCTTCTTTTTAAGGAATCTCTGTGGTTTCAGTTGTAGAGTGCTAGAGCTTGTGGAGGATCTGCAACGGCCAGACAGCTCCAACCTCTGAGTAATATACCTCTGGGTATTGAAGTGTGGGGCTTTATGGATAATGAAGGCAATTTTTAGCTGGATTCTTGCTCCATAAGGGAGCCAATTGAGTGATTTTAAATCAGGCGTGATGTGATTGTTTCTTTTTGATCCTGTGATGAGACGTGCAGCAGAGTTAAGAGAGGCCCTTATGGGCGCCGTTGTGGATCTGGGCAAGCCGTAGAGGGTTGCACTGCCATAGTCCAACCTGCGATTCAATAGGACTTACACTGCAGATTTGAAGTCATTGGGTGGGGGAGGAAGGGTTTTAATTTTCTGAATATTTTCATTTTGGTGGCAGCATTGATGTGCTTCTACGTGTGAAGGTTCTTGTCGAGAGTAATTCCTAGGGCTCTTCCTGAATCAATAACTTGTGGCAAGCAGTTGAGGGCTGTTAATTGTTTCATCCGTTCCTCAATAATGGGGGCCTGGTTGGGTGGGGCTATTAGGAGGAATTCTGTTTTGAGAGAGTTTAGTTTGAAGTGGTTGCATGGCAGCCAATGTTGGGTTTTCTGTAGAGTTAAGTTGAGGGATCTGAGGTTTTTCGAGGGAGGAGACTTTCAGATATAATTGGGTGTCATCGATGTACATGTGATGGTGGATATTGGATGAACTCAGAATTACAGTAAGAGGCTCCATGAACAAGTTAAAGATGGTGGGTGAGAGGGAGGAACACTGTGGGACCCCTAATGCAACTGGATTGGTCTTGGACAGGGACTGGTTAACCTTGAATCTTTGATATCTACTTTGGAGAAACGAGGTGAACCGTTTGGGACAAACCCTGATAGCCCCATTCTATGTTCCAATAAGTCTAGTAGGTTGTCATACTTAACTGTGTCAAAAGCGGAGGATAGGTCAAAAAGTAGAAGGAGGCCGGATTCGTTGTGATCCCACACTTTTAGTGCATCGTCCACTGTGTGTAAGAACCGATTCTGTGCTATGCCCTGGCCGGAAGCTGGATTAGAATTGGTCTAAAAGGTGGAAATGTTCAGTGTGGTTAGAGTTCGACATGTACACATTTTTCAAGGAGCTCCACTAGAGGTAGAATGTTGGAGATAGGGCGGAAGTTATTTAGGTCTGTGTGATCCGCTGTTGGGGGCGGAAGTTAATTAGGTCTGTGTGATCTGCTGTTGGTTTTTTTAGGATGGGGGCAACCTGTCCAGCCTTGAGGCAGTTAGGGATATTGCTTTGAAATAGGGAAGCATTTACATCTTAGTCCAAAGTGGGAGCAATAACAGTTTAATCTCATTGAAAAAGATTTGAGAGGGGTAAAGTGCCGTTAAAGTGGTTTGAGGGTTTCAGCGCTGCTAGAAGGTTGAAAATGGAATTATCATCAAAGGTTTTGAAAGAATTCATTGAGGCGTTGTTTTTGAGGATGTACCCAGGGTGACATGAGGGTAAAGCAATCCGGGAAGAGGAGAATTTGGTGTGCGGTAAGAGAGGACAATGTAATAATTTCTCATGTTTTCAGTCTTCTCAAGGAAGAAAGAAGCAAATTCTTTGTAGTTTGGTAGTGGACTGGATCCGGGTAGGGATGTGTTGGGTAGGTCATTTATTGTAGTTTAATGAGTTCAAAACGATTTTTTGGTCGGTTTCTTTCTTTTTGTTTTTAAATTTCTTTTTATTTGCAAAAATAAACAAATCAACAACATGGTCAATGGATTCGCATTAACGTCATTCGAACACCGGTGACACACAGTGACAGTATGAGTTAGAGTTTCCTGTGAATTAGCTAGAAGCGGTCAGTATGTTCAGTCTATGGCCTCCAAGCCGGAGCGGCGGGCCTGCGGGGGCTCACAGATGTAACCTCTGTATTCATTCCATTTGGACCACACCTCCCCCTCGGTTTCTTTCTTGATCAAGTTGGTTTCTAAAGAAGTTTGCTTTAGAATTTCTGATGCTGTTGTGATAAGTGTTTCTCAGTGTTCTCAAATGCTTGAGGTGTTCAAGGGACGGTGAGGATGTCCACATTTGTTCGGCTAGTCTCAGGTTCCATCTTTGTATTGAGGCTGCCACTGTACAATGGCTTGGCGTCCTTGATGGACAGTCTTTTTACACTTAGAGGTGCGATCGAGTCTAGACTATTCCTCATTGAGCCTGTGTAGTGGTTTGTAAGATCATGGACATCTGACATGTTACCAGGAGGAGGCAGATTGTTATTACTAACAGAATTCAGTTCAGTGAGGTTAGTGCTTCTTAGGCTCCTTTTCCAGAATTTGGGTTTCATTAGTTGCGCTGTATTTGATTTCACAGATTCAGTGATGAAGAATGAGATGCGGTGGTAGTCAGATGAGTCACAGGGGACGATAGATTCAAGTTGAATAGAGTTGGCCTTCGAAATGATAAGATCTAAGGTTGCTCCCTTTTTAAGTGTAGGGTTGTCACACATTTGGATCAGGTTGAGGTCAGCAAGAAAGGCCTTAAGGCTGTTAATTGGTTGCTTTTGGGACAAGCCTCACCTGCCTGGTAAACAGATAAGATGCAATGTTGTGAGTGTTAAAGTGTATTATCTTTAAGCTAACTTGATATGAATGGTTCATACATGTATGTTGGTGTGGTAAGGGAAAGTGCTTTTGAGCTTGCAACACTTTGCCATCTATGTGGCTTTGATGTTGTGCTGTGTGCAGGTGAATGTCAAGTGTCTATATAGCATGATCAGTTGGAGAAATGCAATCTGTAGATGTAGTTGGAAAGATGTGTAGTTGATATTGATGGGTGGAAAGGGCTGTTGACTACCTGATGATAGCTGATTATGACAAATTGAAAATGTGTTGGGTGTGTTGTAAGTTATGTTTAATGTGTACGTTTAGGTTGCTGTGAGGTGTAATTCGGCATTGTGTGATGTTTGAGACATAGCTATAGGTTATCATTTTCGAAACGTGAGCCACGTCGCATGCATGTGATGCCACATAGTGCCCATTCGTGGGTGGCTTCTCCTACAAGAGACAAGTATGGTAGGTAGTATAGGACGGCACAGTTTTTAAACTCCTTAGAGCTTAGCTCAAAAAGCAGCAGAGCCAACTGTGTAATGCAATGCCGTCTTTAGAAACAATAGTGCAAAGCTCATTACATAGGTTCCTCATATGTGCGTTTCTTCTAAAATGCCATTATATTGAGTTAGACATGTCTTTGCAGTATTGGATGCATGGGATATTCTCTGTTTACTATGTTGTGATACGTGTTGGGCCTTCACGTATAACCAGGCATATGAGTACTTGGCTACGATGTCTTTGGTACTGTGTTGTGCTTGTGATGGTATCAAGGGGTGTATGTCTGATATATTCTGTTGGTATAACATGGTTTAATTGACTGTTTAATTTGCTTGTGTGAGTAAATAATAAAAAGAGGCACCCCAAGCCTTACAGTTGTAGATACACATTCCTTATCTCCATTTAACTTGGATCAAAACTTTAATAATTATTGAATATTGGACCACATTTTTCTCTATCCTACGACATGAGAAAAGGGCAAATGATCAGTGTTATGGTGTGTCCCATGGTAGTTCTTTCCTCGGCTGCAAGGTCAGAGTGAATCCTCCTTTTAACGTGAGTCAATGATGTATTTATTGGTCATGCCATGCATCCACAGACTGCGATGGGGAGAGCAATGGGCCATCACTCTTTAGATAGGTTTGCTGAGGAATTTCAATGACTTGGAGGACGTAGGAGCAGAATGATTATTTTCAGTCCCTTAATGAAACCGATGGACTTGAAGGTGGATGAGGCATGCTGGTGGCGTAGAAGGAGTGAGACAGATGGACTTGTTGGAAGATTAGGAATGCTGGTGACGTAGAGCACTGAAGCAAAGCAATAGCACCTGCCTCAATGGTAGGCTCCAGGGTTAATCGCCCTATCTGGTCAGCCTAAGTAGGGGTTAATGTGGGTTTCATGGCCATACAACTTTTTATTTTGTCATTGAATTTGAAGTGTCCTTGTAGGATTCTGAGGAAGTGAGTGCAGAGATTTGCATGGTTTCCATTGCCAAAGCTGAGACAGCTCTGTCCCTAGGACGCCTGATCAGCTTGGTTTGCTGGTGTACTTGAGTTGGTGTTTGGAGTATCTTGTTTTCTTGGGTGGTGGGAAGGATGTCATGCCCCACTTAGACAGCAGTAAATCGGGTGCTGAAATTTCAAGATGCTGTGTGCCACCTTAGTACTTTTTATGAAAACGAATTGTGTTTAAGTTGCATTATGTTCTTCCCCGTACTACATACACATCAAAGGGTAATTGGACCGTATCCTGTACTACATGGAAGTTGTGGTTTTCAGGTACTCAACTTTGTTGAGTTCAAGTTATTTTTCTTTTTTGTTTGCTTTCATGGTATTGTCATAGTGTATTGTTGTGGCCAGTGGCAAATTGAACAAATTATGTTTTGTCGTCTACCAAAGTATAGCACTGAATGAGTTGGGTGCCAAGAAACATATTTTACTTTAAGTGTGTGTCATAAAGAAGTTCCTTGGCTGGGCAGCAGAAAACGCCAGGAGTGAGTCTGCCTGTGATTGTCTGTTTTACTATGGAGTTCAACATGGTATAACACAGTGGTAGGTGGCTTTTGGGTTTGTGGAAAACATGTTGTGGACCAATAATAGGAAGTTTTTATGTGCATGGACCATGGAGTGGACTAAATTACTGAGTGTGGAGTATAGCATGTTATAAATTTGTTTGTGGACGTAACCATTGTTGGTCATTTTCAGAACCATTTGGGCTCTCTGTTTGTATTTTCTCTATTATTGTGAGGGTGTGCGAATTTTAGGTGTTGGTGTTTTACTTTTGTTGTGTTATTAGGTGTGAGAGTGAGATGTTAAGCATTCTTCCTTTGACCTTATTTCCCTACATGTTGGGAAGGTGGCAGGTGTGCTTGGACTTTGTTTTTAAGACAATCAATAGTTATTGAGTAGTTGCTATGAAGGGTAGTTTAATTTACCACCCCTACCCAGGCCTTAATGTACCCTATGACTATATTTGGGTAAACAAGTTACTCTTTTTGTGGACTTGATTCTCCAAGGGTATCAAAGGAGAGCAGTCTAGGCTTTCTGCAAGAGGTAGTAGAGAGTTTCGAGCGTCAGTGCTGTGTGATGCAAGCAATTGTAGCCAGAACCATATCTTTGATAACTAATCAATCCTTTATTAACATGTAGGAATGTGGAAAAGTTGAAATATGCAAAAGTCAAGAAATCCAAAAGATCTTGGCACCTTTTTTTTTTTTGCACAGACACGACCCCTTCTAAAGTGATAGTGCTTATGTGACCAGGCACTACAATTCACATTGGTGCAAGTGTAGAGAGCTCAATGGATTTGCACCCAGGTGACTGAGAGTCCGCAAAAGTATCCTGAAAAATACTCACCCAAAAAGGAAGGGTCACATCCAATGTCCAAAGTGAATATGTTCAATGTATTTAGAGCAACTACAGCCACTGGTATTGGACTGTTGCCAAATAATCTCTTCAGTGGATATGAACATTTCAAGGGCTTGTATCTTGAAGGTGGCCGGTCCTTGTTAGATGATTACAACTGTACAGGATTTAGGGCGACTGGCGCAGCCTCTGTTCAACACACTAATTATTGATGTGAAGAGCAGGAACTTCTATGTTCTTCTCATAGTGATAACAGTCACACGTAGGCTCCCACAAAGTCCGAGGTGATGTGGGTCATGTTTGGGATGATGGAGGATCACCACCCCTTTAAGTGTTGGAAGGCTTCCTGCATGTCATCTGCCTTCTTGATGGACCAGAAATTCTTGGGTTGGTTCTGACCACTTGGGCTTGCAAGATCCTCTTGACGCCTCAGCAACTCACTACATAGAATCAACTTTCTAGCTGCCTTAAGTTAGCTGGGCTACACTTCTGGATCTTCTGCAACAAGAGCCTGTCCCACCCCACAGTACCCTACTTCCTCTTCTACTAGGTCACTGCAAAAGGGCTTGCTTCCAGATACTAGGCAATGCCCTGCTGTTAAGGGGATTTAACAACAAGCTAAGTCCTGTCCATGGCAAATGTCTCTTCTTCTGAGACTGAATGAAGTACAACTTACTGACTCCTAAATGGACCATATTCACCTTCCTGAGTTCTATTGAAATGATGAGGATGAACTGGTAACGTTCGGCCAAATTGTTTATATTATCTTTGACCGAAACTCAGCCAAGTTTGCAGTGCCCAGTACAAAACCAAGTACTATTAGAATTTGAATGTGGTTTCTCTCAGCTTATTCAGGACCTACTGGGTCTCTAGAACAGAGTTTAAGAGTAAAGCAGCAGGCAGGCTGGCATGTCCACAATGAAGGTCAGGACAACCTGCAGGGGAATCACAATTCTGTGCAGCATTTGCTGTTCATCCATAGGAAACCATTCACTCTGCTCACAGTTTCTCAGTCACTCACCGTAGATGATAAAAAAGAAACATAATTTATACAATACACATGGTGGGGGGAAGCAAGGAACCCTGATATAGGGGAATGCACACATTTTCCAGTAGTCACCAGCTATCAGTTTCTCATAGCCTGGTATAGGTGACAGTGCCCCCCCCCCTCCCCCCTCTATGTGTGTGAGTGCACTTATGGTGTAACCCCTAACCAAGAAAGGTGGTGAATGGCAGCTAAAATTGAGCTCATTGTCTAGATTTGATGATTGTAAGGACTATCAGAGGCAGCATGGCATAGCTTTTCCAATGACATTATGTCTTTTGTCCATGCATGGTGAGAATGTAATGGTGTCCTACTGGATGACTCTGGCATTTGAATGTTATCGTAAGAAAGTCGAGCAGGGATGTGATTGTACCCTGGTGGGACATCATGTACTTTTCTTGTACCCTGTTAGCTCCTGGTCTTCTGCCTGCTTCATGAACAGGAGTTGACATTCAGTATTGTGTTAACCCAAGGTGGTTAGAGACAGTTAAAGTGCTTTTGAGGATTTGTCTGTGTCTCCTGGAAAGGTCTCCGTGAGACACGTGCATTCTGCGCTATGTGGTCTTATTTTTATGAGTTAAAAATACGTAACATCACTCACTCCATATCCATGAATGCCATGCCCTCAGTACTCCTGTCCTGTTGATGATTATCAAGCTGCATGGAAAATGGTTTTGTGCAGTCCTTCCCGCTCCAGGCTGAACACTTAAAATGCATTAACATGGTTTCTGCTTCCGCTTTCAACTGCCTCCATGATGACTCTTTCCCTTAGCTGGAAGCAAAACTGTATCTGCTAGTAAGTACCATATTCTTTCTTGCAGATGGTTTAAGTAGGGTTGCACAGAAATCCGAGGCTAGTCTACCATGAGCAGTGTTTGGAGTGGCCAAATAGTGTTGTAAATGGGATTCTGGGTAAATGGGGCGTTTGTATGGTAAGCAGTATACCGTATATAGATGAATCCCGGGCAGGGTGGCTGATCCTGTCCCAGGGAAAGGACAAATCTTTGGACATCGGACAAACCCCTTGGTTGTGGCTAAAAAGATCCCTTTCCAGACAGGGCACAAGCCAGTGAGAATTATGTAATGACCTCGGTCCTGTGGTTAATAGTGTGACAGGCAGCTTGTAAGTGAGATGCAGTCTAGTCAGACGGGTTCATTGGTTATGGAGGCTGCTACCAATCTTCATTCTCACACATTGATTTGCGGGCTGCCACCCTAGAAGGGGCTTTGTGAAGAACTAAATGATTGTCTGACGAGATCATCCACGTTTGGAAGGAAGATGATCACTTCAATGATTTGCCACAAAAAGGGCAGTGTGAGTTAGGGTGAAGCTGTGTACTATGGGGATCTCCATAAACTACACATTTAGTCAGAAAATAGCAGCCTCAAGGTGCCAGGCCGCTACCTCTGCCCTCATATTTTGTTTATTCTTCCACGTGCCATTGACATTTACAAAATATATTTGTTGTGTTTGAAAAGGCACAGTTCCTGAAATAATGCAGACCTCATAACATCATGGTAGCTCAAATGCCCATTACTGGGACAGCTGTATTGTTTTATATTTATCAGTCTGCCTTTTAATGCCAATAAACTGCTTTGTGAGGCATTGATTTAGCTACGTAGAGCTTGTTGTACCACACCTTGAAATGAAAACCCTGGTCCCAGATCATTGTCACAGGCAATGGGACTTTTGTGAAGGGTGGTTTATTTGTGTTATTGGCTGAATGGACATTCTACCATCGCTTTATAACGCATCTGTGCATCGATCCTAAGTACCCACACTTTTGTATTCTGGCTTTTCCACCAAGGCATGTATTGTTCACGGACTGAGTTATTCTTTTTTTTATTTTAGGATGTGACTGTGATATCAGGGAAGCTAACCAGTATGCAGGGCAGTCTGGCAATGCTGGTGGACACCCCTGACTATTCTGAAAAATGTGTCCACTTGGAAGCCTTGAAGAACCGCCTGGAGGCCATGGCCAGTCCCCAGATAGTGGCCACCTTCAACGCGCAGTCTATTGGTGAGTGTTTCCTTCCGTTTAGCCTGAATTGCCAGCCTGTAGGTGAGTGGAAACAACTCTTCAGCTTGACTGACCATCCTGTTGGACTCCCTTATGGATGTTTTTCATCTCTTCAAGCCTGGGTGATTGCTTGCACTGCTGACCCTATTTTCATGATCCTCTAAACATGCGGGTGTGTCGCATTCTCTTTGATGACAGACCTATCAGAGCATCTTTCTAATCTGTCAAACTCCAAATATTAGTTCCACTCTACAAGCAGCTTTGATATCGCTCTCCTTAAAGGGCACGTAACACTCGTCCATTTAATGTATATTTAATCATTAGTCTGGAGTCGGTCGGTGTTAACAGTGTAACAATATGTCTTTCAGAAAGGTGTTGATTTGGAATTTCTAATTTATACCTTGGCATTTTTATCTGTTGCAAGTAGAGCCTCCGAGGTATTCCCTTTTTATTGTTGTTTCAAAAACACCACCAAGTGTTTCCATTTGACAAGAAATTAAATCAATAGAGCTGGGTTAATTAAGTGCCATTCAGTGTTAAACCGAAGTGGTTGTGTTTCCATTTTTACCCGGGTCTTCAAGAACCATATTCCCTTCGCTGCGTGGGAAGGGGTTAGTTATAGAAAGGGGCAAGTCTAACATCTCCTTTGTTTATAATTAACATCCGTTTAACTAATTCTTTTCAGTATCAGCCAAAAACAAATTTAGTA
Organism: Triturus cristatus; assembly: GCF_964204655.1. Taxonomy (NCBI): domain Eukaryota; kingdom Metazoa; phylum Chordata; class Amphibia; order Caudata; family Salamandridae; genus Triturus; species Triturus cristatus. The sequence continues at coordinate 1,145,012,006 of NC_140593.1, read as the reverse complement.
ATAGGTCGATCTAAGGTTTGATAAAACATCGGAGGGAGTCTTTGCAGGTCTGGAAAGTAAACAAAGTGGCCATTGACTTGAGTAACCACAGAGCTAATCCAAGTAGTTTTAATAAATTGTTTAATCCTGAGGAATGCGACACACAACGGAAGACCATACCGGTGAGTTCAGCATCTAACAGCTGCTAGCATTATGACTGTAGAACAACAGCAACATTCCAAATATTTAGCAAGAACTTCTAAGACTCAGTGATAATAAACATTACAGATAATTAAATATACCATACAGTGCAAAGTATAACCAGTATTACCATCAGAGTGGTGTTGTAGTTCAAAGGTGTGAGAATCATTTTGGTAGCCTCGATTCTGCCCTGTCACTTTAAGAATTTGGGGGACCTTGTTTTATTCATGTCTGTACTTTTAGGATTGTTCTTTAGAAGTCTATTGTAATTGTATCCCTTGTATATTGGTGCATTCCATCCCCAGGACGGGGACAGGCCCTTTCTGACTAAAGTTTTCAGTCATCACCTTTGTACAGTAACATTTAAATGCTAGTGCAGATAATTAGAAACCTACAAATACTCCTTGATGAATTCTAAGTATGCCAGTGCTTGCATTTGTTTTCTGCGTGCCAAAGAATATAACCTAATCTACAAAAGCAGCACACTATGCACGAGTGCCAATCTGAAAGCTGTTCAATAGCTTATCTAGTTGAAAGGTTATCAGAAGAGGTTCAAAGGTAACGAGAAGTCAGAGGGAAGCCATCTTCAAGGGTAAATGAATTTGATATAAGGCTTTTAGCTTTATTTTTGATAGGGTGCTGTTACGCCCATTCAAGAGGAAATCCCTGATGTTACCTTTGAGTAATGCAGCTTACAGGGAATGCAATGACAACGCTGTCAAATGATTTTGCAGCATTAAAAGTTATTGCGGTTGATGGGATTTTACTTTTGTTTGCTTGCGTTTTTATATAAGCCAGAATTCTTTTGCCATTAAAAATTCTACCTTTTGCCATGTGTGTACGGGTGAAATTAGAGGTGGGATGATGGATTTGATTTTCTTTTCAAATTTCTTGTCATATATTTTGCATTCTGAATATAATAAATAATTAGGACAATAGCTGGCAGGGTTAAGGTGTACCTTCTTCTACCTTGGGAAATGGGACTGTAGATCCCTTTGAACAAGTACCAGATGCACTGCCTCAATCCAAGAAATGATTTGAGCGTTAATAGGTGAGGGCTAATGTATTGACATTTTTGTGAAACAGATCAGGGGAGCCACCTGGCTCTGAAGTCTTTATATGAGAAGTGCCTGGATGGCTGTGAGAATTTCTCTCTCTGATCTGTTTTAATTTTGCCACTTGCAGTAGTCTTTACTTTTGCAGACGCTAGCACCAAGATGCCCTCGGGCATATGTCACGCTTTAAAAATATAAAATATCAATCAATCAGGGGTTTATATAGCGCACTACTCACCCGTGAGGGTCTCAAGGCGCCGGGTGGGGGAGGATGGGGTGCGGATCCAGATCAGTCGAAAAGCCAGGTCTTGAGGTCCTTCCTGAATGTGTGCAGGGTCGGGGAGTGTCTGATGTTCACAGGGAGCTCGTTCCAAGTCTTGGCTGCGATGTAGGAGAAAGCTCTCCTGCCAGTTCTGTTTCTCCGGATACGGGGGACCTCTGCCAGGGCGAGGTCGGCGGAGCGGAGGATCATCTTGGGTACGTGGAAGAAAAATCTCTTGTTGAGGTATTTGGGTCCGATGTTGTTGAGGGATTTGTAAGCGTGGGTGAGGAGTCTGAAGGTGACTCTCTTCTCGATGGGGAGCCAGTGGAGGGCTCGTAGGTGTTGGCTCATGTGTTCGTGACGTGGTGTCCCGAGGACAAGTCTGACTGCGGCGTTCTGGATGGTTTGGAGTTTGTGTAGAAGAGTTCTGTTGATTCCAGCGTGAAGGGCGTTGCCGTAGTCCAGTCTGCTGGTTATAAGTGCATGGGTTACGGTCCTTCTGCAGTTGGGGGGGACCCATTTGAAGGTCTTACAGAGGATCTCGAAGGCAGTTGAAACTAGTGGAAGCGACGGCGTATCTGGCGGTTCATGGAGAGGGAGGAGTCAAGGACGATGCCGAGGTTCGGAGCATGGTCTGTAGGGGTGGGAGGGTTCCCGAGGGTTGAGGGCCACCAGGTGTTTTCCCAGGTGGAGGTGCAGGGTCCGAGGATGAGGACCTCGGTCTTCTCTGAGTTGAGCTTCGAACGGCTGTTTTTAATCCATGCTGCCACGTTCTTCATTCCTTCCTGGAAGCAGAGTCTGGTGTCTTCGGGACTCTTCGTGAGTGAGAGGATGAGCTGGGTGTCATCGGCGTAGGATACGATGCTGAGCCAATGCTGTCTGACGATGGCGGCGAGGGGGGCCATGTAGATGTTGAAGAGCGTGGGGCTGAGTGATGATCCCTGGGGTACTCCGCAGTTTATTTCCGTGGGTTCGGAGAGGAAAGGAGGGAGTCGGATCCTCTGGGTTCTGCCGGAGAGGAAGGATTGGATCCAGTCGTGGGTGGCTCCTTGTATCCCTGTGTTGTGAAGTCAGGCTGCGAGCGTGCAGTGTGAAATGTGTCGAAGGCTGTGGAGAGGTCTAGAAGGATAAGGGCCGCAGTGTGTCCCTGGTAGAGTAGTATGCAAATGTCGTCAGTGGCGGCGAGGAGGGCGGTCTCGGTGCTGTGGTTGCTGCGGAATCCAGACTGGGAGGCATCTAGGATGGAGTTCTCTTAGATGAAGGCAGTCAGCTGGGCGTTTATGAGTCTCTCTGTGATTTTGGCCGCAAAGGGGAGGAGAGAGATGGGCCTGTAGTTTTTCAGGTCCGTTGGGTCAGCCTTTGGTTTCTTGAGGAGGGGTTTCACCTCCGCCTGTTTCCAGTTGTCTGGGTAGATGCCGGATCTGGGGAGGCGTTGATGTTCCATCCTATTTCGTGTGTGATGGCGGAGGCGGCCCTGTAGAATATGTGCGGAGGGGCTCCTGAGTGGTTTTTCTTCATGGTCGCGGTGATGAGTGTGATGGTAGCGGGATCCCAGGTCGTGATGGTCGGCTTGTCGGCGGTGGTGGGTAGGAGGGTGGTGTCTGGCACTGGTTCGCTGAAGTTGTAGAGGACCTTGATCTTCAGGTGGAAGTAGGAGCTGAGCTTGTCGCAGAGTTCCTGGGAGAGTGTGACGTCAATGGCTTCGCTGGTGGGTTTTGCGAACTGCTGTATGACGTTGAATAGTTCCTTGGCGTTGGTCGCGTTGGTCTGGACTTTGTCTCCTATGAAGGTCTGATTGGTGTCTCTTAAGTGCTGGTGGTATTCCTTCAGGGCGCTCCTGTGGTTGTTCCGTGTTTCCGAGGTTTTCTGGTTTCGCCAGGTCTTCTCTAGACGTCTTTAGTACTGGCTTTTAATGTGGAGAGTTCTTTCCTCCTTGGTGTGTTCAGTGCTGCTGCAGTGCTGTAATAGAGCTATAAATTGTGGCCTTCTCAGTGTCCCACAATGAAACATTGTTTGTATATTTGCCGTGATTTTCTTCAAAATAAAATTCCAAGTCCTCCTTTCATTCAATCACATGACCTTCTTTTTTTGATCAAAGTGGCGTTTAGTCTCCAGGTTTTCTAATTTGGGAGCAGTCGCAGCCTGTGAATCAATTAAATAATGCACCAGTGAGTTTGTTAACATGGTCTCAATTCAGTGGGAGATAATCTAATTTGAGTAGTATCGAGAAAAAGGTTTAAAAAATTGCCGGATTAATCAGTCTCCATGGATCCCTCAAGGAGAGGTCCATCACTAGGCTAAAATTCTCACCTACTTCAAACTGAGAAGCGGCGTGAACTGATCTAGATTGTGTTTCCACTTTCTACCTGTGGAAGTCACTTGTTGGACAATATGTTCACTACCCAAAGGTATTCCATACCATAAAGAAAGCAGGCAAAAACCCATCATCCTTTACTGTCACATCCAGAGGTAATTGATGTTACATGGGTTTTTGATAGGCAGGATACCATACTATTCTTTTTTCTTTTGCAAATGCTTCAGAGTAAATAACCTCGTTTACCCAGCCAGTTTGTAATTGTTTAATTTATTCTTGTTGAACTCTCCTCTTCTATAGAAGATCAAAATAAATAACTTGTCTCTGTTCTAGAAATCATGGATAGAAGCAGGGATAAGCAATATGGATTACCTATTTGAAAATGAGCACTCCCTGTCATTTGTGCAGTTTCAGAAAAGGTGTGAACTTAGATTTGGAAATGACAGTTCTTTTATTGTGATTAAACTATACAAGTGAATATTACTAAGTATACCAAAGACCGTCAGATCTTATTAAATTATGAAGCTCAACATATATCGCCTCATCCCATATGTGCAAGGTTGTCAGTCTTCGGAAAAACACATCTGCAATTAAGCTCGATTCAATAACTGACCTTAGTATCGAATTTTTAATGGCAAAATGTCTACCTCTATTGCTCAGACCCGATTTAAGATAATTCATCTTGCTCCATGGACCCTTAATAAAAGCTTTAAACAAGGTTTCAATGAATCTGACCAATGCTGGCATTGGCAGGCATCCTCCAGTACTTTAATGCATGTGCTGTATGAATATGAACACATTAAACCTTACTGACGAGGAACTCATTCATAGAGATTGACTCACCCATTATGGACTTGTCTTTGCATCTTGGTAACCCCCAGACAATCTTTCAACAAACAAAACCCTCTTATTAGATCTTCCAATGGCTCTTACCTCCAAATCTCTGCTATGCAATTGAAAGAACATTACCACACCACTTATGGCGATTAGGTTTCTATTAAGAAGTTGCAGGTCCAATGGGCACCTCCCCCTTCATCCCCCACAATCAAACCCTCAGTGAAGTAATGTATACTATAAATTAGGTACACTTAAATTCCATTGCAAAAATGATTTGCTATGGTGCACTTGTATTGGCCAGGTAGCAGGCTTCTTTCCTTATTATTTGTTGGTGTGTTCTTTCTGTTCTGCATCTCGTACGATAGCCTATGTTGGTGCTCATAAAATATGTGTTTGGGCATTTGACATTATATTATCTTGCTTTGTACTCCTCTCACAAAAGCCACATTCCTTATCCTTCCTGCTTGGTGAAAATACTGATAGCTCTATATTAGGATCACCCTTAAAATAAAATAAGGTTTTATATATATATCACCAAAAAGCCCCTCCGAAGAAGAGAAGATTATATATATATATATATATATATATATATATATATATATATATATATATATAATCGTGGCTGGTGAAATAAAAGAATAAAGGCTTATTCTCATTGGTCATGTCAATGTTTTCACTGTCATGCTATAGACTACTTGTACTATTAATTTCACGCCTACATTTGATCTACTATCCTATTTTCAAATGAAAATTCTTACACTGGAAAGAACCGTGTATAAAAGTATATGAAGTGACAGTTTTTGTACATTTTCGCCATTAAAATGCATAAGAACCCCCCCCCCCCCCCATTAAAAAAATAAAAAATGCATATTGTGTAGATGGACAATACTCAAGCCTTAGTCTGCATGTAAACAACGTGACTGTACAATGTTTCCAGGTTCTTTCAACTATAAAAATGCTTCTCTTAAGCAAATGAAAGGAAACAGTCTGACTCACGCCTGTGCCATCGGGAACCACCAATTGTTTTACTTTTTTCTAATGTTAGTGAAAACTGTCTGGAAGCGGAAAGTAAAATGTTCTCCAACATGCACTGTTTTAACTGCAAAGGAAATGTCAATACATGAACAAATTGCACGAGTAACCCATTATGCATTGTTATACCATTTGTTTATTTAGATGCAGTTAGCCTGAAAACGCTGCTTTCTTAAAACATTGAATGGAAGTGAAATACTAGACTGTAATATTAATCTGTAGTTGAGAAAGCAGGGTTTCAGATGAAACAGTCTTAGTTTTCTTAAAACACATTCTGGCTGTAGACGTCAAAGCTCTGCTAGCAAGGCAAGGCCGAACTGTGGCACGGACTGCAATTAGAATGTTCAGTTTTCATGGATCGACTGTTGATTAAACAAGAGCCAATGATTGGGCTCAGAGATTGTTGAAAGTACTGCCATGAGGCATGAGGCAGAGTTTACAAAGGACTGTGATTGAAATTCGAATGTTCAGCTTTCATAAAATGTGTTTTAAGCTCCAAAAATTACTTCCTTACATCCACCAAAAAACGGGTGTTTTGAAAAACCACAAAAAAGCTTCTAAAAAATCTTCTCTACCAATGACTTAACTATACGATGCTAACACCAATAAGTTGTCTGCAAGGCCTACCCATAAGCTTGGCCCTGTTCTCCTCCCTCACCCTGCCCCCCCGGGCAAGGCAAAAGGGTGTGCGCAGCAGGGGTTAACTTCCTGCCACGTGCACTTCGAGGGCACCTCGAAAAACAGCCACGCAAACTATAACTAATAGACCATGCACTGCTTCTTCCCTTGCCATAGCTGTACTAATAAGTACCAGCATCTCCAGGGACATTGTCATTAAATATGAACACATAAAGAATGCTATTCTATTACAATGCTGTAATTGGTAATGTAGTATGTAACAATCATTTATGATACTTGTAATCACATCCGTTACAGCAAGGGTGAGGTCATGAGTATTGTATCTGATGTGTGAGTTATCGTTTGCAAGGCTCTTTTGCAAGTTATGTATTGTAAAGCAATCAATCAATCAATCAAAGACATTTATAAAGCGCACTACTCACCCGGAGGGTCTCAAGGCGCTTGGGGGGGGGGGGGGAGGGGGGGGAGGGGGGGGGGGGGTGCCACTACTGCTCGAACAGCCAGGTCTTGAGCTTCTTCCTGAAGGAGAGGTGGTCTTGGGTCAGGCGCAGGTCGGGAGGGAGGGAGTTCCAGGTCTTGGCGGCCAGGTAGGAGAAGGACCTTCCTCCTGTTGTCGCTCTTCGGATGCGGGGGACGGCGGCGAGGGCGTGACTGGTTGATCGGAGATGGCGTTTGGGAGCGTAGAAGTTGAGGCGGTTGTTGAGGTAGCTCGGGCCTTGGTCGTGTAGGGCTTTGTGTGTGTGGGTGAGGAGACTGAAGGTGATTCTCTTGTTGACGGGGAGCCAGTGCAGGTCTCTCAGATGTCCGGAGATGTGGCTGCTTCGGGGGATGTCGAGGATGAGTCTGGCTGAGGCGTTCTGTATCCGCTGGAGTCTCTTCTGGAGCTTGGCGGTGATTCCGGCGTAGAGGGCGTTGCCGTAGTCCAGTCGGCTGGTGACGAGGGCCTGGGTGACCGTCTTCCTGGTCTCGGTGGGGATCCACCGGAAGATCTTCCGTAGCATGCGCAGGATGTTGAAACAGGACGAGGAGACGGCGTTGACTTGTCTGGTCATGGAGAGGGAGGAGTCCAGGATGAAGCCCAGGTTGCGTGCGTGGTCTGTCGGTTTGGGTGCGCTGCCCAGGGCGGGGGGCCACCAGGAGTCCTCCCAGGCGGAGGGCGAGGAGCCCAGGATGAGGACTTCCGTCTTGTCTGAGTTCAGTTTCAGGCGGCTGGTCGTCATCTACTCGGCTACGTCTTTCATCCCTTCGTGGAGGTTGGCTCTGGCGGCGGCGGCGGGGTCGTTGGTCAGGGAGAGGATCAGCTGGGTGTCGTCGGCGTAGGAGATGATGTTGAGGTTGTGTTGGCGTGCGATGGCCGCAAGGGGGCTCATGTAGACGTTGAAGAGGGTGGGGCTGAGCGAGGATCCTTGAGGGACGCCGCAGATGACTTCGGTGGCCTCTGACTTGTACGGTGGTAGGTGGACTCTCTGTGTCCTTCTGTCGAGGAAGGAGATGATCCATTCCAGTGCCTTCTCCTGGATTCCGACGTTGCTGAGGCGCTGCACTAGGGTGCGGTGGCAGACCGTGTCGAATGCTGCAGAGAGGTCTAGGAGGATGAGGGCTGCTGTTTCTCCGTTGTTCAGCAGGGCTCGGATGTCATCGGTGGCAGCGATGAGGGCGGTCTCGGTGCTGTGGTTGGCTCGGAAGCCAGACTGTGAGGGGTCGAGGGATCCATTCGACTCGAGGAAGGCGGCCAGCTGCTTGTTGACGGTCTTCTCGATGACTTTGGCTGGAAACGGGAGGAGCGAGATGGGGCGGTAATTCTTGAGTTCGGTGGGGTCCGCTGTTGGTTTCTTTAGTAGAGCGCTGAGTTCGGCGTGCTTCCAGCTCTCAGGGAAGGTGGCGGTGTCGAAGGAGGTGTTGATGATGTCCCGCAGGTGGGGTGCGATGACAGTGTCGGCCTTGTTGAATACGTGGTGAGGGCAGGGGTCGGTCGGAGATCCGGAGTGGATAGAGTTCATCGTGCGGATGGTGTCTTCTGTGTTGATCGGGGTCCAGGCGCTGAGGGTGGTGGTGGGGGGCGTTGGTGCGGTCGTGGGGGGCGTTGTTTGTGGGATGAAGCTGTTGTGTATGTCAGCGATCTTGTTGTGGAAGTAGGAGGCGAGGGAGTTGCAGAGGTCTTGCGATGGGGTGATGTCGTTGTTTCCGGCGTTGGGGTTGGAGAGCTCTTTCACGATGTTGAAGAGTTCCTTGCAGTTGTGTGCGTTGTTGTCCAGCCGGTCCTTGAATGCTGTTTTCTTGGTGGCGTGGATCAGTTGATGGTGCTTCCGGGTGGCGAGCTTGAGGGTGGTCATGTTGTCCGGTGTTGGCTCCCTTCTCCAGGCTTTCTCGAGGGCTCGGCAGTTCTTCTTGGAGCTCTTGAGTTCGTCGGTGAACCATGGGGCCTTCTTGCTGCCGGGTCTGCTGGGCGGGGTCCTCAGTGGGGCGAGTTCGTCCGCGCAGGTGCTGATCCACTTCGTGAGGTTGTCGGCGGCCTGGCTGGGGTTCGCTGAGCTGGCGGGAGGGTGCTGGCTCAGGGAAGCGGCGAGCTGGTCGGCTGTGATCTTGTTCCAGCTTCTTCGAGCAACCTGTTGCTGGTGGTGGTGGATCGTGGTTCTTCTGAAGGTGAAGTGGACGCAGCTGTGGTCCATCCAGTGGAGTCCAGTGGCGTGGCTGAAGGCGATGTCTTTGCTGGATGAGAAGACGGCGTCGAGTGTGTGTCCGGCGAGGTGGGTGGGGGTGGACACCAGCTGCTTGAGTCCGAGGTTGGCGAGGTTGTCAAGCAGGGTGGTGGTGTTGCGGTCGTTGTTGTTCTCCAGGTGGAAGTTGATGTCCCCCAGGAGGATGTAGTCAGCGGAGGGGAGGGCGTGCGGGCTGATGAATTCGGCGATGTCTTCGCTGAATGGTGTGCGTGGTCCCGGGGGTCGGTAGATCAGGGTGCCTCTGAGGGTGGTCTTAGGGTCGGTGTGGATCTGGAAGTGTAGGTGTTCGGCGGTAGTCAGGGTGTCGTCGGTGTTGGTCGTGATGCGGATGGTGTTCCTGTGGATGATGGCGATGCCTCCTCCAGTCTGGTTGTCGCGATCTCTCCGGGTGATCTTGTATCCCTCTGGGATGGCGATGTTGGGCGCTGAGGAGTCGTTCATCCAGGTTTCCGTGAGGAAGGCAACGTCTGGAGATGTGGTGTCGAGGAGGTTCCAGAGTTCGATGGCGTGTCTGTGGACGGAGCGGGTGTTGAGCAGGATGCACTTGAGGTGGTTGCTGCTGGTGTTCGGCTTGGCGGGTGCTGGTGCGGGGCAGGTCCGGATGCAGGTGAACTTGGAGGCGTGGCAGCTGAAGGGTCCGTGGGTGCGTCTCGGGGTGGCTCGGTAGCATCCCGGGATTCGGCCGGTGTTGAGTGCGTTGAGGGTGGCGGCGTCGTACGTCTGGCGGGTGGGCTGGGGTCCTCGGGGGCCAGGGGTTCGGGCGCTGGGCGCGGTCCAGGCACGGACGGGCGCAGACGGGCTTACCTTTGGCGCGCCTTCGGCGCGCAATCGGCGCGCCCGCTGCGCGTTGGCCACTCTGCCATATGAGGAGAGTGGGGGGGGCGGAGCGAGGGAGGGGCAGCTGGGAGGGGGAGCGGGGTGGCGAATGGGGAGGGCAAGCGAGAGAAGGGGGCGGGGCCGCAGGGGGGCAGCGGCGGGGAGGTGGCGGGAAACGCGTCCGGGGCTGGGCGAGAGAGGGGGGGAGCACAGGGGGCTAGGGCAAAACGGCGGGAAAAAAAGACGAAAAAGGCGGCGAAGCAAGCTGGTGGCAGGGGGCACAGGAGATCCGCGGACCAAGCGGATCCGGCGGTCGGGGCACAGCAGAGGGCACAGCTGGTGGCAGGAGGCGCAGGAGATCCGCGGACCAAGCGGATCCGGCGGGCGGGGCGCAGCAGAGATGCACAGGGCACAGCTCAGGGCAGAGGCGGCACCAGGGGATGGGCTCACTCACGGGGAGTGTGCTCGGGGGGTGACCTGCCCGGAGGGACAAAGCTAATCATAACTGACAATTTGTAGTGTTTTTGTATTCATAGCCATAACTGTACTAACTGTGGGTAAAATGGCCTACTGGGAGTGTTGTGTCAGCACCATTAGTAATCCTGCTCAGTTCCTTCCTAGGGACCAGAAAGGTTTTGAAGGATTGGATGGCAGTGGGCTGCTCATCCTGACACTTGTTCTGAGGAAAGTAATGCCTCCATTTACTGATTAGGAAGCTATACAAAGCTCCCTTTAGCACCTGTCAGTCGCTTCAGAGCGCTCCCAGTGGGAGAAAAAGAAAGGCAGCTGATTGAGGAGAGGTTGAGTCCAAAACTGGTCAGTTGCGACCTCTACCTTGTGTTGAGTTCAGCTAAAGGCAAGTCGGAACAGTTTGGTTTTCAGATGTTTTCTGAAACACACCTAGTGACTTGGGTTTGGAACTCGGGGTTGGGCAGAGGGCGTTGTGGAGTGTGGGACATTATATGCCCAGCGATCCACTGGACTGTCTTGCCCTCTAGAGCGTTCATTGGTTGGTCAGATGCGCTGACATTGAACATAGTCTTCTGGCTGGAGTGAACTGAGGTGGCACTACTGGCAAGCAAGTACTGCTGTTGCTTCACTAAAACAGTTTTGTCACAGATATTGGAAGAGATTGAGGTAGAACCCTGTTCTTGCAGTGGTCATCTGGAGGGAACAGCGCCAAGGGATGAAGAACTGGGATTGTCGTGTCAGTGTTCTCGTACAGTGTGTTGTATGCTGCCAACGTGTAGCGGGTAGATAGCTCCTGATCATAGTCTCTAAGGCAGACTACTGGCTGAAGGAGAGCAAAAATTCAGGCAGCTTGGGCAAGAGCGGTCCCAAGAAGAGCATCTTCCTTCTCTAGCTCTCAGCCTCACTTAAGCACCTGGAGCCTGTGTGAGGGTGAAATACTCCGTATTCCAATTGACACCCAGTCTCGGTCCTTGTCCGCACATCACTATGGAAGATGGTGGAATCCAAAGCCAGCAATCGCCAAATGTGCCCAGGTGAGTTCAGGGATTCCATTATTGAAACACTTGCTCCACAGTCCTCAGGATCACTGCTTCTTTTAAAAACATGACCCATTCCTCCCCTCAGCTGCCCCAACAGTGCTAGGACCCATCTAACACAAAGGTCCTGAAACAGACCAGGAAGGTTCCAAGGCTCCACATAACGAGCTGGACAAGACACTGCAATGCTGCCCAGTGCACGGTGGGTCTGGACCTTGGGAGCAAGTAGTCACCTTGCTGAATCGAGTCACCTTTAGGCTAACTAGTGGGAGCACCAAAAGTAGAAGTGCGGTTGATCGGGTTGAGGGGAAACTCTCAGATTTTGTTTCATGGATGTAGCATCAAGTATGAACTAAAGCTGCTTTTTTTTATAAAGCAACTTGTGCGCGTCGTCTGCTCTCGTCCATTGAATTGTAAAGCCTTATTATATTGGTTTACCTTTGATTAATTCAAGTAGGAAACATGGATATCAAATTACAAATCATCTGCTTCCTGCTGAGAAGTTCTGTTAACAATTAATGGTAACTGCTGGTACAGTCCAGAGATTATATAGATTCCCTGCCGAGAAGTGCTGACATTGCAAATCATCTCTGCTGCAGCCCTGTTGAGAAGTCCTAGTACTGCCTGCCATTGATACAGCTGCCCATCTGAGATGTGCTGGTGCTGTATTTCATTGGTATTGTAGTCCTGCTGAGAAGTGCTTGTCCTCTGATTGGCGGAGGTGCCCTTCTGAGAATTTCTGTAAACTTTTAATGGTATAGCTGCCCTGCTGAGAAGTGCTGGTACAGTCCAGAAATTGTCCTGCAGCCCTGCTTAGAAGTGATGGCACCGTCCATCGTTGGCTTAGCAGCTCTGCCAAGAAATGCTGTTATTGTATTAGCTGACCTGCTGATAAGTTGCTGGTACTGTCCATCATTGAGATAGTTGTCCTGCTGAGAAATGCTGCTACTGTCCGTTACTATTTATATATTATTGGTATTGCAGATCAATCATTTGTTTGGCTGCCCTGCTATGAAGTTCTGCCACTGTTCCTTACTGGCATAGCAGTTCTGTTGAGAAGTGCTGGAACTGCCCATAATTGATGCTGAAACTCTGAGAAGTTCTTTTAAAGTCTATCCTTCCTTTCGTCCTGCAGCGTTGTTAAGAAGTGTTGATACTGTCTATCTCCGCCCAGCTGACAAGTGCTTGTAATGTCAGTCAATGGTATAGCTGCGCCACAGAGGAGTGGTAGTACGATCACTTGTACAGCTGCCCAGCTGACATGTGTTGCTACTGTCCATCAGTGTACTAACCGTCATGATGACAAGGGCTGGTATGATCTATCATGGGGACAGCTACCTGACCGAGACGCACTGTCTGTCATTGGTGTAGCCCTCCTGCTGACAAGTGCTGGTATTATCTATCCATCACTGTAGCTGCATTGCTGAGGAGTGCTTGTACTATGTATCATTTGTATAAAGGCCCTGCTGAGAAGTGCTGGTACTGTCTATCATGACGTAACAGCCATGATCCCGCATAGTGGTACGGTCTGTCATGTGTAAAGCAGCACTAATGAGGCATGCTGGTACAGTCTGCTCAAATGTGCTGATCCTCTTGGTCATCGGTATAGGCGTCTGATGAGTTGAGGTGATGCCGTCTGTCATGGTATACCCTCCATGCCGAAACGTGCTGTCTCACATTGGTAGAACTGCCCTGCTGAGACGTGCTAATGCTGTCTGTCATGGTATACCCTCCCTGCAAGAACATGCTGGTTCTGTCTGACCTTTGTATAGCTGCCCAGCTGAGACGCGCTGGTGCTTTCTGACATTGGTATACCCTCCATGCCGAAACGTGCTAATACTGTCCGACATTGGTAAAGACCACCTGCTGAGACATGCCAGTGCTGTCTGTCATGGTATACTCTCCATGCTAAAACCTGATAGTACTGTCTGTCATTGGTATAGCTGCTCTGCTGAGATGCGCTGCTGCTGTCATTGGTATAGGCACCTGCTGAGAGGCTTCTGCTGTCTGTCACGGTATTCCCTCCATGCTAAAATGTGCTAGGACTGTCATTGGTATAGCCCCCCGGCTGATACCTGCTGGTGCTGTCCATCATGGTATACCCTCCATGCCAAAACGTGCTAGTACTGTCTGTCATTGGGATAGCCTCCCTGCTGAGACGTGCGGGTGCAGTCTGTCATTGGTATAGCCCACCTGCTGAGACGTGCCAGTGCTGTCTGTCATGGTATACCCTCCATGCCAAAACTTGCTAGTACTGTCTGTCATTGTTATAGCTGCTCTGCTGAGACGTGCTGATGCTGTCCGTAATGGTATACCCCCATCCCGAAACATGCTAGTGCTGTCTGTCATTGGTATAGCTGCTCTGCTGACACGTGCCGGTGCTGTCTGTCATGGTATACACTCCCTGCTGAAAACTGCTAGTACTGTCTGTCACTGGTATAGCCGCCCCGCTGAGACGTGCTGGCGCTGTCTGTCACTGGTATAGCCGCCCCGCTGAGAGGTGCTGGCGCTGTCTGTCACTGGTATAGCCGCCCCGCTGAGACGTGCTGGCGCTGTCTGTCACTGGTATAGCCGCCCCTCTGAGACGTGCTGGCACTGTCTGTCACTGGTATAGCCGCCCCGCTGAGACGTGCTGGCACTGTCTGTCACTGGTATAGCCGCCCTGCTAAGACGTGCTGGCACTGTCTGTCACTGGTATAGCCGCCCCGCTGAGACGTGCTGGCACTGTCACTGGTATAGCCGCCCCGCTGAGACGTGCTGGCACTGTCTGTCACTGGTATAGCCGGCCCGCTGAGACGTGCTGGCACTGTCACTGGTATAGCCGCCCCGCTGAGACGTGCTGGCACTGTCTGTCACTGGTATAGCCGCCCCGCTGAGACGTGCTGGCACTGTCTGTCACTGGTATAGCCGCCCCGCTGAGACGTGCTGGCACTGTCACTGGTATAGCCGCCCCGCTGAGACGTGCTGGCACTGTCTGTCACTGGTATAGCCGGCCCGCTGAGACGTGCTGGCACTGTCACTGGTATAGCCGCCCCGCTGAGACGTGGCACTGTCTGTCACTGGTATAGCCGCCCCACTGAGACGTGCTGGCACTGTCTGTCACTGGTATAGCCGCCCCGCTGAGACGTGCTGGCACTGTCACTGGTATAGCCGCCCCGCTGAGACGTGCTGGCACTGTCTGTCACAGGTATAGCCGCCCCGCTGAGACGTGCTGGCACTGTCTGTCACTGGTATAGCCGCCCCGCTGAGACGTGCTGGCACTGTCTGTCACTGGTATAGCCGCCCCGCTGAGACGTGCTGGCACGGTCACTGATATAGCCGCCCCACTGAGACGTGCTGGCACTGTCTGTCACTGGTATAGCCGCCCCGCTGAGACGTGCTGGCACTGTCTGTCACTGGTATAGCCGCCCCGCTGAGACGCGCTGGCACTGTCACTGGTATAGCCGCCCCACTGAGACGTGCTGGCACTGTCACTGGTATAGCCGCCCCGCTGAGACGTGCTGGCACTGTCTGTCACTGGTATAGCCGCCCCACTGAGACGTGCTGGCACTGTCTGTCACTGGTATAGCCGCCCCGCTGAGACGTGCTGGCACTGTCTGTCACTGGTGTAGCCGCCCCTCTGAGACGTGCTGGCACTGTCTGTCACTGGTATAGCCGCCCCGCTGAGACGTGCTGGCACTGTCTGTCACTGGTATAGCCGCCCCGCTGAGACGTGCTGGCACTGTCTGTCACTGGTATAGCCGCCCCGCTGAGACGTGCTGGCACTGTCTGTCACTGGTATAGCCGCCCCGCTGAGACGTGCTGGCACTGTCTGTCACTGGTATAGCCGCCCCGCTGAGTCGTGCTGGCACTGTCACTGGTATAGCCGCCCCGCTGAGACGTGCTGGCACTGTCTGTCACTGGTATAGCCGCCCCGCTGAGACGTGCTGGCACTGTCTGTCACTGGTATAGCCGGCCCGCTGAGACGTGCTGGCACTGTCACTGGTATAGCCGCCCCGCTGAGACGTGCTGGCACTGTCACTGGTATAGCCGCCCCGCTGAGACGTGCTGGCACTGTCTGTCACTGGTATAGCCGCCCCGCTGAGACGTGCTGGCACTGTCTGTCACTGGTATAGCCGCCCCGCTCAGACGTGCTGGCACTGTCCGTCACTGTGTGGAAATATGGATTTTTCTGATCAGTTATGTCCCCTATCTTGGACCCCAACGGTTTCATGTATGAATCACAAGTACATGTATGTTCCCTCCAGTTCCAGTTATGAAGACGCAAACACATGTGCGTCCACCGTCAACATGTCCTCTTTCAGATCCGCCATGAATAGGCCGGATATTCCATTCCTAAGTATGAAAGGCCACCGGCTTTATATGGTTCACTTATGCCATTTTACAGTCCAGGCAAGTAGGCCCTGATTCTGTCATCAAACTCCTCTTGCCTTCTGCCTCTGAAAGCTCCAGTCTGAGCCTGCATCTGTGACCATGAACTTTGTCTCATTCCCTGCGCGGCTCAGAAGCCTGACATCAGCCTGCTGCCTGCCAAAGACTGTATTTCACCTTCGAATTTATCTGCTTCGCTCCCTGCCCAATGCATTCCTGTCTAGTAGTTTAAGTAAACATTCTTCCAGCTACCGAGCAAAGGCCCGGCTTCTCTGTCTTTCTGCAAGTAATTCATAGCCCTATTACTATGGAAGATTTCCGCCCTCGCATCCAGTGTAGACACTTAGACGCTTGTACACGCACTAACAGTCAGTATAGTCAGTATAGAATAAGATTCTACTCTAAGAAGACCTCTCTTTTGGATAACATAGTTCTTTAAACATAGGATGTTAGATATGATTTGGGATTAGGTTGACTTGACCCTCCAGACTTCTGTCGCCACATGTAGAGCTAAATGTCAAGTCCCCTTCACCCCCTAGTTGCACGTCAATCACACGTCATGCTGCTGCGCGCGCATTTCTGCCAAGTATTTTCTGCTGACATTGCGAAATTCTTTCATGTAACCACCCTATTATGACATCACATCTGATGACGTTCTTTAACCACACCCAGTTACGCCTATTCTTGCTACGCATGAATATATTATCCACACTATCAATTGTTACGCCTCTTGTATTTGCTTCACTGTAATGCCTATTGTATAAAAGTGATTGAGTATCAATAATGTGTGTACTTCACTTCCTGAACCTTCGTGGTGATGGAACTTGGAGCAACCGATTCGAATCGACCATTGGAATAAAGCCCATTCCGAACCTCTAATACCACGGATTCTGCCTCTTATTTACTGAGCTATTTTTATTATGTTTCTGTATCAAATTAAGTCCCGGTAATTAAATTATTTACCACATGAATGGCGCCCGAACAGGGACACTTTCTCATCTCACGCGCCGGCGGTGCGCTGCAGGCCCGGTCTCCTGCCACAGCTGGACGGACAATAACGCGTACCAGCAGGATTTCCTGTATCTCCCTCCGGTCAAGCGGGGGCGACTGAGGCTGCGATCAACACCCAGACGAGGCGGTGAGAAGTGCGAAGTATCCCGACCAGAGCCTAGCTGAGAGAGCAAGATCCGAGGTATACAGAGGCCCACCAGTCTCCGAAGTCCCGAGTCGAGTCCAGTTTCCGAAGTGTTCGAGTCGAGTCCAGTCCGGTTCAAGTTCAGTTCAGTTTCCGAGGCCTTCCGTTTCCGAGCTACCCGGTGAGTACCATTACTGGGGAGGCGTTCTGACGTGCACATAGGTTGTGCCGGTCAAGACGGGTTTGGGTACACAAATCCGGTCTGCACTGTTTCAGCAGTGTATCTGTACTGTTTAGCAGTATATCTAGTATATCAAGTATATAAATTCAGAATAATTCAGTTAAAGTCGAGTATTATGTTTAGTGATTAAGTTTTTCTTAGATCGTCATCATCATTGTTGCTCAGTTAAATGTTAAACGTTAAATGTTTTAAGTACGTTCTGCATATTGTGGTGTGAATGACTGTTCATTATTGTGTTTACTATATTTAAGTTTGTTCAAAATCAAGTATCAGATCAGTTCTCAATATGCCGCTCTTTTCGAAATTAAGACAGATCACAACTAGAAAAGGGGTACTCGAAGAAGCCGTTCCTATTCCTCCTAGGGACACTCCAGGGTACTTCATGTATCATAAACATGGCTTAGACGCTATATTATTTCTTGATTTATGGGTAGACTACACCAAGGAATTACCAGAAAGTCAGAGGTGGCCCGCAGCTGGGACCTGGGATGCAGAGTGCATCATGAAAGTAGAGGAAGAGTTATGGAAAAGGAAAGTCAGACAGTCACAAAGATGCCGTTGAGTTATGGCGTAAAGAATCTCATAGACGTACAGAAAAAGCACTCCGACAGGAAGAGAAAAATAAAGAGAATTCAAATAGAATCCGAGAAAATCTATTAATTGAAGAAGGTACACGAGTGAAATCAGAACAAATAGACAGACAAAGAAATGCCCTTATGACTGGTATGTATCCCCTCCTGGCCGAGGGATTACCTAAGGCTACTCCGGAAATACAAAAAGACTTGCCACCCCCATTATTTCCAATAAAGGTACATCCTAAGGGGCATCCTAGGACCGCAGAAGATGTTTTTCTTTCCTCATATTTAGATGACGCAGCTCCCGAGTATACTAATCCCGCCCCACATAGACCGCCCGCCAGGGAGGTTCAACGCCAAGATCCAGTATCTGTATCTCTACAGCAACAAATCCTGACACAAGTTCCGGCAAGCACATCTGTTTCTACATCTGTTCCGACAGCTACTTCTATAGCTGTGTCCACACCTATAGTTGCTGTATCGCGTACAACGAATCCTTTCACGCCCGATACCCCAGATGGGGCTACGGGAGGTGCTACCAATATTTTTTCCACGCCACCCAGAGTAAATAAACTTACTTTTCAAGAATCAGCACATTCACGTACCCCCAAACTCATAAATGCTCGCACGCTTAAGGAACTTCTTATAGATTGTAGATATGACCCTGTGCCCGGCAAAGAGGTATGATAATGGCATCATTACGTATCAGACGAGCCGCGGTGTATTTAGGGAAGTTACCAGGAATGACTATGCATCTAGATAATATATATCATTTTGTCCAAACAGGGCGAGATTCTGAATGTATTAACAGAGCTATGGAATACCAGAAAGTGGAGATACAAGGGGAACTGTTACGTTTCCTCATAAATTGTGTGATCAGAAATCAAGACCGACCGGAGGGTAGACCCGGAAGCAATGCAAACACTTATATATCAGAAGGGAGACATGATAAGCAAAATTGCATAGTAGCCATGTGCCGAAAGATCCGTAAAGAAATAGAACGCCTACACGAAGAGAGATTAGTGGTAGACCAGTTCGAACAAAGCGAGGAGGAAGGATCAGGACTGCCCACAGGACAGTCAGAAACCATAGCCTATGTAGGTAGAGGAAGATCTTGTAATAGTACTAGATGTTTTATTGACCCGATACGTCCGATATGTCCAGATAATAACAGGAATTTCCAAACACCTATAATAAATATAAGGTCCCCCGAGCAGTCGTTCCAAGCCGCTGACAAATTACTCCGAGAACGAAGGGGTTATCATTTTCTCGATTCTATGGATGAACAAGAATTAGCCAGGTCAGCCGTTCAATGGGTTGACAGTCCCGGAATGTATGGTGATGATACAGTAGCACACACATTTTTGAATCTCACCCCAGATGAACAGCGTTTAGCTGGGATTTATATGATTCAACAACTCCTTTATACTATATCAGAGTCAGCATTCAGATCCTGGTCCCTTACCTGAAATATTGACTAAATTACTCACGAATAGATGGAGAGGTTCAGGTACTAAGTTGATTAAAGAAATACTAGAATCAAGAAAGCAGTACATTCTTTTTGTATGCCCAGAACATGTCTCACTGCCCATCAAGGAAAGAACCACGTATTACATGGACAGACAGAATCCCTTACGAGAAGTACACCCAATAAAAGGCGAGGACAATGAGTTTAAACGTGTATTTGTATATACGCCTATATCGAAAATAGAACTGTTACAAATGAAGAAAGTGGTACCCAGTCATGACAAAGACCCAGCGGGTTTCCACCGAGAAATTAAAGACATGTTACTCATGGGAGAATATACCTATCCCGACATTATGACAATATTAAAGGTATTAATGCCTGCTGGCATTTATGAAAAACTCAAGGAAAAAGAGTGGGAGGTGGGAGACCAAAAGATAGAATGGTCAGCATTAGAAGCAGAAGAAAAGGCCCGAACTGCAGGAGCAGGGCTTGGGGATAAAACTAAAGCACTACCAGGTTTACTAGTACAGGTACTGCCACGTTTATTAACTACGAAAAAGGAAGATTGGGGTACAATTTCAGCCTGTAAACAAAAGCAAGATGAAGACACTAGTGATTTCTATGCCCGATTTGAAAAATGTTTTGGTATAAATAGTGGCATAAAAGCAAGTAGCGAATCGTACCCACATCTGTTTGTGACAAAATTAGTTGAAAACTCCTTACCTCAAGTGAAGAATAGAGTATTAAAATTCGAGAGTACCTGGCAAGGTAACACCCCATCACAAATGTTACAAATGTTACAGTACCATCACAATAGAATTAGAGAGGAACAAGAACATGAACAAAGACGCATGAAAGACACGAAAATGAAAATGCTAGTCTCCCAGACAGTTCCAGCTGAAGGACATAGAAAGGGCACGACACATTCCGGTGATTCAGCAGGACTTTTAAAAGGGACATGCAACTATTGTAAACAGCCAGGACATTATATACACGATTGCCCGGTCCTGAAGCGTAATATCGCCACAGGTATTACAAAAGAAAGACCACGGCCACTTAGACAGGATCAGAATGAACAAGGAGCCCCACAGCATGCACAGTCCATGCCAGCTCCACCACAGTCTATACAGTTTGTGCCAGCTGCACCAGCGCTGCCTGTTGCTGCCACACAAACCACGACACGACAACTGTACCAGACCGCACAGTATGACTATCCTGATTATCAACGATACGCATGAACCAGCCTAGAGAGGGAAGTTGACTTAACCCTTATTGAGGTCCCTGTAGACCAAGAAGGACCTTATGTACACAGTGAATTATTAGGCCAAGATAGAAAATTTTTACTCGATACAGGGGCAAGTCGAACAACCATAAAACGTAGTGAAGTTCCAGGGGCACCCCTCTCAGGCTCACAGAATATTTCCCTTGGTTTTTCAGGAAAACCTATTGTTAATGAAGTGTCACAGCCTCTTCCACTTACGATAGGACCTTTGACCCGAACTACAGATTTATTGCTCACTAAATCATGTCCAGAAAACTTGTTAGGTATAAAAACACTGAAAGCTCTAGGAGCTATAATATGTTGTTCTCCGGAAGGAGTAAGATTGTTTTTACGTGATTTCAAAGGTCACTATGTGTCTAGAGACATGGATCCCCGATTACAGACTTTACCTACACATCTATGGGCACAAGGCCCTACTGATGTTGGTTGCATGAATATTACGCCATATCGAGTTACACTAAAGGCAGGAGTGGTACTACCACGAATGCGACAATACAAGTTACCACCAGATGCTGTAGTGGCATTACTGCAAATCATTGACGAGCTCATCGCCCAAGGAGTAGTTGTGGAAACGGACTCCAATGTATGTAATTCCCCGATAATTCCGATTCTTAAACGAACAGATCCGAAGGCCCCGCCAGTATATCGATTGGTTATTGATCTGCGCGAATTAAACAAATGCATTGTGCCACAATTCCCTGTGGTCCCAGATATCTCATCATTACTGACAGCTATTGATTCCGAAGCAACATTCTTTACTGTAATTGATCTCAAAAATGCCTTTTTCAGCGTCCCAATAGATCCGGAAAGCCAATACTTGTTCGGATTTAGTTTAAATGGACGTAGCTTTAAATTCACACGCGCACCTCAAGGATTTACAGAAAGCCCCAGCATCTATAGCCAAGCACTGAAACGAGAACTCGACAGTATCCACATGCCAGTAAACACTGCCCTGCTTCAATATGTCGATGATCTGCTGATCACCGCGAGAAGCGAACCAGAATGTGAGAAAGCATCACTGACAGTTTTACAATTTCTAGCCGAAAAGGGGCACAAGGTGTCCCCTTCTAAGCTGCAATTCTGTGTCCAGCGAGTTGTTTATCTTGGACACTCGCTGTCCAAGGAGGGAAGGCAGCTTACACCCGACCGCATTCAGTTAATAGCTAACATGCCAATACCCAAGACACAAAAGGAGGTGCGGGCTTTCATAGGCCTCACTTCATATTGTAGGCAGTGGATCCCTCAGTATGCATTTCTAGCAAAACCACTCATTCAGTTGACAACACAGGAGGCGGCCACATCGACTGTTCTCCCTTGGACTCAGGAACATACACAAGCTTTTGAAAGCTTAAAGACAGCCTTATGTCAAGCACCTGTTTTAGCAACACCATGTTACCATAAGCAGTTTACACTCTTTGTTACAGAACGCGAAGGTACTGCCTTGTCAGTACTCACACAGGAACAAGCAGGAGCACACAAACCATGTGCTTATTTTTCTAGTACATTAGATCCCGTAGCTCAGGCTTTGCCTGCATGCCTAAAATCAGTGGCGGCGACAGCTTTGGCAATCAGACAAAGCGATGCCATAGTGTTAGGACATCCATTGACAGTTCAAGTACCACATGCAGTAGAGGTTCTTGTAAATAGAACGCAAACACAACACTTGACTATAGCGCGACTTACAGGGTATGAATTAACATTGTTTCAACCACATATAGAAATCAGACGTTGTAACACATTGAATCCTGCCACACTTTTACCTGTGATCGGAACAGACCCACTAGCTCATGACTGTATTGAAGTTATTACAATCACGACAAGACCCAGACAAGACTTAACCGATGTCCCATTGTCAGACCCAGACCTGACGTTGTATGTAGATGGTTCATGTATGAGAACAAGTACAGGAGAGTTAGTGGCCGCTTACGCAGTCACAACAGACACTGATATCATTGAAACAAATTGCATAAATACCTTGTCAGCTCAAGCCGCAGAGCTCATCGCTCTGACACAAGCCTGTATTCAAGCCACAAATAAAAAAGTCAACATATATACTGATTCACGTTATGCATTCGGAGTTGTACATGACTTCGGCGTGCTGTGGCGAGAGAGAGGTTATTTAACTTCTCACGGTGCCCACATTCAGCACGGACCCCTCATTCATGCCTTATTAGATGCAATACATCTACCCACTGCAATATCAATTATGAAATGTAAAGCTCATACGAAAGTTACTGATATCATTTCCCAAGGCAATGATCTAGCTGACAGAACAGCTAAACAGACCGCTCAAACTCAAACATCCGACATGACAAAGACCATAGTTCAGACGCCAACACATTGTATGACGATTAAAGATCCTACTCTTGACGTAATTGATATACAGACACATGCTACATCAGAAGAAATAAAGAAATGGACTGAATTAGGAGGGATTCAAACGGATCAAGGATGGATGACGAAGGAAAAATCTGTGTGGTTCCTTCCTGATTCAATGGTCCAAGTCATTATAAACACTATACATAGTCCAGCGCATCTAGGAGAAAAAGCTATGCTAGACAGCATCCAACACATTTGGTTCAATAAACATTTACGAGCAGCAGCCAAACAAAAAGTTCGTACCTGTATGATCTGTTGTCAGTTCAACCCAGGAAAAAGCGTTCCCGTAGAACAGGGTGGATTTCAGCCTCCTGATCACCCTTTTGAAGTCCTCCAGATGGATTATATCCAGATGGAACGATGTCGAGGATTCAAATATGTTCTCGTAGTTGTCTGTGCTCTTTCCCGTTGGACAGAGGCATACCCGGTTTCAGATTACACTGCCCCGACTACTGCCAAGCAGTTGGTTCGAGAATTCTTCCCACGGTACGGTTTACCACGTGTTGTCTACTCAGATAACGGCCAGCCGTTCTCATCCGAACTAATGAAACACGTTTCACTTTTGTTAGGCTATCAGTGGAAATTCCACTGTGTCCGACACCCCGAGGCAGCAGGTCTCGTAGAAAGACATAATCAGATCCTGAAAATTAGATTGTCCAAAATATGCAGAGAGAAAGGTGTCGACTGGGTAGTAGCATTACCAGTTGCACTCTTTTACATGAGAATGGTAGCACACTCTCGAACAGGGCTATCCCCGTATGAGGTGATCTTTGGCAGACCACCAAATATGTGGGGGACGCCCATACCACGCAAAATAACTGATATTGACTGTAATATGCTGACAGATTACCTGGCTTCCTTGATGTCTGCACTACAATCTTGTCGTTCACAGGTAGCTGCAGCTTTTCCTGACAACACTGAGGTGAAACCCCATGACGTAATTCCAGGCGACCTGGTCCTAGTGAGGAACTTTGATCGAAAGACTCAGCTGGATCCAAGGTGGAAGTCGCCGCAGCTTGTCTTGCTCACCACAAGGACAGCCGTGAAGATCGAAGGCAGGAAAGGCTGGATTCATTCAAGTCATATCAAGAAATTTCATGGACTACTACCATCGGATGTGAATACCACACCTCGTGTGTCTTCACCCATGGACTCAAAACTTCCTTTTGTCGAAAAGAGTAATTCCGAACTTTACAAACTAAAACTCAGGTCTAATCAGTCAAGCAATTTGATTGTTTAAGTCCTCTCCAAGGTGAAGCGGTTGAATTGTCTCTGACATGTATCCCTTAGACCTGAATAGAGAACACACCCGAAAAATGTTGAAACGACATGCGTACTGTAAATCACTGCGTAGTCATTGCACAGTGACGTTATTAATTTTGTTTTCCTTAAGTCTTTTAATAATTACTGCAAGTATATTGTTGCACACATATTATCCTATTTCTAGACATGTTTATAATATTACTGCTGAACATTCTTTTAGTGAATTACCTCCGCTTGAGTTGTCTTATAGATTTGCGCTGCGCAATAACACGTTTATTAGTATGTTACATCATTCCCATCAGGTTAGCAATGCTACAAATTGTTGGATATGTGGCCGACTCCCTCCCTATCAGAATTATAAAGGAATTCTACCTCTCTTTCCATACCCGTTCACACACAACGGCTCCTGTGGAGCATGGTTTAGTTTAATTAATTCCCTAGATTCGAATTCTGCAGTTTATCAAGATAACTGGGTATGGGGAAATTTGAACTTAGTTTTACTTAAGGTTTGCTATCCTGACAAGGAGGGACTTCCCCAGAGAACAGGAACTGATCTAGAAAATGAAGTGTATGGATTAGGTAAATTTACGCTTAATCTTATGATCCTAAATGTCGAATCCGAAGCTACTCCAATTTTGCCCGCTATGTCTATATTTCCAGTAAAAGGTGAATTATGTATAAGAAAGAATGGTTCCATACATATGGGCCATAGTAGATGCACCACTGTAGTAGAATTTAGTGATCAAGGCAAGTCTACATTTAGAGCTTCCCGCCATTCTTATTTCATATGTGGTCAGATGGCATATGTACGTTTGCCTCTAGATTGGGATGGTACCTGCTACATTGGATTTCTTTTGCCACCTGTTTTCCTAGCTCCTCCTGATTATCACAGAAATACTCATTTAATACACAGTAGAGAAAGGAGAGATCTCCCAATAGTCGATTACACTGAAACAGCATGGGAAAAATACACAGATTTCAATAAAGGTCTCTTTCCCTATATAGGTACCGTTACTAATAGTAAGCTGATACGTAGATTAACTAGAACCCTTGAAGCAGTAGTGAACGAAACTATTTCCGCCTTAGGCAATTTAACAGAAGAGCAGTCTGCTATGCGGATTGTTGTGCTTCAAAATCGTCTTGTCCTTGACGTCATCCTGGCCGATAGGGGCGGAGCTTGTAGGGTCATCGGATCAAGCTGTTGCATTTTCATACCAGAAAATTCGCCATCTGTATATAAAGCCATAACTCGCCTTCATAAGATTGTAAGCCAGATACACCAGAATCCAGGCACCTGGACTTGGTCCGGTTGGTTTTGGAGTGTATTATCTACCTTTGGATGGAAGGTCCTATCCTTCCTAGGTATTGGCCTTCTCATACTATTCAGTTGCTGTCTATGTCTACAATGTGGACCAGCGATCTGTGGTCTGTGTGCCACATCGTGTATCCCACCACCAAGATTTCATTCATCACGGAAGAAGAAAGAAGAACAAATGATGCTATATGAACAGATCAATGGATTGATGAAGATTGATATCTCTTAACGGGCAAGTAGGGGACAAGGAGGGAATGTGGAAATATGGATTTTTCTGATCAGTTATGTCCCCTATCTTGGACCCCAACGGTTTCATGTATGAATCACAAGTACATGTATGTTCCCTCCAGTTCCAGTTATGAAGACGCAAACACATGTGCGTCCACCGTCAACATGTCCTCTTTCAGATCCGCCATGAATAGGCCGGATATTCCATTCCTAAGTATGAAAGGCCACCGGCTTTATATGGTTCACTTATGCCATTTTACAGTCCAGGCAAGTAGGCCCTGATTCTGTCATCAAACTCCTCTTGCCTTCTGCCTCTGAAAGCTCCAGTCTGAGCCTGCATCTGTGACCATGAACTTTGTCTCATTCCCTGCGCGGCTCAGAAGCCTGACATCAGCCTGCTGCCTGCCAAAGACTGTATTTCACCTTCGAATTTATCTGCTTCGCTCCCTGCCCAATGCATTCCTGTCTAGTAGTTTAAGTAAACATTCTTCCAGCTACCGAGCAAAGGCCCGGCTTCTCTGTCTTTCTGCAAGTAATTCATAGCCCTATTACTATGGAAGATTTCCGCCCTCGCATCCAGTGTAGACACTTAGACGCTTGTACACGCACTAACAGTCCGTATAGTCAGTATAGAATAAGATTCTACTCTAAGAAGACCTCTCTTTTGGATAACATAGTTCTTTAAACATAGGATGTTAGATATGATTTGGGATTAGGTTGACTTGACCCTCCAGACTTCTGTCGCCACATGTAGAGCTAAATGTCAAGTCCCCTTCACCCCCTAGTTGCACGTCAATCACACGTCATGCTGCTGCGCGCGCATTTCTGCCAAGTATTTTCTGCTGACATTGCGAAATTCTTTCATGTAACCACCCTATTATGACATCACATCTGATGACGTTCTTTAACCACACCCAGTTACGCCTATTCTTGCTACGCATGAATATATTATCCACACTATCAATTGTTACGCCTCTTGTATTTGCTTCACTGTAATGCCTATTGTATAAAAGTGATTGAGTATCAATAATGTGTGTACTTCACTTCCTGAACCTTCGTGGTGATGGAACTTGGAGCAACCGAATCGACCATTGGAATAAAGCCCATTCCGAACCTCTAATACCACGGATTCTGCCTCTTATTTACTGAGCTATTTTTATTATGTTTCTGTATCAAATTATGTCCCGGTAATTAAATTATTTACCACAACTGGTATAGCCGCCCCGCTGAGACGTGCTGGCACTGTCTGTCACTGGTATAGCCGCCCCGATGAGACGTGCTGGCACCCCGCTGAGACGTGCTGGCACTGTCTGTCACTGGTATAGCCGCCCCGCTGAGACGTGCTGGCACTGTCTGTCACTGGTATAGCCGCCCCGCTGAGACGTGCTGGCACTGTCACTGGTATAGCCACCCCGATGAGACGTGCTGGCACCCCGCTGAGATGTGCTGGCACTGTCCGTCACTGGTATAGCCGCCCCGCTGAGACGTGCTGGCACTGTCTGTCACTGGTATAGCCGCCCTGCTGAGACGTGCTGGCACTGTCACTGGTATAGCCGCCCCACTGAGACGTGCTGGCACTGGCACTGGTATAGCCGCCCCACTGAGATGTGCTGGCACTGTCTGCCACTGGTATAGCCGCCCCTCTGAGACGTGCTGGCACTGTCTGTCACTGGTATAGCCGCCCTGCTGAGACGTGCTGGCACTGTCTGTCACTGGTATAGCCGCCCCGCTGAGACGTGCTGGCACTGTCTGTCACTGGTATAGCCGCCCCGCTGAGACGTGCTGACACTGTCTGTCACTGGTATAGCCGCCCCGCTGAGACGTGCTGGCACTGTCACTGGTATAGCCGCCCCGCTGAGACGTGCTGGCACTGTCACTGGTATAGCCGCCCCGCTGAGACGTGCTGGCACTGTCTGTCACTGGTATAGCCGCCCCGCTGAGACGTGCTGGCACTGTCTGTCACTGGTATAGCCGCCCTGCTAAGACGTGCTGGCACTGTCTGTCACTGGTATAGCCGCCCCGCTGAGACGTGCTGGCACTGGCACTGGTATAGCCGCCCCACTGAGACGTGCTGGCACTGGCACTGGTATAGCCGCCCCGCTGAGACGTGCTGGCACTTTCACGGGTATAGCCGCCCCGCTGAGACGTGCTGGCACTGTCACTGGTATAGCCGCCCCACTGAGACGTGCTGGCACTGTCTGTCACTGGTATAGCCGCCCCGCTAAGACGTGCTGGCACGGTCTGTCACTGGTATAGCCACCCCACTGAGACGTGCTGGCACTGTCACTGGTATAGCCGCCCGCTGAGACGTGCTGGCACTGTCACTGGTATAGCCGCCCCGCTGAGACGTGCTGGCACTGTCACTGGTATAGCCGCCCCACTGAGACGTGCTGGCACTGTTTGTCACTGGTAAAGCCGCCCCGCTGAGACGTGCTGGCACTGTCTGTCACTGGTAAAGCCGCCCCGCTGAGACGTGCTGGCACTGTCACTGGTATAGCCGCCCCACTGAGATGTGCTGGCACTGTCTGCCACTGGTATAGCCGCCCCTCTGAGACGTGCTGGCACTGTCTGTCACTGGTATAGCCGCCCCGCTGAGACGTGCTGGCACTGTCTGTCACTGGTATATCCGCCCCGCTAAGACGTGCTGGCACTGTCTGTCACTGGTATAGCCGCCCCGCTGAGACGTGCTGGCACTGTCACTGGTATAGCCGCCCCGCTGAGACGTGCTGGCACTGTCACTGGTATAGCCGCCCCGCTGAGACGTGCTGGCACTGTCTGTCACTGGTATAGCCGCCCCGCTGAGACGTGCTGGCACTGTCACTGGTATAGCTGCCCCACTGAGACGTGCTGGCACTGTCTGTCACTGGTAAAGCCGCCCCGCTGAGACGTGCTGGCACTGTCTGTCACTGGTAAAGCCGCCCCTCTGAGACGTGCTGGCACTGTCTGTCACTGGTATAGCCGCCCCGCTGAGACGTGCTGGCACTGGCACTGGTATAGCCGCCCCACTGAGACGTGCTGGCACTGTCACTGGTATAGCCGCCCCGCTAAGACGTGCTGGCACTGTCTGTCACTGGTATAGCCGCCCCGCTGAGACGTGCTGGCACTGTCACTGGTATAGCCGCCCCGCTGAGACGTGCTGGCACTGTCTGTCACTGGTATAGCCGCCCCGCTGAGACGTGCTGGCACTGTCACTGGTATAGCCGCCCCGCTGAGACGTGCTGGCACTGTCACTGGTATAGCCGCCCCACTGAGACGTGCTGGCACTGTCTGTCACTGGTATAGCCGCCCCGCTGAGACGTGCTGGCACTGTCTGTCACTGGTATAGCCGCCCCGCTGAGACGTGCTGGCACTGTCACTGGTATAGCCGCCCCACTGAGACGTGCTGGCACCCCGCTGAGACGTGCTGGCACTGTCTGTCACTGGTATAGCCGCCCCGCTGAGACATGCTGGCACTGTCACTGGTATAGCCACCCCACTGAGACGTGCTGGCACTGTCTGTCACTGGTATAGCCGCCCCGCTGAGACGTGCTGGCGTTGTCTGTCACTGGTATAGCCGCCCCGCTGAGACGTGCTGGCGCTGTCTGTCACTGGCATAGCCGCCCCGCTGAGACGTGCTGGCGCTGTCCCAGACATCCCAGCTCTGCCTAGAATTGCTGGTGCTGCTTCATTGAAAGTATTGCATGCCTGTATGTATCATGTGGTCGCCAGAAAGGTTGTTGAATTTCTTTGAACCTAGGCGGTCTGTCACCAATGCTCAATTTGTAAAAGAATGAGTGTCGGGGCCCAAAGCTCTGCTCATAAGCCCGTGGCTAGTACTATTAAATGTCAGCTCGCCGAATACCAAGGCTCTGTAGCTTTGAATCCACCTCCTGCCTCTTGAACCCACCACCAGACACTCCCTGACCCTTTATCTCCTTCTTGCTTTCTTTCTTTGTGATGGTTTTTCGCCTTTGTCTTCCTCCATCTTTCTCCTTTGGGAATTTTTGTCTCTGTCGCTCTGTGAAATTGTCTGATGAGGAAAAATAAGTGGCAGTCCCCAAAAGTGAGTGCTGGGGCCCCCCCTGGCAACCACTGGCTCTTATTAAGCACTGCCAGTTACCAGAGTTTAATGGTTAGGTCCTGGCATATTATCCCACATTTCAGCAAATGATAGTCGTGTATCTTGAAAAGGCTGGATTACATAGGAAATTGAAATGCATTCTGATGACCCAAGTTCGGCAGCGTCATGGCTCCACGAACCAGGCCTTCACGGTACCGTATTATGGGCGTCTCACGACCCACCGTTAAGAAATGTAGTTGTGTCGGACTTTCACTAAACCCCTCTGCGTGATTTCGCATGAACTCGTTGGTGAATCGGAGAGCCTGTGTCTGGAAGTCTGCTAAGAAACTCGTGGGCAGGGCCACTAGAATTATGGGGCAGGAGAGGGCGCAGTTCTGCGGCAAAGTTGAGTAAATTATGGGGCAAGAAAAGCCAAATTGTGCGTGTAACGCGGGGCCTGGTCTGATAGTATTCCTTCATTATTTTGCTATTTTTACAATCGTTAACACAGTTTGGGCATTGCTTGCACTTCATTAGTACCAGTTTAACAACAAATGTAGCAATAAGCAGCAGAAAGATAATAAGCCATCCTTTGCGCACGTCTCGCTACGTTTTTAGTAACTTATGAACCGTTTGAGCTAGAATTCCTTTTTTTAAATCTGCAGATCATGTAGCGGATGATGGATTATGTGGCAAATGCGGCAAATCTATATTTATGCGAAAGACGCCGGGGCCACATAAACCATAATTTCAGTGCCCATACTCTTGGGACGCCATAGCCCTCTGCGTTTGGCGCTCCTAGACCATGAATTCGTAGCAGGAATGTACCTCGGCCTCCTGGCATGCCAGCAGATGGCGCTCCTAGACCGTGAATTCACAACATCCTGTTTCAACCCCGCTGGTCTTCAACATGTCTTTGAATATTTCATGTTTTGCGGAAGACTCCCATTGTCTTCTCTTTTTATTTGCAGATCAGGCCAAAGTGTTCGTGAGAGTGTTCACCGAGATTGACCGCCTCCCGCAGCTGTTCGCCTATTACTACAAGTGCCATAAGGTATGTTGTGCCCGGCGGTATGTGGCGTCGTTCCGGGGCCCGGGCTGTGCTGGCCGTGAGAGGGGGCGCTCAGTAAGGCATGACATATCTAGAGATGGAAAGCACGAGGTAAGGGCCTGCCTTGCCTCCAAGAGCCCAAGAAATGTTCGGCATGTAAATCGTGCAACAGACAACTTTTAAAAAAAAATAACGTCTCATCAAAACTCAAAGAAGTCTATTTATTTAGCACGTGGAAGCGTTTCACCCTAGGAGGTCATATTGCATAACTGCATTGAGCAGCATTTATTAACAAGCATTTGCAATGCAATAGGTCTCGCATTATAAAAGTTTGAGCTATTGGCATTGCTAATAATAATGCAACACCAGTAGCGCAAACATTCAGTAATGCGAGACCTATTGCATTGGAAAAGTTTTTTTTTGTTGCTTTTTTATATAGCGCGACTTGACCCAAAGGCGTGCATTTATGTTGTATTGAGTTCAGTGCAATTATGTGGTATGTTATTATGTGGCACAGAGTGGTATTATGCGGAGTGTATTTATGTTGCATTAAGTAGAGAGTAATTATGTGACGTTGAATTATGTAGTATTGAGTGGTATGTGAAGTGCATGTATGTTGCATTGAATACAGTAATTATGTGACGTGTAATTATGTGGTACTGAGTGGTATTATGTTGAGTGTATTTATGTTGCATTGAGTAGAGTGTAATTATGTGGTGTGTAATTCTGTGGTACTGAGTGGTTTCGGGGTGTATTTATGTTGCATGGAGTAGAGTGTAAATATGTGGTATGTAATTATGTGGCACTGAGTGGTATTATGTGGAGTGTATGTTGCATTTAGTAGAGTGTAATTATGTGGCGTGTTATTACGTGCCACAGAGTGGAGTGCGAGAGTGAGAGGGAAGAGGGATAAAGAGAGAGAGGGAGGGAGAGAGAAAGAGGGAGAGCGAGAAGGTTAGAAAGAGTGAAAGAGAGAAAGAGAGAGAGGGGGAGAGAGAGAGAAAGAGAGAGGGAGAGAGATAGAAACAGGGGGGAGAGAGAGAGAGAGGAGAGATAAAGAGAGAGCGGGAGGGAAAGAGAGAAAAAGGGAGGCAGAGAGAGACATAGAAAGAGAAATAGAGAGGAGAGAGTGAAAGAGTGAGAGAGAGAGAGAGAGCAAGAGAGGGTGGGAGAGACACAGAGAGAGAGGGTGGGAGAGACAGAGAGAGAGAGAGAGAGAGCGAGAGAGAGAGAGAAAGAGGCGAGAGAGGGGGAGGAGAGAAAGAGATAGAGGGAGAAAGAGAAAGAAAGAGGGCGGGAGAGAGAGAAAGAGAGAGGAGAGAGAAAGGGAAAGAGTGAGAAAGAGAGAGAGGGAGAGAAGAGAGAGATAGAGAGAGCGGGAGGGATATCGGGGTGATTCCCACTTACGAAATGAATAAAGTAAGGCCCTGAGAAATGTGGGGCAGAGGGGTCATTATCTCACAATCCTCACCTCACACTGTGTTTCAGGTCTCTTGTGCTGTGATATTTAGAGGCAGAGGATGTGGCGCTGCGGTCAGAGCTGCAGTTAAAAATGTTATGCTACAACTCCTGCTTTGTAAAATTAGGATAAGAGCAAACTTGGCACCTCGCTGCTGTCCGAAGTATCATCGTTTTGAGTTTAACAAGGGTCAGAAAGTTTTTGAGACAAGAGCAGCTGTTTAAATGCAGACAAACATCGATGAGCTACAGTTCCTAACAGCCTTCCAGCAGCCTTTGAGCGCTATGTACCTGGGATCAGACTGGTCGCTCTCGTCTGGCCCAAAGTAACCGACTGCAAACGGAGTGAAATGTTGACATTAATATGATGCCATCCTTCTGATAGATACGTATCCACCTTTAGTGGCGCAAAGGGCTCGTGACCTGCTGAGTGGTGCTCCGACCACACGCTGCACCTTAAACAAAGACTGCTGCAGCAGGGACGCCCCCTTCTAAGGCGGTGGTAATGATTGCACTGGACATCCTTGGATCACAATATTTGGTAGCCCTTTTGTGGTCAGGGTAGATATGCATTGTATTGTTTGTCTGTCCGTTAATCCAGCGGATGGCACATGGTTCTCTGCTCCGAATACATGTCTTCTGTGCTGGTGCCAGCTCATGCCGCCTCTTCTCAAAGGAACATGCTGCTGGGACCTTCTGGCCTGGAATAAAGAGCGCGACTGCGTGTATTAATACCAGAGCTTGACCAATGGCCACCGAGAGTCAGTAAGGAAAGAACTTCAGTCAGTGAAAACCATTCTCTAGAAGCCCATAGAAAATGATATTTGATACAAGTGCAAGGAGAAGGCATCAGACCCAATGTGAGCAGTCTGGTACATGAAGAACAGACTCGTTATACGATGGTGCAGAGTTTTGAATTAATGTTATTTAGTGGCCAATGCCACACATCGGCTGGTATCTACAACAAGCAGAGAGCAAACAGTGGCACCCCGAAAAACACTCCTGTCCTGCAGATCCAGCAGAATGCTTGAGAAGCATGCAACACAAACATCAAAACCGGGTGACTGTTCACAAGCAAAGCTTTCCAGTGTGAAAGGCACACAAAATAAGCACTGAACGCTCTGCAGTTACTGCCCATGTCACTGACATCAGTTTGTGTCAGAAGTTTTTCACTACACGTGCACCCCAAAAATAATACTTATTACCGAACATTCTTAGTTTGTCCAGGACATTAAGAACACCCAGAACTGGATGCCTGGAAGAGAGGGAAATAAATGGGGGAGAGAGAGAGGTAGATAGAAAGAAAATCAGGGACAAAAATTAGGAAATCCAGATAAGGAGGGGGAGAGAGATAACGATAGAGACAGACCGAGAGAGCAAGAGAAAAATGAAAGATAGGAAGATAAAAAAAGTCACAAGACAAGGATAGACAGAGATACAGAGAGAGGGAGAGAGAAGACAGAGAGGAAGTGGCAGAGAAAGAAAGGTGGAGAGACAAGAAGAGAGCGAGAGAGTGTCAGATGGCTAGAGAAAGATGAGAGAAAGTTAGGGAGAGAACGGGAGGCAGACAAAGAGAGAAAGCAAAACAAAGACCGAGCCAGGCAGGGAGAAAGAGACAGGGAGAGGCAGACTAAGAGCTAAGAAGAGAGCGCTACAGAGAGAACCAAAGAAAATACTGAGAAAGAAAAAAAACATTGTGAAACAAGCAGGAAGGGGATGGCAAAGGGAGGCATGGGAGGGGGTGGCAAATGTTTGCACTTTCGCGGGCGCTTTGATGTTCTCAGTGGCCGCGCGGCTCACTGAGAACATCAAAGCGCCCGCGAAATGTACACGCAGGCTGCCAAATGGTGCGCGCGCCCGGTGCACATGCACTGTAGTTGGGGGCCTGGAAAGCACTCATTTGCACTTCCAAATCCCTGTTTTCAATAGCTCTCGCCAGAGCAGCACTAAAGCGCTGGCTCAGGCGAGACCTAGAAATAGTTTGTTAACATGAACTTGGCAACATTATCCCCCCAGCCCCCCCCGGCCCGCTCGGACTACAGTCGCGCCAGTTTACTAAAAGGCAAGTCACGTGTCGTGCATATGCTAAGAGGCCCAGATTCCTATTCTAAATGGCGCTAGAGACTAGCGACCGTTTTACATAACGCCTTGTCTTCGGTTGTCGCTGCATGATGAGGGTACCGCATGGTGGCAGAAAGAAGCCACGTGAGAGCTCGGCTCGAGAAGACTGTCCTGGATCTGAGCCGCAGTCCGGCATCTGGGCTCGAGCCTAACTCGAGCTTTCAGTGGCCCGCCCTGTGCGCAGCCTCTATGTCTCCAGAATGGCAGACCCGTTTAGAGGGGTCTGTTTGTTCACTCCATTCCATGAGTACTGTACTGTCAGTGGAAATGGTAAAGAGGCCCGGCTGGCCCCGGGCCTTTATCTCGGTGCCACCAATGTCGCCGCGCTTGTCAATCATGGCTATGACGAGCTCCCTAATTCTTTCCCCATGACGCACCTTCCTTTTATGTGCCGTGCGTCCAGTGTGAGCTCTGGGGTTGTCCTATCCAAGCTCCTGTCTGTACCCGTAACTGACTGTGTCACACTGTCTCTCCCCTCTCTGTGGGTTTCTGCCCCTCCCTGTGCACCCTCTTCCCGCCCTCTTTTATATTTTTTTCTTGCATAAGTAGAAAGTCAAGATATCTAAAGCTAACCAGCATTTACAATGCAATAGGTCTCGCACTGACATTATTATTTTGAGCTAATTAAATTGTAAATGACATTGTATTTTTGTTTTGTTTTTGTTTTGTAAAACATAAATAAAATGCATTGTAATTTAATATGGCATTTGCTAAAAAAAGTTTAAATGCGAAACCTATTGCATTGCATTTACACTAGTGTGAGCTATTGGCATTGTAAATGGTACTGGCTTTTATTAATGTGATTGTAATATAGAGAGGAAAACAAACAGCATCAGAAAACCAGTGAAACGCAAATAACAAATGTGGAAACAGAAACAAACGGAAGAACACATACACACAACAGTTTCTCCCTCACTCAGGCACACCCATATACACAGGCTAGCGCACATAGGTAGGCCCATGGTAACTTAATTTTTTCCCCACACACATGGACAGATGGCCACAAACAGGAAAAAATACAAACAGTTACAAAAGTACAGTGCAGCTCAGAAAATGATTCAAACAATGACATAGGTAGATGCGTAGCAACAAACAAGGATACACGCATACACCAACTCCAACACACTAAAACCAACAAAAACCAACAAATAGGCAGCAGAACTCGCACACCAACTCTATAGGCAGCAAATAAATGCTGACAAATGCAGATATTGCCACAACCACTACAAACACACACACACACACACCAAGAGAAACATGGACACCACCATACTTGCATGAAAATAAAAATCCGTGTAACAAAGTTAGAAACACCCAAACTCGGACAGCAACGCACAAGCACACTTCACACAGAGAGCCACACACACAGCAACACAAGATGCATAAACTCGGACAGCTCTTCATCCGCAATCGTAAAAAACATGCACCTATAAACATACACTGAGAGCCATACTGTAGTAAACAAAAACAACTTTGGCCCCTTCCTCCCAAGTAAACACAAAAACCTACACATAAATCCTCCCGTGTGGAACGGAGTGGTCACCCGCCGTCCGTCTCCTTCGCCATGCTGCAGCCACACACACACACACACACCTCTAATACATCTGTCAGCCGAGGCAGCATAACTTAAGCACAAAGTGAAGGTAAAAAGCCACGCCAAGTCCCCTCGGCGCACTTACCTTCAACCCCGTGATGTCCATGCCCAGTCCACACAGCCATCATCACCAGCAGGACCCCAGCGTGCCAACCCTGCCCAGAATCCAGCCTCTTCCTGCCCAGGTGCAGCGCTCCATCCACTCCCATGTAAGGAGCAAGACCCCTCCTCAGGCGGCCGGGGCAGGCAAAGCCAGTTCGCACCTTTCTGCGTTTGATCCCAGATTAGAGCAGCAGCCCTCCGCCACGCCAGGCTACATGGGCCGACAGAGCACCAGCAGCAGCCAGGGAAGGCTTCTGCGTGACTTCACTTCACCCGGCCTTGTATTACAAAGAGAGTTAGAAAGCGCCTGCGCTCCTGTGAGGCCTGCACAGATGCAGAATGGTTGCTCCCTGTGCTGTATGTAGGGCCTGATCCATTTCGCTCCTCCTACGGACCCCAGAGCACAGAAGAAGGGGCGTGGGAAAATTAATAAACAAGCACGGCCGCGGCGGACCGCGCTGAGGAAGGGGGGCCGGGACAGAAGAGAGACAACAAGGAAAACAAGCATTTACAAGTTAAATTCAATTTTTTTTTAAGTGTGAGGAAGGAAAAGGAACAGACGCTGGGCTGGGGAAGTCGTACCTTCTGTCCTTTGAATGCGTTGTAAAAGGGCTTTGCTCGAACACGCATATCTGGCAAACACAGCTTTTATTGCCCTGATATATTGCACATCATAAAGATAAGAAATACCCTCACGACAGCCGACAAGCAGACAATCCAGTCCGGATGGGCCGGACGAAAAGGGCGGAAACCAAAAAGCCTCAGTTTCAATCGGCGGCCACTGTTTTACATAAACTATGACACCAGCCAATGAAAATGAGGGGCGGGTCTTCAAGTCCCCTTCGGAAATCTCACCCACAATATTTCTCGCGGAGCGAGCATCACCTACGCGCTGCAAAGCTAGGCGAGACCTAAAAACAGGAACCTGCAGGCAACATAGAAAAGGACTGATAATCTGCCCGTTATAGAAACAAGCATTTGTAATGCAATGCGTCTAGCATTTGCGAGAGTTTAAGCTATTGGCATTGTAAATGACAATGCGTTTTATTTATATGTTTTGATAATTAACACATAAATAAAAGGCATTTTCATGTACAATACCAATAGCTGAAACCCTCGCAAATGCGAGACCTAGGGCATTGCAAATGCTTGTTATTTATGGGGCGTGCGCTACAGATGCTTGATGTACACTTAACCGGTTCGCTGCGTTCGTCAGCCAACTGCCGTCGTGAGCACTACCTCCGTAGTGCTGCGCACGACCGTTGGCCGACGCGTCCCCACCCGCGCACGGAAACGCCCGCACCACGGCGGATTTTACGCCGCGGTTAAAGAGAGTAAATACTTTATTTAGTAAGCTGACTTGCTTCATTTCTCCTCTAGATCGCAATGTTGGCTCTAGGTAAAGATACAACTTTTTATGAATGTGGAAGAGTTGCGGCAGATAAAAGACCATTTGATTTTTTTAAGTCTTTTTACTAGTCCTCTTAAGCCACTTTAAAATGTCTTTACACCTGCTCTTTTGTAATCAACAGCACCTGCCGACCTATAAAAGGGAAATTGCATTTTTTTTGTTTTGACTCACCCCATGTTCTAATCATTTACTCACCCCTTTTGCAGAGCTTTACATATCTGTAGTTGTGTGCTCCTGTCAGCCCTTTCCTTTAGCATACAAAAATAAGCATTTGCAATACAATAGGTCTCGCATTTACGCAAGTTTGAGCTATTGGCATTATAAATGACAATGCCTTTTTATCTATGTTTTAAAAAACGAAAAAAAAAAAAGGCATTGTCATTTACAAGACCTATTGCATTGCACATGCTTGTTCTGATAGCAATCTAAATGAAGACCCCTGTGTCGCAGTGATGAGGGGAATGGCTGCTCTCCATGATTTCACTAATGGCGTAACAGATGGCTAGAGATTGTCTGTTATTCTCTGTTACTTGCGCATAATGAGGTCACCTAAACTGGATGACTGGTCACTCCGACCCATAGCGCTACCATTGCGACTCTGCAAAGTGTAGAAATACCTGCAAAAAGGATTTTGTAGGCATATTTTCTGCAAAATATTGAAGATCAAGCAGGTTTGGAAAACAAGTATGATTTCCCATAGCTTCCCCGCAAAAAAAATAAAAAATGATGAATCTGGCAAAAGGCAAATTATCGAGTTTCACATGCAATCTATAGCTTGCAATCGAAAGCTATACTTCACATAACATCTGTTTTTGAAAAAGTGACTTAAGAGAAATTATAAGGAAAAAAGTCAGAATGTTTGGATCCTTCAAAAACAGCATATGTAAGTCCTCTTTTGGCAGGATGTATCTGCACGGTGAGAGTAAGTGACATTGAGGGGTATTGATTTTTATAAAGGGTTTCCTCATAAAGCGGTCGAACCAATGGCAGCAGAGACTTGCCTAAATGTATTAAATGAGAAGGCTTTTAACAATGTAGTATTTCTAACACCACTCACAGAATTAATAAAATGGTTACTTGATGGAAAATATGGACTGAGGTGATGGACTCATGGAGACGTGAATGAACTATTTGGGAGAATGGGCCGGCTAATGTATTTTAAAACGTTTGTAGGGTTCCAACTCATGTCACGTGTCTATTGTATTTATGCAATTGCTGGTGCTTTTGCAAGGCCACTAAAGCAGGGAAAAAATCGTTACAGTTTCCTTTATACTCGCCAACGGAAACAACGATTTAAACTCGAACTTTAGCACTGAATTTCAGTTTGGAAAATGCGTACCTAAGTTTCCCATAATAAGATCATCATTTGACTTATACTGTTAATCAACCTGCCTTTCAATTCCATTTACATATTGCGTGAGATGAGATGCCTCGAGCTGCTTAAAGGTCGCTTCGGTGATCATACATCTAATTTAATGCTTTTTTTGGAGGGGTGGAGGGGAGTTAGTTGATGGAGGATGTTATTGAGGTGCACAACTACAGATTAAAAAATATCCGTAAATATTCAAATATGTTGTCTGTAACAGGGCCTTCAGGAACCACATTTCTGGAAAAAAAGACAGAGTGAGCCACAGAGACCTCTGCCACACAGTCTCGTGACGACAGCTCGAATATCTTGGGCTCGTCGCGTCTAGGATATGTCGCTCACCGGGGGTCTATAGAGGTTTACCTCCCAGGTCACTGGATATGCCGGTTATTGCGTGTCTATATGGAGACTGATCGATATGGAGACTGATCACTCAGATCACTAGTTATGCCGGTCACTGCGCGTCTATGGAGACTGATATCTCAGGTCACTTAGATGTGATGGTTACCTCGTGTTTATTGTGACTGATCTCACAGCTGGCTAGATATACTGGTCACCTCGTGTCTACGGAGGCTGATTTCTCAGCTCACTTAGATATGCCGGTCACTGTGTGTCTATGGAGACTGATCGCTCATCTGACTAGTTATGCCGGCCACTGGGTGTCTATGGAGACTGATCTCTCCACTCACTAGATATGCCGGTCACTGTGTGTCAATGAAGACTGATCTCTCAGGTCACTTAGATATGCTAGTCACTGCACGTTGATAGTGACTGTCCTCACAGCTCGCTAGATAGATATATCGGTCACCTCGTGTCTATGGGACTGGTTTCTCAGCTCACTTAGATATGCCAGTCCCTGGGTGTCTATGGAGACTGATCTCTCATCTGACTAGAAATGTCGGTCACTGCGTGTCTGTGTGAAATGAACTCGCCGGTCACTGCGTGTCTTTGGAGAATACACTTTCAGCTCACTAGTTTTGTCCCTCACTGCGTGTCTATAGAGACTGATCTCTCTGTTCACTGCGTGTCTATGCAGATTGAACTCCCAGCTCGCTAGGTATGCTGGTCACCTCGTGTCTGTAGTGACAGGTCTCTCAGGTCACTTAGAGATGCTAGTCACTGCATGTATATAGTGACTGTTCTCACAGCTCGCTAGATAGATATACCGTTCACCTCGTTTCTATGAAGTCTGATTTCTCAGCTCACTTAAATAGGTCAATCTCAATAGATATTCCGGTCCCTGCGCGTCGATGGAGACTGAACTCTCACCCACTATTTATGCCAGTCACTGCGTGTCTACAGAGACTGATCGCTCACCTCACTAGATATACAGGTCACTGCTTGTCTGTGAAGACTGAACTCTCACCCCACTAGTTATGCTAGTGTGTCTATGGAAACTAATCTCTCTGTTCACTAGATGTGTGGGTCACTGCATGTCTACAGAGACTGAACTCCCAGCTCACAAAATGTATTTCTCACTTCAGGGGCACAGTAAATGAACTTCTATAGCGACACAGCATGGGGGTGGGTCCCTTCAAAATGACGCCAAGCACTGAATAGGCATAGACTCTTCATTCCCCCTTAGCCAATACAGGTGACATCGGAAGGTGTCTGAAGACTGAGATGGCACAGTGTCATAATAACTCGCAACGCACTGCAAGCCTATGGCCAATAACTGCAAGGTTACAGCAATCTAAATTACCCCTGAGAGGCCCTGCATGCAGGAGGCTTGGGCCACGGTTTCAATCGGCATTATGAAGTGGAGATGAAAGTAGAAAAGGTGCGAGAATTGGGAAGAGAAAGGAAAGAAGAAAGACATGAAAAACGAGGGAGAGAAGACAAGTTAAATGACTGAAAAGAGAAGAGATTGGAGGCTGAAGAGACTGAAAACAAGCGGCCGTGAAAGTGATCGCGATCAAACATCAAAGCGGCCGTGAAAGTGAAAGTAATACGGTTAAGCGCGGCGCGCGCGCCTGCGCACTTTTTGGAGCCCTCTCAATAAGTCTCGCCAGACCAGCACATGCGCTGGGTCAGGCGAGACCTAACAAAAGGGGGAAGTGGAGAGGTAGAGCAAGGAATAAGAGGTGGATACGTCCTCCTCAAATAGTTATGAAATAAACACAAGGATCCACCCATGGTAAGATCAAAAAGAAAGTATCCTTCTAGAGTCCTAATTGTGTGTCACTCCTACTCTCTGGGAGAGCACACAGCTTTGTTAAAATAATCTCCACCCAC
Source organism: Triturus cristatus (assembly GCF_964204655.1). Taxonomy (NCBI): domain Eukaryota; kingdom Metazoa; phylum Chordata; class Amphibia; order Caudata; family Salamandridae; genus Triturus; species Triturus cristatus. The sequence goes on along the minus strand of NC_140593.1, from coordinate 1,144,971,009 downwards.
CAGAAGGACCCTTGGTGGCATGCTTCAACATCGGGTTCTTCCCGCCCCGCTGCAGGACAGGGCGTGCTGCAACCAACAGAGACGCGAGAGCACTGAATAGTAAATACTATGTGTAATGCAGGAGTGAGAGTGGCAGGGTTGGATGTGCAAATAGTGAAGTGAAAATAAAAAATACTCTGCTATGTGGAAGAATTTTTTTTAATGTTCCTTATAGCTGGTATCGTTAAAAGATGGGAAACTGAGGTACTCTGCTACAATGGGCTGTCACCTCCTCAGTCGACATGTTTCGAAGCCATTCCCCTGGCTTCTCATCAGGACCTACGAAGATCCCTAAACCACTCTTAATGTTAATGATTGTTATTAAATCTAATAGAAAAATATGTGCATATCGAATTTAACATGCACTTGATACTGTACCCTAATAGGTATGATTCTTGACTCAAGCCACAAGGGTAGTAGTGTTCCCTAATAGGGAAAAATCTGCACCTCAATATAAAAAATGTAAATAGAGAAAAAGTTAATGGCATGAAACAGTAGATAACTCTTTTCTTATGTACAAAGGGGTGCTTATCTAGCTTAAAGCACACACTACCCAAGAGTGCTAGATATACACGTTAAGGAACTTGCATATATAAATATCAGATAAACAAAAGCTAATGCAGCACACCCTAAAAAGTAGAAGTACTTATTGGTACAAAGACTTTCTCAAGGCTAATAGAGAGTTATATAAGTTCCAGTAAGTGAATGAAACTGGAGCATCAATTAAAGTTATCTTGCAAATCCATATCCTATAAGACCGGTAAATTGTGGACAACAAAAACTAATCACCAAGATAACATCACAATCATGAAGTATCAAGTCGTTACAAGCAGTGTATAAAGTGAAAACGAAGTACTAGCGCCTGATAACGCTCACCAGTAAGCCTTGAGAAAGTCTTTGTACCAATACACAATAAAAAGAATATTGGGCTGTGTTCAGGAAGAAACAATAATAAAAAGCACATCACCTATCAAAAATAACGTGGATTGCTCTACTTTTTAGGGTGTGCTGCATTAGCTTTTGTTTATCCGGTATGATTCTTGTACCTGGTATCATTGATACCCGTCTAGTGCCCCATGAGTCTGTTCACGGGAGGGTAGGAGCATCTGTAGTCGCACATTCATCAAGGTCGCTCACTCGCCAAGGTATTACCTCGCCGTGGCTCCCCCCGGGTAGGAGCAGACATCTTTTCCTCATCTACAAGAGCACGGGCAGAGTTGAAGTTCTCCCTGTCCGTGCGGGCAGGTAACAGCAGTGTCCTGGGACATGGGGTCCCCAGGACACTGGTGTCATCAGACTCATGGATAGGGGTCACTGGATGGCTAATGGAGGAGGGCCCCATACCCCTACCCCAAAATAAACTTCAGCACCAGTGTATGCAGTACCTGGGGCCTTCAGAAGACTCAGGAATGGCATGCTGCACAACCCTTTCCCCTAAAAAAAAAGAAAAGTAAACTGCCCCAGGGATGGGGTTGCCGGGGTCTCCAGAAGTTCGGAGACGGGGTCCACCAAGCGCTCCCCTCCTAATAAAAAATTAAAAAAAGATTGGTCCTGAAGAATAGGTCCAGGGGCCCTTTCATTGCTCACTTAGTGGGGCAGCAGACCCCCTCCCCAAAAAATAAACTTTTGCCCCCAAGGATGGGATTCTGGAGGCCTTGAAAATGCTATGAGGGGGCAAGGGCACTAATGCCGCCTCTTAATTTAAAAAAACAACAAAAAAACAGTTAATGTGAAGTGAGCGGAGAAGTCACTCATTTCACATTCACTGCTCCAGTTGGAGAGTGCCCCATAATGCCATGCAAGGGCTTTTTCTAAAAACATTATGCTGGTGGTTCCACTAGAAGGGACAGGGGCACCAACATCTTTTTTTATGTTGTGGGGTGGGGGGGGGGGCTGAAGGGAGAACAGCTGCTTGAGTGCTAGTGGCTTTGCCAATGTCTTTTAGCCATGTTGTACAGTAGTGTGGCTGCTGTTCATTATGGCTAAAAATTAGTGGTGTTGCGTACAGGGGAGTGGCATAGAGTGGATTGGCTTAGAATGGAGGAGCGTAGAGTGACGTACTGTTGAGTGGGATAGAACAGATTGGTGTAGAGTGGTGTGGAGTAGCATAGAGTGGTAAAGAGTAAAATGGTATCTGAAAGAAACACGTTAGTTAGATTCCTCACCTTAGAATATCCCCAGGCGTCAGGCTGGATCCGGAAAGATTTTTCGTCAGCAATACCCCTTGCGCGTCGCTAGGCGTCGTCTGCAGCTCCGCGTCCGTCGTCTGCGTCGTGCGCCGGAATGACGTCGTCGGAGTACTTAGACGCCGCCCTCGCATGCTGACGTCAGTTCTTCTTTTTTCCGCGCCAGACAGTGCCGATCCGGGAAGAGCTTACCCCCTTTAGTCACTTTTTGACTAAAACTTTTTGGACTCTTTTGTCTACTCGACTCGAACTGGTGCTGGTAGGATGCCTGGGTTTAAAGCCTGTGACTCCTGTCACCGGCTGATGTCGGTGACGGACCGCCACCGCCGGTGCCTTTACTGCCCGGGGGCCGACCACAATGCGGAGTCGTGCCTCGACAGCCAGGCCTTGACCTCGACAGCTAGGCCGGAGCGGTCCCGGTCCCGCAAGCTCCGACACTCGGCTCCGCGCCGTTCCCGGTCCAGAAGGAGGTCGAAGGACCGGTCACGGAGCCGCAGCCACCATCACCGCTCGTTGGGTTCCACGTCTTCGGGTAAGTCGAAGCATGGTAAGAAGTCCAAGAGACGACACCGCTCTTCGGACTCCCCTCGCCGGTCGCGCTACTCGGTCGAGGGTCCGGGTGGTACCACCCCTGTGGCTCCGCTGGAGCCGCGTCTGTCCCCATACCCACCGGTCCCTGGGACTGACGCGACTCCGGCGGAGATCAGTGCCTTCCTCTCGGCCATGAGGGGCCTGGCTCCGCCGTCGACACCTGCCGGCGCGCCTTCGGGCCCCACGGGCACGACTGGGTGACCTAGCGAGCCGGCGGCTCTGGCCCCGGCGCCGTCGTCTACTTCGGTCCCAACGCCGCAGGTCCCCGTGGGAACCAGGCCTGGATCTCAGTCGGTGCCGGTCGACCTTACGACGCCTCCTCTGCTGGCGCCGACACCGGTTCCACCCCCGGCGCCGTCTCAGGACAACGCCGTTCCCCGGTTCAGCCCCGGTCCGGTGCCGCAGCCGACACCGATGGATGACAATTTCATCTACCGTCCGGCTCCAATTATTCCCCCTGTTTATCAGGAATCGGATGACGGGGGCGACTGGGAGGGGTCTGAGGAACCTCTGGCCATGCAGGCCAACTTATCTCAGGACTGGGCAGATGAGCTGGGGGATGCCAGGGGTCTGGACACCTCCCCGGACACTGGTTTCATCTCTCCGCCGACTGTGGCTTCGGAGGAAGGTGCTGCATTTTCCGTGGTGCTGCGCAAGGTGGCCGAAGCCCTTGGGCTGGAGCTGCCTGCTGTGGCCGTGAGGACTAACCTCCTCACTGAAGTGCTTCAACCGTCAGCAAGCTCCTCGGAGCCTCTGCTGCAGTTCAATGAGGCACTAGTGGACGTTCTGAAGGGCACCTGGTCCAAGCCCTCCACAGTACCTCCTGTGGATCGGAACATGGCCTGGCGCCACGGCCCTGCTCCGGGCGACCCCAGTTTTCTGTCCCAACACCCCACGCCCGAGAGCCTGGTTATCCAGGCCTCTACTTCCCAATCCTCCTTCCCGTCCGCTCCCCCGGATCGGGAATCCAAGTGGCTGGAACAGTTCGGTAAGAAGCTGTCCTCTTCCCTTAGTTTGGGACTGCGGTCCTTGAACACCACTTGCCTCTTGGACCGTTATTCTCACTCTCTGTGGGATATGGTGGAGGACGTGCTGCCCCAGTGTCCGGACGCGGCTCGCCCAGGCTCTTGCCGACGGGCGGGATGCAGCACGACATGCTATTCGATGTGGACTAGACACTACGGACTCGCTGGGTAGGGCGATGTTAACCGCGGTGGCGCTCCGCCGCCGCGCCTGGCTGCGGTCCACGTCCTTCTCAGGGGATGTCCAGAGCACCCTCATGGATATGCTCTTTGACGGCACTCGCCTTTTTGGCGAAAAGGCGGATAGTGCGCTGGTGCGCTTCAAGGGCTCCCGGGCTATGGCCAAGTCCTTGGGCCTCTCGGGGTCGCGACCGCAAACTTCCGCCTTTCGTCCCTTTTCGTGGCCAAGGAAGGGGCGCCCCCTCACATCCGCCTAGCCACCGGCCGCAGAACCAACCTGCACGCGGATGTGGATTCCGCCGAGGCGGTACAGGGGGTCAACGTGCCGGTCAGTCCACATCAATCCTGGCAGCATCCGCCTCAAAGCCCTCCTAGTCCGTGCTTTCAGGCCCATTCCACGCCAGTGGGAGGCAGAGTTTGCCATCACCTGCTCCACTGGCATTCCATCACGTCGGACAGGTGGGTGCTGCAAATCGTCCGAAGGGGCTACTCCCTCCCCTTCGAGACGACCCCTCCAGCCATGCGACCGCAGTGCCACCGCGTGTCGGGGGATCACTTGAATCTTCTACGGGAGGAAGTTGCAGCCCTCTTGGCCAAGGGGGCCGTCTAGTGCTTTCCTGGTCCAGAAGTAGGTTGTGGTTGCTATTCCCACTACTTTCTGGTTCCCAAGAAGGGCAAAGGGGGCCTACGCCCTATCTTGGACCTCAGGAGCGTCAACGCCTTCCTCCGGAAGGAGAGGTTCAAGATGCTTACCCTAGCTCAGGTTCTGGCTGCCCTGGATCCAGGAGACTGGATGGTAGCGTTGGACTTGCAGGACGCTTATTTTCACATTCCCGTCCTGCCGGCCCACCGGCGTTACCTGCGGTTCACGTGGGTCAGGAGCATTTTCAGTTCACGGTGCTCCCCTTCGGCCTCACCAGTGCCCCTCGGGTGTTCACAAAAGTGATGGCGGTGGTCGCAGCTCATCTGCGCAGATCAGGGGTTCCAGTCTTCCCCTATCTCGACGACTGGCTGTTGAAGGCGGGCTCGCACCAGCAAGTCATCTCCCACCTCCAGACTACGGCCGACCTGCATTTGCTGGGGTTCTCCATCAATGTGCCGAAGTCGCATCTGCGTCCCTCCCAGAAGCTCCTTTTCATTGGGGCGGTTCTGGACTCGGCGCAGTTCCATGGTTATCCTCCGGAGCAGCGGGTCCGGGATATTCAGGCTCTGATTCCCATCTTTCAGCCTCTATCCCGGGTTTCGGTCAGGTTGGTGCTGCGGCTTCTGGGTCTGATGGCCTCCTGCATCCTGTTAGTGCATCACGCCAGGTGGCGAATGCGGGCTCTGCAGTGGGGCCTGAAGTTTCAGTGGGCCCAGCATCGGGGCAACCTGTCTGACCATGTCTTGATCTCGGAGGGCACTGCAAAACAGTTGCAGTGGTGGCTCACGAACCGCTATTGGGTCAGCGGCAGATCCCTCTCCCTACCCCACCCGGAGCAGTAGTTGTGATGGATGCGTCCCTCCTGGGATGGGGGGCCACATGGGGGAGGCGGAGATCAGAGGACTCTGGTCTCCGGCAGAGTCTCGGCTCCACATCAACCTTTTGGAGCTGAGAGCAATCCGACTTGCACTGAAGGCATTCCTTCCCGTTGTCCGGGGAAGTGTGGTGCAGGTGTTCACGGACAACACCACCGCCATGTGGTATTGCAACAAACAGGGCGGGGTGGGGTCGTGGACCCTTTGTCAGGAGGCTCTGCGCCTCTGGACATGGCTGGAACATCAGGGCATCACCCTGGTGGTTCAACATCTGGCGGGCTCTCTGAACGCCAGAGCGGACGTACTCAGCCGCCGGTGCATGATGGATCACGAATGGCGTCTCAACTAGGACATGGCGCAAGGCCTCTTTCGGCAGTGGGGAGAGCCTTGGTTAGATCTATTCGCCACCAAAGAGAACGCGCAATGTCAGCAGTTCTGCGCGTTGGAGTTTCCAAGGCGGCACTCGCTCTGGATCGCTTGTCGTCGCGAGTGGAGTTGCGGTCTATTGTACGCTTTTCCGCCAATACCACTTCTGCCCAGAGTGCTGAAGAAGATCAGGCGCGACCTGGCCCAAGTCATCTTGGTGGCTCCGGATTGGGCACGAAGGTACTGGTATCCCGAGCTACTCAGTATGTTGACCGATCCCCCGATACGACTGCCTCTTCAGGAGGACCTTCTGTCGCAGCAGCAGGGGACGGTTCTCCACCCGAACCTGTCCAGTCTCCACCTTCATGCGTGGAGATTGAGCGGCGACAGTTGATGCCATTTGACTTGCCTCCTGAAGTCTGCGATGTGATTCTTGCAGCCAGGCGTCCCTCCACTAAAACGGTATACGCCTGTAGGTGGAACAAATTTGTGGCATGGTGCACAGCAAAGGCTGTGGATCCCCTTTCCGCCTCTCTTTCTGAGGTTCTTCTCTTCCTTCTTTCTTTGGCCCAGCAGGGCTCTGCTCTGGGCACTCTTAAAGCTCATCTTTCTGCTATCTCTGCCTTCCTTTGGCTTCCTGATCAGCCTTCTCTTTTCAAATCCCCTGTTGTTTTTCGATTCCTTAAGGGCATTACTCACATGTTTCCTCCTGTCCCTTTCGTAATGCCTCAGTGGGATTTGAATCTTGTTTTGACATATCTGATGTGCACTCCCTTTGAACCACTTCATATTTGTCCTCTTCGTCTGTTGACTCTTAAGACTGCTTTCCTGGTAGCCATCACCTCTGCTAGAAGGTTGAGTGAGCTCCAGGCTCTCTCTTCTAAGCCTCCTTTCCTTTCTGTCCATCCGGACAAGGTTGTGCTCCGCACTCGCCCTTCCTTCCTAAGGTTGTGACTGCCTTTCACATCAGGCAGTCTGTTACGCTCCCCACCTTCTTTCCGCATCCCTCGAAAGAGGAAGAGAGGCTCCACCGTCTGGACCCAAAACGTGCGCTCTCCTTCTATCTGGACTGCACAAAACAGTTCCGGGTGGACGACCAACTCTTCGTTGGCTATGTGGGCGCTAAGAAGGGGTGGGCGGTGCACCAGCGGACCATCTCTCGGTGGGTTGTTTAGTGCATCAAAGCTTGTTACTCCTTTGCTAAAAAGGAACCTCCTGTTGGGCTGAGGGCCCATTCCACTCGGGCCACGGCGGCGACGACTGCTCTGGGTCGGGGAGTCCCCTTGCAGGACTTTTGTCAGGCAGCAACGTGGGCCTCGCTGCACACGTTTGCCAAGCATTACTGCCTGGACAGCCAAGTCCGGAGAGACTGCTTCTTTGGCCGTTCTGTTCTCCAGGACTTCCTGGTGTGATCTTGGTTCGCAGACCCACCACCGGGGTTGGTATTGCTGGGGTATCTATTCTAAGGTGAGGAATCTAACTAACGTGTTTCTTTCAGATGAACAAGTTACTTACCTTCGGTAACGATGTATCTGTAAGAAACATTAGTTAGTTCGATTCCTCACCGACCCACCCATCCTCCCCGTTCTGCGAACCGACATCTAGGGTTAAGGTTATTCTTTTCAGGGCCCTAGGCTTTTTTGGCACCAGTGTCGGTCTCTTGCATGGCTCTGTGTTCCTGGTGCAAAAAGCTATGTACAAAAACTGACGTCAGCACGCGAGGGCGGCGTCTAAGTACTCCGACTACGTCATTCCGGCGCACGACGCCGATGACGGACGCGGAATCGCAGACGACACCTAGGGGTATTGCTGATGAAAAATCTTTCCGGATCCAGCCTGACGCCTGGGGATATTCTAAGGTGAGGAATCTAACTAACTAATGTTTCTTACAGATACATAGTTACCGAAGGTAAGTAACTTGTTCATCTGAAAGAAACACGTTAGTTAAACGTGTTTCTTTCAGATGAACAAGTTACTTACCTTCGGTAACGATGTATCTGTAAGAAACATTAGTTAGTTCGATTCCTCACCGACCCACCCATCCTCCCCGTTCTGCGAACCGACATCTAGGGTTAAGGTTATCCTTTTCAGGGCCCTAGGCTTTTTTGGCACCAGTGTCGGTCTCTTGCATGGCTCTGTGTTCCTGGCGCAGAAAGCTATGTACAAGAACTGACGTCAGCACGCGAGGGCGGCGTCTAAGTACTCCGACTACGTCATTCCGGCGCACGACGCCGATGACGGACGCGGAATCGCAGATGACACCTAGGGGTATTGCTTATGAAAAATCTTTCCGGATCCAGCCTGACGCCTGGGGATATTCTAAGGTGAGGAATCTAACGAACTAATGTTTCTTACAGATACATAGTTACCGAAGGTAAGTAACTTGTTCATATAGTGCTCTACATCATTCTGCTCTACTGTACCCCACTCTACTCTGCTCTACATTACTCCACTCTACGCCAAACCAGATTAAATGAAGTGGTGTAGAGCAGAGTGGCATGGAGTGGTGTAGATTAGATTGGTGTAGAGTGGAGTGGCATAGAATAGCATTGTGTAGACTAGAGTGGGGAGGCGTAGAGTGGAGTGGAGTGGTGTGGAGTAGTGTAGAGTGGCGTAGAGTAGTACAGTTGTGGATGTAAGTAACTAAAGCATCGCTAGAGACTGCAGATAGGGTGAAACAACATAAATAAGATGCTGTTTGCCTGTGTTAAAAGTAGGAAACAATATTACCAGTGCTTAATTTGAGCGGGTTGTTTCCGGTGCTCGGCACCAGCGCATAAGTGTCAACACCGGTGCTTGTGACAGCCTGCCACCAGGTGGCACTGTCTGGGGAATTTCAAAAGGACCACAACAATTAATTATAAATTCAATAAAAATTAAAATGACTGTTACCTGCTGCCTAAGCCATTCTTATAGCTTTGGGGGCCTGAAATAGTCGGTATTGGTCAACTTGGAGGAGTGCGATGGTTAGTAGTTCTGTTGGTATTGTCATTGGCAGTGCTGGCAAAAGCAATGCATGAGTCAAGCTGCAGTGGTTCCTGACAAGAGCCCTGGCACTTATTATTTTTTTTTTTACAAATTAAGCTCTGGTTATTACACATCAAGAAATAATACTGAAACGCTTATAAAAGAAATAAAAAAACAGTGCGTTTCAAAAAGACGAGGAAGAACATATGTAATTGGTGCATGCTCCACGGAGGCGCTAACACAAGAAATGAAGGGAAGCCTTCAGGACCAAATCGAAAGATTGTAAATGAGTGACAGCGAAAACAACTAATGGTATGCTGTGGGCGGGTTGTAAGCCACTGCATTGTAAACAATAGGCGAGACCTAAAAAGACGCAAAGACATGTTCCTGTTTTAATGCTGTATGGAAAATATTTTGTGACAATTACTATGAAATATTGCAATGTGTGAATTTATAAAATATACATTTTATTATAGTTATTTGGTAACTGTTGACAAAGACTTGCTTTAAAAATTTGATGTGCTGACCCTTGATAAAAGCAACAGGACGCTTTTTATTATTTTTTGATGTTCTGACCCTTTGAAAAAGTCAGTAGGTGTGCCTCACTTACAATGACACCCTTTATATTGCTTCATGACACATTGCTGTGCGCGGCGGTGAAGGTTGGGCGCAGGGCTCTCAGTCTTGTCAATGGACATCCTACTCTCTGTTAAAAAGCAGAGACATTAACTAAAAAAAAAGAAATGGTTGAAATTACACTATATTTAAGTGAAAATGTCAGTTAAAGCATATTGTTTGAAACTAATAAAACCACTGAAATTTACCAGTTCTAGTTATCTCACGAAACTATAGCGTCTGCCCTAGCCATGCCCTTGTTAGTTACCTCACATATGACATCATTCATGGCATCTTCTATGACATCATTGATAACCATTGTGCATGGCAGGGGAGCTGGTGATAGTTACTTTGGGGCACAAGTTGAAGTTACTTGAGATAACTAGAACACGGGAGAGGAGCTGGCCTTACGACTAGAGTGGTCGACCTTGAATCTGGGGAACCAGGTTTGAGTCTTGGCAATGACGCTGAACATCCTGTGATTCTGGGCAAATCATGTAATCTCCCCGTGCCTAACAAAAATGAATGTGTCCTCATGTAACGTAACTGGTGCTATGTAAAGTGCTCTGATACCGGGTCAAGTTTGCACTATATAAAACTCCTTAAAAATATATATATATAAATAACTGGTGAATTTCATTCACAACACACATTCATCAAACAAATAAACAAATGATAAAATATTCTCTTTCATTCCCAAAGAAACATCAGCATTTTTACAACATTCTGTTTGACTGCTCCCTTAAATCAATCTGAAGATATTAACTTTAATTTTTAACCTCCAATTTCAAATTCCTTCACATTTATTGAACGCTTTATTACATTTTGTTTCTTTATTCATGTACACTTTATTAATCTTGTTTAATTTTCTGAGAGTTGTGGACCCCCCTCAGTAGATGCTGCGGACCACCTTGGGTCCCCGGGTTAAAAACCTCTGCCTTGTATTATCTAACCTGGTAGTCCCTAGAGCAGGCAAGCAGGGTGCTCTTCAGCTGCTGTGCATGGAGACTTCAGACTGGTCTGTGGTGGATCACCTCAATGGCGGTATGCTTATTCCGGGCAGACTGGCATGCGTCCATCCAGGTTACTCCACCATATCTCAGTGTGTTACTTGTACTATCTAAACCAGGAGCCCTTCGAGCAGGCAAGCAGGGGGCTCTTCAGCTGCTGTGCATGGAGACATCAGACTGGTCTGTGGTGGATCACCTCAATGGAGGTATGCTTATTCCGGGCAGACTGGCATGCGTCCATCAAGGTTACTCCACCATATCTCAGTGTGTTCCTTGTACTATCTAAACCAGGAGCCCTTCGAACAGGCAAGCAGGGGGCTCTTCAGCTGCTGTGCATGGAGACATCAGACTGGTCTGTGGTGGATCACCTCAATGGAGGTATGCTTATTCCGGGCAGACTGGCATGCGTCCATCCAGGTTACTCCACCATATCTCAGTGTGTTCCTTGTACTATCTAAACCAGAAGCCCTTCGAGCAGGCAAGCAGGGGTCTCTTCAGCTGCTGTGCATGGAGACATCAGACTGGTCTGTGGTGGATCACCTCAATGGCGGTATGCTTATTCCGGGCAGACTGGCATGCGTCCATCAAGGTTACTCCACCATATCTCAGTGTGTTCCTTGTACTATCTAAACCAGGAGCCCTTCGAACAGGCAAGCAGGGGGCTCTTCAGCTGCTGTGCATGGAGACATCAGACTGGTCTGTGGTGGATCACCTCAATTGAGGTATGCTTATTCCGGGCAGACTGGCATGCGTCCATCCAGGTTACTCCACCATATCTCAGTGTGTTCCTTGTACTATCTAAACCAGAAGCCCTTCGAGCAGGCAAGCAGGGGGCTCTTCAGCTGCTGTGCATGGAGACATCAGACTGGTCTGTGGTGGATCACCACAATGGCGGTATGCTTATTCCAGGCAGACTGGCATGCGTCCATCAAGGTTACTCCACCATATCTCAGTGTGTTCCTTGTACTATCTAAACCAGGAGCCCTTCGAGCAGGCAAGCAGGGGGCTCTTCAGCTGCTGTGCATGGAGACTTCAGACTGGTCTGTGGTGGATCACCTCAATGGCGGTATGCTTATTCCGGGCAGACTGGCATGCGTCCATCCAGGTTACTCCACCATATCTCAATGTGTTCCTTGTACTATCTAAACCAGGAGCCCTTCGAGCAGGCAAGCAGGGGGCTCTTCAGCTGCTGTGCATGGAGACTTCAGACTGGTCTGTGGTGGATCACCTCAATGGCGGTATGCTTATTCCAGGCAGACTGGCATGTGTCCATCCAGGTTACTCCACCATATCTCAATGTGTTCCTTGTACTATCTAAACCAGGAGCCCTTCGAGCAGGCAAGCAGGGGGCTCTTCAGCTGCTGTGCATGGAGACATCAGACTGGTCTGTGGTGGATCACCTCAATGTCGGTATGCTTATTCCGGGCAGACTGGCATGCGTCCATCAAGGTTACTCCACCATATCTCAGTGTGTTCCTTGTACTATCTAAACCAGGAGCCCTTCGAGCAGGCAAGCAGGGGGCTCTTCAGCTGCTGTGCATGGAGACATCAGACTGGTCTGTGGTGGATCACCTCAATGGAGGTATGCTTATTCCGGGCAGACTGGCATGCGTCCATCCAGGTTACTCCACCATATCTCAGTGTGTTCCTTGTACTATCTAAACCAGGAGCCCTTCGAGCAGGCAAGCAGGGGGCTCTTCAGCTGCTGTGCATGGAGACATCAGACTGGTCTGTGGTGGATCACCTCAATGTCGGTATGCTTATTCCGGGCAGACTGGCATGCGTCCATCAAGGTTACTCCACCATATCTCAGTGTGTTCCTTGTACTATCTAAACCAGGAGCCCTTCGAGCAGGCAAGCAGGGGGCTCTTCAGCTGCTGTGCATGGAGACATCAGACTGGTCTGTGGTGGATCACCTCAATGGAGGTATGCTTATTCCGGGCAGACTGGCATGCGTCCATCCAGGTTACTCCACCATATCTCAGTGTGTTCCTTGTACTATCTAAACCAGGAGCCCTTCGAGCAGGCAAGCAGGGGGCTCCTCAGCTGCTGTACATGGAGACATCAGACTGGTCTGTGGTGGATCACCTCTATGGAGGCATTCAAGTGGGCAACAATACCTTGACCCCTTTTCTGAAAATGTAAATGATTCAACATTGTGTGTTCCTGAATTATCAGAAAATGGGGGGCAAGATTCAGTAGAGCTGCTAAAAGGGGGCCCCAAAAAGGCATTGTCCAGGCCCCGAAAACACCTAAGCTGACCCTGCCCTCCAGTGCTAAAGGCCTTTTAGCATCCGTGCTGGCCCTCCATGTCTGAGCACCCTATGCCTGTAGATAAAGGTTCATATCAGACTGCAGGCCTCGCACTTACCCATGGAGAAACCCTGCGCAGTCTCGGCACAGGGGCCTGAGATGCCCCCGAGCTCTCTGTACTGTCCGTACAGTACTGCACAGCACAGCGCTCCCTGGTCCCGCCCTCGGTACGTCTCGGAGCAGTCCGCACCGGTCCCTGCTGGATCAGGCGTGACTTTCACATTTAAGTGTTTTAGTTAATGGTGGCCAATTGTAACTGTTGTGTCATAACTCGCCCTCTTCCTTGTGCCAGTCTGAGTGCGGCAATAAAACCCGCTAAAAAGCCAGGACGCGCTATTCTTAGGCGGCCCCTCCCTTTGTCCCTTCTTGTTTTACGTCTTTCTCACCTCACCGATAATTACAGCCCAGCCCTGGCACTGAAAGCCGCGGCCTCTCCCCTGTGCTGCTGCTGCGATGTCCCCATTCATGTGCACATTGTGTGCGGGGAGCAGGCCTCGCCTCTGCGGCCATGTTCATCCGATCAGATACCTCACTTCCGGGGGCCCGCCCATCCAGCGCGGACCAGAGAGGAGAACAAGGGCCGGAGGTGCCGACATTGTCAGGGCCAGGATGCTGCTGGAGGGGAGAGGTGGCATCCCTGACACTGGCGTCTCAGTGTGAGGGCCAGGATGCTGCTGGAGGGGAGAGGTGGGGCGGCATCCCTGACTGTGGCGTCTCAGTGTGAGGACCAGGATGCTGCTGGAGGGGAGGGGCGGCATCCCTGACTGTGGCGTCTCAGTGTGAGGACCAGGATGCTGCTGGAGGGGAGGGGCGGCATCCCTGACTGTGGCGTCTCAGTGTGAGGACCAGGATGCTGCTGGAGGGGAGGGGCGGCATCCCTGACTGTGGCGTCTCAGTGTGAGGACCAGGATGCTGCTGGAGGGGAGGGGCGGCATCCCTGACTGTGGCGTCTCAGTGTGATCAACCAGCGTCCGGCGGGGGCACGAAATTGGCCCAGGCACCAAAACTAAGGTGCCCCACGTTAGCAAATCAGATAGTTACAAAAAAGTGTCCCACATTTGCAAATTGGTGCCGTTTTGAACTTGTAAGACACGCCGAATAGGTGGCTGGCAAGGTATTGGGGACTGCATGGATGTTTGCCTAATGCAGGCAAAGCTTGTGTTAACATCTGCGCAATGTCCAGTTAGAACGGGCCCAGCAGACTATAAAAGAGCCCACAAATAGCCAACCAACCTTAGCGACACCGACCTTTCAGAGCAGCCCTTCGGGCACTGTCTAGTTCTCAAGGTCAGCCCGACCCTCAGTACAGAATTCCAGACCCTACCTGCTGCTCTCTGTGCCCAAGCTCACTTTAAACGTATTTATTTCTTTTTTATGCAATGTTCTATGCTTTATTCCGGACTATTCCGTAAGGTGTGACGTGTTCCTCTAGGTTTTGGGGCACGTGCGGTTGATGGTTTCCCTTTGTATAGCTCTCTGACGGGTTCGCAGTCTAAAATGCCAACATTAAACACATATTGTCTCGACGTTTTAAATGTAAGTTAAAGGGAGCATTTGACGTCTTCAGATAGTCAGTATGCTCCACTGGTGAGGCCCGGCTCTCTTTGGAGCTCACGGATGAGCCCAGCCACTGGCAGCCCTTTGAACAGGTGCAGCACCGAGCCTGGGACTGCACAGCGCCTGCTGAGAGCAGCATTGGAGCTCACGGATGAGCCCAGCCACTGGCGGCCCTTTGAACAGGTGCAGCACCGAGCCTGGGACTGCACAACGCCTGGTGAGAGCAGCATTGGAGCTCACGGATGAGCCCAGCCACTGGCGGCCCTTTGAACAGGTGCAGCACCGAGCCTGGGACTGCACAACGCCTGGTGAGAGCAGCATTGGAGCTCACGGATGAGCCCAGCCACTGGCGGCCCTTTGAACAGGTGCAGCACCGAGCCTGGGACTGCACAGCGCCTGCTGAGAGCAGCATTGGAGCTCACAGATAATCCCCAGCCACTGGCGGCCCTTTGAACAGGTGCAGCACCGAGCCTGGGACTGCACAGCGCCTGCTGAGAGCAGCATTGGAGCTCACAGATAATCCCCAGCCACTGGCGGCCCTTTGAACAGGTGCAGCACCGAGCCTGGGACTGCACAACGCCTGGTGAGAGCAGCATTGGAGCTCACGGATGAGCCCAGCCACTGGCGGCCCTTTGAACAGGTGCAGCACCGAGCCTGGGACTGCACAACGCCTGGTGAGAGCAGCATTGGAGCTCACGGATGAGCCCAGCCACTGGCGGCCCTTTGAACAGGTGCAGCACCGAGCCTGGGACTGCACAACGCCTGGTGAGAGCAGCATTGGAGCTCACGGATGAGCCCAGCCACTGGCGGCCCTTTGAACAGGTGCAGCACCGAGCCTGGGACTGCACAGCGCCTGCTGAGAGCAGCATTTAGAATCTTTAGGAAGTGGCTGCTACCTGTGCGCCTGGCTACAGCATAGTTACGTGGACTTCCAAATAACAATGACCTACAATTTAACAGCTACTTCTCAAAACATGGAGCACCAAAGAATCAACCCAAACAGCAGGTCTCCAGCGGACAGCAGCAGGACTTTCAGGATGCACACTCGGAACAGCACCTACACAAGAATGGTGTCAGAGCTCGCATATTCACTCATTCATCCTCGTATAGATGCATCTCAGTGACACACGCACCCATTTCAGAAAGCTGCCTGTAGTCCTCATGCCTTATCTGTGTATGTCCTGTGAGGGAGGGGCGCTTGCTTTGTTACTGCCGTACTGTCCCTGTTCTCTGAGGCTTGCGCTGTTGCTGCCCCATTTATCCCTGTTCTGTGACGGGAACATTTTGTGTCCATGCTGTCCTAGCTGTACCTGTCCACTTAAGTCGGGAAGGTTTCCACTTATCTATGAAGAGGGGTGTTTCTGTTGCCCTATCTTATAAAATTACAAAGGATATTTTGAATGCACTTGCATAACATAACGAGGTTAGTCAAGCTTTTGTTGGATTCTGTGCAAACACACTATTTGTGGAGCCCTGACCCAGATATCTGGTTTCAATCACAGCTTCCCAGTTGTCCAAATTGTGTGACCCTAGACAATTAGTTTTCTTCCCTGCGCCTCCTTGATCATCATATTCGAGAGAACCTTGAAATATTTCAGGTCAGGATGTGCACTGTCCAAAAACCTCTCTTGTGCATGGAATAATAGACCATAATGCCGCTTCATCAATAACAGCAATAAAGGCCTTATATAGGTGGCCTTAGACACATTTCATGCCTCTTGGGTCATCCTACCCTTGCTTCCAGTGCTGGGACATTTTTTTCTAAAGTAACTGTGCACTTAACAAAATTTTAATCCTACACTAATACAATTTTCATTAGGGCAGAAGGGGAAATAATGTGATACCCATCCAAGATCAGAACTGCACAATGTCTGATAAGGAAACTTGAGTTCAACTTGGCTTACAAGCTTGACCAAACAATGTAGCCCTAGGCCTAGGCGATTACTTTTCTTCCCTGTGCCTACTTTTCCATGGTCATTGCCTCTTAGAGCACTTTCAAATAATTAACTTGTAGAACAATCTCTCTTGTGTATAGTTTATTAGGCCCTAATCTTTCTCTGCAGTAGAAAGAAACCAGCTGACTTGCCTCTCGAGTCATCAATAAGACTACAGGCAGAAATGGCATGGATCACTATCTCAAATAAAGGCCACTCAGTACAGTTATATATATAATCTAAAGTATGCACTTTTTATGTAACTCGGCTATAAATAAAGTGGCAATCCGCGACACTTGCAGCAGGTTAGGAGGTCCAGGATAAGCTAAGCGCTCTCCTCAGCCTCCACTGCACTGGTTTTCTAGACATGATACAGCACAGGTGGGGCTGCTCAGAATTATGGGACCTGGGCGTCCATGCCTCACTACCACTCCCCTAGTGGTACAGGTAGCGAGGCATGAGTTGCTTTGGTGGCAAACATGTGGTTTACGATCTCAAGGCCTATACACTCCCATTTCCCTCAGCCAGTCACCTGTGAGTGTGTCTTGGCAGCGTGGGCATGGCCCGGTTCATAGCACAGGCTACGATTGCAGTGTCTTACTCTGTGAAACATGCTGCATGTTCTGGCAGCCTCTCAATAGCACATTTCGAGGCCTCTTCAAGAAGTGAGGCCTAAGGAAATTTGCCCCATCTCCTTCCCCACCCTCTTCCTGAGGCTGGTCAGCATGCCACATGAAACAGGGTCCATTTCACACTACAGGATGTGAGATATCGATATTCCTGAAGAATATTCAAGCACAAAAATATTTTGACAGAAAAGAGAAGTAGGGTCTGTTACTCTACCCTGCTGTTTTTAAATTTGTGGTAGGGAGACACTGATAAACAACATTTTATCTCCCCCACATACAATTTTAATACAAGTGCAACAGTAGGGGAGAATATAAATTATCGACATAAGTGACATAAACGCACCCAAACTAGGGAGCCCATAGCTAGGAGACTGTACATACCATGAACAGTAGTACTTGTGAATGCTTACCAGTGCAAGATATGGAATCCACTGATTAAAAGGATTTTTTTTTTTAATGGAGTAATTGACTTTGTAAAATTTTAATACATAGTTGATGACTTCGTAAAATTTGTAAAGCATAGCTCACGTGGCCAATTTTTGGATTTTAGCCAACAGCTCTTTGTATGCTGGGGTTTTGAGCCCATGCTGAAACTGTTAAAAGCAAAACTACAAGACCCGCAATGCATCACCCTTGGTTGAAGAAAACAAAAATAGAAGATGGTATCCCCTGATCTATTGCAATAGTGCAGAGTTGTGAAATGCAAAATAAGTTTGTTGCTGGCTTTCTTGCTTTTTCTTCTAGGCAATGAAGGGTTTCAGGGCCTAGGGGGTGAAAGGGAAGAGATGACTCTCAGATGCAATTGCCAGCATCTCATTGGCTAACATTAACACTACTTAGAAAATCTGCAATGGGCATCATTTACCAGAACAATGCGAGCAACAACAGTTCCACTTGTCTAAAACTCTCAGAAAGGAACAATAATGGCCTGTCACCGCTCTTCCCGGACATGTCCCCAGCTTCGAAGGGGTGGATTTTAGGCGGAGCGCTTACACCACTACTGTGAAGGGCCCTTGCTTGAACAAGTGGAGCACAGGCGGCAGGTGCTGCCACACGAGGACGGCCAGTGTAGTGTCCCCATCCCTGTTTGGATGCACGCAGGGCACAAGTCCTAAAAAAAGAAGTGGGGGGACGCTCCAAGTTAGGTGGTGTCACCGGAAGTGACATCACGGCAGGAAGTGACGTCACGAGATGTAGTCCCCACTAATTAACAAAGGTTAGAAGGCGATGGGGGCAGGTTCAAAGGGCAAATGAGAATCTTTACGTTGGAATTAGTCACCGTATTGACACTCAAAGGAGCGGGGAAATTAAAGATGCGCTTTTTCGGTGCGTATTTATTGCCCACAGTAAATTTGCCGGTCTCCGTCTGAAATGCATAAACACATACTGACCTTTTCTAATATACGGCCACGAGCGCCCGTCTGTCATACTGAACGGCTCCATCAACGTGAAACAACTTAAAGAGCTCTGTTCGCCCTCTCTCGACAATAGAAGGTGGGGTTTGGTGAGTGCTGAGCGCGCGCGCAGGCTCGGGTACCGGCTGCATCTTTTGGGCAGGGGGGACGGCGTCCACCTGGTAAAAACCCGGTAAAATAAGTGGGGGGACGCCGTCCACCCGCGTGGTACCCCGACTCGAGCCCTGGATGCACGTTTTGACCTTGGTTGCTTCAGATCTGGTATCATTGGGGATGAATATAAATATTTTAAGCCTATTCATGTCGAATTCCAAGCTATAGATCGATGATAAATGTTCATAAAATGAATGGAAATGGAGAAACCTTGCATGGTTAGCCCTTACCCTGAATGTCGGGCATGGAGACAGCCTCCTGCGCTTATGCGGACACGCTTTTTCTGGTTCTTACAAAGACGGTCCATTGGGAACCTTGTGAGATGCCATCTGGAGAGGCCTGGGATGTGAACTGATATCTGCAGGTGTGTGGGGGACGCAGTAGGAGGTGCTGCTTAGAGCTCAAACCTTGCACGGAGTCTGGCTGTCTGCGAACCTTTTCGATGCTATTGAATGTCACTTCTGGTCTTCAATACTCCAGTTCCTGCTGGTCTGTATGGGTATTATCCCCAATAAGCCCTCTGCCCAACAGTTCAGCCTTCTTGGTTTCTGCTGTCCATACCTCACCATGGTCGAACCACTAGCGCTGAACCAACAGTGCAATTGTATTTTATGCTGTCTGCTGCAGTTCATTGTGACCCCGTACTGTCTATTCTGGTCCCCGTGCTCCATTCTGGCACCGTGTTTCATGCTGTCTGTCATGCTTCATTCGGGCCCAGTGCTTCATTTTGGCCCCTGTGGTTCATGCTGTGTGTCTTGCTTCATTCTGGTTGCCGTGTTTCATTCTGGCCACTGTGTTTCATGCTGTCTGTCATGTTTCATTCAGGCCCTGTGCTTCATTCTGGCTCACGTGTTTCATGCTGTCTGCCATGCTTAATTTTGTCCCCCATGCTTCATTCAGTCCGTGTTTTATGCTGCCTGCCCTGCTTCATTCTAGCCCTGTGCTTCATTCTGGCCACCATGTTTCGTGCTGTGTGTCTTGCTTCATTCTGGCTGCCGTGCTTCATTCTGGCTGCTGTGCTTCATGCTGACTGCCATGCTTCATTCTGGTCCCCGTGCTTCATTCTGGCCACCGTGTTTCATGCTGTCTGCCATGCTTCATTCTGGCAACGTGTTTCGTGCTGTGTCTTGCTTCATTCTGGCTCACGTGTTTCATGCTGTCTGCCATGCTTCATTCTGGTCCCCATGCTTCATTCTGGCCACAGTGTTTCATGCTGTCTGCTTGCTTCATTCTGGCACCATCCTTCATTATTGCCACTGTGTTCCATGCTGTCTGCCATGCTTCATTCTGGTCCCCGTGCTTCATTCTGGCCACTGTGTTTCATGCTGTCTGCCATGCTTCATTCTGCCCCCCATGCTTCATTCTGGCCACTGTGTTCCATGCTATCATGCTTCATTCTGGCCCCCGTGCTTCATTCTCGCCACTGTGGTCCAATCTGTCTGCCATGCTACATTCTGGTCCCCCTGCTTCATGCTGGCCACCGTGTTTCATGTTGTCTGCCATGCTTCATTCTGGTCCCTGTGCTTCATTCTGGCCACCATATTTCATGCTGTGTGCCCTGCTCGATTCTGGCCCTGTGCTTCATTCTGGCCACCGTGTTTCATGCTATCTGCCATGCTTCATTCTGGCAACCGTGCTTCATTCAGTCCACCGTGTTTTATGCTGTCTGCCCTGCTTCATTCTGGCCCTGTGGTTCGTTCTGGCCACTGTGTTTCATGCTGTGTGTCTTGCTTCATTCTGGCTGCCATGCTTCATTCTGGCCGCCTTGTTTCATGCTGTCTGCCATGCTGCATTATGGTCCCCGTGCTTCATTCTGGCCACCGTGTTCATGCTGTTTGCCATGCTTCATTCTGGTCCCCGTGTTTCATTCTGACCACTGTTTCATGCTGTCTGCCATGCTACATTCTTGTCCCCGTGCTTCATTCCGGCCACCGTGTTTCATGTTGTCTGCCATGCTTCATTCTGGCCCCGTGTTTCATTCTGGCCACTGTGGTCCATGCTGTCTGCCATGCTTTATTCTGGCTGCCGTGCTTCATTCTGGCCACCGCGTTTCGTGTTGTGTGTCTTGCTTTATTCTGGCTGCCGGGTTTCATGCAGTCTACCATGCTTCATTCTGTCCACCATATTTCATGCTGTGTGCCCTGCTTCATTCTGGCCCGTGCTTCATTCTGTCCACCGTGCTTCATGCTGTCTGCCATGCTTCATTCTGTCTACCGTGCTTCATTCAGTCCACTGTGTTTTATGCTGTCCACTCTGCTTCATTCTGGCCTTGTGCTTCATTCTGGCCACCGTGTTTTGTGCTGTCTGCCATGCTACATTCTGGCCACCGTGTTTTGTGCTGTCTGCCATGCTTCGTTTGGGTCCGTTCTTCATTCTGGCCACAGTTTTCCATGCTGTCTGTCATGCTTCATTCTAGATGTCCTGCTTCTTTCTGGCCTCCGTGTTCCATGCTGCCTGTCATGCTTCATTCTGGCCCCCACACTTCACCTATCCGGCTCACTGTGTAGGACTGAAGTGAGCGGAGTGTAGTGCAGGCCATGGTGCTCCCACAGTCCTGTTGTGCTAATGATTTGTGAGTGAGTGAGGTGGATGGAGCCTGACAGGTGATAGTGGCATAATAGTGGGTGTTGTACACGGTGCCAGTGACCGTTCAGGTGCGTTATTGAAATCCAGCAGTAGTAATGGTGCAGTTTAAGTGTCGCTAACGCGGTGGCTGCTACATCTCCGTGCTCCATACTCAGGCCAGTGCCTCTACCCGTCCTGCTGTGGTCTGGTTCTTCCGTGCAACCATATGGGGAAGGCAGGTGGAGGTGTGTGACTCAAGGTAGTGACAATTATAAGACCAAGGTGTCTGACCCCAGGCTGAGCCTTTCATCATCCAATCCAGTGCCCACGCTGGCATCCAGTGGAGCCCCAAAGGTACCCTTAGTTATTCATTAAGGGTACTTGGGCTGATGCCAGCAAAGCCGATTCGAGCTGTGCCCCCCTTTCCTCTGGAGGGCTTCTTACCCTATGAGGTATTGACAACCATCACGGTAGTGGCCATTGATGCTGGTTACTGCCTGATGGCCGTTGAGCCTCGTGGTCGTTGATGCTAATTACTGCCTGAGGCCATTGATGCTCTTTAAAGCCTGGGGCCCTTGAAACGTGTTCATGCCGGGTGTCTTTCAAACCCATAAATGCCTGGGCCATTGAAGGTTGTTACCGGCTGCTGCCTATGGGGTCCGTTGCTTGGGCCCAATGTAATTACTGCTTTGGCTTCTTGACGGTTGTTTCTGATTAGGATCATGATGTTTGTTACTTCCTGGGGCATTTGACTGTCATTTCTGCTTAGGAGCCTTGGATGTTGTTTTTGGCTAAGAGCGTTGAACTTCATACTTCTTGTGACCAGTCGGTGCTTAATTTTAGCCGGTGGAGGCCACCGGCACTTATTTTTACGAGACCAGCACTTTTTTTTATATCTCAGTGCAAAAGTGAGCTAAGGGCGAGGGAGTTTCTGGTAGGGCATGCAAGAGGCTTTGGGTGAATCGCTACACAGCTTTGCTATTCGTGCCTTGGCACTTCATTGCACCAGCCACTCGCTTCTGAGCAGAGCTTTGGGCACCGACCCTCCTTCATGTACAAATTAAGCACTGTGGCCTCTGGTACACGCACTGCACGTGACCATTGCTTCTCATGAATACGCCTCAAAGAAGAAAGTAGACCAGGACATGATGCGAGACACCTTTAGAGATCTCTGGTAATCATCTGTTAGATGTGTAGTTCATTTTCTTTTTTGGTTTCCCTGTGCATCCTGGTACTTCCATTGTTACTGCTCTTAGGATAAACACAGATTTTGTACCTCCATTTATAGAATTAAACAACACATGACATTTCCGCACTGCACTTGTTTTTTTTCTGCTTAGGATAAAGTGCCACTCGAAGCGCCAACAGACACCAAGTAAATATCACACATAGGCAGACCGCGTACATAACTGTCACACCTGCATAATGAAAACGTGGCAGCTCTGTGGTTTGCATGTTAGTGGTAGCCACAGAGGACCTTCCATCCATCACCCGATTGAAGAAGACCAATGTGGCCAAAACCAGTCCTGGGTTGCTTGTGTTGCGGTTCAGAGAGGACCTGGCTTGGCACTTTGGGCTCAACCTTTCCTTTTGGAGCAGGACTAACACTGACTTCCATATGGCTGGATCTAATCCAGACCCGGGCATACGCAGGGGGCATGGCAGGCAAATGAAAGATGGGTTGCAATGCCACCCTGAGCGATTGCCAGCGGTTAGAAGTATTGTAAGCATCCACCCACCACCTTTTGTGTGTTTGATGTACCACCCTAATAGGCCATGGGTATGCCCAAACACGGGCCCCTTGCTCACTGTGCCACTGGAACAACGTTACAGCCAACCGAAGAGCCCCAATCAGGGTAAAGCAGGTCTTGGGTTTCTTGTCTTCCGGTTCAGAGAGGACCTAGTTTGGCAGTATGGGCTGGACTGGTCCTATTGGAGCAGGATCACGGCTGATTTCCAGATGGCTGAGTCTAATCCGAGGTGGCTTGTTGAGCAAACTGAACAATGGGTTGGAATGCTACCCTGGGCATTTGTCAGTGGTTAGTTATTGCAACCAGCCTCCCATCACCTTATTTATGTGTGCTTGGGTGTCAGAGTGCCATTAAAATGTTAACCCAAAAAGGAGAGGAATGTAATAAAATAAAAATAAGGTTCTCTGGACACACCAGTGAGTGATGCGGTTATCTAAATGTCACGAATTCGAATTACTAGTCCTAAACTCGCTAAATTGAGTACGTTACTTTAGGGAGTAATTGTTTACATTGCTTAGAAAGCTCAGAAGTAGAGTGGAAAGCGCTACATTAAAAATCAAGTTATTATCAATCTAATTACGTTTGACTGCTCTCCCACCCTTCCTTCGGTGAGCGCTCTTTCAGTCGCCGGGCAATAGGTGGCGCTGTTGCACTGCTCGACAGACTTCCAAGCCTCGGCGACTGGGATAAGAGTCTGCTCTCGGGAATGTGCTGGTCTGCTCCTTGCTTTCGCTAGCTCTGGTTTCGTCACCTGTGACGTCTCAGTGTCTCCTGTACTGTGTCCTCTATAATAATATCTTGTTTGCTCTGTGAGCTGCCAGCGCAGGTTGGTGATTGCAGCAGCTGCAACTCACCTCTGACACAGAACCAAATGTCCTGTTCCTTTGTGTTCCTATTTTCGGCAGAAAAACCTGATCACTTGACGGTTGTTAAAAAATGAAAATTTCAGGTCCAGTTAGGGACAACCAATGTGTCCCTTCATAGCTCCTCCCTTGAAGATCATTGTGTCGCTGAGGATGCACTTTTCACGGGCTACTGCCCCTAGAAGTGCTGTATCTAGTAATGTTTCCTCCTTCGAGTGCAGGAAGGCTTTCACTAGGTGTAGGGTGTAGCCTGCCTCCCCCGTGAAGCGTAGTCTGTGATTTTTCCCCCTTTAAAGTGCATCGTGTGGATTCCCTTTCTATGAAGTGCAGTGCATCATGCATGGGATTCTATGCCTAGCCGGGGAACCGCCAGTGATTGCTTTTCCATGAAGTTCAGGGTGTGGATTCCTTCCAGTGAAGTGCAGAGTATGAAGTGTTTGGGATGCCCTCTCCTTAAAGTGCACTCTGTGAAATCCTTCCTTTGAAGCATATCGTGACTCTGTCTATGAAGTGCAGCGTGTGGATTCCTTCCAGTGAAGTGCAGTGTGTGAAATGGGTGGAATGCCTTCTCCATAAAGTGTACTCTGTGAAATCCTTCCCCTGAAGTGTAACGTGACTCCCCTTCTATGAATTGCAGTGTGTGGATTCCTTCCCTTGAAGAGCAGTGTGTAGATTTCCTTTCTGTGAAGTGCAGTGTGTGGATTCCTTCCCTTGAAGAGCAGTGTGTAGATTTCCTTTCTGTGAAGTGCAGTGTGGGTTCCTTCCAGTGAAGTGCAGTGTATGAAATGGATGGAATGCCTTCTCCTTAAAGTGTACTGTTTGAAATCCTTCCCCTGAAGTGTAACGTGACTCCCCTTCTATGAATTGCAGCGTGTGGATTCCTTCCGTTGAAAAGCAGCGTGTAGATTTCCTTTCTGTGAAGTGCAGTGTGTGGGTTCCTTCCCTTGAAGAGCAGTGTGTAGATTTCCTTTCTAAGAAGTGCAGTGGTAGATTTCATCCCTTGAAGTGCATTGTGTAGATTTCCTTTCTGTGAAGTGCAGTGTGTGGGTTCCTTCCCTTGAAGAGCAGTGTGTAGATTTCCTTTATGTGAAGTGCAGTGTGTGGGTTCCTTCCCTTGAAGAGCAGTGTGTAGATTTCCTTTCTAAGAAGTGCAGTGGTAGATTTCATCCTTTGAAGTGCATTGTGTAGATTTCCTTTCTGTGAAGTGCAGTGTGTGGGTTCCTTCCCTTGAAGAGCAGTGTGTAGATTTCCTTTCTGTGAAGTGCAGTGTGTGGGTTCCTTCCCTTGAAGAGCAGTGTGTATATTTCCTTTATGTGAAGTGCAGTGTGTGGGTTCCTTCCCTTGAAGAGCAGTGTGTAGCGTTTATTTTTATGAAGTGCAGCGTGTGGGTTCCTTCCCTTGAAGAGCAGTGTGTAGATCTCCTTTCTATGAAGTGCAGCGTGTGGGTTCCTTCCCTTGAAGAGCAGTGTGTAGCTTTCCTTTCTGTGAAGTGCAGTGTGTGGGTTCCTTCCCTTGAAGAGCAGTGTGTAGATTTCCTTTCTAAGAAGTGCAGTGGTAGATTTCATCCCTTGAAGAGCAGTGTGTAGGTTTCCTTACACACCTACACAATGGTGTGTAGGTGTGTGGGTTAATTCCCTTGAAGAGCAGTGTGTAGATTTTCTTTCTGTGAAGTGCAGTGTGTGGGTTCTTTTCCTTGAAGAGCAGTGTGCAGATTTACTTTCTATGAAGTGCAGTGTGGGTTCCTTCCCCTTAAGAGCAGTGTGTAGATTTCCTTTCTACGAAGTGCGGTGTGTGGGTTCCTCCCCCTTAACTGCAGTGTGTAGATTTCCTTTATTTGAGGTGCAGTGGAAGGTATTCCTTCCCTCGAAGTGCAAAGTGTTGGATTCTTACCCTAGTAGTGGAACCTGCAGGTATTCCTTATCCATAAAGTACAGCGTAGGGGTCCTGCACCTTGCAGTATGCTGTTTTCTTACTCTCTAAATGCAGTGTCTGGATTTCTACCCCTTGGAGTGCAGTGAATGCTTCCATTGAAGTGTAGTGTACGGATTTCTCTTTCAAGAAGTGCAGTGTGTGGGTGCTTTCCCTTGCTGTGCATTGTGTACATTCCTTCCCCTTACAGTTCAGCGAATTCCTTTCTTTGAAGAGTAATGTGTGGTTTTGCATAAAGTGGAGCATACAGGTTCCTTACTCTTGCAGTATAGTGATTTTCTTCCACTTTAAGTGCAGTGTGCAGATTTCATCCCCATGAAGTGCAGTGATTTCCTTCCCTTGATGTGTAGCAAGTGGGATTTTTTTCCCCTAGGGTGGAGAATTCACTGATTTCTTTTCTGTGAAGTGCAGTGTGTGCATTCCATTTCTATGAAGTGCAGTGTGTGCATTCCATTTCTATGAAGTGCAGTGTGTGCATTCCATTTCTATGAAGTGCAGTGTGTGCATTCCATTTCTATGAAGTGCAGTGTGTGCATTCCATTTCTATGAAGTGCAGTGTGTGCATTCCATTTCTATGAAGGGCAGTGTGTGCATTCCATTTCTATGAAGGGCAGTGTGTGCATTCCATTTCTATGAAGTGCAGTGTGTGCATTCCATTTCTATGAAGGGCAGTGTGTGCATTCCATTTCTATGAAGTGCAGTGTGTGCATTCCATTTCTATGAAGTGCAGTGTGTGCATTCAATTTCTATGAAGTGCAGTGTGTGCATTCACTTTCTATGAAGGGCAGTGTGTGCATTCCATTTCTATGAAGGGCAGTGTGTGCATTCCATTTCTATGAAGGGCAGTGTGTGCATTCCATTTCTATGAAGTGCAGTGTGTGCATTCCATTTCTATGAAGTGCAGTGTGTGCATTCATTTCTGGGAAGTGCAGTATGTGGATGCCTTCTATTGAAGTGCAGCTTGTGGGAATATTACCTAGAGGTGGAGTCGTTGTCCATTGAGCGCACTGCGTGGGTTCTTTCCCCTTGTAGTGCAGTGCCTAGAAGTCCTTTTATCTGAAGTGTCTGTGTGTTTAATCTCTCACTGGAAACCACAGTGGCTCCAGAAGTCTGGAGGAAGCTGAATGTCTGCCCAATACACCCCATCAGATTGAAGCTTGTGTGTTTGGGGTGGAGGCGTTGCCACAGAGGGGCAAATATGATCCGCAAAGACTTCATTTAGTAAAGCCTAGACTTGTAAACAAGTCGTGCGGCCTGCGGATGGCCAGTCGACTGGTAAACTGAGTTACCAAGCGGCCGAGCAATATATTCCAGAGTCGGAGTTAAACCAGATTTCCGTTCACTCACTGTGGCTGTCTAATGTAGTTGTGTTTTTGTACGTATCACGCATGCTTTAAATTATTTTTCAGTGATCTTGAGAGAGACGCAACAAGATTACTTGCAGAGGGTTAGAAAGGTGGTGTGTTGCATGCAGCTGTTTCTTCAAACCTGAGCAGCTCCTGTCTAAACACCCTTACTCCATCTTCGTATCCTGGTTGCTCCCAACCATATATGCGGCTGAGACCCCGGCACCCTCTCTCTTCTCAC
This sequence comes from Triturus cristatus, assembly GCF_964204655.1. Taxonomy (NCBI): domain Eukaryota; kingdom Metazoa; phylum Chordata; class Amphibia; order Caudata; family Salamandridae; genus Triturus; species Triturus cristatus. The sequence continues at coordinate 1,144,943,819 of NC_140593.1, read as the reverse complement.
CTTAAGTATCCCTTTGTTACAAGAACCATTATACTACTATAACTACTACGAACGCTCTAGCCTTATGTGCACACTGAATCCGGCATTTTATCTGTGATGTTTGTACTGACTCTCAGCACCAACCCATTCCATGGCCTCCTTTCTACATTCCCATCCTGAAGCCTGCCTGTATGTATGGACAGCATTCCTAGTCTGCACTATTTTTGGACCGGGTCTAAAAGCTGAAATATGGCAACGTTGCTACCTGGATCCTACCCTGTACAAGCGAGGTTGTCTTTTCGAGGAGTGCTATGGTACGCCTCTTGCGATGCCCCCATCCTCCCATGGTTAGTCATAGCAAATACAGGGGATCAATCCAACGTAACAAAGTGATCGGCATCAGAGGCACAGCTTGGTTCCATCTCTGTTGATCCTGTGTTTTAATGGCGCTCTGTGTATTTTGCGTTTCTTTCAGAGTGTACTTGCTGATAATGATTTCATCTGTTAAGCGGGGCTCCTGTGCCATGGGCTTCAGCAAGGCATAGGGGTGACCATGTGCACTGCACAACTTTGTATCTGATTTTTCTCCTGCCTCTTGATGGGGCAGAGCTGCCTTTGTTCAGTTGCATAAGTATGCCCTTGTGCTCTTCACAGGTGCAGTTGGTGACCATATGGCAGGACCTGTGCCAGGGGGACTGGACCTTGCAGCGGCAGCTGACGGAATTCTACGATACCCTACTAGGGGCGTGGCACTCCCAGCTCCAATGGACCAGCCAGGTGGGTCATAAAGCGTATTTCTTGTCGTGGGGTTGTGGAGGGCAAACACCTGTCCATGTGCACCAGCCCGCAGTTCTAGCCTACAAAAGACCGCTTCTAATTCTTTATGGACGTCTGGGATTGGTAATGGTGGTTCCAGTGTGAGCCCTGAGGTTTTCTTCTTCAGCAGTCTTCCAGTTGCAACCCTTTCCTTTCACTCCTTATCTACATACTGCTATTATTTAACCACTGGTTTATCCCCGTCCCACTACCATGGTGATGTAATTCACTTCCTAAATTCAGGTAAGTTGCTCCCCAGGAACAAAGAGGAAGGATGTGTGGAAAAGAGGTTATGTAACCAACTGTTATACATTGTGGAATGTCAGAGACACCCCAATGTTTGAAACTCCTAATGCTACACGCCAAGTTGTGGGAAAAGACCAAAGTGATAATACGAATGCTTGCATTAATCTCATCCACTGGCATTCGCTCGAGCCACATTCCAGACCATCCTTTCTCACCCACTGTGCCTTTCTGGCAAGAGGCCACCTTATTTTTATTTACTTATTTGTTTGAAGCGTTTTATAGAGCACAAACAAGACCCAAAAAGGTATCAGAGCGCTGTACAGAGTTAGCACCAGCAAGTATACAAAACATAATCCAGGGAAGTGAAGTTAGAACCTGTGGGAAAACATTCAAAAATTAAAGAGTATAGTGTTTCGGAGGTGCCATAGAGCGCTCCTGGTAAAACATCATACAATAGAAACGTGCGATGTGCCACAAAGAATTTTAGCAGAAAGAAGGAACTAGCAAAATCAAACAGTCCAATGCAGTTAAAGGAGCTATCTAGGACTTGAACAAAAAGAGGGCAAACGCAAATAATGGAACATCAGTGAAAATAATTCAAGGTTTTTGTTCTTGACAAAACACACAAGCATGATCAACTCGTTAACATTCGTTCATTAGTAGCCTTTTGACCAGTTTTTTTTAAAGGAAGTCGTGGATGGATTGGATCTGATCTCAGATGGCAAGGAGTTCCAGATTCTCTGTGCAAGACCGGTGAACGCACGGTTGTATGATTTTTTTTCTTTTTGAATCTTGGAGGTTTCAAGAGAAGGGTGGATGTACTTTTGAGGTTCCGGCTGGAGCCCGATAGCTCAAGTTTATTTGCAAGGTAGTATGAGGTATTGTGGTGAATGGCTTTATGCGTCAGACAAGCTATCTTGAGTCGGATTCTCGCCTCAATGGATAACCAATTTAGCTGCAGCAAGTCGGGTGAAATGTGATCAAATTTCCTCGAGCCTGTTAAAAGTCTGGCTGATGCATTCAAGGTAGCTCTGAGTGGGGTCAAGCTAGCTTTGGGAAGTCCTGCTAGGGTCACCAGCCCATATTCCATTCTAGAGATAATCAGAGATTGAACTGCCGGCCTGAGCTCTTCAGGGGGTAGGAATGGTTTGATTTTCTTTAGTGTGTTGGTTTGGAAATTGGCACCCCTAGTAGTAGCACTGATGTGCGCTTGCATATTTAGGTGTTTATCCAAGGTGATAACTAAAGATTTGGCAGAGTCTACAACGTGAGGTGTACAGTTCAGAGCAGTTAGGTGTTTAATCCAGTCGAGGGTAGGAGCTGAGTGATTAGGTGGGGTGATCAAAAGAAATTCCATTTTGAGCGTATTTAGTAGGAGATGGTTCTGAGCCAACCATTGTCAAGTTTGGGCAAGTGCAGCATTTAAAGTTTTTATGTCCTCTTGCGTGGAGATCTTCAGGTACAATTGCGTATAATCCTCATACATGTGGTATTGAATGTACGCACTGTTTAGAATGACTGCCAGAGGCTCCATAAACAGTTTAAAGAGAGTGGGTGATAGCGTAGAACCTTGGGGGACTCCAATCAGGACAGGGGTATTGGAAGCGAGGGCATGATTAACTTTGACCCTTTGCGTGCGGTTGTGAAGGAAGGAGCCAAACCAGTTTAGGACCATGCCCGAAAATCCCATTCTATGTTGCAGGAGATCAATCAGGTGTCCGTGTTTGATGGTATTGAAGGCCAAGTCTAGAAGGATCAGGAGACCAGGGACATTTTGGTCAAGGGCTCTCACTGCGTTATCAACAATGTGAGTTAGTGCCGTTTCAATGCTGTGCCCTGCTCTGAATCTTGATTGATGCAAATCATTCTTGGTCCTGCTCCAGTAGCAACAGTCAAGCCCGAACTGAAGGTCTCTTCTGAGGGAAAAGACAAGCAACCCCAGATCGGTTTCAACCTGAGGGGGCCGGAAGTGAAAGGTTGCACTGGTCTAATTTCACATGCGACACTTGCGCACTGTGGGTTAAGGTACACTGTGAATGGACCTGTTAGCCTCAATTCATAAGGGAGCAGATCCTTACCAAGAACGAAGCATGAAACCTAATGTGCCTCTGTTCTTTGCGTTCTGTTATTCTTAGATCCAAACATGGTCATGATCTCTTCCATGCACTCTCTACTCACCATCTTCAATCTCTCAATAACTCCCAATGAATTATCAAGAAAGTATCTTTGAATATTAACTCCGCATCAACCTCCGATAATCTCTGCTTTCAATTTTGCTTCTGCAAATAAGCCTGTGAATCTATTACCCGCTAACAGTGCATGCCAATAACTGATGACGGGAAATTCTGGAGTAAGCATTGACCACGCCCGAATTGTAGGTTTCATTTCATTTTTATTTATGTCTTTTAATACACTACACTAGACTTCCAGCACACTTGTATTCCACTGTGGATGCAAGGGTTTATCACACATCAAAGCAAGGATAACGCAAAGCATCATCACAAAAAAAGAATCAGAAACGGATGGGGAAAGCGTTTGTTCACGGCTGGAGGACTTTTGGTGCATGGAACAGGCCCGACCATGTGCAAATCAGTGCCTAGTTGTTGTAGTTTAGAAACATCTGAAGAGTTTTATTGCAAGAACCCTGACTCAGGCTGGTTAACCCATATCCCAGTTATATTTGAATCTCAGAGTTTTCTTGGTAGATCATCAGTAACACGCAAAGTTTATTGGGATCAGTGCCCTTGTAATCAAACAGTGACACTCGTTTTATGTGAATCTCCCTGCATCAGTTGCTTTTCTATTAATGCATGGACTGAGAATCTCTTGAGAAGAAGACAAGGCTACTGTGTTATTTATATCACTTGTTCAAGCATTTCTTGAAATTCTGAATGGAAACCTCAAGCTCCTTATTTAAGTAATATACACTTTTGTAGCCTTCTTGTAAAATTGCATGTAATCAGGATAAACTCAAAATTGGCAGGCAAAATCGATATTATACGGGGGACCCGGCAGGGGTGCCCCTTGTCGCCAGTTTTGTTTACCTTTTTCATCGAACCTCTGGCCGTTAGGATTCGGGATAATATAGATATTAAAACTCCAATAGAGGGGATGGCGAAACGAAAGTTATTCGCAGATGATGTTCTACTCTATCTTAAACCGGTAAGGCAAAATATTGATATGATCTTAAGGGAATTCGCTGAGTTTGAGGCGATTGGTGGATACAAAATCAATCATAAAACAACGGAAGTATTGGCGTTAAAGGTGTGTAGCAATTTCCTCCCAGATAATTTAAAACAACAAGCTTATTCTCTTGAGCCGATTCGATATCTGGGAATTTACATCTCAAACCAATATGCAGATTTATTTAGATTAAATTATGAAGCAACTCTGAGTAAAATTAAAGATCTATTGGGCAAGTGGACACTTCTTCCCCTTACTTTGATTGGGCGTGTTGCACTAATAAAGATGTCAGTACTACCCTTATTAATATTTATTTTTTCAAATGTTCCGATCAAAGTTAATGCAGTTTATTTTAGAGAATTGGAAAAATTATTTCGCCAGTTTATTTGGAATAAAAAAGCGTCAAGGCTAAAACTATCAATCCTTCAACTGGATACTAGCTGGGGTGGGCTGGCACGCCCCCATATTCGTACTTATTATGAAGCAGCATTTATGGATATAGTTGTTCGGTTACTTGATAATAAAGGGATCTCTGGATAGCTTTTTCCTGAGTAAGATGATCCATGAAGCTGGATCACAGCTTCCGGTCTTTATAAAAACATCAAAACTTTCCGAAAAAACAAGATACAAGACGCTCCAAGCATTTACCAGCAGACTTCAGAAATTCTATTCCCTAAAGGCCCAGTCTTCGGGATTTGAATATCTGGGCTTGACAGAGTCCAGAAGCTTGGGCCTTTATATTCAGAATAACCATGTGAAACTTTGGGAAATAAAAGGATTTAAGGAGCTAAGCCACTTCATAATAGGAGGTAGATGCATTAACTGGGATGAGGTTCAGGCTAGAGGCGGCAATCAGAGCAGGCTACTCTTTTTTTTAGCTACCTCCAGGTTAGATCACTGATAGATAAATATATACTCCCAGGAAATATAGGTACCCCTCAGGTTTTAGCTGCTGAGTTTAGAACCAAATTGCGAGGTATAGGTATCGAGTATTTCGAAATAAAGGTGAGCCCCTATTGGTTACCAATTTTCTTGAAAAAATAAAACAAGAATTATCTTGCAATTTTTGAATTGGAGAGTGGCAAACTATTTCTCAACATGGCAGAAAGGCATTGAGAGCCGCAAATTTTAAAAGAATGGTGTTTCTGTCCATTGGACGGCTTATTACACTCCACAAGCTTAGCATAAAATGTATCCCGAGGTTGAAAATAAGTGTTTTCGGTGTCAATAGGTTGGGGAGGGTGGCTGGCTACATGTGGTTTTTTTACATGCTCAAAGCTGAGCCAGTTCTGGGTGAAAATGTGTGCTGAGCTTAGCCGTGCGCTCGTGAGTAGGATACAGCCTGAGCTGGCTCTGTTTGGTTTATCAAAACAGAGGCAAATCCAGTTTTTAACTGGGGGGGGGGGAAATGTTTTTATCAATCTCTTTTTTGGTGGCACGTTCACTGATCCTCCAGAATTAGAAAACTACTAAAGCCCGACCTTTCCCGAATGGTATAACAAAATGAAACAAGTAAAAACCTATGAAGAAGTTTATGCGAAAAGGGTGGGAGCTACTAGAAAATGTATTTCAGTATGGAAGTATCTTGATCAAATGGAAAAGGATCTCCAGGGTTAGACATATTTGTCGGGTGTATGGAACTTTAGCACTCGCACTTTAGTATACATGAAATGGTTTTCTTCTAATGTATAATACTTGTGGTGATTACATCTTATCTTTAATGAAAAGGATTGTATAGTATGAATTGTGTTATTATATTTACTTCTATTTTTAGTACCTTCTTGTGTGTATTTAGTCTGCTCAATAAAAAAAATAAAAATAATCAGTTGTTGTGTGATAGCCTAAACATCGGTGGCAGGCACCTGTTAAAAAGAGCACCACTTCGGCTGGACTCCATTTGCTGCTGAGTGAAGTACCCTTTGAGTGAGCAACTTACTTACTCAAACTTGTAGGGTGCCTGCTAGCGGACTCGCAATAAATCGCCAGATCAAATAACCCTAACTGGGAGGTCTGGAAATGAAATAGGTGTCGGAGCTTCCCAGCGGATCTGTCGCAAGTTCATTTCAAGATTTCCTGGAGTGTAATTTCTCAATTAAAGCTTGTCCCATGCTGAGACTATAAACTCTGCTTATGTTACAATGTATACGTGTTTAGTAGGGATAATGGTGAACCACATTTGTTGATTCAGTCGAGTTATTACCCTGAAGTAGACCCCGATTAAGATTCCAAAGGGTTTAAAATAATCAATGATTTTAGACAAAATCAAGTTTGGTTTTATCCCCTGGGCTCATGCCTAATGATTTGTATAATGGGCATTGACTGGCACATGCATAAGCGTTGCTGTTATAAGTAATGCAAGTTTGAAATATTTGATGGTCTTTTCTAGTTCTACAGTAATAAGTCATTCAAGTGACACACAAGTTAATAGTTTCCAGGTCTTTTGGGCTACACCACACAGTCCTCACAGTTATGTTTGTAATGTGTTTTTTTCTGTAATCATCTTGATTTTATAAATCGATGCTTAAATTTGATAGACCGGTCTCGCCGTGATTTGTTTTGGACTAACTCTGAATAAGGGTATGCAGATCCGGTGGATTCCCTCTAATGTGTGTCAGTAGATGTAAATAATCCTCCATTAAGAGTTGTTTTTAGATTGTAGGTGAATTACCTTCAGCACCAAACTCAGAACAGATAAAAATGGGTATATATTCAGGCCGTTGTTACAAGCAGCCCAGAAATTGGTCCGTTTTTACCCATCCCTGGAGCTACTGATGCCAGGAGTGTCAGTAACACCAGCATAGGGGAAAATCTGGGCCATGGAATGTAGGGCACTAAGGGTCCACTAAGAAATGAGGAATTACCGAAGAGCTGTAATTCTGGGCCCAGTTCTACTGATGGAGATTTTGGCTGTGTGAAAGCCAAGAGATCTGCCTTAGTCTTTCATAATTCTAATGGGGTCATTAACTCCTGATACCAGCCCATTGGAATTAAGAGGCCACCCTTAGTGGGGACCATAGAAGGGTGTCTGGAAGTGTGTCTCTGTGTATGTGTGTATATATACGTACACAGATGGACAGCCTGGCATTGTCAATGGTGTTTGACGTACATTTCATGCAATGTTGTTCAACAAGATGTTCATTAAGCTGGGCTGTTCACAATTATGTAAATTAGCAACTTACTGTGGGTGGATACCTCCCTTCTTTTGACTTGTGAGAGTCATTCTGTGAATGCTGTCCAGCAGGAAATGTTAATTTGAACAGTCACCTAACTTGTTTATGGCTAATTAGCGACATATTATTGGGGATGGGGCGGGGTGGTTAGCTTTTGTTAGATATTCGGTTCTTTCAGGATTACAGAAGCAGGACTGACTCTGGTACTCATCGACAGAGGGGACTGGTAATGCGGTTAGGGCACCACGAACAGTAGCTCCTAATGTAACCCTTGGCAAATCAAATGGCCCAGCTGCTGTAATTCCAAGCCCACATGGGGGTCTCGGAGAGATCAGGGTTTTAAATTGGACTATCGTAGGGTTAGCTGGGAAACGTGAGGTTGGGAGCCGACTAGAATATGTTAACTCATATGATATAGTTCTTTTCCAGGAAACATGGGCAGTTAAGGTGTTCTGTGGAGTTTATGCATGTGTTACCACACCTGCAACCCCGTCACCTGATAAATGCACACATGCAGGACTGTTTTGTTTCAAGCCTTCCTGTTGATATGGAATTGTGAATTCAAACTGTTTATCAATTTTTACTATGACCAATATTTTAGTAAGAGCTAATCCTAATTTTGTTCAGCTCTTCAATTTGATAGATAACCACATTAGAACATCCTCCTCAGCAAATGTTCACCTCAATGTGGTCCTATTGCTAGGTTAAGTAGTCATTGTAACATCCCCACAATAATCTCGTCAAGGGGACTGAAAGAGACATTCCATCCCAGAGGATGTGGAAATCTGCTGCCCCCTTATACCTTTGAATCTAAGCTTTGCAGCGCAATCGAGTACGTGTTCACCTCCCCATGCAGTGTTCCAAACTATGACTCTATAAGGAGCCAGTTGGTATTAGATATTATCTTCGTCTATAGACATCTTTTGGATCGATTGGTGGTGGGTGGTATTGAACCTAGCATTCACATCGATCACAACCCTCTAGTAATCACCATGGGTATTCCCGATGTAAAAAAGACTCGAATGGTGGTGGGCACAACGGAGCTCATTGCTAAAGATGACAATCAAAGGCTAGTGTGGAGAGGAGCTGACTTCCAATCAATGATTGTGTTCAGGTTATGTACTGATGAAGTGCCACTGGTAAACATGTCTTTCAAATGAGCAAACAGTTTCTCCGACAGATGAGGACTTTGAAAGGTTAGAGCTATTAATCACAGATTATTTGCCACAAACAGTCCGGATTAGGGGAAAAGGATCTCAGCCTTGGTTTGCAAGGGAGCGTAGGTTAGCCTGCATTTGTCTACATCATGCCCTTCAAGCTGTCCCCAGAGATTGTGTTAAAATAGCCAGCTCCAGGAAAGACTACAAACTAATCTTGAGGAAAAAGAAAGTGGTTTATCAGTACCAAGCATGGGATGATTTAGTTACTGCATGTAAGGTTAAAAATGCCAGTCTGTTCTGGCATACGGTAAATAAAAGTAAATCATCTACTGGTTGTGAGACCCATCACTGGACGCTAGTGTAAGTCTTGATAAATGGGTAGATCCTTTTTCTCATGTATACGGTTCAGGGGACACAAATGAGATGGGTGCAAATCAATTTTGGCCGAAGTTCCCGCTGGACATTGAGCTCTCCTTTTGAATAAGTTATTGAGGCAATCGACGCCAGTCCTTTGAATAAAGCTCCTGCACCTGATGGAGTCCCGATAGATCTATGCAAGTAAAATGTAGAACTGTGGGCTCCTCTTGTTACGGATTTTATTAACTTGGCATGCAAATCCGCCCTGCCTCAATCGTGAAGAACAGCCATCATTTTTTCACTTTTTAAAAAGGCTCTAGAAGTAATCCCAGTTGTTATCGGACAATATTTCTTATAGACTCCACGGTCAAGATAGTGGATAAGATAATTTTATAAAGGCTGCTGGTCCGGTTGCAGGACAGTGGCATCCTCTCTGGACTCCAGTGTGGGTTTGGAGCGGAGCTGGGGACAATGGAACAATGCCTTAATTTGTATCTCATAATTAACAAATATACTGGAGCAAAGCAAGGATCTATTTTTCTAGCATTCATGGACCTCACCTGCATTTTTGATAGCATGGTGAGGTCCAATTTATGGGCTAAGTTGGAGAGCTTCGGGATCGATAAGGGCCTCGTAGAGTTCTTGAGGGCTCTACATTATGACCTCTCGGCCACCGCCAGGTATGGGCCTGGCGGTGAATGCACCTATTTTTTTGCAACAGGCTGAGGGGTGCGTCAAGGGTGTGTCCTTGCCCCAATATTTTTCCTTTTGCAAGTTAGTGGCTTAGAGGAGGCACTGTTGGCCAAGGGAGCAGACATTCCCATGATTAAAAACATCCCTATCCTTGCCCCAAATTACGCAAACTGTTAATAGAAGGCTACATCGATTTTTTGGCCCCTTTGAGGCCGGCTATATATCCCACTGAGACTTTGTTGATGGCCTGTTGACCAAGGAACATCAAAATGCGGAGATTGGCGATAAGTGACAAACCAATAACAAGAGTTAGTGAATTTTCTTATCTTGGGGTTACTTTAGATTTGCAGGGTTCTTGGCTGGCATGTGTATCCAGGGCTGGCTAGAATCTTATTTTTTTTTTTATTGTAATGGGTTTATTTCTAACCTGCCTTTTTTTATTTGTAAAAAAAAATCTATTGCTCCTTTTTAGAAGTTTATAGGGGGAAATGTCTTCCGGTTCTAACTCACTGCTCGAGCATTTGGGACGCCAAAAATGACTCTAGCCTCCAGGTGGAGGAAAGCAGGGTATGTAGAAGCTTTTAGGCCCCTCCCACCATGTAGCCCAAGTTTCATATTGCACGAGGAGCTTGGCCTGGAGTATGTTGAGGATTGCATCAACTTGGCCCCATTGCTACTGTGGTGCACTATATCCACAAGCCCTACTTAACTAGGATCTCCTTGTGGATTGTTTGTCATGTAGCATGGGTCTCTAAATTCGTGGCTGGCCTATGCCAAGCTGGGGTTACTGGTTAGGCAGAACTGCTTCCACAAGTTGAAGGGCTGCATAAGGTTGACAGATCCCAGCTGAAGAAATTATTCCTTGAAATGAGGCAGCAAGAAAGGGAAGCTGGAGAATTCATTAAGACCCAGAATAAGGCTTACATTTTAAACTAAAACACCCTGGGGATCGAACCATATTTGAAGTTCTTGCCTGCCACCTGGGACAGGGTCCTGTTAGCTGGATTTAGGCTTGTGTATATTAGATGGCAGCTATGTTCCCCCTTTGGATTATGAATCCTCTTCTATCCTTGTTTGCCCATGCAATGTAAGTCCCCCACAGAGTTTGCTGCATTTTGCTGTAAATTGTACCCTTGTTTTTGCAAGACACTATCTAATCTCAGTAATGTGGCTCAGGGATGGCCAGATGCTGACCAGCCCCACTGCAGTACAGTCACTAAGCTCACTGCTGATTTGTTTTAGTGTCAGCTCATTTCTTAAAAGCGCCCTCCGTGTTAGCAGTCATACGATAATTTGATTTTATAATGCATTAAGGCCAGACGTTTAATGCACTGTTTTAATAGCTTTAAATCAAGTGTGATTTTATGTTTTTGCTTTTTTGATCGTATTTAACGTTTGACTAAAGCTATCTGATTGATTGATTAGCGATGCATATCTTTGTACTAGTTAATTGCAATGTCCATTTTCCACTGTGTAAATAAGTATACAGTTGTTTAACGTCATTGTGAGACCGACCTCGTGGCGTGGGCCCTCCCGACCAGCAAGTCACACTACAAACACGCCGAACCTCGTGGGCACAGCCTTCCGGCCTCCGTGGACCAACATCCCGAGGGCCGACCAGATCCCCAACACGCATGCCCGGCCGAGGGAGAACGAAACCCCCCCCCCCAAACCAGACCGAGAGGCGCCGACTCTGTCACACCTCTGGACTCTTCCCCGAGGGAGGTTTCGATCGGCCACCAGGCCCCCGGTGAGCGGGCGCCTCTCCTGCTGGGCGTCTGGGGTCCCTCCCGGACACATCTGAACAGATCAAGGGGCTGAGCGACAGGAAACCCCGACACCTCGCCCCCCAGGCACGAGACCCCTCTCCGCGAGGACTCCGGACTTCAAAGAGGAGGGGGAGTATAACAAGGGGTGCTGAAGGGACGAGAGGCAGAGAAGACCTGGACTGACGAGAGCCTGCGGACCTGGTCGCGGCTCGATCGCTCACCGAACAGAAGAAACGCTATCCGAACTCTGAAACCATCTGAGCCCAGCTGACGCCGTCGCGGCTCCCCGAACGCTGAACTATCTGAGCCCTGCTGACGCCGTCGCGGCTCCTCGAATTCTGAAACCATCTGAGCCCTGCTGACGCCGTCGCGGCTCCTCGAATTCTTAACCATCTGAGCCCTGCTGACACCGTCGCGGCTCCCCGAACGCTGAACCATCTGAGCCCTGCTGAGTGACTCGCGGCCCGCTCCTCCAAGAGAATCGGCAGAGATTGCCGAGAGAAGCAACATCCCCTCAGCTCGAGGATTGAGAGCTGTGCGCCGGATACCTCGCAGAGACACTGATTGAAAGACTGTCCTGCTACCCCTTTTCCCATCATCACAAGATCGCTGCCGCTTGTGGCATAAATTCTGCACCTGCCTGCCGGATCATAAAGATCCCTGACAACTACCGATAAAAGCTTATTGCCTTATAACGAACTACTGTGTGGTGTCCCTCTATCCGAAGAGAGAATAAGCGCAGCGCGTGCGATCCTAGGTGCGAGACCCTTCCAGGAAGGGCCTCCCTGCTCTTGCTCGGCTTAACTCTGGGAAAGGTGGGCCTCAGGGTGGTCAGGAACACATTCCGCAGCCTCCCCGGGGAACGCCTTCCAACATTTGGTGGCAGGCGACGGGATCCGAGCCAACACCTAGAGATCGTGCAGTAGACGGCTTACGCACCACCAAGAAGAATGGAAGGAGAAACTTCCCTAGGTGCCGCAGGCACCAACCCAAGCACGGCATTTCAAAAAGACCAGTTAGAATCGTATATGCACCGAGAACTGAAACAATTTTGCAAAGACTTTGGAATCGCTACCACCGGACTAAGCACGAAAGAGGACTTCCAGGGGGCATTAAAAACCTGGGTCGAGGCAGAAACTCCCCGGTCACAAGCAGAAGGAGAGCACCCCGACGAACCACGAAGCAGCCCGGGGAGGAACGGCGCCCCCGAGGGGGGCCTATCCCCAGAGGAACTAGCGGACCGAGAAAGAAGTCGCAACCACGAACTGGAACTAGCAAAACTAAAAATCGAAGGAGAGATAAAACTGGCTGAGAAAAAACTGGCAGTAGAACAGTTACGCCTACACGGAGAACTAGAGGAAAAGAAACGACAGAGAGAACACGAAGAAAAGAAACTCCAACTAGAGCATGAACGTAGCCTAAAAGAAATCGAGCTCAAGGCCAAGAGGGCGGAGGCCCGACCCTCAGAAACCCAACCCATCTCCTCCACCGTGGAACCAAAGGTCCACATCCCCAAAGATGTGGTGAAAGAATACTATAAGAACGACGACATTCAGCAATGGTTCAAGGCCTACGAAGTCGCCATGACCTCTCACCGAGTCCCGCAGGAAGACTGGGGGGCCGGGCTGTGGGGCCGGTTCCTGAGCGAGGGGAGAGATACCCTGCTGGACCTGCCCTCCTACAGTCACATGAAAGAGGCCCTGGTAGCCAGATATGGGCTCACCCCTGAAATGTACCGGCAACGGTTTAGAGACTGCAAAAAAATACCCGGTACTACATGGGTGGAGTACGCGAACTTTTACAGCCGGGCCTTGGACGGATGGATCAAGGGCAGCAAGGTCTCCACTTTTGAGGAGCTGTTCGACCTAATCGCATGGGAACACTTGGCCGCTAATTGCTTCGTAGAGCTGCGCCAGCACCTCCTGGACAGCAAACTCACAGACCCTCGGAAACTGGCCGTCGAGGCTGACCGGTGGGTGAACACCCGGACCTCCCGGGGCCCCGTGGGAGACTACGGTCGCCACAGTCAGGGACCCCCCCGCCAGAGGGGCGAAGGGAACCAAGGCCGACAAAGGGAGCTCCCGGGGGGATCCCCACTCAGCCCTCCCAGAGGACAATCTCCGCCCTTTCCAGCTCCGCCTCCGGCCAGCACCGGGCCCCCAGGGAGGCCGGGACCCCGAGGGAGAATCACATGTTTCCGCTGCCAGCAGACCGGACACTATGCCAGTGACCCTCAGTGTCCCCTGTACCAGCGGACCACCACCACAACCCCGCCGGCTCGACAGATGGCCTCTGTAGCCCTGGGGGAAGAGATGGAAGACTCCGAAGAATGGGAACCAGCCGCCATGGCTTTGGTCTCCCTAGGGGACCGGGAGATGGTCCCCGGTACGCCCCTGCCCGCCAACACGAAGAAGTACCGACAGCAGGTGACGGTCAACGGTCACCGCATCGAGGGGCTCCGGGACACGGGGGCGAGTGTCACGGCGGTCCACTGTCACCTGATTTCCGAGGATCAGATCCTGCCTGACGCCTTTTGCCCCGTCATCTCATCAGACAATTCCGAGAGCCTCTGCCGGATGGCCCTAGTCCCCTTCGAGTGGGGGGGAGTCACCGGCAAGTTAAAAGTAGCGGTCCGAACCTCCCAGCCCGTGGACTGCCTCCTGGGCAACGACCTGGAGAACTCCCCGTGGGGACAAGTGGAACGAAAGGCCCACCTCGAGATGATGGGCCTACCCGAGTGGGTATGTGCCACCACGCGCTCGATGACTCTCCGGGCGCCTTCCTCCGAGGGGGGAGAGGCCATGCCCCTGAACACCGCCACCATCCCCGAGAGCCAGGATACACCACCAGAGGCCAACGACCCCCTTCTGGACGAACCAACCGCTCCCGGCGAAGAATCCGGGCCTTCCGACCCCGCAACCCTGACCAAACTCGGGGACTTGCCAGAACTGGCCCGTGGCCCTGCAAAGGGGGCCCCTCCCGTGAAGAGTTCTGCCAAGAACAATCCACCTGCCCGTCCCTCATTGGACCCCGACAACAGGCCGAGGCCCAAGCAGCAGGCGACCAGACTGGCACCCACTGGGTATACTGGGAGAACGGACTACTGTACAGTGAACAGAAGTCGGCCGAGTTGGGATCGGCCCGAGTACTAGTAGAACCCCTACGCTTCCGAAGTCTTCTCCTGGGCCTGGCCCATGATGTACCCCTGGCCGGACACTTAGGCCAAGATAAGACCTACCAGCGACTCGTCACCCACTTCTACTGGCCCAAGATGCGAGCAAATGTGGAGGCCCACTGCAAGTCCTGCCCCACGTGCCAAGCCAGCGGAAAGAGTGGGGTCAAGCGCAAGGCTCCGCTCCAACCCTTCCCCGTCGTCAGTACCCCTTTTGAGCGGGTAGGAATCGACATTGTCGGACCACTGGGCCCTAAGACCGCCCAGGGCCACCGGTTCATCCTCGTCCTGGTGGACCATGCCACCCGTTACCCCGAAGCCATCCCTCTCCGCACCGTAACCGCCCCCGTGGTGGGCCGGGCCTTGATGGGGATCTTCTCCCGCATGGGGTTCCCCCGCGAAGTCGTGAGTGACCGGGGTACGAACTTTATCTCCCGATATATGAAGTCCCTCTGGCAGCAGTGCGGAGTATCGTACAAATTCACCACCCCGTACCACCCCCAAGGAAACGGCCTAGTCGAGCACTTTAAAAAGACACTGAAAGGGATGATCATGGGCCTCGAGGAACCCTTACGCCGGAGGTGGGACGTCCTCTTCCCATGTCTCCTGTTCGCCTAACGGGAGGTCCCCCAAAAATCCCTGGGGTTCAGCCCATTTGAACTGTTATATGGACACCCCGTCCGAGGACCCCTGAGCCTGGTCAAGGAGGGGTGGGAAGCAACCCCCCGGGGGAACCAGACGTATTCCGATACATCCTGGCGCTCCGCAACCAGACCCGAAAATTCAGGGAACTCGCAGAAGCAAACCTCGAGGCCAGTCAGGAAGAGATGAAGCGCTGGTATGACCAGAATGCTACGCTGGTCGAGTTTCAGCCAGGCCAACAAGTCTGGGTCATGGCCCCGGTGAGACCCTGCGCTCTCCAGGATAAATGGACTGGACCCTTCAAGGTGATCGAGCGGAAGAGCCAAGTCACCTATCTCATCGATGTGCAGTCCCCGCGGAACCCCCCCCCGGGTTCTCCACGTGAACCGCCTCAAGCCCCACTTTGTGCGGACCGAATTAAGTCTACTCCTGGCCACCGACGATGGGACCGAAGAAGACACCGAGCCCCTCCCAGACCCCCTGGGGGCGAAGGAAACCGATGGATCCGTGGAGGGAGTGAGACTGTCGTCCGCCCTCACAGCCCAACAGACCGACGACTGCCGCCAGCTACTAGGGCAGTTCGCGGATCTCTTCTCCCTGACCCCCGGGGTCACCAGCTGGTGTGTCCACGACGTGGACACCGGAGACAGCCCGCCAGTGAGACATCGGGCCTACCGGGTCCCTGATCGGGTCCGGACCTGCATCCAGACCGAGGTGGCAAAGATGTTAGACCTTGGGGTGATTGAACCCTCCGACAGCCCCTGGGCCAGCCCGGTAGTCCTAGTTCCGAAAGCGACTACCCCGGGTGTTGCCCCCGAGCTGAGATTCTGCGTGGACTACCGAGGCCTCAATGCGGTCACCCGAGCAGACGCTCACCCTATCCCCCGTGCCGACGAACTCATCGACCGCCTTGGGGCCGCCTACTACCTCAGCACCTTCGACCTGACCAGTGGGTACTGGCAGATTGCCCTCACCGAGGGAGCCAAGGAGCGCTCCGCCTTCTCCACCCCGGATGGGCACTACCGCTTTAGGGTGATGCCGTTCGGAATGAAAAATGCCCCGGCCACCTTCCAGCGGCTGGTGAACAGGGTCCTGGCCGGACTAGAGGGGTTCAGCGCAGCATACCTTGACGACATAGCGGTCTTTAGCTCCCAATGGACCGAGCACCTCCAGCACCTCCGTCAAGTCCTGCTGGCTCTACGCCGGGCCGGCCTCACCATCAAAGCTAGTAAATGTCAAATTGGGCACGGCTCCGTAACTTATCTGGGGCACCAGGTGGGGAGTGGGCAGGTCTCCCCCCTCCAGCCGAAGATCGACGCCATCTTGTCCTGGAAACCCCCTACAACCCAAACGGAAGTCCGAGCCTTCCTGGGCCTCAACGGCTACTACCGAAGGTTCATTAAAAACTATGGCAGCATCGCAGGCCCTCTCACAGAACTAACCTCCAAAAAACACCCCAAGAAAGTACACTGGACTCCCGCCTGCCAGAAGGCGTGCGACACCCTAAAGGCCGCAATGTGCGCGGCTGCAGTACTCAAAGCACCCGACTACGCCCGGGAGTTTGTGGTCCAGACGGACGCCTCGGAACACGGCATCGGGGCAGTCCTCTCACAATACGACGACAAAGGCATCGATCAGCCCATAGCCTTCATCAGCCGAAGGTTACTGCCCCGGGAACAGCGGTGGAGCACGATTGAACGTGAGACGTTCGCCGTAGTCTGGGCTCTCAAAAAGCTACGGCCCTACCTGTTCGGAACACACTTCCGAGTGCAAACAGATCGACCCCTGCGGTGGTTGATGCAGATGCGAGGGGAAAACCCCAAGCTGCTACGCTGGTCCATCTCTCTCCAGGGGATGGATTTCACTGTGGAACATCGCCCCGGGACTGACCACGCCAACGCGGACGGCCTGTCCCGATTCTTCCGCTTCAGCGAGGAGAACTCCCAAGTGGATGGGTAGTTCTCCCCGCCTTTCAGCTGGGGGGGGGCACGTGTGAGACCGGCCTCGTGGCGTGGGCCCTCCCGACCAGCAAGTCACACTACAAACACGCCGAACCTCGCGGGCACGGCCTTCCGGCCTCCGTGGACCAACATCCCGAGGGCCAACCAGATCCCCAACACGCATGCCCGGCCGAGGGAGAACGAAACCCCCCCCCCAAACCAGACCGAGAGGCGCCGACTCTGTCACACCTCTGGACTCTTCCCCGAGGGAGGTTTTGATCGGCCACCAGGCCCCCGGTGAGCGGGCGCCTCTCCTGCTGGGCGTCTGGGGTCCCTCCCGGACACATCTGAACAGATCAAGGGGCTGAGCGACAGGAAACCCTGACACCTCGCCCCCCAGGCACGAGTCCCCTCTCCGCGAGGACTCCGGACTTCAAAGAGGAGGGGGAGTATAACAAGGGGTGCTGAAGGGACGAGAGGCAGAGAAGACCTGGACTGACGAGAGCCTGCGGACCTGGTCACGGCTCGATCGCTCACCGAACAGAAGAAACGCTATCCGAACTCTGAAACCATCTGAGCCCTGCTGACGCCGTCGCGGCTCCCCGAACGCTGAACTATCTGAGCCCTGCTGACGCCGTCGCGGCTCCTCGAATTCTGAAACCATCTGAGCCCTGCTGACGCCGTCGCGGCTCCCCGAACGCTGAACCATCTGAGCCCTGCTGACGCCGTCGCGGCTCCTCGAATTCTGAACCATCTGAGCCCTGCTGACGCCGTCGCGGCTCCCCGAACGCTGAACCATCTGAGCCCTGCTGATGCCGTCGCGGCTCCCTGAACTACGACTCTCCGGTGCCTGCTGAGTGACTCGCGGCCCGCTCCTCCAAGAGAATCGGCAGAGATTGCCGAGAGAAGCAACATCCCCTCAGCTCGAGGATTGAGAGCTGTGCGCCGGATACCTCGCAGAGACACTGATTGAAAGACTGTCCCGCTACCCCTTTTCCCATCATCACAAGATCGCTGCCGCTTGTGGCATTAATTCTGCACCTGCCTGCCGGATCATAAAGATCCCTGACAACTACCGATAAAAGCTTATTGCCTTATAACGAACTACTGTGTGGTGTCCCTCTATCCGAAGAGAGAGTAAGCGCAGCGCGTGCGATCCTAGGTGCGAGACCCTTCCAGGAAGGGCCTCCCTGCTCTTGCTCGGCTTAACTCTGGGAAAGGTGGGCCTCAGGGTGGTCAGGAACACATTCCGCAGCCTCCCCGGGGAACGCCTTCCAACAGTCATGTGAATATTTGGGTGCCACGATTGGATTGTGTCGGTGTTTGAGATAAGGTATAAACTGTTTTTGAAAGTCATAGCAATACTTGTGGTTTTTGGGGCACTTTACTGAGCTCCGAAAGATGCGGATGGAGGGAAAAAGCGATCTAAGGTGGAGTCTAAGTCCTCGTACATTTTCTGTTATGGGAGAGGTATCACAAGTCCGCTTGAAACCAACTTACCGCACCCACACCAAGCATTGGATGGAAGTTTTTGGTGTTTGCTGGATGTTTGCCTGAGAGGGAGCCAACCCTCCTGGGATACCCTGCTGCTGTGAACCCTGAAGATTAGAAGGAGAGGGGTAGGAGGTATGGCCCTAAATAGTGGGCTCTAATCTCCTGCAGCATGTGACACATTTGGGGTTTAGTGGACTTTTGCCTTGTGTCTTGTTTAAGTTTGATTCTGTTTTAATTTATTTTAAGTTACTTTGTGTCATTATTTCAAAGTTGCTAACTAGGTTGGTTCGCTCTACTCGGCACCCGTAAATGGTTTGACTCTGATTGTTCTGTGGCCAGTAGTGTCTTCGGGCTACTTTTTCTAGTTGTCCTAAATGTAAAAAGATGAGATCCCTTCCCGCAAAGGCAGTTTATAAGTCGTCCCTAAAATGAAGAAGGTGTATCATCATATTATAAGCTTGGACGCAGCTGAAGCAGACTCGCAGACTAAAAGATGTTTTAATTTTTGGAGGGTGGTGAACTCTTCCTTTTTTTTCGTTAGGGTTCTGGAACTTTCTTGTCTTTCCACATCAAACCTGAACAGTGGGCTACTTACTTTAAGTTTAGTTATGATAATGTTGGCTGCTCCAGTACTCCATTTTCTTATTTGACCTTAAACATTAGCACTTGCTTTAGCTCTGATTATGAGGATGTGCTGGCATCCATTTCTGAAAGTCCGTATTGTAAAGCCGCTGGACAAGACGACGTTCCAGTGGACCCGTTTGAATCCAATATAGGGCTCTGGCCCTCCCTTTGGACGAACATCTTGAACTCTGCCTCTCATTCGAGACTACTTTGTTCATGGCTCTATGAAATGATGGTTCCTGTATTCAAAAAAAGGTCATCAAAGTGATCAAAATCCTACAGGCCCATCTCGTTTATTGATTCTGTTGTCAAAGTAGCTGGGACTCGGAGGGTCATTTTGAAAACAATTTTAGTTATGTCTTGTGACAGCAACATTCTTGGTGATGTCCAATATGGCTTTAGGTTGGTCCTGAGGACTATGGAGTAGAGCTTCAGTTCGGCAAGTATACTGTGTTAAAAAAGGCTTCTATGTATTTAGATTTTATGGATATGAGCAGTGCTTTCAATCCTGTTAATAGATTTTATTCTCTCTGGGTCTCGATGCTACACTTCTTAACTTTGTCCACTGTTTACATACTGACTTTTTTTTACTTATCTGCTACTGTGACATTTGGAAATCGTGGTGAATGCTCAGAATAATTTAGATTAAAAAGAGGGGTTTGGCAGGGTTGTCTTTTGGCCCCAATATTAATTTTGCATATCAATCTCAATCTTTATTTAATCTTCAAGAAACAAGATATACCTCACATTGGATATAAGGCTATCCTGGAGCTTCTTTATGCAGACCATGCCATTTTACTTTCTCATTCTTCTATCGGTCTGAAAAGACTTGTGGACACTTTTGTTGCCTTTATGGATAACCTAGTTATACTGATGGTTCTAAAAAACCATGTGATGATTTGAGTGCCCAAAACAACTAAGACCAGGACATTAAGTGTTAAAAACAAAATCATTGAGAGAGTTTATCGCTTCTCTTATCTTGGTTACATTTGATTCCAGTAGTAGCTGGTCTCAATGCTGTAACCTCAGATGCATTACATTTGCCTAATCTTAGGGGTTGTTCTTAATTTCGCCTCTAAACTGGGATGAAAACCTCTTTATTTATAAATCTGTTTTTTGAGGTTTTGAGAAGGTGTACATCACATTATGAAAACAGAATAATGTACAGCAACATTTATACCATGGCTATCTACTCGGACGGGTATACAATGGACTGTGGAGAATGGGTGTACCTCCTGGTCTCTTGCCACAATGAAAGCCCTCTCAACAGTCGCACCAACTATAGAGCCGTTTTTGAAATCCTACCACATGAGGGGGCGACCCCAAAGCAAGAGTCTTAATACTTCACCCATTCTCTCCTAGGGTTTTTCCATAAACAGATAGCTGTTTGGCCCCTGTTATTTTAAGATTTGCTAACGCCCCACCAGAACAACAGCAGCAACAGCAGCAAAGTCCGGCCATTGTCCAAGTATTGCTCACCCAATGTCCCGTAGGTCGTCCCCCGCAGCCCCATACCTCCCACACAGGCCACTGCACAGACAGTGTCGCGCTTGCTCTTGCGCCCCGCCAACCTGACTATGCCCTCGCTATCGTACGCCATGGCACTCGGCTGGAAAACCAACTCCACACCCCCCGGGATGGCGCCCTCATCGCGCACCTGACAGGCCTTTGCGGTATCCTCCCCTGAGCACATCATGGTCTGCAAAAGCGCCTCCCACTGGGCTGCAATGGGTGTCTTCCTGAGGCCTAGCGTTTCCTCCCTCCAGAGGGCCGTGCCCTCCGCCTTAGCCCATACCAAAAAGGTATGCCCGCGTGTTTGGTGGAGCAGCTGTCTTCCAACGTTTGGTAAGAAGCCGTTTCGCCACCACAAACCCCAAGTCAATGAACCGAGAAGTAACCTTTGTGGAAGGAGTTCTGCGGAAAAGGTGTAATAGGTAGGCTGGCCACTCAAATGGGATATCGCGACCTGTACACTCGCAGAGCGCTTCCTGCACTGCCTGCCAGTATGTGCTCAGTACGGGACAGCTCCACAGCATATGAATTAGGCCAACGTCTAGCTCCGCACAGCGGGGGCAGCATGCATCCGTGCGGTGAAAGTATCTATCAATAGAGGCGGGCGTGAGATATTCTCTGTGTAAGATGAAGAATTGTATTTGGCGGAAGCGTATGTTCCTGGGGATTCTCGTCGGCCCTGCAGCACCCTGTCCCACTCCTTGTCAGTCACGGGCCGAGCCAGATCCGCCTCCCACTTACCACGTAGCGGCGCCAAACTAATCGCCGCATGTGTGCGCAAGGACGCCGCGAACCATTTAACCAGATGTCTCCCCCGCCCCATGACATGGTGGTATTGTACCGTGAGATGTTGCTCTGGCTCCTCCCTGAGGTCTCCCCAACAGCCCGTGAGCGTCGCCACCAAACACCGATGACGAAGAAAGTGGCCGGGAGCTAACCCCCGTCTCCCTGGGATGAAAACCTCTTGATCAGATGTTGGTGATTTACAAAATGCAGTGTGTTCCTATTTTCTTTTATGGCTCTGGTATTGTTACTCTTCCAGTACCAAATGACAACAAGCATTTGCAATGCAATAGGTCTCGCATTTTTACGAGTTTGAGCTATTGGCATTGTAAATGACAATGCTTTTTATTTAAGTTTGGTTTTTTAAAACATAAATAAAAGGCACTGTCATTTACAATGCCAATAGCTCAAACTCGTATAAATGCGAGACCTATTGCATTGCAAATGCTTGTTGTAGTTCTAGGTTTCTGTTGTAACCTCTAGGGGTGTGAGAAGTTGTGTTGAAGGGGTAAGCGGTTGAGGTAGGTGAAACCTGTCAGTGCTAAAGTCTTTTGTTAAACATTTTGGACCTGCCAATCGTGAGGATGTGACTTAATGGCTAGAGCGGGCGACTTTGAAGTTGGCGAACTGGGTTTGAGATTGGTGTCGGCGCAAACATCCTGTGATTCTGGGTAAATCAATTAATCTCCCCGTACCAAAAAAACGAATGTGTCCTACAACTGATGCTCATGTAAAGCGCCCTGATACCTTCGGGTCGAGTTCACGCTATATAAGAAAACTGCAAAAAAATAAACTCTCAAACATTTTTTCCGTGAGAAGTTGTCTTCCTTCAGAACTTGGCGTTGTTTACTCCGGGGTAGACTTTCTACAAAAGTGTTTATTTCGCGTAATGGAGACTCCAACGGCATTATATGCTTCGTAGCCCAATTTAGTATTCAGGGAAAGGGTGGGTTCCGTGCCCTACCATGTATTCCTGTGGAGCACTTTTTTTCCAGTCAGAGGCACTTACAGAAGGTACATGCTCTGGCGTGAGAGGCAGCTGCCATCTCTAGTGAATATGGCACTTTATTTTAAAGCAAGCGCCTTATGCCTCGCCTCAGCTGTGGAAAGCGCTACATAAATAGGAACGCATTAGTGAAGGCTTGGAGCGAGGTGAGATCGTGTGCTGCGAATGAACGCGCACGCTTGGTATTGTCCGTTTGATGTCACCGCACCCCATACAGGCCCTTTTGACAAGTGAGAGTTCTTTGTCCTGAGGGGTGGGGTCTGGGAGGCCTTGAGGCTTTCCTCGGGAATCTCTGGGGGAGGGAAGCTTTCCCTGCTGCTGCTGCTGCACACGCTGTCCCTCCCTTTTGTCCTCGAGCCTTGAAAGGAGATAGGAGTCTTGACTCAGCACCCGGGAAGGAGGCGTGAGGAGCATCTGGGGCCACCCTTGCCAACACATGCTTCATTCGTAGCGCACATGCAGACAGTACAGCTTAATAAACACAAAACCAACGAGACCTATTGGCAATGACAATGTTTGTTTTAGCTGTAAATGGCAAAGCAAATGTGCTGCTGCAGCATTACAAATGCATTTAAACATCAGCGCGTTCCGTTAGTCACCGGTGTAAATTTAGCACCAGAGTGCACGTGATGCCTTAATAAAATAGGTTTGAGTTTGCTCTATATAACATTTGTGAGTTTCTGGCATTCATGGAGGGAGGAAGGGAGGCCGCGAATGTGAAAGTGATAGCGATCACGATCAAACATCAAAGCGGCCGCGAAAGTGAAAGAAAACGAGTGCTTTCAGGCTGCCAAATGGT
The DNA here is from genome assembly GCF_964204655.1 of Triturus cristatus. Classification (NCBI taxonomy): domain Eukaryota; kingdom Metazoa; phylum Chordata; class Amphibia; order Caudata; family Salamandridae; genus Triturus; species Triturus cristatus. Next base: position 1,144,920,474 of record NC_140593.1, on the reverse strand, counting down.
GCGCGCGCCCGGAGCACATGCACTGTAGTTGGCGGCCTGAAATGCACTCGTTTCCACTTCCAAAACTCGCTTACTATAAGTCTCGCCAGAGCAGCGCTAAAGCGCTGTCTCAGGCGAGACCTAAAAATTGGGTCTTCCTCCCAACACGTCTCACTTTTTTGCCATGAGGAGCTTTGTCTGCAATATCTTGAAGATCTTATGTTGATGGCTCCCTTATTAATAAGGCTATCAATTTGGGCTAACTCTAACGCTTCTCTCAATTGGCTCATTGTTAGCTCCCCTGATGCACTTGGCTGAAACATATTCAATCTTCTTTTAGCAAACTCGGCACATTGTCTTGGTTTTCTAACCCTACCAACGTTATGTTAAATCAAAACGGGGTTAGGCAGCACTTTCTTAAAAAAATTACTCTGGTCACACGAGGTTTCCGAGCTACATAAACCTTCAGTTTGTGTGTATGTTTTGTTACAGAACTCATTTGTCCTGGAGGTATTCTTATCAGCTGTTATTCACCGCTGGGAGAGAATTCTCCTTCGTTGCTTGAGCGCTATTTGCTACATCTTTTATTTCCTTTAGAGGCAGTGCACCTCTGATTCCATCTGTTGTCCATCTGACAATGCTTCTCTCCAATCACTTTGTCATTTGATCTTTTTTGTAAATTTTATAAATCTTTTTCCTTAAGGTTTTTAATCCTGTTGCTTAAAGCACATGGTTTTACTAGGTTTAGGCACGCAATAATGCACTTACAGATTCTGTCTGATTTAAATGTTTGTTTTGCAGTAGCATCTTTTTTTTAAAAATGTTCTGCTAACTACTGAAACAACTTGATGTTTTAAACTTTTGCCTTTGATGCTTTTGCTTGCAGTATTCTCAATTTGTTTGTTATATCGTAATATTTATTGAAATTACTGTTATTTCAATAAAGCTTTATTTGATTGATTGGGTGCTGTGATTACTTGAATTGTTAGTTTTTTGAAAGAGGTGAAAAAAGTTTCAAAGTCGTAGCAATACGTGTGGGCTTCAGCGTACTTTACGTAACTGAGAGATGCATCCACTCTGGATGGTGGGGGAAAAAACAATCTAATGTGGAGTCTGTGTACTGGTGCATTGTGGGTTTTTGGAAGAGGTATCACAAGTCTGCTTGAAACCAAATTGCAATGTCCACACCCAACACTTGATGGTAGGAGTGTGCACAGCACATGAATGAATAGCACTACAACTTGCAATCCAATTGTTACAGGTAAGTAATGGTTTTTGTTCTGCTGTGAGGTCCAACTAATCAAGGAATGATTTCATTGTGCTCATTCTTGTGCTCGTGTCTCTTGTCTAATTCTTTCCTGAAGTCCATACTGCTGACTCGACCAGTGAAGGTTTTCTTCTGAACTAGGTACTGCATTTCTGATGCGCGTTCTTAACATGCTCGTTATTTCACGCTGACTGCTCTATATATTAAAATTATGATATAGCCTCATTGCTCCATCTTTAATTATTAGCAAAGGTGTGGTGGAAGCAGAATGTTTTATTGTTGGGCAATGCAGTAATCCTTTTAAAAGGCTTAAAGTAATAATTATTATGAGAAAGGCCTCACATAAACTGCAGCCTGCTTTACCGGATAGAAATGTATTGTAATGTATTGTGATGAGCAGACTTGTAGATTATTGAATGCGACTAAGTCATATTCAAGATCAGACTGTAATGTTAATGCTTTCAGCAAAATTGCCCTATCATTTATCCCACTTTCCAAATCTTATCAAGCCAATCACAGTTCTTTTGAAAATATATTGTTTCTAGTCACTCCTAATGCAGTGCGACATTCTGTTATACACATATAGGTTAAATGAACTATCCTTCATTATTCGGTGGTATGTTTATGTGGGATTACTTATCTGAAAGAAACACGTTAGTTACATTCCTCACCTTAGAATATCCCCAGGCGTCAAGCTGGATCCGGAAAGATTTTTTTCGTCAGCAATACCATTGCGCGTCGCAGGGCGCCTGCGGCTCCGCGTCCGTCGTCGGCGTCGTGATCGCCGGGATGACATCGTCGGAGTACTTAGATGCCGCCCTCGCATGCTGACGTCAGTTCTTCTTTTTTCCGCGCCAGTAAGCGCCGATCCAGGAAGAGCATACCCTTTTAGTCACTGTTTGACTAAACTTTTTTTTTTAACTCTTTTGGTTCCATTTCCAGTCGACCTCGACTCTGGTGCCGGTAGGGATGCCTGGCTTCAAACCTTGTGATGCCTGTCACCGACTGATGTCGGTCACAGATCACCACCGCCGGTGCCTCTATTGCCTTGGGGCCGACCCCGATGCCGAGTCGTGCCTCGACTGCCAGGCCTTGACCTCGAAGGCTAGGCGGGAGCGGTCCCGCAAGCTGCTCGAGATCCGGCAGTCGGTTCCACGCCGCTCAAGGTCCCGGTCGAGGAGGAGGTCGAGGGACCGGTCGCAGAGCCGCAGTCATCACCGCTTGTCGGGTGCGAAGTCTTCGCACTCCGGTAAGTCGAAGCACAGCAAGAAGTCGAAGAGGAGTCATCGCTCTTCTGGCTCCCCTCGCGAGACTCAGCTGAGGGTTCGGGTGGCACCACCCGCACGGCTCCGTCGGAGCCGCAGGAGTCCGGTCCGACCCCATACCCTCCGGTCCCTGGGTCTGACGCGACTCTGGCGGAGATCAGAGACTTCCTCGTGGCCATGAGGAGCCTAGCTCTGCCGTCGATTCCTGCCGGCGCGCCTTCGGGCCCCGCAGGCTCGACTGGAAGGCCTTGCAAGCCGGCGGCTTCGGCCCCGGACCCGACGCTGCAGGCCACCACGGGATCCAGGCCTGGATCCCGGTCAGCGCCGGTCGACCTTGCGACCCCTCCGCCGGCGTCAACCCCTCCGGTGCCGCCCCCGGCGCCACCTTCGGACGACGCCGTTCCCCGGTTTAGTCCCTGTCCGGGCCCGGCGTCGGAGCGGCGCCGTTTGGCGCCGTATCCGACGCCGATGAGTGACAGGTTTATCTTCCACCCGGCTCCGATCCTTCCACCTGTATACCAGGAATCGGATGACGGAGACGTTCTGAGGGGCACCTGGTCCAAGCCCTCCACAGTTCCTCCTGTGGACCGGAACGTGGCCCGGCGCCACCGCCCTGCACCGGGCGACCCCAGTTTTCTGTCTTTGCACCCCACGCCCAAGAGCCTGGTTATCCAGGCCTCTACCTCCCAGACCTCCTTCCCGTCCGCTCCCCCGGATCGGGAATCCAAAAGGTTGGAACAGTTTGGGAAGAAACTGTTCTCCTCCCTTAGTTTGGGGTTGCGGTCTATCAACACCGCGTGCCTTTTGGACTGTTATTCCCACTCCCTGTGGGATACGGTGGAGGGCGTGCTGCCCCAGTGTCCGGAGGAGGCCCGGACACGGCTCGCCCAGGCTCTTGCCGAGGGGCGGGATGCAGCGCAGCATGCAATCCGATGTGGACTGGACACGACGGACTCGCTAGGCAGGGCAATGGCGACCACGGTAGCGATTCGTCGCCATGCCTGGCTGAGGTCCACGAGTTTCTCCGGGGATGTCCAGAGCACCCTCATGGACATGCCCTTCGATGGTAGTCGCCTTTTTGGCGACAAATTGGACAGTGCGCTGGAGCGCTTTAAGGACTCCGGGGCTACGGCTAAATCCTTGGGCCTCTCGGCCCCGTGCCCGCAAACTTCCACTTTTCGTCCCTTTCGTGGCCAAGGAAGAGGTGCCCCCTCACGTCTGTCTAGCCACAGGCCGCAGAACCTGCCTCAACGCGGTCGCGGACGTGGATTCCGCCGAAGCGGAGCAGGGGGACAACGAGCCGGTCCATCCACATCTACCCCGGCAGCACACTCCTCAAAGCCCTCCTAGTCCGTGCTTTCAGGCCCATTCCACACCAGTGGGAGGCATAGTTCGCCATCACCTGCCCCACTGGCGTACCATCACATCGGACAGGTGGGTGCTGCAAATCGTCCGAAGGGGCTACTCCCTCCCCTTCGAGGTGACCCCTCCAGCAATGCCACCGCAGTGCCACCGCATGTCGGGGGATCACTTGCAACTTCTGCAGGAGGAAGTTACGGCCCTCTTGGCCAAGGGGGCCATCGAGCGCGTTCCTGGCCCAGAAGTAGGTCGGGGTTGTTACTCCCACTACTTTCTGGTTCCCAAGACGGGCAAAGGGGGCCTACGCCCTATCTTGGACCTCAGGAGCGTCAACGCCTTCCTCCGGAAGGAGAAGTTCAAGATGCTCACCTTAGCTCAGGTTCTGGCTGCCCTAGACCCTGGAGACTGGATGGTAGCGTTGGACTTACAGGACGCTTATTTCCACATCCCCGTCCTGCCGGCCCACCGGTTTTACCTGTGGTTTACGCTAGGCCACAAGCACTTTCAGTTTACCGTGCTCCCCTTCGGCCTCACCAGTGCCCCTCGGGTGTTCACGAAAGTGATGGCGGTGGCCACAGCTCACCTGCTCAGATTAGGGGTTTCAGTCTTCCCCTATCTCGACGACTGGTTGTTGAAGGCGGGCTCGCCCCAGGCAGTCGTCTCCCACCTACAGACTACGGCCGACCTCTTGCATTTGCTGGGGTTCTCCATCAATGTGCCGAAGTCGCATCTGAGTCCCTCCCAGAAGCTCCTCTTCATCGGTGCGGTTCTGGACTCGGCGCAGTTCCGGGTCTATCCTCCAGAACAGCGGGTCCGGGATATTCAGGCTCTCATTCCAATCTTTCGGACTCTGTCCCGGGTTTCGGTCAGGTTGGTGCTGCGGCTTCTGGGTCTGATGGCCTCCTGCATCCTGTTGGTGCATCACGCCAGATGGCGGATGCGGGCTCTGCAGTGGGACCTGAAGTTTCAGTGGGCCCAGCATCGGGGCAACCTGTCCGACCATGTATTGATCTCGTAGGGCACTGCCAGACAGTTGCAGTGGTGGCTCACGGACCGCGATTGGGTCAGTGGCAGATCCCTCTCCCTACCCCAACCGGAGCATGTAGTATTGACGGATGCGTCCCTCCTGGGATGGGTGGGCCACATGGGAGAGGCGGAGATCAGAGGCCTCTGGTCTCCGGCGGAGTCCCGGCTCCATATCAACCTTCTGGAGCTGCGGGCGATCCGACTTGCACTGAAGGCATTCCTTCCCTCTGTCCGGGGAAGTGTAGTGCAGGTGTTCACGGACAACACCACCGCCATGTGGTATTGCAATAAACAGGGCAGGGTGGGGTCGTGGACCCTTTGTCAGGAGGCTCTTTGCCTCTGGACATGGCTTGAACATCAGGGCATCACCCTGGTGGTTCAACATCTGGCGGGCTCTCTGAACGCCAGAGCAGACGAACTCAGCCGCCGGTGCATGATGGATCACAAATGGCGTCTGAACTCGGACGTGGCGCAAGGTCTCATTCTTCAGTGGGGAGAGCCTTGGTTAGATCTATTCGCCACCGAAGAGAACGCGCAATGTCCGCAGTTCTGCGCGTTGGAATTTCCAAGGCGGCACTCGTTCGGAGACGCTTTTCGTCGCGGGTGGAGTTGCGGTCTGTTGTACGCCTTTCCGCCTATACCACTTCTGCCCAGAGTGCTGAAGATCAGGCGCGACCGTGCCCAAGTCATCCTTGTGGCTCCGGATTGGGCACGAAGATACTGGTATCCCGAGCTACTCAGTCTATCGATCGATCCCCCGATCCGACTGCCTCTTCAGGAGGACCTTCTGTCGCAGCAGCAGGGGACGGTCCTCCACCCGAACCTGTCCAACCTCCACCTCCATGCGTGGAGATTGAGCGGCGGCAGTTGATGCCATTTGACTTGCCTCCTGAAGTATGTAATGTTATTCTGGCAGCCAGGCGTCCCTCCACAAAATCGGTATACGCCTGCAGTTGGAACAAATTTGTGGCATGGTGCACAGCAAAGGCTGTGGATCCCCTCTCTGCCCCTCTTTCTAAGGTTCTCCTCTTTCTTCTTTCCCTGGCCCAGCAGGGCTCTGCTTTGGGCACCCTCAAAGGATACCTTTCGGCTATTTCTACTTTCTTACGGCTTCCTGATCAGCCTTCTCTTTTTAAATCCCCTGTTGTTTCTCGATTCTTTTAGGGCATTACCCACATGTTCCCTCCTGTCCCTTTCGTAATGCCTCAGTGGGATTTGAATCTAGTATTGACCTATCTGATGTGCGCTCCCTTTCAGCCACTTCATAATTGTCCCCTTCGTCTGCTGACGCTTAAGACTGCTTTCCTGGTTGCCATCACCTCTGCTAGAAGGGTGAGTGAGCCCCAGGCTCTCTTCTAAGCCTCCTTTCCTTTCTGTCCATCCGGACAAAGTTGTTCTAAGGATTCGTCCTTCCTTTCTCCCTAAGGTGGTAACTGCCTTTCACATCGGCCAGTCTGTTACACTGCCCACCTTCTTTCTGCCTCCGCATCCCTCTAAAGAGGAAGAGAGGCTCCACCGTCTGGACCCAAAACGGGCACTGTCCTTCTATCTGGACCGCACCAAACAGTTCCGGGTGGACGACCAACTCTTTATTGGCTACGTGGGCGCTAAGAAGGGGCGGGCGGTACACAAGCGAACCATCTCGGTGGGTCATTTTGTGTATCAAGGCCTGTTATTCCTTAGCTAAAAAGGAACCTCCTGTAGGGCTGAGGGGCCATTCCACTCGGGCCACAGCTGCGACCACTGCCCTAGGCCGGGGAGTCCCCTCGCAGAACATTTGTCAGGCAGCAACGTGGGCCTCGCTGCACACGTTTGCCAAACAGTATTGCCTGGACAGCCAAGTCTGGAGAGACAGTTTCTTTGGCCGTTCTGTTCTCCAGGACTTTCTGGTGTGATTTTGTTTCGCAGACCCACCACCGGGGTTGGTATTGCTGGGGTATCTATTCTAAGGTGAGGAATCTAACTAACGTGTTTCTTTCAGATGAACAAGTTACTTACCTTCGGTAACGATATATCTGTAAGAAACATTAGTTAGTTAGATTCCGCACCGCCCCACCCATCCTCCCCATTCTGCGAACCGATATCTAGGGTTGTGGTCGTCCCTTTCAGTGCCCTAGAATTTTTGGCACCAGTGTAGGTCTCTTGCATGGCTCTGCATTCCTGGCGCGGAAAGCTATGTACCAGAACTGACGTCAGCGCGCGAGGGCGGTGTCTAAGTACTCCGACGTCATCCCGGCGATCACGACGCTGACGACGGACGCAGAGCCGCAGACGACGCCTAGCGAAGCGCAAGGGTATTGCTGACGAAAAAAATCTTTCCGGATCCAGCCTGACGCCTGGGGATATTCTAAGGTGAGGAATCTAACTAACTAATGTTTCTTACAGATATATTGTTACCGAAGGTAAGTAACTTGTTCATTATTGCTATGCTGGTTAAATTCCCATTACTGGTAGCCATTATTATTCTTTCCTGTTTCTGGTGTTCTATATCAATCGGGGAATTGTGAAGCGCACTACTCACCCGTGAGGGTCTCAAGGCGCTAGGGGGGAGGGGGTGCAGCTCCGAGTAAGCCGAAAAGCCAGGTCTTGAGAGTCTTCCTGAAGGTGCGCGGAGTAGGGGAGCGTCTGAGGTGGACGGGAGCTCGTTCCAGGCCTTGGCTGCGACGTAGGAGAAGGCTCTTCCACCCGCTCTGGTTGTGCGGATGCACGGGGTTTCTGCTAGGGCGAGGTCGGCGGAGCGGAGGTTTGTTTTGGGTACGTGGAAGGAGACTCTTTTGTTGAGGTATTTGGGTCCTGTGTCGTGGAGAGATTTGTAGGCGTGGGTGGGTAGCTTGAAGGTTACTCTCCTCTCGACCGGGAGCCAGTTGAGGTCTTGCAGGTGATGGTGATGTGCTCATGTCGTGGGATGCCGAGGACTAGTCTGGACGCGGCGTTCTGGATGTTCTGGAGTTTGCGTAGCAGGGGTTTGTTGATTCTCAGTTCCCAGTGGCCTTTATCTATCTTTCCTGTTTCTTGTATTCTCTGTCTTCCCAGTTACTGAAAGTCTGTATCAATTTATCATTCTTTGCCATTTCCCGTCATATGTATATAATAGCCCCACTTCTCAGTTTCTTTTGCTCTTTTCCAGTTCCCCTTCATAGGTAGTCTTCATCAGTATTTTTTGTTACCTGTTTCTCTTAGCCTCTAACATACTTCTTAGTTACTTGTAGTTTTTATAATGTCCTCTGTTACTGGATATGTTCATCAATATCCCCCGTTACTGAATGTCTTTATCAATGTCCCCCATTACTGGTAGTCGTTATCACTATCATTGTTTACTGGAAGCGTTCGTGTCCCCTTGATACTGGAAGCCTGTATCAGTCTCCAGCGGTACTGGCTGTATTTATCAATATACTCTGATACTAGGAGTCATTATCAATGTTTCACTCTACTGGTAGTCCTTCTCAATGCCCCCAGTACTGGTAGTCGTTCTCACTATCATTGTTTACTGGAAGCGTTAGTGTCCCCTTGATACTGGAAGCCTTTATCGGTCTCCAGCGGTACTGGCTGTATTTATCAATATACTCTGATACTAGGAGTCATGATCAATGTTTCACTCTACTGGTAGTCCTTCTCAATGCCCCCAGTACTGGTAGTCGTTCTCAATATCATTGTTTACTGGAAGCGTTAGTGTCCCCTTGATACTGGAAGCCTGTATCAGTCTCCAGCGGTACTGGCTGTATTTATCAATATACTCTGATACTAGGAGTCATTATCAATGTTTCACTCTACTGGTAGTCCTTCTCAATGCCCCCATTACTGGGAGTCTTTATCAATCTTCTGAGTTCCTTGAATTCGTCCTCACTTGCCCCGTCCTGTTACTGATAGTCCATATCAGTTCACCATTATTTGAGTGTTACCGCTGCTACAGACCCACCACTAACTTTTCTCCAAACATTTATGAACAAATTAAAGAAATCTATAAAATGCCCTTCCCTCTTTACTTTTTTGGTGTGAAGCCTTACGTGACCAATATACAAGCCCATTTGAGGTTCACTAAGCATTTTCCATATAATGTTGCTAATTTAACAGAAGTCATGCATAAGATCTCCATCATTACTTTCATTCTTATCCTGCCTCACCTTCTGACATAACGGTCATAAGTGTGGGCCTGAAAAGTGCTGTTGGATTGAATAACAGGTTGGGCCAAGTGTATCAATGACATGCAGCTGATTGGCAGCTATGGCTATATTGCCATGCCAAACCACAGGCAATGCAGTGCTTTATGGGTTTAAAGTCTTAATGAAGAGAAGAAACCAATGTACTGAATAGTTCCAGTAATACAGTTTTGTTGGTACATGAAACACAGCTTATCCAAAAACAAACCGGTCAGCTAGGCCTGCCGATCCATCCTGCAATGGGCAGTGAACCCAGATAACGGCATAAAGGCAGTGTCTCTGTTCTGTCTCTAATGCTGACATTCCCCTTCTGGACTGGACTTGGAGCCATTTGGTGGCATCTGATTTGTTTAAGAGTCAACAGTGGAAACATTATGCAGATAAATCTGCCTAAATTAATGTATAGGGGGTTCTGCCCTAGATCCAAAGTTTGGAAGGAGAATATTAGAGGACAATCTTCATAGTTTGGAGTGGTTCAAGCAGTCGTGAACAGTATTGTTGGACAGGCCACACGAAGGGCTTGCTCCCTCCCCGCACGACAGGGCCCCAGCTCCGGCCTGCCAGGCGTAACCCACGAAAGGCACCTGCACCCCGTCTCCCGACGGATCTTCTACCCTCGGACCTCCACACATCACGGGCCCCAGCCCCATCGGCTTCCCCGGCCGGGTCAAGCCGCCATCTTGGGCCCTGCACCACGAGGCCGCGTGGCCTCGCCCCGACCCTAACCCCGGGCCTGGCCGGCCCCGACATCCCGGCACCACCATCCACCCAGGAGGTGAGCGGACCACTTGGCAGGTCAATGGGAGAACGAAGCGTCAAGAGCTCTTCCCCCGCCAGGTGCCGATCGCCTCCAGCTCCCCCAGGCGCTGGCTCCACCCCCTGCTGGGTGTCTGGACACCTTCATCCTGGGCCCTCCGACCTCCAAGTGCGAGGGTCCGGACATCAAAGGGGCACCTGCCCTATAACTGGGGCAACTCCGGAGCAGGAAGGCAGTTGTATCCTGGAGTCGAGAGACACCGAGAGAACTCAGCCTTGACGGACTACTGGCGCTGCCGTAGCCCTATCTTGCGAACCATCGTCCTGCCTGCTGGCGCTGCCGCGGCCTTCTGCAACATCTATCCTCGTCGGGACCTGCTGGCGCTGCCGCGGCCCGTTGTAACGACCATCCTCACCGGGACCTGCTGGCGCTGCCGCGGACCGTATATTGACCATCTTTCCGGGACCTGCTGGCGCTGCCGCGGACCGTGTACTGACCATCTCGACCGGGACCTGCTGGCGCTGCCGCGGCCCGTACCAGCTAAACCACCAAGCTCGAGGATTGTGAGCTAATCATCATCTCATCCGAACTCCCTGACTGGTAAACAGACTGTCCCGCTACCCCCTTCCCTACCTTGAGAGACTTGAATCGAGGGGACCCCTGAGTCCAGACCTCCTTGTACCATTCAACCGTACCTTAAGAAGTGGTTATAAAGAACGCTGAATCTTATCCTTGTGTGGTATCTGTCTGTGGGGGGGAAGTTACTTGTCTGTACGACCGCTGGAGACGGCTCTCCCCGGAGACCTCTCCCCCTGACCTCGGCCGACCCTCCCGGTCCGTCTAACCTTTCTAACAAGTATTGAGACAGATTTGGGGGCCGGTGCATTAATAACGGAGTAGCACGTCACTTCATAGCAGTACTGTTATGTTGGACAAAAACCTTTGGATGCGTGGAAATTCCTCTAAATCTTAAGGGTACCAAGGCCAGTGTTACAGAACAAGTAGGTATTTCATATTTTAGTAGCCTAATAGTATTTCAGCTTAACTTGAAAGTTCTCAATTTGTGGCAATCTTTAAAAGAATACAGTCTCCTCACCTTGACGATGTGGCAAACTTCATCATTTGAGTCGCCCCTCACCAGCAGTAGGTTTTTCTGGGTGGCACGCCACAGATAGATGCTGCACATTGAGTGTAGTTTTTTATTTTGTTTCGAGTTTCCTGGGGTCTTATTCCTGTTAAAAGTGAGTGCAGTCTGGTAAAACAATACTTTTATTCTTTATATTCCCTTCTTACCGCAACACTAAAAATACAGTTGCAGGTCTGAGTTAATATGACCTTCTCTTTTTATATTGATTGTTCAACATGTTTCGGCCTCTGTCAAACCACATTTGTGTTGCAGGCAGTCTTCAGGACTCTATGGACCTACAGACTGTGCTCTGTCTATCTTAATGATGGTGTGTTAGTTGCGAGAGTAGAGTAAGAAGTATGACCGTTTTTCTGATTTCAGGCAGGTATATTCTACAGTTCCTGTATGCACACATAGTTACAAACATTCTGGTTCTAGCTGGAATATATATATATATTCTCTCTCTCACTCTCACTCTATTTCACTCACATAACCCATTCTTTGGTATTGTAACATAGTTGAAGAGGCAGTACATTAGTGCACCTTCTGTTGTTGGGTGTTGGCCAATTCCTGGCGTAAAATGAGACTCGGTTAGGATTTAGCTCCTGCTTTCAACTAAATGTGAGTTCTCTATAAGTAATTTCATTCAGTCTTCCTGCTGTGAATTTGCATACCTGCTCTGGTGGGTCACTCTCCCAGATCAAACATGGTCTCTTCCACGGTGCATGTCCTTTTTAAACAATTGTAGAGGGCTTTGTAATGTGTTATCCCATTCCCCGACTGATTACACGCAGGAGCGTGCATCCATTTAAACCCTTCCTAATTTGTATGGGAGCACTTGAAGGCTATGATCATTTGAACAGCCTTCTCAGCAACTACGATACTGCTTTAGAAATTCTGCAGACTGCATTTAAGCTACAGCTGCCCTTACTTAAGAAACCACTAGTTTTAAACTCGAATGGAACCATCACTACACATATTGGCCCTAAGAATCATATCAAAAGCAACTAGTCCTAAATTATAGAATAAATACCGCGTGGCCATTTATAACTGATATAGAGGCCCCCCGGGGGAAGTCGTGGAACTACTTCCCGAACGGAAGATAGAATACAGAGGCTCATCTAGGAAGTGCTACATGATTAGATGTAGGTTTTTATTGGTCATTTTTATAAGCCCTTTAAACCGTTCAAGAGTTTATCATTTGGTCTTGATAAAGATGGAAATATTTTACACCCATCGAAACACGTCGAAACCCTATTAACTACATAATTCGTGAACACTGGCGAGGGCGAACGAGCAGAAACCATAAAATACCAAGTTCCACACCTTATGCATTGTTACATCCCGGATATGTAAATCTTAAAGACATATTTTGTTTGTCTGTCTTATACTCTCTCTCTTTTTAGTTTTTATTGGTTTTGTCTTTTGCCATTGGACTGTAGTAATGAACCATTTATGTGATTATTGCAAGGTACAATGTCAATGAATGTATTTGTTGTCCTTTTTTATCTGAGATCTTGTCAATAAATTAATTTATATATAATTTTTTTATAGAGAATTTTATTGTATTTTCATTCATCTGTTGATTATATATATGGTTCAATCTTCTCTAGTATGAATGAGTGAGATAGAATGGTAATGGTGTACGCTGGTTTTAAGTGTAGAAGTTCTAACGCGCCTAGGCAATCCAGTTTTGCCCAAAGGATTTTTTTCCCTTTTCACTGAACAGTGCCCTACTCCTTTGCTTCTGAATGGGCGCCTCTTCTTCCCTGACAATCTGTTATCTCAGCAATCACTTTTGCACTCTGTTTCCCTGTCGAAGCACTCACAGCAAGTTTCACCCATCAAAGAAAGTCTTAGTCTGCTCCCAGTTCTTCACTTGAGTCCAGAAGTTCTCTGGAAACTTGCCCCACATAGAAATGTGCCTTGTTCTCATCTACTCAGCCAGAAAGTAAACCTGGACACCTGTAACCTAGTTTTGAACAACCAGTGCAACATAGTGGGTTGAATATAATCTGGACCAGAGACAACTCAATCACGTTCTCCAAGGATTTATGTATCAGTGATCCAAACTCATGCTGCTGAGACAACCACGCAGTACTTTCCAATTTATTGCACCCATCCTGTGAGTGTGTGGTCGCCTGCTGCACAATTGGCCCAAAACACACATTCCTGCCAGCATTGACCTATTGCCATAACTTTAACTTGTGGGTTGATGAACCAAAGTCAAAACCATAAGAAAAGACTGCCTCAAAAATAGGCAGGCACTGGGCTTCAATTAGATAGTGAGTTGGTCAATGTACTCAGCTCACGAGGCCTGGGCTTTTATTACAAGCTGTCTAAAGTTCTATGCCTCAGGTTGGGGAGTGAGGGGTATACAGCTTTGGACAAATACAGGTGTCCGACTGCATGAAGTTACCTGACTCATTAATACCAGACCCGGTAATCCCAGGCTCGAGACACAGGATCTCAACCAGACAGAGGAGCAGCTTTTGTTTTCTTCTCCTCTACCAGCCCACCACCTGCCTAATGGAGGGAGCAGCAACACTCCACTCAGTTCTCCCATTAAACTCTTTTTATTTTTAAAAGATCTTTTTATTAGAAACATGGCAAGCAATAAGCAGACAAGTAGTTCACGTATCATCATACATCGACTTGGTAAAGGAAGTACAGAGCGCACATTGCTAAACAGTAACTACATTACCGCCCTTCTGCATCTCAGATTGTGGCAAGAAGATTGGAGCAGTTAAAAGGCAAGACCCCCGAGCCAGTTCAAATGAGGGGAGCGGAGAGACCCCTCTGTAGTCATTCAGTTTCCCCCAGATTTGTATCCATTTCCGATGATAGCCACTGCTTTCATATATCACCCTCTCAGCCAACATGCACCAGTCCATGTCCCACTTCCAGTCCCTCAATTGTGGTGCTTGCACCACACCCCATAGTCAACCAGTGTTGCGTTTTGGCTACTGCCAGTCCTAGGGTCATCCGGGTTTGCTCCATACAGTTGAGGTCAGTTGCATCCCAAAGGTTTAACAGACACCATTTATTGGAAGTTGCCATATTGCTCCCACAGAGGGCGTTCATGCATGCAACCACTAATTGCCAGAAGTATTGTATCACGGGGCAGCTGCAAATGATGTGAAAGAAAATACCCTGTTGCCCGCATTGCCTACGGCAGCTCACGTCAGTTCCTCTCTACATTTTTACCATGGTGGTATATGCAAAGTAAGACCTGTGGAGAAGTTTCAGTTGCACCAGGCAGAACTCAGAGTTAATAGCTATCTCCCTCGGGGAGACTAGGGCTTCAGGCCACTTGTCATCCTCAAGACCCTCTTGGTCTCGTTCCCATTGTTCCCGCAAGTACTGGAAAGTGTCCACTGAGATATTGATTCGTTTTTGGTATGTGAGGGAAGTCGCTTTACTCCAGTATTGGAACTTTCATAGATTCCCATAGCTTGTATCATTCCCCGTCGTTGGAATGGGAGCCTCGGTAAATAAAAAATACCATAGCAGTAGGTACAAAAGAGAAAAAAAAGGCTTAGGCCTCATCTCATTTTGTAGCATATCCACCTCTTTTTGTAAAAGAGACCAAAATGATACAACAACCAATCAGATTAGCCTCACACCATAGAACCATCCTGAGAGAATCTCAGAGCCTTAGATTTTCTACCACACGTTGTGCAAGGGAGTCTTCACTGAGCTCTGCTCAGATTTCTCTTCAACTTCTGTATTTTCAACTGTGTTTCAACTGTTTCTCTTCAGCGTTCTTCAGGATGTCTGACAAGGAGAAGAAGGCTTTATTCAAAGCCTGTGCTACTTGTTTAAAAAAGAGGCTTTATGTGGAGGACAAACATAAGGACTGTATTTATAGTTTGTACCCTGACCACAAGGCCACAGACTGCAAGATCTGTCGGATCTTCTCTTCAAAGACCTTGAGAGACCGTGAGGGATGTTTGCTCACCTGGTTGCAAAGGTTAAAGTCACGGAAAGACCTGGTATTTAGTGACAGTGATGATGCCTCCTCTGCGACATCTTCGAGGAGATCTCAAAAAAGGGGTAGGTCTTCACCTTCAACTTCTTCTGACCCCCCCTGCCAAAGCCTTACAAAAGACCTCTGATAGGTCTGACAGGCGCAGTCCCAGCAAATCTCCTCACTGAGGTGTAAAGGAGAGGTAAGGACTAGTTTCTGAGGCACATTCTATTAAGAAGGCGAGCCATGGGCCTTCGGTTTCACCTCCACCTTCTGAGAAGCCAAAACTGTAAAAAAAAAAAAACGCTTCCGTCCTGCCTGAGGGGAAAGCTGTCAAGAAAATCCGCCCGTCGACGACAACAGCATCAGGTACGTTGACGACGGTGTCAAAGAATCAACCGACATTTATTTCAGCTCTGTTGACGGGCTCGTCGACGAGATCTTCGTCGTCTCCAGTGCCTTTGACGGCTTCGTCGACACTGCAACCTGAGGTACCAGTTTCCATGTCGTCGACGATGATGATTACCTCGACGAGTACGACGACGAGGATGGTGTCGACGACATCTACAGCTTCCAGCATGATACTGACGACTGTCTCGATGGCGATTCCGTCGACAATCACTCCTTTGTCGTCGACGACCTCGTCGACGATTCAAAGTGTGGCAATTTCAATAAAAAGACGCCAGATTACACCGGAGATGACTTCTCCTCGTAGAGTGACACCACTACCTCCGGCACTCCTTTTGGAGGAGGAGTTTTCAGATGAAGATGAGGTTCCTTACGATGATGCATACAGCCCATCTCAATTACGTGTTAAATATCAGGACTCAGACTCTGAGGACTATTATATAGACCAAAGACAATATCTGCCGCAAACTAGGCAGGAACAGTCGCAGCAGGGCATGGTGGCTATGCCGTCTTCACTGATTGCTGATCTACAATTCATGTTGCTGGATTATAGGAAAAGATTTCCATCTCAACCCTCCGGCCAACAGTCAGTGCAAGTGTCTCCACCTCCACCTCCACCTCAATCTTCGGCTCCTGTTGCTCCTCTGCTTCCACAAGCTCCGGTTCCGGATCCAATGGAACCTCAACAAAATGTAGTCACAGTTCATGATGACTCATCGGATGATGACCAGGGTACAATCTCAGTCCCAGATCCAGATAGGGAATGGGATGACTATATAATTCCGGATCCCGCTTCTCCATCTCCGGATCCTGCGAATTCTCCTCCAGCAGATATAGGAGGTTTCCACAATTTAATGGAAAGAGCATCCAAACGTTTCGATCTTCCCATACCATTGGTACAGTCGGAATGTTTTCTTTATGATTTTAAAGAGCCTTATAAAAATTCTGTCCGTTCTATCCCAATTGTGGGCCATGTCTGGGATGAGGGGATAAAGGTAATGAAATTTCCAGCTACCATCATGCCTGTTCTTCCTCGACTGGAGAAAAAGTACAAAGCTCCGGAGGATAGCCCTGCTTGTCTGGTTAGCCAACCGAAACCGGACTCTGTAATTTCTCAAGCGGCCCAAAGGAAGTCAAAGAATCCCGTTGGCGCCCCTTACCACACCACCGGATAAGGAGGGTAGACGTCTTGATGATGTGGGTAACAGATTCTCTTCTATGTCCAGCCTCCTGGTCAGGGCTGCTAATGCCTTGGCGATTCTGGGACGATATGATCGGCAGATGTGGTGCGATTTATCTCTGTATTTGGACCAGCTACCAGAGGGCTCGAAGGCTGAGGCGAAGTAAATCCTGGAGGAAGGAGAGCGTTCTTCTTCGGAAATTATTGATTGCGCAATGGACATTGCTACCACTGCTTTCCGCTCTTTTGCAGGTGTGGCAGTCCTTAGATGGCAAGGCTGGCTTCGGGCAGAAATAGGCTAAATAAAATCCTAGATATGCCGTTCGATGGTGAGATGCTTTTTGGAAAGCATGTGGACGATGCGCTGCAGGACATAAAAAAGGACACTGAGACAGCAAAGTCCCTTGGGACTTTGCGATACCGCAAATTACCTTTCCGTGGTGCGAGAGGAAGAGATTTTCCTCATACAGAGGTGGATACCAGCAGCAGCGCTATATCTCCTATTCGCAACAATCTCAGTCTTACAGGCCCCAGTATTCTCAAAGACAGGGCCAATCATCGTCTTTCTCTCGCCAACACTCTAGAAGACGACCAGGGCGCGAGAGGAGAAATTCCTCTAAGTGCCAACAGCGACTTCCCGGCTCTGTCTACTGTTCCTTCACCCCCTGTAACACCAGTGGGGGGGCAGGATATCACAGTGCCACCACAACTGGCACCTCATCACATCCGATCGGTGGGTCCTCAATATCATCCGATTTGGCCACACACTGGAGTTTCAACACCTCGCGCCACGAATCCAAACATCTACACCTTCTACGTCTAGACGCTCACCAACTACTTCTCAAAGGAGCGATAGAGCCAGTACCTCTGTCTCAACGAGGCAAAGGATTCTATTCCCGGTTCTTCCTCGTTCGCAAGACTGTAGAAAAATGGCACCCAATTTTAGACCTGAGGGAGCTCAACCCTATCTCATAAAACTCTCGTTTCGGATGGTATCCCTACAGGACATTTTGCGGCTTCTCAATCCATGGGATTACATGGCCACTCTGGATCTCGAGGACACATACTTCCATGTTCCCATCCACCCGGCCCACAGGAGGTTTTTACGCTTTACAGTAGCCAAGAGCCACTTTCAATTCAAGGTCCTGCCTTTCGGACTCAGATCCGCGCCATGGATAGTCACAAAGGTCTTGGCCCCAGTCGCAGCGTTTCTCAGAAAACAATCGCTAGAGGTTTTTCCTTAACTAGACGACTGGTTGGTGAAAGCACCTTATTCTCAGGCAGCTTCAAAAGCAGTCGAAAGCTGCACTCAACTCTTCAGTCATCTGGGACTTCAACTCAACAAGGACAAGTCAGTCATCTGTCCTTCCAGATCGGCCAAGCTCCTGGGGGCTATTCTGGACACGGCTTGTTGCAAAGCTTTTCCTTCAGAAGAAAGACAGCAAAGACTGATCACCTCCGCCCGTCGTTTGCAAACAAGACGGTCTCTGTCTGTTCGCCTATACAATTCTCTTCTAGGATCAATCTCATCTTGCATTCCCTTAATTCCGCATTGCAGACTTCGTATGCGCCTGCTCCAAGAACAATTGGACTTACAGTGGCGCCAAGCAGAAGGCTCTTTCGACGACAAAGTAATCATCACTCCTCTTATGAAAGAGGCAGCCAGATGGTGGATGGTCAAAGACAATATCTCAAAGGGTCTTACCTTCACAGTCACTCCAGCTCCGTTGATACTTAACACGGACGCCTCTCTGGAAGGCTGGGGAGCGGTCTTGCAAGACCTTCAAGTGAGCGGCTGCTGGCGGCCCGAACAACGTCTTCTCCACATCAACCTACTGGAGCTCAAAGCGATTCATCTGGCTTTACAGGCTTTCCTTCAGAGGATTCGGAAATCCACCGATCCTGGTCCGTACAGACAACACGACGGCCATGCATTACGTGAACAAGCAGGGTGGAACAAGGTCTCCTCTGCTGTCCAAGGAAGCACAAGAGATTTGGGAGTGGATTATCCATCACCAAATTTCACTTTTGGCGGAACATCTTCCGGGTGCCCTCAACAAGACCGTGGATACGCTAAGTCGTCTCAAATCTGTGAGCCACGAGTGGGAGTTGGATCAGCTCACTCTGGAGAGAGTTTTCAATCTTTGGGGCAGACCCTCCATAGACCTGTTTGCCACTCTAGAGAACAGGAAATGCCAGTTCTACGCAAGCAGGGAACACCATCAGGGATCATTGGGGAATGCGCTTTCGATGGCCTGGTCAGGCGCCTTTGTTTACGCCTTTCCTCCAATTCCGCTAATCCCACGACTACTCAGGAAGCTCAAAGCAGAACCCTGCAGAATTATTCTAGTGGTACCGGCGTGGCCCCCCAGTTTTGGTTTACAGAGCTTCTCCTGCTCTCCCAGGATCATCCAATTCACCTGCGTCCAATTCCTTCTCTATGGACGATGTCCCAGGGCCAAGTGGTACATCCGGACCCAAGCTCTCTGCAGTTGACTGCGTGGCTCCTGAGCACAGAGAATTTCAGGGCTAGAATATCCTTCAAGAATGTAGAGAAGTGCCAGCTCAGGCCCGCACACCAAGAATGAATAAGACCTATCGTTCAAAATGGAAACGTTTCTGCCTATGGTGCCATTCACCTTTTTTCTTCTGCTCCTCATCAGATTTTGCCATACATTTTGCCATGTCCGGTCTCGCCCATTCTTCTATCAAGGTGCACCTGGCGGCGATCTCTAGGTTCAGACGAATATCTTCAGGCCGTTCTCTTTGGTCTGCGAGAATCGTGAAACAATTTTTACAAGGACTTTTTAGGGTTTTCCCTCCAGTTAGACCTCCAACACCCATGTGGCAGATCAACTTGGTCCTTGCTCAACTCATGAGGCCTCCGTTTGAGCCAATTCATAGGGCGGATCTTAAATTTCTCTCATGGAAGGTGGCCCTCCTCCTCGCTTTAACATAAGCCAGGAGGGTTGGTGAATTTCAGGCTCTCACTATTAAGGATCCGCTCTTGCAGTTCAAAAAAGACACTCTTATCCTGAGGACAATTCCAAAATTCATTCCAAAGGTTCCTTCGAATTTTCATTTGAATGATCCAGTCATTTTGAAGTCTTTTTTCCCTAGACCGACAACTCCAGCTGAGAGGTCTCCTCATTCTCTGGATGTTGAAAGGTGTTTAAAATTTTATATCCAACGCACAAAGGACTTCAGGAGATCTACTCAGCTCTTTGTCGCCTTCAGTGCACCTCGCAAAGGTTTTCCCCTTTCAAAACAAGGGGGTGCACGATGGATTGCCAGCGCGATCCACTACTGTCACCAGGCGGCTGGTAAGCCCCAAGAAGAGCGTGTCCGGGCGCACTCGACAAGATCAGTTTCATCTATAGGCTGCTCTGTTCGCTGGAGTACCGATCAAAGACATTTGCAGGGCAGCTACATGGAGCAGTGCCCATACCTTCACGACACATTACTGCTTGGAATCTTCCACGCGGAGCGATGCTGCAGTGAGACAGGCTGTTCTAAGGATTCTCTTTCAGTGAGCGGTGAGCTTTCCCTTCTAACCCTCCTTCCTATTATTGGTTCGCACATTTTGTATCTGATGATGTTTACTGACTAATGTTTGGTAACTTTTATTTCTCATACTGATATACATGCAAGGTGATACAATGTATTACACACAATATGCCTCCTTTTTTCCTAACTGCTAGCTATTCTTATACAAGCTATGGGAATCTATGAAAGTTCCAATACTGGAGTAAGAAAACAAGTTACTTACCTGTAACTTTGGTTCTACAGTATTGGTAACTTTCATAGAATCCCATGCGCCCACCCTCCTCACCTGGGAAAGCTCAGCCTTCAGCATATTCTGTTATATTATTCCACAACGGCTACGAAAATCTGAGGCTCTGAGGTTCTCTCAGGAGGGTTCTATGGGGTGAGGCTAATCTGATTGGTTGTTGTATTATTTTGGTCTCTTTTACAAAAAGAGGTGGATATGCTACAAAATGAGATGGGGCCTAAGACTTTTTTTCTCTTTTGTACCTACTGCTATGGTATTTTTTATTTACCCAGGCTCCCATTCCGACGACGGGGAATGATACAAGCTATGGGAATCTATGAAAGTTACCAATACTGGAGAACCAAAGTTACAGGTAAGTAACTTGTTTTATTGTGGGGCATGGGGTCATCTACCAACCTGTCCTCCAGGGGTGAGGAC
Source organism: Triturus cristatus (assembly GCF_964204655.1). Classification (NCBI taxonomy): domain Eukaryota; kingdom Metazoa; phylum Chordata; class Amphibia; order Caudata; family Salamandridae; genus Triturus; species Triturus cristatus. Next base: position 1,144,899,770 of record NC_140593.1, on the reverse strand, counting down.
TCGGGGGTTTCCTCTTCCCTGGGTAGTGCAGCCTGGAGTGCGTGCCGCACCTGCAGGTAGTGAAAGGTCTCAGTTGGGGCTAACTGGTAGTCTTGCTGCAAGTCAACAAAAGGGATGTCTTCTCCCTGTGTTCAGAGACCCCCTACCTTGAAGATTGCAATAAGATCCCATTTATCGAATTCGGGTTATGTCCCTAGAGTAGCCAATGACTCTGAGTCCCAGAAAGGAGTGGTCTGAGAGATCTTACCATTACAACCAAGCGCACAAAGTGCTGCATGCCAGATGTCAACTGTTACTGCCATAGGGCCTTTGAGATAGATATGGCATGGGCTCGGGAATAGAGCCCTAAGATATCCCCCTGGTTGCATAATCTGTCTATCCATTCGAAACGTGGTTCATCCCCTGTGATATGTGCCCAGTGATTAATGGTAGTAAGTTGCTCCACTCAGTAGTATTTTTTGGATGTCATACCTCCCCTTCGTAGATTGATGGCTATTCGTGCAGGAACCCCATCCCAAAGTTGTGTCCTGACTTTTCTCTCGATTGCTTTAAAGTAAGTCTCAGGGACAGGATAGGGTATGTTGTGTAAGGCATAGAGGAAGCAGGGCGGGGCCATCCAGTGCAGCTCTGCCCAGGAGTGAAAGTGGCAAGGACTTCTAGTGCTGGACATCACGCTTTAATTGTGCCAGCGGTGGCTTCAGGTGTTTGGCATAGAACAGGTCTGTGTCAGTGGTGACATGAATTCTGAGGTTTTGGATCTCATCTTTGGTGATTCTCACCTCGCAATCCAGAGGCAGTGGCGGCATCTGTCCATTCAGGATATAGAGCTGGGATTTTGTCAGATTGATGGTATAGCCCAAATAGTGACCACACTGGGTACAAATTTGCAGTATTCTGTTAAGGGTGAAGGCAGGGTCTGCCACATAGAGCAGAATGCCGTCTACGTAGAGTGATATTCTATAGGTTGTTGGTTGGATGTACTGTTGTAAGAAGGGGGAATTCCTCCTTGTTAGTGATGTGCCCTCACACACCCAAGCGGGTGTCATGCTTCATTATTGGGCATTGCTCCTCGTGGGGGTTGCGCTGCTGTCCCCCACAGGCCCCGCAAGAGGGCTCTTTGTCCGAGATCTTTTAGAGGAACACCGCAGTGGTGAGTGTGGGTGTGTGGGGAGTGGTGTAGGTGAGTGAAAAATATCATATAGGGTAGCCTGAAGAAATGTCATTCTGGGGTCCGTGTGATATGGTTAAAAACTGAAGCCAAGAGAAATGCTCTTGATCTGATAGAGTTGGAAGTATTTTCCTTCTGCATATCTCAGTGCTTGTGGTGATAATGAAAAGTGGTGGTATCAGGTCGACATGTTTCACGCCTATCATGGTCCCTAATAGATCCAATGGCGTTTCTTCAGTACCGTGCAAAAGTAAATCGTGGAAAGTGGGGTACAGGGGTTTGAGACAGCGACGCTCAATATACCCTGTAGTTATACCTAGATTCAGGTGTGGTCAGGGCGACTCTGTACCCGAACGGGTTCGACCACCTAAGTTATAGTATCCAACCCCAAAAAAGTAGTTTAGGAAGCCTTATCGGCATGGAGCGTGACTTTCAGAAGTATACAGTGACCTCTGCAAGAGCAAGCCAGTTACCTGCCCACCGCTGCTCACTCGCCGGTCAACATGCCATGGAGACATCGATGATTACGGGCAGTACTGCACCTCGGCATAAAGCCGGACTGATCCGGGTGAACCAGTGAAGAAATGACGGGTATGAAGTGGTAGGCCAATTAGCTAATATTTTAATTTGGGCGTTAAGGAGTGAAATAGGCCTACACGATGCTCAGCTATCTGGTGGTTTACCCTCTTTTTGTATAACAACAATGGAGGCCAGCCTGTAGTCCCTAGAGAGTGAGACCTTTTTTCCAGCTTGTACATTGCAACAAGTGGGGGGGGGGGGGGGGGGGGGTTGAGTTTAGGAGAAGCTAGCTACTAGAGTTCAATAAGTACTCCGTTGAGGCCCACCACTTTTCCAGAATTTAAGTTGTGTATCGCCCTTATAATTTAATCTTCAGTGAGATCTGCATCTAAGAGTGATCTGTCCTCACATGTGAGGCCAGGGAGCTGTATGTCGGCCAGAAGTTTGTGAGATTCTTCCACCGTAGTGGTCTCAGCTGAGGAATATATCTGGGTGTGGTATGCAGCAAAGGCATCTGCAACTCTCTGTCTGTCCCTCTCTCGTTTACCATCATCAGTCTGAATTTCCAGCACCCAGCCGTTCACCCACTTGTGCCTCTCAAGCCATGCAGTGAGTGTTCCAGCTTTATTCTACCTCGTAAAGGGGGTGTTGTGTAGCTCTATTCTTCGCCTTGGCAGCCTCCAATGCTACGTCCCTATATTCTTTTTCCTTGAGGCCCAGGGTATGTCTAGCGTCCCCTTGGTCCAGGTCAGTCAAGGTAGTTCCTAATTCATGGAGCTCCTGCTCAATTGCCTCCAGTTAAGCCCGGATGTCCTATTTGATATTGATGGTTGTACCCTCTCAAGTCCCCGTTAGGGCCACATATCTTCTGTGTGCATTGGGCAAGGTGTGGCGGATGGTAAGCAGCAGCATCTTTTTGATCAGGAACCCCACCCCCCTTTGAACCAGTAGTTTATCCCGCATGGGCAACTATTTTATATCCCCACCTCTCCAAAGCCCGCAAGGCGTTGCCCATAAGATGTGTCTTCTGGAGGAGGAGGAAGTCTGGGGAATGTCGTTTTATGTACTGCAATACCACCCCTCTTTTAATTTTGTCCCCAGGCCATTAACATTCCAGGACCTAAGACAGATGTGAGCATTGTTTATCGTGGTGGCAATATGTACACGTAGATCGCGGGTGCATCCCTGGTCCATGTCTCATTAGTGTGGTCCTAAGGTCGGGCTGCAAACCTGTGCTGGGCTCCATCAGCCAGTGTCTGTGACCTTGTGCTGCGAAATGCTTGCTCTAAACGAAACAAAATGAAAAGACAAACAAGACTCCAAAAGAAGCCCTGTCACCCTGCCTCCCTGCATAGCAGACTTTGTACTGCCCGGCCCCCCAACATTGCAGAGTGCCTGTCGCCCAAAAACATCCTTTAAACTATAGGTGGCAGTGGGAACCCCGAGGTGCCCTCCACCTGCCTCCCCAAATTGAAAAGATCAATTGTTACCAAAGTGTTCCATCTTCATTCAAAGGTTACTCGCCCACTATTGCTTTGTTTACTCGTCACCGGCATGAAGGGCAAGCAGGCATCAAGGGTAAGCCGTCACTCACTGCAGGGGCTCGTATTGTTGATCACCCACTGTTATGCCTTCGCGCTCACCCGTCCCTGCGGGCTCCTGTTGACTCGCTCAACCTTCTTGGCTTTGTGGCGAGTTGTGTTGCTGGCGCGGATCTTCGGGTTCATGCTGGCGGGTCTGGGCGCCGTTGTCGCATCGCTGTTGCCTGGAAAGGTCTCTGAGCTTTGTCAACCCCCTGCCCCACACACTTTACCAATCTCCAGCCAGTCCCAGGCCACATCTGGGGACGTAAAGTGTCAAGTCTATCCTTCGCTACCACTCTCATCATGGAGCATTTAAGTTCTCGCTCCCTCAGGGACTTTTTAACTTCAACGAAGCTTCTACATAACTTTTCGACTCTGAACGTAAAGTCAGGGAAGAAGGTAATGGTGGCATTATCCAATCTGACAGGTGGGGCACTGCGTGCCTTCCGCAGGTTTACATCTCGGTCACGGTAATTGAATATAGGAACAATAATCAGACGAGATGGCTAACTGCGCTCATCAGTGTGACCTTTGTGGAGATGGAATCAATTTTGGTCTCCAGGGAGCTGCGAATGCCCTGTATCACTGCCGTAATGTCTTTGGGTGAGCCCGTCCCCGTCGGATGTAGCCTGGTCAGGTGGGCTCCGCTGCTCCCCCGCTGCCACCGTCTCAGCCTAACCCTTGTGAAGAGAAAATGTATCCAGTTTCGTTTGGAGTCCCCCGCAAACTTTTGCCTCCAGTCATTGTCCCTGATTATGGAAGTTGCTGTGCTTCGTAAAGGAAAACAGGAGTGGGGGAGGGGGGTTGCAGAGGGTGTCACTGCCACCAGCCAGGTGGGTCATATTAAGACCAAAGCCCCACTGCGGCTTTCGTTTTCCCTCCGCTCCCGCCGTGACCCCCTTTGCCACTACTCGTGGTTGATTGTAGATGTTGAACTGCGGAGGATAAGGGGCAGTGTGACGGTGCTGGGTGCGCACTGCTCTGTGTCTTGCTCCTCACTATTGATTGGGGTCTAGATTGCCTCTCTCATGAAGGAGGGGGACCCCCCCACTCGGGTACACTGGAGTCTCTCGCAGTCTCAGGGGGGGACTGTGTTGCCTAGCCTACGCACAGTGGTACATGCACACAAACGATTCACTTGCAAGACCCCCCCCCCACCTCCCCCCCCCCTCCCTTGAGACCAATAGGTCACTCTGGCAGCATATGCCTGTAAGTAGACCTCTGGGCGCCTGGGGGTAGTAGGTAGTTTCTGTGCAGTGAGGCAGTTAATCACGGACCCCCTACAGACTCAGGCTGGTTAGCAGTTCAGAGCCCCCCCCACGCGGGGAGGACCGGGCATGCCGGCCTCTCACCTCCACGAGTCTCCTCGCTGGATAACCGCACCAGTAAGCGAGTGCCGCTCGCCTCTAAGGACCGTCTCCGTGGTGCCGCTTCTTGCCTCACATCATCTTCGGAGCACAAAGCCATCACTAACAATCGGCGGGGCTGGGGAGCACCACAGCCCAGGCTGCTGCTTAGCCACGTGTGGCCTCTTACTTCATTCAGGGGCCCGCAGGGCAGAAGGTGCGGTCTCCTGTGCCACCAGTCGCGCTGTTGGAAGGACAGTTTTGCACGTGTAGACTCCACGGCCACGACGTACATCGCTGGGGTGCAGCTGCTCACCCCCATGGCCGCTCATAGCGGGTGGCAGCGCAAGAGTTCTCCTGGGCTATCTTCCGTCCGTAAGTATAGCGGGTTGCTGCAGTTCCACCGCTCCTCAGGTTCTCAGCGACAGCCGCCCCTTTTGCCGTAATCAAGGCTGCGGCTCGGCCTTGTCCATTATACTGTGCCTCGTGATGGAAAGCTGAAGCTTCGGTCAACACAAATGAAGGGAGATTTAGTATCCCCGCAACCAATAGACACCAAATGCAGGCACGGGGCTGGATATTGTGTCGGATGTTAGGGGTTAAGAACGGTGGACTGCGGAAGCCACTCTAGCAAGCGACCATCTTGCTTGGAGGTCAGCCATGCCCCACTCCCATTAAACTCTTGACCATTCTCCATCTCTCCACCACTTGCACAGGGCCCAAATCAAATCCCTTTCATCCGTTTACTACTTGCCTCACATAGGTGGAAATTTATGCAGATTTATGACCATTCTATTCACTCAAATGGAGAAAAAAAATGCACGGAATTAGACTTGGTATCTCAACGTCCACGTGTTATTCCACATTGTGGTTAAAATAGTTCTTAATCCTCATATTTTGAACTGCGGACACCACACAGAATCTGAGATTTTGGCCCCTGGAATCCCTAAATCAAAATGAGGGAAACTCCTAATAAAGGCTGTAGTGTTCACGTACAACAAAGTTACAAAGACTTGTTATTGTAACCATAGACCTGACTTGATCTTATCTTTCCTTTTACCCGTGTCCAACCCTCAAATCTGCTCTACTGCCACCTGTCAATCCACAAACCATCCTAGCCAGGCACTACAAAAAAAAGTAGCGGTAGAGAAATTTTATGGAACCTACAGAGCAATCATATCAAACTCGTGAACGTCTTCAATAGCTAAGGTTTACTGGACAACCTCTACCGTAACATATTTGCCTCCCTGAACAACTTACCCCAACCAGAACTCCATAAACTAGGGGTACATACAATTGGGGAGCTTATTGAATGAAAATTATTCAGAGAGGACAAGACCCACAATATGAAGCATAGGATATGCTGCCATAAAACCATCACGAAAGACAAATGCATCACTCTGGTACAGAACAAAACAAGGAGGATTTTCAATATCTACCAGACGTGATCTAACCCAGACACACTTAAGAATCACCCGTTGGGTAGACAAATGGTGCACTAACATTCATTTTGGATCAATGTACGTGTCTAAGCGCAAGATGTCATGTTCCTATTCCATCCGCTCTTCAATAACTGTATTCAGTCTGTCTCTTTTCAATTAGGTCGAGCATTCAAGACCTCTTGTATATACTTTAGTATATACTTATATGTGTATGTAGTTTGTGGGCTCTGGAGATCAGCCCTAGGACTTGTCTGCTTCCGCTTAGGGATTTTTTTTTTTGTTCAACTGCCTCTATTTAACTGTCTTGATAGAAAACGGCCAGCAGAGATCAGTAAAATACTAGAATTGCTTTCTACTTGTTCAACTGCCCCCAGGGGAAGCTCCTCCATTAGGGCGGAAGAGTGTCACCCCACTGCTTTCTCGCTTTATTAGAAATGTCTTAGAGAGTGAAACAGAAGCATGACATATGCAACATTAGTCAAGTAAAGAAAAAAGCAGCCCAGAGTTACAGATCTCACGTCGGTTACAGCTTCTTCACTAGATCTGTGGCGAATAAGCTTTTAAAATCAGCACAATCACTACTTGTTGAAATCAGTCTATTGCTATGAACGTCCGTCAACCCTCGTAAGAGGGTAACCTGAAAAGGAAACTTACACATAACTAAAAAAATGAACAAAACTATGATGTCATGGTGCAAAATATAATACTGTGGTCAGGAGGGTGGGGTTGCTGGGTCCATCAGTCGAGTGGCTTTTGCACTGCATAGTGCCCCTATAGCTGCGGAGTGATTAGATATGGAACAAGTTGAGGGCCCTAAGGCGCGGGCGCAGGCCGTCAGTGGGAGGCCCTCCGAAAGGTAGCTCACCAATGGAGACCAAATATAATCGAAGCCTATTCTGGCGTCGTCAACAATGTCAGCCATGCGCTCCAATGCCAGCACCCTCCACAGCCTCGCATGCCATTGGGTTAGAGATGGTGTGTCCTGTTTTTTCCATGCAGCAGCCACTGCCATTTTTGCTGCCCCCAGACAAAGCCACATGACAGATCTATCACTCTGTGTTTGGCATTTCAAGGAAGGATCCCGTAACCCCAACAACGTGTGTTCCAGAGAGCTGGGAATTGGATAGCCCAGGATAAGTTTAATTTGGGATAGGACTTCCTTCCAGAAAGGCTGTATGGAGGGACAATCCCACCAGATGTTCCCGGAAGTTGCCCAGCATGCCACAATCCTGCCAGCACCTGTCCGCGGTAAGAAAAATCTTGTGGAGTTTCTGAGGGTAGGGATACCAATCGTACATAAGCTTATAATGCGCTCCCCTTAGGAACATGGAGCGATTGTATTTCACTATATCCCTACTGACATGTTCCCATTGCTTGTCCTCTAAGGGAGAGACCAAAAGTGTGTCCCAGAAGCACTTAAAACGCGGGGTCGATCTAGGGCTCATGGTTTGTATAAGAGTATATAAGAATGAGATGCATCCTTTGGAGGTGGACCCAGACTGGGCGAATTTCTCGATGGGGAGCAGAGCCCTTGTAGAGGCCAGCCGCACCAGTGGTTGCTGAACCAAATGTTTCAGCTGCAAGTGATGATATTCTTCTTTGGCAGTCAGTGCGAATTGTGTCTTGCATTCTTGGAAGGTAAGGAGTTCACCTTTGTCAAGTAGATGAGAAATCATGTGGCACCCTCCAGGCCTCAAAAGGTCCCTCCTTAAGTGCAGGGGGGAACGCAGCATTAAAATGGATAGGTGTGTAGGGGGAGGGGAAGGTCGTAAGATATAACCTTTTAGTAAGGACATCCCAAACCCTTAAAGTGGTAGAAGTAGGTGTGCTGATGTAAGCGTTGAGTGGTCTATCTTGCTTTGGCTTCTATAAGAGATCCTAGATGGTGTGCCCCGTTACCTGTCTGTTTATGTGAAACCAATGCTTCTCCAAGGCTTGCAATGACCATTCCGTGATTACCCGCAATTGAGCCGCTCGATAATATGCTTGGAAGTCTGGTAATGCCGGGCCCCCCTCTTTGCGTGGTCTCGTGAGAAGACCATAGGGCAAGCGCGCCCTCTTCCCTTGCCAGATAAATTTAGTAATCATGTGTCGGAGCTCCTGTCCTCCACCGGAATAGGCAACCCCTGAAAGAGGTGATGTATGCCACACTCCAATTACCTAGATCAGATTTTAGCTGGCGGAGGAGGGGGGGGGGGGTTGTTAGCTTTATAGAGGACTCGTATGCAGGGGGTGAGCTTAACTCCTAGGTAGGTGATCTCCTTAGTGGTGCTACAAAAAGGCGACACCTCTTTCACCCTTCTCCACTCTTCTTTGGGGAGGGTCAAATTCAGTAAGAAGGACTTAGTTAGATTAATCTTAAATCTTGCAACCCGCTCGAACCTCACCAGCTCATCTTGAATAGCCGGCACGGAGGTCAGGGGTTCTGAGACTGGAAGAAGTACGTCATCGTCAAAAAGTGAAATCTTATGTTTGTCCGTGCCAAAACGTATCCCTCTTATGTCGGGATTCCCCCTAAACCTGTGGGCCAGGAGTTCGATGCTCAGGGCGAAAAGGAGGGGGGATAGTGGGTAACCTTGCCTCGTCCCGCGGGCCAGGTTGAAAGGAAGGGAAGCAATTCCATTGACCAGGACCCGAGAGCTAGGAAAGTGATAATTGGCTCGAATCATCCCTATAAAGGCGTTGTTGAAGCCAAAGTGCTGAAGAACTTTAAACAGAAAAGACCACTCCGCGCGATCGAAAGCTTTCTCCGCGTCAAGAGAGAGAAGCGCTGCTGGAATGTTTTTCCTTTGGCCCTTTCCAAGTAAATGGATAATGCGTCGCAGATTATCATGGGTCTGTCGACCCTTATTAAATCCCGATTGGTCTGAGTCTATAAGGCCGGGAAGGATTGATTCGAGACTGGAGGCCAACATTTTGGAGTAAATTTTAGCATCCAAGTTTAGGAGCGCTATCTGGCGATAAGAAGAACAGTCTGTGGGGTCCTTGCCCAGCTTGCGAATCACTGCCACGATTGCCTCACCCATGGAGGGGGTGACTTGTTGCGTAGAGGCAATGGCATTAAAAAGAAGAGTTAAAAAGGGGACCAGTTCCGGCGTGAAGGTGTAATAGAAATGAGCTGAAAACCCATCCGTCCCTGGCGCTTTCTGGAGTTTAAGTGAGTCAATCGCCTTCTGCACTTCCTCCTGGTTATGGGTTGTGCCAAGTTGTCATTGGAACAAGCAGCGACTTGAGGGAGGTCCAAGGAATCTAAATACTCCACTTGTTCGTACGATCCTGGGAGCTCCGAGGTGTAAAGAGTTCGGTAAAATTTCTCAAAAGCCTGCGCCTTCCCCTCTTCCGTCGTATGAGAAATGTAATCCTTAGCTACAATAAGTTTGATATATTCCCTTTCCTGTTTAGCCCATAGTTGACAAGCTAGTAGGGACCCCATTTTGTTCCCTCCATCATACCCCTTGGTCTGTAGGCGTAAGATGTTTTATTCTTCTCTGTTGGTATGTGGAACAAAGTAGTTGGAGACCTTGTTGTTGGGGGTCTTTTTCAATCAATCAATCATAGAATTTGTAGAACGCACTACTTACCCGCGAGGGTCTCAAGGCGCTGGGGGAAAAAAAGGGGAGGGGGCCGCTACTTGTCGAACAGCCAGGTCTTGAGTAGCCTCCTGAAGGTCAGCAGGTCTTGGGTCTGTCGTAGGCTGAGTGGGAGGGTGTTCCAGGTCTTGGCGGTGAGGTGGGAGAAGGATCTGCCACCGGTGGTTGTTCTTCGGATGCGCGGGATGGTGGCGAGGGAGAGGTCGGCGGAGCGGAGCTGGCAGTTAGGGACGTAGAAGAGGAGTCGTCTGTTGAGGTAGGCTGGGCCGGTCTTGTGCAGTGCCTTGTGTGCGTGGATGAGGAGTTTGAAGGAGATTCTCCTGTCGACGGGGAGCCAGTGCAGGCTTCTCAGGTGGGGGGTGATGTGGCTGTGGCATAGTACGTCGAGGATGAGGCGTGCAGAGGCGTTTTGAATGCGTTGCAGTCGTTTGATGAGCTTGGTCGGGGCTCCCGCGTAGAGGGCGTTTCCATAGTCGAGTCTGCTGCTGACGAGGGCCTGGGTGACTGTTCTTCTTGTATCTGTTGGATCCACCTGTAGATCCTGCAGAGCATGCGGAGGGTGTTGAAGCAGGAGGAGGAGACTGCGTTGACTTGCTTGGTCATGGAAAGCGTTGAGTCGAGGATGACTCCCAGGTTGCGTGCGTGGTTGGTGGGTGTCGGGGCTGCCCCCAGTGCCGTTGGCCACCAGGAGTCATCCCAGCCTGATTGGTTGGAGCCGAGGATGAGGACCTCCGTCTTGTCCGTGTTCAGCTTTAGTCGGCTGCTCTTCATCCAGTTGGCGACGGCCTTCATTCGTTCGTGGAGGTTGGGTTTGGGGATGAGGGGGTCCTTGGTGGCATAAGGGGATCCGCTCTCTGGTCAGCAGCTGACCACCTCTTCTGACCTTCAGATCCAATGCCGCACAACTGTGTTCTCAGACAAGCCCCGGACCACTTTGTTCGCCACGTGGGGGGACACTCCAACCTCCAGTCTTGTCACGTGATCAGCCCCCTATGTCCCCACTGCTTTTGCCCAGCTCTCCGGTTTAATAGGGCTCCAGGGCCTCCCTTCCAATGGAGCACAAGCAGAGGGACCCCTCGAAGTGCTGCTGGGGCTCCTCTAGGAACTTGCTGGTCACTGCTTGTCGGCCATGTTGGGGTCAGGCATCAAGAGACACATCGAGGTGGTGGCCTCTGGACATTCCTCCCAGGAATTGCTTCTCAAGCACTTATGCCCTTCTGTCTGGTATGCCTGCGAGCTCCTCTGCACGCATTTGCCTTATGCGGGATAGTGAGTTGGTGCCCCCATGACTCACCTCCAGGCAATCTTAAGGAACCGGATTTTCAGTCCCCCGGACCCCCTGCCAGCAATAGGGCTCATGTGGATGTTGCGCTGGTGGAGGCGTGTGTGGCCCAAGCCCATGGAGCCGATGCAATCGCAGCTCGGGGTTCAAAGACGCCGCCGGGCGTTCTCCCGGCAAGGTGCCGCGCCTGCCATTTTGCAAACGGGTCTTCTCTAGCCAGGTCCTCCCACGCTGCCTTTATATGCACTGCCAGGACCTGGTACCACAATCTGAGCGCCTCACTTACGTTCCTCCCCCAGCTCGGAACCTCGGTGCGGCAGAAGACGGTCCAGAGACTCACGCTTCGTTGCTGCCTGAGTCCGCTGCGAAGTCAAGCGCCATTTTCCGCGAGCGCCCTCTGAGCATAGACAGTTCTTGCAGCTCAGATTCTCGCCATCACAGATGTAATGCGGCGACTCTAAGGCAGTCTTCATCGTCCCCCCAATGCTGAGCTGCCTCCGAAAACGTCTAAATAGCCTTAGGAGTGCCTCACTTCTTCCATTTGCATGGGGCCTGGGACGGAGCCGATCGATATCACGTCCGATAGGCCATGACAGTTGGCCACGCCCCCTAAAATGGTATTCTAAATACCATTTTATGTTTCTGCTTCTCGCACTGCGAGAAAGCTGAAGGCAGGGTATGCCTGGTTGGGGCAGGCGGAGGGTATGCCTAGTTGGGTGTGGGCGGGTCGGGAAGGAGTGGCTTTGCACTACTCTGAGTAGCATGACTGTTTGGTCAGACCTCTGGGGCCGACCAAGCCAGTCGTGCACACACTTAATTTTCTCTATGTAGGCTGCATGCAGCCTACATAGAGAAAATTGCCATTGCAGCGTTGTTATTGGCTTACGGGAGGGATGGGAGCATGCCTGTTCCTGTTCCTGAGCAGGAAAACGCCAAATGCAGGACCCGGCCCAGGAGAGGCGGCGCGGGACCCAGACAGGCAAGTTTTCTTTTTTTTCTTTTACCCCCCTGAACCCCTCCCTGACCCCCCTGACACCCACCCCATGTGAGTATTGCGAGCTGCGACTGACTGCCCCTATTTAACTGTCTTGATAGAAAACGACCAGTAGAGGTCTGTAAAATACCAGAATTGCTTTCTGCTGAGGGACTCTGTTTTTTTATTTTTCCGGCAACTGTCTCTATTTAACTTTCTTGATAGAAAACGACCAGCAGAGGTCAGTAAAATACCAGAATCACTTTAGCATTCTCTAGCATTCCAGTCCATAGAAATTATCTTCCACAAGCACCCGTAGACAATAATATTTTTTTCAAATCTTGTATTTTCAGTGATATGACCACCGAAGGCCCTGATTTTATATTAAAAACAGATCTTTGGACTATACCATTTCCCGCTGAAAGGCAATATTTCTCTCCATGTGTTCCCGTACCTGGCGTGTCACGCAGTTTGGTACTTACTTTTCCTCCATGTTAAAGAACAGTAGATGTTTCAGCACCCAAGCTAATGTGCTGCGTAGCTAAATACATATAAGGTCCCAAAGGCGAGACCGATTGCATTGCAAATGCTTGTTCGTAATTGCCCCTAAAACCGCTGCTAAAAAATAAGGCCCCGTCACAGGGTTACATCGTCGCCTGCCTGGAACATGTGCTTCATATGGTGGACCAGAACTTCCTGTGCAATAGTGGCGCTAAACTCCAAATACCGGTGCTGGAAGCTGCAGACCCTGTCTCACAGCCCATCCAAGATGGGACCATCTCCATCCACTCGGAGTCTGGAGGTGCTGTTCGATTGTGAGCTCTTATAAAGGAATATAGTGGTCAATAGTATTAATCTGACACTAAGTTTATGCCAAAAAATCCTGCCACTCTTCCTGCCTCATGCACAGTCACGTCACAGTGACTGTGCGTGGGCGCTTGGGGCCCCACAGAATTTGGGCACAGGGCTTGGCCTGTACACACGGCCAAAGGCCATACACAAAGGGGGTAGTTGGCTGAATATGATAAAAATAAATAAAAACAGACACATTTTAGAATACGTTAACAGCACCAGCTAGAACGAGAAGGAAGCGGGAAATCCGCACTGAGCAAACGTCATATCCGGAACCGGCGTGTGGCCTCTAGTGAGGACTTTGCCTCAGAGCGGAAGGCGGAAAGGTACCTGGAGTTCAGGGCTCATCAAGATCCCTATCTCGGCCACGGAAAGTTCAGGCCATTACAGCTTTTCTTGAAGTTGCACTTGGCCGAACTCCCTTATCGAACCGCCACATCTCTCCCCTCCCACGAGGTTTTAACGGTGCCCCCCCTCCCCCGGCCCCTACCGTCCTAGGTGCCTGACATCAATCACAAGTGCTCAAGTTTAGATTCAAATTTACTTTTGACTTTGAACGACCACATTTCCATAATACTGCACTTTGTAAGCTCTCCAAATGTCCGAGCGGAGCCGTTGTCGGGTCCAAGGATTTAGCACAGATTACAAAGTGCATTTAAGTCAAAAAACCGAGACGTGCATGCACTTCGTCTCCCAGAGTACCTGTTTGTTTCCGAGAAGTGCCAGTGCAGTACTCTGGCACTGATGCTGAGCAGGGCTGCTAATGTCCCTTTCACATGATAGAAGCGCATGGACTGGACTCTTCACCTGCCTATTTTAAGGACTGGATTGCAATATACGTCTCTGAACTACAAGCTCCTGGATTAAAGGCATGCTTGGACTAGGGGCTGCAAAGTTGCATTGTTTGCAACCTTGGTGAAGGTTTGTACTAAGTTTTTCGCTTTGCCGCATCTGCTGAAAGTTGTATTTCAGTTTCGGGGTCCCATCCAGCCAGCTTCCACTTGGCAGAAAACAGTTACTGGTATTCTCCTGCGCATTACCCTTGTACGTGGAATATATTCTTCAGAAAGTACACTTGCAGAGAAAAATCCTGCAAATATGTTCTACTTGGCTGGGTTCGATTAGTGTAAAATTATTTGTCGATGTTGTTTAAAAAAAAATAATAATAAAAGAGAAAAAAAAATATATATACACACACACACACACACACACACATAGGCATACACATATATAAAGAAAAGGCGGGTGATGATATTTTAAAACAGCTGTAGCGAGAAAAAATAGACCCCGAATTTAAGCCACCTGAACATTTATTTCGATATCATGTAAAATGCAAATGTACAGACCACTTGAAGGCCCTGATCCCATCACAGGATCACTTTGCCAAAACAGCTGTTGTCAGAATACAGTGAACATGCCTGCTACCCCCATCAGTGCACACTCAGGCTGTGGTAGCACACCTGCTGTCACCAGAGAATATCCACTCGTCACCAAATCACACCCACACACTCTCGATGCTAAAACCCGCTGTGCCCAGCAGTGGTAGAATAGCAACAGATTCATGGGAGAAGTAGTTCAAAATCCCTTCAACCTCGACGTCACAGGAAGTGAAGTCACACAGCTGGTTATCAAGATGGCAGACAGTTCGAAGTTTCCACAGTGTTTTATTAAAAGGTAGAAGCTGCACAGTGTTAATAACCTTGTAATAGATGCAATCTACAAAAATGGAAACTTGATATTAAAAAAAAAAAAAGAGTAATTTTTTTTAGTCACATGGTCCGCATGAAAGTTAACTGGGGGGTGCTAATAGCAACAAATTAATAGATATTGCAACTTCTAGCTATGTTCCTGATCATCACCAGAACAACCCTGCACTCTGTCTCTCAGAAATACAGATTAAGTGCAGTGCTTAATTTGTAAATGAATACGTACCGGGGTCAAAGTTTTGCTGAGAAGCCCGCGGCAAGTGCCATCGAAGGTCATGGAACTGAATACCACGGCCGTTCCACCTCTTGCTTCTTTCTTCCACCACCAGACACTCCCTGCCCCCTTTCTCTCACTCTTGCACTTGCAAGTTTTTTCATCCCTTCTTTCTCCCTTTCTCATCCTTTTTCCGTCTTTCTCTTCCTCCTACATTCCCCTTTTTGTGTTTTTTTTCTCTCTTGCTCTGGATCAAAGCCTGTTGAGGAAAAACAAGTGCCAGTCCTCGAAAATAAGTGGCAGTGGGGCCCACCGACAGCCACTGGCTCAAATTAAGCACTGATTGTGTAATCCTAAACAGAGCATATGAGCACCTTCTTTCACTGCTAGAGCAGCTCCTCACCACCCCAACACTAAGTGTACCTCCACACCCCAGTCAGAAACCAACCGTTGGTAATGCTGGCATTCACCCACTGCCCAAGTACCACACCCTTGCACCACTACAACTTGAGCATCCCATATGTACTGTCAGAGCACAAACATTTAGCTGTCAGCATCTGACACCTGCTTAGATCTCAAGTCTTAGCAATGCTTGAATAACATCTCCAGCTCCACCTGAGCATACCCGATTGCTCCTGTAAGAGCAAAGCCACTCCAAATAGCCAGAGTACACCAACCAGCACTGCCTAGATCACCCCAGCTGTCCTACAAAAGGGCATCCTCTGTCAGAGCACACTTCCTGGTAGATCCAGGGCATTGCTGCTGATCTTGCAGCAGAGAAGCCCTGTTGGCCACCAACTAGAGTGCACGTGTTCACTCTTTTTAAAGAACATTATTCCTGCCAGATTCCAGAGTGTGACCTTTGGTGAGGTGGGCACACTCTTGTGCACCCTTTGCCAAAGAATACCTAGTAACGCTGCAAAGAGCGCGCACCGTGCCACTTCCCAAAGGAGATCTGCCGGCACTTGACCCATGGTGCACAGTGCTCATGGTTAGTATTGGCCGAAACGCGCCAATTTGCATATATTGTAATCACCTGCTGAAGAGGCACGCGTCTTCAAGGTAGTAGAGACAATTTGCGTGAAGGGGAGTAGATCGAAATGTTACTCTGTATCACCCTATGTCCTATTATAGCAACTCTCTGGAGGTATACCTTGTGTGCGCCAATGGTTTTACCAGTAAAGGTTCATCAAAAGATAATAACTAATGACACTGGTAATTACATCTCCACCGAACCAGTGTGTACTGCCAGCTATTACTTCTGAACCCTGTCCAGTGCCTTGGCCACTGTGTGTGGCTGATGAATCTGAGCCAGTCATAAATGCACTGTGCAACATGGGTGCATGCTTTACCATAATGGTCGGTGGCCTAGGGATAGAGGATTATGGTCTGTTGCCCTTACACATCAGAAGTCTCTTTAGTAGTCTGTTCCCGGACAGGGTAGCCAGCCTGAAACTCAGATCCGCTCTCTTGTAAACTTCCAACACTTCACCATCTGGCATCCTCCATTCAGGAATGGTGACTTGCTGTTCTTTTGGCACTATTACTTCACCTACAGGTGTTGGTTCTATCTCCTGCCTCTCCACCTTTGTCTTCAATGATGTCTGTTGCTATAGAGTGTGCATCTCCAGGCTTCTATATAGTCAGTTCTTGCCAAGTACAGGAACAGGTTGACGAGTGTAGTGAATATGGCAGAGTTATTGCTGAAGATTGATTGGGTTGTGGCCGTCACCTCAACAAATGGTACAGAGTAGAGTCTATGTGTTCAGTTCTCACTTGACAACTGTGGCTTCTCTCTATCGCTTGGGGACAGGATGACTCTACCACTCCAAGCAGAGAGAGAACCCTCCTTCCGGCTCTCAGTTCTTTCCAGTAGATGGACTTGTACCCGAAGTTTACCTCTTAGCCACTGTACACTGTAGCTAAGCAGCAATGACCCCTTTGGGCATTCACTTTCAGTCTTCTATTCCATTTGGTAATGTTCTCATTCCTGGTATTTAAGTGGTTCTGGGGACTTGGCTATTTACTCTGTGGATAAATTCTTTGGCCCTTGGCTTTCTTTTGGTCTGACATTTGGCATTTGTGCCATTCAAAGGCCCCAGATGAACTCATCTCAGACTTTTGTTTTTTTCTGTTCTTTAGGGCTCTGAGGCATAGATGACCTTGTAACTTTCCCCCAATTCCAAATGATTTTTAGGACATGTCGCATATATAGATGAAATGTCTTTCCCAATGGCATTGTTTGACGAACCAAAGCTAGCCCATTGGCTCTTACTTATAATTTTGCTTATGTGTTCAATCCTCGCTGCCCAACTCACACTCTGGAACCTCTCTTGCTCAGTCTGGTGCACCCTTCTTTTTGCCCCACTTTAACATAGGCAGAAGGTTGATAATTTTGAGATCATTTTTCTGCTTTTAAGAATGTTTCCTTTCCTCTGAAAATCTACTTGCCTGCCTCAGGTGTATCAGTGTCTATAGATGGGCTCTAGCAGGGAAGTTTCTCGCTGGTTGACTATCTCTGTGTTGGGGTCCGCATTGGTTGAGCTTCTCCCTGGTGGTCTCTAGTCTGGTCTGAGATGGACTGCAGCATATTATCTCAGATAGTGATTGTGAGCAGGTCCGCTCTTTTGCTTGAGAGGCATCCTCTGTCAGTATAGATTTAAACTCTTCTTTTTAAAATGATCCACACATCTGCTAAGTCTGTGTATTTAGATCTACCTTGACCCTGCGTCCATTGTTTCTGCCAGGCTGGTGAGTGTCTGACTAAGGATGATAAGAGCAGGGTAGTCTGTTGTTGTGAAAGCCCACTTACGTGGTATTTCCACTGTGATTACAGTACTAGGGATCCTAGAATCGCGCTGTAGACCCCAAGACTGTCTCAGTGCTTCCTTTCACCAGAGTGGTGAAGTTGCTGGAATCTCCAACTCCTTGTTAGTGCATTTTGTATACCATTAACCAGGGTGGTGTCTGAATACCTGAACAGGAACTGCACAACTTTCACAATCTCTACTGGACCCTTGCATCCTTCATGCTGTTGTGCCCTGTAAAGT
Source organism: Triturus cristatus (assembly GCF_964204655.1). Lineage (NCBI taxonomy): Eukaryota > Metazoa > Chordata > Amphibia > Caudata > Salamandridae > Triturus > Triturus cristatus. The sequence goes on along the minus strand of NC_140593.1, from coordinate 1,144,882,045 downwards.
CTTGATGTGAAGCATCCAGCGATAATGCACTTATCTGGTGTCATGGAAACAGATGTTGTCTTTTGAACTCTTAAGGTTCTGAATTGTCGGCAGTTGCTCCCAGGCTTGACAAATTCTAGCTTGTGCTACCTGCATAAGCTGGATAGTGAATAGAAGTTTTCCATTCACTGAGCTAGTTGTGTAGCTCTTGCCGAGCGAAGGAGTGACAAACTGAATTCAGATTGGGTAGATGGGGGCCGTCATGAGAGTTGGCACAGGGTTCTCTGCCCTGGTGTGTGGATGAATAAACCTGAGAGTGTCTCACCTGGGGCGTTTCAGAAATGTTTGAGCTGGCAAGCGTTTTTTTGCTGGACATGGTACTTCACCTACAATAGGAAACGTATCAATACAATCCTGGCCTATACACGATAGTATACATCACACTTCGCATAAACAAGTCCTGTTGGTGTATAAATACACTCACACACCTCCGCAAAACCCATATCGAACCCTGGTCTAAGACTGAAACGTTTAGAGAGTTATAACCAGGCTACTGAGAGGCACTTTAATTCCTTCTCGCACATTGGACTCTATTCGAGTGTAATTTAACAATAACCCAGTTTGTGTTTGGTCCTTTGTGCCGGATGTTAGTAGGTAAGGACATGGGGCCCCAAATAGCCTCTTAATGGCCCAAGGGGTACTATTTAAGTGTTGCTACTTAAAATCATTGAGCCTGCAAATCCATGTGCACTTCCCTTTGCCATATACTCTAAAGAAGTTCACAGAACCCTCCATCACCTTCCATGTTGGTAGTCGACTGCTGTTTGTCAGGGGAGTGCCTTGAGGGAAATAGGTTAGGGTGAACACATTCTGTTCTTGAGTGGGATCAGCAAAGATCACCATAGGACTCAATCCTATCCATATATAGTATAAAAGTGGAGAGGTACTAGACCAAGATTGGCTCTCTGAGTCAGACTCCTTTGGCATCTTGGGGATGCTCCACCTGGCAGGTAGCTACTACATGAGGTATCTCGGTGTCCATGAAACTGCAGGCTAAGAAGTGTAAACACAAAACAAACAAGGCTTCGTGCCTGTCCCACTTATACACCCAGGATCAGGAACATCCTTCATCCATCAGCACCACCCAATGCTGTTCCAATTTAGGAAAGAGTTGAAGCCGCACCTCGAACACTGCATCCCAATGCATTAACCGCCCACAAACCTGCTACCTCTTCTATCACATGTTGACTTTATGCCTGGCGTGGATCTTGTACAGTGTTCCGCTGCCTTTTTTCTGGGTTTGCGTTAAAAAAGTATCCCATACAGATGTACATTTTAACTGGTTTGTTAACCCACAGTGCATTTCGACATTTGGTATTTTTATGAAGTTTTTACAACAAATAATATCAGACCCTTTACGGTTTTAGACGCCCACTATAAAGTACAGTGGTATCACATTTCCAGTATAGCTGTACGCATGTTCCTGCCCTCAACAACAGGTTTTTCACTTGAGATTCAAAATCAGGTAGCAGAAGTGAGCAAACACACACTTTTGTCTGCAAAATTGAGAAATCCACTTTTCAAACATGACTTTTGCAGTTCTTTCATTTGAAAATGAAAAGGTTCCTAAAATGCACGTATTTCCATGTTCCCTCTTTCCACTACTTCTCATGTTGATGAGGTTTGGTCACCATTCTGATGGAACTGACATGCCTTCCCAACAAGAAGTTGTAAGCATGTCTCCCTTAACCTACTGATCTTGTGCTTGTAGGTCTTCAAGAGCCCCCAGGAAGTGGTGACGGTGCTCCTGATCCAAACGTTGTCTGCCATGGTCCCCTCGCTCCCCGTGTGCCTGAGTGCGGAGATGGAGCGCGTCGGCCCCGACAGCAAGTTGAGCACCCTTCTGGAGCTGCACGACGCCACCACGCACTTTGCCAAGGGGCTGGAAGCAGCCATCCTTCCTCACCTAGGTATGACATATGTTCCTAATTAACATATCCTTTTACTTTCTTCTTGCAAGAACCTACACAAATGTCCTAGGACCAAAATACGGCCTACAGTTTCTAGGTTCCTGAACCCCACAGTGCAGTACTCCAGGATGTAGCCCCATTGCATCATCACATCAATAAGACCCTCTCCCACAGTCACCTGCCTAGGTTTATCCAAAACATTCCAGACCCCTTCCAGTAGATCCAAGGGCCTGAGAAAGTAGGTCCAGTCGTTCCTGAAGCAACAGCCGTAGGTTTTAACCGGCCGCTCTGAATAAACCATGGATAAGGTACCGAAATAAATATAAAAGGCTAGTTCGCGTCAGTGCTCTAAGTGCCACAATGCTATTGTGCAATAGTAGTCACAGCAGCACGGCTGTATGCCTCCTTCTGTACCCAGCCTCCACTGGTTTGCAAGGTTTCAGCTGTCATGCATCCTGATACAGCAGCCTCAGAAGGGAACACATACAGCAGTGGTCTTCATAAGGAAAGGCTGGATAGGACCTAGCTCTGAAATTTGAGATTCTATCCCCCTCAAGCAGTCCCACTTCTTTATTTCTCTTGATTTGAGAATGTGCTGCTTAGTTCTGACAGAACGAGCACTGTCTTTAAATCATATTATTTCACAATCTTTTTAATTGCACATTCTTTGTTTAATTTATTTTACTGAACCTGCCTTGCATTAGCTTTACAACTCTGCCAAGTTTTTGGGTGCTTATTATCACTGAATTGTTTTAAATGGTTTCTCAATCATGTCTTTGTAGTTGTTTGTTTGTGTGATGGGACCATTTGAGTGGGGAGGTTTGTATCTGCAAATAATAATAAAGGCTGTTAAAGGATTTTCTTGTAATATGATAAAAATATTTTGTTCGCTTTTTCTTATTGTAGCCTCTTCAAAGAAATAGAATAATATTCGTGTGGGTGTTTTTTTATACCTGCCGCTAATGTTTACCATCAAAGGTAGCCCACAGATTGTCTTCAAATAAGGTGTTTAAGTTGTACAGTTCAAAGTATTACTTATGTTCTCCTATTATGAAGTCGATTCCCCGTTCAAGGCAATCTTGGGCCTTTGTGCTCAAGGGATATTTCTGCAAATGTACATTTCTTTGGTTGTACAAGTGTTTAGTTTGTCAGACATCTGAGTTTGAGAAGTACCTATTTCCAATTTCGGAAAAGAAGTCTACTTTCCAGAAAGCCATCTGGAAACTCCACTCCCAGTGAAAGAGAAGAGGATGGTATTTAATCATTTTTTCTGTAGACTCTTGAAGGAATCCTATCTCTGAATCCTGTGGGTAGTTTTCTTATAAACTGTGGACTTTATAGATGTATGTGTTTGTTTTTCTAGCAGCTTCTCACCAGCCAGTAGTACCTGAGGTTGTGTATCAAAAGAAATCTGCATTTTCTGTCTCGGTCCTTTCATTCGGCCTGAAGTTGGCCCCTCAGGACTGACCAGCAACTATGTATGAAATGGATACACTTAATTACATTGTTGTAGCATTTATTCAATATAAAATGTGATCATAGGGTGCAACAAATTGAGGGAGTGACCTGTGTATATGGGCGAACACGTGTCTCTGGGCTCAGGAATGTACATAAGTAAGCATGATCAATGAGTCTTGATGTGAGCAGATCATCAGCTTTTCTACCTCTTATAATTTTAAGATCATCCTCAGTACTAAGACTCAATTAAGAACACTCATGGGCTGAATAATTAAACACATATATAGAGCGTAACTAATAAGGCTTGGCATAAAGGTAGGATATACCATGAAAAATGGGAAGAGTAGAATGAAATGATAAGGGTGAATAGTAATCGGAACTCAATGGGTGTCACAGTCAGTAGTGGGACGGTACAATCCAAGACTAAAGGAACATGGTCAATGCATAGGGCTTATTAGTTTGCCGCTAAATGAATGAATATCAGTGGGATCTAGTCATTATAAGAAAATGAATGAGGCAAGTGGGTCGTTTAACACACATAATATCATACACAGTACTCACTTATGCTGTTAGTAAATAAAACAAGAAGAAGCGCCAGTGCTGCAAATCATTCAAGAACTGTTTTCTAGTGCATTGAACAAAACAAATGCTACAACAACCACTTTTTCCGTTGGATTTAATTCAAAATTGTTTAGGAAAAATCACATAAAATACATATCCAAATCACAATTTACCTATAAATCAGAAATTTTTCTTTTCACCATTACAAAAACCCACCCTTTCTTTCTTATTCACACTATTCTCCGAAGTTACCACCTTACATACTGTAATGCACATTCACTCATCAGACCTCGCATTCAATCTTCAAACTCACTTCGAACTTCACCACCAAACTGGCATTCATCTTCACTAACAATCATACTCCCTCCTAAACCTGCTCCCACAGATAAATTCTCTGAGGAGACACTTTATACAACAACTGAAGCAATAAAGTTTAGTACAACAAAGCGGCTAAGGCTATCGCCAACCACATATAGGGTATTCAATTGTTACAATAAACCGAAGTTCATATGATTAGCCTAAAAAATGCTGTGGTCTACGCGTTTCGAATCCCGTCGAATTGAGGGATTCTCCTCAGGACCAGAAAAGCTGAAAAACATGAAAACAGAAAGGCAGAAACCCTGTCTTAATGAATAACCTCAAAAAATGACCTTACTTGTCCTGCTTCTATACTCATCAGCGCTTACATTCAGAACTCAATCGTTCTCTTTTGTTCATCCCTGTAAAAGGCACATCACGTCATTTTAAGAAGAAAAGAATACGGGAAGGACCAAGGTATGAAAAATCTTCTTGCTTGTGGCTGTGCAAAAGGCGGTATGTCGCTCATGGAGATTCAACGTATGCACTACATTACTAAAAGAATCAGAAAGAACTGTTTTGAAGAACGAGCGAAATGGAGCTTTTAGATATATCAAAATCGGCTTTCATTTGAATCTAACATACCTGATTGAATGTATTCAGTTTTCAAAGGAACAAACTTGTCCAATTCAATTGAATGCCGGGTGGCTGGAAAATAATGAGAAACATATTTGTTGAGCCGTCGATTTTGAAAGTTTGGTCTACTAGGCACTCACGTTGCTACAGCGTGCTAGCCAATTGCGTAAAGCTAAAGGGATGTACCATAGCTTCGCTTACCTTAAAATGATTGATTACATCTCTTCACAAAGAAGGAATTCCCGTTTGTTTTTCGACCGGGCGGTTGTTCGAGTGAGACGCTCAGAGCTCCGTCATACAATTGCGTCTGACTGATGACATAATTGCTCAAAGGAAACTGGGAATTGTAGTAGTTCTAAAGCTGGTCAATTTCAGGACGGATCGTTCTTTGTATAGCGTCTTATCCATACTGCTTTCCACATGGTGCTTCCACTTACGTCTTTTGTTGAAAAAGAAGTGCACATATGGCTGCAGAACGCAATTCTATATACTCCAGGCACAAAGTGTGGATATTTAAAAAAACGGACAAAGTCATTCTTGCCCATTAGATAATGACAGCCTCCTGCAGGCATGATCATTCTTTGCATCTATATGGAGTCACAAGACGTTTTTCGCGGAAAAACTTGAGATTACAGTTTAAAAATCTCAAAGCTCGTTGAGCCCATTGGCTGTTGTATTAAATCGAATAATTAACATAGCCTCTCTTTTTGTTAGTTTGAAATCTAGGTCTCCCCCTCTATAGTCTTGTTCGACTTTAGAAATCACTGTCCACCTTAGATCTCTGTGTGTGTGTGTGTGTGTGTGTGTGTGTGTGTGTGTGTGTTCATGCCAGTGGTTTACTAAAGGTGCAGTTTGCACATTTTTCCTAATTCTTGATTTGTGTTGTGAAATACTGTGGCGGATTTCTTGGTTGGTTTTACCCAAGTACAGTTTTTTACACGGGCACCAAATTCCATAAACAACATATTTGGACTTACAGTTGGTGAAGGTCTCATGTTTCCAATGGATATCATTATATGTCAACAGTTCTCCCTCTATTGTTGATTCGCAGCAAATGCACGTGCCACATTTATGATGTCCTCTTACTGGAGGTAAGCCAATGTAATCAAGTAAAGTGGTTGGTTTTGATTTTGGTAATGCCGCTCTAACAATCTGATTGGCAATGCTTTTATCCTTCTTAAAAGCAAAGAGTGAAGCTTCTGTTAGTGATTTATCAAGATTTTTAACCAGATGCCAATTCTGAGAAATCACTTTCTTAAGCCAATTTGACGTGGGGCAAAAAGTTGATACACATACTATTCTCTCCATCTTGGATTTCTTGTATTTTTCAAGTAAGGTCTCACGAGGTATCCACCACGCCCTTTTCATTGCTCTCTTTAAAAGCTTACTAGGATATCCACGACCCAGCAATTTTTCTCTCAAGGCACTGGCATGAAGAATGTACTCCTCTTTGAAAGAACAATTACGCCTTATTCTTAGAAATTGCCCAAATGGCAAATTGTCCTTCAAGTTTCGAGGGTGATTACTTGAAAAATGCAGGGCCTTATTTCTAACCGTTTCTTTCTTGTAAAGTGTCGTCACTAATTGTCCATCTGACACATAAACCTCGACATCTAAAAATGACATTTTTAGGTTAGAGTAATTCAAACTGAATTTTATGTCGACTGGCCTGTTATTAAACCAGTCATGGAAAGAGTGTAGCTCTTTTTCACCTCCCGTCCACACCATAAAAATATCATCGATGTAGCGGACCCAACTGCCGATCCATTGTTTGAAGGGGTTGTTAGCATAGATTAATTTGTCTTCATATTTGGACATAAACAGAACTGCTAACTCCGGGGCGAATGGACACCCCATGGCTACTCCTTTTATCTGATAGTAAAATTCATCCTTAAAATTGAAGTAGTTCTTCTTTAGAGCAAACTTCGCCAATTCAATAATGAATTCTGTTGGAATTTTCACTGGTTGTATTCTGCTGTCCAATAATGAAGTTAGTACAGCTAGTCCTTCATCTTGTGGTATCTGGGTATATAAAGATACCACATCCATACTCACTAGCAAGTTGTTTTTGTCAAAATCCATTGACGCCAGTTTATTAATGAAATCAGTGGTGTCTTGTAAAAAAGATTTGACTTCAACCATAAAGGGTTTCAAAAAGAAATCCACAAATTTGGAAATAGGTTCTAGCAAAGAGTCACAGCCAGAGACTATTGGCCTCCCTGGTGGATTGTTTTCATCCTTATGTACCTTAGGGAGTGCATAAAAGATTGGTATTCTTGGATGTTTGTTTTGTAAATAATCAAATTCCTTCTTTCCTAGGAATCCTTGATCATATCCATTTTTTAGGATCTTGAACAAATGTTCTTGTAATTCCCAGGTGGGGTCCGCTGAGATTTTCTTATAGCATTCGCTATTACTGAGTTGTTTGTTCACTTCAGCTGTATACTGGGGATGCCCCAAACCACAATTGAACCGCCTTTATCGGCCTGTTTTATCGTTATAGAGACATCGTTCTTTAAATTTGAAAGCGCCTCTTTTTGTGCTGGTGTTATGTTATCTTTCATAGACTTTCTATTCTTTTTCTCCATCTCTGAAATCGCAGATAGCACAGTTCTTTCGAACGTGATTACCTCCTTGGGAATTTAAATCGAGGGTGGAAAAAATTTCGATTTCTTTCGCAGTCCCGTTGTTTCCAAATTATCTGTTATGGGTTGACCACTAAAAAAGGTTGTTAGGCGAATCTTTCTGCAGAATTCAATGAATTCTGTCTTCATTTGTACAAAATTAGTATTTCTTGTTGGGACAAAAGTGAGGCCCATCTCTAAAATACTTAGCTCCGCACTAGTCAGCACTTTATTTGAAAGATTATAAATAGATGACTTTTTTAGTTTTTGTAATTCTGTCTCCTTGTGGACATCTCCCATGGCTGATCGTTGAAACAAGTTTTTCCTCGTGTTTTCTGCTGGCCTCTCCCTAAAAAAGACTGCTGTTGTTGAGTTTGAATTTTTTTTTTAAAGTTTTGCTGAAAATTACACCGTCTATTGAAAGTGGGATGGTTATCACTACTCTCTGTTTCACTTCCACTGGAAGAGGATGATGTTTCGGAGAAAGAAATAAAATTATTTTTAGATCTCCCCTGATATTCTGGGAGAAATCTCCGTGCTTCCGCTCTTGAATAAAAATCTGTTTGGAGATATGGATAAACTTTGTCCAAGGAGAAGTTCTTTTTATCTTTTTCAAATTTTGTATTTTTTTGATTGATTGTGTAGTCCTTGAATTCTAAGATTTCTTTGTCTACTTTTTCTAACAATGCTTTTGAGTCGGTGATCAACTGATTTGTTTTTATCTCTTCTTCCAAAGTGGCGATTTCTTCTAGTTGTTGTTTTGACAATCTTTGTGCGGTTTCAACTGTAAGGACCATCAGGTCCCTACTTCATTTTGTTTCTATAAAACTGTATCCTTTTTTGTATAGAGGATCCTCTGTGAAGATTACTGGTATATTTCGTATTTGCAGTCCTCCTGGGATGGTTCCTGCTCTTAAGTGTTCAATCAAAAAATGACCATGAAGGTCTGTTCTGATTTGTTTCTTTTTCAATCTTATGAGTTTGTCAGATTCGTTATTAATTTTTGCTGTAGAGCTAAGAGCAGCAGAAGCGAACAAAGGAGGGTCACTTAGAAGTTTTTTAATATGGTCTTCACTATAGGCGAAAGTTTCATGTTCTGTCATGGTCTTAAAGCGTGGATCACATCACTAAATGTCTTGTCAACTCACTCACACTCAGACTCACACTCCTAACAGACAATCTACTCCATGAAAAAAACAATCCTATTTTCTTACTACTAAATTTGAGAGAAGCGCGGTTATTTCTATTTACCGCTTACACAATTATTCATTCATAACAATGTTATGGCTTTTTGTACTTGCCGAAAAAACCTCGCGGGCATGCGCTCGCTATACACAGGAAGACCAGAAATAGGGTTTGGCTTAAGAAGCAGCAAGGCCAAGCCAACCGAAAAAACAAGAAGAATCGCCAGTGCTGCAAATCATTCAAGAACTGTTTTCTAGTGCATTGAACAAAACAAATGCTACAACAACCACTTTTTCCGTTGGATTTAATCCAAAATTGTTTAGGAAAAATCACATAAAATACATATCAAAATCACAATTTACCTATAAATCAGAAATTCTTTGTTTCACCATTACAAAAACCCACCCTTTCTTTTTTATTCACACTATTCTCCGAAGTTACCACCTCACATACTGTAATGTACATTCACTCATCAGACCTCACATTCAATCTTCAAACTCACTTCGAACTTCACCACCAAACTGACATTCATCTTCACTAACAATCATACTCCCTCCTAAACCTGCTCCCACAGATAAATTCTCTGAGGAGACACTTTGTACAACAACTGAAGCAATAAAGTTTAGTACAACAAAGCAGCTAAGGCTATCGCCAACCACATATATGGTATTCAATTGTTACAATAAACCAAAGTTCATATGATTAGCCTAAAAAATGCCGTGGTCTACGCGTTTCGAATCCCGTCGAATTGAGGGATTCTCCTCAGGACCATTTTTTAGGCTAATCATATGAACTTCGGTTTATTGTAACAATTGAATACCATATACCATATATACGCCTAGATATGGCCACCACAAGTGAGAAATTATTCCATTAACTAGATCTCCAGCATGCGGATAAAACCGAGGTGTAGTTGCAGGAGTCTATGTCCTAACCCATAATGGAGCTAAGACGAATGATGGACGGGTAAGGAAGTTAATTTAATCCCGTGTAGACTCGCTCTACTGAAGTTATGAGGGAGTTTGGGTCAGTGGCTAGCAAGAAAAACACCAGTGCAGCATGGTTGAGAGACTAAATGAAAAAGGATGTTGGGGGTGCATGGCACATAGAGTTACATGCCGCAGGCACACCATTGGCAGAGTCAGCACCAGTTGTGGTGCAGTTGAAGATCCTGGACCTTGGGGTGTTAATCATAGTTCCAAGCATACAGGTTTGCCTGGGATAATTAATAAAGAATATTCATGAATTGCAAAAGTGAATAAATGAAAAATATACCTGAATAGGAAAAAAATAAACTTTTTGAAAAAGGGTAGGCCAGAAAACAAGTCTGTTATTCCATGACAATATTCGTAAGAAAGGTGGTTGGGAGCGGGGAGGTGGGTTCTTGTTTTTCGACTCGTGCTCCAACGGTAACATGAAGCGCACTAACAAAACAAAAAAAAAATTATTCTTTACATCTAATCCACGTTTTAAGAAGCTTTATTTGGTAAATCGGTTTTGACAAATGAAAGAATACCTAGGCGCTCCATCAGGGATAAATTGGACTTCCTTACATTCATCAGTCAGATGGCTTACAGCTTGTGAGCAGTAGTCCAAAAGATTAGGTGTATCAGATGGATCATCTAATCTCAGAACGTTTAATGCACAATGTGTTCATCAGTCAAAGAATATAATATTCAATTCCTCGGCGCTGTTCAGTCCATTAATGAAGGATTCCCATTGGGAAATGCATTTGCACTCCAACCTGGCCTCAGAGTTCCCTCCTCTTTGTGGTTTCTTCGAATCATGAATCTCCGTAGGGTTAGGTGAAATATAATGTTTGACAGGAGGACCATTCTGGACCTTGCACCAGATCCTACTCCTTTGTTGGCTGATCCAAGATGTCCCTTTTTATGAGGTGTGCTCTGTATACAGGAGGTCACATCGGCACCTAATGTACTATACCACATTGGTGGAGGTACATTTAGAAAATCATCTAATGCCTTATTTGATGTGATTGTATGGAACATATTGGCATTGGAAGTGTAGTTACAGGCCACACAGTTCTCAAATGTTTAGTAGTCAGTTACAGCTGGAAGACCCCACAAGGTAGGTAATATGTTAGTTGGTGGGAGCTTTTACAATGTTATACTTAATGTCGCTGCCACTAAAATTTAAACAGTAGTAACCTCAGTGCAGGGACACCAGTACCTCTATTGCTGAGGTTACTTTGAGTTATAATGTCTAGCATCTTTATAGTTTCTTTGCCCAGGTTCACCTTTACCCCATCGTGCTTCACCTTCAATCGCACACTGGTGTCCAAAATCCCAGGAATATGAAAAACTGGTACCAATCTTACATTAGCTAAAGAAGGTTCTGCAATAGTCCGTGGATCCGTCCAGTCCGATGAAGGATCTTCTTCTATATTCAGGGAATTACTGTGTCATCACAGTAGTTACCTCTGGTGGAATTTTTCAATTCAGGGTTGATGCTTTATAGCGGAATATCAGCACACATCCAACTGGAGAGGGATGTGAACAGTGAAGAAGGCGTTAAAAAGATTTCATGCTTTGATTCAGGGTGGGCAATGTCAAGACAGAACGGTTGATCCAATATTTTCCACCATCACAAAAAATGATCCTGTGACCCCTTGTGTTTCAGCAGAGTTGCAGGAGGTTCAACTTTCACTTTCTTGACTTGCTTGCATTGAAAGTGAAAAGATAGATCATTGGATACGCTATGGCTGATCTATTAGACCCACGACCCACTACTTTAGACGGATGAGTCACTGATATGTATAAACGGCAGAAATAATTTATGTACAATATTTCATCTATGTCTGTACACCGTAAGATGAATGCTATCATTGTAACAATAAACGAAATGTCAATAAAAATTGTATTATAATTTTTTTTTTTAAAAGAACGTGAAAAGATATGTCCAGAGGGTTTGTTCCTGATTCCCAGAGTAAGAGGCAATGGAGTTAAATGCGCTGCTAAACAAGTGACCTCAAAAACTCCTTTATGCCTTCCCATTTTCTCATTCATTTCCAGATTGCTGGAGAGGATAAGCGAAGCATCTCCTGAAGTGATTGTAGTAGTCCTGTTTAGCCCTCGGAGATCTTGGTTCCCTTTTTTAAAATTCATGGCTCTTGCTCTTCCCTGAAACTTTGAAGGAAACATTGCATACAATTTTTGCTCATCTTCATACCCCAGTCTGGAAATTTAACTGGAAGAGTTGCAGCGAAAGGGGCAACTGGTCCCATCCAGCTGTAGCTATACAAATCTCTTGCAGGCCTTTGACTTTAAAGGGTTAGGCTAAACAATGAAGTGGTGTAATGATCATTCTTTTTCTGCTTTTCAGAGGGAATTCCCTTCAAGTTTTGCAGTTTGTGTGACAGGGTTTTTCAGAACCGCAATCAATTTCCAATCAAATATCCCTGTAGTTTCATTATGGCATTTGGAGAACCTTGAGAGAATCTAGGGAAATGGGAGAACCTTGCAAATTGTCTTCTAAAGAGTTTGTCTTTCACATCCTAGTTTCAGAATACTCCTTGAGATTTTGCGATGGTGTTGCAGGTTCTTGAGAGTCATCCGTATCAGCCGCATCACTCAGTGTATATATACCTCTGGACCTTAGAAAAATCACCTTATTAGTGGCAATTACTTTGGACAAAAAGATTGGGGAGTTTGGGAAGTTACTGTAGCCTGATCCTAATTTTCTGTCAGACGTTCCCACTTACAGAGTAGGTACCAAGTTATAATTTGTATTTTCTTCTCCTTATCCTCCAGAGGAGGGATATTTTCCTGTAAGATGTGAGGAGGGCCCTTCTCATCTATTTGAAGAGGCCTTCTACTTTTAGAAGGTCTGACCATGTTTTGGCACTTTTGGGTTCGCAGGTTGAGGAAAAATGCTTCCTCAATGACTAACAGTAGATGGATAAGATCTACTGTTGCCCTGGCTTATTCTATTGTTGACCATGCTTTTCCTGATAGACTATAGTGAAGATTGGCCAGAGGTGTGGCAGCTTCTTGGTTGGAGGTTAATGGTGTACCATTGGCAGAAATGTGTTCTTCGGCAACTTGTGTGGCTTTGTTCAGCATTACAGACTGCAAGGAAATGATTTTGATGAAAAGAACTTTGGTGTGGGAGACTTGACTTAAAGTTTATCTTGTATTCTTTTTCACCGGATTAAGTCACTGCATGTTGCAGTAGTCTCCGTGTCCGTATATGATTCTCTTTTGGCTTTTTTTGTATAACCAAGCCCGTTAAAGTTTTGGTATTCCTTCCTAAGTAATGTCTTGGACCAGAATACAGGACATGGAGGTAATTTTCCCGATTACTTAAAGGAATCTTCATTACTCTTTATCCTTGTGTCCTCCTATCAGTTATTATGACCAACTCAACCCCCCTTCTCCGTTCTTCAATATGCTTGGTATGACAGGAGAAGCTGGGCAAAGCTGAAGACAGTTAAGGCACCCAGGGGGAGATGGGCGGGGCTTGTCTTCACAGTATTTCTTGGTTTGTTTTTTCTGTTCTTTCTAATTGTCTCTTCTTTCAAATCATAGCTTTTTCAGAATGACTTTCTGTATGTGCTGGGAGTGATAACTTTATCAGTCAATTCCTTTTTAGGTGACTATAACTTGGTGAAGGTGATGGAGTTGGTGGAAGCAGTGTTTGGGCCGTATGCGCCGTATCAGCTGCAGTTTGGAGACCTGGAGGAGTCCAACCTGCTGATCCAGATCAGTGCCATGCCTTTGGTATGACTTTTGCTGAGGAATGAACATGACTTTTATGCATCGTATTCCCCACATAACCCCGAAGATGCTCAGATAGTTCCTACATATTGGAGTTGTTGCAGTAATATAAAGCCCCAAGTGCCCTGGCATTCCCATTGAGTCTCCCATTTCTTTGAATTACCCATGGAACTCAATGACTTCTACAAGGCCTTGAAGGGCCTTGACACCAAGGAGCCCTGTACATTTTCTTTCCAGATTTGGGCCCATTTTCAATTAACCTGACTTTCCAGACTCCACCATTCCCTTTGCATCTTCTGTCACGTCAGTTCAAAACTGGTACCATTTGGTCTTTTCAGATTATCACTTCTCAGTGCACTGTGCCATGAATTTCCACATTTATTACACTGGCACCTGGAACTCTGGGGCTTCTGCAATGTCTTCTGAAATTCAAAACCCATGACATTCCTACTGAAATAGAGACGCACTTGATATATATCTGCTGCACACCATCCGCATCTGTTGTGCCTCTAGATCTCTCCACTATTTCCAAGTCCTGGACCCCATCTACAATCCCTGAATACCTCCAAGGCCCCAGTTAAGTCCCTTGAGAGTGTCTGACCTCTGTTATCCTCCCAGACACCATGGCGTCCCTTTTGCCACATGAAACGTTGGTGCCTATGCAACTTAATGTGTCCAGTTGAAAGTATTATACAGCTTCTGTATATTACAATTCCTGCCCCTTTGGTATATATCAGTATCTGCCCCAATGTTCTATTCTCATACACAGGGGATGCACCTGACCTCATAGGTATATTTCACTGCCACTGGTTGTGTGGGTGTGTTCTCCTGCTACGGGTGTGTGTTTCAGCTGCCATTCCATATTTTCCTTCTATATTCTGTTACCCTATGCTTAGAGGCATTACGGTGACACTATATTCCCCTATATTTGTGGATATCTTACACTCTATTGTAGACCTGTTTCTGCCCTTGTAGGCCTTCTGCTGTCTCCCTTGATTCAGGAGTCTCCCTCCACTCCTGGCTCATTTACTTCCATTCATTAATGCATTCTATTGCCAAAGGGTTATGGAATCAGGAACTGGACTGGATTCTCTCATTAATTTCTCATTTTGCCAGGGAGCTTCCCCTGCATAGTTCTGCTCCTTTGGGCCGTTGAAGTGTCTGAGTGAAAGATAACAGAAATACCATGGATCGTAGTCATTCCGTCGTAATCCTGATGAGAGCCGGTAACATCTTTACTTTAGTAACAGGCTCCCATTGAGATTATGAAATGACTGTGTTTTACAGCCCCTCTAGTTGGATTCTTCTGCCAATCCAGGTGTATTCTGCTGTCCCTTTAGGTGTATCCTGAGGCCATCTAGGTGTTTTGCACAACTGGGACCGTATTACAGAAGTCCCTCAGCGGCACAATGGGCATTTGCGCCCGCTTGGGGCACTTCGATATTACAGACGGGGCCGCAAACACTTTTGCAGCCCCTTGTGTAATTCAGATAGCGCTGGCGCACATGTAACTCTAGTGCTATTCTTAGAAGGCATTTCCTCATGAGGGAACGTCTTTGCCTCTGCACCTGTGCCGTCATACTGACGTGGGCGCAGAGTCAAGCATGCCTTTAGCAGGCCCACTTTCAGTGTGCCACAAAATGGTGTCACACTTTCAGTTTGCCTCATAAAGACGCCCCTCTGGAGGAATGAAAGCAGGTCCCATGGACCACCCAGACATTCTTTTGCAAGCGGGTGCAGTGACTCACTGCATCTGTCTGCAAGGGGATCTCTAATCCCTTTTAAAAGTGCAGATGGGTTGCACTGCTCCATAACTCTCTTGAATGTGCTGCCCTCGGGACAGTGCATTCAACATAGTAGGACGCATGCGCATTCAGCATAAGAGGGCGCACTTTCCCTGTTTGCACCTGGTGCACCTGCTCAAACGTGTGCCATGGTACTAACAGGAAAAGAGCACCCTATCTGTAATAGGGCCCCTGGTGTTTGGGGTTTGCAACCGATACTGCTGTATCTTGCTAACCCTGCTTCGATGTATTAGCTGCCTTTGTTGGGTACCTCCTAATGATGAGTTCCATAGCTCTACTTCGTATTTGCCACTGCTCCCTAGTTTGTATTTTCCTGCTTTCCTAATGGGTATTTTCCTGCTGCCTTAGTTAGTGTTCCCCTGTGGCCTACTTCGAGTTTTGTCACTGAGCAATTTGGTGGGTTTTTTTCCCACTGCTCTAACTGATGTTGTTTCTCACTTAGTTGGTGTTTTATCCCGCTTACCAAATGGGTGTTTTATATGTTAACTTAGTGTAATTTTGTTCCCCACTATCCTAGTTATTTCAAGTATTTCTTTTTTTGCTTTTTCTTTACATATAGATAACACATACTCTTGCTCTGAGTCTATTGGCTTCCGTTAGATACATATTCATGTGATGTGCTACAAGGCACATCATGTGTAGCTCTTTTTTGTACAGAGCCCTACGTTATAAAAATCCAGAATGCATGAATGGCACGTTATAGAGAGTGTAAAAAAACCTGTAACATGAAAAATCTTTAGATTAGTGTAATTTTTGGGCATGTCTAGACTAGCTTAGTGTTAGTGGCAGTTTTATGCTTTAGTGGCACTGAGGATACCAGTTTCTCTATTTGTTTGACATACTTATGCAGTTTTTTCAAATTAATTTCCCATTATCAGGATAATAGTGCTCCGTTGTGGGCTCAGGAGTCCACTAACCTTCACATCCGGTGATGGCTGTCAAGGCAGAGAAGGTTTTTTTCCGCGTAAATGTATTTTTGCTTTACCGTCAGTGTTTCCGTTGCTGTTGCGCATCTATTTCTCTCTATCTCTGAGATCATCTGCCTCCCTTCCATGTATTCTTCCTTCCGAAAGATGCCCTTGAATGCTTATTGATCTGCTGCTCTTTAGTTGCAACCCTCTTCCTTCATAGGTGTTCCCACTGGTATTTCATGTCTTTTGTGCTGTTCCACTAGGTTATTGTTTTGCTGTGCAACTGGAATGTAGTTGGATTCTTATCTGTGATACTGAGTGACTGCCAGGCAGTGGTTGAGCCATTTCTTTTCTCTTTGCAGGAGCATGGGGAAGTTTTGGACTGCGTGCAGGAACTCAGTCAGTCTGTGAGCAAACTTTTCAGCTTGGCTTCAGGGGCAGTGGAGCGATGTATCAAATTGACGGATGGATTAGGAGCATGTGGGCTGCTCCAGGCGCTTCAAGCACTCTTTAAAAAGTGAGCTTAAAATGGTCTTGTCACATTCTAAAGCACCCAATTCCCTGATTAGTTCCATAAAGTATACTAGTAAAATGTTATGCCACTTTAATCCTTTTTTAAGGTGTACAGGTCATTGAGCAACACATAATATAATACGGAGTCCATTGATGTATTTGGATGGTTCTTCCAAGTTTTTATCGTTATCTGAAATAGACTTCCAGCTGCAGATTCTTTACCTTCGAGTTATCCCTAGGCATGAGTCTGGATCCGGAATGTTTTTGTGAGCAGTACCCCTGCTTGCCTGTATGTAGCATTGTTTGTCTCCACATGTCATTGTCCATGCTGTAAGTGACGTGCGCAGTGCCTATATAGTCGCCACCCCAGATTTCTTTTCGTTCCATGCCAGTCAGTGCAGATCCTGAGAAAGAGAAACCCTCGTCATTTTTTAAATGACTCTTTTTTTGACGTTTTGTCAAACGTTTTTGAGAATTCTACTCCTGGTGTGGCAGGATGTCTCCTAGAAATGCTGGCTTCAAGCATCTTGGATGCCACTGGTGCCTCGAGCGTGATCACGACTTGAAGACCTGCATCGGCTGCCACGCCATGTACCCCAAAGCCTTGAGGGAGCATTCCCTCAAGCTCCTTGCCGCTCAATGTTCAACGCTGCAACTGTCTCGATCCTGGCTAATAGGAAAGGCCAGGTATCGGTCATGGAGCCTAAGATCTTCGGCGCACTCAAAGTCATCTTCCAGTAAATCCCACTAGAAGAAAAAGAGAAAGAAGTTGGAGAGGTCTTCGACTTCACCCGTCTGTCAAAGACATCTAACAAGACAAGGTAGCATTGTTATTTGAGGCCTGGCTCTGTGGTAGAGCCTATGCCATGGCCAGCTCTGTCCTTCTCCAAGAGCTGATGCAACCTCAACCTCACAAATTTTATGAGGCCATGCACCTCATATTGGGGCATCCCGTGACTGCTGGCGTGCCTTCGGGCCCCATGGGTTCGGAGGGGCAACTTTTGGTTTTCTGCCCCGGCTCCAGTTGGGCCTCTTGGATCCACATATGGATTTAGACTAGCGCCGGTCATACCACCTTGATCTTCCCCAATTCTGACACTGTCCCCATTCTTATCCCTGACTCAGACACAGAGCCAGGAAGTGAAATCTGACTCAGACTCCTGCACTGACTGGAGCCATGCCTTCCAAGCCGGAACTGTAGCCCTATTTGTTTGGGCTGGGACTTGGGGAGGATTGTGAGGGGCCACTGGACCCTGAGGAATATCTGCCCCTAGACCACAAAATTGACTGGTGTGAGGAATTTGCGGACACCTCTCCAGATGCTAGCATGGTCTCTCCTCCTACTCTGGCTACAGAGGAGAGAAACTCTTTTGCTATGGTGGTGAAAAGTGCGGCCGAGGTCCTGGACCTTATCCTGCTCTCACTAATGTCTTGACAGAGGTGCTTTAGCTGGGAGTGACTCTTCCGACCCCCCCCCCCCCTTCCCCCCAGAACCGCTTCTCCCATTTAATGAAGCCCTTATGGATGTCCAGACCCTGCACAGGGGCTCCTGTGAACAAGACAATTGTCCACCCCCAATGCCCGCTCCAGGGGACCTCCATTTCCTCATGCAACACCCTACCCCAGAGAGATTGGTGGTCTAAGCCTACACTTCTCAGGTAGATCCTGGCGCATTCCCTTCCACACCACCAGGTAGGAAATCCAAGAGACTTGACACCTTTGGCAAGAAAATGTTTTCTTCCGCTAGCCTGGCACTGCGGTTTTTGAACGCTGCGCGCCTTCTGGGCTGTTACTCCCATGCTCTATGGGATTTGGTTGCACAGGTGCTGCCCATGGTCCTGGAGGAGGCTCGGGCATATTCTATATGCCAGACGGGAGAGATGCAGCAAATGTCACGATCTGTTGTGACCTGAACATGAACATCTCGCTAGGCAGTGTGGTTTCCTTGTCCATGGCCTTTTGGCGCCACGTCGGGCTGAGGGCGATTGGCTTTTCAGGGGATGTCCACGGTCACTTATGGACATGCCCTTTGATGGCTCCCGTCTCTTTGGAGACAAGGCGGGCTCAGCTCTGCAGTGGATAGCAGAGCTACGTCCAGCTCCTTGGGCCTTTCCATGACCCTCGACCAACACCAGTTTGCCTTTCACTCCTTTTGTGGCTACAGAAGGAGCTTTCAGCCACGTCTTTACCCACCCAGTCACCATGGCGCACAAGCTTTCTAGCCTCTGCGTGGCCGAGGACTGGCAGCCAGAGGTGGGAGCAGTCCAAGACCCCCGGCAGCTGCAGCCTCCAAACCCATTTAGGTGCCCCCAACCACCATGGGCACTAAGTGGAAGGCAGGATACGCCATCCCCTGCACCACTGGAGGTCGATAACATCAGATGGCTGGGTTCTTCAGATTGTCTGAAGGGGCTACTCCCTCTCCTTTGTAACTTCCCCTCCACCCATGCCACCCACTTGTGACAGGCTGACAGAGGACCATCTCTCCTTATTCCGCCAGAAAGTGGCAGTTCTCTTGGCCAAGGGAGCCATGGAGAGGTTACCGATGCCAGACAAAGTTTGTGCATGTTATTCCCCCTACTTTCTGGCACCCAAAATGTATCCTAGACCTGCCCCCTCTCAATTTCTTCATCAAAAAGTAAAAATTCAGAATGCTCACTCTCTCTTAAGTCCTGTGTGCCCTGGACCAGGTAGACTAAATGCTAGCATTGGACTTGCAGGATGCATACTTTCACATTCTCATCCTGCCTGCACACAGATGTTACCTGCGGTTCACGGTAGGCCACAAGCACTTTCAGTTCGGCGTGCTCCCTTTTGGCCTTGCCAGCACCCCTTGGGTGTTCACCAAGGTGATGGCAGTGGCTGCAGCTCATCTGGGAAGTTCAGGCATACCAGTCTTCCCCTATCTCAACGACTGGCTGTTGAAGGCAGGCTCCTCCCTGGCAGTCGTCTTTTCCCTCCAGACTACAGCGGACCTCCTGTACTCGCTGGGGTCCACTATAAACATGCCGAAGTCACAACTGACTCCCTCTCGGATGCTCTTTCATCGAAACCATTCTGGACATGGGGCAGTTTCGGGCTTATCCTCCTGAATGGCAAATCCAGGATATGTAGGCTATGATACTGATGTTTCATCCTCTATCCTAGGTTTTGGTGAGACTAACTCTGAGGTTGCTGGGCCTCATGGCCTCCTGCATCCTGCTTGTGACACATGCCCTCTGGCATACGCGGACTCTGCAGTGGGACCTGAAGTGCCAGTGGGCAAAGCATCAGGGAAATCTCTCCAACATGGTCCAGATCATGGAGGGAATTGCAAAAGATCTGCAGTGGTGGTTAACAAATCACAATCGAGTCAGCAGCAGACCCCTCTCCCTTCCCCAGTCAGTGGTGACCGATACATCACTCCTGGGATGGGGCGCTATCTGGGAGAGGGGGATATCATTGGTCTCTGGCATCAACCTACTGGAGCTCCAGGTGATCTGGCTGGCATTGAAAGCCTTTCTACCCTCCATCAAGGGAAGGCTAGTGCACTACTGGCATGTGGTATTGCAACAAACAGGGCGGGGTGGGTCGTGGACCCTTTGTCAAGAGGCCCTGCGTCCTGGAAATGGCTGGAATGCCAGGGCATTTACCTGATGGTTCAACACCTGGTGGGGTCGCTGAATGCCAGGGCGGACAAACTCAGCCTAAGATGCCTATCAGATCATGAGCGCATCTCCATCCGGAGGTGATGCTAGGTCTCTTTCAGCAGTTGGGAGAACCTTGGATAGATCTGTTCGCCACTGGCGAAAATGCCCAATGTCAGCTGATTTGCACACTGGTTCTCAAGAAGATCCTGAACGGCCAGGCGCAAGTCATTCTTGTGACTCTGGACAGGACTCGCAGAGTTTGGTATACCGAGCTGTTGAGCATTGCCCTTCGTCCTACGATCAGGCTGCCTCTTGGGGAGGATCTTCTGTCGCAGCAGCAGGGGAGGATTCTCCAACCAAACCTGTCAATGCTCCACTTTCATGCATGGAGATTCAGCGATGACAGCTGACAGCTTTTGACCTTTCGCCTGAAATCTGAGCATTGAGACTTGAACCTCCTGAGGCGAATAGCCGGGAGCCACTTAGCAAAACCTTTTAAAATTGTGTAAATTGTTTTTAACTCACTTGCAAATCCGCTCCCCAGCACTTACTGGAAACTCCCCAAACAGACGACTTGAACTCTGTTCAGGGGCAGAAAACGTTCGCTAGCCGCCATCACTTGCCTCGAGGAGCCACGGGACACGCCCACTCCTGTTGGCCACGCCCACCCTCCACCAAGTATAAATGCGAGCGCTGACTACGAGCATCGCATTGAGACTTGAACCTCCTGAGGCGAATAGCCGGGAGCCACTTAGCAAAACCTTTTAAAATTGTGTAAATTGTTTTTAACTCACTTGCAAATCCGCTCCCCAGCACTTACTGGAAACTCCCCAAACAGACGACTTGAACTCTGTTCAGGGGCAGAAAACGTTCGCTAGCCGCCATCACTTGCCTCGAGGAGCCACGGGACACGCCCACTCCTGTTGGCCACGCCCACCCTCCACCAAGTATAAATGCGAGCGCTGACTACGAGCATCGCATTGAGACTTGAACCTCCTGAGGCGAATAGCCGGGAGCCACTTAGCAAAACCTTTTAAAATTGTGTAAATTGTTTTTAACTCACTTGCAAATCCGCTCCCCAGCACTTACTGGAAACTCCCCAAACAGACGACTTGAACTCTGTTCAGGGGCAGAAAACGTTCGCTAGCCGCCATCACTTGCCTCGAGGAGCCACGGGACACGCCCACTCCTGTTGGCCACGCCCACCCTCCACCAAGTATAAATGCGAGCGCTGACTACGAGCATCGCATTGAGACTTGAACCTCCTGAGGCGAATAGCCGGGAGCCACTTAGCAAAACCTTTTAAAATTGTGTAAATTGTTTTTAACTCACTTGCAAATCCGCTCCCCAGCACTTACTGGAAACTCTCCAAACAGACGACTTGAACTCTGTTCAGGGGCAGAAAACGTTCGCTAGCCGCCATCACTTGCCTCGAGGAGCCACGGGACACGCCCACTCCTGTTGGCCACGCCCACCCTCCCAACACCACCTATAAATTATGTGTCAGTTCAGGCAGCGCAGCGGACGAGCGCAGCGGGCGCGACGATGGCGCGCCGAAGGCGCGCTTAAGGCAAGCTCGTCTGCGCTCGTCCGCGCAAGGCAGAGCGCAGAGCCAAGCCAGACCACTAAATCCAGTACCCAGACTTGGAGATACAACAAAGACGAACTGCTACACCTCAACAAAAAGGTACATAGCTCGTGCCTACATGGCATTTCCGCTGACCGCCCTTCTACTCGATGCGCCCACTGTTCATACAGTTGTAATCCCTCCGTATCCACATTGCCCCCCCCTATCCCGATACGCATGGCCCTTATCAACTGCAGATCTCTCCCTAAGCACTCGACAGAAATCCACCTTCTATTGGAAAACCACAACTTAGAGGTGCTCTTCCTAACCGAAACATGGCTGGGACCGGACTCAGATCCTGATATTGTCAACTCCCTTCCCCAGGGTTTCCTCATACAGCGTATAGACCGACCTAAAGGAAAAGGCGGTGGCATTGCCATAATTCATAAAGAACAGCTATCATGCCGTCTCCAAGTCAGCCCACTTGCTGACTGCGAAAACGTCATGTATGCTATTCAGGTCTCCCCTTGCCAAACCATCTCTGGCTTCCTTATTTATCGCCCCCCAGGACCATTAGGTCAGTTCTGCGAATCCTTAACGGAACACTCCTACACCCTG
This sequence comes from Triturus cristatus, assembly GCF_964204655.1. Taxonomy (NCBI): domain Eukaryota; kingdom Metazoa; phylum Chordata; class Amphibia; order Caudata; family Salamandridae; genus Triturus; species Triturus cristatus. The sequence continues at coordinate 1,144,859,556 of NC_140593.1, read as the reverse complement.
ACCGCAACCAACTCCTCATGTTTGATCCTGGGCGACCTAAACATCCATTTCGATAAAAAGGAAATCAAACAGACCGCCGACTTGATAGCAGATCTTGAAACCCTCCAATTGAAACTATTAGGCCATCTACCCACTCACACCTTGGGACACATGTTGGACCCAGTATTTACCAACATTCACGACCTCACTACTCGTGATCCTATTCCAGTCCCCTGGTCTGACCATCACCTCGTTCCTCTATATTGGCAGATCATCCGCGCCCCTCGTACTACCGCCCCTCCCAGTAAACCCTCACGATCTTGGTCTAAACTTAATGTAGAAACCTGGAAATACCACCTAGAGAGCTCCCTTCCTGCACCCAACAACAACCTCATCAGCGCTGATGCAGAATTCTCAGCTTGGATTGCCAACTCCCTAGACAAAACTCTCCCCCAAAAAATTTCCTGTAACCCACGGAACAAACCCACCTCCCCCTGGTTCACTGATGAATTGCGACTACTAAAAAAAGCCTGCAAAAGATCTGAAAGAGAATGAGGAAAAAATTCGACCATACCACTAAAACCATATATAAAACTACTCTTCTCACCTACAAAAAAGCAATCAAAGTTGCACAAATTAACCACTTCGAGGAGAAAATTAAATCTTCTCACAACTCAGCCCGGGAAACTTATCAAATAGCGAAGAAACTACTCAAAACACCAGATCCTCCCCCTCTGGTGGAACCCTCAGTCACCCGCTGCAACGAACTCGCAGAATTTTTTAATTCCAAAATTACTAAAATCATTAATTCACTCCCCCCTACCTCTTTCAATGCCCTCAGTGCCCCCTCTGACGTCAACCCACCCAACAATCAGCTGTTAGAATTCACTCCGCTCACAACTGACATCACTCTCCGCATACTCAGTTCTATTAAAAGTGGCAGCCCTTCCGACCCTGCTCCGTTGAATATCCTGAAACTAGTCGGACCCACTATTCTACCTAAGCTGACACAACTCATCAACGACTCACTTTCCCTAGGCACTGTTCCCCCCAGCTGGAAAAGAGCTATGGTGAGAGCATTGCTCAAAAAACCCCACCATGACCCACTAGAACTTGGCAATTACAGGCCAATCTCCTTACTTCCAGGTGTCAGCAAAATAGCTGAGAAACATGTCAACCTAAATCTCTCCCAATACCTCGAGTCCAACAAACTATTGGAACCCTCCCAAACAGGATTCAGGCCAGGCCAGAGCACCGAGACAGCAATATTAGCGGTAGTCGAAGAGGCAAGGAAGATCATAGACTCAGGGGGATCAGTGGCAGTGATCCTCCTGGATCTTAGTGCCGCATTCGACACCGTTAACCACTCTATCCTTATCCAAAGACTCAAACACCTTGGAGTCACAGGAGTGGCCCTGGCCTGGTTAGAATCCTTCCTCAAAAATCGACTTTTTCAGGTGACAGAGGGCACCTTCACGTCCAGACCTACAGCCATCAACTGCGGGGTACCACAGGGCTCGTCCCTGAGCCCAACCCTTTTTAATGTTTATATGTCCCCCCTCGAGAAGGTCGTCGCCCCTTATGGCATCAAACTCCTGACATATGCCGACGACACTCAACTTGTGGTCTCCCTTAACCAGCAAGACCTCTCCATTCCCAACCTGCACACTTGCTTGATCGAAATAACAAAATGGATGAGTAGCTCCCACCTCAAGCTGAATAACGAAAAAACCGAGATCATGTTTTTAGGCAACAAATCTCTATACAGCTCCACCTCTATATGGCCGTCAGCCATGGGCCTCCCCCCGGCGTCTAAACCAGAAATTAAGAGCCTGGGCATCTGGTTAGATGAAGAACTTAACTTCTCAGCACAAGCACGGAAAACTGCTGGAACCTGCCACGGTCTTCTAAGATCGGCAAGAAAAATTCTACCCCTGCTTCCGACTCAATCCCGTAAACTCCTTATCCACGGCCTGGTACTATCTCGTTTAGACTATGGCAATGCCCTATACCTAGGGGCCCCCAAAAAAGTTCTAGCAAAACTCCAAACGGCCCAGAATGCGGCAGCCCGCATTCTTACAGGTACCCATCGCCGCTGCTACGCCAGACCATCTTTGAAGGCCCTTCACTGGCTCCCCATCCAAGAGAGAATTCAATTCAAGGCTCTCTGCACGACCCACAAGATCATGCACGGCAAGGCCCCTCCCATACTCCAAAATCTCATCTTACCCCACACCACCTCTAGAACTCTCCGCTCCTCCAACTGTAACCTAGCCTCAGTCCCCAGGATCAGAAAAGCCCGCTCAGGCGGGCGACTGTTCTCCCTCAACGCTGCCAAACTTTGGAACTCGCTCCCCCCTAACCTCAGAGCTCAACCCAACCTTTTTTCATTTCGTAGAGCACTCAAAACACGGCTGTTTCCATAAAAACACCTCTCACTAGGTTTTTGTCCATCAGCGCTGGGACGCCTATGGGCAGCCATGCGCTCTACAAATCTGTTAAATAAATAAATAAATAAATGTTATCTTGGCATCCAGGCATCCCTCTTCCTAGACTGTATAAGCCTGCCATTAGGACAAGTTTGTGGCATGGTATGCAGAGAAATACGTTGACCCTCTTTCTGCTTCTCTCAATCAGGTTCTTCTCTTTATCCTTTCTCTTGCGCAGGAGGACTCTGCATTGGGCACCTTAAAGGGCTATCTTTATGCCAGATCAGCATACCCTGATCAAATCCCCTGTTGTACATAGGTTTTTGAAAGGTCATCAACACGTTTCCACCTTCACCCTTAAACATGCCTCAGTGGGACCTAAATCTAGTACTCACTTTCAGCCACTGTATAACTGTCCTCTCAGGCTCCTTACCTTCAAGACGGCCTTCCTGGTGGCAATAACATCTGTCCGAAGGGTTATTGAGCTTCAAGCTTTGCCCTCTAACCCTCCATACCTAAACATATTCCCAGACAAACTGGTTCTTCACACTAGAGATTCTTTTCTGCCTAATGTTGTCACTCGCTTTCATTTTGGCCAGATCAATCAATCAATCAATCATGGAATTTATATCGCGCACTACTCACCCGAAAGGGTCTCAAGGCGCTTGGGGGAGGGGGTCTGCTACTGCTCGAACAGCCAGGTCTTGAGCTGTTTCCTGAAGGCGAGGTGGTCCTGGGTGAGCCGCAGGTGGACGGGTAGGGAGTTCCATGTCTTAGCCGCCAGGTAGGAGAAGGATCTTCCTCCGGCGGTGGCTCTCTGGATGCGAGGGACGACGGCGAGGGAGAGGTTCGCGGATCATAGCTGTCGGGTGGGCGTGTAGAAGGTCAGGCGGTCGTTGAGGTACCTTGGGCCCAGGTCGTGGAGGGATTTGTGTGCGTGGGTGAGGAGTCTGAACGTGATCCTCTTGTTGACAGGGAGCCAGTGCAGGTCTCTCAGGTGGCTCGAGATGTGGCTGCGTCGGGGGGCGTCCAGGATGAGACGGGCGGAGGCGTTCTGGATACGCTGAAGTCTTTTCTGAAGCTTGGCTGTTGTACCGGCGTAGAGGGTGTTTCCGTAGTCTAGTCTGCTGGTGACGAGGGCCTGGGTGACAGTCTTCCTGGTCTCGGTCGGGATCCATCTGAAGATCTTGCGGAGCATGCGGAGGTTGTGGAAGCAAGATGAGGAGACGGCGTTGACTTGTCTGGTCATCGATAGGGAGGAGTCCAGGATGACGCCCAAGTTGCGTGCGTGGTCCGTTGGCTTGGGTGCGGTGCCCAGGGCCGGGGGCCACCAGGAGTCGTCCCATGCGGAGGGCGACAGTCCCAGGATGAGGACTTCTGTCTTGTCCGTGTTCAGCTTCAGGCGGCTGATGTTCATCCATTCGGCGGCATCTTTCATCCCTTCGTGTAGGTCGGCTTTGGCGATGTCGGGGTCTCTGGTGAGGGAGAGAATCAGCTGGGTGTCATCGGCGTAGGAAATGATGTTGAGGTTGTGTTGGCGTGCGATGGCAGCGAGGGGTTTCATGTAGATGTTGAAGAGAGTGGGGCTGAGCGACGATCCTTGCGGGACGCCGCAGATGACTTCGGTGGCCTCAGAGCGGAACGGAGGGAGGCGTACTCTCTGTGTTCTGCCGGAGAGGTATGAGATGATCCATTCCAGAGCAATCCCCTGGATGCCGGTGTCGTTGAGGCGTTGGACTAGGGTGCGGTGGCAGACAGTGTCAAATGCTGCGGAGAGGTCAAGGAGGATGAGTGCCGCTGTTTCACCTTTGTCGAGCAGGGCTCGGATGTCGCCAGTGGCTGCGATGAGGGCGGTCTCGGTGCTGTGGTTGGCTCTGAATCCGGATTGCGATGGGTCGAGGGATCCGTTCGTCTCGAGGAAGGCAGCCAGCTGCTTGTTGACTACCTTCTCGATGACTTTGGCAGGGAATGGAAGGAGCGAGATTGGGCGGAAGTTCTTGAGGTCGGTCGGGTCCGCTGTTGGTTTCTTCAGTAGTGCGCTGAGTTCGGCGTGCTTCCAGCTCTCCGGGAAGGTGGCTGTGTCGAAGGAGGCGTTGATGATGTCTCGGAGGTGGGGTGCGATGGTAGAGGCGGCCTTGTTGAAGACATGGTGGGGGCATGGGTCGGTCGGAGATCCGGAGTGGATGGTGTTCATCATGCGTGTCGTGTCTTCGGGGGTCACTTTGGTCCATGTCTGGAGGATAGCGGCGGGGTGCGTGGGTTCGGTCGATGGGTGCGGGGGTGGAGCGCCGAAACTGTTGTGGATGTCGTCGATCTTGCGGTGGAAGTACGAGGCGAGGGAGTCGCAGAGGTCCTGCGAGGGAGTGATGTCGTTGTTGCCGGTGCTGGGGTTGGAGAACTCCTTGACGATGTTGAAGAGCTCCTTGCTGTCATGGGCGTTCTTGTCCAGTCGTTCCTTCAAAGATTTTTTCTTGGTGGTGCGGATGAGCTGGTGATGTCTGCGGGTGGCGAGTTTGAGGGCGGTCATGTTGTCGGTGGTCTTGTCGAGGAGCCAGGCCTTCTCGAGGGTGCGGCAGGCCTTCTTGGAGTCCTTGAGTTCGTCGTGAACCAGGGGGCCTTCTTGCTTCTGGGCCTGGTGAGTGGGTTCTTCAGTGGGGCGAGGTCGTTGGCACAGGAGGTCAGCCATTGCGTGAGGTCGAGGGCTGCTGTGTTAGGGTCCGTTGTCCTGACCGGTGGGTTCTGGCTGAGGGAGGTGGTGAGCTGGTCGACGGTGATCTTGCTCCAGTTTCTGTGGGGAACCTGCTTCGGGTGGTGGTGGACCGTGTTCTTCTTGAAGCTGAAGTGGATGCAGCTGTGGTCAGTCCAGTGGAGTCCGGTGCAGTGGCTGAAGGTGACGTGCTTGCTGGATGAGAAGAGGGGGTCGAGCGTGTGGCCGGCGTAGTGGGTGGGGGTGTTGACCAGTTGCTGGAGTCCGAGGTTGGCGAGGTTGTCCAGCAGGGTGGTCGTGTTGCGGTCGTTGTTCTCCAGGTGGAAGTTGAGGTCCCCGAGGAGGATGTAGTCGGCGGAGGGGAGGGCGTGAGGGCTGATAAAGTCTGTGATGTCTTCGCAGAACTGTGCGCGTGGTCCCGAGGGTCTGTAGATGAGGGTGCCTCTGAGGGTAGTCTTGGGGTCGGTGTGGATCTGGAAGTGCAGGTATTCGGCGGTGTTGAATGCGTCGGTGGAGTCAGTCGAGATGCGAATGGTGCTTTTGTGAGCGATGGCGATGCCCCCTCCGGTCTGGTTGTTGCGATCCCTCCTGATGATCTTGTAGCCGTCCGGGATGGCTATGGCGATGTCGGGGGTTGAGGAGTCGTTCATCCAGGTTTCCGTGAGGAAGGCGACGTCTGGAGATGCGGTGTCGAGGAGGTTCCAGAGTTCCACGGCGTGTCTGTGGACGGAGCGGGTGTTGATCAGGATGCACTTGAGGTGGTTGCTGTTGTCCGTCTTGGTGGGCGTGGTGCTTGTTTGGAGGCAGGAGAAGTTGCAGGATCGGCAGACGAAGGCTCCATGGGTGCGTCGCGGGGACGCTCGGTAGCATCCGGGGGCTCGGGCGGTTTTGAGTGCGATGAGCGTAGCGTAGTCGTAGGTCCTGCGGGGGGGCTGGCGGGCACGGGGGCCAGGGGGTCTGGCGCTGGGCGCGGTCCAGGCGCGGACGGGCTTACCTTTGGCGCACCTTCGGCGCTCAATCGGCGCTCCCGCTGCGCGCGTCCGCTGCGCGGTCGCTCAGGGGGCGTCAGAAATAAGGAGCCGGGAGGGAGGGTCAGCGGGGAGGCGGGAGCGGGTTGTCCAATGGGCAGTGAGGGGAGGCGGGACTGCAGGCGGAGGCGGGAGCAGGAAGGAGGAGAGCGGGTCAGCGGCGGCGGAAACGGCGGGAAAAACGGAGCTGAAGTGACCGGGGCAGCGTCGGAGGTCAGCGGGCGAGGAGGGGCAGCAGCGGCAGGAAAGCGACAGGCGGAACCTGAGAAGCAGCAGGCAGCAGGCAGGAGGCGGCGGCGGCGTGAAACCAGGTGAGTGGCGTCAGGCGGTAGTTACAGGGTGGGCAGGTGCCAGGCAGCGACAGGTAGGCAGAGCAGTGGAGAGGAGCGACCGGCTGTGGGGGCACAGGGGTCATCACCCTGCCTACCCTTTATGTTCTAAACAGTAGCACCCCCATAACCTAGGGTGTGTCCCCCTGGGCGCAAACCAAATCCTGAATAAGGATCACAATTTTTCCTTCTTTCAAAATGGCGACAGTAATCCAAATGTAATCGTTCAATAATTCAGTGTATTGCTTGTTTAGTCGTCACAAGACCTAAATTGATTTTCCGAGTCAAATCATTGTGTCAAACCAGACAACTACAATATCCAGAATGCACATTGCAACTTCTTCTGTCATGAACATGAATTCAACTCATTTCATTGTTATAAATCCCAATGCATTTCGGGCATTCTGCCCTTCATCAAGGGAACATTCGAGTAGTTGTGATGACATGCTCCAAGACTCCGCTCTGCCACATCCCCCTAAGGAGGAGGAGTGACTCCACTGCCTGGACCCAAAAAGAGTGTTGTCATTCTACCTTGACCGCACAAAAGAGCTCAGGTGGATGACCAACTCTTCGTGGGGTATGTCAGAGTGAAGAAGGGAAAGGCTGTGCAGAAAAGGATCATCTCCCGATGGATCGTACTCTACATTCAAATTTGCTATGCATTGGTCAAGAAGTAATCCCCATTTCACCAGAACAAAGGCTTCGACCACTGCGTTAGCACATGGAGTCCCAGTCCTGGTCATCTGCTAGGCAGCAATGTGGGCCTCTTTGCATACGTTCAAAAAGCACTTTTGCATGGACAGTCCGGTCTGTCTGGACGGACACCTTGCCTGTTCGGTCTTCCACAACTTTTTGGTGTGAAATTGTTACATAGACTCACCTCTGGGGAGGTATTGCTTGGGTTCTGCGGTAGAATCTGCGGCTAGAAGTTTCTTTCAGATGAACAAGTTACCTACCTTCGATGATGCCTTGTCTGGTAAAGACTCTATCTAGTCGCAGATTCATTACCGACCCACCTATCCTCTCCTAACTGTGAACGGATTTCTAGGGACAGGGCCATTCCTTTTTAAGAGCCCTAGTGTTCTTCGTGCCTCCTGGCATGCAATGTTGCCTATATAAACTAATGTCAGGCTGCTAACGTGATGCATAGGCACTGCACATGTCACTTCCAGTACGTACAACGCTGTCGACGCCATGCAGAACTGAACAAGGCCACCTACCGGCGCACAGGGGTACTGCTCACGAAAATATCTGGATCCAGTCTGATGTCTGGGGATAATTCTAAGGTAAGCAATCTGCTGCTAGACAGAGTTTCTACCAGATACGGGGGTTACCGAAGGTAAGTAACTTGTTCTTTCATCACTGCTACTATCTTCATAATTTGTTCCATTAAGATATTCACCCTTTTCTGTGACCATCAATGGCTAACATCAAACTTTGTTTTAAACATTACAACATAAACAAAGGAGTATATTTGTTGTAAACTAAAACACAAATACAGCAGGAAATTGCAGTTTCTAATAGTTGCAGGGCACTTGGAAGGGGGAAAATACCATCCCTGAGCACAACAACTGACAGTAATAAACTTTCTCCAAACCTGGATCTTTCATAGACTCACCTGCTTGAATTGTTCCCTCTTGTCACACTGGGATGCCTCTGTAGTCATTGTTATTATCACTCTGTAGAAGGCATTCAGTAATGCTGAAAAACCCCATAGACTCCATGTAATCAGCAAACCTCATTATGTGACCCAACCTTTGGCCATCAGGTGAAAGAACCCAGAGCATTTCTGCTCCCAGCGGCTTCCAACTGCCAGATTTTCTATCACATATCTAGTGATGGGGAATACTCTTGAGCTCATCCTCTAATTACTTTACAGGGGATCATTTTCACTGCATTATTGAGTTGTTTCATTTTAGAAGGCAATTCAGTGGTGCCGTGAAGGACAGTGCTTTATTTTCCAGCCTTTTCTTTTAGGAACATGTTTATTTTGTTTTAAGCATAGCTGATGCTTCTGTGAAGAAGTCCTTATTCAAGGTTTGTGGTAAGAATAACATCTACATGGATGCCCCCATTCCGAAAGCTTGTACTGTCTTTATCTGAGACATATTTTGAAGAAATTTGCTTTATTTACCATCCTTTTAGTTTAGGTACTGAAGGACCGAGAAAGGTGTTTGACACTGGCCATTCTTGAAGAAAAAGTGGAGGCTTCAATTGTGGAGTGAAGAAGCAGAAATCAAATCTGTTACTCACTAAGGAGAAGTCACATTCCAAAACTTCCCAACTGGAAAAAAGGCACTCAGACCCTGTGTCTAAAGATCAGACTAGGGACCAGATGTACGACCATTGGCAATTGTGACTCTCAAATTGCGCCAAATTGCGAGTCGAATTTGCCAATGTACAACAGTGTTTGAGACACTGTTCGCGATTCCCAGTGGGGCCGCAAATTCCATGCCTCATGCATATTAATGAGGCTGTCGCAATTTGCGACCACATTGGGAATGGCTGTCACTCCCAGGGATGGTGGCCTGCTGGAGTCAGCAGACCTCCATGTCTGGGACTGCTTTTAAATAAAGCAGTTTTTTTTTTAATGCAGCCCATGTTCCCTAAAGGAAAACGGGATACATTTAAAAAAAAAAAATGAAACTTTTTTGTTTCATTTTTTAAGGGCAGGACTTGGTCCCTGAGACCACTGCCTGTTCTGAATAAATGTTTGTGCATCCATTCACAAAGGGGAAGAGGTCCCCTGGGTACCCCTTCCCGTTTGCGAATGGTTTACCACCCTCTTGAAAAGGGTGGTAAACTGCGAGTGTTTTGCGACCGTAATTGCTGTTGCAAAACATTCTTACATAGGGTTCAGACTCACTATTAGGAAGGAATGCCCTTGGAACGCCCCTTCCTAATAGTGAGTCGTAACCCTATCCTGCGAGTTGCTATTTAATTAGCGACTCGCAAAATAGGGTTAGTACATGGCCCGATGGTTTTTTGCATGCGCAAACGGGTCTAAAACACATTTGTGCATGCACAAATCCGTCGTACATCTGGCCCTTAGACTCAGCCACTATTTGACACTGGATAAGGAGTAGGTGAGGACACCCTCAGGAAACATACTCCGAAGACTGCCAAATGTTCAGTGACATTAACTTCATTGAGCATGACCTTGTCATCATGCCCCGTTATCAACAGCCTGGTCGTCCTCTAAAAGGTCAACTGTTTCTATTCTTCCTGCAGTCACCACAGTGGTATCTTCTTGGCAGCGGTGGTATCATTAGTATCCTCTACTTTGGCTACATGTCCACGCAGTTTGAGCATGCTGCTCAGATCTTTATTGCTGTTGTCAATTGTTCTGCAACATCCAGTGAAGCTGCTCCACATCTGGGCAAAAGGGCAGATGACTCGTAGGACTTGAACTAAATGGAGATTCCAATTAGGATGATCAGAATGTTACAAGGCCAACAGAGTGTCCTATTAAGTATGTAGATTTGGAGGATGAAGAATGCAGCCCATGGTTCAAAGGGGGTTCCCCGGGACCCAGTTGATATTCAAACGGTGTCCACCACAAGCTGGGCGTGGCATCGTCTTACTCGCTATCTAGCCCAGCCTCTCCTCTACTCCTCTTCTCTTCCACTTCCCAACCCCGGATTGCTGTCTGGCACGGGGGAGGCGCTGGTTCAGCGTACTTTGACCAAGTTTCACCTTACTAAGATCGGAGACCTCTACCCTGGGGGCCACATATTTTCGGTCTCGGAGGAGGAGCGCTTCAGTGAGGCCACGTTCATGGACAAATTTGTCCTGCGCCGGCTTTATTGTGCGGCTCGTTCAGACATTGCGGGATTCCCTCTCGAGCCAGCATCCTTCGAGCCTCTAACTCTCCTCATTTACAAGGACTCGGGTGCCCATATGGTTTCTAAGCTTTATAAGGCATGCGCAGCGCTGGTTCCATGTGAGGATGGCCGATTGAGAGCGGCCTGGGAGGCAGATTTGGGTAGGCCGATCACAGATAACCAATGGACCGCTTGTTGCAAAGTCACTAACGCGATATCGCTCAATAGTCGACATAAGCTCCTCCATTATAAATTTCTTCGCCGCTGCTACATGACCCCAGCTAGGCTCCACGCCATTGACCCTGCGCGCCCGCACACATGTTGGAAATGCGCTGCACCACACGCTGACTTTGCACACCTGTCCTGGACGTGCCCCAGACTGCAATCATACTGGACGCAGATACATGAGATCCTTGGCGTTATGTTGGAGCTCACGCTGGTTCCCACTCCGGAGGTTGCGTTATTGGGCTACACAGTGAACTTCCCCAAGAACGTCCGCAGGCTAGCCTCCCTGGGCCTGCTACTCGCCAAGCGTGAGGTGGCAAAACATTGGGGCGGTAGAACGGCCCCCACGGCCGGGACATGGCTCACGTCTATGGCTTATTGCAGCACAAATAGCGAGATCTACGCCAGTCTCCTCCCTGCAGTGGCGCGTCCCAAAGATATCTGGGGCCCCTACAAGACCTATATCGCTAACCTCCCGAGCTCTTCCCCACCGCGAGCCAGTTCTGGAATAGTGCCTACGGGAGTGGGGTAGCTCAGGTAGTCCTCCCTGTTGGGTATTTGGGGGATGTGCGCTCTCGGGGCGGGCTGCATTGGGGGAGCTGAGCCGAAGATTGGGGTGCCCGCTGCACATGGTTGGTGTGTCCTGACTGCGTCATTCCCCTTTAGTGGACACGGGCGGATGAGACGGGTGGGCTCTGGATGGGGGGTCTTTCTATGGTCTGCTGCCATGATGTTGAACTGCTGTTTGTATATGAGGGGGGAGTGTAATGATGTATCTCCGCACTTGTTCCTAAATGTGTGCACAGCCGATATTCTCGCATTGTTATGTTTTTCAAAACTAAATAAAAAGTTTAAAAAAAAAAAAAAAAAAAAGAATGCAGCCCATGGTTTTGTACACATAGCCACAAGTCACAGGAACTGCCTCTTCAGCTGCATTATAGAGGCGATGACCAGTTTGGACCACTTTCTGTCCCTTTAGTACAAGTGGCATTGGAACTGCAAACCACTTTAAAGGGAAAGATGGAAGACATTATAGACTGCTTCCTGTGGCAAAATCACCTACAGGGTGATAACTATGATGCTGGTGATTAACACGAGTGTGAGGGGCTACTGGGTTACTAGGAATAGGATACTGATGCAGGTAAAGCTTGACAACATTGCTGATGGTGAGGCAGGACAGCAAAATCGTTTTCTAAATAAAGATTTAGAATGGGATCAATCTATATCCCCTGATGATGCTACCTTGGCTCCAGAGCTGAAGAGGCCTGTCTTAGATCCTTAAAAATTGACTAATTATCACCCAATTCCATTCCTTCGATCTGTGCCAAGATCATAGAAAAAGTATGTTAATGCCCAGCTCTCTTGCTATTTGGAGACCTCTGGTCTGCTGTCCACCTTTCAGTTGGGATTTCATCCTGGTTTCAGTACAAAATCTGCCCTTTTAGCTGCAGTAGAAAATCTTAGGAAACATATTGATCTGGGGCACTGCTGCTCCCATTCTGTTAGACTTCAGCTCTGCTTTCGATACGGTATCTCATTCGGTCCTATTGCAGAGACTGCCAGATATTGGTGTCTCTGTCCTTCTCATTATTTTTGCAGAATAGTACCTTTCAGGTTTTTGTAAGCCACATGAGTCCTTTGTATTTTCTTTTCCATGTGGATTGTCGAAGGACTCTTCATTGAGCCCTGCACTCTTCAACATTTATGTTAAACCTTTGGCTGATCTAGTCCGCAGTCATGGTCTTTCACTTTTCATATATGCTGATGATACTCCGATCAACGTAATGCTCAATGCAGAGAACAGGGATAACGCAACCAATTTCTATATGCGGTGTTTGTAGTGGGCAATCAGCTCCAATTCTGGGGTTCACAGTAGCAGCTCGCTGATCTTGGGCTGCTCCTTACTCCTTGCAAAGCACTCAAGAGCCCGGGCTTCTGGTTGGACCAATTCCTCCTCGTGGATGTTCAAATCTCTAAAATAGCGGCCCACTGCTTCTGGTTACTTAAAACCTTGACGAATATTCACGAGCTCCTCCCTATTTCTGCTCAGAAAAGGCTGGTTCAGGCCTTGGCTGTATCTCCAGGTTAGATTTTGCCAATGTGCTGTATCTAGGGAGCTCCCAACTCGATTTTGAAGAGACTTCTAATTGTCAGAATGTTGCGGCACAGATGCTCTACCACGTCCCTCGGTATATCTTAGTCACCTCCCACCTTCGCTCTCTTAACTGGCTGACTGTAGAGAAGTATATCCATTTTAAAACTTTGCTTTATGCACATTTCTTTTTTATGATGGCAGCCTTTCTTATATCAGCATATTTGTGCATTGGTATTGTCGGGGTCTAGGCTACAGAGAGTGCCACTAACCTGGAAGCCGGGTACAGCAGGAACGATGCTAGATAATCCCCTCCCCTAAGAGGTGACACCTGCGCGCAGATTGTCTTTTACGGCACAAAGGAAACAAAAACAGTGTTGCCTCCAGCACTCGGACCGGCATGAAGATAATGGTGACGACCCTTCTCTTCTGGGTTCTGTCCCTATGCCCTGCAATGAAAACACAACATACATTCATTAGGATTCGATGCCATGCACTTCCTAGCCCTCTCCCCGTACTGTTACCTACGTTCGTTCACTTACACGTATAGAGGCAGGGCGGATGCTTGGAGAAACAGGTGAGTCACAAAATAAAGAAACCTATTTAGGTTTAAGCACTGGCACTCAGTCTTTTATATATAGTGAAAAATGATACTTATCTGTCTGTCGGTTGGCAGGCAGTTCTCTCACCACTGGAGGTAAGCACGCCAAAAAGGGCAGGGGAAGCGCCTTCCTGGCACTCCCTTGCGCAAGGTTCTGTGAAGCGATCCGAGTGAAGTGTAAAGAATGGTATTCAGCGCTATCATAAGTGCGCGATGGTACAAAACCGCCAGTTCCTGGCCCAGATTCAATCCACTCCGGATAAGAAGAACTTGTTTGGAACTGCGCCTTGTCTCAAGTGGTGGTAGACTCGGCGAGCAGACTTGGTGTCGCGCCGCTATGGCGTGAAGTAAAGCAATACTCAAAGCAAAGTTACAGCAGTCTCTTTCTAGGACATGGAGCCGATTATTGCTGTGAAAACAATCCGTGCGCCGCTACGACGCGCTCATGGACACTGACGACTCCTCCACCTACTTCCGCATCAGCGTCGAGGAGGCAGCGGAGTAGTGGGTAGGGCTTGGTGCATGCGCAGCGCTCTCTCTCTGGAAAGCCCGCGGATGGTTCTTGGTGTTTGCGAGCGTCGCGGTGGCCCATGGTAAAGTCTATCGAATATTCCTCCGCAAGGAGGCAGGTTAGCTGGAATCCAACCACGGGAGTTGGACGACTTGACTTCTCAGTGGTTCTCGGGAACTCGAGTGACCAGCACGGATTCTCATGGAGGCGGGGCTTATATACGTAACGCGTATTGCCCCCAATGCATCCTGGGATATGTGGTTTCTAAGCCCCCAGTCACACAGCTCATCCCGTACCTGCTCTGCAGCGCCCCCTCTGCTGGGCCATGACAGGTATTCTCCTAAGTGGTCCCATCACTCTGGTAATCAGCTCCTAACTGTTATACCTCTTCATAAACAGGGAGGAACATCCTTTGCTTTTCTTAGCCCTACACTATGGAACTCTTGACCTATTAAAATATGAACCTGCAGCTCTCTTTTACATTTCTGAAGAATAATAAAAACCTGGTTCCTTTAGGCTTTTATTGTCCTGACATTCACTGTACTGCTGGGAAACTCTCGTTGAGTACTCCTGCGCTTTCGAAGTGTATTGATTGATCTAGTGTTGGGGTCAGATGTGTGTTTTTCTTAGAAGAAGTTGTCTCGAGTCATAAGTTATAGTGACTCCACCTATTGATGGTAATGCGCATGGGCATCTACTCCAATGTTAGATTGTTTTCTTTCCGCCATCTGTTTCAGACATGTGTTACCGCGCTCCAGATCGATGCTGTTGCAGTGATCTCTTCAAACCTTCTTGGATCCTTTCCCTTCCGTCGGAATTGTCATTGTCGTGTATCCCTTTCTTGCATCAGCTTGGCCCGCGTGTACTCATACGTTTCAGTGTTTGGGAAGACTTCGATGTCCTAATAGGGGCTTTGCCCTATGTGGGTTTTCCTGCTTTCTCCATCGCAAGCATACCTCACTTTTGATGGAATGGACGCTGTTCTGCTATTGTCCTCGGTGTCGTGCCAAATATCCCTGGGCCGATCCCCACCAGGTCTGCAACCTCTGTGTCTCTAAGAAGCACAGCAAAACTTCCTGGGACATCTGCCGCTCCGTCCGTTCAAAGAAAACTCTTTGTTACCATCGTGCTGAACCCCTTGAGATGTCAAGGAGAAGCAATAATGACACCGCAGACATATTAGGTGGGCAGGACCTCTAAGGTGAACTACAGTCTGAGCCATTGGGAGCAGAGGAAGAGGCCTTCTTGCCAGAACCCAGCTTATGTTCCAACCTGGAAATCTAAGATTTGTCTCCCACCCTGCAGGACGTGAGTACTAACCCACCATCTCTGCATTCCCAGCACTGATCGATTCTGAGCACCCCCTTCCCTACCTCGAAGCCAACTAACCAACAGGCTTCTGGTCCATACTGCCTCTCAGCCATGGTCAGTACCGATCGCATTATTCAGACACCACACCCAGCCTCTGCTCGAATTCGTAGAAGATCCTGAAGCAGTCACACTGGCTCTGACAGCTTCCTCAAAGCATCACTCTGAGCCAAAGCCTTCGGCATCCGAGCTTCAACTCACATGCCAGAACCAAAGCACTCAATGTCGAGACCTTGCACCTCCACTGCCTCTGTCAAACCTATACTTCAGCAGCTGCAAGAGGAACTTGACACCTGTCATCATGATCCACTCACACCTTGCCAGATCACTGAACCCCAAGGATGGCTCCAAGCTCAAGCTCGGCTTCGAGGAAGCCCTCGACCTGCGCCACAGCCAAAGAGCAAATGGAGACATGACAAGGCTACCAGTTGTCCACCATTGCCTTCTCCTCTTCCCCCCTCCTCCGCCTCTTCTTCCTCCTCACTCACCTTTTCTTGGCACCCCTCTACCTCCTGATATTCTCCCTTAAACTTAAGGGGTCACCACACTGTGTTTGGTGGATGTAGACTAGGAATAGAGAGGGGACCCTTATGACCCTGCAACCCAAAGATAATCCCTGGGATGACTATGATGTAGATCCAACAGGTGACAAGGACCCTGACCTCTATCACACCTGCCCCACCAAATGATACTACCTCATATCACGAGGTCCTCAGCAGAGCGGACTCTTTACACAAGGTGGAGATGCATAAAGGTGCCACTTGATGGGAACCCTCTCATCCTCACAGCGTTCCATGCAATAACTCTTAATGTTAAAGGCGATGCTCAAACCAGATCCTGATATTTTAAGTAGTCTGCTGAAGCCCTAGGGTGGGCATAAAGTACACTGTCTCACCTTCAGACCCAGTCTACATTAGAGGCCCACCTCCACCCGACTCCTTGGTAGTCCACGCCGCTTGCTAACATGCCAGTGTCTAGGGCACTTGCGACGGACGGCCACCCGATAAGAAAACTAGGAAGATGGATGCTGACGATAAAGTGTCACTGCTCAATCTGCCACCCACTGCTGCATTGTTAATTCAATCAGCTTACTTTCCAGATATGACAGGCCACTGAGATGACATGGAGTAACTCCTCCAACACCTCCCTGTTGAGTACCGTAAATTTGGTGAAGATTTGGTCTCTGAAGATAAACATCTCAAATGTCACCATACGCCTTGCCCTTGATGCTGCCGACACTGAGGCATGTAGCATTAATTCCAGCATCCTAATCCACAGGCATTGCTGGCTAAGTGTCTCTGGCTTCAAGCCAGATGTCCAACAGCATCTTATCAACCTGCCCTTCAACGGGAAACACCTATTCAGACTGCAGGTTGATCAGATGCTGGAAAAGATCATTAAAGACAGAGATCCCACCAATGCCATGAGAAGCCCTCCAAATGCCCTCCCTCGTGGGTCCTTTTGTCGGCCTTTGTACCGCAGCAGTTCTCAGTCTACTCGCCTAGAGGCTTCCACCTCTTTCAAATGTACGCTCAACAACCTGTCATGCTTGCCGTAAACACTCCTCCACTGGTGACGGATCATCTGCAGCGTCTGGCTATCGCGCATGCGCGATGGCGGCAGGCCAGTAGAAAAGCCTGCCATTCGGAAGGCTCGGGGCTTCGCGTTCTAGTGTTTGCCCCAGGCTGTTCCGGGAACTTCCTGTTCCTGCTTCCGGGTTCTGGTTTGCTCCTGTTGCGCGGGCACTTCGGCGTCCGTTTGTGGAGTCTCGTCCTTCCTTGCTTCTCCGTCCTCTTTCTTGGAGAGCGTATAGGACAGTCCGTTATTCGGACGTATTGCTGAGTGTTTTTCCTCGGCCAGCAGAGCTCTGTTGTATATTTTTGCGGTACCGCTGTTCTCTTTCTTTTTGCCCTGTCCTTCCGGATTACCTGGTCTCATCTCTTCCTGTTTTGGGATCCGAGCTCACAGGAACCAGAGCGCTCCGCCCACCTTGCCGGATTTTGTCCCGCGGGCCGGCCGGGTGTCTCTGCCCTGTCTCCCTCCAACCTCGAGGCCAGTTGTGGTCCATCCATTTATCCCTGAGGTAGGCTTACCTCCAGCGAGTGCCAGAATCTCCCCTCCTTCTTTAAGTGCACTTCTCCAGCTGACGTGTCTGGAATCTACCCGAAGAAGCCTCTCCAGGTGCCTTGTGAGACTCTTTCTACTGTGTTGTCCTCCGGATTCTCCAAGGTCGAACTGCATCCTCTCCAGTAGCAAATTACGACTAGCCTTGCCTTTGCTTGACCTCTTCTGATCTCCTGTGCATCTCCATAGGTAGCGGAGGGCCTCTAGCCGTAAGGTATTCCGATAGGCAGAACTACACAAGGGGTGGGGGTCTTAGGGTCTTCATAGGTTGGTAGAGTCACTTATATTGTTCTTTTTAACATTCACAGATCACTGTTTCACGAACAGAACCACAGTTCCATAAGGACACAGCAGAAGGAGGAAGACCACAGTCCTGTGTTTCCCCTTTTATCCTTGTTTTGTTCCCCTTCTTTCCGCCGCCACCTCTGTGCTCTAGGGCTTGATAGAGGCAGAGAGGGAGGTGGAAGGTTGGGACTTTCTCTACTTTGGGACTTGGTGTTGCATGACGCCCCTGCGGAACTCTGACCGGGTAAGATCCTTACAGAACGCGAAGCCCACGTGGTGTGTTCTGCCCGGGCGTCATGGAGCAACAACACGTAACATTGGCGGTTCTCGCCAACATGATTGGGAATCTTCAGGCAGAGACCCAGGCGTTGGCACTGCGAGTGAATTCTATACAGAGGGAGAGGCAGGGGGAAGGCCATGCTAGTGACTCCGCACGTACTATACAGGTCCATACTCCTCCTTCCATTCCTCTCGCCCCTCCTGAGAGGTTTACGGGCGATTCCTCCAAATTTGCCACGTTCATCAGCCAGTGTCAACTGCATTTCACTTGCAAAGCCCCCTGTTTTCCCACAGATCAGGCTAAAGTAGCGTTTGTGATATCATACCTCGGGGGGTCTGCTGCAAATTGGGCAATTCCATTAATAGAAAGAGACGACCCTCTTTTACAGAACTATGGGGCTTTCAAGAACGAATTCAGAAAATTATTTGATAAACACACATATACTCTCACAGCTGATACGGAATTGCTTTCCTTAAAACAAGGGACTAATGAGATAGCCACCTATATCTCTTCCTTTCAGAGGTTAGTAGTTGAGGCAGACTGGCCCGAGGAGAAACGTGGTACATTGTTCTATAGGGGCCTGAGGGACGAGATCAAAGACGCCTTGTCTCATATAGTGGACCTTCCCCGTTCCTGTAAGGACCTCATTGATCTTGTAGTGCAAATTGATCACCGCCTGCAGGAACGTAAGAAGGAGAGAGGAGGTAAAACAGAGGTTCGGGTAGTAACACTAAGGGAGAAAAGACCTGAAGTCCCCTCTACAGTAGAGGAAGCAGAACCGATGCAGATCGGTATAGTGAGAGGACCTTTAACCCCGGACGAGAGACGCCGAAGGAGAGAAAACCGGCTCTGTTTATATTGTGGGAAGGCGGGGCATTTTTTGAGGGCCTGTCCCATCAAACCAGTGTCAGGCAAGAAGTCGGAAAACTAGGAAGCCCGGAGACCTGTGAGACAAGGACTTCGGGTACATCTGGATTAAGTGTCTCTTCTTCCGACCCTATAACATCTTCCTCTGGTCGTTTTTTTGTCCCTGCTGATTTGGTATGGAAACAAGGACAGGCTGAAACCCAAATCATGCTGGACTCTGGGGCTTCAGGGAACTTTATGGATATAACTTGGGCTCAGGAACACCGCATTCAGCCCCAAGACAAGGGGTATGGAGAGACGGTTACCACTATAGATGGGAGTGTGTTAAAATCAGGGCCCATAACACAGAAGACCGAACCCATCAGAGTTCTCCTAGAAACCAATCATGTGGAGCAGGTGGAATTCGATCTTATTCAGTCGCCTCAGTTTCCTGTTCTCTTAGGCCTACCCTGGTTAAGGAAACATAATCCTCTCATAGATTGGCATAAGGCCACTTTACAGTTTAGACCAGAATGTTGCAAGGCACACACCCTGGCTGTTAGTCAAAACCAAGAGAGTAGAAGTACTGGGAACAAGGAAGAGGTGCCTAAGGTTTACCAAGACTTGAACGCTATTTTTGACCCCAAGGAGGCCACTTCCTTACCGCCTCACAGACCCTTTGACTGTCGTATAGACCTTCAAGCAGGAGCCAAGATACCGTTCAGTCGTGTCTATTCCTTGACGGAGAAGGAAAACCTGTATTTACGGGAATATTTAGACAACATGCTTTCCTTAGGGTTCATCCGACCCTCCAAATCACCGGCCTCTTCTTCTCTGTTCTTCATTCCCAAACGGGAAGGGGGTCTACGCTGTTGCATTGACTATAGGGCATTAAATAAAATAACCATCAAGAACAGATACCCTCTTCCACTCATCTCCGCCCTCCTAGACAGAGTAAAAGACGCCCGTGTATTCACAAAATTGGACTTACGGGGGGCATATCATTTGGTGCGGGTAGCAGAGGGGGATGAGTGGAAGACGGCTTTCTGTACCAAGTATGGACTGTTTGAATACTTGGTAATGCCCTTTGGGCTTTGCAACGCGCCCTCTGCTTTCCAATTCTTTATAAATGAGGTGCTAAAAGATCTGTTAGATATTTGTGTAATCGCCTATATCGACGATTTGCTGATCTTTTCACAGTCTGTACAAGAACACATCTCACATGTACGACAGGTTTTACAGCGCTTGCAGGACAATCAATTGTACTGCAAATTGGAAAAATGTACATTTCATGTACAATCAGTTCCCTTTTTGGGGTATATAATCTCTCCCAAGGGGTTGCGAATGGATCCACAAAAGGTGGAGGCCATTACAAGGTGGCCGGCTCCTCAAAAGATCAAAGACATTCAGCGATTCATCGGTTTTGCCAATTTTTATCGGCGCTTTATCAACGGCTTTTCCAGATTAGTAGCCCCTATAACGCAACTGCTCAGAAAAGGGGTCCAGTTCATCTGGTCAACCGAAGCCGATAAAGCGTTTCAAACCCTGAAGGAGGCCTTCACCCAAGCTCCAGTACTGCAACATCCAGACCCGAGTTATCCTTTTGTGTTGGAGGCTGATGCGTCTCAGGTCGCAGTAGGTGGGGTACTATCACAAGCAGATAGACACTCAGGAGAATTGCATCCAGTAGCCTTTTTTTCACACAAACTAACCCCTGCAGAAGCAAACTATGCAGTGGGAGACAAGGAGTTGTTAGCTATTAAAAAAGCCTTTGAAGAGTGGCGGCAATACCTACTGGGAACCAAACATACGGTGACTGTGTATACAGATCATCGTACTTTGCAATTTCTACGATCAGCTAAGGCCCTTTCCATGAGACAGCTCCGTTGGGCACAGTTCTTTAGTGAGTATGACTTCACTATACAGTACCGGGCGGGTAGAAAGAACGGTAAAGCGGATGCTATGTCTCGCTTAGGGTTTGAGATACCAGAAGAGAAGGCAGAACCTCCCTTGATCATCCCGCCAGACAAGATCATAGGAGCCTTATCCGAGAAGGACTTCCTTTCGGAAGTCGTGAGGGAACAGCAAGGTCCCGAGGGGCAGGAGTTGATTAAGACCACAGAGTATGAGACTAGAGAAGGGGTCATATATGTACAGGGAGGGCTAGTATTACCTACACCCGCCTTACAGGAACAAGCTTTAGAGTGGTGTCATTCCCATCCCTTGGCCGGTCATCCCGGACTTAAAAAGACTTTGGATAATGTACGACGCCGCTTTTGGTGGTCTACCCTGGGCAAGGATACTGAGCAATACGTTAAGACCTGTCATGTATGCGCTCAAAGCAAGGTGTCGCGGCAACACCCCTCTGGGTTACTCCAACCCTTACCCACACCTCCTTTTCCTTGGCACACGGTGTCTTTAGATTTCATAGTGGAACTTCCCCCTACTACCAAGGGCTTTAACACTTTGTTGGTGGTGGTGGATTTGTTTACGAAGATGGCACACTTCATCCCCCTGAAGGGATTACCCACTGCAGCAGAACTAGCCACTGTTTTCTTACAGCATGTGATCAGGTTACACGGATTCCCCTCTGTGGTAATTTCAGATAGGGGTGCCCAGTTTGTCTCTCGATTCTGGCGACAGCTATGCTCCTTACTGCAGATTGATGTGAGACTGTCCTCTAGCCATCATCCGCAGACAGACGGGCAGACCGAAAGGGTCAACCAGTGTTTCGAGCAGTACGTGCGGAGTCAGTCTTTACACTCACGCAGCGAGTGGGATAAGATGGTATGGGTGGCGGAGTTCGCATATAATAACAGCCAACATGCATCCACGAAGTACACTCCTTTTTTTTGTTCCTATGGTTATCATCCAAAGGCTTTTCTCTCACCTAGGGCCTCATCTTGTAACGCACCAGCAGTTAGTGAATTCGTTCAAGAAATCCACCATATACACCAGCTGACACAGTCGAATTTAGAACAAGCAAAGGAAGCGTACAAAAGAGGAGCAGATCGCCATAGACAGTTAGAACCAGAATATAAGGAGGGCGATGAGGTATGGTTGTCTACCAAATACATTCCATTGAAGGGGTCCTGTAAATTTAAACCTAAGTTCCTTGGACCATACCCGATCTCTAGAGTCATCAATCCTGTGGTTATGGAACTAACACTCCCTGAAACCATCAAGGTACACCCTGTTTTCCATGTATCCCTCCTGAAACCTGTGGAACCCGGTACTCGTCTACCCGCTCACCCTCCTCCGGTATTGGTAGACGGGGGAGAAGAATATGAAGTAGAGTCCATTGTTGACTCCCGACAAAGTAGACGCCGTCTACAATACTTGATACATTGGAAGGGGTATGGCATTGAAGATCGCACCTGGGAACCTGCCAGCCAGGTGCATGCTCCTCGCTTGATACGATTGTTCCACAGACGACATCCTCAGAAACCCAAACCCGTGGGGGGTGCGTTAGGGGGGGTGTACTGTCATGCTTGCCGTAAACACTTTTCCACTGGTGACGGATCATCTGCAGCGTCTGGCTATCGCGCATGCGCGATGGCGGCAGGCCAGTAGAAAAGCCTGCCATTCGGAAGGCTCGGGGCTTCGCGTTCTAGTGTTTGCCCCAGGCTGTTCCGGGAACTTCCTGTTCCTGCTTCCGGGTTCTGGTTTGCTCCTGTTGCGCGGGCGCTTCGGCGTCCGTTTGTGGAGTCTCGTCCTTCCTTGCTTCTCCGTCCTCTTTCTTGGAGAGCGTATAGGACAGTCCGTTATTCGGACGTATTGCTGAGTGTTTTTCCTCGGCCAGCAGAGCTCTGTTGTATATTTTTGCGGTACCGCTGTTCTCTTTCTTTTTGCCCTGTCCTTCTGGATTACCTGGTCTCATCTCTTCCTGTTTTGGGATCCGAGCTCACAGGAACCAGAGCGCTCCGCCCACCTTGCCGGATTTTGTCCCGCGGGCCGGCCGGGTGTCTCTGCCCTGTCTCCCTCCAACCTCGAGGCCAGTTGTGGTCCATCCATTTATCCCTGAGGTAGGCTTACCTCCAGCGAGTGCCAGAATCTCCCCTCCTTCTTTAAGTGCACTTCTCCAGCTGACGTGTCTGGAATCTACCCGAAGAAGCCTCTCCAGGTGCCTTGTGAGACTCTTTCTACTGTGTTGTCCTCCGGATTCTCCAAGGTCGAACTGCATCCTCTCCAGTAGCAAATTACGACTAGCCTTGCCTTTGCTTGACCTCTTCTGATCTCCTGTGCATCTCCATAGGTAGCGGAGGGCCTCTAGCCGTAAGGTATTCCGATAGGCAGAACTACACAAGGGGTGGGGGTCTTAGGGTCTTCATAGGTTGGTAGAGTCACTTATATTGTTCTTTTTAACATTCACAGATCACTGTTTCACGAACAGAACCACAGTTCCATAAGGACACAGCAGAAGGAGGAAGACCACAGTCCTGTGTTTCCCCTTTTATCCTTGTTTTGTTCCCCTTCTTTCCGCCGCCACCTCTGTGCTCTAGGGCTTGATAGAGGCAGAGAGGGAGGTGGAAGGTTGGGACTTTCTCTACTTTGGGACTTGGTGTTGCATGACGCCCCTGCGGAACTCTGACCGGGTAAGATCCTTACACAACCCTCCACAAGGGGTTATTTTCGAGGTAAGTCAACTTCTAGGATTTCTCCACAAATGGCAGCAAACCACCTCAGACCAGTGGGTACTAGACATCATATGGCATGGTACCTGTTTGCAGCTTACTTCCACCCCTCCCAGCATAACACCCTGCACACACATCCCCTCCCCGCATCACATACAGGAGGAGGTAAACACTCTCCACGTCAAGGACGTCATAGAGCCAGTGCCATTACACCTACAGCGCACAGGAGTGTGCTCCCTATATTTCTCATTCTCAAAAAGGATGGGTCCTTCAAGCCTACCCTGGTCATAAGGCCCCTTAATGAGTACCTACTGTCAGAACACTTCCACATGGTCACATTGTAGGATGTCATACCGCTACTGCAACAAGGCGACTTCATGACTGTCCTCGACCTCAAAGACACCTACTTTCTCATCCCAATTCACCCAGCTCACAGTCGCTTTCTCCGGTTCCTGATGTAGAACTTTGTGCCACCGCAGAAAACACAGAAATGCCTAAACTTGGCCTCCAGGTGCCCAAAGGCAACACTTTATGGATGAACTTGTCAGGAACATCTGCTTATGCTTTTCCACCTCTCCCACTTCCGTACATGGTTCGAAGGCTTCGTTAGACGTCTCTCACCTTTATCCTAGTGGCTCCCACCTTGGCCAGGCAGCTTTGTTCACATCCCTCCTCAAACTCTGTTTCCGCATGAGAGGCTCCCCAACAGGATGGACCTTCTCACGCAGAACCATGGAGAAATCGGGCACCCGATCCCAGGACGCTCAGCTTTGCAATTTGTCTCCTGAGGTCTTAGAGTTTGGATTTCTAAGCATTCCTCCAGAATGCATGAACGTTCTAAAGAAAGCACGCAAGCCCTTCAACCACACCTGCTACGCTGCAAAGTTGAAACAATTTGTCCTCTACTGCCTCTCTCAACACATTGATCCTTTAGCAGCAACTGTCCAGGACATTGCTACGTCCCACTTCCCCTATGAGTTATTGTTTACAGTAGTGCACGTTTATAACCATCATACCATGTCCATTAATGATCTAGAAAGAAGGATGAGTTCATTGTAGTCTCCCGAAGCAGTGCAACACTCGTGGGCATGGACGTCACCAGGTTACCAGCTCGCTGTTTTTGAGGCGATGCGCACTAATGAGAGGTAGGAGCAGGCGACCCCACAGGTGACGCTACTGGTGACTCCGGCTCCGGATTCATAAGACTATCTACCAAAGTCTCCCGGGCCGCATCCAGGTGCCTATTCCTCTCATCTCGTCTCTCAGCAGCACTCTCCCCTCGCATCCTGCCCATTTCGCTGATTCCCTGCACCATATGGTGCCCCATGGGCCCCTGGGGGGGCTTCCAGTGTCTAGTGAATTCCCTTTGGAAGGTGACCTTCCTTGTCGCTATCACCTATCTCAGACGTGTCAGTGAACTCCAAGCTTTAACATTTGAAGAACCTTTCTTCCACATCCACAGAGATAGGGTTGTCTTCTGTACTAACCCTAAGTTCATGCCTAAGGTGATTTTTCTCTTCCACCAATCTACAGAGCTGCCAGTTTTCTTCCCCCAACTTGATTCAGTTGCGGAAAGGGCTCTCCATTCTCACGATGGTAATTAAACCCTTATGTACTATGTGGATAGGACAAAATCCTTTCGTAAAACTCAACAGCTCTTTGTTGCCTTCTCAAAGCCGCAAAAGGGGCGGGGTCTTTTCAAAATCAGGCACAGCACGGTGGATAGTTTAATGTATTCAAACATGTTATGCAAAAGCAAAAAGACTTTTGCCTATCCCTCCAAGACACACTCTACCCATAAAAAGGGGCTTTTATGGCAGATCTATTAATTCTTTACATGTCAAAGGATATCTGTCAATCAAACTAGTTATTTGTAACTTATTGACCACCTGGTTAGTGTAAAATTCTCACTAAACAGACTTAGGTCGTATAGATCCTATTTTGCATCACTATCGTTCACAGTATGATGAACAAAACTATCTATATTAGGCACGATAAGAGCCCACTCCATGAAACGTATGTGCCGTAAGTGCTCTTTTCCCCGGGTTGCCCCGCAAGAAAACTGTAAAACAGCAATGTGGAGGATGACATATGCCTTCACAAAGCACTACTGCAGTCATGTCTAATTCTGGAGGGAATTGGCAGTGGGAGAAGCAGTGCTCCGGGGCCTTTTCTTATAAGGAGAGCCGGATTCCCACCTACCTCTACTTATTGTGACAGTTGTGTAAATTAAAATTCAAGCATGTGACTTGATAAAAAAAATCTAGTGATGGAAAGGGAAAAAGGTGCTTACCTGAAACTGCAGTTCTCCAGCATTGGTATCTTTCATTGATTTACATATGACCCATCCTCCTCCCCTTTTGTGAGGCTCCAAGTTATGTACATATTTCACTGGGATGAGCTTGAAAATCTTGCACTTACAAGTCTCTGGGTATTGTGGAGCTCTGCGTTCTAACACCTGACTGGATGGAATTCAGGTCACATAATGAAGGACTGGCCGGAATTCAGATGTCACAACCTTAATAATAAGACAGAAGATACCTGTCAGCAGGAGCGGTCCGTGCAGATATGAGTGGTGAGGCGAGGTGGGGGGAGATTCGACAGACGACGCAGAGGGAAAATGAAATAAATAATTAATTTTCCCTCAGCATCATCTGTCGAATCCCTCCGCGCCCCACCGCTCTTAACCTGCACGGGCCGCGCCTGCCTGTCACGAATCCATTTAAGTCTAAACAAATGCATAGCAAGCAGTATGGCATAGTTAAATTCAATCCATCCGGATTTAAATGTATTTTAGAATAGAAATGTAATATGATACCGTTTTTTTGCACAGTGAGATGAAGGGACAAATACCTGGGGGCAGTTTACATGCAGTGCTACAATGACTCTGTTTTCGTGCTGTAGCACGGTGAGAGGGAAGGGAAAAGTACCTCTGTATATTTTCCATGCATTGGTAAGGTGAAACTGTTTTTGTGCTGTTATTTGATTTTTTTTGTTTAAATTTGTTTATTGGGTTTTAGCATTTCGCAAACAAATTGGCCAATTTCTGATATAGAATATCAACCTGTTTTTGTGAAGAACTGTAGGTTTTCAGATCAGCAATAGCATTTCATACAATACATAATTAACATGTATCATTATTACATTCTGGTTTCTAGCTTCTTGTTAAGTCCATTTACCTTGTCAATACGCCTTCAGTAACTTGGCTGGGTTAATATTCCAGTGGTTACTAAGTTATGTCTGTCGCCATATTTGTTTGTGGGTACAATGCAATGTCGTGTGGGGCGGTGTGTTCCCTTTTAACTAGCACTGGCTTCCGAACTGCTAACTTTGGGGGTGAACTGGGGGAGTTATTAGGGGGACGGCAGGGATGTTGTGCTGTTGTATGATGAGAGGGAAAGGGACACAAACCTGGAGGTATTTCCCATGCAGCAGTGTGGTGTGAGGGAACAAATATTATCAGCTTAACTCAGTTAAAGATGAGGAGTGGAAGGCTGCTCCCTGACCCCTGCACAGATTGACATTGTTGCTATAAAAGGTCTTTATTCCATGCAGTGGTAGAGCGAGAGCGAAGGGAAGACTTTTCCATTGCTGTCCTTATTCTGCACACAAATACGAGATGAGCATCAAAATATCATCTTACTGTAAATATTAGTTTACTTCTCTGCCTAAAGGTTTGTAACCAGGCACCAGATGAGGTGTGTAATGGCTCTAAAAATAGCCAAATGCTCCATTTGGGTTTTGAAATGTCATCCTCTATTCATTTTTAGTGTTTGAGAAGCTAAGATTACACCTTTCGGCTTAATGTGACTCATCCTTCCACCTTCCATGTAGTGTCACTCATGCTTCCTCTCCTACTAAAGCTGCACTTGTTAAAGTTAGCTGCTGCTACATAGT
This sequence comes from Triturus cristatus, assembly GCF_964204655.1. Taxonomy (NCBI): domain Eukaryota; kingdom Metazoa; phylum Chordata; class Amphibia; order Caudata; family Salamandridae; genus Triturus; species Triturus cristatus. The sequence continues at coordinate 1,144,832,397 of NC_140593.1, read as the reverse complement.
CGGAATTAGTACATTCCTTTCCAGTCGTGCCTGGGTGCCTTACTTTCAGGGAGTGGAGGAGGCACAGAAGCATTTACTCTGGTACTCACATAGCATTACCGTGCTGGAATGATGATGGCCATGTGTCCTCTTGGTGGTGGAGATATTAGAAGTATTACTTTTGTAGAACAGCACATGGCTGTGTGAAGCAAAGATAGTGTGCAGCACTGGTGATAGCACCATTTACAGAAAACCTGATTTTATACTGCAAACTGACTGAAGTGCTCAAGTCCTGTAAGAATGTAGGTGCTGTAGCACTTCTACCCCCTTAGTCCTAACTCCACGTTGGCAAAGATAAAGTGGCGTAAAGCAGAATAGCACAGACTTCAGTGCAGCACAGCAAAGACTAGTGCAGTGCTGCAAAGCTAGGAGCACAGCCAACTGCACTGCAGAACGTTGCTTTTCAAATCCAAGAGATTCTGATGAATGAAAGAGTACTTTAAGTGCATGCTTGGAGCTCCTGTAAGCATGCAGCAGTATGTGTAAGTGCCACTGCATGCGATCACTAAGGAGCACAGAGGTTTGGTGCTGCTTGCACACTGCTTCTCTGATGCTGCTGGGCTGGGGAGCAGATGGCTGAGACCTTAGGAATAAAGCCAGGAAACTGGAGGAGTGAGCTTACAAGGTGGATGAGGGAGGGACATACCAAGCGATTTCCCTTCCTGCTATGTAGCCTTTGAGATCCATCATGTTGTGCATCTTGGCTTGTGCATGGAGTGGCTCTCTGCTGAGTGGAGCTTGGGCATTATTGAGGGAGGTGAGTTTCCGTCCAAGTCTTGGCTAAGACAGCATTGGTATGGAGATCACAGATCACACAAGTTCATAAGGACTGAGTTTGCAGACACCAGTAATGCATAGGACTATATTATTTTATTAGTTTTTGTAAAGTATTTTCCCCTCTTAGATGGTCTCTTAGTGCTGAGAGGGTTGAGTGGCATAACAAAAACAGACGGCCATTACTACAGACCAGTGTAAGATTGCTAAAACAAATGTTTATTTTACTGCTGTTTAAAACTCCATGAAGCCTTCTTGCTTTTCTGGAAACCGAAAGATCTTTCAATAGATTTGCCACTCAGACAACCCATTTGCCACGCCATTTAGCTCACGTTACACTTGGTATCTGGTGCTAGAATAAGTCTGATGATCTCAAGGCTCCTGCTGGGAGATGTGTTTTTTAAACAGTGCTTTAAAATGCTGTCCATCTGATAGAAACTTCTAGCTGCAGATTCCTTAGCCTAGTATTATCCTCAGGCGTCAGACTGGATCTGGAAATTTTTTGTGAGTAGTACTCCTGCGCGCCAGTAAGTGGCATTGTTTAGCTCTGTGTGGCATCATTGGCGTAATCTGCACGGGAAGTGATGTATGCGGTGCCTATATAGGCACCACCCCAGTGCACTTTTTTTTTTTCCGTAACTCTTCGCGCCAGAAGCGTGGAGCCATGAAGAACACTGATCACTGATCTGTGGAACTAGGTCCCTGAAAGGGAACAGCCTTGTACCTAGAAATCCGTTTCCAGAGCAGGAAGGATGGGTGGATCAGTATAATCTGTGCCTAGATAGTCTCTACCAGATATGGTATTACCGAAGGTAAGTAACTTGTTCATCTGAGCCACAATCAGTCAATCATACATGTATATAGCATGGCAATTCCCCCCTAGGAGTCTCGAGGTGCTGGAGCTGTTTGCTGCTGCATGGAGGTTTGAAGATTCAAAACATCTGGGTCTTTAGTTCTCTTCTGAATTGATGGAGTGACGTTTTGGTCCTGAGGTACAGGAGGAGGTTTTTCCAGGCATTGGCAGCTAGGTGTGAGAAGGAGCGCCTTTCTCTGTTGGCTCAGCAGATCTGTGAGCTGTCTGCGAAAGAGAGGGAAGCTGAGCATAAGTGGTAGAGTACGAGTCTTGCCGCTGAGTTCGGTATTGTCTGGAGTCTCTTCAGAAGGCGTGCGGTAAATCCTACGTAGCGCGTGTGCCCCAAGTCCAGTCTACTGATGATGAGGGCCTGTGTGAGGGTCCATCTAGTGTTCACCGGGAGCCACCTGATCTTGTGCTGCAAGCAAAGGCAGTGGAAGCAGGCGGTTGAGAGATTCCTTACCTTAGAATAGATACCCCAGCAATACCTCCCCAGAGAAGGGTCTGTGATCACGATACAAACCAGAAAGTCCTGCAGGACTGACTGGGCAAAGTGCCCATCCCATCTAACCTGACTGTGCAGGCAGTAATGTTTGGTGAACCTATGCAATGAGGCCCACGTTGCTGTCTGGCAGTTATCCAGGACCGTAACTCTGCGTGCTAACTCAGTGGTCTTACCCTTTGCCATGTGGAATGAGCACGCAAGCCCTTCGGAGGCCTCTTCTTGGCCAATGCATAGCAGTTCTTAATGCAAAGTACCATCCACCGGGAGATGGTTAATTTCTGCCCCGCCTTCCCTTTCTTGGTTCCGTCATATACCACGAAGAGTTGATCATCCACTCAGAACAGGTTTGTACAGTCAAGGTAGACTGACAACGCTCTTTTGGTCCAGCCAGTCTGGACCAAAAAGAAGAGAGTCTTTCCTCTTCCTTAGGTCGATGAGGCGGAGCGTAAAATGTACTAGAGCTGCTCATGCAAAATTTCCGGATCCAATTTGACGCCTGGGTTAATTTTAAGGTAAGGAATCTGCGGCTAGATAGAGTCTCTACCAGATTAAGGCATTACCGAAGGTAAGTAACTTGTTCTTCTGTGCCAGAAGACATTTTGGGCTATAGAGTCAATTGAATTGACTGTGCACCTTCACTGGGAAACAATGCAGGCTTTTCCAGGTCACGAAAACATGATGCTGCGGATGAAGGCCACATCTCAAACGCACTGTGGTTTCCTAATGGTGCTGCAATCAAAGCAGCAGTCAGTTACAAATTCCTGAATAGGAAGGAGCAATCCGCGCACAGCAAGCACGTAGAGATAGTAAAAACTTAGCACTCAGTGTGGGACGGATTCTTGTCTCTTAAGGATAACTTATGATCCTACTATTTTGTTTTTACTTTAGTAGTAGGAACAGGACATAGTCTAGATGAGTGTGGCCAACATTTTATAATCATCTGGGGGTGCACCTGCCACTGTGATGGGATTTGCTACATGTGCTTAGCACCCACCATCATGTCAATTCCAAGCAGTCAATGACCTTATCTGTCTCTTTTCGGAAGTAGAGGGCATAAGTTTAATAATTAATTGAGTCGTCCGCGTAGTAAGTGGACTCCTGGCTTTCTTCCCCTTTTTACTAGGCCCTACTAAGCGGCAGATAAAGCAGTTAAACCACGAGAAATAAAAAAAGACTGTATGTGGCTGAATAGGGCCGATGAACAGTCTGCAATCTGCATCCATCCCACGTAACTTGCAGAGTTAGCAATGTAACTAGTATATATACTGCGGAGGGCCCAGTCCATGCCTGAGATGCCACCTCTGAAGACTGGTACAAAACACTGTGGAAGTTGAGTGGAGCAGTGAAGATGGGCAAGTCAACAGCCGCTCTAGGGAAGGAGGCAGTAGAATGAAGACGTTTTGTCTGAGGCTTCAGTGTGATCTGTAGATGGGCCGACTCAGGAGATTACCGCCACCATGTCACAGTGTACTTGACCCTTTGCACAGTGCAGCATTCCAGTTTCTGAAAGTGGTTTGTAATGGAGCTATTCTAAGACTTTAACCAGTACTGAATTAGAAATTAGGCAACTCTAGTCTGCTAAATCAAATGGGTCATCATGGCACTCCCCCCTGAGAAAAGAGTGGCTAAAGTCCAGACAAAATAAGAGACTGACTCTGTGGGTGAATAACATTCAGTCCATTCTAACTAAAACAGTGAGAGTAGGATGAGGCCAAAGAAGCGAGGATCAGATGATAAGGGTCCCCGGTGAGGAATACAATATATGCCATTAATGTGGCTCTGTCACCCATGTTAGGTAGCTTCAACACTCTTTTGAGTTGGAACTACTCTCCAAGAATGCCTGGATGAAAGCCACGAGCCATCGATGAACCAGTGTGTTCATCAAGTTAAGACTCCCAATTTTGCAGTAATCTGCAGCTGGATAAAGCAACTCACAGTTCCATCTTCCAACCTCAGGAATTAAGTTGCTGCCCTGCAGAGGGGACCATTTGCCAATGGGCAACCCTCACTTCAAATGGGTACCATGGGATGATTTAGTCAGTGCAGGGACAAGGCTGGGACCAAGACAAAGCCAGAGAGAAGACTGTGGTGCAAAATCAGTTTTATCAATATTCCAAGGGTGACAATCTGGAAAACACTAGTGTGAGAATATAAAGTGTTAGTGGCACGTCTCAAGGAGGAGATACAGGACTCAAAGAGACCAGGAGACCGATAATGAAAATGGTTTAACAATGGTCCACAGGGTAAATGATAGTGACCCACGATTAGTTCAACTATCATTCCAAGAGGCTGCTTAACCTTCCCATACATCTACTGATGAGCAATATGAGAATCAGTAAGAGGGAAGAATGTGAATGTGGCTGCACAAGCCAAGGAGGGTTTGCTATCTTCTCTGGTATTTGTCATGACCACAGCTACTCAACATCCCCTTTTAGGTCATTATTTCTGCCCCCATTGCTGTCAAGAGGGAGTGGGAGTGATGTGCTTTCTGCTAATGGGTTGCGAGCCATGAATGGAGGTCTGAGTGTTGGAAAGTTTATCTTTGCTGCTCCTTTAACACTATTGTAATCACGATGGCAGTCTTAAGCTTCCGTAAAGTTGTGCACGACCGGGAGTGAGTGCGTTAATCTGCTCTTTTCAAGAAGATAGCAGTACTCTGGGGTGGCGAATAAACCCAACTCCAATGCCGAATTCCCATAGGCAAGCCATGGAATATCTATGGCAGAGTGCATTCGAAGACAATCCTTCATAACTTGTTTGTTTGTTAAGGGCTGTCGCTTCCCTTACCCAAATAGAGTGCCATAATAAAAATGGAGGTAATTTAATTCTGTCCTTGTTGTAAGGGATACCCAACTCAGCATGGCATATGACATTGGCATAACTTGGAGAAGCCCCCAAAAGATTTTTCAGGAAATTGTTTTTTATTTGTTGGATCATCTATCATGCCCCAAATACCTGCACCGTGGGTAGCAACAGCCACACTTTTGCTTAAGTGCACCGCAGACATCTCTTTCACTGGTTTAGAGCCCAGCGTTCTGCAGAATCCATGCAAACCATTGATTGATTTTGAAAGTGGACTGTCCTATTTAATACCATAGGTTTCCACTTATATTTGTCATTAAATAGGATACCTAAGTAAGAAAAAGGAGGTAACCTCAGAAACCTTGGTGTTATTAATGAAATGGGAAGGTCTTTTGACCGGTCTTGCCCCACAAATCATTGTAAGTGTTTTACTCTAGGCTTTCAAGTCTAGTTTGTGCATAAAAACATCGATTAAACTTTGGAGCCCTCTCCCTATTCTTTCCATTAAGACTGCATCATCTGCATACAGAAGAATGAAGAGAGGGTGGGCTCCAATATAGGGTATGCCCTTTGCTCTCATCTTTAAAAAAGTATAAACTCTGTTTGTATATACGGGAAATAAAAACAGGGAAAAGATGCATTCTTGTCTACCTCCCCTTTTAGCATACTTACCAAAGCGGACACAAATAAATAAACCCCTTTTTAGCAGCCTATTGATCTACAGTGCCCAAGCCTTTCTTAAAACCATACTGAGAATCGGTTAAAATGTCATTCTCGCCCGCCCAGTCCTCCAACCTTTGTAACAGAATACGCCCCATAACCTTAACAGTGGAGTCTAAGAGTGATCTAGGCATGTAATTCTTAGGCTGGGCTTTATCCCCTTTTTAGGTTTCGCTAAAGCCAGCACATGCGCTGCTCTGCGAGACATTTAGTAGGGGCTTCAAAATGTGCTACCACAAGCTGCTTTGGCTGGCCTAGCGCTTGCGTTCACGTGCGCGTGTACGCGCCAGCTTTCTGCGCCCGATCAGGCGCCATCTGTCTTTCCTCTCACTTGATTGCTTTCACGCTCCCCCGCCCCTCCCCGTCGCACTGCTTTCACTTTCGTGCGCGGCCAATGCTTGTTTCAATTTGTTGATCATTGAGATATTGCCATCTGAAGGAGGTGTCACAATGGGCTGAAGGTCAAGAGAGAAGTATTGATATTGCCCAAACGAGTAAGGCAGATGCTGGCAATTTATCGGAACTGACGCGGGTGGTACATAGGACAATCTAGAGCGTGAGAACATGGTATGATGCTTAGAGAAAATGCATGACTTAGAGGTTTTGTCCTTGAGAATCGCTGCCATTTGCCCGCTTTTATACCGCATATGTGAAACGAGTTGGTGGTTAGCACAATTCCCACTAGGTGGATGTACACTTCACTGAAACCATCATCGCAGTCGGAATGCACTGGCACCCTTGCTGCTAGCCTCGGCTCAGAGAAGAATGAAGCAATGCCCCTGGAATGTGAATCACTGGCCCACCAACCAGAGGCGCTCCCTCAAGACCAAGACTAAGAATGATGGTAGAGAAATGTGGGGAAGCTTGTGTTGCTGCTTGCCTCGCCACATTTGGCATTTCTGATGCCCTACGTGGCGGCAGAACACTGATAATTTACTCACAAACCCTCACCTTTCAAGAATATCCAACCTGTCACTCAAAGAAAGAGCCAGTTCTAAACATTGGCAAGCACAATTTTGAATGTATGAGCCACAAAGATCTTATTTCATGCAGATTCTCGTGTTACCTTACAGGAAAACTGTGCCAAGGTACAGATGTAAGTAATTGAATAGTTTTTCACTCTCTTGGATGCCATGCACCCCCAATAAATACTTCCAAAGGTCAGGATCTGTATAATTCACCTTGACACATGAACACAATCTAAATGAGATCTCTGGATATTTGCAGTATGACAGACTTGCTCTGTGTACCAAACTCACGCCTGATTAAATACATGTAACTGTGAGTGGCAAGTTCAAACACCCAGAAGAGAACAGTTGTGCAGTTATTGACTGTTGCTGTCACATGCATTCACGTTGGCATTGTTAACAAATACGTCACCCCGTCGCCTCCTCCCAGCTGCGTAACCCAGCGTAGCCTAAAGTTACGCCGCTTTTTGCGGAATGTAATAATAGTTCACAAAGCGGGAGGTAGAAGCATTCTGTTTTCCACATCGCTTGCACACTGCGGCAGAAAGAAAATAATTAATTGCAAAAAACCCTTGTTATTGTTATGCGCAATTTCATTTATTGCTCACACCGGAGGGCCTAAAAATAGGAGTACACGTTTGCCATAGTTGATACCCAATATTCCCTCTTAAATACATTCAAACTGCTTTGCTTCATAAAATTGATTAAGCCCACTCACTCTCCACGGTGAAGATGTTGATTTTATTCTCTTCTTTGGCCTTCATCATGAGTGAAACGGAAATACCGCCCCGGCCAAAAACGCATGTTCAAGCCGAAACGGGATGCAAAGTTTTTTTGATTTTAGGCATCTGAAATTATGGGTGCGATAAACCAGGGCACGATTCCTGTAATGCCGCGGTGTTGGGAAAGTGAGCACCAATTCCACATTATTTTGCATTAAGGAGTCGTTAAATCAGAATTGCAAGATAATGACGTGGTGGTACTATGTGGTAATGCTGGATGTGGAGTTACCACGCCACCATTAACGTGCACAACGTGATGTTCTTTAGTTTTCTTAGCTTTCCATGCCAAGGAAGGTATACGGTTTTCCACTGCGCTGTTTTTGTTCATGCAGTTTAATGCATACTTGGCTCTTTTGACAAAATACCTGTGTAGATCGTTCTGTGGGCTTTCAGTGTTAGCAGTTCCACTGGGGGTGGGAGGTGAGGTTGGAGGGGAGGAGGGAGGGGGAGGGGCGTAGCGCCTCAATTGCAAAAAACTGTCCCTTAAGTCGTCCTCTCAGGTCCCTTGTCTTATTTAAAGTAAAGGTAGGTGGAATATTAGTTCCTGACAGCAGAACGGCGACCAGCTCCACCGTCAGAAAGCTTACTGGTGACCAGGTGAACAAGCTTTGGCATAGCCAATAGGTCTCTCTTTTGGGACCTTATAAGTATTTAGTTATGCAGCACAATATCCTTGGTGCGACAACAACGGTTGCATGGCTAATCACTTATAAGGTCTCAAAGGCGAGACCTATTGGCTATGCCAATGCTTGTTTATAAATAGGTATGATTACTGAACTGTTCCATGTCGGGAGCCCTCCATAGCAACTGCATTAAACACATAAGTGATCAGAGGGACCCACACATCCTGTCTATCTGTAAATGAATCTAGAGGCACTCCATCTGAGCCTGGTACCTTGGCCTTCTTGCTTTCATCCAAAGTCAAACGGACCTCTGCGTACTAAAAAAACAAGGGAAAACTATAAGATCCCTCTGCCCTTCATCGTCTTGGTCCACCAGGGAATTCTGAGTGGAATAAATATTGAAAAAATGGTCTAACCATGGACTTCGGTTGATGGGCCCATTGTATCACTAAAATAAGGGGGATTAACCACCTGCCAGAAGGCTGATCTATCTTTTTGAAAGCTTGCCAGATGGAGAGCGTGCCTGGCATCCTTTATCTGACTTTTCCTGGCTGCCAGTGCCGACTTACAATGAAAAGACTGCTACCCGTATACTAATAGGCTAACCAGTAGCTAGTACAGAGGAGACTTTGTGGCAGGCTCATTTCTTGGCAATGCAGAGTCCTTTCTGGATCAAGAATGGATCCTGGTGAAGGATGCTACGAGGCTGTCAACTGAAAAGAATCAATATAATGTTGAAGTTTGCAGTGAAGTTGTGACGCGGAGTATGAGTTACACTATGCAGGTGTCCTGAGATAGGCAACCAAAATTAAAGAAGGAATATGTCAAGATTAACAGTTTCCTTTGTTCCTGGATGTTAGACCTGCAAGCGTTTCAAGGGAAAGAGCTGGTCAGGCAAGGAGAGGGAACATTGTTGGACAGGATGCTCATGGTAGTGGGGTTCTCATGAGCGTGGTACTTGGGGACAGCTTTTTGATTTTTACTTTGTAAGGCTAGAACACAAAATACTCCTACTGCTTAATACACCAGTGTTCATGATCGATTGCAGATTTTGATGTGCACTATTTAAACTGTAGATGTCTGCTCAGTGTGTTCCATACATTTTGGTATATTGCCTCCCTCCCAAAGTTCAGTTCGCAGATATTAGTTCTTTATATTGTTTAGGAAATGTAATTGACGGTCTCCCATAACTGTTAATTTATTTTCTTGGAACCCATTCCGCCGTTCTCCCGTCATGGGTGAGACGAAAAGTGTTTTTTTTTTTTGTTGGGTAATGTTTAAAATATTTGAGTACATGTTGGCAGTCTTTGTGGTAATTCCTTCTGTATTGTGCTTGTGTGTGAATACACTCCTAATGCCTTTTGGATGTCTGGCTTTTTGGAAGCTCAATAAACATACAAAAAAGTGAAAACTAGAGGGAAAACCGGGGTAAAGAAACCTGAAGAAAGTAAATATTCTTATAAACAAAGGCATCGTGCCTTTAGCAGGAGATACGGCGAGTGATTTAATTTAGGATGTGATCTTTAGCTCAAACTTATCTTTTTACGCTTGTTTTCTGTTCTATTGTCTGCTTTAATGAATTAAAATGAAAAAAAGCCTGTCTTGGAGCTTTAACAAACTATCAGTGGTTTTATTTTTAGCTTGCACCATGTTCCTTCTTGGCTTGCCTTGGACTTACCATTGTCAGTATAGCACAACACTAATATAGCGCCTGAATGCCAACTAAGAAACACCATTTCTTATTAAGCAATGGAACGCCGATGGTGTTTGGAAATCAGTGGCCATTTTGGAGATCTTCATTATATATTTCCATGTAGTCCAGAGCAATCTTTCTAGGTTGTCGAGGTACTTTGTTGCTGCAGCAAGGACTTTGTTATCAGACCTTGTGAAAACCTTGGAGATTGTTTTCTTTTCCTTAAAAAGCATGATTGGAAATCAGAGCTAAATGTGGAGGAGTATTTTAAGGATTTGTAAACAATATTAAATAGCTCTCTGTTTCCTGGTTATTCATTAAGTGTATAACTTGCATTTGTTGTTGGATTCTAAAGCCACTTGAGGAATGGGAAGGATCCGCGTCTTCACAGTGCAAATACTGTATTTAAGGTAAGGGTATGTGCTTATCCTGGCTGATGAGGGGTGAAAACCTAAAACCGGTCCTAGGATGCTTGTTTCCAGGCCAGGGAGGACCTGGCCTGGCAGTTTGGGCCTGACTGTTCCCATTGGGCGCAGGGTCAAGACTGATTTGTATATGGCTGAGTCCAAACTGGAATGGCATGGTGAGCAAAAAAACGATGGATTCAGGCCCAGATCTTTGTACTGTGGTGAATGTATGACATTGTTCTGCATTCTGTCCATCAATTGTTCTTTTTGCATTTGTCACCTGGCCATGTGCTCCTGTCCCAGTTTTGGAAGTATGCAAAATGTGAGCCCCATTGCTTCATACATCCCCCTCCCAGTCCCAGCTGTTTATTGGCATAATCGGCACTGGCTGGGACCCAACAATCTTGACACATCAAAGCATCATAACATCTTCATCAGCTTCCCTGCCTCTGAGACTTGCCCCTTAGTCACACTCTTTCATCCCCTTTTGTAGTATGAGGTTAGTTTTGGATATTGAGAAAGGGGATTTTTTTAACTATAACATATGTTTTATTTTTTGTTCACAAAAGGCCGTGAGATTGAACACATTTTTTATAAACTAAATCAGATCAATGAAACTGCTTAAAAGCAAGTTAACAGGCACTGGCTAAACATGTTTTCAGATGGCTTGGTTATTTTCTCCATCCACAGCTTTCCAGACTTCTGTCTCTCCCTGCACTTGTAATACATTTCTGCCATATCCGCAACCCCTTGCAGAAAGGCTCTGAAATTAAAAGTGATTGCTGAGTTCCTACATATAGCAATCTTGTTTCTTCGCAAGGGGTTGTAGGGGCAAACAATGAAAGTATACAGGAACACATGGTATTTACATGTTCGAGGCATATGAGCTGCAGATTATACACTTTTGCATAGATCGCCATCTGGTGTTGGGCCCGGATGTTTGCAGTTTGTTTTTCTTCTTGGACAGTCTTTGGAAGTCACGAGTTCGGTGACTCCTCCTTCGGTCCGTACTGCGCATGGGCCTCGGCTCCATCCTCAGATTGTTTTTTTTCCGCCATCGGGCTCGGATGTAATACTTCGTGCTCCGGCTTCGAACCTTTCCAGTTCGACCTTCGACGAAATATCCTCGTCCATCGAGATTCTTTAGACGAAATCGACTTCTTCATCTCTCTCTTCGGCACTTCCTCGATTCCAGACATCGGCGGCGGCCTTCGGGCCTATCTCGACTCCGGTCTCGGCCGATGGAAAAGACTCCTTTTAAGAAGTGCCCGAAATGTGGGTCTAAATTTTCCCACACCGACCTCCATCAGGTGTGCAACGTCTGCCTCTCTCCCGAACACGAGGCCCGAGACTGCCCCGCCTGCAAGTCTTTTCGATCGAAAAATACTATTCGGGATCGACGAGCTCGACGCACCATGGCGCACTCATCGACTTCGGCTCCACCTGACATCTTCGGAAAAGACACCGGAGCTTCGGGACAGCAGCACACCGAGCAGGAGGAAGATATCGTCAGCGCTTCCGAGGCCGACGACTCCGACGTGGAGGAGATCCCACCGGCGCAGAGGGTCGTGAGTACTCTACCCCCTCCCCGCCCCGCGCCCATACCGAAAGAGACTCCGGTTGCCCCTTCGCCTCCTGGCCTAGGGAAAACCAAGCATACTGCTTCCATCACCCCACCTTCGGGCCCGGTGAAAAAGCATCACAAGTCTCCTGGCGGCTCGGGCTCGAGCCAGCCTCCTAGTGGCGCCGACAAACATTCTTCGTCGCCGAAGAAAACAAGTTCCTTTCCGAAGCCATCGGTGTCGAAACCTGGCCTCTCGGTGCCGACCAAACACAAACCCCTCGGCACCGACTCCTCCGTGTCGAAGCCTGCCTCGGCGCCGAACAAAAAATCGGACACCCCAAGAAAGCACGGCGCGGACAAACCGACAAAGCCTTCGGTTCCGAAAACGTCGGCACCGATGGACGAATCGGTGCCGGAGGAGCTTTTCGCACCGGATCCTCTTCAAAAGACTTTAACAAAGGATCCAAGGACCGGACACTTAATGTTGTCTGTCAAGAAAAGACTTTTGGACAAACCAACTCCTCCTCCACCACCAAAACGGAAGGACTCTGCCACATCTCCGTTCAGAGTACCTTCCCCACCACCTCCACCTCCTCCTTCTCCACCTACTCCACCTCCTCCACCCCCTCCATCTCCTCCCCCACCTTCTCCACCCTTGCCTCACCGGTCTCCAACCCCGTCTCCAGACCCTGATGACCACGGAGATCCATTCTATGATCCCACTCCTCCGGGAACACCTGACCCATGGGAGGACTATCACAATCCCGATGTCCCAGATGTGCCTCAGGATGATCTCTATCCATGCAGACCGTCTCCACCAGAGGACTCCCTGGGGTTCCACCACCTCTTACAACGGGCGGCACATTACCATGGGGTGGAATTACACAGTGATCCAGTTGAGGAAGACTTCTTACTTGACACATTTGACATAGCAGATAAATCCACCGCTATATTACCCATGCTTAAAGGGGTGACCAAGCATGCTACAGAGGTTTTCAAAGACCCCGTTAGAGCTAGGGTCTTAAACCCCAGAATAGAAAAAAAGTACAAGGCAGCCCCCACGGATCCTGTCTATATTAAGGGACCTGCGCCCCTAGACTCACTAGTGGTCTCCACAGCTAGGAAGCGCTCCAACTCTCAGTCATCTGGTGAGGCCCCACCACCTGATAAGGAGTCCAAGCTTTTAGATGCGTCAGGCAAACGCACTGCCTCCCAAGCCGCCAATATGTGGCGCATCGCCAACACACAGGCGCTGCTGGCAAGGTACGATAGAGCGCACTATGATGAGCTGGAGGCTCTCATGCAGCATCTCCCGGACAAATATAAGAATAAGGCTCATGAGCTAATACAAGAGGGGAAGATTATTACCAACACCTCTATCAAATGCGCACTTGACGCAGCAGACACGGCGTCCAGGGCTATAAACACCAGTGTCCTGCTTCGCCGTCACGCCTGGCTCAGAATTTCAGGCTTTAAACCAGAGGTCCAAGCATCTATTTTAAACCACCCCTTTGACCAACAACACTTGTTTGGCCCAAAAGTAGACGAAGCCCTGGAAAAAATGAAGAAGGATACGGATACGGCGAAGTCTATGGGAGCTCTGCAATCTCAAACCCCTAGACGCTCCTCCTTTCGAGGCTCTGGCAGAGGTTACTCTTCCGATAACACCTCCACTTCCTACAAGTCCCCTCCTCAAAATACCTTCTCAAAGGGCTACCAAAAAGGTGGATATCGAGGGAATAATAATAAAGGCAGGGGCAAAACCAACACCGCCCGTTCTGCCACACCGCCCACACAATGACTTTCCCCCGCTCCCCCCAGACCATTCCACTCCGGTCGGGGGCAGACTACAGGACTTCCTTCACACCTGGGAAGCCATAACATCAGACAAATGGGTAACCCAAATTATTCGGTCAGGGTACTGTCTCGAACTAACTTCTACCCCCCCAAATATTCCACCCAGACACCGTGCGATGTCACAAGAACACACCACACTTCTGAAACAAGAGGTACTCTCCCTCCTGCAAAAACACGCGATAGAGCAGGTACCCGTCGATCAGCAAAATCTAGGGGTCTACTCTCTGTACTTTCTCATACCGAAGAAAGACGAGACCCTACGGCCCATTCTAGACCTCCGGCCTCTAAATGCATACATCCATTCAGACCATTTTCATATGGTAACTCTTCAGCAAGTTCTCCCACTTCTCCGTCAGGGAGACTTTCTCACTACACTGGATATGAAAGACGCATACTTTCATATCCCAATACACCCGGCTCACAGAAAGTACCTCCGATTTGTGGTGGACAACCAACATTATCAGTTCAAGGTTCTCCCCTTCGGGGTCACAACCGCACCACGGGTGTTTACCAAATGCCTGGCAGTAGTGGCAGCACACCTCCGAAGACAAAACATTCACGTCTTCCCCTACCTGGACGACTGGCTCATAAAAGCCGCGTCCTACCACCAGTGTGTACAAAATACAAACACTACCATACAACTACTCCACCAGCTAGGCTTTACGGTGAATCACCAAAAGTCCCACTTGATACCCTCTCACACAAAGCAATACCTTGGTGCCACTATAGACACCTCAAAAGCTATAGCCTATCCCAACTCAGCCAGGATCGCAAGCATGCAAGCCCTGCACCAAAAATTCCTTCTTCCGCACTCTCTCTCAGCAAGAGTGTTCATGAAACTAATAGGGATGATGGCGTCTTGCATTTTCATAGTGCCTCATGCAAGACTTCACATGCGTCCACTCCAAGAGTGCTTAGCACGCCAGTGGAACCAGGCCCAGGGACAGCTGACGGATCTGGTGTTGGTGGACGGTCGCACCCATCGCTCCCTGCAGTGGTGGAACACCACAAACCTTTCCAAAGGGCGACCGTTCCTGGACCCGGTTCCTCAGGTGATTCTAACAACGGACGCATCGCTCTCCGGCTGGGGAGCGCACCTATTACACCTCACAGTGCAAGGTGTATGGACGCCACAACACAGGCTACTCCACATCAATCATCTGGAGTTGTTGGCGATCTTTCTAGCCCTGAAATCGTTTCAGAAACAAATTTCAGCCAAGGCAGTCCTAATTCGCACAGACAATATGACTGCAATGTATTATATGCAAAAACAGGGGGGGACACACTCTCCCCAGCTCTCCCGCTTAGCACAGAGCATATGGAGATGGGCGATTCCACAAAAAATCTTTCTCCTGGCACAACACGTCCCAGGCATACAAAACACCATGGCAGATCTGCTCAGCAGACAAACGCAGCAAATGCACGAATGGGAACTGCATCCACAAGTTCTTCACCCATTCTTCCACAAGTGGGGGCATCCTCAGATAGACCTCTTCGCCACCCACGAAAACCAAAAAATGCCCAAGCTTCGCCGCCAGATACCCACACCCATTGTCCAAGGGCAATGCGATATGGATGAACTGGTCAGGCAAATTTGCATACGCCTTTCCACCTCTCCCACTAATTCCATTAGTGGTAAGGAAGCTACAACAGCACTCCTTCAGACTCATTCTAGTAGCTCCAACATGGGCCAGGCAGCCGTGGTACACCACACTACTACAGCTCTCAGTGGTACCACATCAAAAACTGCACCTGTCCCCATGCCTCCTAACCCAGAACCATGGAGAAATCAGGCACCCGGACCCAGCTCAGCTCAACCTTGCGATCTGGCTCCTGAAATCTTAGAATTTGGATACCTTAACCTTCCCCCTGATTGCATAAATATTATCAGGGAAGCCAGACGCCCTACCACTCGAGCATGCTATGCCGCAAAGTGGAGGAGATTTGTTGTTTACTGCCGTAACAATGCAATCGACCCCTTAGATGCATCCATACAGCACATCATATGCTATCTGCTCCATCTTCACAGGTGTAACCTGGCATATTCATCCATACGTCTACACCTAGCAGCAATTGCTGCTTACCTGCAAAACAGACAGCATTTATCACTGTTCAGAGTGCCTGCTATTAAAGCCTTTATGGAAGGCCTTAAAAGAGTAATCCCACCCAGGGCACCACCTTCCCCTGTATGGAATCTAAACGTAGTTCTTACAAGGCTCATGGGCCCGCCTTTTGAACCAATGCATAAATGTGAGCTACAGTTCCTGACTTGGAAAACAGCTTTCCTCGTAGCTATCACTTCCCTTAGAAGGGTCAGTGAGATACAAGCGTTCACTATACAAGAACCCTTTTTACAGATACATCACAGCAAGGTGATACTTCGCACAAATCCCAAATTTTTGCCCAAGGTCATTTCCCCCTTCCATCTTAATCAATCGGTGGAATTACCGGGTTTTTTTCTCGCAACCTCAATCTGTTGCGGAAAGGGCTCTACATACACTTGATGTTAAAAGGGCTTTACTGTACTACATACAAAGAACGCAACCTTTCAGAAAGACTAAACAGTTGTTTGTCTCCTTCTCTCCACCTCATAAGGGCAACCCCATCTCAAAATCAGGGATAGCTAGGTGGATTGTAAAGTGCATACAAATTTGCTATCAAAAAGCAAAAAGAACATTATCTGTTTCCCCTAAAGCCCACTCTACAAGAAAGATAGGGGCTTCTATGGCGTTTCTAGGGAACATACCCTTAGATGACATCTGCAAAGCAGCCACATGGTCAACACCGCACACCTTCACAAAACATTACTGTGTAGACGTGCACTCTAAACAACAAGCTAGTGTGGGCCAGGCTGTACTAAAGACACTATTTCAAACCACTGCAACGGATACCGGTGGTCGCCGCTAAGGTTGGGTACTGCTATATAATCTATGCAAAAGTGTATAATCTGCAGCTCATATGCCTCGAACGGAGTATGCTACTTACCAGTATGCATCTGTTCTTGGCATGTAGAGCTGCAGATCTATACACGCCCACCCGCCTCCCCGGCTACCTGTATCCGTTCCAGTCTATCTTATTTAGATACAACACACATGGGTTTCTTACTATTATCACTACGCTCCATCTTTTCTCTGCTGGCGAAAAACAATCTGAGGATGGAGCCGAAGCCCATGCGCAGTACGGACCGAAGGAGGAGTCACCGAACTCGTGACTTCCAAAGACTGTCCAAGAAGAAAAACAAACTGCAAACATCCGGGCCCAACACCAGATGGCGATCTATGCAAAAGTGTATAGATCTGCAGCTCTACATGCCAAGAACAGATGCATACTGGTAAGTAGCATATTCCTTTCTGCCCTTGATACTCAAATCTTATTTCTCATTCCCACAAACACTGCATTCATCTTTTTGTTGTATACAGCGTTCCATAGAGTACGTTCAAGGTACTAGAGATGCATTTTCTTTCGACTAAAACGAAAATATTTTGTCATCCCTTAAAAAAGACCTTTATCTCCCAAATGTACTAAGTAAAGTGCTTGCATCGCGGAATCTCATGCCGCCCTCATTTGTGTTTGTTTTGGTAGGTATGTTTCTGACTTCACCAATACTCTGCAGTCGATTAGGAAAAAGTGCAAGTTGGACAGTGTCCCGGCGGATTCTCTCTTCCAGGAGGACTGGAGTGCCTTTCAAAACTCTGTCAGGTAAGGTGGTTGAGGCGTGTCTTGGGATAGCGATAATACCAGTTTTGCTAGGTAAAGTTGGTCATGACATCTTAATATCTTTGTCTGGGCTGCCAGGGACGGTGGGTGGACAAAAAATGGTATTCCTTTGAATCTGACATTTTCATCAATATCCTTGTTTAGCCGCTGTCAATGCCATGCATGATAGATGAATGTGAGATGCTTCAGAATTCTGAGCACACTTCTTGGCTACTTGTCCAAACCTGAGAAACAGCTGCTTCGATGCACTTGGCAGAAGGCAACACGAAACACTTGGTTAAAAACTGGAAAGTGGACTTCACAAACATTCTTGTGGCGTTGGCTAGACATAATTTGTTTTTATTTCCATGGCCAGTGCTAAGATTTTAAACCAACTTCAAATCTGTGTCGCCAAGCTATCAGTGGGAGAGGAGTCCTGTCCTGGATTTTGAATCCACAGTCTCTTGCTATTTGGTGGTTCCACATTTTAAATAATTCACTAATCTGCATTGAAATTACCTCTATAATCGTGTTCTCTATTTTGCTCTACACACTCAGCCTACATACATATGTACATATTTACATACATACTCAAGAAGGCGGTTTGCCATAACACTCAGTACATGACTTTAGGCTGCACTATCCCTTGATCCCCTTACGTATTCACTGTATTGTATTGTATTGTATATAATATTTATAGAGCGCGACAAACACCCTACGGGTACCCTGGTGCTGAGGATACGTGAACACAGACCAGCAGGGAGTAAGAAAGATCGAGCCTAAGATGAACATTACTCAGAGACAACAGAATCAGTTTCTAGGGAACAGCCACGTTTTGATCCTTTTCCTGAACAGGGACAAAGTACTACATTGTCTGATTTCAAGTGGGAGTACATTCCAGAGTTTGGCGGCAGCAAAACTAAATGAACTGTGTTGTTCATTTGTTTTATGCATCCCCCTCCTTGCACAGGTTCTGTCCTCTTTAGCCCCAGACTGGCAGACCTACTCTCCAGTACACTTTGCCTGGTAGTATTATGCCTGCCATCACAATGGATTAAGAGTCACTATAAACATTATAGGATAATTTCTACCATGGAGCTTGATGGTATCTTGATATAGATGTACTTCCTCTGTGGGGATCCACCTCAGAACTGCCACACCAGTTCTGGGTGGCGGCTAATCAAATGCAATTGGCACGGTTTTCATATATAAGCTGCCATATGAGCAAGGTATGAGGGGAAACTCTGTGCATCACCCCAAGGGAAGCATTGGAGCAAGGAAAAGAAAGTTGTCTGCCCTCCCATAGTCGGGATTGAAGATGAAGGCCTGGTGTTGCTTCGACCCAAAGGAGAGGTGTCAAGAGTAAGTTACGCAGAGCATGGGTCTTCTTTTCTTTTCAAGAAGGAAGGGCCTGCTGCTTCCTTCGGTAAGAATGAGAAATGCGCCAAGTATATGTAGCTAAGTTGGCATGCACCGGGAGTAAGAACTGACTCCTTTGATATAGATGAATGTGTAAGCTTCCAAGAGAGAGGAATTGCGTCACAACAGGAGATAATCATTACCCTGTTGAAGTTTGATGCATGGATACTGGGGAGCCAGGAAGTATTTTTCCGGTTGGTATCGCCACAGCAAATTTTGCAATTATGAGTTTTGTCCCCTGGATGGAGAATACCCACACTGACCTGGGATTTGTAGGAAACATTTTGCATGCTTTGCTATGATTCTAGGGACAAATCTGGTGACATTTGCCTCCTATTCGGAGTAGGTGGAAGATATGGAGGGACATTGCTGGAGGAGGGGCAGGTTGTTTGGTCAGGACAGGTGATCACAGGGTTGATACCGGTTGTGGGGGTAGTTGTCGGACAACACACTCTGTGGTGCTGCGTGACTAGGCCGCACTGTCCGCAGCCCGTCTCTGTCCCTGCTTTGGCTTGTTAGGTGTGCTTCTGCACCTAGGGAAACCGGAACCGGTGTCCCAAACCTTGAAATAAATGGTCCAGAGACATCGGTATACTTGTAGTGGCCCAGGACGATATCCCCCTGTAGTTAATGCTCCTGTGAGATTCCGCAACTTGTAATTAGGGCCTGTATCCATGCATTATATTGCACAATCATATTATTGCCTTCACTGCTTTGACCTAACCACTACATTGCAATGTAAGTGCAGGTAAGTATAATAGATTAAAGAGGGGGGCGGAGCTTGCCGGGGATCATGGCGGACGCGTGAGTGAGGAGCTCCCTGCACTATTCCTCCAATGATCCTTTCAAGTATCCTAAACAGCTGAGTTGCCGGGCGTACTGACGAGGAGATCTCCCCTCGCACCTGACTGCCACAGCGGGGAGCTCCGGCGGTGTTCGGCGGCGCAGAGAGGCGGCGGAACCGTGGACGGCGCTTCGATTGGCGTGCAGGGCCGCCATCCCCACCCTATACTGTGAACCTGGCCGGCGAGCGTCGCTCGACGTGCGGTCGCCTGTGAAGGGGCGGACCTGGTCGGCGGAGAACAGCGTCTGCGGGACGAGGAGCAGGCGGAATCGAGGTGCGGACGCCCCCGGAGGGGGCTCGAGAGGTGCGTGCGACCTTAGGAGGTGGGGGCTGAGTGGCACGGGGGTGTCCCCTCCCCAGCTGAGTTGCGCCCTCGGCTGACCGGCGGCGGTGATCTGCTGCGAGCGAGCCCCCTGTGCTCCGGAGCCCATCGGAGAGCCCTGCCTGGCGGTGTATCACCTGGCGGCCACGCGCGGGAGGGGTGCTCCTTTCGGGAGGCTGCAGCCGGACAACGGTGAACGGAGCTGCCCCCCCCCCCCCCCCCTCGGCAAAGACTGCAACTTCTTCGCTTGGTCCCCGCTGCGGGTCCGCGCAGATCCTCGGGGGGAGCGTCTCGGCTGGCATATCTCCCTGCGCTGCGCCCTCTACAGAGCTGGGCCCACTCCGCCAGTGAACGGCGGTGGACACTTGGAGGGCTGGCCCCGGGCGCTCCGGCTGCGGACTGGCGGTGGGCTTCGGGAGCCCCGATCGTCTGGGGTGCGCTGCTACCACCTGCCCTGCGTTTGGAGGCCTAGTTGTTGGCAGTGACCTGTTGTTGCCCCCGAGGCGCCGGCCCGGAACCAGACTGCGGCATAAGACGTGCAGGGACGTGGAGCGCCCTGCGGTGGCGGTGGGAGCGGCCCTCCGGGGGTGAACACTGGGCGGTACCGCCGCGGGCCAACTCGAAATAGGTCCTGAGCGGGGGACTGGGACCGGACGCGTGGATTGGACCCGGTGGTTCCGGCCCCCCCGCAGCCCGGTCACACCGGACAGCCCAGCGGATTGCACATCGGCGGGGTGCGGCGGTACCCCCCTCCCGGCCGGCCGAGTCGGGGACACGGATCCTTGGAAGCGACATGGGCAAAGGCGACAAGACCCAGCCTAAACTGTCGTTTGACCCCCGCAAGAGTAAGGGGCCCGATGTCGCGGCTCTGGCGGCGGCGGCCGGCGCAGCTACCTTGGAGAGCACTACGTGCGCGGACCTCAAAGAAATGCTAGTGACCATGGACAAGGGACTGCAAGGAAGCCTGGCTGCGATAGGCACCAAGATTGATGCGCTTTCATATCGCGTGGACCGCATGTCGGAGCGGGTGGACAAGAACGCGGAGCGGCTTGATGAGTCCGAGAAAAGAATAGCGCAGGTGGAGGAGGCGCAGACGGTGTGGGACTCAGACCGTAAGCAATTCAGTAAGCTGCTGCAGGTCATCCGGGACAAGTCGGTGGACTTAGAGGCCCGTTCTAGGAGGTCGAATATCCGCATCACGGGCGTGGCTGAGTCGACGCACACGGGGCGGATGGAACCCTTTGTGGAAAAACTGCTTCACACCCTGCTGGGTGAGGACGTGTTCTCCCCCATGTTCGTCGTCGAGAGGGCCCATCGTTCGCTGGGCCCCCGTCCAAGGCCCGGCGCCCCTGCGCGACCCATTATTGCAAAGCTGCTGAACTATAGAGACGGAGACACTGCCCTCCGGATAGCTAGAGAAAAAGGGAAGCTGCAATTTGAAGGAATGGACATCTCCATTTACCCAGACTTCACGGCAAAGGTCCAAGAGGCACGGAGGCAGTTCGCACCCTATAAGAAGCAACTACGCGATCTGGGTTTGGACTATGCTATGCTCTACCCGGCGAGGCTTCGGATCAACAGGCAGGGCCACTCACACTTCTTCACGGACCCGAGAGAACTGCAGCGCACCCTAAGAGAGTGGACCAGGGGCCAGCGGAGCGGCCCGCGGGACCACGCGGACCATAGCGCTGATGCCAGCGGTCTGGATGGGCAGGATTAGACGACAGGAGGCGGCCTGCTTCTGCGGGCTGTTGCACGGACTGAGCCTGCGGACTCTGCGCGGGGACGCCCGCTGCCCTGAGAGTGGCCTGGCATCTGGGCCGGCGTATTGGTGGAGGAGGAGGCGACTGCTCCTGGGGACGGTGCGGCCGATGCTGGGTGAGATCTTTCTGACTTGTTGAGGGCACCCTAACATTACAACATTGGACGGGGGGGGGCTCGGGGAGGGAGGTTAACCTGCACTTGCTTACTGCCGACGATGCCTCCCTCTGGGGCTAAATCATTGAGGGGTTCCCACTAGGGCGCCCACTTACCGTCGCTGTGAGGGTCAGTTTTCTGATCCTACCGGACACTGAACTGGATGTTTATGCAGGGGCTCCCCTGGACAGTCTGGCCTGTCTCCCTAGATGGTGCGTTATGCCCCTGCGGGGGGACGGTGGAGGTCTCCCCTAGACCTATTGGACGAGGGACGATGCCAGCTCTAGCTGTACTGATGTATGGAGGTAATGGTGCGGGGGCACGCCTGTGCAGTGGCCCGCCAAACGGTCAGGGCGGCGGATGCCCGGTGGCCTCTGGCCCAGTGCTGCTTTGCTCAGGTTGGCCCCTTGGGGGCAGGTTCGGTAAAGGTTTTCTTTGTTTGTTGTGATCAGGGGAGGGGGGGTGGGATGGGGTCCTGTCTGGCCAGGTTGGGGGCGGTCGGCTGTGGGAGGGGGGTTGAGCAGTTAAGGGGTTGTTCAGGGGTTGGGGGTTGGGGAACGCACGGTTCACGGAGCGATACGTCTCTTGCTTTGTTCTTGCATGTCCGAGGTCTGCTGTTTGGCGATTCCTGGTGGGGGGAGTCCCACGACGGGTCACTGCCTGCTGTAGCTGCGGAGTGTGAATGCATTGATGCCTGAGCCTAGCGAGATGAATGATGACAGCGGCGAGGTGACCCTTAGAGCGCTGACGTGGAATGTGAGCGGGTTGAATGATTTTCGCAAATTGAGGAAGGTGCTGAACTACCTACATAGGCACCACATTGACTTGGCGCTCATACAGGAGTCCCACCTCCCACTTACCAGTAAACTGTTGTTATCTAAAGGGCTATCGGGTAACAGTTGGGCGGCGGGATTTACCTCGCACTCCAGAGGGGTGATCACATGGGTAAGCCCACGATCAAAATTGACGCTAAAGAAGCTGGCCGCGGACCCGGACGGGCGCTACCTGATTACCCGGTGCGCCGGGAAAGGACATGACCTCATTGTAGTCAATGTTTATGGTCCCAATTACGATACCCCAGAGTTCTACGCCGCACTTGCTGCACAGTGCAGGCAATACGCGCACGCCCGCATGGTGTGGGGCGGTGACCTTAATTTCACGTTCAACCCAGACCTGGACCGCTCCTCGGGGCGGGCCCGCCGTCCGGCGGCGGCCGCCTTGTGTATGCAGACGGAATTGACTAGACTAGACATGGTAGATGTCTGGAGGCACAGGAGCCCTGGGAGGGCGGGATTCACGCATTACTCTGCATACCACGATGTGCATACCAGGATCGACTATTGGCTGGCATCCCGGACGCTTTTGGCGGTTGTCAGGGGGTGCGAGGTCCTACCACGTACCCTGTCGGACCATTCCCCCCTCCTTGTGGTGCTAGCCTCCCCGGTCAGGCGACTACCTCCGTTCACGTGGAGGATGCCGCCATACTCCCTGTTGGACGAGGTGTTCCGGGGGGAATTAGCTGACGAGATCGACACTTTCTTCGCGGCCAACCTGGGGTCGGTTCAGAGCTTTCAAACTGTATGGGACTCGTTTAAGGCTTTTATTCGTGGCTATGGCAAAGCACTCCGGTGTCCTTAAATCTATCCGGCGGCGCTTGGGGGCATTGGAGACGCAACTAGCACAGTTGGAAGAGCGGCATGGGAGGTCTATGGACCCCGAGGTGGCGGCTCAGATACAGACGCTGGTGGCGGAATACAATAGCGAAGCAGACAGGGAAGTGCAGCATATGGGCAAGTATGCCACGGCTCGTACCTATGGAGAGAGCGAACGCCCGGGCTCCCTACTAGCGGGGATACTCCGCAACACCAGGCGGCCTCTGGTTATTGATGAACTTGTGACTGGTTCTGGAAAGGTGACTACAGACGAGGCCGGGATAGTAGAAGAATTCAGGGGCTATTATGCTGGACTTTATACATCTCAGTCCTCCCAAATGGAAGAGGAAATAGACGACTACCTTAGCTACATAAAAATGCCGTTCTTGTCTAACTCACAGAGGGAATTTCTGGCGCTGCCTGTAGAGAAGGACGAGATTTTGGAGGCCCTGGGGAGCATGAGGGCGGGCGCTGCCCCGGGTTCGGATGGGCTGACGGTGGCCTTTTACAAGGCCTTTCAGGATAAGCTCCTCCCACACCTCATGGCTCTCTTCGATGATATCTGCCAGGAGGGCAGCATGCCCGACACGATGCGAGAGGCGCTGTTAGTCACCATTCTAAAGCCCGGGAGACCCTCGAACCTACGCGGTTCATACAGGCCGCTCTCCCTGATCAACGTAGATGCCAAGCTGTACGCAAAGGTCCTTGCGACTCGGCTGGCGTTGCTGGTGCCGGAGCTTGTGGCCCCGGAACAGGCGGGTTTCATCCCATCCAGGAACCTTACATACAACATCTGCACGGTCCTTGGGGCCATGCAACACGTGCGTCCGGGGGGTAAGGCCCTAGCTATCTTCCTTCACATGGAGAAGGCGTTCGACTCCGTGGAATGGCCCTTCATGGTGAGAGTCTTGAGCAAACTCGGGCTGGGAGAGCCCTTCCTGCAGATGGTGGGCGCACTGTACTTCCGACCTACTGCCAGGTTGCGTATAGGCGACAGAGTCACGGAAGCCTTTGAGATTTCCAGGGGGACCCGGCAGGGATGCCCCCTTTCCCCCCTCCTATACGCACTGGTGGCGGAACCGCTGGTGTGCGCAATGAGGGAGTACCACAAATTCGAGGGTATTAACTTCCCCTCCTATAGGATCTGCATATCCACCTATGCGGATGATACTCTGCTATATGTCCGCAACCCGGAGGAGAATCTCACTTCAGTCTTGAGAGAGGTGGTCCGGTTTGGGGCCCTGTATGGCCTCAAGGTGAACTGGACCAAGTCACTGGCGTTCCCGTTGACCCCGGTCACGGAGCCGTTCCCAATGGAATACCCTCTACAGTGGACGACAGAATCAATTCGATACCTGGGGATCCGGCTCCACAAGGATCCAGAGGTCCTGCTCCGGGAAAACTACGGGGTGGCCTATTCCAATCTTGTCGATGACGTGGAGGTGTGGATTAAACTCCCCCTGTCGCTGATGGGCAGAGTGGCCATCATGAAAATGGTGGTCCTGCCGAGATTTTTGTTCCTCTTCCAAAACATCCCTATAGTGCTCTCTAGGGCCTTCTTCGCGCAGCTGACTCAGACCTTAGTGCGGCTAGCCTGGGGCGGTAAGCAGCCCCGAGTGCAGTGGAAGGTGCTAACGCTTCCTTATGAGATGGGTGGGCTTGGGTCCCCCGACCTGGAAAGGTATTACAGGGTGGCGCAGGCGGCCCACCTGCACACATGGGTCCACGCCAACTCGGACATACCTCACGTGTTGATGGAGCGGCTGTTCGCTGCTCCGCTCCCACTCCCGGCGACCGTGTTCCAGCCGGTGGACCGCCGGGTGGGAACGTTGGATTCTCTTAAGGCCACGAACCATGCGTGGCACGCGTTGCGGAGGGCGCAGGATCGTGACCTGCTGTATTCCCCACTGATGCGAGTGGAATGGGCGGTCTGGCTCCCCCCGCTGCGAGAAAAAGGGGTGAGGCAGGCGCTGGACGCTTTGGGGGTCGTTAAGATGGCGGACCTGTTTCAGGACGGGGTGGTTATGACATGGGAGCAGCTCGCCTCGACCCGACCCGGAGCTACTCTGCTCCAGCGCTTTCAATTCCACAGGGTCCGCAGCGCACTGTCGGCCCTGTTGGGGCCGGGACTGGCAGAACCCCCGGACATCCCGGAACTTACCTATGTTATCAAAACGGAGGCGTCGGCCAAACTGGTGACGACCCTCAAGAAACTTGGGGATCTGCACCGGGCGCCCCAGTGTTTAGCGGCTCGGAGCGGATGGCAGGCCGACCTCCAAATGGAAATAACGGACGAGATGTGGAAATATTGCTGCTCTAGCACCAAGAAGGTCTCCCTGAACGGTAGGCATAGACTGATACATTTTAAGTACCTTCAGCGGGTCTATTACACCCCTGAGAGGCTGCACAGGTATGGGCTTCGCCCAACAGCAGAGTGCGAGCGATGCCATTTCCCAGTGGCGGATTTCATACACACGGCCTGGCACTGCCCGGGTATAGCCCGGTTCTGGGCGGGGGTGTTTCGGGAACTGAGCCAGCTACTGGAAACTGACATACAGCCAGACCCAGCGCTGGCGTTGCTGGGCTATTCCAGGCCTCTCCCGCTGGCGCTGAGATGCCTGACGGACATGGCGTTGTTAGTGGCTCGACGCCTTGTAGCGGCCTGTTGGATGAGGGGGCCGCTTCCCACAAAGAAAAGATGGGCTAGGGATATGCTATACTGCAGCACACAGGCGGAGATATACAGCGAATTGTTACCCCCGAAGAGCCGCCCCAAGAACTTCTGGGGGCTGTATAGAACATACCTGTCCGCTGGGGCTGCTGAATCGACTAGCCAGGGGGAGACGCAGTGCGATGTACCCAATGCACACAGTGGGACGGAAGGGAGGGAAGTACAGGATCGCGACCCAGTGGATGCACGACTGGATGAAGCGTTGGCGTGATAGTCTGAAGGTGTCCCTTTGCGTGGAGGGAGTGGCTGGGGATTGACCGGAGGGGCTGGGTACGCCCTATAAGTGATCGGGTGGACTGCAGCAGAGTATTGCAGGATCGCCGGCGATCTGAATGTTGAGGGCCGCAACGGTTGCTCACTGCTAGATGCAGGGACTGTGGAGAGGGTTGCAAGTGGCTGTGAGAGGGATGAGACGACGTGCGTGCGGGGGGGGTGGGGGGGCGGGGGGCGTTGGGATATGGCTACGGACACTCAGGGACTGGACCAGGTTCGTAGGAGTTGGTGGGCACGGGTAGGATTGCCTTAAGATAGGGCGGGCTGCGGTGTGGTCTGGGGTCAGGTGCAGGCACTGTATTTCAGAAGGAAAAGTAACGGGTTCACCACAGGTGAGGGTTCTCCTTAAGTGCCGCCGGTCCTCCGGGATGTCGGCTGAATGGCTGTGTAAGCGGTGACTGCAATCCCCCCCCCCCCTCCCCCCCCCCCCCCTCCCCCCCCCACTGATTAGTGGGGCCAACTTATGGTTTCGTGCCTTCACGGTGTATTGACTTGTCCGTTTTACATTTATCAATAAAGGTTTTTGAAAATTAAAAAAAAAAAAAAGTATAATAGATTAAAACAATAGGTTATCAGGTTAGGTAGAGGATATGAAGGTTAAAATAGTAACAATACACTGAATATAATCTAATTTTAGGTTGATATTATCGGCCTCAAATGGTATCATACAACCAAAGGAAGTAAAAGATCACCCTGGTAGCCGAAGGAGCTTCAAATCAAAGAAATATAAATCACAATATTATATGAACTACCATCAACCCAAAGTAATGAGAGAGTGCACTCTTATGTAACATCATCAGCTCAAAACAAACCAACTCACTGACCCGAGAACACTGCAGTAGGAGATTTTTGTAGCCAAACTTACTTCAGAAAAGAACAGAGGCAACTGTTGATCAAAATCATAGAAGGTCTTAATAACCGTAGCCAAACTAACACCAGAAAACAACAATGTATGTTATGCACCAGCCGTCAGATTTAAACCAGCAGCATGACAGGATCATTTGAGAGTATGAAAACATGGCTTGAAGAGCAGGACAGTGACTGGGATGTGTTGAGTAGGGAAATGAAGTCTGTCCAGTTAGAGGGAAACCAGTGAGTCCCTAGTGGGCTTCAATCAATCAATCAATCAGGATTTTATAACTCACTCGTGAGGGCTTCAAGGCGCTGGGGTGGGGGGGGGCTACGGATTCATCTGTGCCTTGAGGACCAGTTGAAGAGTCAGGTTTTGCGGTCCTTCCTGAATTGGGTCATCGACGGCATTGCCTTAAACTTGTCTTCTCCCAAATCGCTAGAGGGACCAGATTCGAGTGGGATACTTCTTCAGTAGAGTAAGGGTGCTCAGGAATATAGAGAGCTCAAGCCATTGTAGATCTTAGGACCACCTTAGCCTTCTTAGTGTGTCTCTGCTTCCTGGAGGATCTGCTAGTGTTCTCTGAACCTACCGCCTTTGTGTATAGCCTTCGCCTTAACGAAAATACTTTGTGTGGAGAAGATTCTTCCACAAAGGAAAGTGAAGAAATAACACGAAAAGAAAGTATTTGGTTTTAACTTTATTACAACTTTCGAGGTGCAGTAAAATGGTTATTTCTGTAACAGAAGCACTTTAGATTGCTGACCTGTGGCCACCTCGTTCTCACCAAAATGCTCACTAACAAAGATCCTGCGTTTCTCAAACACAAACTGTTGTGAATTTCACTAAATGTGACCTTCAAAACATACGGGACTGTGGCTAACAAAGTGAAAAAACAGAATGTTGAAGGCTTTGTTATTATTTGGAAACTCCTTATCGGATCAATGATTGGGCTGTCAACCAGGCACCGACCATGCTAGAAAATGTTTGTTTCTCTTGTCACAGATTGATAACGACGTGTGGAGAGCTTCTACGCCAGTGTGGGGACTTTGAGCAGCAGCTTGCAAACAGGTGAGAGTGCAAACCATGTCAAGATCACTTCAAACAATGTGTCACGAAGAGAGTCTGCCAAACTCTGCAAGGTTTGCGCCGATTAAGGCACATGTCGTTCGTTGGCATGGCAGGCATGGACGATTGTGTTATGATAATCCTAATTTTAACACGTGTGCACAAGGTTTTGCGAGTATACGAGGTTCTAATGAGAATGGCCAGAGATTGGATGAAAACAGAATGGGTCCTGCCGGTAGCCTGCTTGGGCCTGAGGAAGCTTGCAAGTGTCTGATGAGATGATGAGCTGTTCCTAGCCCTGGCAGGAGTGTGCACTGAAGTTAAGTTCTACGCCCAGCATCTAGGGAAGCATGGTTTTATTTTTCCTTGTTGCAGAGTGCAAGGTGTGCTGCTGTTCCTAAATACATTTCAGCTGTCAGTTTCTTTCATTGCATTTATTTAGGATTTTGGCCACTGCTGGAAAGTACCTCTCAGATTCCTACAGCCCCCGCAGCCTGACTGGTATTCAGGAAGCCAGTGCCTCAGACAGGAAGAGCGCGGCCAAAAACCCTTGGCAGGAATACAACTACCTTCTGAAGGAGAATCCATCTGAGTATGGCAGTCTGATGGAAACCCTGTACACCTTAAAGGTGAGAACTACACTGACAGCATGCTGCTGGAGGCTGGAAAGAGGGCCTCTCTGCTCCCCTCAGCCTCGCTATGAACGTGTTGCTTGCAGCAGGTTTAACGAAAAGTGCGAAGTACAGTCTACGTGTTTGATTACTGCGCATACGTGAAATCCTGAGAGCTGCTGATTGCCTGGTTTTGTCAGTATCCCCTTCTCACCCAGAGGATGAGAACAGGGCCTGACATCTGCCTTAATAATTAGAGTGAGAAGAAGAGTCTCATTATTGGAAATAAAGAGAGTGCGCATGGAAGGACAAGGATGTGGTTTGGGGCTTATAGGTATGGCAGCAGTGAGGGTTATAAAAAGCTCTCTCTATCTTACTTCCTGGTTGTGCAGGATGCTAAATCTGATCTTACCATGGGATTATGTGTGCTTTTGAAGATTCATTGGTTTCTCACCCCTTCTGTTTTCACTTCTTGGTTTGGGGTTATTGAGTGTTTTTTAAATTGGCCCTGTGGTACCAAGTGTTACTGAAAAGGGCCTAGGGTTGAAACGTTCTGAATAAGTCCTGGAGGAACAAACAATTCTTAAACTCTTGGGAAGTCCAAGGGGTCTTGATCATGACCTGTGGTTATTGTTTTGTGTAACGTGGGTTGGGTCAGTAAGTGTTCTTCACCACAGGTTTCTCGCCAGTATTTATAAAAGGCAGATGATCTCCACGCATGTGCCACACATGACACACATGTTTTCCATAACAAGACCATGCCCAATATGGCAACATTTATTTATTTATCAATTGCTTGATTGACTGATTTATCTATGTATTTAAACAGCCAATCAACCTACTTGAAACAAAAGTATGTTTGGCTGAAACACCACTGCATAACATTACATAGAGAAAAATAAAAAAGAACAGGAAATTGTGCCCTAATAAACTTAATAAATAAACCTGATAAACAAATATAACTTTATTTCAGCACAGCCATAACAGTTTCCAATAAAATGCAATAAATATACACGTATACAATTACAACTAATTGTACGTGAAGTGTCACAAGTAACAACCTGAAGTCGAATAAAACATAAGTTATTCAAAAGATGCTCAGATGCAATTAAAAATAGACAAAATTCACAATTTGCTAAGTCAAGTTCCAGTAGACAACAGCAATAAAATCAATAATAAAATCATACATATTGAATAGCAGTTCTTCTTTTCGCCCACATCAAACCCAAAAATGTTGCCACTGCACAGGCATACAGTGCAGGAGAGTCCGTTCACAGTACATGACTAGATGTGCCCAGTTGTTTGCAAATGGGTGCCAGCCATGCCGAATGATACTGGGCATATAACCTGGGCATGCAAACAACACATACTGCACCGACTCAGTTTGATCAGTACAGAAGGGACAGATTGCAGAATCAGATCCTGACCATTTTACAGTGAAGGATTTCAAGTGGAGTGTCCCTACTCCGACTTAATGGTATGGTTTCCTTTCTAAGGACCTGAGATTAGATCCCAATACTTGTCTAGGCCATGAACAGATTTAAAAATCAAATAATTCCGTTAGTGAGGCGCCTGGAACTTTTGGCTCCTCCCTAATGTAATGTGAACGCCCTAATACTTAACTAAGCAGAACTCTGACACTCTGGTCCTGCCTCTATAAGGATTACAGAAGACTGCAGTATCCCATCATACTGAGCAAGGAGACAGTCCGTTCATATTTTCGAGCCATGAAACGAATGTTCCGAACACGGTTAGCCTTTATTAAAGGCTATTTATGGGTTTTTTTTCTTATTTTTTGCTATCAATCAACATCTTTCAACATTTACTCACTTTTGGATCACTTTTTACCTTGGATTGCAGCAATGTTTGCTATTTTTAGGTCGAGCCTGACCCAGCGCTTGCGCTGGTCTGGCGGAGACCTTAAGTAAGGAGGGCTTCAAAAAATGCTACTGCCGGCTACAGCATGCAGTGCTTTAAGTCTTTTTCTGAAGTTAGATTGGTTTTCTTTCAAATTGAAAACGGGGGTGGCAGCAACAAAGTAAGATTTGCTGCCAAAGGTGGTATATTTTAAACTGTATTTAGATTTTTGAAGAGAAGGAACAGGTTTCAACACGTGCTTATATAACACATCCAACACCTTTTCCTCCAGATGATTTCGATAAAAGAGGACAGATTTGTTTTTGCACCCTCAGACTAGATCCTCACTATGTACCTATTCTGCACAACATTTAGTGACTATTTGTCCTTTTTAGGTCTCGCTGAGTCAGCGCGCATGCGCTGCTCGGAAAGACTTTAGTAAGGGCTTCAAAAAATGCTACCGCCGGCTACAGCTTGCAGTGCATGTGCGCGGGCGAGCGCTTCAGCAGAGGCGCCATATGGCGTGATTACTGCTGCGCGTGCACCACTTGCGCACATGCACTGCAAGCTATGGCCGGCGGTAGCATTTTTTTCTTGTGATTAAACGCTACCTGGACCTCTCTGGCCGTGCTTCCTGTCTCCCTTCTAACATGTGAAAGAATGCACCAAAACGTGACGAATACTAAATTTACCCCACAGCGGGCCTCTTGAAAACTGTTTTGATGGTGTGCACATCTGGAAAGGTAATACAGGTTTTTTTGTGCGGAAGACCACGTTGAGCCAAACTGAATAAGTGTACGTGTGTTTCACTGGCGATTTCAGTAAATGTACGTTGACTAGTTAATATTTTGTACAAAAATTAAAATAAGCCAGTCGCTTCAAAACTCTTTGTTTGAATATGTTTGTCTGCATCTTCAAATGCTTAAACTTTTTCGCCACACATCCCCGCATGGTATTTTAGAACAGTAGAACAAATCAGCAAATAAGATGCTGTAGGCTTAGTTTTTCAGTAATTAAACCACATTCTTTTAAAATCTCGCCTTCCACCCCTTTATAGTCTTTGGTGTGATCAAATGTTTAAACTTTAATTAAAACATCCTCACACAATAAAAAACAATAATTAAATAGTTTTGTTGTTTTTGAGGGACAATTCGCATGGTCTAACTTGTATTTATGGATTTTAATATTCTGCATAGTTTTCAAGCCTGAAAAGAGTTTTCAGTGCTTGGTGCTATTGCCTGCTCCATGCTTCTTTTTCATTTTTCTACGGAGAGTCCATGTGTTTATAAAAGCTTGAATGAGCGTTTTTTTTCAACTGGGGGGCTTGGGGAGAATGGGGTCAGTTCACCTGAAAAGAAGACCTCGCTGCCTTGTTTAATAGAGAAGTGGGTCTGTCTTTACGATGCATTTCCTTAATTAAACGTCAACCACACCCACACACAACCACACATACACACAACCACACACGCACACAACCACATCCGCACACAACCACACATGCACACAACCACACACAACCACACAACCACACACACAACCACAACCACACACACAACCACACACACACAACCACACACACATAAACACACACATAAATACACACAACCCCCCACACACAACCCCACACACACACACAACCACACACACACACAACCACACACATAAACACACACAACCACACACATAAACACACACAACCACACACACACACAACCCCACACACACAACCCCACACACACAACCACACACACACCACCACACACACAACCACACACACACACACAACCAACCACCCACACAACCAACCACCCACAACCACACACACAACCACACACACAACCACACACACAACCACACAGACACAACCACACACAACCACACACACAACCACACACACAACCACACACACATAAACACACACAACCACACACACACAACCACACCCACACACACAACCACACACACTCACTCAACCACACACACACTCAACCACACACACGCACACAACACATACACATACACACACAACCACACACACTTAACCACACACACGCAACCACACACACGCAACCACACACACTCAACCACACACACTCAACCACACACACTCAACCACACACACTCACACACACAACACATACACACACAACCCCACACCCACAACCCCACACCCACAACCACACACACAACCACACACAACCACAACCACACACACACAACCACACACACAACCACACACACAACCACACACACAGCCACACACACGCACAACCACACACACACACAACCAACCACACAACCACACACAACCACACATAACCACACACACACATACACAACCACACACACAGCCACACACACACACAACCACACACACACACAACCACACACACACAACCACACACAAACCACACACAACCACACACACACAACCACACATAACCACACACACACATACACAACCACACACACAGCCACACACACACACAACCACACACACACACACACACACAACCACACACACAACCACACAAACAACCACACACAAACCACACACACACACAACCACACACACAACCACAAACAGTTTTTTGGGCTGTCAGTATAAATACGCTGTCACCAAAAACAATGAACACCTCAGGAAAGTTTGGGAAGTCACCCTCAACTTTGAAACCACTTGCTGTTGCAGAGTGTGTGCTGTACACATGGCAATACCTTAACACAGCAGACTGTTGCAAGGAATGCTTTGAGCCTCGCAGGCTGACAGACCTCAGTCTGTGCATTAGTTCACCCCGTCTTGGCATTGCATGAAAACAGGGTGCCCAATGTCCAGCATGAAGTGAGACATTGTGATCGGGGCTGGAGATGCTATTTAGCAATCTACTTAGAAGATTGTGTTTCATTTATGGCATTAAACATAAAGGAGCACTGGCAACGCTGATAAAATGGATTTCATTTTGAGTAGTGACTAAAACTTTAAAAAAGCCTGCAGTACTAAAACAAGCATTTGCAATGCAATAGGTCTCGCATTTGCAAAAGTTTAAGCTTGGCATTGTTCATGACAATGCCTTTTTTTATCTATTTTATAAAACAAACACATAAATAAATGCCATTATCATTTAAAATGCCAATAGTTAGTGTTGCATTATTATTAGCAATGCCAACTGCTCACACTTTTATAATGCGAGACCTATTGCATTGCAAATGCTTGTTCACTTTGGTTGTTCAGTACTGCTGTCTTTGTCTGCCAGGCTTTTGTTTTTGACAAAAGTTCAGAATGTGGTGGGAAGATGTATATGAAAGATGACCCTGAAGTCTGTCTACATGATCTGCCTTCCAGACACTCATTCATTACATCAAGGACAGCAACATTTGTAGAAAAAGGTCATACATTTGCGGGGCAGAGAAAAGCTTTGCCCCAGGCCTCAAAGAGGAAAAATTGAAACTAAGACCTCTTCAGTGACAATATCTGCCTCATGGGCGAGCAGGGCTGTTTCACTCTCTATTTCTCATTACATCTCTCATTACACCACTGATGCTGCTTCAGGAGGTGAGTGGGAAGCTTCTCAAGCTCCCTGGCACTGCTGATCCTGGTGAGTGTCGAGAAAGTCACCATTGAGGCACATAACATCATGGGGCTCTGCAAGACAACAGCTGACCTCTAAACAACATAAACAACCTTGGGTTTGTCATAGTGCTGAAGGATTCTTGGGCTGTGGCATGTTCTTACTATTTCCTTGGCCTAGGGGTACTATAGATCTTTGGGCATGGTCTAGACATCCCAGTCCTTGGGCCTTTGGGAGTGCTGAAAGAATCTTGCGCCACAGCATTTCCTTACTTTCCTCTTAGTCTGGGGGTGCTGAGCGCCCTTGAACGTTGTCTTGGATTCTCCATCATTTGTTTAGCAGTGGTGATGGACCCTTGAGCAGCTGCCTAGGTTATCTCACTCTTTTGTTTGGAAACACCAAGGGGCCTGGGCATGTGGGTTTGCAGGACTTAGGAAGTAGGAAAAACGGATTACTTGCATTTGGTAAAAGGAAGGTGCCATAGAGAACTAATTTTCCCTTACCAGTGGTCCTACTCACGTCCAACACGAATAGATGTTCCTCGTGTAGACTCCCAGTAGATGGTCTGCTGTTGGCGTCACTCTTGGTGTTCATGCTTTTAATAGTCCATACCCTCCTTTTACCTCTTAGTTGGATAGTAGCACGAATTGTCTATCAGAAGGGCCTTCTTAACAAATTAGTCCAGAAGGTAATTTCCCCCCTTCCACTGATTACAAGATTTGCAGCCATTCAAGAGCAGTTACAGCATCTTCATTCTAACTGCTCTCCTCTTTTTTTGTCAGATGTTCTGTAGCTTTCACAAAATACTACAGTGAGCCTTTCCAACAGCGAGGTTTAAAGTCTCAAAAGGACACAAGATCCAACTCCCATTCATGCATTTGAGATTTGTAAGGGCCTGGTGCCTGTGGATCCAATTGTTGAATGTTTCAACCCTTTTTTTAATTGAAAGCTGTATACGCAAACTAGATAATTCCTCTAAAGGCCTTGTCAAAGATAGTCACTTTGGTTCTGCTTTGGAGATTAATCTTTTGGTTCATTCAATTGTCAATTTATGCCTGTAGTTTATTTAGTGCAAGAGATGAATGCCCAAGCAAACTTGGAAATTCCTACTTGCCTGCCTCTGTGGCTAGTTCTCCTCTTCTCTGTAATATAAAGTGGCACAGTGCCACTTTTTTGTTCCAATGCATGTATTTCCTCATTTTGGATAATGGTCCTCCCTAGGGCCTTAATCTGATCACATCCCGGCTGGCTTATCAATGTTTAGTAACCTGTGGAGGGAAGCCTTTTACTTTGTATACAGTCTGTACGGGTCTTGAATTGTGCTGATCATATCTTTTTAATGCCACAGAGGTGTGAGGCACTTGTTGGAAGTCACTAGTAAGACATAGGTGAGGTTTGATGGATGAGAAAGCCATGTTGAGAGATGGCGCTGGATCCTAGGTCTTATCTGCTGGCTGGCTTGGAGAACCCCAAAATGTTACAAGACTGTGCAGGTGACTCGTGTAGATACCAACATATGCCATTTTTGACATTAGGAGAGAAACATAAAAAACTTTCGAATGCTTTAAATATCTCCATCACTGATAATTAGTCTGAGCGTCAGTCCTACCTCATTCATTGCTGCCCGCCGGCACACTCCAGGCATGGTGCAGACATATGCAAATCAGCCTTGGTCCTCTTCCAGTAGGAACACTGAACTAGAACCGCCAAACCACACCCTCTCCGAAAGGGAACACAAGCAACCTAAACTGGATTCAGCCCTGCTAGAGCACTTCAGTGAAGTGCAGCTTGATTTCCAGGCCAAGTGAGATAGGGGACAGGTGTCTGGGCATGCCCATTTCAGGTAGGTTGTCATACAGAGAGAAACAACAAAGAGATGTGTATAGTGCTTAGCTGCTTTTTGGCTAGGTTTGCACTATATACCACAAATGTATGGAATCTCTGCCACTAGTAATTACTCTGGTTTA
This sequence comes from Triturus cristatus, assembly GCF_964204655.1. NCBI lineage: Eukaryota > Metazoa > Chordata > Amphibia > Caudata > Salamandridae > Triturus > Triturus cristatus. The sequence goes on along the minus strand of NC_140593.1, from coordinate 1,144,796,037 downwards.
AGATCCAGCCATTTTGTTTCTGCCCACTGTGCCCCTTTAGAGAGGGAGCAACCATGTGCAAGCAAGTACTGGTCTTTCTGCAGTAGGAACAGTTAGCCGACCTGCGAGGCCACACCCTTCTAAATGGGAGCCCAGGCAACTCTAGACCAGTTTCAGCTTTGTCGGGCCTCATTCGTGAAGTGCAGCTTGAACCTTATGTCACATTGAACTGTGGGACCTACTTCTAGGCATACTCATCGGACTTAGGGAGTCACCCTGACGGCGAGAGGTCAAATGTGTGAACTGGTCTAAACTGTGCTTTTTAGTATAGGACCAAGACTGATTTGGATATAACTGTCCCCTGTGTGAAATGATGCCGACAAGTTAAACTATGGACTGGAATGTAGCCCAGAGATATTACTGCTGACAAATATTAATTCTAGTATTCCTCCATCAATCTTTGCTCATTCCTATGTGCTATGCCCAGACACTGGTCCTGTGCTCGTCCCAAGCTCACTGTGGCCTATGACTCACGCTGGACCTGACTTGTAAGGCTCAAAAGGCAGAAACCAGTTTGGGCTTGGTTGTGTTCCCGCTCAGTGATATTCTGTGAGCATATGAAAAATGTGAGGAAAACAGCAATAATGAAAGGGAGGAAATGTGGCCTTGTTGCTCAAGCTGCTCTCCTTGGACCCTTGACACCCTGGCTCGAATCCATGGTCTTTTGCTTGGCTCAACATGATTCTGGGCAAACCGTATAATCTCCCTGTTCTTAAATGTGTGTAATGTATTTGTGCAATCCCTACTTGATGTACACAGTCTTGTAGATCGTCTCCCAACCCTCTCCTCATGTAATGTACAGCACTCCATTGCTTCCTAGGTAGGTACGTGTTTTATTAATACTAAGGCATGCATACAAGGAAGCTCACCCAAACAATCTAGTGGATATGGAGGTCTGATCCAAAGCCCCTTTGTGTATTTCTTTTCTGTTAAATTAGTGTTGAGCTAAAAGGTGTGTGTTGCCAGATCTAAAACGCAGTGGCTTAAGACGCCGGCCCATTGTCCCACTCGCTTTGAAGTGACCCAAAATCTGAATCACTCGTCTAGCGAGCAATGGTTGGAGAGTCTAACGCTGCTGTCCCCAAGCTGGTTTGCGTACACTTTATCATCACTACACAGCTCTAACATACCTGAAAAGGGGGGGTTAGTCTAGCATTTAGGAGATGAATAAACTTGCATGTTAAATTGAGACCCTTGAATTTACAGCCCTGCCAAGTACCACGCATCAGGCGTTAGACTAACGCATTTCAGTGTGGTGGTCCGCATTACAGCACAAAAATGCAAAGTCACGCATTTATATCACCTCCTGAAGCTGTCAAGCCGGAGCGCTAAAATTAGCACAGAGGAAAGCAGCGTGCGGTCGCGCTACTTTGGCAGCTGCAGAGTCATGTGATTGACAGAGACTGTGACTGCTGCAGGCCTGATGGCTGGCTTAGCTGCGCTCGACTCTCTGGCTTCATGAGGCATTCACGTGTCATGATGGTGTCACAGGGACTGCAACAATGTGTCCCACATTCGCCCAATGCCGAGACAGGGTCATAATGCAGGCTGAGCCGCCCGCGGCTCGAGTTGAGCGGGTAACAGTCATCAGATAGTTTTTAGGTTAGACTGTAGTCCGTGTAGCCCACCACTGCTCGCACCACTATTGTGCCACTGGCCAGTATCAATCTCTGTATGTTATGTTATGTTAATAAAATGTATTGAGCGTGCGAATACCCGAAGGTGGGGTATATGGTCCGCTATCAGACTTCCGATAGCCGCCGGGAGCTGCTCGGGCTCTGTGTATTGCGTGGACCACGTGGTCTTATAGTGAAATATAAACAACAGCATTGGCTTGCTGAAAACAGCATAAGGATCCATTCCACGCTGCGCCGACCTTGCCTTGTTGTTGCCGGCACCGCAGGTCATGAGGAGATCAGTTGCCAGTTGTGATTTCAGGTGGTGGGTCTGCAGCTTCCTGTTTCCCTTGATCGCCCACCACTATTGAAGGGACTGTAGCCTGGCGCCTTTCCATCCTGCGCAGACCCCTCCTCCTTCCTCACAATACATGCTGACTGTGAGATGGGCCACTCTGTTCTAGGCTGCAGGATGTTATTGTTCCAGGGCATTAGCCAGTCCAGACTCTGCCTGCAGTGTCTCAAGTCCTGCAGGCCTCCCCAACACCATCAGCTCCTCGGTGCCTGTGGCCACCAGACATAGGTACTGCCGCCCCTAAATATGAAGTCCACACATTCTCACACTACCTGGCCACCTCATGGATTTGTTGGGTGTCCAGAAGGGTGCGCACACTGTCTGGTCCTCAAGCGTACAAGTATTTAACAATCAAAACCCGGGATCCCCAGTCCAGCTAAGCCACGCCCTGTGAAAGCAGCCCTCTAAAAATGCGGCTCCAGAGCTCTGCAGGTGTCCTCTCTGGCAGGTGCTCACATGAAAGCGCCAGCCTCCTGCCCACAGTAGTACACCATAGCTCCTGAGTGAGGACCGGAAGAGACCAAGGCCATCAAAGTGACACAACAAGAGAGAGCAGCTTAGCGCAGGGGCTGTGAGTATCAGGGCATCAACCAGACAAGCCAACTCTCTCAGCAGCACAGACCTGCAGCCAGTCTACAGCACTACTTGCTGCCTGCAGCATGAGGGACCCTCTTTCGAACAACCTTGCCAGAGACACTCTCTGGCTCACCCTGGCACTGCAGGAGGACACGTCATGGTGGCACAGGTGAGCGTCTAGCAGAGCACTGAAGTAGTGCAATGGCTTAATGGGCAAAATAGTCTATATTGTTCAGGTGCACATATCAGGGATTTATGGGTCTTGGAAACGCGCTGGAAACCGGGTCCAAGGGAGTGGGTGGGGCCGGCAGAGTGTCTGTCACTGCTGGAAGCCCTGAGCCTGCCAGGAATGTGTCAGGACACCATGTACCTGATCATCCCGCCCTCCCACTGCAGGGCGGCTGGAAGGTTTATAGAGGTCTTTCTGGCACACACCTCCTCCAAAATGAACCAGGCATATTCTCAAAAATGTTGAGGATTAGTTGTGAGTTACTGATTTTTTTTTTACAAGGTGAGTGCTCTTCCATTTCTAGTGCTTTGCACCATTTTTTAGATCTTCTTAGAGTTTCTCGTTGCTCAAATGGGTGTCATTTCTGATATGTATATGTTTCCCTCCTCTTCATTGCTTGAGTTTGTTGGGGAGGAAGTGTCACTCATAGTTGTTGAGTGTCGCTTATAATTACACTGAAATTATGAAAATGTCCCATATAGCAATCTGAAACCTCGGCAGCTATGAATTTATTTTTGAAACGTAATGTTATTTTTTTCCAGTGTATTGCAATTTAGAAAATATGTTTGAAACTTCTACAGTAGTACCTTAATTTCCCAACTTTCAGCTTTAAAGCACGGTTCCCACATAGACTCGTCAGACTTCTGTGTTAGGCGCCCGCGTATTTACAGAGGAAAACTACCGTGACGTCAGTTTATCAGGGCTCATAAGCTGGAGATGGTACCCACTCTCTGCGCCCCCTGCAGGTTTAAAAGGGCAGCGCTAGAACTGAACTTGAAGTCCTTGTTTAATTCTCCCTCTCCCCAGCCAATCACAGCTGCCTCCTTATCTCTCCGGATCTGCTTCTCCCGGGCCGGCCTGGGGACGACGATGGGGGCCGTCACGTGGGCCTGGGAAACCTGCTGCGCCAGTATTTTCTCAGACATCGTGTTCCCAACGTCTGTGAAGCGCTTCGCTGCACCTCACTGCCGTCAACGCGGCTTCTTGGCAGGGCGCGCGCGCGCCAGCCAGGTTGGGGCCCCCGGTCGGAGGTCGCGAGTTCCCGGACTTCTCAGCCTTCGGTCATCACTCTCTCAGCCAAAGTACACAGCTGCCTTCTCCCTTGGTATATGTTTCATAGCTGGAGCCTATCAGTGTTAGCGATGACTCAAGAGAGTGCAGGGCAAGAATGGGCGGCTTCCAGCAGGGTTATCTTCGACTCAAACCTCTTAAATCAATAAATCGGTTCAGGGAAGGTAATACAATCTGTTCTCTCCACCCCGCGCTCAGGTGCATTATGTTCTGTGCCCATGCACCCTTTAAAGCCAGGTCTGTGGCAGCTGGCAGGCCCTTTTAGCCTTATTCTATCTGAACAAGCAAGGGGGCATCCCCAACTGCTGCAGCCATGTGGTTTATATTCGAAAAAGGGGGTACACGACCACAGACCGATGCAGGCATCGTCCACAGTATGCTGAAAGGGGGTGCAATAGCTCCACCATACACTCGTGCGGCCTTCAGTGCAGCTGCCAGGCGCTATTTCCGCGACCATGCATAATAGGACCATGCTTTATCCAGCACACAGGCACCTGGTTACCTTAACTGATTTTGGAATCTGAGTTTCCAAAGATGTTTATTTGCATGTGTTTTTGTCTTTGCCCTAGGAAAAAGGAGCTGGGAATAATAACCTGTTATCCGTGCCTCGCGCGGCCCTCACACGCCAGAACCAGGTGGCCCACCAGCTGGCCTTCGACTCAGTTTTTCTGCGCATCAAGCAGCAGCTGCTCCTGGTTTCCAAGATGGAGGTGGGTATTTTCACCAAGACTGCGATTCTCTGACCACTTAGCCACAAGAACGGTTCTGCAGGTTGGCCCCACTGCTCTCCCGTCCACACCTGTACTTTATTTATGACATTCAGCACAAAGCACACCTTGCCAGAGAGGCACACAAAACATTTTACTGCAAATGTATAGTCAAATAAAGTGCAAATGCCAGAAGGTTATATAGCCATAAAACTGTCTGCAATTGATTAGGCAGCACTGGTTCCCGCCAGTCCTGAGCGGTCCTGTAAAGAAAGGCCTGGTATCTCCTCTGCCAAGCAGTGGCCCATTGGTCTCGATAACATCTGTGTGTGCAAGCTCTTGTTCCTTCATGAAGGGATGCCTGCACAGGTATTTTCTCCGCTTGGCTACTCCTACAATATGTAGTCCTGTCCCAAGGGAACTGTAAAATTCAATAAACCATTTGATATACTGCCTTTTTTGTTACTTTACTCTTCACAATACTCCGAAAGAGGCGTCTCAAAGACTTACTTAGTCCTCAGACGGACTGTACCAGGAGGGGGAGACTCACTGAAAAAAAAGCACCAGTGTAAACTGCTCATCTTCGTTGGACCCTGTATCCAGAAAGAGGTGAACCAAAGATACGTTGCATAAAGCAAGAATAAGAAACGCTGTTTTACCCGGATTAAAAAACTGGACAGGAGGGAGTGAGAATGGAATCCACCTAAGCAATCTCACTTGGTTTCTCCCAGTTCCAACCTCTGCTTCCTAATCAGGGATGATGATGTCACCGAGGCTGAGGTACTGCGGAAAGCAGACTCGCTTGTCCTCAATCTCCCAAACCACTGCTTCAGCCGCAGCTCACAAAGTGAAGGTGGTGGGGGGGGGGCAGCAGGAGGTCGAGAGCAATGGTTTCAGGACACACAAACGCAAATCCTAGAACTGCCTCCACCTCGCTTAACCTATAGTCACAACAGGAAACCCATTAAAGAGGGATATCCTTGATACTATACCTGTACATTGTGGAACGAACAGCTTGTGCGTAATGTTGTCATCACATTAAAGTGTGCTCTGAATGACCCGGCTACTGCGGAAAGATAACCACATTTGCACAGCTTTCTCCGTTTCCCTCCGGCAGCACAATTTCTTTTGTTTCTGATGTTATCTTTCCAGTAAGTAAATGAGTTGCATCTTCACTGTGTTAAGCAACACTCTGACACGACATCATTCAGTGGGGAACCCTCCGTGCGCTCTGCACCTGGCAACTCCTTGTTCCCCGCATTGGTTGCACAACTTGGGAACTTTACCTGTCGTGAATTTGGTTGTTCAGAGCAGCCGGAGGGCCATGCTGTCCTTTATGGAAGCATCTGCAGCAGACCTTGTCATGCGCCACTGCAAGACAGTGAGTGGCTAACGCAGAGAATGCACTGAAGAAACTCCACTGGTTGCCAGTAGGAAAGAGGGTCATATTCAAGGCGTTATGCTATGGGCACCGCATCCTCATGAAATCCGGCCCTAAGTATCTGCATTCACTCCTTGAGGAATACAAACCTGACAGAACTTTACGATCATCGGACAAGGCATTGGCTAAAATACCCAGGATACACAGAGCCAGGCAAGGAGCACGGTCCTTCAGGTATCTAGCAGCAAAGACCTGGAACACTCTTCCAATAACCTTAAGAACAGAGACGTCTGAAATACGTTTCCGCAAACCACTCAAAACATGGCTCTATGGAAAAAAGAACTATTAGAGTTCTTATTAGCATCTCCTCACTGCTATTTTCTTTCTCCTGTGTCATAGCGCGGGGACACACCGTTTGTGGTGTAACCAGGCGCTCTATAAATGTGTTATAAATATAAATAAATAAATAAAGTGGCATCCCTTGGTTCGCAAACAGCTGCCTGGCGAAGAGGTTTCGTTTCTTCCCCAGAGATCCCCACTGAAGCCAAGTGTGGCTTCAGCAGTCCTTGGAAGAGGGATCTTGTAGGAACACTCAACAGCCTGCCACAAGTGCAGGGTGCCAGCTGATTTGCTACCTCATTTCCCTCATGGGCATCTCTGGCTCCTTCCAGTCTATGGGCCCGATTCACAACGGTAAACTTCGACGTTTAGACTAAACTTAAACAAAACGTTTAAGTTTACGACTTTAGGAATTCACAAAGGGCATTTACGAGAACTATCTTTGTCTGCACTCGGGGTGGAGAATGAGATCCACCCCGAGTGCGAACATAAAGATAGTACTCGTAAATACCCTTTATGATTTCCCAAAGTCAGAAACGTTTGGTCTAAGTTTAGACCAAACGTCTAAGTTTACTTTTGTGAACCGAGCCCTATGTGCTTCCATCTAGTGCAGAGTGCAAGTGTCGGCAGGCACGGGAGGAGAGAGCCGACCTGTACCACTGCATGTTATGTATAAGTCAATCGTGTGGGTCTTGGTACTATTTATTTTGTGTCTGAGTCCCATTTAGGCCATGTGTATGAAAATACTTAAGCAAGAGAGAATTCATTCCCACCTACAGGATGTTAAGCATGTTCTCATGTTGGGTCTTTTGCCTCTTGTATGATAAGTCTATCTCCCAGTACAGGTCTTTCTAATATTATTTGTTTGTAAAGTTTCACTCGCAGGAGCAGGCCGTCCTGCTTTTTGGAAATGAGTTCAATATCCCCACTCTTTGTATAGTATGAATCTTGTGGTGATTGCAGGCAAACAGAGGGGGTGGCAGATCTGGGATTTTTGTTTGTGTGCGTGTGTATGTCCTGAAACCATTGCTCTCGACCTCCTGATGCCCTGCCTTTCTCTCCCGCCCTCTTCACTTTTCAAGCTGTGGCCGAATCAGAGCTTTGTGAAAGTAAAGAACCAATGAGTCTGTTTTTCGGAAGTACGTCCGCCTCTGCCCCTGCCCCCCCTGTTTACATTCTTTCATCCCCTGCTAGCGATCAGCAGTTATTGCTGGGAGAAACCATGTGGGATTGTTTGTGTATTATCTTTTCTCTCCTTCATGTCCAGTGTTTTTAACCAAGGTGAAAATTATGCCTTAGAGAACACAGCATATCTTCACTTCCTTCTGGATACTGGGTTCTGTGAAGTTGAGCAGTTTATAACTCAGAAAGTCCACCTTTGGTCAGTCAATCTTAGTGCTCGGTATGTCTTTGAGATGCCTCTACCCGAGTGTTGCTGGAAGGAGCAAGAAGTTCTCTGGTTTGATCACCCTGTATTACTATTTTCTTCAGACACAAGGGCAAGCTTTCATCCGTTTGGTAGAAGTGTAGTTTTCTCCTTGGAGAGAAACGAGGACATCTTAGTGGGCCAAGAATGTCTGGTTGAATCACTGTTCAGTGAGGTCTGGTGAAGGCACTCCTAAGTTCATCAGAGTCAACAGCCACATGTAGTGACCCATTCCTGAAGATCTGGAAGTCATGTGTTAATTGACACCAAGTGCAAGCAGCAAACAGTTGGGAGTACTTTACTCTCCATCACTAGGACTGAGTAGCTTGAATGTGAGAAGGAACATTATTTCCTTTCCAGAGACCTAGACATATGGGGATCCTACATACTCATATTTCCCATGTGGTTGTCTGAAGAGGAGAGCAGGACCTTGAGCATTGCAATTTCCGTATTTCCCACATGGAAGAATCTGCAGTTACAAATGTCTGTACGTTTCAGCCCACCTATTATCACTGTAAAGTTGCATTCGGTGCATATTGTGTGCAGGATGCCTTCCCCATTAGGAGTGTGAGCGGCACAGTTTATCTGATGGACAGATTTGCTATGCTTGGTGTGCTAACAGTTACCTTCCTTTATTCCTTTCCACATGAAAAGTTCTCTTGTGCCAGTTGCTTGACAGTCGCTGCAGTTCCTGGTGCAGCAATGCTATGCCCATTGCTCCTGTGACTCATTGATGATCCATGTATGAGCAGTGCCCTTTGTGCAATACATAATGTTTTAACACCAAGAAGGAGCACACTTATTGCCTGTACCTCTTTTTGGGAGCTGTACTAATAGCTGTGTTATTGGGAATAGTACTCCATTGTTTGGTACTCGAGTATTGCTCTTTTTCTTGTGTGAGCAGTGCTCTGTCACTGACATCATTGGTGTATGAATAGCGCTTTGTGTCTGGTATTAGTGTAGCTTGTAGTGCCTGGGGTGTCAGCAGTGTTCTCCTGTGTGTTGTGTGAGCATCATCACATCCCTGGTGTGTAAGCAATGTCCTATGCATGATTTGTAGCAATGCCATTTCCCTGGTGTTTTGAATAAAATTGCAGTAACCTTCTGCATACCTACTATGTTTGCTGTGCCTGCTGTTTGAGTAGTAGCCCTGTTGATGCTGTATGAGTAGTGCTCTTGTGAATGCTGTGATATCTGTACCTGTATGGAAGCAAAGCGAGCAGTTCCCCACTGGATGTTGTGCAAGCAGCAATTCATTGAAAGATATTCTTTTTAAAGGCTACTGCTGACCACATATTCCTCACCTTTTGAATTCCATCAGATGCAACACTGGATCTGGAAACTATAACTCTTGCTTCCTTTTGCCAATAGGTTGCATCATTGGACTTCCCATTGGCTCTGTCCCGTCCCAGGAAGTGAAGGTGCAGAGCTGTGTAATAGTTCCACCCCTGTGCGCTCTTCGACGTAGATCTGTAGCTCCACTCCCAAACTTTGTTGGTGCATTAACAACTTTCAAAATACCAGTCTTCTCTGGATGTCTCTCGCACAGTCAACAGGCTTCAAACCGTGGCACAAATGCTGGAAACGGATGTCGGCTTTGAATCCACCTGAAATCTGTCTTTGGGTCTCAGATTCAACCGGAATTCTAAGTCATATCAGAAATGTTCTCTTATGCACCCTAAGGCTATCGGACAGAAGGAGAAGTTGTATGTTGGACAGCTAAAGTAATGATCCCTTTTCAAGTCACAGGCCTGTTCCTACTGCAAGACCTAGTTGCAGTCAAGGTTCGCTGTCCTCTAAGATGAAGTCTTATAGGCAGTCCAAGGACACATTTTGTCGCAACCCCAAGAAGTCCAGACAGGAAACATCCCCCTGTTGCTCCTGCTCCAAGGAGTGGTCTTGTTGTCGACACATTAAAGATCAGATTCCATGCCAGTCAACGAATTTTGACCCCATTCCACCATGAATTTGCCTGCACACCTCAATTCTGTAGCTGGGAAAGGCTTTCAACGAGGTAATGCTGCAGCTTTTCTGGAAGAATCTGGTCCCCAGGGCGCTTTCAAGCTCTGTGGTTTCACCTAGCCCCCACCATTTAGCCTTACGCCAGAAGGCCTTTCCCCGACAGCGACTTACCCAATTTGGAACTGCGCCTTTGCTGAAGACCATGCCAGTTCTGGCCAGGCCATTGCTGACCCCTGTTCCAGTGGCGCCGAATGCAGAGCTAAGCTTGGCTAGGTTTCGGCCAGTGTCTCATTGTGAGATTACCGTGGCACATCCCATTGTGTTGGAAGGCTGTACTTCAGTGCCTTTGTCTTCAGGCCAGTATTTCTGGTGATTGAGGCCTTATTTGGTTCGGACTCAGATGCCGTGCAGGATGTTCAGGTTTTTCCGTATGACGAGTTGATGCTGAGGAAGCCAATCTTTTTGCCCCCACACTGTACTAATGAGGAACTAGCTTTCAAAATGCAAGTAGGCGTGATACCTCACCAGAGATGGAACTAGACTTCCCTTTCCCCTCTGAGGAAAGTGCCTTCTTCGCTGTGGTAGTAGGAAGGGCAGCAGAGGTGCTGCCAACAGCTAAAACTAGGGCTAGTCTTTTTACTGAAATTTGCAACTTGGACCTCCTGAGCCTTTACTACCATTCAATGAAGCCCTGATAGATACTCTGGCCTTGACATGTGCTAAGCCCTGCTCAGCGCTATGGATTGGTTGCTATAAAAGTGGGCATCCCAGACCTATCTCAGGTGACCCAGCCTTCTTGATGCTGCACCCAACACCGTAAAGTCTTGTAGAGCAGGCTTCAGTCGGCAAAGTGAACTCAGATGTACTTTCTACTGCTCACCCTCATAGAAAGTCTAAACCTATTGATGCCCCTGGCAAAAAAAGTGTTCTCTGCCAGTTTTGCTTTAGGATTGTGGATTGTGGCCTTCTTCATGGACAGATTCAGCCATGCCCTGTTTGGTGGGGTGAGCAAGATCTTGACCACCCTTCTGGAGAATTTTAGAAATATCTTTGCACAAATGGTCCATGACAGGCAGAATGCGGCAAAATTCGTTTTGATTGCCGGATTGGATACTTCAGTTCGTGTAGGCCATGTTGTGGGCACTGGAGTGGTGATTCATCACGACTTGTGGATGTGTACCACAAGTTTCTTAGGAGATGTGCAAACATCCATCTTGGATATCTTTGTAGAAAAGGAAGGTGCACCAGAAATGAAGTCCGAATCATATACTAGAGTCCAATCAGTTAATTTTATTAGTAACAAAAGTAAAAATGGTCATCAGCCAAGGCTCCGATGACTGCAAAAGTATATAATTAAATGAGTTTTATCTTCTCGCAATACAAAAGGCCCTGATGAAGTTCCTTTGGTCGAAGGAACGAAATGCGATGGCGATTTTTACTTTTGTTACTAATAAAAATAAACGGATTGGACTCTAGTATGTGATTCGGACTTTATTTCTGGTGCACCATCCTTTTCTACAAAGATTCCATCCTCTCTGAATACCAGTGACACTCAACAACGTCGGGTGCCGGAAGCAGATGCACAGAACTCTAAACTGTTACCGGCAGGAATTGATGTGCTAAACCATAATTCAGCTGTTGTATTTGTCATCCCTTTTGGATATGCCTTTTGATAGCTCCAGGTTGTTTGGAGACGAGGCGGATTCAGCCTTAAGGACAGCCATGCTATGATCTGCTGCTTGGGCTTGTTCCCCCCCTCCCGCTATGCTAATTCCCTCATCAAAACCAGATGTTCAGGGACTGTTCCCAGGGCCTGGTTCACTAAAAGAGGCTGTCATCTCACCCCATGCAACAGCTTGTTCACTCCTTTTAAGGCTTCACTGGGCATGGGGGATTGGGGAAGAGGACCGGGACACCACCAACATGGCCAGTTTTCCCTTGCCGCCTCTCCGATTCCCACTCCAGTCGTCATCTGTAACAGGGGAGGGTTAGAATTTGTTTTTACCTGCTTAATTGACATTTGGTTACCTCGGATCACTGGGTCCTGCAAGTTGCCAGATGTGGTTACTCTCTACCTTTTCTGTCAACTAACTCTGGGGTTCCTCCTAGTTTCCTCAAACCACAGCAGAACCTGCCTCTTTCCCTGCCAAAGAGGTTCAGTCTTTGCTGGCCGAAGGAGCAATAGAGAGGGCCTCGGGGAATGAGAGGGGCAACATGTGCTATTTCCGCTACATCCTGATGCCCAAAAAAGGAGAGTGGGCTCAGATGAATTTTGAATCTCCAGTTCTTGAACACCTTTCTTCAGATTATGACTCTAGTCCAGGTCTGGTCTGCCCTAGAACTGCCCTATGGCGATGTGCTTGGATTTCCAGAATTTGTACTTTCATTTTCCCATTCTTCAGACCCAGAGGCGTTTCTCCACTTATTGGTGGGAAGAAACACTTTCAGTTCACCACTCTCCCCTTTTACTACATGTCCACCCTACCGGGAATTTACGAAGATGACTGCGGTGGTCGCAGCCCATCTTCATTGGTCTGGAGTGTATGCATTCCTATACTTTGACGACGGGCTGCAGAAGGTATCTTCTTAAGGTTAGTTGCGATGTTACAAAAGAATTCCGTGGAGTTCCGCCAGTGGCGGAGTGCAGTGCGCACTGCAGTTTGTGCTGGTACTTCTGCCGCTCGGGTACAAATTCTACCGAGCGGCAGCTTGCGAACTTACCGTTCACAATCGCGAGTGGGTAAAAAAACTCCGCTGCACAGCGCAAAGCGCAGTTTTCTGCACACGCGAGCTCCGCGGAATGCAGAACACTCTGCAAACTCCGTGAACGGAGCGACGTTTACTGCCCAGGCCTATCTTCTGCATGAGACCACCTCACTTTCATCTTCACTGAGGTTCATTATAAATGAGTCACAATGCCCCATTTGGCCAGTGCAGAGGATTCCATTAATAGGAATCATTCTGGACACAGTGGTTTTCAAAGCTTTACCGCCTCAACAGTGAGTCCAGGACATTCAGGATCTAATCCTGGTGTTTTGATCTCAGTCCTGTGTTTCTGCTTGGATGGTTCTGAGGCTTCTTGGTCCCCTCGCCTCAGACACCCTCCTGGTGGCTCATGCCTGTAGGAACTGCCTTCAATAGGCTAAGCTCTGGAATTGCCTCTTGGACAAAATCTGTGCGTCAGATGAGGGGGTTGGAACCTTGAATGGTTAATGAAAGATTCTAATCTACTTGATATAGGCTAGTCTTCCTACCCCATCCAGAGCTGGGAGTGACGGGTGCATCATCTCTGGCCTGGAGCGGCCATCTTGATGAGACGGAGATCAGGCACCTCTGGTGTCTGTTGGAGCAGGGTCCCCACATCAGTCTTTTGGAGATGCTTATCATCAGATTCGCTCTCAAGCATGGGATTCTCATCACGCCATAAACTTTTCCTATCGTCCAGAATAGATTGACTTTGTGGACGGGTGACAAGATGCCAGGATGACATGCAGGCAGATCGAATACACTCAGCTGAGGAACTGCAAGCTAAACTCTCTTATGTACTTCTCTAGTCCGACTAGGCACTGTCAAAGGCTATTTGCTTGCCCTTTCACCGTTTTTGCATTTATCTAATCAGACCTCCCTGTTCAAGTCATCAGTAGTGATGCTTTTTTTTCTTCTAAAAGGTGTGGTAAATTTAAATTACCTAGACTTAATTTATGCGGTAAAGTTCAATAAGAATAACTCAGTAAAAATAAGAGGCAGAATCCGTGGTATTTGAGGTTTTAAAAGGGGTTTTATTCCTTACAAAGGAATTGGTTCGAACCAGGCAATCGGGTTCCGTCACCACGAAGGTTCGGGAAGGGATAGACAATACTTTATTGACAGGTTGTCATATATATAGTCAATGCATTACAGTAAAGGCAGATGTAAGAGGCGTAACAGCTGATAGGAGAGATAAGAATACACATACGTAATGAAAAAGGCGTTCCAATAGGCGTGCATAAGGGCGTGTACTAGAAACGTCATTATGAGGAAGTCACAGGTGGGTGGATCCATAAGAGAATCCTGCAATGTCAGCAGAAATATATGGCAGAGATGCGCGTGCAGCTGCATGACGTGTGATTGACGTGTAACTGGAGGGTGAAGGGGACTTGACATTTAGCCCTACATGAGGAGACAGAAGTCTGGGATGTCAGAACAACCTAATCCCAAATCGTATCTAATATCTTGTGTTTAAGGAACTGTATTATCTGGAAGGAAAGGTCTCTCGGGCAGGGGCTATTCTATACTGACTGCTAGTGCGTGTATAAGCGTCTACGTGTCTACATGAGATGCGAGGGGGCATGGGCCTACCATGGTAACAGGAGGTATGAATTACTTGCACGGAGACAGTGAGGCCGGGCCCTTTGCTCTGCAGCTGGAAGGATGTTTACCTAAACTACTAGACAGGAATGTATTGGTCGAGGAGCGGAGCAGATAACTTGAAGGCGAAATACAGTCTTGGCAGGCAACAGGCCGAGCCAGGCACCGTTAGCCGCGCAGGGAGTAAGACAAAGGTCATGGATACAGATGCAGGTCCAGGCTGGAGCATTCAGAGGCAGAAGGCAGGAAAAGGCTCGATGGCAGAATTCAGGGCCTACTTGCCAGAGCTGAAAAACGTGAAAGGTGCACCATATAAAGACTGTGGCCAAGCATACTTAGGAACGGAATATTCGACCCATTCATGGTGGATCTGAAAGAGGACATGTTAACGTTGGACGCACATGTATTTGCGTCTTCATAGCTGGAAGTGGAGGGAACATACATGTACTTGTAGCACGTACATGGAGCCGTTGGGGTCTAAGATAGGGGACACAATTGATCATAAAAATCCATATTTCCTCATTCCCTCCTTGTCCCCTACGGACCCTTCATGATATATCGATCCTCATGAATCCATCAATCTGTTCATGTAACATCATTTGCTCTTCTTTCTTCTTACGGGATCTTGAATGAGAACTTGAATGTGGAATACACGATGTGGCACACAGGCCGCAAATCGCTGGCCCACATTGTAGACACAGGCAGCAACTGTATACTATGAGAAGGCCAATACCTAGGAAGGATAGGACCTTCCATCCCCAGGCTGACAACACACTCCAGAACCAACCGGACCAAGTCCAGGTGCCTGGATTCTGGTGTATCTGACTTGCAATCTTATGAAGACGAGTTATGGCTTTATATACTGATGGCGCGTTTTCTGGAATGAAAACACAGCAGCTCGATCCGATGACTCTACAGGCTCCGCCCCTATCGGCCAGGATGACGTCAAGGACAAGACGATTTTGGAGAACAACAATCCGCATCGCAGACTGCTCCTCTGTTAAGTTGCCTAGGGCGGAAGTAGTTTCATTCACTACTGCTTCAAGGGTTCTGGTTAATTTGCGTATCAGTTTACTATTAACTACAGCACCTATGTAGGGAAAAAAACCTTTATTGAAGTCTGTGTATTGCTCCCATGCCGTTTCAGTGTAGTCGACAATCGGGAGATCTCTCTGGGGTCTATTGTGTACTAGATGGGTATTTCTATGATAATCAGGAGGGGCTAGGAAAACGGGTGGCAGAAGGAATGCAATGTAACAGGTACCATCCCAATCTAGAGGTAAACGTATATATGCGGTATGACCACAAAGGAAGTAGGAATGACGGGAAGCTCTAAATGTAGACTTGCCTTGATCACTGAATTCGATCACAGTAGTACATTTACTATGACCCAGGTGTACTGAACCATTCTTTCTTACACATAATTCACCTTTGACTGGTAATACTGACATAGCAGGCAAGACTGGGGCAGCTTCGGATTCAACATTCAGAATCATGAGGTTAAGTGTAAAGTTACCTAATCCATATACTTCATTTTCTAGATCAGTTCCTGTCTTTTTGGGAAGTCCCTCCTTGTTAGTGTAGCAGACTTTAAGCAAAACTAAGTTCAGGTTTCCCCATACCCAGTTGCCCTGGTAAACTACGGTATTTGAATCTAAAGAATTAATCAAACTAAACCAGGCACCACAGGAACCATTATGTGTGAACGGGTACGGAAAAAGGGGCAGAACTCCCTTGTATTTCTGGTAGGGAGGGAGTCGGCCACATATCCAACAATTTGTAGCGTTGTTGGTCTGATGGGAGTGATGTAACATACTAATGAATGTGTTGTTGCGCAGCGCAAGTCTGTAGGACAACTCATGCGGAGGTAATTCGCTAAAAGAGTGTTCGGCAGAAACATTGAAAGCAGAATGTACACGCTTGAAAATAGGGTAGTATATGTGCAACAGTATACTTGCAGCAATAATCAGAAGACTTAGAAGAAACATAAACAATAATGTCACTATACAGTGGCTACGAAGTGATTTACAATATGCACGTTTCTTGAGCTGTTTCTGTCTATCTCTTTCTCTATTTCGGTCTAGAGGATACATGTCAGAGACTAATTTAACTGATTCACCTAGGAGAGGACTTAAACAATTAAATTGTCTGACTTGCTAGACCTTAGTTTCAGTTTATATTCCTGGGAAGCAGTTTTCTCGACCAGGGGGAGTTTTGAGTCAGTCTGTGGAGGAGGGCAGGGCTGAGAGTTCAAATCAGAAGGCAGTCCGTGAAATTTCTTGATATGGCTCGAGTGTAGCCAACCCTTGCGACCCTCAATCTTCACTGCTGTCCTCGTGGTCAGAAGTACTAATTTCGGCGTTTGCCAGCGGGGCTCCAGCGGGCTCCTCCTGTCGAAATTTCTTATAAACACGTAGTCCCCGGGAAACACTTCATGGGGCTTCACCTCGGTGTTGTCGGGAAAGGCTGCAGCTACCTGTGAACGGCAAGATTGTAGTGCAGACATCAAGGAAGCAAGGTAATCTGTCAGCATATTACAATCAACATCAGTGATTTTTCGAGGTATAGGCGTCCCCCACATATTTGGTGGCCTACCGAAAACCACCTCGTACGGGGATAGCCCTGTTCGAGAATGTGCTATCATTCTCATGTAAAAGAGCGCAACTGGTAAAGCTACTATCCAGTCGACACCTTTCTCTCTGCAGATTTTAGAAAGTCGAATTTTCAGAGTCTGATTATGACGCTCCACGAGACCTGCTGCCTCGGGATGCCGGACACAGTGGAATTTCCATTGATAGCCTAACAGGAGTGAAATGTGTTTCATTAGCTCGGATGAGAACGGCTGACCGTTATCTGAGTACACGATACGGGGCAAACCATACCGTGGGAAGAATTCACGAACCAACTGTTTGGCAGTGGTCGGAGCAGTGTAATCTGGGACTGGATATGCTTCTGTCCAACGGGAAAGTGCGCATACAACTACGAGGACATATTTGAATCCTCGACAACGTTCCATCTGGATATAATCCATCTGGAGGACTTCAAAAGGATGATCGGGAGGTTGAAATCCACCTTGCTCTACAGGAATGCTTTTACCTGGGTTGAACTGACAACAAATCATGCAAGTACGCACTTTCTGTTTGGCTGCTGCTCGTAAGTGTTTATTGAACCAAATGTTTTGAATACTGTCTAGCATAGCTTTCTCTCCTAGATGCGCTGGACTATGTATTGTGTTAATGATAACTTGAACCATGGAGTCGGGGAGAAACCATGTGGATTTTCCCTTCGTCATCCATCCCTGATCTGTTTGGATCCCTCCTAATTCAGTCCATTTCTTGATTTCCTCTGGTGTAGCATGTGTCTGTATGTCAATTACATCAAGGGCGGGATCCCTAACTGTCATGCAGTGTGTCGATGTCGGAACTATTGTCTTTGTCAAGTCAGTTGCCTGAGTCCGATTCTGAGCGGTTTGCTTAGCTGTTCGGTCTGCCAAGTCGTTACCCTGGGAAATGATATCGGTGACTTTTGTATGGGCCTTGCACTTCATGATAGATATCGCAGTAGGCAGATGTATTGCATCTAACAGAGCTTGAATGAGGGGACCGTGTTGAATGTTGGCACCGTGAGAAGTTAAATAACCTCTCTCTCGCCAAAGGACTCCGAAGTCGTGTACAACTCCGAATGCATAACGTGAATCTGTGTATATGTTAACTCTCTTATTTTTGGCTTGAACACAGGCTTGCGTCAGAGCGATGAGCTCTGCTGCTTGAGCTGACAAGGTGTCAATACAATTAGTTTCAATAACTTCGGTGTCTGTCGTGACTGCGTAAGCGGCCACTAACTCTCCTGTACTTGTTCTCATGCATGAACCATCTACATAAAATGTCAGGTCTGGATCTGGTAATGGAATGTCTGTCAAGTCTTGTCTGGGTTTCGGCGTAATAGTAATGACTTCAATACAATCATGTGCCAACGGGTCTGTTCCACTTAATGGCAAAAGTGTGGCAGGATTTAATGTACTACAGCGTCTGATTTCTATGTGTGGCTGGAACAATGTTAATTCATAACCTGTCAGTCGTGCTATAGTCAAGTGCTGTGTTTGTGTCCGGTTCAAGAGAACCTCTACTGCGTGTGGTACTTGCACTGTCAATTGATGTCCTAATACTATGGAATCGCTTTGTCTGATCGCTAAAGCTGTCGCTGCGACTGATTTCAGGCACGCAGGCAGAGCCTGGGCTACTGGATCTAATGTGCTAGAAAAGTAAGCACACGGTTTGTGTGAACCTGCTTGTTCCTGAGTGAGTACTGACAAGGCAGTACCTTCACGTTCTGTAACAAAAAGTGTAAAAAGCTTACTGTAACATGGTGTCGCTAAAACAGGTGCTTGACATAAGGCTTTCTTTAAGTCTTCAAAAGCTTGTGTATGTTCCTGAGTCCAAGGGAGGACAGTCGATGTCGCTGCCTCCTGGGTTGTCAACTGAATGAGTGGTTTTGCTAGAAATGCATATTGGGGAATCCATTGTCTACAGTACGAAGTGAGGCCTATGAAGGCCCGTACCTCCTTTTGTGTCTTGGGTGGTGGCATGTTTACAATTAACTGGATGCGGTCAGGTGTGAGCTGTCTCCCCCCCTTGGACAGCAAGTGCCCAAGGTACACAACTTGCTGAACACAGAATTGCAGCTTCGAAGGGGACACCTTGTGCCCCTTGTCGGCCAGAAAATGTAAAACCGTCAGTGATGCTTTTTCACATTCGGGCTCGCTCCGGGCGGGGATCAGCAGATCATCGACATACTGGAGCAGGGCAGTGTTAACAGGCATGTGGATACTGTCAAGTTGTCTTTTCAGTGCTTGGCTATAGATGCTGGGGCTTTCTGTGAATCCTTGAGGTGCGCGTGCAAATTTGAAGCTTCGTCCATTTAAACAGAATCCGAACAAATATTGGCTTTCCGGATCGATTGGGACGCTAAAGAAGGCGTTCTTGAGGTCAATTACAGTAAAGAACGTTGCTTCGGAATCAATAGCTGTCAATAATGAAGAGATATCTGGAACCACGGAATATTGTGGTACAATGCATTTATTCAATTCGCGCAGATCAATAACTAATCGATAAACTGGGGGTGCATTTGGATCAGTACGTTTAAGAATCGGAATGATAGGAGAATTACATACATTGGAGTCGGTTTCCACAACCACTCCTTGTGCAATGAGCTCGTCAATGATTTGCAGCAAAGCCACTACAGCATCTGGAGGTAACTTGTATTGTCGAATTCGTGGTAATACCACTCCTTTTTTGAGTGTGACTCGATATGGTGTAATGTGCATACAACCTACATCAGTGGGGCCTTGTGCCCATAAATGTGCAGGTACATTCTGTAACCGGTGATCCATGTCTCTAAATACATAGTGACCTTTAAAGTCACGCAAAAATAGTCGTACTCCTTCCGGAGAACAACATATTACAGCTCCTAGAGCTTTCAGTGTCTTTATACCTAACAAGTTTTCTGGGCATGATTTTGTAAGCAATAAATCTGTAGTCCGTGTCAATGGACCAACTGCAAGAGGAAGAGGTTGCGATACTTCGTTAACAATAGGCTTTCCTGAAAATCCAAGGGAAATATTCTGTGAGCCTGAGAGGGGTGCCCCTGGAACCTCGTCGTGACTTATAGTTGTTCTGCTTGCCCCTGTATCAATTAAAAACTTTCTGTCTTTCCCTAATACTTGACTATGTACATAAGGACCCTCTTGATCTACAGGAACCTCAATAAGGGGTAAGCCAACTTCCCTCTCTAGGCTATTTCATGTGTATCGCTGATAATCGGGGTAGTCATTTTGTGCATACTGGTACATCTGTTGTGTCGCGTTTTGTGTTGCGGCAATAGGTTGTGGCTGTGATACTGCTACGGTCTGTTGTGAAGCTGGCATAGGCTGTACATTCTGAGGTACTTGTTGTGGGATCTGATCCTGTCTAGGTGGACGCGGTCTCTCCTTGGTTTTACCCGTAGAGATATTGTGTTTCAGAACTGCACAATCGTTTATATAATGACCTGGCTGTTTACAATAGTTGCATGTCCCTTTAACAGGAACCGCTGAATTACTGGACTGTGTCGTACCCTTTTTATGACCGTCAGCTGGAACTGACTGAGCAACGAGCATTTTCATTTTCGTGTCTTTCATACGTCTTTGTTCGTGTTCTTGTTCTTCTCTAATTCTATTCTGGTGATACTGTAACATTTGTAACATTTGTGAAGGGGTATTAGCTTGCCAAGTGCTCTCGACTTTCAATACTCTGTTCTTGACCTGGGGCAGGGAATTCTCGACTAATTTTGTTACAAAAAGATGTGGATATGAATCGCTACTTGCTTTCAGGCCGCTATTAATACCAAAACATTTTTCAAATCGGGAAAAAAAATCACTAGTGTCTTCATCAGGTTTCTGTTTGCAAGCTGAGATTGCACCCCAGTCTTCCTTTTTCGTAGTTAATAAACGTGGCAATACTTGTACTAATAATCCTGGTAACGCTTTAGTTTTGTCCCCAAGCCCTCGGCCTGGAGTTCGGGCATTTTCTTCGTTTTCTAAGTCAGTCCAATCAATCTTTTGCTCTCCCACCTCCCATTCTTTTTCTTTGAGTTTCTCGTAAATACCGGCAGGCAATAATACTTTTAATATTTTCATAATGTCAGGATAGGTATAATCACCCATGAGTAACATGTCTTTTAGTTCACGGTGAAAACCTGCTGGATCTTTGTCATGGCTGGGCACTAATTTTTTCATTTCCAATAGTTCTATTTTAGTTATGGGCATGTACACAAACACGCGTGTAAAAGTATTATCATCATTTTTAACTGGGTGCACTTCGCGTAAAGGATTCTGTCTGTCTATGTAATACATTTTTCTTTCTATGGAGGGAGCAGAATCATGCTCTGGACACAGGAAGGCACTGTATCTGTGCCGATGTTCTAGAATTACTTTAATTAGATCGGTACCTAGACCTCTCCATTTATTCATGAGTAGTTCTATCAGTATCTCAGGTAGGGGACCAGGATCGGAGTGTTGGCTTTTATACAATATAAGGAGGTGTTGTATCATGTATATACCAGCTAAACGCTGTTCGTCTGGTGAAAGATTCAGAAACGTGTGTGCTAGCGCATCATCACTATATTTATCAGAACTGTCAGCCCATTGTACTGCCGACCTGGCTAATTCTTGTTCATCCATAGAATCGAGTACATGGTACCCCATTCGTTCTTGAAGTATTTTATCAGTAGCCTGAAATAAGTGTTCAGGGGTCCTTGGATTTGACATGGCTGCTCGAAAAATTCTCTTACTTTCTGGACGTATCGGACGCATTGGATTATTAAAAGATCTTCCCTTACCTACATAAGCTATCATTTCTCTAGCTGGTAATTGTAATTGTCCTGTTGTCGTTTCTGATTCTTCCTCCTCCTCCTCCGATTCAGTCTTATCTGCATCTATTCCTCTTTCATGTATTCGTTCTACTGTTTTTCGGATCTTTCGGTGCATAATTTCTATACTCTTCTGTTTATCATGTTTTCCGTCTGCTATATTCTGACCCCATTTGTTAAGTACTTGCATTTCTTCCGGGTCTACATCAGGCCTATCTCTGTTTCTGATCAAGCAGTTTATGAAGAAGCGTAACAATAGTTTTTGCGTGTCCACTTTCTGATATGCCATGGCCTCGCCAATACTTTCAGGACCTTGCCCTGTCTGGACAAAGTGATATATTTTGTCTAGATGATTAATCATTCCTGGTAGCATTATTAAATAGTTCGCAACTCGTCGTAGACGTACTGATGATAGCATCATTCTGTCGTCTTTACCGGGTACTGGGTCATATCTACAGTCTGTAAGAGGCTCATTAAATATATTGTAATTCGCTGTTTGAGGTGTACGTTGGTGTGCTAAATCCCTAAAAGTCGATCGATGTGTTGGCGGTGGCGTAGAAAAACCTCCTATCGCACCTCCTGAGGTGCCAGGTCCAAAAGGATTTGTTGGGTGTAAGGTAGGGAGAGTAGGTGCAGGAAGGAGTGTAGGAACAGGCGGAAGGTTTGGAACGTGAGAAGAAGTTTGTTGCTGCGGAGGTGGGGGCAGATTATCTTGGGGTCGAGCGCCGTTAGCAGGTGGTGTGCGCGGCGGCGGAACATTAACATATTCGGGGGCTGCATCGTCTAAATAGGAAGAAAGGAAAATGTCCCTTGCGGTCTTGGGGTGTAATTTAGTCGGAAGCAATGGAGGTGGCAGATCTTTTGGTACTTCCAGGGTGGTCTTAGGTAAACCCTCGGCCAGAAGAGGATACATACCATTCCTTGTTCTGCTTTTACTCGGATACCTTCCTCAATTAATACGTTTTCTCGGGCTTTGTCTGAATCCTCCCTACTTTTCTCTTCTTTTCTGAACGCTTTCTCTGTGCGTCTATGTGATTCTTTACGCCATAATTCAATGGCATCTTTCTGTGACTGTCTGGCTTTCTTTTTCCATAATGCTTCTTCTACTCTCATGATGCAATCTGCATCCCATGTCCCAGCAGCGGGCCATCTCTGATTCTCTGCTAAATCCTTGGTGTAGTCCACCCATAAATCGAGATATAATACGGCGTCTAGGCCATGTTTATGGTACATAAAGTACCCTGGAGTGTCCCTAGGTGGAATGGGAACGGCTTCCTCGAGTATCCCTTTTCTAGTTTTTATCTGTCTTAATTTTGAGAATAACGGCATCTTAAACCTTGCTACTTGATTCTTACTCGGACTTGAACACAATTAATACAATAAACACAGTAACGAAGATCGAATAATCACTCATACCACGACATTAAAACACATTTAAAACATCTTAAAAATGAACAACGATAATTAGAATAAAACTAGCTAACTGACATAATACTGGATGTACTGCTGAACAGTACAGATACACTGCTGAAACAGTGCAGACCGGATCTGTGTACCCAAACCCGTCTTGACCGGCACAAACTAATGCGCACGTCTAGATGCGTCCCCAGCAACGGTACTCACCGGGAAGCACGGAACGGAAGGCCTCGGAAACTCTGAACTGGACTGGATCGGACTGGACTCGACTCGACTCGTGACGTAGGTACTTCGGAGCTGAACTTCGGAACCTGGTGGGCCTCTGTATACCTCGGATCTTGCTCTCTCAGCTAGGCTCTGGTCGGGATCCTCCGCACTCCTCACCGCCTCGTCTGGGTGTTGATCGCAGCCTCAGTCACCTCCGTTGGCCTGAGGGAGGTACAGGAAATCCTGTGGGTACGCGTAGTTGTCCGTCCGGCTGTGGCAGGGGACCGGGCCTGCAACGCACCTCCGGCGTGTGGGGTGGGGGAGGAGTCCCTATTCGGGCGCCAATTATGTGGTAAATTTAAATTACCTAGACTTAATTTATGCGGTAAAGTTCAATAAGAATAACTCAGTAAAAATAAGAGGCAGAATCCGTGGTATTTGAGGTTTTAAAAGGGGTTTTATTCCTTACAAAGGAATTGGTTCGAACCAGGCAATCGGGTTCCGTCACCACGAAGGTTCGGGAAGGGATAGACAATACTTTATTGACAGGTTGTCATATATATAGTCAATGCATTACAGTAAAGGCAGATGTAAGAGGCGTAACAGCTGATAGGAGAGATAAGAATACACATACGTAATGAAAAAGGCGTTACAATAGGCGTGCATAAGGGCGTGTACTAGAAACGTCATTATGAGGAAGTCACAGGTGGGTGGATCCATAAGAGAATCCTGCAATGTCAGCAGAAATATATGGCAGAGATGCGCGCGCAGCTGCATGACGTGTGATTGACGTGTAACTGGAGGGTGAAGGGGACTTGACATTTAGCCCTACATGAGGAGACAGAAGTCTGGGATGTCAGAACAACCTAATCCCAAATCGTATCTAATATCTTGTGTTTAAGGAACTGTATTATCTGGAAGGAAAGGTCTCTCGGGCAGGGGCTATTCTATACTGACTGCTAGTGCGTGTATAAGCGTCTACGTGTCTACATGAGATGCGAGGGGGCATGGGCCTACCATGGTAACAGGAGCTATGAATTACTTGCACGGAGACAGTGAGGCCGGGCCCTTTGCTCTGCAGCTGGAAGGATGTTTACCTAAACTACTAGACAGGAATGTATTGGTCGAGGAGCGGAGCAGATAACTTGAAGGCGAAATACAGTCTTGGCAGGCAACAGGCCGAGCCAGGCACCGTTAGCCGCGCAGGGAGTAAGACAAAGGTCATGGATACAGATGCAGGTCCAGGCTGGAGCATTCAGAGGCAGAAGGCAGGAAAAGGCTCGATGGCAGAATTCAGGGCCTACTTGCCAGAGCTGAAAAACGTGAAAGGTGCACCATATAAAGACTGTGGCCAAGCATACTTAGGAACGGAATATTCGACCCATTCATGGTGGATCTGAAAGAGGACATGTTAACGTTGGACACACATGTATTTGCGTCTTCATAGCTGGAAGTGGAGGGAACATACATGTACTTGTAGCACGTACATGGAGCCGTTGGGGTCTAAGATAGGGGACACAATTGATCATAAAAATCCATATTTCCTCAAAGGGCTTCTGTACATGTTTCCTCCTGTACCTTTTGTTATGCCTTAGTAGAACCTTAATTTGGTACTTACCTTCTTCATTTGCATGGTTTCCGAGCCTATGCACAACTGTTTTTTGAGGTTATTGGCCATTAAAACAGTCTTCCTCATTACAGTTACTTCTGAGCGGCGTGTCAGTGAACTGCAGCCACAGTCCGAGCAATCTCCTTCATTCTGGACAACTTCGTAATTCGGAGTCAGTCATCATTTTTGCGAAAGCTGGTATAGTTGTTCTCTGTGGACAAGTCCATCTTGCTCTCCACTTTTTCTCTCTACTGTGCTACGTCCCTCTCAGGAGGAGGAGAGGCAGCAGTATCGGGCCCCAAGAGGACCCTTACCTTACATATCGGTCAGACTCAGGATCACATAGTGGCTGACCAACTTTTTTTGGGGTTCCCTAGTGCTAAGAAGCTAGAGGTTGTCCTAAAACGGTGCCTATCCAAATACATAGTTCTTTGTATGAAAAATGTTGTGCCTTTGCCAAAAAAGTGAATCTCACTCTACTAGAGCTAAGGCTACCACTACAGCCTTGGCTTGGGGTGTTCAGGTGGCTGCATGGGGATCCATTAACGATTTACTAGGCATTATCACCTAGAATCTGAGGTCTGGAGAGAGAACCATTTAGCTCACTTAGTCATGAAAGATTTGTTGGTATAGAGCCAGCTCATCAGACCGTCTACCTTTTGGGAAGTTCTAGTTTGAAAAGGTGAGGAATCTGCTGTTAGAAGTATTCATCGGAAGAAAAAGTGACATACCTTGGATAATGCTGTTTCTGTTGGAAGCTCTATCCAACTGTTGATTCTTTACCAACTCACCCGCCTTCCACTTCTGTGGAGTAAACCTCTATGTAATAATACGGTTCTATGTTAGATACTGCCCAGGCAAAGTTCTCACTATGCTGCTGACGCTCCAGGTCCAAGGTAGTGGAATGCTAATTGTTAACTGACGACAGCACCCAGTTGTAGAGCCTAAATATAACTAAGCACCGTCACTTCTGGAGGTGAGGTGAAGTCAACTCTAAATCTGATGGTGCCATGTATTGCCACACGGGAGCAATTGCTAAAGCGTTTATGGGTCTAGTCTGGAACCCTGGGTAATTCAAAAGGTGAGAAATCTGCAGTAAGATGCAAAATGCACCCTAACGAACATTATCAAAGTCAGGTAAAATATTTTCTTTACAGTAGAGACCTATCAGACCAATCCAGAAATGTGAGTAATGCTACAGCGGTTGATACCCCCAACAGACCCACGTTTAACCGGGAGCTGTTTGACCTGGCAACGCCGCCCGGCCTCCGGACTTCCAGTACAGCGCCCCCGCCTACCGAAGAGTCCATGTGGCTGACGTGCTGCTCGCCACCGACACTGGAGGCCGCTTCCTCGCCCTGTCACTCACCTTTCTCCACCTTCAAATCACACCAGGTGGGGAGCCGACGTGCCCGGTGCGCTCCCGCGGACTTGGCGATCGTCACCGCTGGCTGCCTCCAGCCGGAGTCCACAACCGGATTCCCCGATAATGGCGGCCGCCACTCGCGGCCGCGCCTGCTGCGGGAGGCGAGGAGTGCACCACTGCCACGCTGGTGAGTGCCCGCTGGTGAGAGCCAGCAGTGTGGCCAGCACCAAAGTCTGGTACAAACCTCTGGAAAGGAGCCAGAACTAGAGGTTGAGTGGTGCCAGTAGCCGTTCCTTTCACCCTGGGCACTCTACCAGACACTGGTATGGCACAGGGGCAACCCAGACGCACCCTGAGGGGGGAAAGCAGTAATAGCAGGGCCCCAGGAAGGGTCTTAGCAATCCTTAAAAAGGACCCGGATGTGGGGACCCACAGGGGTTTTCACTCCTTGCCTGACCTTGAGATGGCCGCCAGGGGAGACTTCACCACGAGGAGCTCTGAACTTGGAGTCTGTCCCTTCCTCACCTCTCCTCTCACCATCTTTGTCCCAGTGGCCAGCTGGAGAACGTAGTTGAAGGCTCTCCCCAGTAACACCAGGACCGATTTCTCTACTGACCTTAGTTCCCTCCTCCCCTTTCTCCCTAACCCCTACCCCTCTCGAGTCTTGACTTTGGATCCTCTCCTGTTCCTCTCTCTATTCTGGTGGAACCTGAAACGCATACATGGTGATTCCCGGTGGAGCTGCACCGACAGGTGTAGGGGAGATTGGCTCCGGCACACCGCCATGGCCGTCACCTACCCAGCCGGACTTCTGACATTTGTCTCGTTTCTTCCCCGTCACTGCTTTTGCTCTTTAATTGTTTTCCCGCTGAGACCTAGCCGTTTGGCTGATGCCCGGTGGAGCTGCCAGATAGCTAAAGAGGAGAAGGACTGTGGACTTCCCCCTCGGTCGTCACCTACCCAGCCGGACTTTGGGCAGACCCTCCTTTGTCTCTCCATTTCTATCTAACTCCTACCCCTTTACCCCACACCCTTACCCTTCTAAACTCCATTTATTTAGTCTTCTACACTCTTGAAATGTTTTTCTAGTAACTGATGTAACGTGTAACTGAAGTAATTTTATAATTTCTGTGGAACCTTATGTAAAGCGCTCTGATACCTCCGGGTCTAGCCAGCGCTATATAAAACTTTTTAAATAAAATAAATAAATAAAATACATTTCTGCCTTACTCTTCTCTGTATACAAGTAGGATTAGGTGAGTGCTCCCAACATAGGTTGTCTGTCTGTCTTTCCCCACTCCATGCATTGGCACTTCCCATGCTGCAGTGTTGATGTTGCGTTTGTTTCTTCAGTTTAGCTTCGCTTTTCTTCAGGAATGTATAAGGATTATGTTGCAGTTGATCATTTACAATAGCAAGAGATCAAGTTGCCTGTGCACATACCTCTTACCTACCTCTGCAGATTGTTACTGTGCAGCCCAAGCTGCTTGTCCAGATAGACGAACAATTCTGACCTCTCTCTTTTGCTTTTGCTCAGTGCTGGAGTTCTGCTGGGACCGGCGAAACCCTGACCGATGACCTGCCCACCTTCAGCCTGACACCTCTGGAGTACATCAGCAATGTAAGAGGCACTGCAGTCTATTCATAGCTTATCAGAATAGAGTCTACCTATCAGTCCAGAATCTTAGAAGTGTATCCCAATAGTAAAAGCCACCTTGTGTTGCATTACCCTTTGTGTCTGGACGTTTCTGGGGTAATGAAGTTCAAATTAGCAAATCCATGGATATACATTTCAGAACTTACTTTTGGTTTTATAAGCTTTGTATAACGTTATGTACGTTCTCTTTGCTTTTTCCCTTTGATACATGTTGCATTCCTATCACTTCCAATTCACACAACTGCTAACCATGCACACCTTCCAGTACTGCAGATCCCTTACTTACTCCACTGCCTCAGAACATGCATGCACAACACATTTCTATACGTATCCTGCACCTTATGAGGATATGCATATGGGCATTTTCCATTCCTTCAGATTATGTACATGCGTAGCCTGCATGCCTTTGGATCCTGCTACTACGCGCTACTTTAAATGCATATGTGCACCCTGAATGCTTTCAGATCCTACAGTTCTTCACATACTACTCTATGCGTCTTTAACTATCTTTGACCATACACATGTGGTGTTTCAGACCATGAACATGTACACAATGTCACTTCTCCAGGTCTTGGACATCTGCAACTTGCATTGGTTAAAACCTAATATGTTGATTAGATCAAGTCTGCCACATCTGCAACATACGCCCTTCATGTTCTGCACATCTCCTGTTATTTTTTTTTTTTTTTGCAGGGTTCTGAAATGCTTGCAGGAGGTTGCAGTTCCTATGTGTTCCCGAGACGGAGTTCCAAACTCCAGGAGCCAGCACTGCAAACCTGGTTCCCACCAGTCTTTCCCTTTTGAATTTGAGGACCTCTAAGAGATTGAGGTGTGCTAATCTGAGATTACGTCTGGGGGTATAGTTCCATATTCTGGAGGACACAAAGGCAGGGCTTTTAACATGGTGGATTTTAAAAATCGATGTCGGTGACGGATCCGCTCCGCTTGTGCCTGTGGTGCCTGTAGCACGACCACGAGACCAAGTCGTGCTCTGACTGCCGGACCATGAATTCGAAGTCTTTACTGGAGCGGTCCCGAAAGCTTCCCGAGGCCTGGCAGTCCGTTCTGCGCTGTTCGAGGTCCTGGTCACGTAGGAGGTCAAGGGACCGGTCGCAGAGTCACCACCACTCGTCCTCGAAGTCTTCGCACTTCTCAGGTAAGTCGAAGCACAAGAAGAAGTCGAAGAAGCATCATTGCTCTTCGACTTCTCCTCGTACATCGGCCGACACGACAAGGGATGCGGGTGGTGCCCCTCGCGCAGTTGCGCATGCGGAGCCCGAAGGGTCGACTCCGAGTTTCCCCCTCTTTCCGGGACCCGGAGCGACCCCTGCCCAGCTACGAAGCTTTTACGAAGTGATACATGCCATCATTGGGAAGCCCGACTCCGCTGGCGTGCCTTTGGGCCCGCGGACTCGGCTGAGGACCCTGCGCCTTTGACGCTGGCGGCTTCAGCACCGGCGCCGCAGGGTCCCCTTGGATCCAGGCCTCGATATGGATCGGCACCGGTCGACCTCATAACACCTCCCCCGGTACCGCTTTCACCGGCATCACGTCCGCCGTCGACGCCGGTTGTGTCCCCAGACGGCGTCGACCCCGGCCTCCACCACGACGTAGACATGGAGCTGGACCAACGCCGACCAACGCCGGATCCTGCGTCGACAGGTACTTTTGTGCCCCAGTCGCACCCTGGTTCTTTAAGGCCAGATTGGCAACCAGAGGAGGGTGAGGAGGACTGGGAGGGGTCTGGAGACCCTTTAACTGACCAGTTCGAATATGATCCGGACTGGCGAGAGGAGTTTGGGGATGCCAGTGGTCGTGATACTTCTCCAGACCTTGGCATGTTGTCTCCTCCTACCGTGGCTACGGAGCAGGGAGCTTCTTACGCAGTGGTGTTGCGTAGGACGGCCAAGACTCTCAACCTCGAGCTACCTACAATGGTGGTCAGGACTAACCTCCTAACAGAGTTACTTCAGCCGGTAGCGAGCTCTTCTGAGCCCCTGCTGCCGTTTATTGAAGCTCTCACTGAAATCCTGTTGGGCTCCTGGTCCAGGCCCAACACTTGGGCTCCTGTGGATAGGATGATCGTCCAACGCCACCGCCCGGCTCTGGGTGACCCCTCTTCCCTCTCCCAACACCCCTACCCTGAGAGGTTTGTGGTCCAAGCCTCAACGTCCAAAGGCGCATTCCCTACCACTCCACCTGATAGGGAATCCAAAAAGCTAGACCATCTTGATAAGATGTTTTCTTCCTCCAGCTTGGGACTGTGGTCGGTAAACACCGCATGTCTGTTGGGCCGTTACAACCACTCGGTGTAGGATACGGTGGCGCAGGTACTGCCCCATTTCCCAGAGGAGGCCCGGGCCGTACTCTCCCATGCAGTTGCCGAGGAGAGAGATGCAGCCAAGTTTACCATTCGCTGTGGGCTGGATACCGCCGACTCACTAGGCAGGACGATTTCAACATCGGTAGCCCTTCTACGCTACGCCTGGCTGAGGTCTACTGTTTTTTCAGGGGATGTCCGAGCTACCCTTATTGACATGCCCTTTGATGGCCGTCGCCTGTTTGGCGACAAAGTAGACAACGTGCTAGAGCCCTTCAAGGACTCTCGGGCTACGGCCAAGTCTTTGGGCCTCTCCACCACCCACCCTGCGCAGTCTGCTTTTTGTCCCTTTCGTGAATACGGAAGGGGTGCCCCACCACGTTCCACCCAGAGCCACAGGCTGGCACAAGCTGTTCAGCTCCTGTGCGGCCAGGGACGTGGGACCCACTGCCGTGGGTCTGGGGGCCAGCAAGCAGGCCAGTCCACCACCGCCCCCTCTGCAGCAGCCTCCTAGTCCGACCTTTCACGGCCACCAGTCGCCAGTGGGCTGCAGGATTCACCATCATCTCCCCCACTGGCGCACCATCACGTCGGGCAGGTGAGTTTTGCAGATAGTCCGAAGGAGCTACTCCCTCTTCTTCGAGACTGCCCCTCCATCCATGGCACCTCAGCACCACTGCATGTCGGAGGATCATCTGGCCCTTTTCCAACAGGAAGTTTCGGCTTTCTTGGCCAAGGGGGCCATCAAGCGAGTTCCTGCCCCAGAAGTAGGTTGTGGTTGCTATTCCCACTACTTTCTGGTGCCCAAGAAGGACAAAGGCCTGCGTCCTATCTTGGATCTCGGGAACGTCAACCGCTTCCTCCGGTGGAGAAGTTCAAAATGTTGACGCTAGCTCAGGTCCTGTCTGCGCTCGACCCTGGAGACTGGATGGTAGCGTTGGACTTGCAGGACTCTTATTTTCACGTCCCCGTCCTGCTGGCCCACCGGCATTACCTGCGGTTCAAGGTGGGCCACGAGCACTTTCAGTTTACTGTGCTCCCCTTTGGCCTTACCAGCGCCCCTCGAGTGTTCACGAAAGTGATGGCGGTGGTTGCAGCTCATCTGCACAGATCAGGGGTTCCAGTCTTCCCTTATCTCGACGACTGGCTGTTGAAGGCAGGCTCGCCCCAGGCTGTTGTCTCCCACCTTCAGACTACGACCTCCCTCCTGCATTCGCTGAAGTTCACCATCAACGTGCCGAAGTCACACCTGATTCCCTCTCAGAAGCTCATTTTCATCAGAGCGGTTCTGGACACAACACAGTTTCAGGTTTATCCTCCCGAGCAGCAAATATGTGATATTCGGGCTACGATTCCGACCTTTAAGACATTATCCCGGTCAGAATGACCCTGGGGCTGCTGGGCCTCATGGCCTCCTGCTGGTAGATCATGCCAGGTGGCATATGGGGCTCTGCAGTGGGACCTGAAGTTCCAGTGGGCACAGCATCAGGGGAATCTGTCCGATTGCGTTCAGATCTCGGAGGGCACTTCACGTTAATTGCAGTGGTGGCTAACGAACCAGGATTGGATCAACGGCAGATCCCTCTCCCTTCCCCAACCAGAGTACACGGTGGTGACAGATGCATCACTTCTAGGATGGGGCGGCCACATGGGAGAGGCGGAGACCAGAGGCCTCTGGTCTCCGGCGGAGTCTGAGCTCCAAATCAACCTGCTGGAGCTCCAGGCGATTCATCTTGCATTCATGGCATTCCTTCCCTCTGTCTGGGGAAGAGTAGTGCAGGTGTTCACGGACAACACCACCGCCATGTGGTACTGCAACAAACGGGGGCGGGGGGGATTAGTGGACCCTATGTCAAGAGGCCCTCCGTCTCTGGACATGGCTGGAACATCCGGGCATATCTCTGGTAGTTCAACACCTGGCAGGTTCACTGAACGCCAGGGCGGACAAACTCAACCGCAGGTGCATGATGCATCACGAATGGCGTCTTCACTCGGAGGTGGCACAAGGTCTCTTTCAGCAATGGGGAGAGCCTGGGTTAGATCTATTCGCCAGCAAAGAGAATGCACAATGTCAGCAATTCTGCGCGTTGGAATTGCCAAGGCGGCATCCGCTAGGCAACGCTTTTCGTCGCAAGTGGAGTTGCGTCTTCTATACGCATTTCCGCCCATACCACTTCTGCCAAGAGTGTTGAAGAAGCTCAAGTGCGACTGGGCCCAAGTCAACCTTGTAGCTCCGAATTGGGCACGAAGAGTCTGGTATCCTGAGCTGGTACACATGGCCATCGATCCTCTGATCCGACTGCCTCTTCGGGAGGATCTTCTGTCGCAGCAGATTGGGACGGTCCTCCACCCGAACCTGTCCAGCCTCCACCTCCTTGCGTGGAGATTGAGCGCCGACCTTCCTCCCGAAGTCTGTGATTGTATCTTGGCAGCCAGGCGTCCCTCCACTAAGACGGTATATGCCTGCAGATGGAACAAATTTGTGGCATGGTGCACAGCAAAGGCTGTGGATTCCCTTTCTGCCCTTCTTTCTGAGGTTCCCTTGTTCCTCTTTTCTTTGGCGCAGCAGGGCTCTGCTCTGGGCACTCTTAAGGGCTATCTTGCAGTCATTTCAGCCTTTCTTAGGCTTCCTGATCAACCTTCTCTTTCCAAGTCCCCTGTTGTAAATTGCTTTTTAAGGGCATTACTCATCTTTTTCCTCCTGTTCATCTTCGTAATGCCTCAGTGTGACTTGAACTTGGTTCTTAATTACCTTATCTGCGCTCCCTTTGAGCCGCTTCATAACTGTCCTCTCAGACTTCTTACTTTAAAGACTAGTGTTCTGGTTGCCATCACTTCAGCTCGCAGAGAGAGTGAGCTCCGGGCTCTTTCTTCAAAACCTCCTTTTCTGGCTGTTCGTCCGGACAAGGTGGTCCTGAGAACCAGACCTTTCTTTCTTCCCAAGCTGGTTACTTCTTTCCACATTGGTCAAACTATCACTTTGCCCACCTTCTTTCCGCCTCCTAAAGAGGAAGAGAGGCTCCACCGTCTGGATCCAAAACGTGCGCTTTCATTTTATTTGGATCGCGCCAAGCAATTCCGGGTGGATAACCAGCTCTTGGTTGGCTACGTGGGCGCCAAGAAAGGTTGGGCCATGCACAAACGGACCATCTCTAGGTAGGTTGTTTTGTGCATTAAAGCTTGCTACTCTTTGGCAAAGAAAGAGCCTCCAGTGGAACTGCACGCCCATGTCACCAGGGTGACGGCAGCGACCACTGCTTTGGGACGGGGAGTCCCCCTCAATGACATCTGTCAGGCAGCCACGTGGGCATCTCTGCAAACGTTCACGAAACACTACTGCCTGGACAGCCAAGTCCGGAGAGACTGCTTCTTTGGCCGTTCTGTTCTCCAGAATTTTCTGGTGTGAACTTGGTTCGCAGATCCACCTCCGGGGTTGGTATTGCTGGGGTATCTATTCTAAGGTAAGCAATCTATGACTAATTGTCTCTTTCAGATGAACAAGTTACTTACCTTTAGTAACGATACATAGATTAGTTTTAGATTCCTTACCGCCCCACCCATCCTCCCTGTTCTGCAAACTGACGTCTAAGGTCAGGGAATCCCTTGTCAGGGCCCTAGTTTTTGTGCACCAGTGGTTAGTGTCTTGCATGGCTCTGCGCTTCTGGCTTGGAATGTCGTGTAAAAGAACTGACGTCAGTGCACGAGGGCGGCGTCTAAGTAGCTACCGCGGCGTCATTCCAGCGACCACGACGCCAACTACGAACGCGAAGCTGACCGACGCACCTTTCGACACACAGGGGTACTGCTGACGAAAAATTCTCCGGATCCAGTCTGACGCCTATGCCTCTTACAGGTATATTGTTACCGAAGGTAAGTAACTTGTTCATCTGGCTGCTTGTTTTTGATCAAGCTGCTGTCTTTGGCTCAAACCTTTAGGGAGACCTAGGTAAAGAGTGTTGGCGTAATCAGTATGGGATATCACAAGTGTGATTACAATCTGGAGGATGGCCTCAACAGAGAAGAATTTCCTGATACTTTTTATTTTTTTATTTTGCGGAGCAGAACAAAACTGGAAGAGGTCACTACTCCAATCTGGAGTTTCTTTGAGAGGTCTTCATCAACCAGTATGCCGAGGCTCTAGACCATTTTTTTTAAATAAGAGGGGAGCCTAGGTCCTGAGGCCAAAACGAGGGCCCAGCAATACAGTTTGTTTTAGACCAGCGCCACCTCAGTTTTGTCAGAATTCCGTTTTAGTTGATGGCAGTTAATCCAGTCCCGGATAAATATGATACTGTTTTTGAAGAATTCTATAGATTTTGGAGTATCTTCGAGGTTGAACACTAGCTGCATTTCATCAACATAGTTTAATATTTTTACTTTTTGCCTTTGTAGGGAGTTTACCAACTTACCAGCTCATTCTGCACTCCATTAGGCATTGCACTTAAGAAATGGATTCATAATAGTACATTGACTAACAGCATAATTTGAAGCATTCTTGTAAACACCACACAGAAAAAATTTCATTTTGAGATAAAGTGCACTTTTAGATTTTTCTGTGTCAACAAGCAAGCCATTAACATTAGACGGAGTGTGGTGCCCAGTGTAGGGCAATGCTGATTTGCCCCTTTCTCCATATGAAGCAGCGTGCAAGCCAGCTACCTACGAAGGGAGGTAGACATTTGAGTTAGATTTAAGGCAGGGGATTGTGTGCAGTGAGAATGTCACCCTCTAAGGAATTGCCCAGGGGCTGTCAAGGAAGGCACTAGTTGATTGACTCTGCTCCGCCTCACTGCAGGAGTGAACTTTTCTTATGGGAGATCTGCCAAATAGTCCATTAAAGTGTTCAAGTGGCAGCTGGCCGGCTTGAAGAATCGGACACCTGGGTGTAACCTAAGTAAGTGAGGCAGTGCATGTGGTTTATTTAACTAAGTATCCTGTATAAAGGTCCACACTGCATCTACCCACGTCTGCACTTTTAATTCCACTGGCTGGTCTGTGTTTGGACCCAGTGTTGAGAAACCTGAATTGATTATGGTATCAAACTAATTCTCTTTGGAACATGACCACGACCATCTCTCATTTGTTTTCTTTAAAAAAAAAATCCTTTTCTTTTGTGACTGTTTTTTATCAGCTTTTCTTGCTTTTGCCACTGAAATGTTTTTGTGCTTTTCTGCTTCTGTACAGTGGAGTAGGTTCAGATGCGAGATAGTGCACTTCTGTAGTAAGTAGCTATTGCTGATTGCTATCAGTGTCATACCTCAGAAAACCCTGCCCTTCCCTTTGCTTCATATGCCCATCACAAGTAGAAGCCATGGCATTCGCCAATAATGGCGGAGGACTACAAAAAATGAGAGTATGTACACCAAGATTGGTGTGCCATAGGTCACTGATACAACAACAGCAAGATTAATTTGCCTCACACTCTTTATTTATGGGGGATTGCCTCATCAGTATTGGTAATTCCTATGAAGAAGCTGCTGCTGTCCATTCTCTTTAGAAACCTAGAAAGGTCTTTCCCCCCATATTGGTGGCCATGGTTGGTAATCCTGGCCTGGATACCTGGCAGATGTCCCAGAAGCCAACTTGAAATACATTTACATGAATCTAAATAGGAAACATGTGTTCGAGGCATATGAGCTGCAGATTACACACTTGTGCATAGATCGCCATCTGGTGTTGGGCCCGGATGTTTGCAGTTGTTTTTCCTCTTGTAAAAGTAAATGTAAATGTATGGATACTTGTATAGCGCACGACTACCCGGAGGCCTCTCGGCGCTTGTACGAATACCGCTGTGGAACCCATCCTGGCTTTCCCTGTGAGGCGTCCTTGGAAAGTCTTTGGAAGTCACGAGGTCGGTGACTCCTCCTTTGGATCGTATTGCGCATGGGCTTCGGCTCCATGGTCAGATTGTTTTTTTCCGCCATCGGACTCGGATGTAATCTTCGCGCTCCGGTTCCGAACAGCTTCCAGTTCGACGATCTTCGCGCAATTCTCACCCCAATTCGCGGTATTGTTTCGATCGCGATCTCCCCTCTCGACGCGTCTTCTCATCGGCACAGACCTTTGGTTCCAGTGGTCTTCGGCGGCCTTCGGGCCTACCCAAGCTCCGGTCCTGGCTAATGGAAAGGACTCCATTTTAAAAGTGCCCTCGATGTGGGTCCAAATTCCCCCACACCGATCTCCACGAGGTATGCAATCTCTGCCTCTCCCCTGAACACGAGGCTCGAGACTGTCCGGCGTGCAAGTCCTTCCGGTCCAAAAAGACTATTCGGGACCGAAGAGCCAGAAGAACCATGGCACACTCCTCGACGACGATTCCGGACGACATCTTCGGAGAAGGTGTCAACGCTCCAGAACAGCATCACACCGACGAGGGACTCGTCAGCGCCTCCGAAGCCGACGACTCAGATGTGGAGGACACAGAGGGTCGTGAGTACTAATCTACCCCCCCCCCCTCCCCCCCCACACACACACCCTCATAGCCATCACTTCCCTTAGAAGGGTCAGTGAGATACAAGCATTTACCATTCAAGAACCTTTTCTACAAATGCACCATAACAAAGTTGTTCTCAGTACCAACCCATAATTCCTCCCTAAAGTGATTTCCCCTTTTCACCTAAACCAATCTGTAGAACTACCAGTATTCTTCTCGCAACCACAAACTGTTGCAGAAAGAGCTCTCCACACATTAGATGTCAAACGAGCCTTACTCTACTACATCGAGAGAACACAACCTTTCCGTAAGACCAAACAACTGTTTGTCTCTTTCTCTCCACCACACAAGGGCAACCCCATCTCCAAGTCGGGGATAGCTAGGTGGATTGTCAAATGCATTCAGATATGCTACCACAAAGCAAAACGAACGCTATCCGTTCCCCCTAAAGCCCATTCTACACGTAAAATAGGGGCTTCAATGGCTTTTCTAGGAAACATCCCATTAGATGATATCTGCAAAGCAGCTACATGGTCAACACCGCACACTTTCACTAAACACTATTGTGTAGATGTGCAAACTAAGCAACAGGCTAGTGTGGGCCAGGCTGTACTCAAAACATTATTTCAAACCACTGCAACAGATACGGGTGGTCGCCGCTAAGGGTGGGTACTGCTATACAATCTATGCACAAGTGTGTAATCTGCAGCTCATATGCCTCGAACGGAATATGCTACTTACCAGTATGCATCTGTTCTTGGCATGTAGAGCTGCAGATCTACACACACCCACCCGCCTCCCCGGCTACCTTTATCTGTTCCAGTTTATCTTATTTAGATACCACACACATGGGCCTCTTTACTGTTATTACTACGCTCCATCATTTCCCTGCTGGCGAAAAACAATCTGAGGATGGAGCTGAAGCCCATGCGCAATACGATCCAAAGGAGGAGTCACCGACCTCGTGACTTCCAAAGACTTTCCAAGAGGAAAAACAACTGCAAACATCCGGGCCCAACACCAGATGGCGATCTATGCACAAGTGTGTAGATCTGCAGCTCTACATGCCAAGAACAGATGCATACTGGTAAGTAGCATATTCCTTATGCACGGTGGACTTACTTTGGACTAAATTGATGCAAACAAGGCCCAGCAGTGTATCATTGTGTCTGACAGTATTTTGATGCATTTTGTTTTAATGATATAAGAGATAGCTTCACCATTTAGAAAGTTTGTCGGGCGCCTGATTGAGGACGTTCAGCCACTTGTACAAGACCTTGCAACGATGTTAGGATCGTTTTTTCTAATAAAGTGCAGTTTGGGTACCGTATTCAAATTAGGGGTTGTTCACTAAAATCATCAACTTTGCATTAAATGAGCGGCTTTCATATACATCGATTTTGTATTATGGGAATTTTCTGCACTACCTAAATGTACTTTATTTTCATATAAGCAAATCCATTGTAAAACATCAGTTAGTATTAATATTTAAAAAATAATAATTTATAATCAGTAGTTGGGCATCTGAAGCAAGTTTTACATCAGGTTAAGCTGCTCAAAACTAAAGTGCATCTCAAAGTAGCGTTTGTGGTGCAGGGGTTGTGTGGGTAGTGGCAAAGTTATTTCTCTAGAAGAATACTTTGTTGTTGAAGCTTTGAATTGGTTGAAAGAGTGAGCCAGTCCAGTGGCCCAGGACGAAGAGTTCCAAGACCTTGAATCATGGCATGAGAAAGCTTATGAAGGAGGTAAACTCCTCTTGAAGCAATGGAATAGTAAGTGATCATGTTGCATTGCTTTTAACCATGTGGGATTCCCCAAAGATAGTCTGCGATACATTATTTAGATAGTTAAATATCACACTGCCTGAGGTAGATATGCTGTTTCATAGAAAATTCTCACATCAATTTGAAGATATTTTACTAACACATGGTGAAGTGGGATTTTTGCAAGAGTCTTAGACTAGCGG
This sequence comes from Triturus cristatus, assembly GCF_964204655.1. Classification (NCBI taxonomy): domain Eukaryota; kingdom Metazoa; phylum Chordata; class Amphibia; order Caudata; family Salamandridae; genus Triturus; species Triturus cristatus. Next base: position 1,144,757,611 of record NC_140593.1, on the reverse strand, counting down.
GCTGCAACATCGATTACTACGCTTAAAGGTTGCAAACTCTTTTTAAGAATTCCGTTTAGAATTAAATTTTCAAAATGTGAAGAAGTGAGTCTAACTGATTGCACTGTAGTTTTTAGATCACTGATTGGTAGGAAGGTATTGCAAAAATTAGTTGAAGCTAAGCACTACACTTCAAGTTGTTCCTGTAAGCTTCTATGTTTAGTCTCCTATACAGTATGGAATCTATGGATTTTGCTGATTCTATAAGCAGAGGCTGAGAGCCAGCATTTCATGTAAGATTGCATTTATTCAATGTTTGTGTTCATTCAGCTTCTGGTGTCTACCTTTCAACAATTTATGCATTTTTGTAAAGCAGGATGTCAAGAGTGAGCGGTCAGAGTTTCTATTTACTTTGATGCATAACTGGTTAACGTTTGCGTGGAGATGAGTATCCTAGATCCTCCAGGATCAAGTGTAGAGTATTGAGGATGTCAGTATTGACCCTTGAAGAAGAATCCATCCTGAACACATTTTGTGCAGAGAAATAGTTTCCTCGCATATTTGTCTAAATGCGGAAATAAATATCATGAGGTCAGATGTCTTTATGATTTCTAAACTGATTTTCAACTAGTGTCATCAAGGGTGACACTGGGGCATCAGATGTCATCTAAAATCCACCAATTACAGAATGAACAGCTAGCTGTCGCTAAAAGACAAACAGGAACAGAAAAACAAACACTAGCATTTCATTTGGCTCCAGCGGTGCACAACATTGCACACAAACTTTGCACATCACTGTCCCTATTTAGATGTCCAGCTCAGGTTCGTCAAGTCAAGTAAAAATGTATTAGCATAGTTATTTAAAACCATTTAAAACCAAGAGAAACAAAGCATTAAGAGCCGCATGCATCAAAGTTAGGAATTGCGATTCCTAAATTGCGATTTTTAAGAATCGCTATTTAGGAATCCCAATTCCTTATGCATGTAGGAATCGCGAAAAAATTGCGATTCCTACACACTCCTTAGTTGCGACTCGCAAATTGCGAATCGCGAATAAGGAATTGCTTCCCATTCCCATCCTCTAGCCTCATAGGAATCAATGGGAATTGCATGCGCAATTTGCAATTGGGATGATGCATCCCAAATGCAAAAATAGCGCTGGCAAAGGGGCCGATTCTGCGAATCGGCCCTTTTGCGACCTCTATTTTCAATGATGCATGTGGCCCTAAAATTCTTACACTGTGATAAAAGTTGGTGTGAACAGGCAGCAGGCCGGTCTTCGAATGTGCCTTGGTATAAAATTGTGTGCATTGGAGGTTTATCCCTTGCTGGTAGCACCCCTTGTGGCAAAGATTCATTCAATGTTAAAATACAGTGAGGCCATGCATAAAGAGTAAAATGTTGCTTGACTTTAAGAAGTGTCTGCAAGTGCTTTGCGGCAACTTTGAGTTGTTTTGGTCCCGAAACCCCTAACTCTGCATTTTGGCATCTTTTAAGTCACCCGTGTCAGGAATTGTACCAGCTGCAGTTCAGCTGCGGATCCTCTGGTGCAAAACAGGCCTGTCTCCGAGTCCAAACCCGCTTTGATTAAAATAAGCTTTTATGAGCTGCCTTCATTCCTTCGAGAGATTTTCGCAGGTGCAGAGGAGGTGTAGCAGATCTTCTGTGGATGTGCTGCATAAGCTGCAAGCTCTTCCTGCACGGTCCCTTTGCCAGTGAGAAAGGTCCTGAGCGCATGGAGCGCACTTTGAGGCACAGGGTCAAGACTGTTTTGCATATAGCTGTGTCTGAGCTGGGGTGGCTATGTGAGCTAAAGAACGATGATGGATTCGACCCAGATATGTGACTGGGGATGAGTGTCTGAAAGTTTCAGCGCTCCGCCCATCATCTCCTTGTGTTTGCTTTGTTCGCCCTAAGTTGGCAGGGTAAGCCCAGACGTGGGTCCCTTGCTCACTTTGTCACTGGATTCAAGCTAGCCTGGCTGATGAGGGGTGTTACCCTATCCGGTCCCAGAATGCTTGTTTCCGATCCAGGGGAGACATGGCTTGGCAGTTCGGGCTAGACTGTTTCCATGAGGCACAGAGTCAAGACTGATTTGCATATAGCTGTGTCTGAGCTGGGGTGGCGAAGTGAGCTAAAGAACGATGATGGATTCAACCCAGATCTGTTAATGGGGGCAAGTTTTTGAAAAGTTTCAGCGCTCCGTCCATCATCTCCTTGTGTTTGCTTTGCCCCACAGAATCAGTCCCGTGGTTTCTTGCAGTTTTTAACAATCTTCATGGTCCTTGTTTTCTCAAGATTGATGTTTAGGCAGTTTGCTTCAGTATATTCTTGTGTTGTGATGAGGAGGGGCTGTAGGCCGACCAGGACTATATTGTCCGCATAGAGAAAGCGTGACAGTGCTAGGCCTCCTAGTCTAGGGGCATGGGAATTACAAGGCATTCAATGACAGTCTACCACGAAGAGATTGAATAGAGTCGGAGCCAAGACACTTCCCTGCTGAAGCCCCTTGCTCGTCGCTATGCATCTTGATAAAAATGAGCCGCCACTGAGCTTTAATTGTACACATGTATCAGTATGAAGGGTGATTAACAGGTTCAGCAGAGTCCATGGAATCGCCCAATGTGCCAATTTCCTCCAGAGTCTGCTACCATTTATGTGGTTGAAGGAGGCTTTGTAGTCAATAAAGCATAGGTGTAATGGCATTTATGATGCTTTTGCCTTGTCGATTAGCAGTGACATAGCCAAGATGTTTGTTGTTGTGCTGCGGTCTTTGAGGAACCTGTCTGATTGAGCGAAATATTGATCGCTTGTTGGCCCATGACAAGAGTTCCTCTAATAATGTTCCTGCAAAGTATTTTGCTCCATTGTCTAAGAGAGCAACTAGACGATAGTTTTTAGGCAGGGACTTGTTGCTGTTTTTGAATATCGGAAAGATTATTGAGTCCCTTCAGAAAGATGGAATTGTAACAACTTCAGATTAGTCAATTGATCCTTTAATTAGTGTTAAACTGCAAGGATTCTTAAATTGCTTTGTTTGTTCAACTCTGAAGGAAGTAGTTTTTTTTTTTAGCCTTTTATCTGTAAACATAATTTATTCCATTATATCCTGGTGTATTAAAGGGCTACCGACTTCGTGCCCCTACAGACCATTACAGAATATACTCCATAAGAAAATTGGAATGAACTTCATTAACACATTTAATTGATGTAAATAGTCTTCATATATTATTTTTTGGTCAAACAAAGTATTTAGTTTTTTTAATTTCAGAGCACCATCAAAGCACTTTCTACAAATGTAATTATGGGCAACACTTGCTTATGGATTTCACATTTGTTGATGCATTTCAGAGATTAATTACTCTTTAAGGGTAAAATGTGTACATCATCTCTACCAGCCCAAAAGAATAACATTATTCTTAGTTACTAAAAACTATTTGAATTCTATTGATTACATTTTTAGGTCGCACCTTGACAGCACATGTGTTGTCTCTTCGAGACCTTTTGTTTTCTCATAGTGGGCATAGATGCCGCCCATTGCTAACGATTGGTTGGCTTCATTGCCACTTTCAATTGCCTGTTTCTTATTGGACAGCTGCTGTAGGCTTCCTTACTCTTCGTGTGCTTGTCCCCCACCTAATCCTCGCCAGAGCATCTTTGTGTTTAGGCACTCCAACAGAGTGTGTCTTTTTCTAATTGCTCCCTTATTTACTTCGTCTCTGTGCTTCTTCTGCCCTCTCTTTTTTCTGTTGTTGCTTTGGCCCACCCCACCTGCCCTTCTTCCGTTGGTGCTTGCCTCCAACCACCCATCTCCCTATTGTTCTTGCTTGCCTCCACCCACCCTCCTATTGTTACTTGCCCCCACCCATCTGCCCTCCTGTTTTTGCTTGCCCCCCTGCCTGCCTGTTTTTGCTTGCCCCCAACCACCCTTCCTTTTTTGCTTGCACGCACTCACCTTCCCTTTTTTGCTTGCCCTGACCCGCCGGTCCTTCCGTTTTTACTGGCCCCCACCTGCCAGTCCTCCCATTTTGCTTATCCCTAAACGCCCGCCCTCCCTTTATTGCTTGCCCCCACCTGCCTGCCTTCCTGTTATTGCTTGCCCCACCCGATCCAGTTCTTCCTTGCACCCGCCTGCCTTCCCTCCTTCCGTTGTTGCTTGCCCCCACCCGCCCTCCTTATTTCCATTATTGCTTGCCCCCACCCGCCCTCCTTCTTTCCGTTGTTGCTTGCCCCGCCCCCTCCCTCTTTCAGTTGTTGCTTCCCCCTGCCCCCTCCCTCTTCCCATTGTCGCTTACCCCCGCCCACCCTCCCTCTTTCCGTTGTTGCTTGCCCCTGCCCGCCCACCCTCCCTCTTTATGTTGTTGCTTACCCCTGTACACCCGCCCTCCCTCTTTCCGTTGTTGCTTGCCCCTGCCTGCCCTCCCCCTTTCCGTTGTTGCTTGCCCCTGCCCGCCCTCCCTCTCTGTTGTTGCTTTACCCCGCCGCTCTCCCTCTCTCTGATGTTGCTTGCCCCTGCCTGTCGTCCTTCCATTGTTGCTTGCCCGGTCTGCCTTAGCTCCTTCCATTGTTGCTTGCCCCATCTGCCCTAGCTCCTTCCATTGTTTCTTGGCCCCGCCTGCCCTCCTTCCGTTGTTGCTTGACCTTGCCCTCCCTCCTTCTGTGTTTGCCTGCCCCAACCCGCCAGCCCTCTTTCTGTGTTTGCTTGCGCCGCCTGCCCTCTCTCCCTCCGTTGTTGCTAGTCCCCACCTGCCCTCCCTCCTTCCGTTGTTTTTTTTATTTTTATTCTGTTCATTGAGTTTTACATACAGTAACAGAAAAGAACAAGCACAGTATCATATCATCCCCATAGGCTCAATATAGCATATCAAAGCAACAACATTCCGATGAGTAGTACTTGTTCTTTTCATAACTAGGAATAGGGTAAGTAAGGGGGGGCACTCAGAAGGAAGGAGACTGATCATACAACCTTTAAGGTATCTGCTTCACGCACCAGGAATCGTGCTAGCAGGTATAACAGATAAATTATGCATAGGCCCTCAAGGAGTTGCTTGCCCTGCCTACCCTCCCTCATTCTGTTGATGCTTGCCCCAACCTGCCATGCCTCCTTCTGTTGTTGTCTGCCCCCACCCTCCCTCCCTCCTTCCGTTGTCTGCCCCACCCTCCTTCTGTTGTTGCTTGCCCCATCCGCCCTCCCACCCGTTGTTGCTTGCACCCTCCCTCCCTCCCTCCCGTTGTTGCTTGCCCCAACCTGTCCTTCTTCCCATTGTGGTTTGCCCTCGCCCACCCTCCCTCCGGTTATTGCTTGCCCCCATGTTGTTGCTTGCCCCCACCCGCCCTCCCATTGTTGCTTGCCCCCACCCGCCCTCCCATTGTTGCTTGCCCCCACCTGCCCTCCCTCTCGTTGCTTGCCCCCACCTGCCCTCCCTCTCGTTGTTGCTTTCCTCCAACCGCCCTCCCTCCCGTTGTTGCTTGTCCCCACCCGCCCTCCCTCCCGTTGTTGCTTGTCCCCACCCGCCCTCCCTCCCATTGTTGCTTGTCCCCAATCCCTCCTGTTGTTGCTGGCCCCCACCTGCCCGCCCTCCCTCCCGTTGTTGCTTACCCCCGTGTTGTTGCTGGCCCCCACCCACCCGCATTCCCACCCATTGTTGCTTGCCACGCTGCAGTACCACAAGGTTAAAAGACATTGACAATTCCAATAGCTCTTTCATAGGCAAGGCCTCTTGGTAACTTGTGCTATGTCCATACAAGCTATCACAGCTCTGATATAACAAACTGGGTACAGTCAGTTACAAACTGTTAACACCTAATATAGTTGTTTTGCTTTACTACTTGAATCCAACTTGGCAGTATTTCTTGAAAGTTCATCTACATATCTAGTCTTGTTTCCTAAAGAAATATATTCACTTCTCATATGTCTCTTACCATAATCCACAATTGAAAGTCCAGTTATTTGAAGACAATAAACAGTCCAGTAGAGGTGGACACAGGAAACAATAGGCCCGGAAAGAAACATGTATAAATATATTGGACTAATTGACTTCCCAGAGTAATGAATGAGGAAAACAAATGTTATGTGTTTTATTTGAATGTAAGTGAAATGTAGTTTGTCCATTATGAATTAAGCTCAGATAAGGCAGGAAAAGAATTGAGTGAACAAGAAGACTTTTTTGCCGTCGGAATAGGGTGTTGAAAACTGAAAATGGATGTAAATATTTCCAGTTAAGTATGGTATGTGTAAGTACGAAATGTGTTAGACACAAGTGGCACACAAAACAGGACAGACTACGAGAACATGTAATAAAGAAATTACATTAAGAGTGAGTCGATTTCTGGGTGAAATGGGGCTAGACATTCAGATAAAATTTAAAGATATATTGCCTAGTTTGGGTCATCTAGTAAATGCTCAATACCACTGTTTATTACACCATAACCATTCATGATTAATTCTACCCAGTTTGTTGTACCACAGAGGTGATAGCTTGTACAAACATAGCATAGCGTAAGTTACATAGAGATGTATTTTAAACAAGTATTGGCATAGCCAATAGGTCTCGCCTTTGGGACCTCATAAGTATTTAGCCATGAAGCACGTACGTTATCCTGACTGTTACAACATCTACTGTTCTTAAATTGTTTGATACATTTCAACTTCGGACGTATGGTACTGAAACCCTAACTGCATGTGAGGAGGAAAAGAAAACTAATTTTGTAAGAGGCTGTGAAGTGTACATCTTGCTCACACAGCACCCAGGTACATATGCAGGACACTGACGTGGGGTTGCGTGCAGTAACGGACGCTCTAGAAATAAAGACATAGAATTTAAAAAATATATATTATCCGAGACGGGGGAAGGAGCGGCCAGGCACGGGACATAGACGACACAGCTGCAAATACCACCTACTGGCACTGAGAGGGGACATCGGAGGAAGAACCGATGAAGAGAATGGAGGAGAGGACAGGAGAGTAGCGAGGGGTGAGATAGTAAAGAGGGAAAGGTATGGAGAAGAGAACTGATAGAGGCGAGAGTAGGAAAGAAAATAACAGAAGGGTGAGAGGCAGTGGTGAATGAAGGAGGGGTAAGAATGGAATGACTGAGTGAAAGGAGGAGGGGAAAGGACGGGGGACAGATGGTGAATGGAAGAGAGCAAAGGCCGGGGATGGGGTGGGGCGAGACATAATAAAGTAGGGACAGGAAGATAGGGAGAAAGTGAAGGTGCAGGACGGCGCGAGGATGGGTGCGTCAGACAGTGAAGTGAACAGAAGACACATGAAATAGCGGAGAATGGGAGGAGAGAGGAGACAGTAAATGGCAAAGGAAAGAGGAATCGGGGACTGTGAGGAGCTGTGCAGGGGGGGTGATAGGAGCACACAGGCTTAGGAGGGGGTCTCCCTGCTAATCTGGTTTTAATCTGCTGTGGGCCAGCCTGAGGCCTGTCTAGCTCTTGAGCAGGAATACAGTGATGCAAGGGGGACAGCCAGGGTCATAGGTCAACCCATAAAATGGTCTGGAGCACCAGTCTTCAAGTTCAAATGTTCAAAGTCTGTCTGATGAAAGCAGAAGGAACGCACGGGGTTCAGGCAGCCGAGGATGTTGTTTGCCAAAGGCAGGCAGGCTCTATTGGAAACCGATGTGGGAAGGGACCCGGACTTTCTCTGCACACTTATACTCATTGCCAACGTGTGTGTGTTTTCTTACTCCGTCTGTCTGTGTGTGTGTGTGTTCATTGCTCATTCTCAACGTGTGTGTGTGTTTTCTTACTCCTTTTGTGTGTGTTCATTTCTCACTCAGAACACATGTGTGTTTTCTTACTCTGTCTGTGTGTGTGTGTGTGTGTGTGTATGTGTTAATTTCTCATTCTGAACACGTGTGTGTTTGTGTATTTTTACTTATAGTTCTCAGCGTGTGTAGGTTTGAGTGTGTGTGATGTGATTGTGTGTGATATCTGTGATTGTGTGTGTGATTGTGTGCGTATACATTGTGTGTGTGTACATTGTGTGTGTGTGATGTATGTGCGTGTGATTGTGTGTACATTGTGTGTGTGTGTGATGAGTGATGTGTGCGTGTACATTGTGTGTGTGTGTGAGTTGTGTGTTGGTGTGTGGTGTGTGTGTACATTATATGTGATGCGTGATGTGTGCGTGTGTGTACATTGTATGTTTGTGATGAGTGATGGGTGTGTACATTGTGTGTGTATGACGCGTGATTGTGATTTTGGGGTTCAGGAAGGTGTGAACGAACATTCCGAGGCCTGTAGCCTGACGTCATCCATGCGTGGAAGAGCTTGGCTGAGATGTGTGCGGAACAGTGTCCGTTTTCAGGAGGATCTGAGCACAACCTCTGGAGAGCTTCGAAGTGACAGCCGTGGAGCAGCAGAACTGCAAGGAAGAGAGAAATGGCACTAAGCATTAAAAACAAGCGCGGTTGGGAACAAGTGCATGTTGTACTTAATGAGTCATGACGAGGGAGGAACGCCGCTGCTCGTTCCCGATAGCATTAGGCCGTCGGAGGGAACTTTTTAGCAGCAGGCACAGTGTGGGGCCGCTGCTGGCCAATTAAAGACAGCACGCAAAGCCCAATAGCAAGTGATTTTAAAAAAAGCACATGCACGAGCGTGTGTTTGGAATTTAAAAGCCCTAACTAAATGTTTTGCAGAGTAGCGCATGCGCGCTGGCTCAGGCGAGATCTAAAAAGAAAGTAATATAATTGTAAATGTTCTAGTAATTGATCATTTTCTCCTTCATTCATTGAGATGGTATAATCGCTTCATATTCTGATAAAAGGAGAAAATAAATTCTGCAATGCACAGATTAATAAAAAATCTATATCCGAGTGTTTTCTCATTATGAAATTTGAAGAAAGCATATTGCTGATGTTCTGGAATTAAATGAAACACAATTTATTGTGTTTGATTAAAAACTACTGTATGACAAATATTTCCATCAACTAGGCCCCTCTTGCAGTTCAAGCTACAGTAACTCATCATAGTAACATTTGTTATAGTGCCTTCTAATGCACCCCCAGAATCTCTTGAAGTGGTAATTGTTGGCCTATTCTTCCTCTGCAAAGTTAACTTCCAGACAGACATGCAATACAGTAACTTGGTTTTACATTTACACCAATAGAAGCAGGTGAATAAGAAATCTCATGCATATTATGACTCCTGTTTTATGTTTTTGAACAGGTGTTTCTTTGTACCATTTATTTTTTTAATGTTGTAAGTTTTTGTTGAATTCCAAAAACATTTCCACTGTAGGGAAGTGGGTAAAAACACCATTTTGGGCTTCTCAAGCCCTGTTTTAGCTTATATTTGATGATACCTACAGCATTTGCATTCAATTAGTAGGCAGGTTTTGCTTTAAGTGCAAGTTCTCTTTATTGAGCCCCCTTTGTTTAGTCTGTTTATCAGCTTTTGTTTTGTTTTTGGTAAATGAATAATGAATTTTCTGTCTCTCTTCTAGATTGGACAGTACATCATGTCGCTTCCTCTGCACTTAGAGCCATTTGTTACGCAGGAAGATCCAGCCCTGGAAATGGCGTTGCATGCTGGAAAGTTGCCCTACCCTCCAGAGCAAGGTGAGTTGGCAATGACCAAATGTACCCCTCACTTAAACCCACGTTGAAACAGTATTGTCACTACTTAAATTGGCATTTGTCTCAACACATAAGATGGCTGTGAGTGACACGGCCCTCCCCTTCAACTAGCATGAGTTCTAGCATCTCCTTCCATTGCTGGTCAGAATGCAGTAAACTAAACTGCCTCCTGCTAGACCCTTTTCTCAATTTCCATGCACATCGTTTTCCCCTGCCATACTAAGGAGAGATAGTATAGACCTGTTCTCTATTGTAAGATCCTTTTTTAAAATTTATGAATATTAAATATTTCCACCAACCTGCGGGATCCCAAAACACTTTTTTACTCTATAAAAAATATCTTAGGACTTTCTAACCCTGTCTCCCGAACCTTCTTTCATTTGGACTATTTGTATAATATAAAATCCTGTATGAATGATAAAAAACGTAAGAATTAAGCTTTCAAAATAGTTTTACAAATATGTGATAACGGAGGGATAATTTCTCTATAGGCTAAACCAAGAGAGAACAAGCATTGGCATAGCCAATAGGTCTCGTCTTTGGGACCTTATAAGTGTTTAGCCATGCAACAGTTGATGTTGTTGCACCAAGGATATTGTGCTGCATAACTAAATACTTAAAAGGTCCCAAAAGCGAGACCTATTGGCTATGCCAATGCTTTTTAGGTCTCGCGACCTGCGTTGCACTGCTCAGCAGTGCTCGCAGGGGAGAGTCCTTTTTTCCGGGGTTCAGAAATGGACCCTGGAATCGAACACGCTCGTGCGTGTTTTTTTTGTCTGCTCTTCTGTGATTGGGCTTTGAATGCGTGTATTTTGTTAACAGAGCACGCAATAGGCATTGCTCGCCCACGGCCTATTTGTGTCTGTTACGCGCACTAAAGCCCATATGTTTTCAATTATCGTGCCCAGACACGGGCGCGATAATTGAAAACATATGCCTCGCAGTGGCACGTGCGCGCGCACCACTCACTGGCGGTTTTTTTTTTTTTTTAACATTTCACTGCCGCTTCTTTTCTTAGCATGTGCTGATTCGTATTATGGTACCTGCAGCTCTCTGCATTTGCAATAGGAAACTAAAATTACGTAATAAAAAGCGAAAGCACAGACTCGCTCTGTGAATGTTTCGAACTGGACACAGGACTTTGGCCATGTTTTTATTATGTAGCGGAAAAAGCCCAGCTGCCTGTCTTTACTTAAAGTTTTTTATACTGAGGGGCAGCCCTGGTCTGCAGAGAAAGTTCCAGAGCTATGTAACACGAGAGCTCTTCTCTCCACCTGCCCCCTCGGGAGTTACTATGAGCAATGTAGCGGTTGACAGATCTGTATCGCAATAGGTTACTCTGCATCTGCCCGGGTTATCAGCACAGTGTTTCACATACTTTACGAGACCCGAGGCGCTTCTTTGTGATAGGGTAAGGTTTGTGCATGCTTACATTACTGAGGTTGGTAGAACTGCAGATACAACAGTGCAGGAAAACGGATGGCTATTTGTGGTGTCTCATTTACAACTGGGGGCTAACACAAGCATTTTTAATATTGAGTGTGCTTTATTGCCTTGTAAACTCAAGGGGAGTACTTTTTAATGATTTACGTGTTCGTAGCCTTTGTGATTTTTTTTATGATTACACATTCCTGAGCAACAGATAAAACAGTGTGTGATGGATCATTCTTGGCCCGGCCTACAAAGGGATGAAGCGTGGTTAGGAGATAGCTCGCGGCATCGCACACAATACAACATACTCACACACCCACACACACACACACATACAAATGCGCACGCACACACACGGGCGCACACGTGCATGCATATACTCATTCACACTCGCACACACACACACAAATGCACAGATATGTGCAAGTGCATGCACATGCATGCACACACACAAATGCGGACGCGGACTACAGAGGAGACTCGTTTATGTGGCGTGAAATCTCTCCTTGTGGAGCGACTCTTGGGACCCCAGAGCAGGGGACCTGCATTACTGAGGTTGGTAGAACTGCAGATACAACAGTGCAGGAAAACGGATGGCTTATTGTGGTGTCTCATTTACAACTGGGGGATAACACGAGCATTTTTAATATTGAGTGTGCTTTATTGCCTTGTAAACTCAAGCGGAGTACTTTTTGATGATTAAAGGGTTCGTAGCCTTTGTGATTTGTTTATGATTGCACATTCCTGAGCAACAGATAAAACAGTGTGTGATGGATCATTCTCAGCCCGGCCGACAAAGGGATGAAGCGTGGTTAGGAGATAGACACAATACACACATACTCACGCACACACACACATACAAATGCACAGATGCGCACACACACACACACACCCAAGCATGAACACACACACACTCGCACACACACGTGCGCGCATGCACATACTCATACACACACCTACACGCACACACACATGCACACACACATGCGCACACACTCATGCACACACACAAATGCACAGACATGCGCAAGTGCATGCACATGCATGCACACACACAAATATGGACTGCAGAGGAGACTCGTTTATGTGGCGTGAAATCTCTCCTTGTGGAGCGACTCTTGGGACCCCAGAGCAGGGGACCTGCATTACTGAGGTTGGTAGAACTGCAGATACAACAGTGCAGGAAAATGGATGGCTTATTGTGGTGTCTCATTTACAACTGGGGGCTAACACGAGCATTTTTAATATTGAGTGTGCTTTATTGCCTCGTAGACTCAAGGGGAGTACTTTTTAATGATTAAAGGGTTCGTAGCCTTTGTGATTTGTTTATGATTACACATTCCTGAGCAACAGATAAAACAGTGTGTGATGGATCATTCTTAGCCCGGCCGACAAAGGGATGAAGCGTGGTTAGGAGATGGACACAACACACACACACGCGCACACACACACACACACACGTGCGCACATGTGCATGCACATACTCATACACACACCTACACACGCGCGCACACACACATGCACACACACATGCACACACACTCATGCACACACACAAATGCACAGACACGTGCAAGTGCATGCACATGCATGCACACACACAAATGCGGACGCGGACTGCAGAGGAGACTCGTTTATGTAGCATGAAATCTCTCCTCGTAGAGCGACACTTGGGACCCCAGAGCAGGGGACCTGGATGAAACAGGGCACATTTCTGCATCTTAAATGTAGAGTTTTATTAACCCCCCCTCCGATTTATACAAGCTAAGTGACAGAACATGAGACAGAGGGGGCACGGGAGCTGGCAACTCTGGGGAAGAAGGTGTGGGGAGGTTTAACAGGTGGCGGAAGGGGTGGGGGGTAGACCAAACTAGTGCTTTGGTTGGTTTAATGCACTGGGATCCGCCCATCTATCCACAGACTGGAAGCTGCTGGCACATTCCCGATAAGTGGGTTATGTCAAAGGGGGAGGTGAAAGTGCTTATCTCCCGTTTGTCTGTAGTCCACTCAATGACATATGAGGAACAAGCATTTGCAATGCAATAGGTCTCGCATTTGTGAGAGTTAAAGCTATTGGCATTGTAAATAACAATGCATTTTATTTATGTTTTAAAAATCAACAAGTAAATAAAAGGCATTGTCATTTACAATGCCAATAGCTCAAACTCTAGTAAATGCAAGACCTAGTGCATTGAAAATGCTTGTTTCTAATGCGGACAGTTCCCCTGACGGCTTCAACACCCTTCTTGAAGGAGCTGACTACCTATCTTAAGCCAGCCCTGGTATTTTAGTAAACAACGCTTTGTAAAATGGGATTGTTCAGCCCACACATACAAATCTAAAATCAAAAATATAAGATCTTTAAAAAAAATCGCTTTTACTTAAAAATCTAAAAAAGTAAATAAAAAAAAGGCTAACTGTATTACACATGACACAGGACCATTTGGAAGATATGCAGCAGGGCCTTAACATTTTTTTCCCAAAAGGGGAACAAATGGTTTCAACGTAGACAGAAAAGGAGTTTTCATGGAGGGAAGAGGTCTCTAAACACTTCCCATTCACAGAAATGTGATCAGTGAGCAGTCCAGACTTGCATGGTGCTGAACTTTGACATGCTAGGCCATAACATCTATATCTATATTTTATTAGACTAGCACAGTACCAGGATGGAGAGAGGATCCAAAATATTGCAGAATGTCTAAGGCTTTGTGGCAGCACATCAGTGTGTGAAGGATGGGGGTATCGAGTTTCTGTGTAATACACATGAAGGCACTGAACGTAAACTGAAGATAATTCATTAAGAAAATAAGGTCGATATTTTCAGGCAGATACCTCCCCGTCAAGAGATGTACAGCTAAGGGCAGTTTACAGATCGCTATGCTGCAGACTCTAAGCATACTTACCCATCCGGCACCAGCAAATCACAGCATTTCTTCTTCACTGTACCAAACACTTTGAATTTTTTGACTACATGACAAAAGCTTTCATGAAAATGAAGGGAAAGCTCGGAGAGAACACGATCCAGGACACAAAGCTGCCGCTTGCAGGTAACCTTGGAGGGGAGTCTGCGAGGTTACTACTGTACGCGTTGTGCAGGCAGCTGCAGCACCTGCTGGCTTTGCCATTCCTGCCCTTTGTTATGCATCTGATGTATGTGGGAGTCAGGGAAGCTACTCTGACTGCATCATGAGATGCTCCCTGCATGCAAAACACGGGAAAAACCTCAGCGTGGCTCCGGAATCCCGACTCTCCTGACGCCGCAGGATTCTGCGCGCACTGCATTTCCATTCCAATAAAGCGCCACTGATTAAGATGAATGGGGCTTATTTGATGCCGCTACTTCCTTCCCCCCAACTAAGAGGAGTGGAAAGTGCCAGCCAAGGAAATGCCTAAGACCTGATATAGGGGAGCTCCCCATGGCAGGGATGGTAAAGTAAAACAAGCACGGTCTTAAGTAGGAGCCCAACTTGCGGGCATTTGTGTAGGGGGGACGTTAAATAAAGCCTGAGGATCAGCGAGCGACGGCGTAAAAGTGCTTAGGGGCTAATTAGGAGACACTGTCTCCCGCCGCCAGTAAAAGATGCAAACCCGGTGGGCGGGGCCAAAAGGAGACCAGTGTTAACCAGGAGGGACTAAAAACCCTCCTGGACAATCAGAACACCCGGTTTTGCATCATTGGTGACGCAAAATGACGCGCACCAATGCAAAACACGGACGGAGCAGATAGCGAGCTTCTGGAATCGTATCGATTCCAAGATGCCCTCGTATGACGAGCGCAGCGCGTGCGCAGCTTTCGTCAGGCCGAGACCTAAAAACTGCACTATAGCTTAAAGTCTGCTGGCTAACATGGGTATCCCTTTAGGCACAGCTCCAGGCATTTGATCCCTATTTAATCTCCAGTTCATCTTTCCACATTCCTTTGTAAGGATCCCAGGAATCTGTTTAGATGTTTCAATTATTTTTAAAATGGGTTTCCCATGTAATATTAGGCACTTAATCTGTGCTATTGTTTTATATTTCAAGGTATTTCCTTCAATTTACCCTCTTTCTTTCTAAGTGAACATGGCTTTATTGTTTGTCAAATGTCCCAGATGTGGTAGGAATAAGTCTGAGAGCTAGCCCCATAATCTCTGCATCTTAGAACTGTGTGGTAATCATGGCAAAGCAATGTGCATATTGACTAAAAATATATAGGAGGTACTTTAAGAGTCCTTGAAGGCTTAGAATTGTGAGGCAGGGAACATTCAAGCCTTCCTTCTGTAAATGTAAATGTATATCTCTATATCATCTGCAATTAATCTGATGAGTCCAGGGGAGCTTTTGCCTCCTCGTGAGTGCTCTCTCTGATACCTGAGAGTGTCTCCAATAAATAATAGAAGAAGATGCAAAAAAAAAGACGTGCCTGTCAAAGGCACCATGGGCCTTGCTTGCCATCTTCACTGGATCACTGTCGTAGGAAGATTTTCAATGTTGAGATAGTAGGCAGTAATATTATGATCTTCAGCATCTATCTATATATATATATATATACAATGTCCACCTTGTATCCAATTCTGAAAATACATAAATCAGGCAACCCACCTCTAGCACACCATTAATATTTGAGATCATTTGATTTTCTCACGCATTAAAAAAAACATTGATTTCCAGTTACAATCATTGGCCAAAAATCTACTGTCTTTTATACATGATAGCAAACATATTTTCCTTAATGTGGATGGGATTTATTTAATGCCAGGAAAATTACATGTTGGATACAATTGATGTCACTAACTTCTATACATCCATAAGAAATCCACACAGCCTTGGAGCAGTAAAATCCGCACTACAAACCAGGTCCACTCACTACACAGCTACAAAAATATGATACTAGAAATGCTGCAATTCAGTCTTACTTACAATATGTTCAGCTACAACCAAAAGATGTACCCTCAAGGTACAAGGGACTGCTATGCACCCTCATGTGCTAATATCTTCATGGGAAATTAGAGAAGCATTATTTCTGGATTATTATCTGTCATTGTATACCCAGAGTATGATTCTGTGTGGACGATATGTTGACGACATCCTTGCCATCTCGCAAAACCCAGGTGACAAACTGGAATACAACAATCCCAAAACTAACAACTACAACATAAAAGTGCCTTATAACATCTCTTCAACAGAAGTATACATTTGGATTCAACTATTTATGTCCACAGTGGTATACTAAACACTAAATCCTTACAGCTGCAAACGTGATTCTCTATCCCAACAGTTTCCATAAATTACATTGAATGAGAAATATTCCCAAGGCAGAATTCTTGAGACTGAAACACATTTATTGTGATCCAACATCTTATGAACTGCGAAAACAAGAAGGGACATTTACCAGACTTCAGTAAAGTGGATACAACCCACAACTACAAAGAGCTCAAGACATGACACACACAATCAATAGGAGGGCCTTACTTTGCACCCCAACAAGTAAAAAACAATCACCCATGCAGTTTGTGACCAAATCGCATGAAGGTCACTCATTTGCCATTAAGACTGCGGAAATGCCAGTTTCCTATTTGCACAATTCACTGGTCTCAGACACAATAATAGACTATTCCTCCATGCCCGACAGAAATCTACAAATCAATAGGAATTCAAACACGATGACATGACACCGGTTTTTTTTTTAGTAAACCCAATGACTTTTACACATGTTCAGGTTCCAAATTCCGCACCATTAAAACAACAAAAGTCAAATAAAGTCATTCACCAGCCATGCAAGTTAAAGACACTATTAGTCATACGAGCACTACCAGACCTTCAAAAACCACATACAAGAAAATTTTCATAACATTAAAAATGGTAGCACATTTCCTGAAACAGCGTAAACATGAATTTTGAGTTTTTTAGAAACATTATTATCCAGAGAAGGCAATTATGAACTTAAATAACAACAAAGGGCGAGCTACTGGATCGTTTCCCTCAATCATGTTAAAAAGGGCACTGAAACTATTCTATTGATTGTCATAAAAAGCATCTCAAGCCTCAAACACTTTCTCAATCCTCAATCTTCTAACTTGATATAGCCTGTACAACTTTGCTATATAGACCATAATCAACATCTGCAAGACCTCAGAACTTCATTTGTCTTGCGTAGGTAATGTAAAATTACATACCTGTAAATTGATGATGACTATAAGCATTGAGCTAAGACTTGGGGGCTCATTATGATGGCAGAAGGCACGCTACAGGCAGCCGTGCAGTGGCGGGCCCTCCGCCATCTGACTAGCAGTGTCCCCCCGCCACATTACGATGGCGGGTGAATCGTTCCGCAGGCGTGGCGGGCGCAAAGACCGCCCACTACGCTTCCGCCACAGGCAATCGTTAAGATTGCCTGGCGGAGCGGCCAGATGGAGGTGAATGGTGGCGGGACCTAGTAGGCACCGTTCACCAGATCACAATGCTGGCCTCAGCGAGCCTTTCCATGGCGGGGAAACCGCCATGGAAAGGCCGGCAGGGATTCGGTTTGGGGGCCCGTTGCACGCGCCCCCCTTGTCTTGGAGGGAGGTGTTGCTGCACTGGGGGGGGGGGGGGGGGTACCCATGGTAACCCCCTGCATTTTCCTGCACTGCGTGGCAGGCACCGCGTGGTGCCTGCCACGTAGTGCAGGGAAATGCACTGCATGACATTTTAACATTGCGAACGGTGCTGCAGGCAGCAGCACTGTCCGCAATGTTAAATCCCAGGGATGCACCCGCCATACTGGCGGGCGCATCGTAATTTCAGTGGTGGGACTGCCGCATGACTGGCAGACGGTCCCAACCACCGCAACGATGGTGGGCGGATTCAGGACCGCCCGCCATAGTAATGAGCCCCTTAGTACTTATGTATCGTTATCCTGTCTTATATTTTTACTTCCAGATACATTTAATAATTAATTTTTCAGTCTGAACCATTTTGTACCTCATGTTGATGAGAACTTTCAAATTACTAAACAATCTATTCTTTAGCTTCGGGAGACATCTCAAAACTGGGATGTAGTTTTGATGATGATTGTACACATTTAAAATTAGTAATACTGCAATGTATTATTTACTTTTTATTTGTAGGTCGGCCTTTGAGACAGCTTTAGTTATCTTGGCAAGCTATGTATTTTGTCATTAACATTTTGATTCTATCCACCACAGCATACTCTGTGGCAATATGTCGACCACTTTATCCACTGGATCCCTTCACTTTGAGTGTCGGCACAAACCTTGTGCCCATTGTTAACATCCACCTAAAAATAATTCCTTGCTCTTCAGTAACAAAGTTAGTTCAAAGTTTCCTTTTGATTTGTTTTGAAATTCTCTACAAATCCTGGCTATCTATTTAGGCTGCTGAGATAGATTGCTATTTATTTTCCATCTCCTTTGTAAAGTTGGTTTTATGCTGTGGTTTGAGTGGTTCATTGGGTCGTGAGTTGTTCTTGTCTCTTTCACAAATATTAATAATAAAATGCATTGCACAACTGAACAGGTTGATATGCAAACAAGTATTTGCAAAGCCAATTTGTCTCGCGTACGAGAGTTGTTGACTTTGTCAATTTGTTTAGTCATGTTGTACCACAGTGCTGCTGCTGTGCAGCATGATAAGAAAGTTAAGGGAAAGTAGCACTAAGACCTGCTAGTGCTGGTTGGATCATAGCCTTTTTTTATTGCTGGCAGGATGGTGGGGTGGGAGGCATTACAGAGGGAAGACACACAGCACGGAGGGTGTGGAGAAAAAAAAGCACTAGGACGGGGCCAGCAGTGTCATAGCAGTTTTTTGGGCAGGTGGGTGGGGGCAAGCAACGACAAGGGCACATAGGAGAAAGCGAGGTTAGTGGGAGGGAGGGCTGGTGCATTACTGCTAGCCTTTAAAAAGTTACAAAATAAGCAATATGACGCAGCAAGCGTTAGCCACGTCCTAGTGCTGTTTTGTTTTAGTTTTTGGTTGTTTCAAGTCTCAACCTGGGCCAGAGGAAGGGGCAAGAAGCAATACATGGGGTGGAGGGGGCTAGCAACAATGCAGAGAGTGGAAGGGGGAAAATAACACAGAAGATAAGAGGGGGCAAGCAACAACATGGAGGGCAGGAGGGGCAAGCAACATTACTGACAGTGGGAGGAGGCAAGCAATAACTCAGATAGCAGGATGGGACATACAACGGGAAGGAAGTGGGCATGGAGGAGAGGGGTGTGGGCAAGCAGAAGGAAGGATGCAGGAATGGAGGGGACATATGGTGGGCAAGACACATGCAGTCTCACAGAGTACTTCAACAACAAAAGAAAAGTAGCATCCACAACTTGTGCAGTGGAAGGACACAAGTACTTTGGCTATGAGCTGGGGGAGGGTCAAACGAAATAAGAGGACATGAAGTCCACACACGCTAATAAATGAGAAGCAAGCAAATAAGAGTGATGATGTATCCAGCCAATAGTAAGCAATGGCCTTTCTCTATGCCCACAATAAGTTAACAAAATGTCTCCCACACGACAATGCATGTTCTTTTTCAGGTGAGATCTAAAAACAGCCACATCAGTAAATGTTTTTTATATTTTAAGATTTTATTGCAATCGTATGGCATCCACATTCAAAATTATCTCTTTTTTCCTTTTGGGCCACAATCTTGTAATAAAAAAATGAACATTGCACTTCCTTGTCATGGTCAAATCGATTGGTTTTGCTGATGCTTTTTTTAAAAATTCTTTTTATTAAGTAGTTATTTGATAACAAAAGGAAGTAGTGAGCATTGCGCAAATGAAACATTGTAGACCACACACAGGGGGCCTGTACATCACTGGATAGCGTCCAGTTAAGTAGTCCCCAGTCTCCGAGCCCAACCAACTGGATTGTGTAGCAACATGTCGTTGGTTCCGTTGTGTGTCTCGGGAGCCCGACCCTTACCCCTTCCCTCCTCCTCAGTCTTCTACACTGACTCCCTTGTACTGCATCCACGGTCCCCAAATCTTTTGAAACTTGCAGGGGCATCCCTTCGCGCTCTGCAAGCTGACATCAGTCTAAAACTTCTTCCCAGTCTCTCACCGTGCCCGCCCCCCAGAATCTTGCCACGTTGCGCTTTGCCACCCCTGCTGCTGTGTTCATCCAAGTGTGCATACTTTTGGGCCATTTCACCTCCACAGCTTTGCCCATCAACAGCCACTTGGCCTCTAGTGGGATTGGCAGTCCTGTGACTTGCTTCATTATCTCTATCACCCCGTTCAAGAAGCCCTGAGTTACCGACAGACCCAGAGTGTGTGATAAAAAGTGCCCACGCTGCCGCAATCTCTAGTACAATCAACCGACTTGCTGCGTCCCATTTTGTGTAACCTGGACCTGGAGAGGTACCAACTGTGCAACACGCGGAGTTGTAGCAGGCAAAATCATGCACGTATATCGATCTCTCTAGGTCATTGCAGAGCCTCGGTCCATTTTGTCATCCTCCAGGGGGCCCAGGTATACTGTCCAGGTCTCTCTCAGCTGGGTAAGGACATCTGGGGAATTGTTCATAATCTTTCTGTAAATTCACTAAACCGCCCTGGTGGGCATAGGATCTAAAAGTAGTCAGTCTCACATAGGGGAGTAATCTGTAAGTTGTTCCCCCTGGGGCATGTGACATATTAGCACGTGCTGCAATTGCATGTAGAGAAAGACCTCCCCCTGGCCTAGGTCGTATTCAGACTGCAACTCTTTGAACGACTGCACTGCACCCCCTCTCCAGACATCACCTAGCTTGTCTATTCCTATTGTGTGCCATCTTGTGTGATTATGCAGTTTCTTCACTGCTCCCAAACTGTCACCATCCCAAAGTGGGGTTTCCCTGTTAGTTTGCCTTTCCACCCCAAGCGTCGGTTAGTCGCCTCTCAGGCCTGTAATATTGTCTGGGTATGGACCCGGAGCGATAGTTTCTTTGCCCTCCCGTAGAGAAGTGCCGGGTAGCCCCCTCCACCCATGGCACTGAGATCGACCTGGTGTGCTGGGCCATCCCTCCCTCCAAACACCCAGTCGTTCACTGCAACTAACTGCAATGCCCAAAAGTAAGCTCTCAGGTCCGGGACTGCTATGCTTCCATCGAAGACTGCATGCTGCAATTTCAATAGGGAGATTCGTGCCGCGCCTCCTTCCCATAGGAGTGACCTCAGTGTGTTGTTAATTTTACGAAAGTAAATGTCGAGAACTTTGTACAGGGTTTTCTGGAGTATGTAGAGCATGCGCAGAGGGTCATCATTTTGAAGAGCGCAGCCCTTCTCATTGGCGATAGGACTAGTGTGCGCCAGTGTGCTACGTTTTCCTGGAAGCGGTCTATTTGGGGTAGAAAATTGTGTTCTAAAAAGTCTTTCTCACTTCTAGTTGCATGGACCCCTAGGTATTTAAATCCCTCCCTCTCCACTGGGGCTGGGCATTAGTGAGGCAGGGAGAGCTCTCCCGTAGAGAGCGGGAAAATCGGGGACTTTTCCCAGTTAATTTGATATCCTGCTTAGCTCACGAAGAGGTCGAAGATGTGGAGGATTCTCCGTATCGAGAAGCTAGGCCTTGTCACATAGAGCAGGAGGTCATCGGCGTATAATAATATTTTTTCCTCCCAACCCTCCCCTACCCTAATTCCGCAAATCAAGGGGTCTCGGCAGACCCAGACTGCCAGGGGCACATTAGCTAGAGCGAAGATCATAGGTGATAGAGGGCATTCTTGTTTTGTGATCCTGCCCAATGTGAAAGCTCGGGAGGTGGAGCTGTTTATTCGTATTCTGGCAAATGGTTTGTTTTACAGCAGGCAGACCCAGGAGCAAAAGTTGGTACCAAAACACAGCTAGGGCAAGACCGCAAATATGTAGTTCCATTTGACACTGTCGAATTGCATTTTTGCGTCGAGAGAAAGGACAGCAGCATCCTCCGTACCCTGCTGCGCTGTGAGGTGCAAGACCCCGTATAGGCACCGCAGGTTTAAACGGGTGCCCCACCTTGGCATGAAGCCGGATTGGTCGGGGTGGATCACTGACAATATGATTTTGGTCAGTCGGCTCGCCAGGACCTTAGCCAGTACTTTTGGTTCCATATTGAGAAGTGAAATGGGGTGATATGAGTTACAGTCTGTCATTGGTTTGCCTTTTTTCAGGATTACCACTATTGTGGCTGTTCTCTGATCTTTAGGGAGGGCTCCTGCCCCTCTGGCAGCTAGGAACATGTTATGAGGGTAGGGGGCTATCTTATGGGCTACATTTTGAACAGCTTGAGTGGTAGGCCGTTTGGCCCTGGGGCTTTCCCCGACTGCAGAGCTTGGAGTGCCCCCTCTATTTCTTCCATCGTGAAGTCCCCGTCCAGGGTCTCCCTGTCCTCCCTTGACAGGACACTAAGTGTCATTGTTTCTAGGAGTTCTGTGCAGTCCACCGCCTGTAACTCTCCCCGTAGCACCACTTTATATGCCTCCCAGAGGGTGCAGCTTGAGATCACCGACCCTTCGTTATGTTGAAAGTAGCGTGCCGTGCCCTCCACAAGTTGAGTCTTTAGCTTCCTGTCCCTCAGGTGACACGCTGCCAGTCACGGCGGTAGTACCCTCTGACCCAGGGACTGGGTAACCACTGGGGAGTGGTCAGATATGCCCCATGCCAGAAGCTGGGAGCCACAAAAGTGACCTGTTCCGTCCCTGAGGGTGAACACGTAGTCTAGTCTCGAGAGGCTACTGTGCCGATAAGTGTGTGTGTTGATGTTGCGTTGTGTTATGGGACCTCCATAGTTCTTCCCAACCCACTGCTTCTATGGAGGACTTTAGTTTTTTTTCCCCTAGCCTCTCTTTTTTCTTCCAATCTGTCCGTCCCTGTGGACATCACGTTGTTCATGTCCCCACCCAGTATCAAGAAGCCTACGGGTAATTCAAGGAGTGCTGCTCTCAGGGAGGAGAGTAACCCTGTTTGGGTGTTTACTGAGCCTAAGTTCAAGGTCTGTCCCTGCCATTTACCAATTTGGAGCACGAATCTACCCACGGGGTCTCTCCAGGTCTTGCCTGGGATGTGTACTGTTGCGGTCCTGGAGAGCATACCTACGCCTCGCGATCCTGAAGAGTAGCCCGTATGTGCCACCAGAGTAAATCCCCACCCATCTAGGGCCTTACAGGACTGTCCTTTCAGGTGAGTTTCTTGAAGGAAGACTATGTGAGGCTTTTCCCTTTTTATGTATTGCAGCACCAGTGTGCGCTTGATCCTGGACCCCAGTCCATTGACGTTCCAGGCCATGTGTAGACTGGTTGTGTGACCCCATCATGGAATGATTAAAGCCCTGTTCTTGGGAGGGTCTGGGTCTCCCTGCTTGGTATAGACTTGTCCCCTGCCCGTGATGTATGTTCACTCCTGACTATGTGTTCCCTGTGTCTACTGCTATAACTACATACAATTGAACTTTTCCCTCATCTCCCCCATCCCTGCTACCCTGCACCATGGGACTAGAGCTGCCTACCACCCCAACTTGCAGAGCGCCTATTGCCCTCAACTCAAACATAACCATCTTGGGGGTTTGGCTGACCAACTTGTCTTCCCTGTGAGCCCGACCGCATGACCCTCAATTAACCAGGCGAGTATCAGTCCCCTCTACTCCAATCCCTGGGGTCGTGTCTCCTCTCGCTGTTTTTTCTGCCCGCGAGCTAGGCCACTGCAGGAGGAACAAGTCTCACCCTTAAATATCTCGTAATCTCAGTTGCTTTCTGCCTCCCCTTCCAGATCCATGGGCCCACTCTCTCTGGATTTATGAAGGGGCGGAGGCCAAGTCATCGTCTCTTGGAACATTGTCACCACTCGGGGAGTCTCCATCGCCATTGATGAGGGGGCGCACTTTGTTAAGTCCCTTTTGACTTGGTTGTCCCTGTGTGGGCCACCCGTCCGACCAGTCCCAGACCTCCGCTGGTGAATGGAAGAACCAGGACTTTCCATCTTCTAGCACTCGCAGTTTGGCCGGGAATAGCATCATGTATTTCAAGTCCTTTACTTTAAGCACTTTCGTGATCTCTTCGAAGCTTTTCCTCTGCTTCTGGACTTGTAGGATGAAACCCGGGAAAATGCGGACCGTCGTGTTTTCATACTTCAGATCTCCCTGCGCTCGGGCTGCCTGTAAGATTGCGTCGCAGTCTCTATGATTAAAGATCCTGGCCATTATGGTGCGTGGTTGGGCCCCATCTCTTGGCCACCTGATCGGAGTTCTGTGGGCACTCTCCACGGAGAAGAATTTTTATAGGCGTTTGGGGCGGAGGTTTGTTGTTATCAGGTCTTCCACGAACAGGTCCATGCTCCCCCCCACAATCCGTGTATTGTTGGGTCTTGACCTCCCTCCTGGTTTTCTGCTTGCTCTTCTAATAGGTCTTGCTGCTTAGACAGCTTGCGTACCTGTTCTTCCAGGGACTTGGAGGTGGTTTGGAGTTCCTGGATTTGGGTCTACGCGGTTTTGACCTTATCTAACAACTTTTGGACGTTCGTCTGTAGAAGCCCCACATCTATTGTGACTGCGTCTATTTTGGGTTCCATAGAGGCTTTGAGGTCTTGTATGGTCTCCATGATTGCCCCGAGGGAAGGCTTCAGGGGTTCACTGGGTCTGCAAGCTGACCCGCTTTGTTCGGGTGTTGTCTGAGGACTACGTATTTGTTCATTTTGTTTTTTTTTTTAGGTCCCTGCCCCTTGAGCTTTACCATCTCGTAAGGGACTGATTGCTTACTGATTGTCTCGCTACCACTTCTCCTTACTCCTCCCTTGAATTCCCGGCTCACAGGCAAGGCGACCGGGGGTGTCCATTGGGGGGTGTGCCCTCATGCCCGTGTCTCCAAAGGTCTTGGGAGCTTCTGCTGCTTTGCTACCGGTTGGGGCCCCACACGTACCGAGTAACCCCCAATGGGCTTGCTCTGTCTTTCCCGGCATCTCTGGCCCGCTAGTCTTTCAGTGGCCTCCTTGAGATAATCCCATGCAGCATGTAAAGACCTCCCTCGAAGTCCGTCTCCCTTCACCCCTCTGGTCGTTGGCCATGACAACCCTGTCGGGGCCCTCGTTGCCCGCGTGGTGCCTCGCGTACCTGTTTGGGGCACTTCCTCACTGGTCCTTGCGTGGTCCAGCCCGCTTGGATCCACTGGTGTGGCCTCACTGTGTAGGGCTTTGACTGGGGCAAACCGCGTGGGTCAGATTTCCCAACGGTCTCGCTTTTGAGGTGCTGATGCTTTTTATTAGTTACCATGGATGACACCTGTTCCTTTTTGCTCTGATGAGGTTCAATCCTCGACAATGATATCTGTGCAATCTGAAAACATAACATTCTTCCTGTCTTACCCCTCAATGTCTGAATCTATTGTCACACAAGACATTTAAATACATTATTTCCCAAAGACGCACAAAATATGCTGCCTTGTAATACGTGTGGGGGTAAGCTAGTTAGAGACACTTAATAGTCCTAATTGGTTGAGCAGACAAGTCATTCTAAACAAACAAAGGCACTCCAGATAAATCCAATATAATCAGTGGTTAAGTGGCAGCTGTCATCACTACCACATCCTGCATATCTCTTTGGCCTCACATCCTTATTGTTGTTGAGGGAAATAACATCATTTTATTCAGCAAAGATATTTGTCAAGGCAAAGATTGCCTTCTGAGAGAAGATCGATATCAAACAGATTCGATGTTGAGGCAAAGGCACACACCATTGAGAACAAGTGTTGAGGGAAAACAACTTCTAGACATACGATGTCGAAGCAGCTTTCCATGAATTTGAGGCATTCATATTTGTCTCGATTTCCTTCTCTGATCAAGTCTGCCTCTCATATTGTATGCTAAAAAAGATGGAAACTATAAATCTGCAAAATTCACAGCAGCTTCAAATGCTTCCAGTTGCATAGACTCTTACTCCTAGTGCACCTCAAGAAATGTCATTTCCTGTACCTCCGTCTATGCCTCAGAATGAGCAGCCGCTAGTGCTACAGAATGTTTCTTGTTTTGTTACTTTTCACCGCATTCAGGGAGGCATCATTCCATTCCATTTCAGCCTATGCAAACTACCTCTTCAGTGGTTACAAAGAATGCCTCTGAAATCAGTCATGCTCTTTGTTTCCCACCTATTTGAACCAATTATGGAAGTTTTTCAAGCACCTTCTATTTTGCAGGCATCAATACAAAAGTTGCTAGAGACAAGTAAAAGCACTGAGTAAGACCTAGTTTTCCTCGGAAAATGTGGTTCCCAAACATGACCTCTATTTCATGCTCATTGAATAAGGAAAGTTGGCTAATAGACATGACAGGGAAAAAAATATACGGAACATCTGCCACAGCTCTGAAAGTGGCTAGCCCATCTGCACCTCTAGGGAAGTATGACCACTCATTGTGGCACATGACCTATAGATTTGCAGGCAGACCTTTGGTGGAAGATAAACATGACTTCCTTGAAGTAGTCAGTGATGTAAAGATAATCTCAAATTAAATCAGCGGTGCTGCTGTGGCTGTTACTGACATCGCTGCATATGGTTATTGCCATTGATTTGTGATGTGCTTCTTGGGGGACGGTAATTTGTCTGTGACCGTATGCTCGGCAGAAAACCATTAGCCTTCCATTCTCTGGTTTGTCCAAGTTTGGTTTCTACGCCAATGATGAAATGCAGAAGTTGGAGGTGGACACTCTAAAGACATTAAGCCATAAGGAAAAGGAAGGACTGCTATCATCCTCTTTACAGGCACACTAATGGGAGATGCCAGCGGGTTTAGTATTATTGCTAGCACCTTATTGTGGAGACACAAAAAGAAGCGTAGCGGTAATAACTTTTCTCCCAGTACAGAAAAAGAAACCAGTCGAAAGATATAAATCCGCAGCCACCACCATCGGCGTGGAACCCATTTAAACTCAACACTGATTTACCTGCTTCCTCCTCACTGTTACCCTCTCTAGTAGTGGAGAGTGAATTTCAATACTTGGCAGAATGATGAAGCATCACAAAAGACGCTTGGGTACTCTCTACTGAGAAGAGTAGCTACTCTTTGAGACCCAAAGCCTTTTCACCTGTGGTAAATTCATTGAGACCTAACCATCACCATCTGCAACAACTCATACAAAAAATAAGGTCATTGTTGGCCAAAGGTGCCTGGAAAGACCCATTGGGATATATTCCATGCACTTCTTGATATTAGAAGTACAACAAGAATTCAGACCCATCCTATACCCGAGAACCACAAACGGATAAAGATCAATAAATTCAGATTGCTGGAATTACATTAAATCTTCCTTCTCATCAATTGAGGAGAATGAATGTGCTCCTTAGATTTCGGGGAGGCATACTTCCATATCACAGTGACTCAGAGGTACAGCAAATACGAGATTTGTGGTTCAGAACAAGCATTTGCAAATCAAAGTGCTGCCATTCAAACTTAAGTCTGTCCCAAAAGTGTTCACAAAATGCATAGCAGCTCATCTCAGATCGAATGAAATCTAAGTCTACCCTTATCTTGGTGTATGACTTCAGAAGGCCATTTCACGGAAAAGAGTACTTCAGGACTATAAAATGGCAGTGAAAATGTTATCCGACCCGGGTCTTCAAAGGAACTTGGAAGAAGCCAAGCTAGTTCCAACTCAAAGGATTCAGTATCTGAAGCAATCATAGGTTCATGTCTGGTAAAAAGTGTTTCTTATCGATTCAGAAGAAATGCAATCTAATTCCCTCCATAAAACCCACCAATGAGTAGAATATTGTCTCTCCTAGGCTCAGGTGCCTCTTGCATCACATTAGTGCCTCATGCAAGGCTGCACATGACACTGCTGCCGTAATGCCTAAAAGACCTGTGAAGTCCGCTCTTAGGGAGCTGGGAAGACAAATTGATGCTGCCTGCGGAAGGATTGCAATGCTTCCCATGGTGGGATGCTGGACAAAATGCAGCAATCTCAAAAACGTCATCACAGATTCCTCATTCCTAGGCTCAGGTGCCTATTTTGTGGGCTTGCAGGTGCAGTATACATGGTCTCGGCACGAGACGTCCCATCACATAAACATGCTGAAACACAAAGCGGTCCATCTGGCGATT
The DNA here is from genome assembly GCF_964204655.1 of Triturus cristatus. NCBI lineage: Eukaryota > Metazoa > Chordata > Amphibia > Caudata > Salamandridae > Triturus > Triturus cristatus. Next base: position 1,144,729,587 of record NC_140593.1, on the reverse strand, counting down.
AATCCTTTCTTCTATAACTAGCAAGTGGCAAAGTTTTGATTCTGACAACTCAACAATGATGCATCAACTGAAGAAACCAGGATGAACCAGTTTGAGAGCCTTGGCCAAGGAAGCCTGAAAATATGGCACTGATTGGTATTCACAAATCTCATTTTAAGAGCGATACTCCGGCCAGGTGCTCAGAATTATCAGGCAGATGCTCTAAACAGATACATGTTAGAAGATCATTAGCAGGTTATCAATAACAAAGTTCTCAATCATGTTTTCAGCTTTTGAGGTGGTCATTTTGCCACTACAGATACCGCAAAATGCTGAGACTTTGCATCCAGGTTGCCACAGCCGGGATCCCTGGAGAAAGCATTTTCGATGAACTGGTCTGGAATAATTCTCCATGCTTTTCTTCCAATAGCTTCAAACCCAAAGCTGTTGTCCAAAGTAAAGAAGGGGAGAGATAGGTTGATTTTTATATCCCCTTAATAGCCAAGACTTTGGTGGTTCAAAGACCTGTGACACCTGACTGAGAAACTGCACATGAAACTATAATGCAGACAGGATCTGCTAACCAGTGCAACGGGTAAGATACTATACCACAGTTTGATATCTCTTCATTTGACTGCTTGGCATCTGAACACATACAATATAAATACTTAATCCTGCCTTCAGAATGTATATTGATTTTGAAGGTGCCTAGGAGTCAGTCTATTAGATCGTCGTATGCTCCCAAATGGTAGAGATTCTCTATAGGGTGGATGGAGAGGAAGATAGCCCCAGTCGCATATCAGGAAGATACAATATTGTGTTATCTGCAATACGTGGTAAAGTCCGGTCTTAATTTTGCCCTATAACAGTGCACTTAGCAATTGGTACAGTGTATAGACCGTCTTCATTCCAGATCTCATTGTTTAGAAGACCAGAAGATTCTTTAGAAGACCTTAGACGGTCTGAAAAAAGGTTATCCTTCATCAGGAAAACCATCTACTCCCTGGGAGTTGAATGTAGTATTGTCGAAATTGATGGGGTCTTCTTTTAAACCCATGCATAAAGCTACTTTACAGGACGCAACTTGGAAAGTAGGTTTTCTGGTAGCTATTAAGTCAACTCCTAGAGTGAGTAAGATTCAGGTGTTATGTTTACCATCAACATAAAATGGTATTTGGATCTCACCTTACATTCTTGCCTAAGATGGTGTCTGATTTTTATGTTACTCAATCAGCATGTTTGCTGGTGGTTTTTCTTAATCTGACTGTGATTGTTACTTGCAGTGGATGTTAAAAGACTCCTTAAAACCAAGCAGTTGATGTCGTGAGACCATCTGTTCGTAAAATATGTACCTTAGATGTTAAAAAGATGTTAAGAGACTACTTAGAACTAAGGAGTTGAGGTTGTCAGACAGTCTGCTCTTAAATTATGGCCCTATTAAAACGCAGGCATCTAAGTAAACCATTTCTAGATGGACAGCCTCTTGTATCTTATTGTGGTATCAGAAAGCAAATAGTTTATTTCAAGGTGATCCTAAAGCACACTGAACAAGAGATAATGTGTGTATGTATATATATATGTGTGTGTGTGTGTGTGTGTGTGTGTGTGTGTGTGTGTGTGTGTGTGTGTGTGTGTGTGTGTGTGTGTGTGTGTGTGTGTGTGTGTGTGTGTGTGTGTGTGTGTGTGTGTGTGTGTGTGTGTGTGTGTGTGTGTGTGTGTGTGTGTGTGTGTGTGTGTGTGTGTGTGTGTGTGTGTGTGTGTGTGTGTGTGTGTGTGTGTGTGTGTGTGTGTGTATATATATATGTATGTGTGTGTGTCTGATATACATAAATCCTTTTCCTTCTAGCCATCCTAGGACCATTCCAACTGCAATATAGTTGGAAAAGGTCCTAGAGCTGACTTTAGGCAGAGCCCAAGAACTTTGTTCTGACAATAAATGATATTCACTATGATCTATTGGAATTTCCACCGCAGGTGGCAGTATATGTCTTGAAGATCTATCACACACATCTAGTACCACTGATGAAGCTGGGGATAAATTTGAAGTAAATCCAGTACACGGAATGTCTTTCTCTTTATCATTTTGTTTGCTATCTTTTAGGTCGAGGATGGATCTGAAGTCTATAGGGTCCTTTTTTTCAAACCCGAAAGTAAGAGGAATACATTTCCTTTTCAATTTGGGATTAAGAGGCGGCTGCTACTGCCTCCTTGCTCAGAAGAGCTCGGACCTCTCAGCATATCTTGGTGATTTTGTACTGGCTTCTTTGGCAATATTGCTGAAGGATGAATATATCTATCCTCCTGCCATAAAATCAAATAAGCCATAACTGTATCCATCCTGGACCTTTCGGTGCAGGTCAAGACCAATGTTGTCAAAAAAGTGCTTTAACCTGGAGTAGCCCCACATAACCTCTTCTCCCTGTTAATGAAGCCCTCACTGATGTCCTGCTTGGGGCCTGGGCCAAGCTCTGCACAGGAAGATGACCCGCCATCATCACCCTGCTCCTGGGTATCCAGCTTTTCTTATGCAGCACCCCATCCCTGAGAACCTAGTCATGCATGTCTCTACATCCAAGGTTAACCCTGGTGCATTCTCTACCACACAACTGGATAGGGAATCCAAGAGGCTCATTGTTTTTTGGAAGAGGATTTTTCTCTTCCACCAGCTTTGCACTCCGGTCAGTAAACACTGCGTGCCTCTTGGACCAGTATACCCATATAGTGTGGGGCTGTGTCACGAACGTGCTGTCCATGGTCTTGGAGGAGGCTAGAGCCATCCTGATCCAGGTTCATGCGATGGCAGCAATGCAGCAAAGTTCACAGTACGCTGCTGACTGGACACAACTGACTCACTGGGTAGAGTGATAACGTAATCGATTGCGCTCCACCGCCACGCCTGGCAGAGGACTTCTGACTTCTCTGAGATGTCTAGACATCCCTTATGGACATGCTCTTCAGTGGGACTCGCTTCAAGGCCAGTCGGGCCACTGCCCAGCCTTTGGGAATCTCACCAGCACCATTCTTCCTTAACTCCTTCCGTGGCTTTGATAGGGCTACCAGCTGTGTCCATTTTGCGGCCAGCAGGCTCCCCAGTCCTTTTGCGGACACAGCTCACACAAGCATTGTGGAACCCAAAGAAGGACATCTGCCCAGTCACCACCCCCGCAAAGCAGCTGCAGCATCCAACCTTCTTTAATATGCCCTTGCAACATCACAAGCAACCGGTTGGTGGCAGGTTCTGCCCCACTGCCAGTCCATAACTGCACAAATGGGTGCTCCAAATAGTTGCACAGCGTTACAACCTTCCATTAACAGAAACCCCGCCACCCATTCCACCGTCCTCAGATCAGTTAACGGAGGACTACCTCTCCCTACTGCTTCTTGAAGTATAGGCTATTTTGGCCAAAGGAGCCATCAAGAGGGTGCAGACATCAGTAGTAGGTTGTGGTTGCTATTCCCACTATTATTTTGTACCAATGAAAGACTAAGGTATGCATCCTATACTAGACATGTGCCCTCTCAACTGGTAAACATTGTTTACCACAAATCCTTTTCCCCGCAGGCAATTACAATGTGGTTGGAACAACGACCACGTTGTAACAACGCATACCATTACTCCGCAAGTCGGAACAACGACTTGCGGAGGGTCAGAAGGTGTTGGATTTTAAATCCAACACCTTCCATACTGTTGCACATACTGGAGTTGGAATAGTAAATTATACTATTCCAACATCCAGCGCCCCCCCTAGAGCAAGTCGTTGTTACGACTTGCGGGGGTAATGATATGTGTTGTTACAACACGTTCGTTGCAACGACCGCATTGTAATTGCCTGCGGGGGGAAAAGCATGCATTGTAAGGAGGCATATTCCTCTCAACTATTTACTGAGAAAGGATGAATTCAAAATATTCACATTGGCTCAAGTTCTGTCTGCCTGGAGACTGGATGGTAGCTTTGGACTTGCAGGACACATATATTTCCATAAACCTGTCCAGCTGGTCCTTAGACATTTCTCTGTGGGGCACGAGCACTTTCAGTTGGCTGTGCTCTCTATTGGTCTTAACTGCGCCCAGTAGGTGTTCGCAATAGTGATGGTGAGGGTTGTAGCTCATCTGTGGAGGTCAGGGCTTCCAGTCTTCCCCTACCTTGACGCCTGGCTTTTGAAGGAAGGCTCACCCCAGGCGGTCGTCGTCCACCTCCAGATTACGGCGAACCTCCTGTATTTGCTGGAGTTCTCAGTGTGCAGAAGTTACACCTGACTGTCTCTTACATGCTCTCTTGTATTGAAGTTCTGGACATAGCACAATTAAGCACCTATCCTTTGGAGCTTCGAGTCCAGGATATTAAGGCAATGATTCCGATGTTTTAGACTCTATCCTGGATTTTGAGACTGACTCTGAGACTGCTGGGTATTATGACGTTCTGCATCCTACTGGTACAACATGTGCCCTGACATATGCAGCTCTGCATTGGGATCTGTAGTGCCAGTGGGGGTAGGATAAGGGGAGTCTCTGGCAGGAACATGAAGACATTTTCCTGTTCCTTCATCATGCGCAGGGTCTCTGAAAATCAGAGCCGATGATATTGGCCGAAGATGCCTTTCAGATTACGAATGTCGTCTACATTAGTAGGTGGGGCAAGGTCTCCTCCGCGACTGGGGAAAACATTGATTATTAGATCTATTTGCCACTGCTGAGAACTCGCCAGCTTCTTTGTGTTGGAGTTTCCAAGATAGCGCTAACTCTCGCTCAGGGACTCGTTTCATCTCGATTGAGACTCAGGGCTCTTGTACACCTTCCTGCCGCTAACACTCCTGCTCTGAGTTCTGAAGATGAAGATGGACTGGGCCTTAGTCATCCTTTGGGCTCCAGATTGGGCAGGGAGAGCATAGTGTCCCAACCTCTTTAGGAGGAAGTCCAATTGCAGCAACAGGGCAGAGTTCTGCACGCAGATCTGTGCACGCTCTGCCTTCATGCATGGAGATTGAGCGGCGGCAGTTGAGTCTTAAATCTTCTTCCCGAAGTTTGTGAGGTCATCTTGGTAGCCAGGAGTCCCTCCATAAAGACTGTATAAACCTGCGGATGGGACAAGTTTGTGGCTTGGTGCACTGACAAGCATTTTGACCCTCTTTATGTACCCTGTCCGAAGGTTTACTGTTGGTTTTGTCTTTAGCCCTTCAAGGCCTTGCTCTGGGCCCAGTTAAGGGGTATCTTTGGGCCATCTCAGATTTTTTGTGGTTGCCAGATCAACCCTCCCTGTTCAGGTCACCTGTTGTGACAACAAATGTTTCCCCCAAACCTTTCATCCCAATGGGACCTTAATTTGGTTTTAACCTTCTTAATGTGTTCAGCCTTCCATCCCAAGCTAAGCCTACTGACGATCAGAACAATCTTTTTGGTGGCCATCGCATCGGCTTGTGGAGTCAACGAGCTGCAGTTGCTTTTTTACCTTCCTTACACCAACTTCTTCACAGACCAAACTGGTTCTCCACACTCGTGCCCCTGTTCTGCCAAAAGTGGTGACACCTTGCTATGTCAGCCAAAGCATCACGCTGCCAACCTTCTGAGCTTTGCCTCACTCCTCCAAGCAGAAGGAGAAAATCCACTGCTTGGACCCAAAAAGAGCGTTGTCATTCTACATCAATTGCACCAAAGAACACCGGGTGGCCGATCAGCTCTTTGTTGAGTTCACTGGAGCGAAGACGGAGACAACAGAGCTGAAACAGTATATCTCCAGATGAATTGTACTCTGTATTAAGCTCTGCTATGCAGTGGCCAAAAAGTGACACCCCTGTGGGCTAGCAGGCTCATTAGTCAGGTGCCAAAGCTGCAACCACTGCGTTAGCTTGCAGAGTTCCTGTCCTGGACATCTGTCAGACTGCGATATGGGTATCTTTGCCCATTTGGTCCTAGAGGACTTTTTGTTCTGAACCAGTTTCCAGACCCACCTGTGGGCAGGTATTGCAATGGTATCTCTCCTAAGGTGAGGAATCTGCGGCTATAAGTCTCTTTTGATGAACAAGTTACTTGCCTTCATTAACGCTTTATCTGGTAGACACTGTCTTTAGCTGCCACAGAACCACCCTGTTTTTGCAAACTGGTCTTCCTACCTAAAAGAAACCCTGTAGGCCCTTAGTTTCCACACATTGGTCAGTCAGTCTTATGAAGTGGCTTCCCACTTCTGGGGCTAAAGAGTCACTTAAAGAAACTGATCTCTGCTGGGTGAGATTTAAATAGGCACCATGCATGTCATATTCCACGTGGCCGATGCTAAGCCGATCGGCGCCACCTACCAGCGTGCAAAGGTACTGCTCAAGTGTTTTTATGAAAGTATTAAACTCTGACTACTGAAGAGTAATTTTCAAGTGAGTACTGAGAGTGCCAGGGAGTAAAGAGGTCTGTGCACTTTCAGTACAAAAAGAACATTTAAACATGGATAGATCTTCGAGTGTTAGCGAACCTGAAGGTTCATGAAGGTATCTGAGAAAATAGGACCAGTAGGCCCCATCACATTATAAGTGGGGAACTTTGCCTCTCATCAGTTGGCGAGCTGCTTCTTGCTCTTCCATTCGTACATTTGCCAAGAAATACTAGCTTGGAACCAACGTCGAAGAGCAGATGGAGGCCTGTTCTGATGGGCAGCACTGTTCCTGGATGGATTTGTGTACTATGACCTGCCTCAAACTAATTGTAATGCTTTAAGAGTCTTTGAAAAAGAGCACTTTGTGGCAGAAAATCCATCTATTAGAGTATTAACTAACTTTGCTGAGGTGTTTCCAGTAGTTACATCCAACTTCCTCCTCAATTAGTTGATGTGTGTTCGACACTCTGTAAACTTGCCTTGATGATCAGGGTCATTCGCCTGTGGAGTGCAGTATTAACACATACATCAGGCATGCACACCAGTGCAGCAAAATGACGTCTGTCAGGCAATGTATGTGGTGGCTGGTGGATTTTGAGAGTGGTGGAGCTTAAATAGTTGACCTGAATTGCACTGAGCTAGTGTCCCAGAATCCCCCATGGGTGTTCTGCGGAGGTCTCCAACTGAGAAAAGCTTGGAATAAGTGGGACCTATCGTGCATTTTTGTACTACACTTTAGAAAAAAATAACTGTTCGAGGCATATGAGCTGCAGATTACACACTGTGCATAGATCGACATCTGGTGTTGGGACCGGATGTTTGCAGTTGTTTTTCCTCTTGGAAAGTCTTTGGAAGTCACGAGGTATGTGACTCCTCCCTTGGATCGTATTGCGCATGGGCTTCGGCTCCATCCTCAGATAGTTTTTTTCCGCCATCGGGCTCGGATGTGATCTTCGTGCTCAGGTTCCGAACAGTTTCCAGTTCTTCTATAGGCACGCAATCCTTCCCCCCCTTTCGCGGTATTGTTTTCGATCGCGATCTTCACACTCGATACGACTCTCATCGTTCCAAGTCTTCGATTCTGGTCGTCGACAAGGGCCTTTGGGCCTACCCAAGCTGCGGTCCTGGCTGATGGAAAGGACTCCATTCAAAAAGTGTCCTCGATGTGGGTCCAAATTTCCCCACACCGATCTCCATGAGGTATGCAACCTCTGCCTCTCCCCTGAACACGAGGCTCGAGACTGTCCGGCGTGCAATTCCTTCCGGTCCAAGAAAACCATTCGAGACCGAAGGGCGAGAAGAACCATGGTACACTCATCGACAGCGATCCCAGACGACCTCTTCGGAGAAGGCGTTGACGCTCCAGAAAGACAGAACACCGAAGAGGGCCTCGTCAGCGCCTCCGAGGCCGACGACTCGGATGCCGCGGACATCACTCCGGCACAGAGGGTTGTGAGTACCAACATCCACCCCCACCCCACCCCCTCCACGGCACCCAAAAAGGCTTCGGTCACGCCTTCGCCCTCGGGCCTAGGCACGACCAAGGACATCGCTTCCCACACCTCGCCTTCGGGCCTTGTGCAGAAGCCTATCAAGCCTTCCGGCAGCTCGGGCTCGAGCCGGCCTACCGTCGGTGCCGAGAAACACTCCTCCGCACCGGCGCCGAAAAAGAAAATGGCCTCCTCCTCGGCACCGAGCTCCACACGGAAGCACTCGGCACCGAAAACAAGCACAAGGTCCTCGGTACCGACACCATCCCCAGAGCCAAGCAAAAACCACAAAGCCATCGACACCCACACCTCAAAGCCGAAAGTCATCTCGGAGCCGAGTAAACAACCAGCCATTCCTAAACCGCACAGTTCAAAACAACAAACTGATGCAGACTCCAAGACTAAATGACCTACGGCCCGAAGCTTTCGGCGCCGACGGATCGGCCACTCACTGAAGAACTGTTTAGGCCTGATCCATTACAAAAAACACTGGCAAGGACCCTAAGACTGGACATTTGATGCTCAGCATCAAAAAGAGACCGCTGGACAAGCCTGCCCCAGCTCCACCTCCAAAGAGGAAAGACTTTGCTACCTCCCCTTTGAGAATACCTTCACCCCCTCCTCCACCTCCTCCTTCTCCTCCACCACCTCATCATTCTCCTAAACCCTCTCCGGATGATGATGATGAAGATGTCTATGATGACACAGGGGACGAGCCCCATGACCAACCCACAGGGCACCCCACTCCTACAGGCTCCCCAGACCCATGGGACGACTATAATATTCCAGACATCCCTAATGTCCCGCAGGATGATCTCTACCCTTCGAGACCATCCCCTCCGGAAGACACAATGGGGTTTAATCAACTACTCCAGAGGGCTGCACACTACCACGGTGTGGATCTCCATACTGACCCCGTGGAGGAGGACTTCCTCCTAGATACCTTCGACACAACACACAGGGCCACTTCCATCCTGCCCATGCTCAAAGGCGTTATCAAGCACGCGCCGGAGGTCTTTAAAGACCCGGTCAGGGCCAGGGTCATCAACCCTCGCATCGACAAGAAATATAAGGCCGCCCCTACAGACCCCACCTACATCAGAGGGCCAGTACCACTAGACTCCCTAGTAGTGTCCACTGCAAGAAAGCGTGCAAACTCCCAGGCATCAGGCGAAGCACCACCACCTGATAAGGAGTCCAAATTCTTGGGCGCATCCGGCAAGCGCACTGCATCCCAGGCTACCAACATATGGCACATCGCAAACACACAAGCGCTTTTGTCAAGATACGACAGGGCACATTATGATGAACTAGAAGCCATAATGCAACACCTCCCTGACAAATACAAAAATAGAGCCAATGAGCTAATCCAGGAGGGTAAAACGATCACCAACACCTCCATTCGCTGTGCCCTAGATGCAGCTGACACCGCCTCTCTAGGGCAATTAACACCAGCGTCCTCCTCCGTCGGCATGACTGGCTACGAATTTCAGGCTTAAAGCCAGAGGTGCAAGCTTCCATTCTCAACCACTCCTTTGACCAGGAACATCTGTTCGGCCCAAAAGTTGATGAGGCCCTAGAAAAAATGAAGAAAGACACAAATACGTCGAAGTCTATGGGAGCCTTACAATCGCACCCTCCCAGGCGCTCCTTTTGCCGCTCTTCCTTTTGAAGCACCTCCAGAGGCTACTCCTCTGACACTACTTATACTACCTATAAAGCCCCTACCCAATCCACCTTCACAAGGGGTTACCAAAGAGGCGGCTACAGGGGCAACAATAATAAAGGCAGAGGCAAGACAAACACCTCCCGTTCTGCCTCCACCCCTACCCAATGACTTCACTCCACTCCCCCCAGACCATCCCACTCCAGTCAGGGGCAGACTCCACAATTTCCTTCCTGTCTGGACTACCATCACCTCAAACAAATGGGTAATGCAAATAATTCGGTCAGGCTTCTGCCTCGAACTAACATCTACCCCCCCAAACATTCCACCCAAACAACGCCCAATGTCACAGGAACATTTGTCACTTCTAAAGCAGGATGTAATCTCCCTCCTACAGAAGAGTGCGATAGAACTAGTTCCTACCCACCAACAAAATATGGGAGTTTACTCCCTATATTTTCTCATACCAAAAAGGTACGACACTCTAAGGCCCATCCTGGACCTCAGATCCCTAAATCACTATATACACTCAGACCATTTCCACATGGTCACTCTCCAGCAGGTACTTCCCCTGCTCTCCCAAAACGACTTCCTTGCCACCCTAGACCTCAAGGACGCCTATTTCCACATTCCTGTTCACAAGGTGCACAGGATGTTTCTCAGATTTGTAGTGGACGGTCAACACTATCAGTTCAAAGTGCTCGCATTCGGAGTCACCACAGCACCAAGGGTGTTTACCAAGTGCCTAGCGGTAGTGGCAGCACACCTGCGAAGACAACACATCCACGTCTTCCCATACCTAGACGACTGGCTCATAAAAGCCAGCTCATACAACCAGTGCGTACAACACACTCACGCCACTATCCAACTACTTCACGAACTGGGCTTCACAATAAACCATGCAAAGTCCCATCTGCAACCGTCCAATGTAAAACAATACCTCGGTGCCACCATAGACACCTCAAAAACACTAGCCTATCCCAGTCCTGCCAGGATAGCAAGCTTTCAGGCTCTACGTGCCAAATTTCAACCAGAACACTCTCTTCCAGCTTGTGTGTTCATGCAACTTATAGGAATGATGGCCTCTTGCATACTCATAGTACCTCATGCAAGACTCCAGATGTGTCCTCCCCAAGAGTGCTTAGCACGCCAATGGAACCAGGCCCAGGGTCAATTGACAGATCTGGTGTTGGTAGACGGTCGTGCCCATTGCTCTCTGCAGTGGTGGACCACCAAAAACCTTTCCAAAGGGTGACCTTTCCTGGACCCGATTCCTCAGATAGTACTGACAGTGGACGCATCGCTCTCCGGCTGGGAAGCTCACCTACTACATTACACCATGCAGGGCAAGTGGACACCTCAACAAGAGTTACTCCACATCAACCATCTGGAGTTGTTAGCCATATTCTTAGCCCTAAAGGCCTTTCAAACACATGTCTCAGGCAAGGCCGTCCTAGTCCGCACAGACAACATGACAGCCATGTACTATATACAAAAACAAGGGGGCACACACTCTCTGCAGCTCTCTCAGCTAGCACAGAGCATATGGAGATAAGCCATACCAGAAAAACATCTTTCTCCTAGCCCAACATGTCCCAGGAGTCTAAAACACTATGGCCCATCAGCTGAGCAGACAAACACAACAGATCCACGAGTGGGAACTCCATCCATGAGTTCTTCACCCCTACTTTCAAATGTGGGGGCATCCACAGATAGACCTCTTCGCCACCCACGAAAACGCCAAATGCCCAAACTTCGCCGCCAGGCATCCACACCCATCGTCCAAAGGCAATGCGATATGGATGAACTGGTCAGGCAGATTTGCGTACGCCTTTCCACCTCTCCCACTCATTCCACTAGTGGTGCGCAAACTACAGCATCACTCCCTCACTCTCATCCTAGTAGCTCCAACTTGGGCCAGACAACCGTGGTACACCACACTGCTGGAACTATCTGTAGTACCGCACCAAAAATTACACCTCTCTCCACGCCTCTTAACCCAGAACCATGGAGAGATCAGGCACCCGGACCCAGCTCAGCTCAACCTTGCGATCTGGCTCCTGAAATCTTAGAATTCGGTTACCTAAATCTTCCCCCTGATTGTATGAACGTCATTAAAGAAGCTAGACGACCTACCACTAGAGCTTGCTACGCAGCCAAGTGGAAACGTTTTGTGATCTATTGTCACAACAATAACTTCAATCCCCTACATGTGTCCATTCAACACATCATAGGCTATTTACTACACCTGCAAAGATGCAATCTAGCCTACACGTCTATTAGACTGTACCTTACAGCCATAGCAGCTTATCTACAAAACAGGCAACATCTATCTCTCTTTAGAGTACCTGCCATAAATGCCTTCATGGTAGATCTCAAAAGAATAATTTCCCCAAGAGTGCCACCCTCACCGGTGTGGAACCTAAACATCGTTCTCACCAGACTAATGGGGCCTCCTTTGAACCTCTGCAGAAATGTGACCTTCAATTCCTAACATGGAAAACTGATTTTCTTGTAGCCATCACTTCTCTCAGAAGGGTCAGCGAGATACAAGCACTCACCATTCAAGAACCTTTTCTGCAAATGCACCATAACAAAGTGGTTCTCCGTACTAATCCGAAATTCCTCCCTAAAGTCATTTCTCCTTTTCACCTAAACCAATCTGTGGAACTACCCGTATTCTTCTCGCAACCACAAACCGTTGCAGAAAGAGCTCTCCACACATTAGATGTCAAACGAGCCTTACTCTACAACAACATCGAGAGAACACAACCCTTTCGTAAGACAAAACAACTGTTTGTTCCCTTCTCACCACCACATAAAGGCAACACCATCTCCAAATCTGGGATAGCTAGGTGGATTGTCAAATGCATTCAGATTTGCTACCACAAGGCAAAACGAACGCTATCTGTTCCCCCTAAAGCCCACTCTACACGTAAGATAGGGGCTTCCATGGCATTCTTAGGGAACATCCCCTTAGATGATATCTGCAAAGCAGCTACATGGTCAACACCGCACACCTTCACTAAACACTATTGTGTAGATGTGCAAACTAAGCAACAAGCTAGTATGGGCCAGGCTGTACTCAAAACATTGTTTCAAACCACTGCAACAGATACTGGTGGTCGCCGCTAAGGATGGGTACTGCTATATAATCTATGCACAGTGTGTAATCAGCAGCTCATATGCCTCGAACGGCAAATGCTACTTACCAGTATGTATCTGTTCTTGGCATGTAGAGCTGCAGATCTACACACGCCCACCCGCCTCCCCGGCTACCTTTATCTGTTCCAGTTTATCTTATTTAGATACAACACACATGGGCATCTTCACTGTTTATTACTACGCTCCATCATTTCCCTGCTGGCGAAAAACTATCTGAGGATGGAGCCGAAGCCCATGCGCAATACGATCCAAGGGAGGAGTCACATAACTCGTGACTTCCAAAGACTTTCCAAGAGGAAAAACAACTGCAAACATCCGGGCCCAACACCAGATGGCGATCTATGCACAGTGTGTAGATCTGCAGCTCTACATGCCAAGAACAGATGCATACTGGTAAGTAGCATTTGCCTTTAGAAAAATGGTCCGAGTTTCTCGAGGCAGTTCTGAAGGGGTAATTGTAAAATAGTCCAACACTTTCACTTGCTGTTCATTTCTGCCTCCTGCTTACTTTCATTTTTCCATCCTGCTCCTTCTGAGATAGATATTTGTGCCATATAAGATACCTTAAAATTACAGACACCATATGAAGTTTCTAGGCTGCAACTGTGTTTAAAGCTGATGCTTTGGAAATTAGTATTTATAATCTCATAAAAAGCACCACATATAACACCATAGTGACGTCAAGGCAATGCTAAGATAATGTCTCAGCTAATAATCCTGTTGGATATGTTGGACGCTTTCTGCACTATTGACCAGACCGTTCTAATTAGCCATTTGTTTGATGTCGGCGTGAATGGACTGCTCTGGATTTGGTTATGTCCTATTTTACCTGAATGGACTCAACAGGTTCCTGTTCCTTTTACCTCTGCATTTTTGATCTTGCCTTGAAGTTATTGAATGGCTGTGCCATGATCGAATTCTATCCAGTATGTTTGCCTGTTATTTCAAATTATTAAAATCCTTGCCATAAAATTCTTTATCTATTTCAATTACAAGAAAATGCTTGTGCAGATTGATTTCCCCACAGCCAGCTGTCTAAGGCAATATCTTCTTGTCATTTCTGAGTGGATGCAACAAAATGTTTTGCAAAAGAGAGATCCTGGTCCATAATTATAAGAAAAATAGGTTGTCTGAGTTTTGGTCCGACATTCTCCATCATGTGTGGTTAGGAACTTCTGGGTGACACGTATTGCTTGCTCCCCATATTGGGCCGAAGTGAAGACTGGTTTTTAGAGCTCTATCTTCCAACTCATTCTCCCTTTGCTGCCACACCCTTGTCTTTTTTCAGGATAGTCTTTTTTTGCAATGGTGTTCATTCAGATTGCCCCATAGTTGATTACCGGGTTTGCAACGATTGCAGAACTGGTCTGCTTGGGTAGTTGCAAGTGCTGACAGGCGGTGCCAAATACATTGTCTATCCTGGTGTCAGAGTCCCCCAAGTCTTACCTTCCGCTTGAGGGGTGATCCTGTAGAGACGACAAGAACCACCACCTCTGTTTCCCACCTCACCCTAGCAGGGGGTGAGTACTGACTAGGACAAGGGGGTATCAGGGGTAGAAGTCAGATAGGAGCGAGTCTGAAGGCGTCGTGGACACCGAGCTGTGTGGGGAAAGAAGGGGACACGATTACTTACTGCAATTCCTCCGTACACCCACTCTGTCGTACCAGCCCACTGACCACGGGATTACCTTCTGCGACGTCGCGTGGCAACCTCCATGGAAAGTTTCTAGTTCCCAGTCCCAGAACTGTTAGTGGGTCTCCGGACTGGTGAACGTGAAGCACTGCAGTTAGTGTGAACCAAAATCAAATAAGACAAAACCAGCGCTCCTGCTCAAATAATAAGACGGCCTCCCTATGCAGCTATCCCACACACTCCTGTGCGTCGTTGCAAGGAGAGGGAAAAGGAAATCCCCCAACGGCCCACAAGCTTGCTACGCCTGCACGGGGTTCTAATCCGGCCAGTTAGGGATGCAAACCAAAATCATCTAACCAGCGCTCCTGCGCAAATAATAACATAAAGAGTGAGCTGCTCAATCCACCGACACACGCCGGTGTGCAGTGGCTGGGGAAATGGACACGGAGTAACGGGCGCACCACTGGTGCGAGACGGCAGAGACAGTCGTCCGGGTGGCCTCTGTGCACCTATGCTGTGAACAGTACCTGTGCGGGCAGGAGTACGAGACAGCGTCTCCTCGTCTGTGGCTTGTCGGAGTGGTCTGGAGCGGCGTCTCTCCTTCTGCGGCGTTGGCGAGAATCCAAAGCGCTGGGCAGCCGGAGTTCCCGGCTGTTAAGCGCGTCCGCCCGGAAGTGAGTTTTTCAGCCTTCCGCTTCCGTCTCTGAAGATCTAGACCGCTAACCCGTTTCTCCTCGGGTAGCGGTACGGCTCACGGAATCATGACACCTGGCTACTCTCAACTGGCTCTCTATCAACCTGTGCATTCAGTTTAAAGTGTTGTGACTTGTACATAATGCTATAGATATACTGTTGTTTGATGGTATATTCAGTTTCTACACTACTTGCTATTCGAAACCTATGGTCTGCTCATCAAGGTCCCTCTCAGCCATTTGTTTGGATTGGTCACTGTGGTGGTCGTGCCTTTTGAGTACTGACTGCCAGGATTTGGAATATGCTTCCATTGGAAATACATACCTCTAAGTGTTATTGGACCATTCTTGAGCCATTGCGCAAGGCCCGGTTATTTTGTAGTGTAGTTTGGATTTGCAGGTTGTTGGTAAGGCAGTGCCACAATATCTTTGGTAGATGATCACTTTAGAAAATAACTAAATATAAACACCTACTTAACCACAGAACTAACATTCCCAGCTTATAGTACCATTTAAGGCCGTACTGTGCATCAGCGGTTTGCCCGGGAGGCTCGAAGTGTGAACGGCCGGTTTTGCTGAGTGGTTGAAGGAGTGGTTTGGGGGGTCTTACTCGGGGGTCAGTTTTGCAGCAGTGCTGCAAAATCGGCCCCTAGAAACAAAATCAACAGCATAATCCACTCAGCACTCGCTTTCGTTTCCAACCTCCCTGTGTTTTGAAATATATTCTGGGTTTAAAAGCCCGCGCTGCTGAGTTCCTTGTATAGTCATCATTTTCCAGGCAACAATTAAATTGTCAGTATATCTCTGGTGAATAATCTTCCTGCCTGAGAGTGATTCAAGTTTTGTCTAGTAAGAGTTTTGACTAATCTAAGATAGTGTAGAGGGTTTAACAGGTTAGAAAGTTATGTTTTTTCCCAGTCTTTCAGTATCATAATGTTGCTAAAAAGCGTTTGTTTGGGTAGAAATACATTCTTAGTAGTAAAGCCAACCCTAACCACTGAGGTACGTTTTGAATTCAGATTTTGTGCAAATACAGACCAAGCACTCTTACCAATATACTTACCAGGATGTATGACATATACATATTGCACTTTGTAGTCTGCTTCTACTTATGTATTTTCTATTTAATGATTTATACACATATTATTAATTGTCTTTATATGTGTGTGATGTAAAGTGCTCTGACACCCTACACTGGCATGAGAGGTGCTATAAAACAAATGAAATACATGTGAAAGAGCAGCTCTCTTTGAGGGTGATAATGAGGGAATCATTGAAGAGCCCCAACAAAGATTTCGTATCCTGTGCTATGCAATATATGGGGGCTGGTCTGACAAAACATGCCAGTGCTGCTTGGGTTCCCAGTCCAACTGTGGCACCATTCTTTATACACTGAAGGCCCAGCGCAGCAGTGCCAGTGCACCCAGGTTTTGACTTGTTGCATCAGTTACCGTGAGAGTTGGTGCAGTTCTGTTTTACACTATTTCCAGTTCAGGCTTGGGCCTGCTTGAGGATAGGATGAAGCCCATCAGAATGTCTGAAGGGTGCTTAGTATGTTAGGGAGTGTCTGCCCTGAGGGAACAGGCCCTACACTTAATCTAAGGGATGCCTTCTTGGCTCAATGGTGCATAAAGTTTGGGTTGTTGAACTTCTAACCCAGAATGAAATGTTTTTTCTGAATTCCTCAGGTGACGAGCTCCCCGAACTGGACAACATGGCAGATTACTGGCTGGGGTCCATTGCACGAGCCACCATGCAGACATACTGTGAAGTTATCTTGCATATCCCTGAGCTTACGCCACATGCCACCAAACAGCTGGCCACAGATATAGGTAATTGAGCCTGATCTCTTTAAACAAGTTTATTTTATGATTACTGTATACAAGGACACCCAATTTTCAAATTTTCTTATACAGAACTTTAATTCCTGTCCTATCATCAAATACACTTTCTGCAATCCTCTCCATCTACCCTTTACTTCCTTCCACCATCTTATCAGTTACTGCCATTGTGTGTTTATTGGTAGATTTAATCATGCTTCTTCAGCTCTAGTCCCCCAGCGATAACCAGGCTCTCAGATCCATATGTTTGCACCTCACAGTAGAGGGAGTCTAATGCCAACCTCTAGCTGTACACTACATTCCTGACATGGAGTAACTCTTGCTCCTTCAGTCTTGAGACCAGCACACAACTCCATGAATGCTCCTTCATTCTGACCTGCAACACACTTTCCCTTTCGATTCCACCTTCAGTAGCGAGACACAACTTTGTCCATGCCGTGCTCACATTCAACACTCCTGCTAGTCAAGTGTTGAGGGTTACATGTATACACTGCTCAGCAAAAATACAGTTGCTAAACTGCATCAAACTCTACTGGCCCTCAGACACATCTGTGCTAAAGTATCTCTGTTGTGGTCTACAGCACTCAAGCTCATCCAAGCTCATGTAGCACCTGGAACCCCTCAGGCCCACCCTGCATGATCCTGCTGTTCACAATAGGGACACACCTCTACTGATGTACTGCTGTCCCAATCAGCATGACACTGCAACAGGGACACAATGTACCACAATACCAATCTACAAAAACCTGCTTTTCCTGTACCGTGCCTTGCTCTTGACATGCAGCCCCATTACTACCTGAATCTGCTTACAAATCACTCATTTTAATCTCTGCAGAGTAAAATGTGCAAAGAAGAAAAAAAGGTGCCTTCAGGATGTAAATTTTGTTTCTCCACTTTGTTAGATTACTTGATGAATGTGATGGATGCTCTGGGTCTTCAGGCGTCGCGGACTCTACAACAGATGTTAACCCTGCTGAAGACCAAAGCGGAAGAGTTCAGGCCGACTGCCAAAGGACTGCCCAGGAGATTAGCCAGCACTATCGCCGCCATGCGAAATATTGACTATTAGTCGATTGTCCACACAAGACCCCCTCAGGAGCTATCGGGGACCAGCAAGGATCCTAGAAGAATCATATTGCACTATATGAGAAGAAGGCTCTGGTGGTGCCAGAGGTGGGTGCCAGGTCCTGGTATCATTCAGGCGATGAGGGGCTTCCGTAGAGCTCATTCACAGCATCCCTCCGGACAAATCCTGGCGTTTTTTTATTCAGCATCCAGGTGGTTAGCTGGGAGGTTCTACATGGTTTCT
Organism: Triturus cristatus; assembly: GCF_964204655.1. Lineage (NCBI taxonomy): Eukaryota > Metazoa > Chordata > Amphibia > Caudata > Salamandridae > Triturus > Triturus cristatus. The sequence continues at coordinate 1,144,711,453 of NC_140593.1, read as the reverse complement.
AACTTGGGACATTTTCTAATTAACTTTTTATGCAGCAGAATGGCCTGCATCAGCCCTAAAAACTAGCAGTCAACAGATTTGTGTTTTTCAGCTTCAAGTAATCCGTGATAAGGACTAATCAAATTTAGGGTATAAAAGATGGCAGCTAAGTGGGAAAATCCAGGGGGGGTGAAGGAGCAATAAAATTGTAGTGAGCGAGTCCGATGTGTATCTTAATTCTTCTGCCAGCTTGTAATGATGACATCTTTGAGAGCATGGCCTTGTCGGATGTCTTCATGGCGTGAACGTTGAGCTCTACACATAGTGCTCCAATTATATGACACCTTTGAAAAGATTATGCCGCACTCGCACCACAACGATGGCACATTGCAACATAATAGTGAGTACAGTAGTGCAGTATGGAGGGGTGTGATGGGACATAGCCTTTTTACCCAAAGGTCAAAGTTGATTAGCCTTTCCGCTAACGAAGTCTATGTTTGACCATAAAGCATTTTTGATAAACTACATAGTTCGCAGCGCTAAGCATGTGCTTCACAACACACTTCGGTGTTCTCATCTTTCAGTGACACAGTGTTGGCACATTCATTTCTCTTCAGCAGATGTAATGTAAAACGAATGTTCGAGGCATATGAGCTGCAGATTGTACACTTAGCATAGATCGCCATCTGGTGTTGGGCCCGGATGTTTGCAGTTTGTTTTTCTTCTTGGACAGTCTTTGGAAGTCACGGGTTTGGTGACTCCTCCTTCGGTCCGTACTGCGCATGGGCTTCGGCTCCATCCTCAGATTGTTTTTTTCCGCCATCGGGCTCGGATGTGATACTTCGTGCTCCGGCTTCGAACTTCTACGGTTCCAGCCTCGACGGAAAATCCTCGTTTCTTCGAGTTTCTTCATCATCATCTTCATCTCTCGAAGCGGCACTTTCTCCATCCCGTACATCGGCACCGGCCTTCGGGCCCTCCTCGACTCCGGTCCCGGCCGATGGAAAGGACTCCGTTCAAAAAGTGCCCAAAATGTGGGTCTAAATTTCCCCACACCGACCTCCATCAGGTGTGTAACCTTTGCCTCTCTCCAGAACACGAGGCCAGAGACTGCCCCGCCTGCAAGTCTTTTCGATCGAAGAAGACCATCCGAGATCGAAGAGCTCGACGAACCATGGCGCACTCATCCTCTGCAGCTCCACCGGACATCTTCGGGGACGGCGCCGAAGCTTCGGGGCAAACACACACCGAGCAGGAGGAAGACGTCGTCAGCGCTTCCGAAGCCGACGACTCCGACGTGGAGGACGTTACACCGGCGCAGCGGGCCGTGAGTACTATGCCCCCTTCCACCCCCGCGCCCAAAACCAAAGAGACTCAGGTTACTCCCTCGCCTGCCGGCCTGGGCAAAACCAAAACCAAAGCTTCTATCACCCCACCTTCGGGCCCGGTGTCGAAGCCTCCAAAGTCTCAAGGCAGCTCGGGATCGAGCCAGCCGACGCCCGGTGCCGAAAAACAGCATCCGGCACCGAAGAAAGCAATATCCAGCTCGACTCCGAAGCCACCGGTGCCGAAGCCTGGACACTCGGTGCCGACCAAACACAAACACAATCTGTCGGCACCGACGCCCCGGCGCCGAAACCTCATTCGACGCCGAAACACCCGGAGACCTCAAGAAAGCATGGCGCACACAAACCATCGAAACCCTCGGTTCCGAAATCACCGGTGCCGACAGACGATTCGGCACCATTGGCTCTGTTTACACCAGACCCTTTACAAAAGACTCTGTCCAAAGATCCAAAGACTGGGCTTTTGACTTTAATTACCAAGAAAAGACGCCTTGATACTCCGGCTCCTCCTCCTCCACCCAAAAGGAAGGACTCTGCTACTTCTCCCCTCAGAGTGCCCTCCCCACTACCGCCTCCCCTACCTCCTCCACCCCCTCCCCCTCCCAGGTCTCCGCCACCTTTACCTCACTACACTCCAGCCCCGTCCCCAGATCCGGATGACGGGGACCCGGACAATTACCCGGCGGACGCCCCAATGGATCCCACTCCACCGGGGACACCAGACCCATGGGAGGATTACAATAACCCTGATGTACCCGATATACCTCAGGACGACCTATACCCATCCAGGCCGTCTCCTCCAGAGGACTCCTTAGGGTTTCATAATTTAGTGCAGAGAGCAGCACACTACCATGGGGTGGACATGCACAGTGAACCAGTGGAAGAAGACTTCCTACTGGATACATTTGACATACAGGACAAATCCACTTCTATTTTACCCATGCTTAAGGGTGTCACCAAGCATGCTACAGAGGTGTTCAAAGACCCTGTCAGGGCCAGAGTACTGAACCCTAGAATAGAGAAGAAGTACAAGGCGGCACCCACAGACCCTGCATACATTAAGGGCCCTGCTCCTCTAGATTCCCTAGTTGTCTCCACAGCTAGAAAACGGGCTAACTCCCAGTCCTCAGGAGAAGCCCCACCGCCAGACAAGGAATCTAAACTTCTAGACGCGTCTGGTAAACGCACCGCCTCCCAAGCTGCGAACATGTGGCGCATTGCAAACACACAAGCACTGCTTGCGCGCTATGACAGAGCACACTATGACGAATTAGAGGCTCTTATGCAGCACCTTCCAGAAAAACACAAGCGCAAGGCTCATGACCTGATACAGGAGGGTAAACTAATTACAAACACCTCCATTAAATGTGCCCTCGATGCAGCAGACACCGCTTCTAGAGCCATAAATACCAGTGTCCTGCTTCGTCGCCATGCCTGGCTCAGGATCTCTGGGTTCAAACCCGAAGTCCAGGCATCCATACTCAATCACCCCTTTGACCAGCAAACACTCTTTGGGCCAAAGGTAGACGAAGCGCTCGAAAAGATGAAAAAAGACACAGACACAGCAAAGTCTATGGGGGCACTCCAAACACAAGCCTCTAAACGTTCCTTTCGACGCTCATCCTTTCGTGGCACAGGCAGAGGCTCCTCCACCGATAATGCCTCTACCTCCTACAAGTCCCCTCCTCAAAATACCTTTTCAAAGGGCAACCAAAGGGGTGGTTACAGAGGCAACAACAATAAGGGCAGGGGCAAAACCAACAACACCCGTTCTGCCACCCCACCCGCACAATGACTTCCCTCCGCTCCCCCCAGACCATCCCACTCCGGTCGGGGGCAGGCTACAAAACTTTATCCACACATGGGAGTCCATAACATCGGACAAATGGGTGACCCAAATCATTCGGTCAGGGTACTGTCTCGAGCTCACATCTACCCCACCCAATATCCCACCAAGGCACCGTCCAATGTCTCAAGAACATTCCACACTGCTCAAACAGGAGGTACTCTCCCTCCTCCAAAAACACGCTATAGAGCAAGTCCCCGTCAATCAACAAAATCTAGGGGTCTACTCCCTATATTTTTTAATACCAAAGAAAGACTGGACCCTCAGGCCCATTCTGGACCTCCGGCCTCTAAATGCCTACATACATTCAGACCATTTTCACATGGTCACCCTACAACAAGTCCTCCCGCTCCTCTGCCAGGGAGACTTTCTCACAACCTTGGATCTGAAAGACGCATACTTTCACATTCCAATACACCCCTCTCACAGGAAATACCTCAGGTTCGTGGTGGACGGGCAGCATTACCAATTCACGGTTCTCCCCTTCGGGGTCACCACCGCACAACGGGTGTTTACCAAATGCCTAGCAGTAGTAGCAGCACACCTCAGACGTCAACATATTCACGTCTTCCCTTACTTAGACGACTGGCTGATAAAAGCCACGTCCTACCACCAATGTGTGCAACATACAAACAGCACCATCCAACTGCTCCACCAGCTAGGCTTCACGGTGAACTACCAAAAGTCCCACCTCATACCATCTCACACAAAGCAATATCTCGGGGCCACTATAGACACCTCCAAAGGTATTGCCTATCCAAACTCAGCCAGAATCACAAGCATTCAAGCCTTACGCAAAACATTTCTTCCCCAACACTCTCTTCCAGCAAGAGTGTTTATGAAGCTCATAGGAATGATGGCGTCTTGCATCTTCATAGTGCCCCATGCAAGACTCCACATGCGTCCACTTCAAGAGTGCCTAGCACAACAGTGGAACCAGGCCCAGGGGCAGCTGACGGATCTGGTGTTGGTGGACGGCCGCACACATCACTCTCTGCAGTGGTGGAACACCACAAACCTTTCCAAAGGGCGGCCGTTCCTGGACCCGGTTCCTCAGGTGACTCTAACAGCGGACGCATCGCTCTCCGGCTGGGGAGCGCACCTCCTACACCTCACGATGCAAGGTCTATGGACGCCACAGCAAAAATCGCTCCACATCAACCATCTGGAGCTCTTGGCGATCTTTCTAGCCCTAAAATCTTTCCAAAAACAGATTTCGGGCAAAGCAGTCCTCATTCGCACAGACAACATGACTGCAATGTATTATATCCAAAAACAGGGGGGGACACACTCTCCCCAGCTCTCCCGCTTAGCCCAGAGCATATGGAGATGGGCAATTCCCCAAAACATCTTTCTCCTGGCACAGCACGTTCCAGGCGTACAAAACACCATGGCAGATCTGCTCAGCAGACAAACGCAACAACTACACGAATGGGAACTGCATCCACAAGTTCTTCACCCATTCTTCCAACAGTGGGGGCATCCTCAGATAGACCTCTTCGCCACCCACGAAAACAAAAAATGCCCAAGCTTCGCCGCCAGATACCCACACCCATTGTCCAAGGGCAATGCGATATGGATGAACTGGTCAGGCAGATTTGCATACGCCTTTCCACCTCTCCCACTAATTCCATTAGTGGTCAGGAAGCTACAACAGCACTCCCTCACACTCATTCTGGTAGCTCCGACGTGGGCCAGGCAGCCGTGGTACACCACGCTACTACAACTATCAGTGGTACCACATCAAAAACTGCACCTATCCCCATGCCTCCTAACCCAGAACCATGGAGAAATCAGGCACCCGGACCCAGCTCAGCTCAACCTGGCGATCTGGCTCCTGAAATCTTAGAATTCGGATACCTTAACCTTCCCCCTGATTGCATGAACATCATCATGGAAGCCAGACGTCCTACCACTAGAGCATGCTATGCCGCAAAGTGGAAAAGATTTGTAATTTACTGCCGTAACAATACAATCAACCCTCTAGATGCATCCATACAGCACATCATATGCTATCTGCTCCATCTTCACAGGTGTAACCTGGCATATTCATCCATACGCCTACACCTAGCAGCGATCGCTGCTTATCTACAAAACAGACAGCATTTATCACTCTTCAGAGTGCCCGCTATTAAAGCCTTCATGGAAGGCCTTAAACGAGTAATTCCTCCCAGGGCACCACCTTCCCCTGTATGGAATCTAAATTTAGTTCTTACACGACTAATGGGTCCGCCCTTCGAACCAATGCACAAATGTGAGCTACAGTTTCTCACCTGGAAAACAGCTTTCCTTGTAGCTATCACTTCCCTTAGAAGGGTTGGTGAAATACAAGCGTTCACCATACAGGAACCCTACATACAAATGCATCACAGCAAGGTCATACTTCGCACAAATCCGAAGTTTCTACCCAAAGTCATTTCCCCCTTCCATCTCAACCAATCAGTGGAATTACCTGTCTTCTTTTCGCAACCCCAATCTGTTGCGGAAAGGGCCTTACACACACTTGATGTGAAAAGGGCGTTGCTATACTACATACAAAGAACGCAACCCTTCAGGAAGACTAAACAATTGTTCGTTTCCTTCTCTCCACCACATAAAGGCAACCCCATTTCTAAATCAGGGATTGCTAGGTGGATTGTAAAATGCATACAAATTTGCTATCAAAAGGCCAAGAGAACATTATCTGTTCCTCCTAAAGCCCACTCTACAAGAAAGTTAGGGGCTTCTATGGCTTTTCTAGGGAATATACCCTTAGATGACATCTGCAAAGCAGCCACATGGTCTACACCGCACACCTTCACAAAACACTACTGTGTAGATGTGCATTCCAAGCAGCAAGCTAGGGTGGGCCAGGCTGTACTAAAGACACTTTTTCAAACAGCTGCAACGGATACCGGTGGTCGCCGCTAAGGTTGGGTACTGCTATATAATCTATGCTAAGTGTACAATCTGCAGCTCATATGCCTCGAACGGAATATGCTACTTACCAGTATGCATCTGTTCTTGGCATGTAGAGCTGCAGAGTTGTACACGCCCACCCGCCTCCCCGGCTACCTGTATCCGTTCCAGTACATCTTATTTAGATACAACACATGGGTTTCTCACTGTTATTACTACGCTCCATCATTTCCCTGTTGGCGAAAAACAATCTGAGGATGGAGCCGAAGCCCATGCGCAGTACGGACCGAAGGAGGAGTCACCAAACTCGTGACTTCCAAAGACTGTCCAAGAAGAAAAACAAACTGCAAACATCCGGGCCCAACACCAGATGGCGATCTATGCTAAGTGTACAACTCTACATGCCAAGAACAGATGCATACTGGTAAGTAGCATATTCCTTATAGAGCGCACTGCAACCCATCGAGCATCAGGGCAATAGTTCACTCAGTTTCTTTTCTTGGCTTCCAGGATCAAGGTAGTTCTGCTTGATCATTGGGCGTCAAATGTCAGTCTTCCTGAGCATTCCCGAAATTCAAACAAGCTTTTACTCATTAGATGACCAGTTTTTGTAGGTATGTCCAAGGCAGGGGCGTCTCTTCAGTGTCCCCTTTAAGGATATTACAACACGGCTCCTGTCTTGCCGTGCACTGCAGAGGGCCCTTTCTATCCGTACTGCTTCTCACCGCCCAGCTGCAGTTTCTTTAGGTGCAGACCCAAAGTGCCATACTCTTCATCTGGTCTTGTTCTCACCATCCTGTGGCAGCTGAGGGGTGGCTGCCACTGTCCTGCCTATCTGCACCATTCTGCAAATGCTGATCATGTCTGTAAAGATTTATTATCACGCATTTTAGTAATGTGCATTCTAAGAAGGAACACTCTCCCCTCACGAAATCGAAATTATGAATGGCTGAGCGGCTCCTTGCACCAGGTGAGAGAAGAAGGAAGAGGATAATTCAGGACATAAAGACACTCAAAAATAAAGGATCAGAAACGAATGAAGCATGTGAATCCCCTCTACCTGATTATGCCCATGTAGCATCAGTTATGACCTTGGAAAGTTAGGATCTCCTTTAAATATAATGGAGAGGCTCAGGGCTAATAATGATTGGTATAGACCTTCTGCTCCAACGTTCTCATGTTTGTTTTTCTGTTTTTCTGTTTCTCCATTTTCATTTAAATCATTCTGCCCTCAGTGGATGGAATGTTCTAATAGCCTTATACCCATTAAGGCTAGGAATATACTGGTTGTTAAAAGTCCTCTCCCTCGATATAGGTCCTCGCCTGTGGCTCAGACCTGTAACTTGTGTTCAGGCCCTTTATCAATCAGTATAACCCTCGGCAGCAGGCTATAAGGCAATATTATTTGTTTTCTATAGGGGAAAGTCTAACTGTAGAGCGTAAACACTAGCCGATTCCATCTCATTGCATTCCCGAGCATTGGTTTAGTTACTTGCTGGCTTTTCAGTGTTAATCCACAGCTTTATCACTTTTTAGTCAAAAGCATTGTTGCGCCATCAAAATCACATATGGCAATAGTGGTGCTCATACCGTGAAGCTTCTCACGATCCCCCTAGGTATCCGCTGCAGTACATGACTCTTTTGTGTCATCCTTTCTCTACCCATTCTTCTCAAATCTTTTGCTACTCGGCCTCAGCATGTGCATATGTATGCATCTACAGAGTCACTGCAAACCCTGAGCTCACACACAAAAGTGAAACTGAGGTATTCCTATTTTTTTGCCCTAAGCTGCGCCCTCAGCAGCTGCGGCCCGTGCAGGTAAGAGCGTTTGGGGGGGGAGGAGTGAGGATTTCGACGGACGATGACCAGGGAAAATTGATTATTTATTTAATTTTCCCTGGTCATCGTCCGTTGAAATCCCCCCACCGCCCCTCCGCTCTTACCTGCACTGGCCACGGCTGGCCCTCAGCACTTTCTGCCATTCAAAATTAATACTTTTCAACCATACCTAGAAATATTTGGGGAATTTAGAACTTATCCCAAAATAATCCAGGACTATTGGAATACTAAATATTTAAGTGCCCAGGAATATTTGGGGGAAAGTTGCGCTTTCCCCAGATATTCTAGGACTGGAGTTAGAATAGTAATTTTGACCTTCTAGTGTCTGCTACGCCCACTGCTGCCCTCAGGGCAGAGTTCAGGGCAAGAAACACTAACAAGCTGCACCTGAGAGCAGAGGCCTGTAATATATTGGCCAGTCACCATTTAGCTGAATGGCTATAGGCCAATGTAGTGCAGGCTGCAGGCTTGTGCTGTCAGTGGCACTACCTGTGTGCGAATGTGCTGGGCGTGAGGGAAGATAGCACTGTTCCTTCATGATGGCAGCTTGTTGAAGCACCACATACCTTACCAGTGTGCGCTGGAAATGGACAGGTGATCGGTGAATGCATGGCACTGTCTGGGTGAGTATATTTTTGCCAGGGTGGGAACTGAGGATTGTGTTGGTACGCTCTTGTGTGTGCGCGCAAGCGCAAACATGTCAGTTTATACATATGTGTGTGTATGTGTTTGTGTATGTTGGTGGATGCAGCAATCTCCATGGTGTAGTATTGCCATTCTAGGCCTTACGGTGTCTCTTACATAGGATGCCCACATTCTGGTAAATAGGAGCACTTCGTGCAATATGGTGGCCATGGTGTATGGTGGATTTCTTTCGCTTAGTTAGGCAGTCTAAGCAGTATGATGGCCGCGGCATAAAATGTCTTTTTAAAAAAAAATATATTTTGAGCATTGTAGGAAATATAGTGTCTTTGGCTGAAGCTGACTTTCCTTAGCATGTTAAAGGTAGTCTAGACATTCCGGTGGCACGTGCAGGGTGGCTCCACTTGTCATAGTATTGAAGTTTGCACATTCCAATACCGTACACAAGCATATGATTAAAGTTTTAATATTATAGAAAAGGATTATAATTTAATCAGTAAGAGAAATGTGGAAAACTGAACAATATGGCGAGTGGGTCCGGCTGCCCGGCATGCTGTTGCAGTATGTAATGGTGCGCGTCGGCCATTATCCAACTGTTTATATTGGTAAAGTACACTAAAAAGAAATGGTAGGCTGCTGTGAACGTCCGGAGTACATGAAGTCATCTGACTTAAGATGTGAAGGAAGGACATTGTAGTATTAGGACCTTGGGAACTGGTGGGAGGAGGTTCACTTGGAAGAATCAGAAAGATGGGAGGTACTATCAGTTTTGGAGTAGGAAGTAAGCGATGGGCATGGGGGCATACCTACTTCTCAGATACAGGGCAGGAAGAGGACTCATGAGAGACGGCCCCATCGCCCAGCAATGCCATATGGGGCGACCACAATGCGTCCATGTATAAACTTCAACTTGGTAGTATCACGAGATATGTGCAGGGTGTTTATCTACAAGTGTTGTTGAACAGTCTTGTTTTGCGTATCAGTAGACAAGGAGGCCTACTTTTCACGTTATCAAATTAATAAAGATCTTTTGGATATGATGACACAAGTTATTAACAGATCCATCTCTACGTAGCTACACCTAGGCTTCTACTTATTACCTTCATCAGAAGTGCAAAACGGAAGTAGCAACAGCTGAGTCCTAAATTGCCTTTATATCAGCATTTGTGAGACTGGATACTTTAAGCCTTCAAGGCCGTATTAAAACAGAAATCTGCTTTTAAGAAGTGACTGCTTCAAGCCCTGCTGCAAATATACATTACCATCAAGAAGTCTGGCCTGCTTCATGTTGGGGAGGAGGAGACTGTAGTAATTAACTTGGAGTAGGCTTCACTGGTTGTAGAATATGTTATGTTTCATTCATTTTTGTTTTATTTAAGGTTACAGGTTCCCCCTCCCCAAGCCCCCTCAGCCTCAGGCAGTAGGAACCCTGCTACTCCCTGTCTGTATTTCCCCAGTTGGTGCCCTCCAGGCAATGCACAAATCAGCCACCTCCAGTCATCTTGTGTGATACGGTCTGTAGTGCTCTGAAGGTGCTTGAACTTGGCAGTGTTCTGTAGTCTACAGCAAAATACTGTAATAACGCACCCCACCCCTCATCAAAGCGCCACTCTTACCACAGTATAACAAATATGACATTTGTTTTTGCATCCACAACATAAAGCACAGCTTTGCATACTGCTCTTGTGTGGTGGGAACAGCTGCATCCCCCGTTCAGTGAAAATCGCCTGTGTGGCTAAACACCAGTCTGGCCTGTCCCTTTCACACACACCTCACTGGATCTCGGGCTTCCATTCTAAACCCACGATGGAAGAGTTGTTTGGGACATGTATGGCAGTGATGGTTGCTAACCCTTACAATATTCCCCTCAAGTAGCCTCCTAGCTTGGTGCAGCCCCACAGGATGTGAGTTATAGACCACGCCTAACAAATCCCCTCCAGCAGCGCACCGATCTGTGTCCATCTGTGTACTGTACGTGCTGTGGGATCCAGTGCCATTAACTGAACTCTTCTCATCATCAAGGTACACAATTGGAGGAAAAGAATGCAGACCCTGCTTAGAGCACAAAAAGATCTAGGAGTTTGAGAAGAACATGAAGGAAAAAAATCCTTCAACTCCTCATGATTGTTAGCGAGAATATCAGGGGCAGCAGACACCAGTTCAATGGAAGATGCGCAGCACGTAAGGAAAAGTGAGAATCAAATATGCAGAACATACAAATGGCGACCTCTTCAGCATCCGCAACAAGAATACAGGCCGCAGCTCACATTGTGAAAAAAGTGAGATGAAGCTAAGGTTAATTTAAAAAAAGAAAATATGTGGTATCACGGCAGCAGACCTAATCCCTGTTCAAGAGCATAATTGATGAACATAATACTCAATGGGATGGTGCACAGGAATGTGATAGAAATGTATGCAATACGATATTCAAGTGTTCTTTCGGGTGTCCTGGTCATTTACAGTGTTCGAAAAGGAGATGGGCATCTTGGAGGAATAAAGAGTTGAAATTGTCCGGCAGCCTACAAGCGACTGAGAAGAAACTGGTAACAAACCAGAACTATCGGCCTTTACGTTTGGCACGTAACTCACAGCATTTTACCAGGTGGAATAAGTCAAAGCCAACCTTTCATCCATGTTTTATCTGAAAAAGGTGGTTTTGATGTTCACAAAGTAGCTGCAACGGTTGCCCTAAATTGTTATGCATTTGAATCTGTAAAACCTTAATGATGGCAAATAACTATTTTACAAGGTGACAGCTGCTGGTATTCTGTGAAACTAGTAGTGTTTTATTGGACGTGGGTCCCTTGCTCACTTTGTCACTGGATTCAAGCTAGCCTGGCTGATGACGGGTGTTACCTCGAAACCGGTCCTAGGATGCTTGTTTCCGGTCCAGGGATGACCTGGCTTGGCAGTTCGTGGTGGACTGTTCCCATGAGGCACAGGGTCAAAGCTGATAAGAATATAGTGGAGTCTGAACTGGGATGGCGAAGTGAGCTAAAGAACGATGATGGATTCAACCCAGATCTGTGACTGGGGGTAAGTGTCCGAAAGGTTTCAGCGCTCCGTCCATCATCTCCTTGCGTTTGCATGTTTGCCCTAAGTTGGCAGGGTATGCCCAGACGTGTGTCCCTTGCTCACTTTGCCACTGGATTTAGGCTAGCCTGGCTGACGAGGGGCGTTACCCGAAACCGGTCTCGGGATGCTTGTTTCCGGCCAGGGAAGACCTGGCTTGGCAGTTCGGGCTGGACTGTTCCCATGATACACAGGGTCAAGACTGATTTGTATGTAGCGGAGTCTGAACTGAGGTGGCGTAGTGAGCTAAAGAACGATGATGGATTCAACCCACATCTGTGACTGGGGGGTGAGTGTCTGAAAAGTTTCAGCTCTTCGTCCATCATCTCCTTGTGTTTGCTTTATTGTACAACCAACCATAGCATTGTATTGCTGGGCACATTGCAGAAAGCTAATCCGTATTTCATTTGTATAGCTTTTGTACTTGTGGTAAAATAGTAGATCAATAAGTGAAAAGGAAATAGCCTCATTATCAGTATAGATTATTGGTAATGGATTATGCAATGTGATGATATTTATTTGGCAAAAAAATAAATCAAAAGTATGTTCCTGTTATGGTTGGGTCTAACACCACTTGGAGCAAATTTAAGGTCTATTTAGTCTCAAGTAGATGACTAGAGAAAGAAAGCAGGGGCAAGTCTGCCCAAACATTAGCATCACCAATGGCACTTAACAATTCGCTTATTGAGCGGAGAGTCCTGTTACAGCATCTGTGGAAATAACTGCAAACCCAGGGCTCGATTCACAAAGAACCTATGCAGTCGAGGCGGAGAATCCGCACTCGTGGTGAAATCTCCGCAGTGAGACCGCGGAGGCTCTTTGTGAATTTACATCCCCAGTGTATAGGCGAGGATTCTGCAGGCAAGCAGAATGTAGAAGAACCAACATGGTGAAAGCTAGCATTGCATCGAAATGGATTCACACACTTAATTGACTTTAAGTGACTGTTTTCTTGAGGACAATATGCACTGTGTGCACGTATGTAGTTCTTGTGGCTATATTGGGAACACTCAATATATTCACAAGAACTACATATGTACACACTGTGGAAGACCATCTAGCCTGATGGAGATCGAGCAGATGGCTCCCCTCAGTGAACACCTCAACCTGTGATGTTCCCCTGAAAGGGAAGGCCTGATACTGGGTGGTAACTGGAAGGAACATCATAATTAAAAGTAGCTACACATTGGAGTACTTGGGGACACAGTGTGAAAGAAGGTATTAAGTGTCTAAAGGATGGGGACTACTTCGCTTACCAGTCTCGAAATATAGATTGCTTTGAAAATTTGAGAGCTCTGTCCTTTTCTGTAAGAAGGCCCTGTGGTCATAAGCAAAAAACACTAACCTGCATCAAGTCACAGCTATTTCATAATTACAGTCAAGCAACTTGTAGCCCAATTTAAATTTAGGCAGAAGAGCTGGTCGCTGTATGGCTGTGCGACAAAGGCACCACCCCTGCTATGCCCGCCCTGGCTAGTCTGATTAAGGTACAGGTGTCTGCTATGTATGCACACTTCAAGGAGAATGGGGGGACAAGGAGCGGGTGAGTGGGAAAGGGAAAAGGTCCTGTACCGATGCTCCTAAAGTTAAACCACATGCAAAATAAGGTAACAGTTCCTGAAGAAATATATAGGCCAGTATGGTCTACTATGCGTAAGGAAGGGGAAAAGGAGAGGATGACAAAGGGTCTCAGACCAGGTTCGCAAATGATAGTGTGATGGAGACTAGAGACTCCTGGATGGTACTAGAAGTGCCCTCACACACCCTTGCGGGTGCAAAGCATCATCATCGGGCTGTGCTCCTCGTGGGGGTGGCGCTGCAGTCCCTCACGGGCCCTAAAAGGGCTCTCTATCGGAGATCTTTTGGTGGAGTCGCCGTAGTTGTGCGTGTGGGTGTGTGGGGAGGGGGGTGGTGGTGAGGCTAAAAAGACCTAATGGTGCCCTAACTGTTTATTGGTGGGCCCAGGAGGTCTGCTAAAAATAACGGGGGATAATGTTATATAAACATTCTGGGTGGGGGACAAAAGCTGTAAATACGTCCCGCTGCTCTCGGCCCGTAAGAGTGAGGGTTAGAGTGAGAGAGAGGGAGTGTAAGTGATGGTCAACATGTTTCGCGCTGTTGCCGGTCCCTAATGGATCCTAGCGCTTCGTCAGGACCAAGGTGGTGATTAAAAGGAAAAGAAAAGGGTGGGATTCAGAAACAAGGGGGAGAGTATACTGTAATCCCAGAAACACAACAAGGTTGTGATAGGGACACGGATTATTCGTGTCCTTGACGTCGAACCTGTGATAGAGAGGGAGAGAATAAAACATTTAAAAATATATAGGGGCAGAGGAAGAGGCAGGAGAAGAACAGGAGGAAAAAATGTCCAGTGGCAAGACCAGGACAGGATGACTCTCAGGAGCAAGTCAACGAAACCCTAGTAGTGAATCTATCATCTAGATCACTCACCCCGGACGAACAACAACTCCTGGAGAAAGGCCTTGGTTTTGTTCCAACTCCCAGAGAGGATGATTTTAGACTCCATCAGGAACTTCACCTCTTCTTTAGGAAAATTCGCCTCAAGGCATTTTTTGATGGTAAACCTGCTCCCCCCACAGTAGGGACTGGTCTGAAGAATAAATCCAGGTTCACCCCCACATCAGCCATGACACCTAACGAAGTCCTCACTTTCGAACAGGCAGTCCTTAAAGAAGTCACCGAGACCAGAGTCACTGGCCATCACTATGACAACCTATCCAAGGCAGAACGAAGTATCCTGTCAAGTCTTGCGGATGACCAGACGATCATCCTCAAACCAGCTGATAAGGGCGGCGCGATCGTCATCCTTGACAAAGGGATTTATGAAGCGGAATGTGAAAGACAACTTTCAGATACCAAATACTACCAACTCATTGAAACGGACCCTACGCCACGCCTCGTGAACATGATACAGAGCCTGACCACAGAAGGTGAGGCTGAGGATTGGATCTCGCATGATGAGGCCCTTTTCCTAAACCAAACCAACCCACGGACACCGTATTTTTACTGCCTTCCAAAAATTCACAAAGGCATGAATCCGCCGCCAGGACGCCCCATAGTCTCGGGTATTGATTCCTTACTTGAACCACTGAGTAAGTTCTGCGACTTCTTCTTACGACCTCTAGTCAGCAAGACACCCACTTACCTGAGAGACACTATGGAGGTACTCAATTTGATACAACTTTTTGACTCTCCAGAGACGATTGACTTGCTCGTAACTATGGACGTTGAGGCACTATACACGAACATCCCGCAGGATGCCACCTTGACAGTCCTTGAACGTACCCTACAGAATGTGGACCCATGGCCATACATCACTCCGATACCCTTCATCTGCAATTGTGCCCATCTTGCACTTAAAGAAAATTTCTTCGCATTCAACAATAAACTTTATCACCAAATCCAAGGTACATGCATGGGCAGCACCTTTGCGCCGAGCCTGGCATGCCTCTATATGGCCGACTTGGAGGAAGTAAAAATTAGAACACCCTCCAACCCATTCCATAACAACATCCTCCTCTGGCGCCGATACATCGACGATATCCTCATCTTTTGGAGAGGTAGTGTTGAGGAATGTATCTCCTTTTTCACCTGGATGAATACCATTGACCCGTTCCTCAGATTCACAGGAACCCACTCCCCCGAATCCATACCATTTCTGGACCTCCTTATAACACTCAAAGAGGGTGGGCTTTACACAACCAACTACAAAAAACCCACGGACAGAAATAGCCTCCTACTTTATCAGAGCCACCACCCTAAGTCACTTAGGGACAACCTCCCTGTGGGCCAGTTCCTCCGCCTAAGAAGAAATTGTAACACCCTCAATGAGTTCGAGACACAGGCAACCATACTGAGTGAAAACCTCACTGCTAGAAACTACCCGACCAACATCATCAAAATAGCTCATAAGAGGGCAAGAAATAACCATCGGGAGTCTTTGTTGGAAACAAGAACAAGACCAGAGAACTCTGCACTCACCTGCGTGACCTCGTTCACCCCCCGTTCCAACACTATCCAAAAAATAGTGAAAAGACACTGGCGTATACTAAGTACTGGGACGTTTGATCCGGGACCTCCCCCCCTGTTTGCCTTCAAACGCACTCAAAACCTGAGGGACATCCTTGTACATACACGCCCCAGAACCATTCCTAAACCGTCTCCAACCCTCTGGCACTTACCTCCCATTTCGGGCCATTTCCCCTGTGGGTCGTGTTCGTGCTGTTCCCAAACTAGATCTACCAAGGAGGTTGATCTAGGCATGCCTAGACCATGGCAATTAAAACGCCATACAAACTGCAACTCCAAGAACTGCATCTATTTACTGACATGTCCATGCGGACTCCACTACATCGGGATGACGTCAAGACCTGTCAAGACACGCATTGGGGAACACAAAAGCACAATACGATGCAAACGAACCCAAACGAGGTTGCAGAACCATTTTCTCGAACTCAACCACCCCCCTGAGAGCTTACGTTGGGTTGTCATTGATCACAACCCTTCCTGGTCAACTGGGACCCTCTTCAAAACCGAACAGCGATGGGTCTTTAGACTCAAGTCTAATGTGTCTGGCCTCAATGACGACATTCCGTGGACTACACTCCACGCTTAAATCTTTACCATTAAGAATATGTAGTACACCTTCCATCTGCCGTACCATCATGAATGAGCATCCTTAGATGGTGGCACCCTATATCCCCCCGTGGTATACTGAACTCCCGACATATACTCTTGCCAACCAACCTCTTAGCACTAGCCCCCTTGGGGGACTTGTAGACTCTTCCCATTTACGAGCATAACACTGGCCTTCTATGTGTTGTGACATTCTGACACTTGTGACACACACTCCTATGGTCCTAACATAACGATTCTGGATCATCGAACCATATGCAGTCTACAGCTATTACATATGGTTATATGGGACACCTATTTGTACACTTTCCCCTTACTCCACCACTTATGATACTAGCACCGGCCACACAGCAAAAAACTTAGGTTCGGACACTTTACCGTTCCAAGATGGCCGCCGCTACTCTCTTGTAGACGTAACTGCATCCAACAAATAACAATACTGGATACACAGTCATACGCATTCCCATATCACTGCATATGGCTATGCAGGATACTTATACCCACACTCTGTCTAACCCCACCACTTACGATATCAGCCCCTACCTTAAAGCTAAAGGAATATGTTCGGACTCTTTTGCCGTTCCAAGATGGCTGCCACCCTTCGAGACGTAGCTGAGTCTCTTCTTAGTTTCCACCCTACCCATCTGACCATTAATCTTTGAGCGCACATTTAAGACGCTGCGCCGCGGATTAGCAGCACCGGCGACTCTGGAGGCACCTTAGGTTGTCGTGGCAACGTCCCGGGGCAGATGTAAGTACGTCCTACGGTCCTCAGCGACCTCTATACAATCTTTGTGCTGGTTGCGATAGACGGCGTGACTACACTTCTTAGCCCCGTGTGAGAGCCATGGCACAACAACAACCCCCTCTATACTTATGCTGCATGGTTTCTATCCTTAACCCATTACCTTTACAGCTGAAGCCCCCGCCCCAGTTTGTCAAGACCCGGCACCGCGTGGACCCGGACTTCTAGCGGGTAGGACTATCTATTCAACCACTGTCTACAAGCATGTATTTATCCTTGTTACGTCGACAGTCGTCACCTGTACTATCACGTACACAGCACTTGCAAGCTATGGTATGATCCCTTCACGTCCATGCCATACTCACTTTATCATGTCTGGGCTATTTTATTTAAATACTACTAGGGAGTCATCTTCACTCTCTGACCACCTCCAGCATTACTTGTAGACGAGTCAGCCAATCGCCCACTGATGTGAGTCAACTCCTGTCCCCACATACAGCGTTGTCACTGAGTCTCTTAAACCCCACCATCACATTTAGCCTGGTTACCTTAGAAGGGACTTAATAAGGGCAATCTGAATAACCTCACTTGCTGTTTGTGCTTGTCTTGTTTTAATCCCCATTGCTTGACGCTTCCATAGACGTTACACAGGGCACGAGCACCCGTTCCTAGCACGACTATGGCTGGAATACTCTTCTCTCTGGTGCATGTTTTTTCGAGCCCTTTCTCGTAGGAAGCCCCACAATATATTTTTAAATGTTTTATTCTCTCCCTCTCTATCACAGGTTCGACGTCAAGGACACGAATAATCCGTGTCCCTATCACAACCTTGTTGTGTTTCTGGGATTACAGTATACTCTCCCCCTTGTTTCTGAATCCCACCCTTTTCTTTTCCTTTTAATCACCACCTTGGTCCTGACGAAGCGCTAGGATCCATTAGGGACCGGCAACAGCGCGAAACATGTTGACCATCACTTACACTCCCTCTCTCTCACTCTAACCCTCACTCTTACGGGCCGAGAGCAGCGGGACGTATTTACAGCTTTTGTCCCCCACCCAGAATGTTTATATAACATTATCCCCCGTTATTTTTAGCAGACCTCCTGGGCCCACCAATAAACAGTTAGGGCACCATTAGGTCTTTTTAGCCTCACCACCACCCCCCTCCCCACACACCCACACGCACAACTACGGCGACTCCACCAAAAGATCTCCGATAGAGAGCCCTTTTAGGGCCCGTGAGGGACTGCAGCGCCACCCCCACGAGGAGCACAGCCCGATGATGATGCTTTGCACCCGCAAGGGTGTGTGAGGGCACTTCTAGTACCATCCAGGAGTCTCTAGTCTCCATCACACTATCATTTGCGAACCTGGTCTGAGACCCTTTGTCATCCTCTCCTTTTCCCCTTCCTTACGCATAGTAGACCATACTGGCCTATATATTTCTTCAGGAACTGTTACCTTATTTTGCAACAGGTGTCTGCTAGTCTGGCAGATATTTTTTCTGCAAAATAGTTCACATCTCCATTGCGGGATCCGCCTTGGGGTGGGGATAAACCATGGCAGCAAGTCTGCTATACCACGATGTCAGGAAAGACATGCCAACATATAAATGTTTTCAAAGACGCCTCCTCCTCCAAAGTTTGGATTTTTATCAGATAAAAACATAAGCAATGTCCCCCATGTGTGATATTTTATTCCAGTGTGTGGGTGATATGTCTGAGAATCCCTGTGGTTGACATGGCGGATGCAACCACAGGAGACGCTGGTGATAATGCTAGGAGGGTCGTCGTAGATACACAGCCATTTCAACAACAAGCCGCTCCACAGTTAGAGTTTCTCCAATGGCTGGGAACGGTGGACCCACTTGTGGAAAGATTGCTCTCCCCTCGCTCTAAATGAGATGGGGTAACCGAGAGGCGAGCAGTCGGGACATCTGCCAATGTTTGCTGATTGGCCAGTAACTGGTCTCTAAATGAGGCGTTTAGTGTTCAAGGGAGAAGAGAGTTACAGCTTCCCTTGCATCATGAAGGAAGTGCACCAGTTGGAGTGGCTTGGAGTAAGTTGCTTGAAAACACAATCATTATGTGCTGGGGCAATGAAAGGAGGAGCGCTCTTGATAGAGTTCCTGGAAAAGCAGCTGATATGAAATGAATTGGGTTTACTATGAAACTGGTGTGCATTGAGACATGCCCTTTGAACATGTGATGTTAAACTTTGTGACTTTCACCTATAAAATATACTCCAATAAAGCTTTGACTCATCTACAGCCCGTGAGGTACATCTGCAGCGCATGTGGGCTGAGATGATCATTGACATCATTCCTTCCTCTATATTGTCTCTTAGGGTGTAAAAAGTATGATTTTGCCTATTATTGGGGTGCATGGTAAACGGGCATTTTCCCCAGCCTTGAGAGCCTGACTGCACGTACCTCATATCCTAACTTTATTTTTTGTCTCGGACATCACGCTACTCTATCAAATGTGCCGAGGTCTAGGCCTGCTCCTGACTATGAGAGGTCCCGGACTTGCCCTATGCTCAAGAGGGACGCACCAAGCATACCTTCATTTGTAACAGAAGACAACTGTCCCTGTTGTTGTGTTTTGATGGATACTTCACACCCCAGAGAACAATTTTGGCTTCTCCTAGCTTACACAGTACCTTTGATGTCCGTTCGATCGTTGAAGCGTATGTGCAGTACCCACACCCTCTGGTGTTCAGCGGGGCAGTGCCGCTCCACATAATGTGTGCCTAACAGCCCATGGAGCACAGAAAGTAATGGCTTTGCCCCAGCCCTATCACAAAACACACCAGTCAGTCAAACTAGCTGCCCACTCCTGGTGGTCGTAGTGTTTAGAGCATTGGTCCTGGTGTAAGTCTCTCTGCGGATGTGCGTTTCTCCTCGAGCACTCTGGTTTTTCCTTTAGTTGGACTGTGGTCTGTGATCCGGCTTCTTCTAGCTCTACATGACTTTTGTACCCTCGGTTCACAGGTGCACACAGTTCTTCTTGCACTGTGGGAGCACCGCGGAACTCGTGGGACTCAACCTTGTAGAGCCCAGACATTGTCCCCGATGCTGCAGCAGTCTTTTTGGTTAATCCCGCTACAGCTCCTTCACAGCCCTTCTGGCAGTGTCTCCCACGTGCAAGGGCTGCTCAAATGTCCCTCCCGAGCAGCTAGCTCTCTTCATCAAAGCAGGGTCGATGCAGCTTCTCCTGGCAGTCGTGATTGAGCGAAGTTCCCAGGATGCTGGTTCTTACTCAGTGGTAAATACCTCAATGCTGCAGCACCGTTTTTTGGTCGCCACTGGTGGGGGACTCAGGAATCTGATGGAGAATCCTGGCACTCTGGCTGAAATTCCTGTTATGTCTTTATACCAAAGTTTCAGAATGTAGTTGTATATCTCAACAGTCAACAGTGAGATTGGGGAAATTCTGGCACTTTTTCTTCTTCTACCCAAACTGATCCAAAGTCTTTGATGTAAGGTTCGAAAAGGAGAGGTGGAAGTCTCGAAGTCTTCTGTCATGAGAGACCCAAACCATGGGCACAAAAGAGTGGGCGGCTGCCCCGTGTAACTACCTTTTAACTAATGAGGGGTAGCTGTTCTTATGCACAATAAATAGTCCACGAAAGTGAAACTTCTAAAAGATTCGAGGGAGCCCTCGGTCTTATCTCCTCCACACTCAAAAGTCTGTCCCACTACAGTGGAATCCCTCGAATGTCCTGCTGTTCACATCTGTTTCTGTTTTTTTTCCCACCCCACCATCTTGGATAACACTTGGATATAGTGACAATTGATTCAAGTGTTATGATGGCTTGATGTGTCATATGTGCGCCACACGTATCTTTACACGTAGGTAGGCATAGACATGGTGCATCCATGTCTCACATTGAAGGGTAAAGCACCTGGTTACAGGGGACCGGCAGAACATTTTAAAAAGGTCAGAGACCAAGTGACTCCCTGGCAGAGACCGGTAAAAAGGGCTGGTGTACCACTACCACCTTGCTGCTGCCAGCTTTGTCAGTCTGTCGGTGCATTATAGCCCCATAAGCTGATAGTAGTCACACTTAGTAAAGTGTGTGCACACAGTTTGTCTCTCCAGACCACAGAATCCTGCTATGGGACTCAATCCATGCTACAAAAAGGGCCTTCAGCACCCATGCTAGATTTTTAAGACTTCTATGCGGTGGTCAAAATGTACAGAACTTGTTCAGATGAACTCGAGGCAGGGGCACGAGCCCTTCAGCCCCAAGCAGGGGACATTTCCCTATCCCACCATAACTTAATATGCGTATTTGTAAGTTGCATGTTCACCCCGTGGGTCATCGTGGAGGCCGACTCCCTGTAGATCCATGCTTTCTCCATAAGGCAGCTTAAACCTCCAGATTGTAACATCTTAAGGTAGCGTGTGCCTAGGTTCTGTTGCCTGCATATGGCACAATTGAGCCGTCTGAATTTGTGACTGGATTACCCGTGCAATGGAGAACCATTGTACATCGATAGTTAAGACTGGGAAGAAAATGAGCTCTCGATGCACACTGCTGAATCACCCCCCCATCCCTGAGATTTGCCCACAAGTCAAATTGAAGTCCAGCTGTCTGGAGTTGCAGACACGAAAGCACGTGCATTGTTTTGGCTGATGCGACACTGAACTTTTACAGGGTAGTGTCTGTGTCTGTGTCTGCTGTCCTGTTTTTTTTTTTCTGGGGATGCTGGAGACCTTCCAAATCTGGATTTGTGCTGAACTGCATGAATGAACCTTCATTGCCTCCCTCTACCACCACGTCTGTCCCAGACATTCTCTTGCTGTAGTCACAGATGTTCTTGTGTTTGTTGGCAGATAACAGTGACCTGTTGCTGCTCTATGGCCAGCCACTGATAACGGGATTGAACCAGATTTAGACTGAGCTCTTGGCTGCAGTCATTTAGATTCGAACTTTTCCTGGGAAACTAGGAATAAATTGTTGACTTCAAATATGGAGGTGTGAAGGCACGGAAATGTGAAAACCCGGTAGGACCCAGTAGGAGATGCTGGAGCAGGCCCAAAAACATAAAACAGAGGGCTGGAGAAGAGTTTAATCGTTTCCTTCACGCCCAGGCAGGCGGTTACCTCCTGGATCATCCGTAGCTGGGGTAGACCACCTGTTTGCAATGATTGCTTATTAAATGCTGCTGCAGCAGTCCAGTTTTACGGAGACCGCCATGTTTCACCAACCTAACACCCTCTGCACTAATCACAACAGCTTATACATGTGAGATGACAGATGTAACTCAGATCCCAGAGTCAAATTCAAGTTACACCCTCAAAACTTGCTCTTGAAATGAATTCTTCCTGCAGTATCGTGACTTCTTGTTTTATGTAGCATGGATCAGGCCAGGCACCGGCATGCTGATTGTTAGGGTCACAATTATAACATGGCGGAGCACATTAGATGTAGGTGTAGTCCTAATGATACATTTACAAATCGGTGAGCACGGAACAACCAATATGGAGTTTCTGTTGTAAAATACTAGGAAGTATTGAGGTACATGTATTCCTGGTAGGTACATAGAATAGTCCCTGGAGGGTATATCAATAAGACGGTGAAGGATTCTCAGAGGAGACTGATTGCAGATAATTGACTGGGTTTGTGTACAAGATCGATGGCATGACCTCTAGATACATTTACGAAAGATGGTAACATTAACTGCTATGGAAGAGTTAAATCAAGGGAATTTGTTTGAGTGAGAGGATTCAATATAATAATGGTCATACATTTTATTACTACTGAACGGATGAGTTTTGAACGACAGAAATTTGACCAATAGGAGGGTAGTCTAAATCGCCATTATGGCTTTTTGGGATCAGGGTAGTATGGCTAGAAACAGTACGAGGGGGTTGCTAGAAAGACTGCAAGAGATATGGAATGGTGAATGAGGTTTGACAGTTTCCATGCCAGGGTAGAGTGGGTACAGATTGGTCTGGGATGCACTTCATAAGAAAGACAATGCAATGCTTTGATGTTGAGCGGGGATGAAAAATGGCTCATTCTTACTGATTTCCGGGTATGAGAGGCACGGATAGAGGAAACAGCCCTGCTTAGTAAAGCTCAGAGGGCCCATTGATGGTACATAGAGCCATCCCTCCCATTGAGGTGGCAGGCACCCAAATAAGTGCGCGGGCATAAAGACTGTTCTGCTTGATAAGGACCAGGTGCAAATGTTGTGTAGTTTTTATTTTATTTGGGGTTATGTTTATAGTGTGGAATTTACCCCAAAGGGTAGCACTTAATAAGATGGATACAAGTTTGGCATTAAGGAATCCTGGATGTCCACAAGGCGGTTTTCATCGTTGTGCGCATACAGGAGTACAATACGTGAAGACTATGGAGGAAGGGGGGAGTGCCAGCTTTGGAGGTGGATAGTTCGAGAGCTGGTACATGAGAGAAATATCAAGAGGAAGTGAGTTTTAGGTCCCTCATAAAGTGTTCTATGAAGAGGTGGTATTGGTGGCAGGACACATTTATCCATGAGCTGCAGAATGTAAGATAGAGAAGGCTTGTTACCTGTTTTTATCTTTTTGAGGTTTCTGGATCTCTTGCTTCAACAAACAGTGGCAAAGCCAAAAGGATTCACCCATACAAAATCTATTGGCTTTGCCAATGTTTTTTGCATGTTGCACAGCAACACAAGCTGCTGTGCAATATGGTTTAAAGTAAAAACAAAGAGCGCATGACATGGCCAGCTTTCACTGCATCATAGTGGTGCTTTTTTCCCTTAAACCATGTTGCACAGCTGTCCTTGCAACATGTAAAAAACACAGTGGGGATTTTTGGGGGGATAGCACACTGAAGAGCAGGAGCAGGGCGGGGTGTGTGAAAAACTATGGGGGTGGGGGGAAAACATGGGTGGGATGAAGGAGAGTTCCTTTTGGGCAGGCACTCAATAAGAGTGGATGTCCAAAAGTAACCTGCAGGAGCCCGCAGCCAGTGGAAGGACACAGGCCACAAGCAGCTGTACTTGGCCCATGCTCGACATCATGGACACACAGAGAAGCCCCAGGAGGAAGCTGAGGCAATGAAGAGGTGCTGACCAATGGCAAGTAGAGAAAAGGGAGAACCGTGGGAGCCTACCCATGGTAAGGAGAGGTAAGTAACAGGCGGGCTCCAAGCCCCTTTTAAGATTATTATTTTTTTATTAAAGAAACAATCGCTTTCTCAGGCAGCAGATCCATGCCAGAGGAGAAACCTTAATAGGCAGAAGTGTGGCTTGAGTAAAGTCTACGGATGGTGTGAAAGCCGAAGTTGGGTGACTCGAAGGTCTGTAAATTTCACAAATTGAGTTTAATTTGATGCAGACCGAGGGTTGTAGCCAGTAATGATTTTTCAAGAATAAGATGGACAGTGGTATGCAGGGCAAGTTTGAGTGTGTCCGAGGAGCTTGTTGACAAGGGAATTGCCACTGTCAGTGTGTAGCATAAAGAGGGTCTGAAAGTTGTATTGGAAGAAGCTTGTAGGCATGAAGCGCTTGATTCTGCGTTCAAAGCTTAGTTGAAGCTCCAATGTTTGGTCTCTCATTGAACGTTCAAGGTGTCATGGGAGGGGCGAGTGTCCATAATCCACAGGTACATTGGTCTTGTGGCAGACCGCAGGCTTCACCCATAAACCGTTTGTGCTGTGGGTTTGTGAGGGTGGCAGGTTCTCATGCACAACACGCGTCCCTACAGTGCACGGCTCTATTCAGATCTATAATCTCACCCCGGTTAATCATTGACGAGCTCCGCTCCACCGCAAAGTTAGCAAAGAGCAAAGCAAACACTGCATACATGGCATTTATTTATGAAGTATCTGTTTGGAACACTATTAAAACATTCTCGTTCAGCTTTATTAGCTTGTCAAATGTTCTATTAAAATCAACATTTGTGGCTGAGCACCTCCCAGGGTACAGGGAAAGCAAACACAGCTCGGAGCGGCTGGAGAGGGCTAGAGTGGATTCTATTTTACTTTTGCTTTCTACCAAGGACTCGTCTTTATATTGAAGCCAATTAAAGAGGCCCCTCTGTGTGCTCTTTGCGCAGCACAAAGGAAGACTATTTGAGCAGGGCGCGCAAGTCTTAAGCAAGCTTTTGTTGACATTGCATTTTCTCTCCGCGCGGGCTTAGAAAGAAGTCTGGCACTGTAAAAAGCAAATGACCCATGTGCGTCGCCGTCTGCCTCGCGCCTTCCAGTTCAAACAGGAACGTACCAGTCGGGGCCCTTTGACGTCGTCTACAGAACGTCATCCGCAAAGCGCGCCAAAGGCCCAAGCAGGCGATGCGGCAGGATGAGCGCCCTCTAGAGGGAGAAGATAAACTCTCGCCAAACCCATTAGGAGACCTGCAGTGGGGATGGTGGTTGACTCCACCAACGCTGTCAAGGAAGACGTAGACACAGCATGAGACAAGAGCATACCCACCAACATTTTCAAACTGGAAAGTTGGAGATTTTGAGAAAAAAGATCGTGTGAATGTATTTTCCCTACCGGCATACATTGCAGGCGAGGCAATTTAAGGAGGGAAACACTTAAAATAAAGCTCTTTTATTTTTGATTTAAAAAGTGTGAGTCTCCGCCTGTATCGGGTCTGCTGGCATGTATGCAAAAGGTTATTCGGAAGCCTGTAGCCTTCACACGCCCAGTGGACAGGGAATTTGCGTCATTGATAGGTACACCAAATGGAGAGGAAATCTAATCTACATCATTGATAAGAGAGTCAGAAACGGGATGTATATCAGAGGTAGGTCAACTGGAGAGGAAGCCTACATCATTAACAACGAGCTGGAAAGAAAATCTACACCACAGATACACACGAGGGTGACCGCTTCGCTCCAGGTCAATATGGGCACTGTTTCCTGTTTTGGACTTTCATGTGGTAACGGAATGCATTCTGGGTAATGTAGCCAATTTTATCTTCCATTCACTTAATTCCACAAGTACACCTGAAAGGAATAATTTGCAAGTGAAAAGTTCAGGAATGGGGGCAATGTCCTTGACCTGGGGCCCTAATATACAACGGGTGCGCTTTCCCTGTTTGCGCACGGTGCACCTTAAAACAGGTGCACCGGATACAAACAGGGAAAGTGCGCCCTATTACATGCGCATTCAGGTGAAAATCGGAGCAACTGCCTTGAAGCCGCTCTGTCTTTTACTGTGCAGGCGGCACCCACCTGCATTTTTAAAGGGGAACAGAGATCCCCTTGCAGGCGGAGGCAGTGAGTGACTACAAACGCCTGCAAGAGGATGCCTGAAGGGTCTATGGGATCCCCTTCCCCCCCTCTAGGGGGCGCACTGATAGTGCGCCATATTTTAGGTGTCGCACTATCAGTGCGCCTCCTGACTGCTTCTTTGCCTCTGTCTGCGCCTGTAATACAGTGCGAATGCAGAGGCAAATGGATTCCCTCATTTCCATGAGGCCACACCCCCATGCAAATGAGGGAACACCCTTTGAAGATAGTGCTGGCGCTTTATGTGCACCAGCGCTATCTGTATTATTGAAGGGGTCGCACAAGCATCTGCGGCCCCTTCTGTAATACCAAAGTGCCCCAGGGGTGTACAAAGCGGGCGCAAAAACGCCTGTTGCGGCCCCTTGGGCACTTCCATAATGAGCCCTTGGAGTGAAGTGCTCATCCTGATACACATCAGCCAGTTGGGAAAGTTTCACCATCGGTACAGCCAGTAAATCTACACCATAATTGCACAATAACCGAAGAGTACATTTACACAATAGATAAACCCGCAGGAGTGGAAACTGTATCATTGATCCACCAGCTGCAGAGGAAATCTACACCATAGGCGGAGAACAGCTCGAGGGGATATCTATGCGATCAATGTCAGTAGCCAGACAGTAAATCTATACCATATATACACCCTAACCAGAGTACATCTACACCATAGATACACGCGTGGGAGAGGATCTCTGCATCAGTGATACAACAGCTGCAGAGGAAATCTACTCTATAGACACACACCAGCTGGAGAGAACCTCTACGCCATCAAAATCAGCAGTCAGACAGTAAATCTACACTATAGATACACCATACACACTTATGCTCCAACGTACAGGCTTTCCACCACAGTTCACTCAATGGATTGAGGTTCTATGCACAACTCGAACCACTAGACCCTGGCAGAATGGACTGCTTACAAAGTCTTTCCCAATCCTTAGGTAAACACAGCAGGGATGTCTATTATCCCCCATACGGTTTCTTAGGCACTGAAGCCGCTAGCAGCCAAGTTGAACCAACACCATGCACAACATGCGCTTTGCTACACTCTGCAACACCTACTAGTATCATTACACAGAGATGATATCACACTTTACCTCTGCAACCCTAGCAAAAGTCTAAACTCAATACTGAGAGAAATTACCAGATTCCGTCATCACTATTAACTGGGATATATCAGTTATTTTTCCAGTAACCTTAAATACCACCAAATTTACCCTTGACTTCCTGTTAGAGTGGGATGAGGGTCCATTGCACTATTTGGGTATTATAAATCGTGACATGATATTGTCCTCAGAAAACTACGGGAGAGCGATCTCCTAACTTAAAGACAAAATAAATAAATGGATTATGGTCCGCCTACCCATGGCAGGTAGAATTCCAATTGCGAAAATGGTTATCCTCCCACGTTTTTTGTACCTGTTCCTGAATATCAACATTCCATTAGCCAAGTCCTTTTTACGCACACTATAATCACTGTTAGTCTAATTATCCTGGGACGGTGAACAGCCTTGAGTCCGTTGAGAGATGTTAACCCGATCGTATGCGCAGTGCGAATTTGCAGCCCCTGACCATTGAATGTACTATTTTTGTGCACAGGCGCACTACGCTCATTATTGGTACCATCCCCAACCCTACCTGCCACATCTCACTTTAGAAACTGACAATGCCTCTTTTACCTCACTCACCACAATGCTATGTAAGCAAACACACGTACGGCGCTCCAAAATACTCCCCTCCCATTGCACCAAGTGGGCCTGGGATGGCCTGAGATACATATCAGGATTAGAACTGCTATATGACCCCTCATCCTCTTGATGGACCACCCTAGGATGCTGCTAACAAGCATACCTAAAGCACAGGTTCAGATGCTGGCATGGGGTATTACCTAATGGGGTGACTTATATCACAATAGGGAGTTCTTAGGCACGAGCGTAGTCGTGACTAGGCCTGGTTACATGCTGTTAGATCGATTTCTTTATTACCAACTGAAAGCTCCCCCTTTCTGCAAGAGCCACCACCTTTAAAGTCTTTGAACCTATTGAGCACCATAAATTCTCCCAAAGTCTGATCACTACACTGTATAACGCTGCACAGGCGGAAACAGTCTGTCTGTTGCTGCGAGCACGACTCCGCTGGGAATAGGATCACAAGGCTTCAATAATGGATAGATAGTGGGAATTCTGTTGTGCACATACGACTGCTATCTCAGTTAATTCACTTTTGTTACCTTCACAGACTGTATCACATGCCTCATACACTATGGAAGCATGCTTTGCGGCCCACCTCTAATTGTCTAAGATGTGGCACTCAACCCGCTATTTTCCTTCACTATCCAAATATCCAATGCTTTTGGTCCCAGATTATACATACCCTGTCAGATATAGTGGGAGAGCCACTAACTTTGCAACCTAAGCTTGCTCTACTGGGTTGAGTATATGAGATCTCAAAATCGGTCAGTAGGCTAGTGGTGATTTCGCTACTACTGTCAAAACGGCAGGTGACACAACACTGGGGCAGGGAAGAAGCACCCACTCTCGCTGTATGGATATCCTGACTCGTGTATTGTAATGAGCAGCTAGAAACCTATGCTGACCTCCAGCCCAGACTCTCCCATCCCAATGAGATATGGGCGTCCATTCGCACATATTCATCGAACTGCGCTGCTGATGATGACTAACCTTCCAACACATCTTCTGCAGATTCATCGCTGGGATCCTTGCAAGGTGCAATATCACCACTGCCTGTAACATCATCATACCGGAAGTGCAGCTTGGACTACCATTCCATATGAAGTAAACCGGAGCTAGCCATGTCGTTGCACAATGAGCTTACTGGACCAGCTGCTGTATTGGGGATATACTGTGTGCATTTCTGTTACATTAATGTCACATATTATCACATCTGGAAAGTCATTGTTATTTGATTGCATTCACCCAACTTAAAAAAATAAATCTTTTAAAAAAAGATACACCGAAGCCAAAGAGTACATCTAAACTGTAGATACACCTGTGTGAGAGGAACTCTGCACCATTGATCCACCAGCTGCAGAGGAAATCTACTCTCAAGACACACACCAGCTGGAAAAGGAAATCTATGTCATTAATCTTGGCAGCCAGACAGTGAATCTACACAATAGATGCACTCGAGCCAAAGAGTACATTTACGCCATCGTTCCCCCTTTTAGAGAGGATCTCTGCAACACTGATACACCAGTTTCAGAAGAACTCTACACTATAGACACATCAGCTGGAAATCTATGCCATTAATCTCAGCAGCTAGACAGTAAATCTACACCATAGGTACACCAGTAGCAGGAAAATCTTTACTACAGATACACACCAGCTGGAGTGGAAATTTACACCATAGATACCAACTGGAGAGGAATTCTACATCTTAAATAGACAGGCCAGAGGACAAATCTACACCATAGACACACCTGCTGGAGAGGAAATTTACACCTTTGATATCAACTGTGAAGAAATCTGCACACTAATACTCAAGCTGCAAATGAATTCTACATCATAGATACATTAGTCGAAGAGTAAATCTACACAATGGATATGCCTACACAGCTGGAATGGACATCTATATCATACATTACCTTGAGAGTAAATCTTAACAATAGATATGTCTGTTGGATGACATGACTAAGCCAAGAGGACTTTTTGGATATACTGCCAATCAACTCTGTCCAACTCCTTCACTGCATCAAGCAAGAGAAGGGCTATCAAGTTCTATTTTTAGTGGCTATATCAATAGATTCACGGTCAACCTTGTGTTATTGTAAGCAAGACTCCCTCAAACAAATCCTAGCTTGAAAGGTTAATTCAATTCCGGCTAAACCCAATTGAACCTTGTGACCAACATCCTTGTGAATATCTTGACATCTTTATTCAGAAGGGCTATGAGGTGGTACGATTCACAGCTTAAGGGATCCTTCCCAAAGACCATGGTCAAGTCATGGCGTTTGTGATCCTTCAGGATTTGCCCCTTAAGTTAACCAACCTAGATAAAGGTTCTACTAAAATCCTCAAAAATACTATGTAGAATGACATGGGGATGTCGCCTGGGCCTGGAACTCAATTACATGGCATCCCCTGAATGGCCAGTTACACTTTTAGTGATGTGAAGGGCATTTCTAATTCCTGAAGGGTTTCAATCTCAAGCTCTGGTGGAATATATTGTAGAAGATGTCTGTCTTGAGCACGTGGCATTAGTTGTTGTCTGGTGTGTGTCTGTATAGAATTCTGTGAACCTCTTCATAATTTCTGGCATATATATAGCATTTTCTTGCCGGTCTCTTCAATTAAGAGTTGCTCCAGCTCGCTCCAGGCTTTACATAGGGATCGGAACAGTTGAGGTTGAAGGTCCACACTTTGTTGTTGCTCAAGAGTTCGGTACCTGAGACTCGAGCTCTTGTTTCTTCTCTTTCGCTAATCTCTGCAAAATGGCTGTATGTGAGATCAACTCACCCCTCAGAACTGCTTTAGCTGCATCCCATACTATGTCAAGTTAAAGGACCCTTGTATCACCCATAAAGAAATAGTGATGGATGGCATCAGCAGGCATTTCTCCGAGGGAAATGTCTCTGAGGCCATTTCATTCAAGCTCCATGTTTTCGTGGTTGAAAGTTCAGGTACCGAAAGGCCCAAACATAGAACTTACAGGGGAGTGGTCTGATAGAGTACAGACCTTGAGTGCTTTAATTAACGCAGTTAACAACATCTTTTATGTCTGCCTGTTGGTGAGAACAAAATCTATACTGAAGTGGATTTTATGTAGTCGGGAGTAAAAGGTATAGTCCTCAGGGGCATGCTGTAGTCACCAGTCCTTCAAGAGTTCATAGTATTCAATACCTTCGGTTCCTGCTTTTCAAGTTTTGCAAGTGATCTGTCTTGGGATTGAGCTGTCTAGATGTTCATAATTGACATCTCCTCC
The DNA here is from genome assembly GCF_964204655.1 of Triturus cristatus. Taxonomy (NCBI): domain Eukaryota; kingdom Metazoa; phylum Chordata; class Amphibia; order Caudata; family Salamandridae; genus Triturus; species Triturus cristatus. Next base: position 1,144,680,249 of record NC_140593.1, on the reverse strand, counting down.
TACTATTAAAAACCCAGGGGCATATTTACAAGGGCTTTATCTCCGCTTTTTGGCTTTTAAAGCCAAAAAAGCAGAGATAAAAATATCGCTCTATTAACAAGAGGGTGCTAACATGCATTAGCGCATGTTAGCACCCTTTTACCCGACGCCTCCCTTTGCATCTCTAATGAGATGCAAAGTGGGCGTCACTGGGCAGGACAACCTTGTAAATATCGCTGATGTGCACATCGCGATATTTACAAGGCTTCCAATGCATTTCGCTGTTTTCGCTGGATACCAACATCTGCTAAAATGCAGACTTAGGCATACCTATTATGGGGGTGGATTGTGCTGATACGACCCTGTGGGTCGTATTAGCAAGGTTATCGCCGTTTTGCAGGGAACATCGCTTGAAAACCAGCGATGCTCCCTGCAAAACGTCGATCTCCCCGCTATCGCTGGTAATTATATCGCCCTGGGGAAACACGTTGTAAATAATGCGTTGTAAATAACGCGCTAACAGGGCGATATAATCAAGTGATAGACCGCGATAAATAGAAAAGCACTAAGCGCGCTTTACGTCTATTTATCGCCGTCCTTGTAGATATGCCCCCTAGTGAGAAAGCCTCGATGCGTGGAGATAGCTATGTTTAGAAAGTATTTCTGTCCTCATTGGGGCCATAAATCGAAAAAATAGTGAGTTCTTTATCCTGTTTAATACCTTGAAAGGCAATCATTCTGTCTGGAGTATCTCATAAAAGGTGAAATACTATGTCTCTTCTCTGTAGTATTGCAGTGTAGTGTTACTACCAACTACTAACTGTTGTTACCAACTGCACCTTAAACATGATGGACCAGCATCTGGACCATACAGTTGAGGGACCGCGGTTCCGGATCCCGCAGGGCACCACTGTTATGGGGGATCAACTCTATGCTGACGTCAAATAGTTGAGGACTTATCTGAATTAGAGACAAGGACCAGTGAATCAAGGCAAGGACTCGGATATGTCATGATGGGCCTATGTAAGTTAAAGCAAAACCATCAGTGCAGTTGTGGGGCAGTGATGTTCATATGACCTTAATAGGGGTAATGATTCAGTCATCCTCTGAGGCAGCCAGGTGCACCATGTGTCGCGTGTCTGCCTTCGAGCTTCTCTTCAGCCTTTGGGGGTTAGGGGTTCCACACATGGCTGTTGACGGCAAAAATGAGCTATTCCCCGTCAGCACTGCCTGCGGTCATTGATGGACCTTGAATTCCCTAATTCTCTCGAACTTCTTCTTCCAGAGAGTTTGAGTGGGTACCCCCACTGACAGAGGATCGATGTTTGGCGAGGACAGATCCTGAAAGAGGACACACTCCCCTCTAAATGTGAAGTAGCCTAGCTTCCTTAATTTCACTATGGTGCATTTCTTCAGCTTGTAAAAGTGCCCTCTGGTCAACACGTCAGGTGCTAGCTTTTGAGGAGTTTGGTAGGCACAGTAAACTCAATGAACGGTCAAGTAGCATGTCCACAGACTCCTCATCGAATCAAATGTGTTGTAATAGATCCTTGACATGTTGTTCAATCTTTGCGCTGGTGAGTTCCGGATTGACACCCCTGCTCCTGATGTTTCCCTGAGACCTGTTTTCTAGATCTTCGGGTATTTCAAGGATCAGGGTTTGTTGGGCCTCCAATGCCGCCACTCATGGGTATGCTTCTCAATGAAATTTTCAACTTGAGCAAATCACATCTCTGCACTTTGCAAATTCCAATCGAATTCCAATTTTGACTTTAACAGTTCCTTCCTCGGGGTTGACATTTTTGTAGTAAATTCTTTGATGAGAAGTTGAACATTGAGGGGCATATTCTCAAGGACACATCGCCAATTTAGCGGCACTTTTCCGCCACGAATGTGGCGATAGATTTATCGCCCTATTCAGAAGCTTGCGCTAACAGCCGACATCACCAGTTTACCTGCGATAGCTGCCGCTAAAAACATCGCCAAGGCTGACAGCGACAACTAACGCTAATCACATGCAGAGTAGGTGTTCCTGTCCAAAAACTCACAATAACACCACTTCGCGATATTCTCAACGACCAGCCAGATTGGCAATGTGGGCCAAAAACAGGCGATAAGGCACGTTAGCAGCAGGGACTTAAGACCTGCTTTTTTCTGGTCTTAAGTAGGACGAAAACCTGCAGTATAAAGGGAGCCCAGCCCAAAGACACATCTGAAGACCAACAGATACCATGGATCTACTAACCATGCAGCTTGGAAAGCCAAGAGGGCCACAACACCCACCACCACCACCCACAGGACCACCCCCACCCCTAGGGCCCCTCCCCCCACCCCGGACTACCACTGAGGCAGCGCAGAACAAGACAGTGGACCTTCCGAAAATGCACCAGCCTCAGAGACTTAACGCCAGAGGATGTCATTGCCCACTACAGGCTCAAAAGGACAGCCATCCTCTGCATCCTGACCCACATTGCCCACAGGCTGACGGTACCAACACAGCGGACAACCAACATCCCTCCACAGACAAAGTTGCTGGCTGTGCTGCACTTGTTGGCCTCTGGTACCTTCCAACCAAGTCAGAGGACTCACAGCCAGCCCTATCAAAGTCCCTCACACCTGTCCTTGATGACATCATCAGCTTGATACCCCTGCACCTTCACTTCCCCCACACTGTGCAGGAACAGCTGGAGACCAAGCAAGGCTTCTACGCCATAGCTTTCTTCCCGCACGTGTTGGGGACAATTGACTGCACACATTTCCTACTTGTTCCCCTTGCCGACACTGCACACAATTACCACAACAGAAAGCACACACATTCCATCAATGTGCAGGCAATAGTGGACCACCGGGGACTGTTCACCAATGCCGTCGCCAACTTCTCAGGCAGTGTGCATGATTCCTACATCTTCCGACAGTCCATCCTCAACCAGCTCTTCCAGGATGGCACCTATAGAAAGGGACTGCTCGTTGGTAAGTACCATTGGAACACACCACACTCCTCAACTCCTCAACTCCACAATCATACAACTCACAACTGTGAAAATGCACATGTAACAAAATCACATACAACATGCTAAACAACATGCCAACCCACCAGACACGACAACACAAGTAACTCTGGTAACAGGGACCAGACATGTAGACAAACCATCCACAAAGGCATAGCCCCTCTGCCACACAATTGCAGAATGTGGGGAGAGGTGGGAACCAAGAATGTGCAAAGGAGGCAAGTGACCCATGAATAAGAATGTACACAATGCCAAGTGTGGGGTGATGTGCTGGACAGTCTTGAGTATGCAGAGCACAGACATGTCCATGTGGACATATACTGCTGGTGTTTGTAGTGATGTGGACAGTGGATGCAATCATATTACCTCAGGCAGTGGGGAATACCTTGGACATGTAGCTATGTTGCCCCCCCCTGTAAGCATAAGCGTAGTGGGCTGGGCCGGCGTATACCAGTCCAGTGTAGGAGTGTGAATAAATAGCCCCAGGCTCTGGGCGTGGTTCACTTCCGGGATGGCCACCAAAGTAACTACTGCGTGTGTCTCTGTGTCTGCCATATCCTGACCATAGGCCAACACACAAGTGGCCGCCCACCTTCAACTGCCAACATTACAGTGTTGTCAGGCTTGCGGACATGCACAGACAGGCATGACAATGGTGTGCCGTAGGAGTGCAAGTGATGCAACCGCGCAGCACCCACAAGTAAGTAGGCTCGGGGAGAGGGCGAGCAGCTGTGAGGCTACGTAATACACATTGATCCCACACATTTGCCAGAAGCAATACATGGCAAACATGAATCCCAAAGTCGCACAAATCACACGCCACAAAACCTGTAAGTCTTCCAACACAGCATACAGAACCACCAATTTACACTAATCTCACTTACCTCGCACAGGTGATCAAGGATATGCACTCTGCCCATGGATGATGACACCCCTCCGAGCCCCAAACACCCCAGCCCAAAGGCAGTACAATGTGGCCCACAAACGCACCAGGGGCATTGTTGAGCACACATTTGGCGTGTTAAAGTCACGTTTCAGGTGCCTGGACATCACAGGTGGAAGACTCCTGTACAGCCCAGAAATAGTATGCAAGATGATCATTGCATGTTGTGTATTGCACAACATATGTGTACGCACCAATGCCCCATGGATCCAGGTGCCAGATGCACCGGACGATGATGAGGAAGATGAGGCAGGCGGACCACACCCCACTGCAGCTGCAGCAGGAATAGCCCGAAGGAACACAATCATTAAACATTTCTTAGCATGAGCACGTCACATTGTGACTGTCCTTAGCAATCATGGAACAGTACAAAATGACCACATGAATAGCATGTGCAAATAAATTCATTGCAACACACATTCACTGTGTGCATGCCGGTCCTCTGCATTAACACGTGGGAATAGCAAGCCTGGCGCTGATTATCGATGATATTTTTATTGCTGTTGGGCCCACGCAACTTTTTTCACGTTCGAGTTTCCTTTTTTATCAGCGTCCCGGTTATTTTAACGTGGACATTTGACACGTTATCGGGGAACTATCGCCTGTTGCCGGCATGTTGAGAATACACCGTTAACACGGTGTTAGTTTCCCGCGATAGACGGTGTTATGTAAAATTGCGTTAGCCTAGGTTGGCAATGATTATCGCACGTTCTTGAGAATATCCCCCTGAGTATTTATTCAGTCCTCAATGTGGGCTCAGCTCAAACGCAATGCTGTCTGCAGCCAGATCTGCTGCTTCAAGGTCAGAGCCCTGTTGGTGTCAGCAGTTCTCTTCCACCCACTGCCTGGCAACCACAAATGGTAGAGAGGACCCAGAGTTGGCCAAGGACCAGGATCCCTAAGGGGGGGGCCTGTACAGCAAGGAGCAGTCTCCGATTAGTCACAGTGTTCCCGCAGCTACAACGAGTTGGCGTCGCAGCTCAGTCCCAGGCCTGTGTTCTGGAGAGAATGTTGCAGATTATATCAAGCTCATGCGTGCTGTACAGTATAAGTAAAGTCAGCGATGGGTAAGGAGATCGCTGTGCCTCCCCAGGCTCACATGCTTGGACGCCAACAACAAGAAACTATGTGTACCCTCACCTAGCAGGCATCCTGGACACCCATCACCCTCTCAAAAGCAATACCAGCCTACTTCTCCGCTTACTTGTTCGGCCCACCAGTGGGCCGTATGTGGGAGGAACATCAAGCCAAGGCGGGGAACAGCCATTACAACGCGGTTTTTACCACGCAGTGCAGTTACATCGCATGCGTTACAACGCATGCGATGTTACAACGCTATGCCATTACAACGCAAGTCTGTACATCGACTTGCGCTAGATGGCATGCTAACATTACAAATAGTGTAGTTTACTATCCCAACACCTTCCCTACTGTTAAGTGGACTGAAGTTGGAATAGTAAATTACACTTTTTTAATGTTATCACGCCATCTAGCGCAAGTCGATGTAAAGACTTGCGTTGGAATGGCATAGCGTTGTAACATCGCATGCGTTGTAACGCATGCGATGTAACTGCACGCGTAGTAAAAACCCGCGTTGTAATGTCATACATCCGCCAAGGCACCATCTCATTCATTGGCGGAAAGGTCCAAACTCCACTCCTCATTGCTATAGATGAGGCCGGTATGCATAACGAATTGGACCCCTCCAGTTGCTGCAGACCTGTTGCAGAGACCCCCCGGTCAGTGCCACATCTACCTCACGGGGTGGGCGCCATCTTGAATTCTCACAGCTCTACTATCCCCAAGCTGCCATGTCTGCCCGGCCTGCCCGTGTGGGTCCCCTACAACTACGTCTAGTTCTGGGTCTCTGTGTGCCACATAATTAACCCTCTGTACTCAGAAGAAGGGCTCCAAGGTGCCCCCCACAGGTCCCCTGCCAAGCGTCCTGCATGGAACTCACTTGCAACGCGTCCCTGACGGGTCCTCGCACTGGTCACGCCCCATGAACCAATACACATTTCAACAAATACCCAGACACCAATGTGGTAAATTTTCCGACCAGAGATATTGCCAAACAGATTCAAAAAAATTTTCAATGAGAAACAGAGTTTTTGATACAGCAAGAGCCTCTGCTGATAATAACTCTGACAGAGTCAGAACCATGACTGAGGATTATCCATCCATCCTCAGATGATTTTGGCTGTATGCCATCTCAAAAACCCACTGCAAAGAGGTGGAGCCAAATAGCCGGAAGAACCCACGTCCATAGCCTTTTCATCACTGACTCGGATGTGGTGACCACGGACTTAGATTGAAACAAGATCGCCGCCTTCGACATTAATTACTCAAGAGACTCTCGAAGTTTCCTACGGGCAGAAGGGTTCAATGTTGCAAACTGAAATCTGGTGCTTCCTCATTGTACCATCCTTTGTTAACAGATTGTTCCACCATTCCTCACTTGGAGGAATACATTATGGTACAAATTAGGCAGCCTTTGGATAAGGTGATAAAAAGCAAATTGAAATTAGGATTTCTCATCCCATCACTTCAGGCCACTCTATCACTACTCCAGACTTTGACCCTCAACTTTTAACCTTTTTCTCAATATACGTTATAGGCCTGAAAAAAGGATTGACAGAATCTGATCAGGCCGTCAAGGTGGACTTTTGGATACCATGGGACCAATTACAAAGATTTTTGTATTGCAGAGTAAGCAAAGGATGGTCTTTTACGATTGAGCCATCTCAACTGTTGAACCGGATCCATTGTGTTATATGTCTCATAGGCAATGATAATTCACTGTAAAACAGCATACAAGGAGCCTCTGGTCTTGACATAAAGGGGCAGATTTACTAATATTTGATGCAACGCAGTGCAGCAGGGCAACTTGCTGCACTGCATGAAAGGTAGACATCAGACGTGCGCCATATTTAAATGGCACACATCTACTTCCTTTTTGCACTAACTAGTGCCCTCACCGTGGTGCAAAGGTGCCTGTGTTGCAAGAAGGATTGTTTTTGTGTAGACAGGGACATCTGCCCGCACAAAAACAGTCCTTAAAGGCATTTTCCTTTTTTATGTGTGATGCAGAATTTAGCCACATAGAAAAAGGAAGTAACAAGGAGATATAATGGCATTTCTCCTCGTTATGCCTGGGTCTGGGAGGTGTACCATTTTGATGCATTCCCAGGTCTGCAACTCTTTGTAAATCTGGAAATGTGCCACAATCCAGGGATGGATACTCCACCCATGGAACGCCTCCCTGCCGCAAGGTAATACAAGACAGTGAAATGCACTGTCTTACGCTACATTGGATTTTTGAACCATGCAGAGCCACGCAAGCTGGCTATGCATGGCTCAGTAAATACAAGTTAAGGGCTTGCGTTGCTTCGCGGCACCTTGGTAAATCTGGCCCACAATGTGGATTTTCCAACTGTAAATGTAGGAAAGTTGTAATTTCTTTGAAGTCACGGAGCCGAGAAACATCTCGCCTCTTGAAAATAATTTACTTGAATAATTACTGTTGTCCTTCTGGCCCTTGATTCATAAATATTGCTTCTTGTTCACTCCTTCAATTTCTACAATTACCAGTCCCCCAGTCATCCTGAAGGACTGAATAAAGAATTGAGCGTGGTGTTTCTCCTTTTGCTCATCAATATTTTCTTCATCATATTTCTGTTTCTGCATAAACTGAACTGCATCTGCTGTATCAAGAACGGGTGGGGGATCTATTTATGACTTGCTAATGAGACACCTGTGTAAACCACATTGGTAGTGCAGTACCAAGGCTTGTTGGATATGGAATTTCTCTATTGTTCTATGTTTTCTTTCATCTGTAACTTACTGCTGTGGAAATAAAGAAGCAGGAATTACAGCATTTAACTTGCTTCCAAGTCTTTAATTAAATACAATTTGGACTGTTTACATTAATACTTGGTAAAATGGTAAAATTCACAAAGAACAGATTCAGTTTAATGTAATCGTCGCCCCTGTGTTTGATATTGTTTATGGTTCTCTGTGGGTCACTGCATGATCCAGCGATTCGCTGGAGTGAGCCTTTATTGGCGCTGAATCCACCAGCAATCTTACCACGATCATTTGAGAAGAATGTGCTGCATTGTTCAAAGCTTGTTACATAAATTGTTGAAGGAATTCAAGAATGTGGTTGTGGCAGAAGTTCAGATTGCATTTCTATAGTCTGGTGCGTTTAGCCATGAGGAGGATCTTAAATTGCCACCTCTCAGACACGATGAATGTGAACTCTGTCTCGGAGGGCCTGTCTGTTCCGCGTGGAACAGTGTGTGGGACCTGGTGGGAAAGGAACAATATGTTCTGAAATAGTCCATTAAAAAAACAATGGAGCGCTTTGCTTCAGCATTAGAGCGATGCAATGAAGAGCTTGGCCCTGGCTTTAGACATAGACTGACAACCTTTGCTCCGACTTTGGACAAAGGTGGTGCTGAATTGGTGCCGGTGTTTGCCTGTGCTCTGCCCTGGCACCTTTTTTGTAAACAACCGCATATATTTATCCATCACATGGTGGCGCTATGTGGCTATTTGTTATCCAAATTCCTCTGTGGCGATTTAATATACATTTTTAAAACTTGCACATAGGTACTGCCATAACTGGCATTTGGCAGGAACTGGGGCGGCACCAGATGCAGTGAGCTCCCAAGAAATAATTTTAGGCCTGGGTCATGATTTGTTTTTACAAATTAAGCACTGGATACGGGTAAGGTTTTCTGGCCTATTTATTCCTGGCCCCTAGATATACCTCCGTGTAAAAACTGTTGTCCAGAGATTTTCATTTTTGATTTGTGTTTTTGTATCATTAGAGAAGTAATTTACCTATATTGCTAATCTGGGCCAAATTTTTCTGGAGGACATTTTTAAAAGTGGCGAATGTGTTGCAGTGATGTTTTAATATTTCAAGAACCATGAGACCTATATACTTCATTTTGGTGTCAAAACATAAGTTTTGGGGGTCAAGTAATCTTACAGAGACAGTAAAGAACTCCTCAAAGCAACCCTTCAGACATTTTCCAATATGGTGGATCTATAATGATGTGTTTTAGGCATCATATTAGTAAATTATTGTAATATTGTTTTTTGTATCAGGTTTTCTATTGATTCAAATTTGTAATCATGAGCAAAGCAGGTGGTAGCAGAGCATCTTTACCTCCTGACAGAGTGGTGCTGACTACAAAATCTGAGTACTCCTTCAGCAAAGAAAATGTGTCATGCCAAACTAATCTGAAAAAAAAGCTAGCTTCAACTGCAGCTGGACGAAAGAGAGTTAGAGATGCTGCAGAAATATGGCAAGATGAAGATCACAAAAGATTGAAACTGATGGGTGAAGAGGATCAAATATTTTATCATTGTAACAACAAGTGCTACAAGTTGCATACAATGGAAAAAAAAGCCTACAAAACAATCATAAAGAAATAGCAGAAACCAGCGAACCACAAGAATCCGAGTCTTCTGAGAAAGCGATGACAAACAAACCCAATGCCCTGACGATTGGTGGATACCCCTCGTCCACCTCCAACAACTGATCAGAAAGAAGGGGATCTTCAATGTGTAATCTGTGGTTTAGCCAGAACAAGGGCCAAAGGATTTGACGAAAGTACAAAGCACCTAGTATATGAGTCTCAGAGGGCAAACATGTTTATATCTGTAGCTAGTTTCTTCTAAGATGAAGTTCTCAGCCGAGTAGCTGATTTAAACCGCGAGGTGAATGTATCTGAAGTGGATTTGTTGCCCAACCAAACTGAATGTTTGCATACTTTTGAAAATAAAGAATGTACAATGAACTCCCAGCAGCAATGTAACTGCCAGCCTTCAGTTAAGTTTACACTCTTTGAAAAAGCAAATTAAGGCCCTCTTGAGTACTAGCTATGGGTTCACACCCAGTGAGATCAGAAAAATAAAGGTCAACATTGATGAAATTGAATTGATCGATAATAATAAAATTAAGATTTTTTGGCTGAGAATGTACAGTGACAGAATTTATTTTTGTCAATCTAACAAAAATAATGAACCATTTATGGGTTTCTCAGCTGATTTTACTCCTGAAGTTCTTGCTGCCAAAATAAAATCTCTGGGTGCAGTAAAATCAGCAGGAACCATTTTAAGAAACGTCCTGAAAGATTTAGATTTTGTACTTAATGACAAAAGTTGTGATGCCCCAGAGCTCTGCAAAGCATAACTGTTATAAACTAAAGTTCTTGAGTTCGGAACAGAAACCGACAACATTGATGATGGCTTTGAAGATATAAGCGAAGAAGTGGAGAACAATTCCATGAACTGACAAGCTTATGCTGTGAAAATGCACTGTCTTTTCCAAATCATGGTTCATGAATTACAACACAGCAAAATTAAAACTCAGCTACACATGATGAAGGCCCGCACACTCTATGGCAAGTGTAAAAGCAGAGAGCTAATCACTTCAATGAATAGGATTGGTGAATTAACAAGTTATAATGACATAGTACAGACCAGGAACTTGTTAGCAACTCATCCTGTAAAATCTTGTAAATCCGACAGCACACCACTTCCAAGTCACTTTACCAGGAATGGATTTACAATTGCTGCTCTAGATAATTTTGATTTTGAAGACACTGAATTTATCATATCTCTTATTCAGTGCAAACTGAAGGATGAACAGAAGCCAGTTCCTCCTTGGGCCGCAATTCATGCTCTCATCTCCCTGAATGCCTTCCCTCTGAAGAAGATTGGATTTTTACCAGTAATACCATCTCGAGTCACAAACTACGCAACAGTGTACACAGCTCTAAAACATTTCCAAAATATGCATGCTCAGCTTAAAGAATAGCCTATCCTGTCAATTTTCTGTGATGAAGGTGTTTTTCATATTGTAGCTGACATTTTTATGAGCAGTCCAGTAGAATTTGATGATCTTTATCCAATGATGGGCATTTTCCAAATGACAAAAGTTGCGTTGCAGTGTGCAGGAAGTTATCTCAGTGGGTGTGGCATAGACGATGCACTTATTGAGGCTGAAATCTTCGGAAGCAAAACTGTCCCGCCCAGTATGGAGCAGAACTCAATATGTTCATTCGTTAGAAGGTAGGCTCATCATAGCTGAGGTTATAGAAACATTGCATTGGAATGCTTTCTGGACAAGAATGACAAATTCGGTTTTGCATATCTTATCTCAGAAGTGAAAAAGGCACATAGTGCACTTCATTCAAAAGACAGTGCAAAGCCAGGCAATGCACTCAGTTGAAAATCATAAAACCTGAAAACACAAGTAGCAGAATTTGTCAAAGAATGTGAAGAAAAATCAGAACTTTGCAAGTACTGGGGAAATGTTTTTACACATGATAGCTCTAGTGAAAAACTTGGTACACGCTGATTGGGAAGGTGGTTGGGAACTGCACATGAAGACTGTGGAGTCACTGATTACTGAGTTTTGTGAATTTGATTGTATAAACTACCTGAGATATGGGTCCTGGTATTTGGGAAGAGTGAAGAAGCTAGAGGTGGAAAAAACCCTACCTCTACAGGAAATTCATCCAAAGACATTTTGTGGTGAAAGACAGAGAGGGAAGATTCAATTCTGCGGGACCAGATATGAAACTAGAACAGACGATTTAGAGATCACAGAAAAGCTCCAAGGGAATTGCTGATCAGACAAGTCAAAGTGAATATGTTGCTCAGTGGCAGCTAGTTTACCATGAAGTCCTTCTGTTTCAATGTATTCAGAGAGATGACGAATTAAAAATTAATGGACCATTTTGAAACTGTTCCTCACCATGAACTTGTGGGAAAGAGAGGGTAACGTTTTAATAAACATTTTGACAGCCTTCTTCATTTCATGCAGCAGCAAGGAAACCCCTTTGAAATGACTGAGCCTGTGCGGCTACACAACTTTGTGACCATACAATATGTGGATAACGCAATAAAGACACATCTACTAGATGTTCTGGAACATGGATCGAAACTATATGCAGAACTGAAGCAGGAGAGATTTGTATTGAAAGAGAAAAAGCTGTTCGACATAATCACTACAGCTAAAGGTCCACGCTTTAATTCCATAGTAAGAGTTTAGTCCAACCAGCCACTACAAAACAGGTTACCAAAAAAGTTTTGCCAGCACATAGAGAGATGGATGTGGCAAAAGAAAGGGGTGAATTTATCAAGGACATTCTGTCGCATGATCTTCTTCCAACTAATGCATTCTTTGATGGAGATGCTGCAACCAAACCAGTGAGGCACAAACTCATACAAGAGCGCGAAAAAACTTTCACCTGAAGAATTTCAATTCATAAAGGTGCCCTCATTGAAAACTGCTGTTGTTGTGGACTATATGTCACAATTGTGAAAGGTCAAGATTTCATCCATGCAAAACTTTGTAGAGGTCGTTCAGACTGTTCTACAGATATCAAAGTCAGTGTGCACCTTGCAAGAACTGCACATTATCTCTGACGGTTATCTTGAACGGTCTGTCAAATAATGTGAGAGACTCAGGCGAGTGTCTACAGTGGATAAATTGACCTTGCCTACATCAAAAATTCTACACCTATATCTGTGCAATTTGATAAATTCTGGTCATCAACATCGAATAAGATGAACTTGAAGACGTTAACTCACCAAAACATTGCTGATGCTTCAGTGAACTCTACATTTGCAATTATTGCATGTGGATTGATTGTCAATGAGGAGTTGGTGTCTGCAGAGATATATTCAGAAGGTACGGGCCATACTGTTCAAGAAGAACGTAACAACACATTGGAGGAAGTTGACCTTCGTGTTGCACCACATGTTGAGTGGGCAGTTTGAAATGGTTTCAATCTAGTCATTGTACTGTCAAATGACACAGATGTAAATATTGTGATACTTAGGTTTGTTGCAATGTTCTTAAGTCAAGGATTGTCAGAGTTATGGATACGTTATGGAACAGGCAAGAAAAGAAACTTTATACCGCTTCATATTCTGTACAAGAAACTTGACCCAGAGGTGCCCAGTGTTCTTATCAAGGCACATATTCTTACTGATGATGACGCTATGAGCAAAATTGGAACAAAGCCTGGAGCTTTAACTGCTGAACCTGTGAACTTTCTACAAGGATTGGCTGAGACCGAAGAAGAATGTGACTTTAAAGAAGTAGAAAAATACCCGGTGCATATGTGCAAAACGAGTTCTGACTGTCACACATTTAACGACTTACAGTACAGTGAGTTCAAGAGATCAGTCCTGCTAAGTGATGTTCCACCAACGTCCTATTCTTTTACGTGGGCACATTAAAAGAGCATTTTACGTGATCAGAAAATGTGTAAATGTTTTGGAGCATGCATATGTAGAGAAAGATCTGTGTGAGTTTGGTTAGTAAGATATTGATGGGGTGCTAAAACCTACGAAATTTCTAAAGCCTCTACCTACAGAACTTACACCTACATTTACTTGGAAAACCTCTGCGTCAAAAAGATGCCCGTGTCGATATGTTCTTTTCAAATATTTAGCATTTTGCAAATGTACCACGAGAGATTGCCGAAACAAATAAAGTGAACTATGAAAATGTGTCATTGACAGCAGTGATAAACATAATTTTTTCATATTCAGACCATAAACATTGTCTGGTGTATACATAAAAGGATTCAAAACCATTAATATTTGTTTCATTTCTATATATGTCTCTTCTTCCTCTATTATAGCTGTCATTTTGGAAAATAGTGGAAGGGTTGCTAGGACTAGTTATTTTCCGTCCCTATAAGACTACTTGACCCCAAAACTTATGTTGTGACACCAAAATGAAGTATATAGGTCTCATGTTTCTGAAAGATTATTACATCATCACTGCAACACGTCCACCATTTTTAAAAATGTCATCCAGAGAAATTCGGGCCAGATCACCAATGTCTACCCAAGCTAAATGACTCCTCCAATGATCCAAAAAACAAGTAAAAAATGATAATCTCTGGACAACTACTTTTTTAAAGAAGGGATTATTTAATGCCCTCGTGTCTCTTCAGCAGGTAGAAACAGGACGCTCCCTTGCCTTGTAAATGTCGACCTTAGATCAGTTTCCACTCCCCAGAGGTAGGCTAAAAAGTTAGATTAAGTGGCAGGGTGCACCAGGCTCGGGCTATTGCCAGGAAATTGGGACACATTTGCAGAATATTATGGCATCACAGTTGCAGATTTTGCCATGAGATGACAATATCCCAATCAATCTGTAATGCAACCCCCTGTCACCCCAAATTTCTTACATTGTGCTGAATACTTCACCACCCGACAAATTTCATCCATAGATTCTCTTACCTATCTTGCACCTCCCCCCATAAAATGGAGGAAATTAGAGGATTTCTCATTACCATCAAACTCTAAACGAGGCACCTGAACTGTGAAAATCAGCTGCTATCAGCCTTAATCTTTACTTCCATTCTTAAACTGTTCCCTCTGAAGCCCCATCTTTGTAGCCAGGCTGGAAGATTCCTACCAACGCCTTGAGTACTTTTCCACCACGAAGCCACACATCTTATGTGTGCACTGTGCAGTTTCCTAGTTGTGTGTTTTCCCTTCCACAGATCTCCTTGTTCACCCAGAACTCAGCAGGGCATGTAGCCAGGGTCCCAATCTCCTGGAGACATCTGATGCAATGCTCACTTCAGAGGAGCCATTTACTTTTCTTTTGTACAGTTCAGCCCCAGAGGGTGCCCTGGGGACTATTTCCAAATGCAGTTCGCAAGATTATATCTTCATGGGCCCTTGCTTCTAACTAACCTGCGCGCGACATGATTTCTCAATGTCAGATTTCATATTTTGTTTAGGGAATCGGTGGCAGAGGAATGTGTATATCACATGCGCATAGCGTGTTTTTTTCTTTGCCTTTTATAATGTGGGCATCATTCTACAGGTTCCTGCGTCCTGGCCATTTTTTATTTATTTTTAGAGTTTTCTATAGCGCGAACCAGACACAAGGTAGGGTAACAGAGCGCTTTACATAGTGAGCAAGGTACGAGTAGCACATTTAGTAAAAACATAGCATGCAAAAAAAAAAAACTTATTTCAGAAACTGTGCATGGGCGCAACAAAAAATACAGGGTAACTCCATTAGCAGCATTTGTGTTGCGTGCACAGCAGTGAATGTGGTAAATTGAGGCCCAGATTTGCCAAGGGCTGGCGTCACTGTTGCGTCACGCAAGGCATCGCAAGCCCTAAATTCAGATTTACTATGGCACCCATGTGTGGCATAGTAAATCTGGAGTAATGCAAGGCAGCGAATTACTCTCTCGTTGGGAAGGCATTCCCTGGGTGGATTGTGGGTGTTCTCACGCACCCACCCATTTTTTGTGGTACAGTCCCAGATTTACTAAGACTAGTAGTAAATCTGGGAATGTGTCACAATGTCACGCCCTCCCAGGTGAGGCGTAACAAGAAGAAATATGTTTATTTCTCTTCGATTTTTCCACCTTCTACATGTGCTGCATTCTGCCACAAATAGTGTTCAGACACAATATCGGATAAAAAATATCGGCAGGCAGAAATATCGGAAAATAAATATCATGATACACAAATATTGTGATACACAAATATAGTTGGCAAGAGTATCGGTTTTTAGGTTAGTAATATAGTTTTGAATAATATCGATGTTTTTAATATTTTCAATAATATAGTGGTAGAAAATATTGTTTTTTTAATTATTTGAAGGTGTTTTATTTGATAGAGAAATTTTATATGATACTATGGTTTATATCAAGGTTATTTTTATTAAATATATAATTTCCAATTTTAAGTGATTTAGAAATTTGTAATGTAATTTATAGTGTTGTAGGGGGTTGTTGGGTTTTTAGGGGTATTGGGTAGGAAGTAAATTAAGTAATAATTCATTAACAATTGTTATTAAATTGTTTCATTGATTTCAATTATGTGATTTACGGAATACCTATTTATTTTACTTATATTTTAGTTGTGGGCTGCTATATTTGTAGGGATCTAGAGCAGGAAGTTAAATAATAATTGATTAATAATGTAATAATAATTGTTAATTATTACATTTTTTAATTTCTTAAATATGGAATGCCGATATATTGTACTAATATTGTGGATCCAGTTTGCTAGGTTTGTAGAAGTATAGGGCGGGAAGTCATTTAATTAATTGATAATATTTATTATTTGCAAATTAATTATTTTATTTTAAATATTTGAATTATAAAATATTTGATTATTTTAATTATATTTTAGTAGCAGGCTGCTCGTTTGTGGGTGTCTAGACTGGGAAGTTAATTAAGTAAAAATTGATTACCAATTAATTCTTGTTAATTATTTTATTGTTTTTAAATATGGAAAGAATGTAATAATTATGTTTAAAGGTTTATTTAGGGGCGGGCTGCTAGGTGCGTAGTAGTAAAGGGTAGGAAGGTAATTAATGAATAATTGAATAGCAATTATTTATTAATAATGAATTAGTTTAATGAACAGTAATTATGTAAATAGATTCATTTTTTAAAAAATGTGTATTACATATATAATTATGTTAATTAATCATTTTTCTATTAAGTGTTTAATATTTTTTCTATATTCAGTGATGTTATTTATAATGTAATGTGTTTGAAGTGAAGTACTTTCCCTGCTCTTGTTTAGACTGTAGTGGGAATAGTAAAATGAACCTCCTTGCAATTTGACAATTTCCCTACTCTTGTGCTGACTGGAATGGGAATAGTACATTTCACCTCTCCAAAGCCCAACACTTTCCCTACTGTTGTGCTGTTTGACGTGGGAATAGTAAATTTCACCCTTCCAAAATCCAGCGTTTTCCCTATTGTTGCACAGGCTCGAGTGGGAGTAGTAAATTTTACCTCTCCGACATCCAACTCTTTCCCTACTGTTTCACAGATGGGTGTGGGAATAGTACATTTTACTCCTCCAAAGTCCAACACTTTCTCTACCATTGCATACACATGAGTGCAAATAATAGATGCAATTTTTTTTAACTCTAATAGTTTCAATATTGTTGTGCCTGCATAGGTGCTTGCCAGCCGCAAGTGTGCCAGTGCAGAGAGAGAGCAGGAATGGGCCATATGTAAGTAATTATGGCGTATTCCTGCGGTCTCCAGTTGTCTTGCTGCGTTGCCCCAAATATTACAAAATCTGGCTCTCAGTTTGCTCCAAAGTGAGATTTTGCAGCGCTGCAAACTGATTTCACTTTAATTTTGTTGTCCTGTCTTTGATTTGAAGTTTTATAACGCGGGAAATAGGTCTAGTGAAACAAGGGTGATAGGTGCTGTAAAAACAAAGCAACAGGAGTGAAACATAGAAGAAACAATCTCCTCATTGAAATGGATAACAAATTAGCACCACGGAGTATAACAGTACATAACACCCTTTTTGCTTTTCAAATGTGAAAATTGGGATTAAGACTAAACAAAATGGCTGCTTGTTTTTATTACGCAGCTAGTCAAACTAGGGGGATATTCTCAAGGACTGGCGATACTTACCGCAAACGCCAGTTAGCCGCAGTTTTTTTATAGCTGCTTAACCCTGAAAACTATCGCCATGTTAGCGATGTATTACCAATCCATCGCTACATGGCAATAGTATCAGGTATCGCCGGTGAAAACTGCCGCTAACATCAGCGCGATGCCGATAGGAAATCCGGCGTTAGCCCACGATAACTACCGATAGGCCCATTAGCGGCAAAAAAACTCACGCTAGTCAGCCCAACCTGAGTTTTTTGTCTCTAATGCAAAAAATAGCCTATCAGTCAACCTCCATTATAAAATAGGCATAAAAACCAATAAACTGCAGAATGGAGCAGCCAGGGCCAAGCGCAGCACACATCAACAACCCCTGCAAGCCAGCCAACATCCAGAATGACCAGGATGAGAGCCTTGATGCCTCGCTGGACCTGCACCTGGAGCCTGGATACCTCGCTGGACCTACGTCTGGTGACTGGAAGCCTCGCTCGACCTTCGTCTGGAACCTGGATGCCTCACTGGACCTGCGTCTGGAGCCTGGATGCCTCGCTGTACCTGCATCTGGATCCTGGAGGCCTCGCTGGACCTGCGCCTGGAGTGGGATGCGGAGGAGCTATGGAGTCGATGAGCCATGGCAGTAGACATTGAGGCGCGATGATCGCCCCTACCTGGTGGTGAAGTCTGGCAGGTCGCATGGAGACATGTTGCTGACCTGTGTGAAAAGACCGCCTTGCACACCTTGGAGCTGTCAATAGTAGAGGCGCTCCTGCGCCCCAACGTAGGGAGGTCTGCATCGCATACTACGATCCACCACTACACCGTGGTGCACGGAGGGGATTACCAACAGTGGGTGCCGCCTCTCTGCATCACAGGCCCCTGAGCTGCACCGAACTTGTGTGGCGTAAGCACTGCAACTTCACACCTAAGGGAGCCCTGTTGCATCAACTGCATTGGGAGGTTCAACAGCTGACTTGGCGGTGACTGCTGTACCCAGGCTTGTGAAATCCCACCTGGCTGAGGCTCCTGCTGGTTGAGTCACAGATTTGGAGAGAGTGCAGCAGATTGCGCCACGGTGTGAATGTCCAGGTAAGGAGAAGGTGGGACGCGTAGCGCAGGACACCTGGGGGTCGAATCCCCCAGGCCTAGCACACATAGATGACACACCCCCAGTGTCGGCTCATCCGCTATGGCGGAAGAGCGCCGCCCCACTGCTTTCAAGCAGTGCAGAGGAGGAACAATCATCACATGATGATAACTTACTGATGTAACCGTGCTATGTTTCCCTTGCGGGTGGGAGGGTGGGTAGGACTGCTCAAAGCTCGGGGCTAAGCATGGGCAGATTGGCATGCCCACTCAAGTGCGCAATGACTGTTTGGTGGGCCCACTCAGGCCGCCCAAAGTAGTCATGCGCACTTCCCTGTTCGTAATGCAGGCTGCATCACAGCCTGCATGGAGAACATGCCCACCCCTCCAGCCCCTGGCTGCATGCCTTGTCCTGTTGCCAATTACCAATCCCACAGCCGCATCGCAGCTTTGTAATTGGCTCTGGGGAGGGAGCCTGGCTGCCTACTTCCTGTTCCTGGAAGCAGACGCAGGAGAGCAGGAGCAATAAAGACACGGGACCCAGCTTCGAGGTGAGACTTCCCTTATTAACATTTTTACAGCACCCGCTTACACACACATCCCCGCGTCCACGCCCCATCCAGTGTTCTTTCCAGCGATTACCACCTCACAGCTGTCCAGCTTCCCCCCAGCACTTCTCAATGGCGGCCGCTGTGCGCCCACTCACAGCGGGCATACCACCTGTGTGCCAAAGGCACATACGTGGTTGCAACTCATGCCAGAACATCACATTCCATTCCCATGTATACTAATACTAGGCAGATTGCAACATTAGAGTAGGTGTTGCATAGCGGAGACATCAATATCACTATTCCCACATCAGTGAGTGCAACCCAAACTAACCTTTGCACCCAAAACCCAACCGTGAACCCTGGAATTCCTTATTGAGCCCCCATAACACACCAAAAAATCAAATTTGACCCAAATGCACACCCCAATTTCCATATTATACCCCAAAACACCCCCCAAATTCCATATTTTACCCCAAAACATACCCCAAATTCCATATTTTACCCCCAAACACCCCCAAAATTCCATGTCACCCCAAAACTCACACCAAATTCCATATTTTACCCCAACACACACCCCAATTTTCATATTTTACATCAGAAATCCATTCCCACCCGAAAAACTTTAAATGACCCAATTACTGACCTCACAATGCGTTGTAATCAAGTGCGATGTAAAGGCACCTGCGTTGTCAGAGTTGCGTTGTTGACTATGTACTGCCTGCGTTGTAATGGTCGTCTCCCGTGCCAAAGGCAACCCATAGGCTACGCCATTTGCGTCTGTCTGCCCCATGACCGCGCTCTGCACCAAGGAACCTTCCTCTTGGACACTCCACCGCTACGACGCCAGCACCCTCCTCGCCATCAACCCTGGACACCACGTCACTTGCCAGGACCAACCTCTGCTCCGGACCGGACATCACCATCACCGACGGCTGCAGTATCGCCCGCAAGGTGCACTCCGGCCATCAAGGAGGAGGCATTGCCATCACCTACAGAAGCACACTCTGACTGACCACGCACTCTACTGACCCAAGAGTGACCATGGACCACCTCAACTCCCAGATCCAGACCAAGCCCAAGCACATCCTCTGCGGCACCCTCATGTGCAGACCCCCCGGGCCATGGCCCTCCATTCTCCAATACCATTGTAGACCTCATTGCACCCCAGGGTCTCCCATCCACCGACGACATCCTACTTGTTGAACTCAAGTTCCACCTGGACAACCCAGTGACAAGGACACCACCCCCTCCTGGGGAAGGTCCCCTACATCAGACGCAAGCAGCAAGTCATCTCAATAAGCCAAATAGCAGGACACATGGTCGAGCACGTCACCTCCGCCAATCGGGAACTTCAACTACAGCCACAAGACCGGACTCTCCTGGTCGGACCATCATTGGTAACATCACGTCTTCACCTTGCCCACCGGATGCCACAGCCATCATCGCACCCCCTCGCAGCTGGATCAAGGCCACTGAAGAACTTCTCGTCCACTTCCTCCGCAACAACACTCCACCAATGCTTCCAAACGATGACACCGCAGCGCGCAACCACCGATGGATCTCCAACAGCGCCGACATTCAGGCACCCCTGATCAACGGCACGGTTTCAGTACCTCCCGCCTGCCTGATGGCAGGCGTGAGGGTGACGCAGTGCCACAGGGATAGGCTGGCCCCATGTATTGCTGGAGTTGCGTCATTGTTGTGACACGACTGCAGCAATGCGTGACATTAGTGCAGACGGATACGTCAGGATTCCTGACGTATCTGTCATTACTTGCATCATGGAGTGCTGTCCAGTGAATACAGCGCATCCATGCTGTCACAAGAAGGGCGTAGTGATTTTCTTTGCATTGGTAGTCGTTGAAAGCTACCATTGCTATAGCGTGAAGTGAACGTCTCTCATTGCCGGTGGTTGTATAGGGTCGCTGTCAGAGCCAACAGTAGGTATGACTGGAGCTTTGTGTTGGTGGTTGACACGGGCGGCGGAGTTTCGACACAAACAAGCACTTTCACTAGCAGCCCAAATTTCATGCTTTATTCTTTTCCTTCTGGGAGAAGCTTCTACTGATGCCAGCCAAGGGTGGGGCACCTCTTGGAGATCAGAAACCACTCCAGCATAAGGACAGACAGGTTCAGGCATGTCCAGTTGCAGCTGGTCAGCTGGGCAGTCCTCTGAAGCTTGTTGTGTCCTTGAAGCTCATGCAGGAGGTCGACAACTGACCTTTGGAGTCACTCTGGGAAGCCTGGAATTAAGGCAAGCAGTTTGAGCTTCCTTCTTCATACCGCAAGCCAGTCCTCTGGCAGCCAGGTAGTTCTTCTTCTGAATCTTCTACAGGTGCAGGGGTGTTCTGATGAGTGGCTCTGGAGGCCCAATATTTATGCCTCGTGTCAGCCTTTGTGTGTGGGGACCACTTGTCCTTCCCCCCACAACTGGTTCTTGAAAGTTCTTCACTTTCTCCTGGTCAAGGCTACACACTGTCTGGGGTGACAAAAGGCAGGCCAGGCAAGCTGTCAGATTCCTTTGTATGTGCTGAAGGCAAAGCCTGTTGAAGTGTAAGTGGGGCTGGGCACAGCCCCTTCTCAGTCATCCTGCCACAATGGCCCATCCTGCCCACAGCTAAACCCCTTTTGTGTCACTGTCTGAAAGAAATGCACAAACCCCAAAGGCAGAGCCATTAACAGTCATGTGACCTAGGACACTGTCAGAAAGCACAGTTGGTTGGTACAAGAAAATGCAAACTTTCTAAACGGGACATTTTCAAAATTGTAACTAAAAATACAACTTCACCATTAAAGAGGATTTTCACTTAAAATGTATTTGAGTTCAAACATATCTCTATCTTCTCCCCATCTAAAGTTAGCAATTATTAAATGTGATGGGGTAACCAAGAATTAGTCAATGGGAGTGCTAGTCATTACAACAGTGAAAAACGATTTTAGAAATGTTTCCGCTGCCAGTACATGTAAAACTCAAGTACACATGTCCTACTTTTAAAATACAATACAACCTGCCGTATGAGCCTTTAAAGCCTACCGTAGGGGTGACTTATAATAAAGTATTAAAAAGGAAGGTTTGGGCCTGGCAAAAGGTTTTATTTTGCCAGGTCGAAATGGCAGTCTACAACTGCACACACAGGCTGCAGTGGCAAGCCTGAGACTTATTTTAAAGTGCTACTTTAGTGGGTGGCATAAGTGCTGATGCCCACTAGTACCATTTAATTTACAGGCCCTGGGTACATGTGGTACCATATACTAGGGACTTACAAGTATGTTAAGTGTACCAATCTGGTAGTTGCCTGTAGTACCATGTTTTAGGGTGAGAGCACAAGCACTTTACCACTGGCTAGCAGGGGAAGAGGGCACAGAGTCCTAATGCCAACAAAAACGGGTTCAGCAGCAGAAGGGAAAAAAAACTGGGGTTGACCCTGCAGGAAGGGCCAGGTCCCACAATTTCGAATCATGCCACTAATATAAGGGAGATTAGTGATCAACAAGCATGCTAGACTCCATTGAATGTACACGCACAAACGCACACACACACACATGCTCTCTTTTTGCCGTAAACACAGAGTATACCCAATACGTAACACATTTGAAAGCATTGAGATGTTCAAAATAAAAAGGGTGCATCTTTTATTTCAAGAAACGTGTACAAGTAAGCTTGGGTTCTGCTGAGTTCAGCATTGTATCATTTGCACAAACGATTATCCTTTAAGAGGGAGAAAGAAGAGGTCTAACAAATTGACCTTCTTTGTTCCAGTGTAGGATAAAATCATAAAATGATGGTGAATATCATTTCAAAACGTTTGCTGAATGTGTAGTTTTTTAAAAATACTTTCACACTGTATATAGGACGTTAATCTCTTTTGTATCAAAGTGTGTTAACATATAACAATAACTAGATGGTAATACCACTGGATGTGCTGAATAAGTTTCCAAACAGTTTTCATTTTTTGCCGTATAATTGTCCTTTTCTTTGCCACGTAATTTAGTCAACCTTGCCACAAAATGTGGCCCTGTCTCTGCAAGGTTCCATACGTTCTCCCGATCTATTCTTCGTTCTTCCTGACATCAGCCACTATTTCCCAAATTTGGTACATACTCATAGGTGAAACTGTACACTTGGCGCAGACATTGGAAACCATTTAAACTAATATAAGGACAAGGGTCTCAGGAATTATGCAATTTTGCGACCGTGGAGCTTGGTGCATAATTATGGAGTTGGCTTTTTTTCCCATTTAATCTATCATCTGCTGCATAATTTGCAGACTTTATGAAAAATAATTCTACCTGAAACGGATCAAAAGTTACTAAAGCTGCGGCACCTCTGTTGCTGCACAACGGAGGGCCTGTCTCACCGTTCAGTTCTTTATTGCGGTATCTGGTCGGTAAACTGTTACTAAGAAGGTAAAACCTTTGCCCAGACATTGGTAATAGGTACAAATATGGCAAAAGATGAAGCAATCCTATCAATAAGTGTGTCGCATTAGGCTGCATAATTTTCCCTTAATTGCCGCATAATTTAGTTAAGCCTGCCCCATAATTTGTCCCTCCCCTGTCGCATAATTCCAGTAGTCCCAACTATACCATGCCTGATCTCCAGTCCGACTCTTAAAAATTCACACGCTTTTAGTAGATACTTCCTTCTTGCACAATGTTTTGTGTAAATAAACTAACATTTCCCGAAAAGAGAAAGTCATTAAAGCTAAATGAAAACATGTATTGCGCTTCCTCGCCTCTTAACTAAACATATTTGATCCGCTCAATCAGCAGACTTTGGTTTGCTTCATTGTTTCCCAGGTAATGTTGTTTAATATAATCCGTATATTGATTTTAGTACACCCTGCCCACATGTTACACCTTAATGATGGCGTTGTGGTTTTGTGATGGAATCAACTTAGAGGAAGGAAGTCGAGTTGTTAAAATGAGTTTAGGCCAATCAGTGTTGTTGACAATAAGAGCTCCCATGGAACCAACGAATAAAGTTTCTCAGTAGTTTGCATTAAATAATGAAATACCCTCACTGCTCTTAAAACTGTCCTGCAACAGCACAGTGGTGGGCACTTCAAAGATCACCCCCTCGCTCTTCACAGCTAGAACATGTCCCTCAGAGTTTTTGTTAGGATGGCATGGGCACTGTAATGGGTTTGGCTGATGTCGATTATACCACATAAAGTACCCCTAACTCTCCAAATATTCAGAATACGGATGACCAGTATGGTGGTATGAATGGAATGCACTGCTTTCCTTAATGAGAGAGAGTGGTATCGAAATGAATCAAACTTTCACTCAAAAAGTGCTGCTTTAAAAAATTGTTTATATTGTTTTTTGTAAAACACAACAAGAAATAGTGACATTTTGAGAAAGTAACAAAGCTTACATGAGACATTTAGCATTTTAAAGTTATTGCAGGGGCGGCTCCTCCGCTGTGGCGGAGGAGCGTAACATAAAATGACAATAACTTAGAGTTATTGTCATTTTATCTCCGAGCAGGGCAGGGGAGGAGTGATTTGCCCATTCCTGAGTGCGCATTGACTGTTTGGTTGGCCCTCCTGGGCCGCCCAAACCAGTCATGCGCACTTCCCTGTTCTCCATGTAGGCTGCATTACAGCATGCTGCAGAACATGCTCACCCTCCAACCCCTGGCTGAGCGCAGAGTGTCAAGCCGCTCAGACCAATCACCACCCTGCATTGCAGCGTGGTGATTGGCTTAGGGGAGAGAGCGTGGATGCCCGTTTCTTGTTCCTGTCAGAGGCAGGAGCAGAGAAGACGTTGGACCTGCCTTCGAGGTAAGTTTTTTTTATTTTTTATTTCCAATCCCCACCTCCCCCACGTGACACCCGATGCCTTAGGACCTGATTACGAGTACAGCTGAATCCGTGGTGGAAGTGCACCAGTGGTCCGACTGCCGCATTACGAGTGCGTCAGTCGGACCGTGAGGGGACCGCTGGAACCGCCGGGGATCCGCGATCCCCGACGGTGGAGCGGAGGTCTTGAGGCTGCAATATGCTTGGCACCGCCAAGCAAATTACAAGTTTTCCTCACCGCCTCACTTTGGTGGAACCGCCGTGAAAGGTTTGACAGGTGAAGAAATAAAGGGGGCCCTACAGAGCCACCTTGTGCCTCTGGCCCTGGGGATACATGCAGGGGGGCACATGGTGTGCCCCCCTGTGTGTATGCATCCCCTGTTCCTGCATGGCAAGGACTTAACAGTACACGCTGTCCCGGAATGGTCTTTGATGTTCTCACTTCTGTGTCTTTTTGAAAGACACCGCTGTGGAAACGCCAAAGGACCGCCCACCAGACTAGCCTGTGATCAAGGTTGGTGAAGTCCACACTTTTTATGTCCTTGTATGGACCGCAGTGCTTTTTAGGAGGTGTCTGGTTCCTTCGTGTGGCCGCCATATTGCTCAGGGCTCAGACCCTGTTTTAATATGTTTATGGTTGCTCTTTCACACGGTTTCTTTGCATTCATAGTTATTTTACCAGTACTATCTAAATGCAGGGGTGCCTGCAGCTGGAGTGGAGGGGTTGCTGGACCCCAGTTAGAGTTTTGCTTTACCCCCCTGTTTTGGTTTCTATCACGCTGCAAAGCGATGTACCGAAGCCATGCCCACGCGACACACCCATCCCTCATGACAGGCGATCTAGTCACTTGCACAGCGTGTCCCTGGCAGTTCAGTACTCCAGCCAGTGCAACGTTGGGTTTACACACAGAAAGAACTGCTTGCTCTTAACCCAGGTAAGCACGCAAAATGCACCAATTTTCACCTTGATGAAGCTAGAAACACCCCTGCTATGTGACAGGAAAGCAATCTTAAATGCCTAAATTAAGTGATAGGTAACGACGCACAGCCACCCTCCACAGACGAACATAGGACACCCACAAATATCAATATTAGGAACTTTATAGTTACATGTACAGTAATCGGGGCCCGACTGGGAACAGAAACCGGCCCTGAGAAACTGCTCGGCTGCCCCCCCTGGGAGTGGAGGTGGGGGGTGGGGGGGGGGGGTGCGGCTGAGTTGTTTGCTAGGGCCGGTTTCGGACAATTTTGTTACAGGGCGCTGATATTGCCGACCCCCGGTAATAAAAACAGCTCCCAGGGGCCGAAAACCAGCCCCCACCCTGGCGGACCACCGGGGGAATCATCCGGTGCCCGCTACAGCTAGTCCGGCCCTGGCAGTAATCAATTCTAGATCGCTTGTGAAGCACGGTTGTCAGAGTTCACCAATAGCCTTCAAGCTGGACCTAATTTTCGTCACAGAAACATGGGCGGACCTTATGTCAGGCCTGGATTTGCCTTTCACAGGTTAGATAGGCAACAGAAAAAATGGTAAGGATTAGCGGTCATTTACCGCAACTCGTTTACAGCTACCTTTTCCCCACTTACAACTAAATCTTGTTAAGCATTTAATTTTATTGTGGAAATTACCAAAGCTCAGGTGACTTCAACTACCATCTAGAGAGAAACTCAGATAGGGACACAGAAGCACTTCTGGATCATACATATGCTTAGTTTTGGCCTTATGCAGAGAATAAAAGGCCCCACCTGCACCGCTGGACATAACTTGGACGGCATTTTCACGAATAATGTCCATTCGGACAGTATTGACACCCTTGCTCAGACCTGGACTAACCGTAAAGCAATAATTGTTGAAATAGAAACCCTGCAGAATACCTCTCCTATGACGTCCGACAGCAAGTTGCAAAGGACTCACCCCTGGCGCAAAGTCAGCGCCCTAGCTCGGAATGATCTTCTAGTAAGAACAGCACCAGCATTATCAAGTGACCCAGAAATACTATCGGCTGCATATGAAACCTGGATGCAGTCAGCTATTGACACATTAGCACCCATTAAAAACAAAAGCTGGAAGAAAAAAAAAAAGAATAAACCCTCCGCCCCTGGTTTAATGACTCCCTGAGAACCTTAAAAAAAAATGTCATAGCCAAGAATGTACTGGGAGGAAGGACTATAACGAAGCGGTGAAGGATAAATAAAGGTAGTGTATTGCAGACTATAAAAACCTGTTCGAGAAAGAAAAATCTTCTTTCTTCACTAAGCAAATTGAGTCCTCAAAAAACTCCATTAAGGAACTCTTTCAAACAGTTACTAAACTTACCACCGCCTCCGTCGTAAACACAGCTTTTGGAGGTCAGGAATTTTGTGACTCCCTGGCCTCCTTTGTTCAGAACAAAGTAGGGGAAATCTTTGACAAATTTGAGACCAGATCCTGGAGCTACCATTGGAAGGTGGACAGTCCTCCTTTAAAAAATGCACATATCTCTCAACGGACCAGGTCTGTCAGCTGATTGCTACCATAAAGTCCGGGTCCCCATCAGACCCTTGTCTACCGCATATAATACAACTTGCGCCCGATATTGTTGCATAATTCTTGAAAAATACTATCAACTCTATGTTCAGTACAGGACTGTTGTTAAAGCTATGGAAAGAGGCTGCAGTGCTTCCTTTATTGAAAAAAACTAATTTGGATCCTAAGGACACCAGTAACGATCAGCTGATATCCAGCCTCCCCTTTCGAGCCAAGCTGGCTGACAAAATTATGAACACCCAACTGTCCTCGTACATCGAGTCCAATGATCACATTGATAAAACTCAGTTTGGATTCAGGAGTGGCCGTAGCACGGAAACTGCGCTCATTGGAGCTACAGAGGAAATTAGATTTTCCTTAAATTCGGGTGGCAGAGCAGCCCTGATCCTACTTGACTTGTCTGCGGCCTTCGACACAGTCATTCATACATGTCTGCTTGACTGCTTGCAATCCATTGGGGTCAAAGACACAGCCGCAAACAGTAACCCACAAAGGATTCACATCAGAATCTTTCAGTCTGCCATGTGGGGTCCCCCAGGGCTGGTCATTGAGCCCAACCGGTTTTAACATCTACGTCTCCCCTCTAGCCAGTTTGATAAAGTCCTTTGGGTTTTCACTAGTAACCTATGCAGATGACACTCAGATTATTGTGTCAGTTACCAATGATATTCAAAATACAGCCGAGACGTTGTGTAACTGTATGAGGGCAGTTAGTAAATGGATGAGCAATAACTGCTTAAAACTAAACTCAACAAAAACAGCAGTTATGCTATTTGGGAATAATATGTCATTTTGGTCTCCTTCTTGGTGGCCCCAAGAGCATGGGAATCTACCTATGGCAGTAAAAAAGGTAAAGAAATCTTGCGTGCTTGTAGATGACAAGCTCACCTTCCAAGAACAAGTCAAAACAGTGATCTCGTCCTCTTTTTATATTTTAAAAATAATAAAATCGCTGAACCTGCTCATTTTCGATTCATTAAAGACTGTGGTTCCTGCTCTAGTCTTGGCCAGACTAAACTACTTAAATGGTCTTTTCCAAAACCTTCAAAAAAGATCATTGAAAAAACTTCAAACAATGCAAAACACAGTAGCAGGGATGCTCTTTCACACCCCTAGGTCTGAATCTGCATCCCTAGCTCTGAAACGACGACACTGGCTACCTGTTGAACAGCACATCACTTTCAAAGCTCTATGTCTTGCATATATAAGTGGCAACATGGAACTGGCCCAGATTACCTAAATGAATGGTACACTTCCGCTCCACAAGCTTATGTCCTGGGGAGGCAACAGCTTCATCAAAATCACTTACCCTAAATGGAACAATCTCCCTCAATCAGTGACATTTGCGACTAGTCTTTTAGCCTTCAGAAAAGCCCTCAAAACCTGGCTCTTCTCTAACTAAAAAGGATTCCCTTGTTGATCAGAGACAGCGCCATGACGCCTCCAGATATACGCTGCAGTTTATAAATTTACTCAATATCAATATGAAAAAATACTTGGAATCTGGGCGGCGGCCTGCGGTGAGCTTTGGATGTGCGGGAGCATGGCGGCAGCGTAGTACCTCGCTCCTGCACCGCAAAGTAGTAATGAGGCCCTTAGTCTTTTCTTTTGAACACTTCTTGCCTGGTGGAGGCCTGACTAACAATACAAAGGGGCCATGGGTCCGGATTAGAAGGAGGTTATTTAACTGTCTGAATGTGCTCTGCCATGCAAGACAGGGGGGATTCCCTTTTCTGGACGGTTCCCCTCACACACCAGAGGTGTCATGCTTCATCATAGGCGTGCCTCCTCTCGTGAAAGCACTAGTCTTCGCGTAGGCTACAACCCCCTCTCTACGAGGGAGGAGCTCCGGGATGTTTTGATCGAGTCAGGCGGGGTGTACTAAACCCCTATGTGAGGCTGGCGTGTGTATAAAAAAGTGCTGTGATGTGAAAGTTTAAAACTGGCTACAGGGTTAGCTATGTTGTGACTTTATTCATCTACCCGGTGTCAGGATTAAAAACAGTGGGAAGCTGCTAACACAAGTGCCGACATTAGAGATAGATGTGTAGATCACTAGACCAACATGTTTCGGCCAGAAAGGCCTATGATAGTGTCACGGCCTTCTTCAGGGTCAGTTGTTCAGCTACTGCAATGATTAAGTGCAAATAAACGTGAAAAAAACATGAAAAACACGTGATTAAATCAAGAGTATGATACTGAACCAGTATTATTGACTGTTCAGTATGTAGTGCATACAGCCACAGTAAGTTATGGAATTCACTACGTCTGTCCCGGCATATTAGCCATGTGATATGTGCACCAAGAAAGTTGGAATTTTACTTAAAACACAAACATAAGCCTTCTTAAGAAAATTTACTAAATATTTTGTCAATCAGACATATAGGTGATTGAATATCAATCTCTCTCTCTCTCTCTCTCTCTCTCTCTCTCTCTCTCTCTCTCTCTCTCTCTCTCTCTCTCTCTCTCTATATATATATATATATATATATATATATATATATATATATATGGTTTTATATAGCATGAACATGACCTAGGCTGGTATCTGAACGCTTTACAAATGATTTAGGACAAAAAAGAGGAAAATAGTTGGACCACCAACTCTATCAATGTCGGGTGGGAGGACTCAGCCAGCCTTGAGAAATGTGCATTGCATTACATGGTTGTTATTGTTCCTGCTTTGCCAATTCACCAACTCGACTTTTTGTTTCTTGGCGGCATAGTTTATCCTTCCGCCAGCACAACTAGATAGCATTGAGGGCCATAATCAATTGTTATTCATAATGTGTGCTCCGTCATTGTTTATGTCTATATATGAGTTTGTACAACAGTATATAAGACGTGTGGAACAAATATATATATATATTTGTTTTTCACTGGAAATAAAAAACAATGGTTAAAGTGATGTTACAGTTAGGTGGTGAATGTTAAACTCCCCCATCCCCCCAAAACCACTGATTTACATTTTTCTTAGTTTAGTCAATTAATTATAACTTGTACCCCATCATGCACATCTTATGACTTCATGTATTACCTTAGGAACCGCTGTACTTTTAATTTAAATAATATTGTTGATTGAATCAACTGAGTGATGTCATCAATGATATCATTTCACATGCATTCACCCAATCCTCCCCAACACACTTCCTATGAAAATTGTTACTGATTTGAAATTTGAAAGCTGTTCTGGCACTGGGAAGATGGGAAAACATCATTTACAACCAAAGGTTAACCATGCATTGCCTTTACCATGCACACATTGTTTTGTGATTTTACCATGCATACCTTTACCACGCATGGTAAGACTAGTTGGGGGTGGGGGTGTGGGTGTGTGGGTGTGTGTGTGTGTGTGTGTGTGTGTGTGAGATCTGTCTGTCTATCTATCTTTGCACATTGAAGGCTTTAGGGGTGGGTAGGGGTATTTGGTTGTAAGGGTGTTTCAGGGTTTAAGGGTGGGTAAGGGTATTGGGTGGGAATGGTATTTTTAGGGACGGGTAGGGGTATTGGGTTGAAAATGTGTTTTCAGGGGTTAGTTGTGGGTAAGGGTATTGGGTGAAAAAGGTATTTTTAGAGTTTTAGGGGTGGGTAAGGGTATTGGATTGTAAGGGTGTTTTTAGGGTTTAGGGCTGGGTAAGGATATAGTGTGGTAAAGTTGTTTTAGAGTTTTGCAGTGGTTAGGGGCATAAGGTGGTAAGGGTGCTTTTAGGGTTTAGGGATGGCTAGGGGTGGTATGAGTATTTTGGTGTTTTCTGGTTAGATAGCGGTATGGGTTGTAAGGGTATTTTAGCAGTTTGTGGTAGGTAGGGGCATAAGGTGGTAAGGGTAATTAATTAAGGCGGTTAAAAAGTTAATCTATTTTTGGAAAAAATGGGGGTTGGGGGTCTCCTCCAAAAAAGATTTGAAAAACTAACAAATATATTCACTGAAAAAAAACAAAGATTACAGGGATGTTATAGTTAGAGTCAGATTTCACTTGTACAAAACCACTGAAATTCAGCAGTCATAGTTACCTGAGCTAACTATAACATACTCCCCTGCAATCCAATGTTTATGACCTCACATTTCACTTCACTCATAACCAGGGCCGGACTGGCCGCAGCGGGCAATCCCCCGGTGCGCCGCACGGGTGGGGGCCGGTTTTGGGCCCCTGGTGGCCGTTTTTGTTACAGGGCCGTTTTTGCAGAATAGCTGCAAAATCGGCCCTGTAACAAAATCAGCCGAAAAACGGCCCTGGCAAAAAGCTCAGCGGCACCCCCAACCCCCGGGGGGCCGACCGAGCACCTTGCCAGGGCCGGTTTTGGTTCCCAGTCCGGCCCTGCTCATAACATGGTCAGTGACATCACTGATGACATCTTACATTACATCACTGATGACATCATCCACAGAAGCACTCATCACAATCACTACACATCAGATTGTGCTCCAATAGGCCAATGATGAATTCACCTCCATTAAGGATTTCATATTGTTTTTCGATGTGGAATACGAGAGGAAACACACTTGCTTTGCCTTCACCAAGCCCAAGAAGTCAGGATTGTTTGTACTTTACTGAAGCGGAGCTTCAACTGGGGCACCTGCTATGTTTATATTTGTTAGTGCTTACGGTTGAGGGTTAATTTCTGTGAAATCAGCACCAGGGCCAGACTCAAACCTCACCAAGACGAGTCCCCAGTTTTGCCCAAAACGTCTACCCAACTGGTGTATTTTAATTTGGTTAATTAGTAAGTGGTACCTCGTTGGGCAAAGGTCTTGTGCATATTCTACACTACAGCTGCGTAAAGGACCAGGTCCTGTGTGCATGTCATTTCGGCAATGTGATTGTTCCTCGAGCGTCTTAATCCACAAATCTGTGATAACGTGAATCATCGTCAAGAGAAGGCAACAAGATTACAAAGAGGTGAATCCCCACCAAACAGGGGTACTTCCCCATAACTGAATGAACTAAGTGCTTCTTTGCTTGGTGGAGATATCCTCGTATTCATCTGCATCAATAATGTGCCACCAAAAACAGCGGGAAGCGCACTTGAGGGCCTTTTGTTAAGCTGTCCATCAACATAGGAAAACGCAAGACGACCTTTGCATACTAAAAAGGAAAACAGGGAATGGCCAAATGCAGATGATTAGGGGCATTTGCATACTCAGGGTAAAAGAGAGAATCATGGACTCTTTTCTCACCAGGAGATGACAAGAAAGAAATCCCTCATCACAGTCACCCCCGATCTTGCTCCATTGTACGTTAATAGATCAACGATGCAGTCATCTCCAGTAAGGATTTCAAATTGTTTTTCAAAGTGGAATAAGAGAGGAAACACATTTGCTATGCCTTCCTTGAGCCCAAGAAGTTAGAATCCTTTGTTATTTTAAAAAGGGGAGGGTCTGTGTGGCCCCCCTCGCCCAGGCTGATTTCAGCCCCAGGGACCCCATCCCACGGGGCCTGGGTAAATCTACCTAAGTGCTCTGCAGCCCACCCAGTGTGCTATGATGGGGACTATAGGGAAAGACACAGTACCCAGCAGTCCCTGCCGGCTCCCTACCTTCTGTAGGAGCTGGCATGGCTCCCGCACACAGGAATCTGCTAAAAATGCAGCTCCCTGCATATGGGAGCAATCCTTTATCGGTTTCCCTGCCCACATGACAGCAGGCAGGGAAACAGATGAAAACTCCGCTCCCAGCAAGCGGAAGCTGTTTGACTACTCCTGCTTAGTGTTAGGGGTTTCTCTTGCTTGCTGGGAGCTGGCACAGCGCCCGCAAAGCAAAAGCAAACAGCTATTCGAGTCTGCATTTGTCTAAAGAAACGAAGATATCTACTGAACAAACCATAATATCAGAGAGTGCCTTCTCAAGATCAAATCTATATTGGAGATTCAGTATCGGAGTTTATATGGGCTTCCTTCCAGGGTCCAGAGCACACTGGGGCTTATTTACAAGCCCCTTGCACCACTTTTGCGTAATGTTTAACATGGGAAAAATGACGCAAAAATGGCGCAAGGGGCTTGTAATTCTGCCCCTCTGTATTTATTAGCTGCTGACTACTCCCATGGGCATGTCTCAGGCATCAGCAATGTTCTTGTTGAGAGTGCAAGGACACATGGTGCTCTGAATCTTTATAGTGCCATGGACTCTCTTCCATCTTCACCCTCTTTTGAATCATAGGTGGAAGTTCTGGAAAACGTTCTGGAAAGCCAGCTCCAGAG
The DNA here is from genome assembly GCF_964204655.1 of Triturus cristatus. Taxonomy (NCBI): domain Eukaryota; kingdom Metazoa; phylum Chordata; class Amphibia; order Caudata; family Salamandridae; genus Triturus; species Triturus cristatus. Next base: position 1,144,646,715 of record NC_140593.1, on the reverse strand, counting down.
GATACATGGCCATGATTCCAGGCTCAGATTCTATCAGGAGTTCCTTTGAGTTGGTGGTTGAAACTCGAGAAATTCAGCATTCGTTTGCAATTGCACCCCAAAGATCGTAATAGATGCCACCCTTCTTGGGTAGGTCGCAAAGATGAAAGCCAGAATGGTGCATGGCCGGTGGTCTGCAAAGAAGAGAAGTCAATCTTTTAACTTGAAGGAGGTGAAGGCACTGGCAATGGATTTTACAGTGTGAAGTCCTGAGATCTTACAATTTTTCTGGGATTAATACAACATCAAGTTTCCCTTTCCACTCTTAAATCTCACTGGGCAGCCATTAGAGCCTTCAGGCAATCTTGAGGTTCTTCTCATGAAACAGGGCCCATGGTGACTAGAATGCTAAAGAATTATTTCTTTGCCAATACGGTTAGTTAAACCCACGGCACGTCTGTGGGACCTCCCTTTGGTGTTGAAGGTTTTTCAGAGTCATCCCTTTGAGCCCCAAGTTTCAGAGGATGTGCAGTTCCTCACGCTGAAGACAGCTTCTTTGGTAGTCATTACTTTCGGTAGAGGGTGGGAGATTTGGGTGCTCTTTTGAGTGGGTTGGCCTTTCTTTTATTTTCAGTGGAAGGAGAAGTTTCAAGGCCCGGTCCTTCTTTTTTTTTTACACTAGCTAGCGTCTTTGCTTCACAAAGCCCAGGAAGTCCTTTTTCAATTTTTTTTTACCGTTCTCTATCGGCTCGGGAGGAGAGTCTTTATAATCTTTCTATGGTTAGAGCTCTAATCATATAACTGGCTAGAACTCAGTTGCCCCATTATCTGGAATCCTTTTTGGGACTTTTAGGAATTCGAGACAAGGGAAAAGAGCCTCCTCTTTTACGATAAATCATTGAATTAGATCTAAAATTGACTTGACATATTAATTGGCACATATTGGAGGACTGGATGATGTTCAGGGGAGGTCAGCTAGGAGTCTAACAGCTTCTTGGGTAGAATTCAGTGAGGTTCATCTGTTGGTGGTCTGCAGAGCTGCTTCTTGGACTTCAACTCACACTTGTGTTCCCCATTCAAGACTTCATAGACTGCAGAATATGGGCCAAAGTTTTGGAGTTGGCGTGTTAAGCTCTGTCACATCATAAGAGTGGCAGGTTCCAAGAAATCACTGGGTGTGCATTGAAAGTACTTGATTCTGGGCTTGATTTTTTTTAGTCTAAGTCCATTTTTTGCTTTGGTATTCCTCATATGTAAGGATGAGGGACAAAGAGGTAAAGGCACATTAACTTACCTTTAAACTTCATTACTGCGAGTCTTACTCATCCTCGTCCCAGTTATTACAACCTCCCCCTCACCTTCCCTTAAAATTACTGGCCTTCATCTGGGTTTGGTGTGTTAGGACGATACTGTGAATGAAAGACTCTTTGGTACTCAGCAGGGGTGAGGTTTTCATTTTCATCCTATCCTGGAGTATTCCGTCTCTTGTAGGTAGACTCTTCTCAGTAGTGATTGGGATTAGTAGGCCTAGGAGTAACGAAGATGACTTGCAAGTAATTAGTTGCTTGTGAGAGTCACAGTTCCTATGAAAAGAGTGTAGAGAAGAGTCGTTCCCATAAAATAGTGTCTGGGGACAGTGCGTCCTTCTCTTGGTTCCCCGAAGGATGTCATGCTTCATCATGGGGCGATGCTCGTCGCCGGGCCAGCGCTGCAATGCCCTACGGGTCCTCTGAAGGGTCACTTTATTGGAGATCTTCTGAATAAAGCTGCAAAGGTGTGTGCGAGTCAGAGTGGGGATGATATCCTAGTGTGAAGTTAAAGGATGGCTGGAGGGGGAGCTAGTAGATTTAATAGGTAATGACCCCTCTGTCATCAATAAAAACCCAGAAGGTTGTGCTGCTCAATGGGTGCTAATGGTCCCCGATAGCTAGACGAGTGTCATGTCCATATTGGGCATGTTGAAGGTCAACATGTTTCGTGCAGTTCGTGGTCTCAGGAGGAGATCCTAAGTGCTTCTTCAGGACCAGTGTAAAGAGTGCTGTGAGTGATAGTGTAGCGTGGTGGCCTGTCAAATAGTTGGAGTGCCACTTGCTAAAGTAAAGTAATCTATACAGACCGGAGATAATGTCCCATGAGGTGCAGCTCAAGTAGTCCTCGAAATAGTTTTGCAGGCATCAGCAGGTTTATTAACCCACCTGACCTCTCGCTGCCTCATTGCAAGTAATTGTGTCATTTTTCTTTGGCCGGCGTCACCCTCCCCAAATCACCTGCGTTGTATTCACGGTCACTGCTCTCCCCATCGGAGAGAGTTACAGAGACTTTCAACTCCTAGAATAAAATTACAGTCTGTTCTCATGGGCAGTATTATTCTAAGTGCTGACCCGAGGAGTGAAGATGTAATGAATACCTGAATAAGCGCTATACCACACCGCAGTGGCACAGACCTGCTCAAAAACAGTAGCAGACCCAACCCCTGCAATAAAAAAAAAGCTCATGCGATGTGTCCATTCGCTACATTCCACAGTCCCAGGCACGTCTTGTGTAAATAGTCAAACACTCCAAGTTGAAAGTTTATTTAAGTAAAAACTTTTCTCACACTTTTTCACACCACAACTCAATAAAACGAGAATCTCACTATCTTGTAACTACTTTATTGATGTGTGGGTCTTGTGAGAAGGGTTCACCGTGAATCATGTTTATGTCTTGACTTCATAACACCAAAGGCCTATCAGGGTGATCTTCCAATCAGATGCAGCTTACCTGAAAAAGTTCTGCCCATTCAGCTGCTTCTGGAAAGCAGGAGGTAACATAAAATGATCGACAAGTTTGATAAGTGCTTGTGCATGCTACATAGTCTCTTTACATTATTGATACATAACAGCTGCAGTGGCGGCTCGCAAAGGGAGTGCTGCGGAGCGGTGGGGTGGGGGGTTGTGGACTCGGACAAACGACGGACAGGAGTAAAGTAAGTAATTAAATAAAAGTATTCACCGTGCGCTCGCTGCATCGCAGAGTTGGCGATGCAGCGAGTGCAAGGTAAATCGTTTTATTTATTTAATTACTTACTTTACTCCTGTCCGTCGTATGTCCGAGTCCACTACACCCCCACCCTGCCCCTCCCCTCCCCACTGCCCCGCAGCACTCCCTCTGCGAGCCGTCACTGAACAGTTGTTATTCTTCGCCTGCTAAAAGACACTCATTTTATCAAGCTCAGAACAATTCTCCAATTTGAAGTAGAGGACGGGGGCTTAGCCCTACCAGATGTACGGCTATATTATGCCTCAATCCTTAACTGGCTTAATTATAACAACGTAGAGGAGTTGATCGAAGCCAATTTCTTTCTGTCAACTATGCTTAAGGAATCGGAGATTGACCTTGCGCCTTTTTTACAGTTACACACACTTCCCAAAAAATCACGTTATAAGATCCCAAGTTTGATCACTTTACTTTCTCAAAAAATATTTGGAATGTATGATATTCCGTGGCTTCACCCGCAGATGAAATTAAAGGAATGTATTCCGCTGGGATTACAGTGGTCCCGTTTAAATTGTCTTCAGTGGGGAAAATTAGGGTTCCTGACTCTTCAGGACTTTTATAGTAATGAAGGACTCCTCTCCTGGCAACAGATACGAAATATCAAAACTAACATAAGCAGTAATCTATTAATTGATCTGATATTTAGCTTTGCACAGGTTAAGCAGTTCTGCATAGGCCTAACTCCTATAAAAGATTGCCCAGGCGCTCTCCTGAGGAAGGCTTATTTCATCTTTAAAACTAAGGGTATAGGCAATTAGTATAAATTTCTTAAATCAGTGGAGAACAAACAGGTGAACCTTGATCACCTGGAAAATATAAATGCGACCATTGGTTGCACTTTTTCCCTGCAACTATGGCAAAACTACAATAACACGAGCTGCAAAGCAGTCAGGGCCGCCAACCTAAGAAGAATGGCATGGTTTAGTAAATGGATGATCTATTACACCACCGATCGACTCCACAGAATGTTCCCCACTAGTGACCCCAGGTGCTTTAGATGCGAGCTTGCAGTGGGGGACTGGCTCCATGTCGGGTTTTTATGCTGCCATTTAAGCAACTTTTGGCAGGATATTTTTTCTGAAATTAACAAGAAATTGGAATCTAATCTTTCTCCTAGCTCTCTCACTGCCCTTTTTGGCAATGTAGAGTCGAGTGAAGATTTGACCTTAGGCCAGAGTCAATTTATTTTTATTGCTACTTTAATTGCAAGATCACTTATTTTAGCAAACTGGAAGTCTGAGGCGGTCCCGACGATTTCTCAATGGATTTTAAAAGTGCAGAGAGTCTTCAATAGGGAATCCATTTACGCAAAAAGGGTAGGCTCCTATGCTAAACTTGAAAGAATTTGGCGGTATCTGAATTAAATTGTTTCTACTTCCCTTATATTTCTGTATATTATATATTTTGCTTAGATCATGTTTTATTATTATCTTTTTCTTCTCCTAAAAATGAAATACGAATTATGAATGTTATTCAGGTGGAATGGGACCTATGCAGGCTACCTTCTTGTATTTTGTAATGTGTAAAATTTAATACTTTTGCTACAACAATAAATAAAAAAAATTAACAATAAAAAAAAAAGCTCAGAACAATGAAAGGTTGAGTGAGCCTACCAGGATTTGAATCTGCAACCTTAAGGTCAAATGCGCAACACAGCAGTGGAAGCAATAACACATTGAGGGCCCCACTACGAATGGCCTCTTAATTCTAATGGGGCCAGTAACAGCAGTTAATGACCCCATCAGAATTATAAGATTTGTGGAAACACAGTGGATCTCATAACTACACCCAGAGATTTCAGCTATTAGGGGTCCATTAGGATGGCCGGCATCCTAGCGGTGCTGGGATTGGCCGCCAGTGGTGCGGCAGTCCCGCACCGGCCATTAGGATGCGACTGCCATCATGGCGGTCGCATCCCGCTTATACAACATTGTGGCGGGCGGTGCTGTGAGCAGCACCCGCCACAATGTTGTAAATGCCTGTTGTGCACTGGCAAGCACAACGTGACAGGCACCTTGTGTATGCCAATGTAGGGGGGTACTATGGGTACCCCCCAAAAGCATCCCCACACCCCCCAGGGGGCCTGCAACGCGCCCCTAAAGTAAACGCCGCATGCTTTTTCATGGCGGAATCTCCGCCATGCAAAAGCATTAAACTGCCTACATCATAATATGGATGGCGGTGCCTGCAAGGCACCGCCACAATATTGCAGGCCTTTCCTGCCCGATAGGCAATCGTGACGATTGCCTACCAGCGGAAAAGTGGCGGACGGTCTTTCTGTTCGTCGCGGTACTCCCCGCCATGCTAATGTGGCGGGGGGTAATAGGCCGTCCGCCGGGGTGTTTTGGCGGGCAGATCGCCACCGCCGGTCGGGTGGTGGCGATCCACCCGCCATACTAATGGGCCCCTTAGTCTGGACCAAAAAGAAGGATTACTGGGGGGAATGGGCTGAGAATTACTAATTACCCCAGTAATTTCTTAGTTGGCCATCAGAGTCTAACTCGTAATGGGCTGGTTTTCTCCGCCTCCGAAGTTTACCGTACCCCGGTAGTGGAAGCTCAGGGGTTGTATAAACTCTGACCCACTCATAATGAGAGCCTGAGTAACCAAACCAGGATCTCAGCGGGTTTCCGTTTAACAGGTTTAAAGCCCCATTGGGAGGAATATGAGCGCCTGTGAATTTGGTTTGCTCGAGAATGTATTTTATACGACGCAGAAAGGGTTCCAATACCTTCATTGACATTTCCGTATTCAAACTGTAGGACAGTTCCCATGCTTGCTACCCTTTCATGCATAAGAAACAGCTTAGGAAGCCTACAGTACCAGCTCAGAGGCCTCCAAACTATTGTGAATCAAAAGACACCATCTTTATTCATTCTGTAAACCCTCTGATTGGCCGACAGTCTCCTAGTGAACATTTCTTTCAAGACTCTTTGCCTAGTCCACTGATCTATTTATGGCCATGCAGCAAATCATATTGCCCCAATATCCACACAGGTAATTCCCATGCAGACTGGACTTATTATTGAGACTGTCAGCCATTACTCTGAGTCACACCACTCCTTCTCGGGACCTGACTGCCTGTCTCTTGAGCAATTGCAGTAGAACATTTACACTGGCATCTGAATGTATGAGAATCAGGAAAGAGGTGAAACATCTTCCACTGGACCACCATATGCCTTCAAGTGGAAAAGATTCTGCATCAGGTGACAAGAGTAGAAGATTGATCCGAAAAATATTTGTCTGAACCCAGAGTTTTCCTACAAAATGTACCCATCTGAAGTCACTGCTTTAAGTGATCCTGGTGACTGAATTTTTCCTGGGGAGTCTTAAGAACCTCCCAGTTAAGTAGTCTTCCCCTCATTGGGAATTATATTTAGGCTTGTCTCAACGTATTCGGCCCCTATTTAAAGTCCAGCATAAAGCAGATCCGCAGCATATTTCATGGAAGATATTTTTTTCTATCAGTTGAACTGCCTGGAGGAGTGAGCTCCCTGCACCAACACACACCTCACAGTAATCCTGGCCTCTCAACTTGTTTGTGTCAGTAGTATCATGCTTCTGTCTCTTGTTATATTCTATTCAATTAGTTATGAACAACAAAGTAAGTGCCAGCGTGTTTACCCTTCTTGGGTATTTCTTCGAATTCATACCAGTCCACCCTTTCCCTTTAAACCAAGCGTTTGGTTGAAAGCGTGTTATACTTAGTCCTTTATTTCACTAGCTCACCAGAATTAACCATCAGTCTGGCACTGCTATTCGCTCTAAAAGAGTGGATCTTATCGAATCCTTAAAAAAGCAATCTTCAATTCCCTAATTTATTTATTTACAGTTTTATGCTGGATGTTATTCCCTGCTTTATATTCCCTATCTGGGGACAAGCTTTGGTAATGCCAATAGGTCTGGCTTTAATGGAAGGTTGTATGGTAACATGATGCGTTACAAGTAAATAGCCTGGGAATTAATATGTGTTTGTTTGTTTGAAAGCACAGAACTGTAGAATAATATTGATGTAGGTTAAATAGGTCAGATGACCGTTGCAGTGTCAATCCTTACCTAAAAATCATTTGCATCTAAGCAGCTGCCAGAGAAAAACAACATAAATTATTTAATTACCAAAGACACTTTAATGTAAATGTTGTAGACTTGTAAAGCGCACAGCTGCCCCAGCAACGGGGCGTCCCGGCGCTGTAGACTGCTGGGGAACCCGTCCTGGCTATCCCTGTGAGATGGTCCCTTTCTGGGTATCTCCAAGGTGAAACCAGGCATCCCCGGCGTCTGTGGGGGGCCGTTGTAGAGATGAGGCAAGCTTAATGCCCAGAGTTGCCGAGTGTGTTCCTGGTTAGAGTAGGTACCGAGGCGAGAATTATCGAGTCCGTTTTGACCCTGGTCCACGACCCTGCCGCGTCGGGAATTGAACCCTGGTCCCTGGCCGATTCTCTGCTTACGGGTCTGCCGCCTCTATAGCATTATAATGGCATGTGTTTGCCCCTAAATGTTCAAGAGCAGACACCTGCATAAATGATCAGTGCTGTGTGGAGGGCAAGCACATATTTGTGGAATCACACAACTTCTGCCCAATAAAAACATGTAATTCTGGCTCCCAATAAGCAGGCGGACCCAAAGCCCCTCTCCTGGTGATTCTCACAAAATTGTCTGGTGACAGCTGTGCTGTCAAGCAAGACCATAAAATGGAACTAGTCTTTCACCAGGTGTATTTTATAGAGTTTGGTGATCATTAGTATGGCTTCTTACAAAACATAGAGAATGTTGACCCTTTCAGGCAAGTTCTCCTCACAAACTCATCCCAAAAATAAATATTGCAAAAATGTGTCTGTTTAAATCGGTTCTGGGATACTGAAGATATTCCTTTGGTCAGGACCTCAAAAGAAAATCTTAAAATGGAAGTCGCAATAACCTGGATTTAGAGCCACAATAGTAGTTGAATCGGAGTCCAGCAATGGCCGGAGCAGTGCTCGCCAGAGGCTCTTTATTAGTAATTGCCTGATCCCCCGAAAGAGCCCCAAGGATGAGTTCACTGCAGAGTTGATCTGAATGCCCATCAATGAAGAATTCAAGTGCTCACCCCAAACTTGCTTGATTGGAACATTGACAGGACTAAGAGGTTGTTGGCTATTTGTGAGTAATGGTAGAGATTTAAAAAGTCCACCATTCAAGCTAAGGCAGTTTGAGTTTACAGATCTTTGTATGGCACTGCACTCCACCCATTTTTGCTGGTTCTGAAGGGGTTAAATATCAATGTTAAGTAGGGATGCTGAAAGACACGATCCCTGCAGAAACACTGCATTTCAAGGGGGACTGTGAGATGAGCAATCTTTCAAGCAACACTTCTTTTGTACTGAACGAAAATGAAGTGGCCCAGGGTCTTGCTGTCACTGCCACCCTTATTAACCCCTACAACTAATCTTAAAGGGTAACAAGGTCACTGGTGTCCCAAGCTTCAGAGAGAGCCAGCATTATCATCAATATGTTGTTGATCACATTTTGGTCATCCGGAAGTCCACTCTGGTTGTCCGCAAACCCAATTTCTCTGTCTGAGCAAAATCAAAACTGATGAACCCCAAGCATCCTGCAGCCTCAGGAAGGTTAACTGCTAAGCCCACATTACTGATTCCACCACAGGAAAGGGTTTTTAATGTTTGTGAGAGGGAGGGACTGGCACATAAGAGTACTCAAAACCATACATTTACGTGAGTCGGTTTAAGGCAATTGCCACATTCTAGCCAAGTTATTTATCAGCCGGTTTGGAGTCCTGCCTATGTGCTCTCCAAAACCTGCCCCTGCCAGCATGGATGGCAGCCTTTCCCATTCACTGATGTTCATATGTCTGACCCAGTCAGCATATCCTTTTGACAGTTTTGTTTCATATACTGCACATTCGGTACCCAGTTGTAACACATTGTCAGCTAGAAAAAAATAGGTGCACGTTTTCTCATATTGTATGTAACTGGTAACTCCCTTTATCAAAATATAACTCCTTGTATTTTTCAACTTTTTTGTTCTACTAAGTAGTCAGTTCAAACATTCTACAATTTTATACCTGCATGCTAACTATTTAATAACTTTCAAAATTCAAACTTGTAGCAAGGTTAACTTTTAAAAAACACTGTATTGGATTAAATCCCACTCAGCTCAGTCAAGAAGTTGTAAAGTTTGCCAGTTTTAGGCTTTCTTGAGGTGGGCCTTGGATTATTTTACCAAATTTAGACAAATCCTTCAAACTTTAAAATACTGGCAGTGGAAAAACTGCACCCATATGGGCGGCTCTGTGGCTGCCAAAAAAGATTCCCATGACTCTTTTCTACTTGTTTTCTTAAAGTGTGTTTCTTCTTTGTGGAGCCAGTGAAAGAGTGTCCAGCTGTTGACCAAAACAAAGTTTCTATTAGAAAGCAGTCCTCCATTTTCAGGCTACCAACACTCTTGTAGGAGTCCATTCTGGGCCTTCTCTATGAATTCACTGTTTTCTTGATAAGGATTGTTTCTTAGCATTGATGTAGTGTACAAGAGAATTGATATGGTGCAATTAATCACTCCATTTAATCCTCCTCGTCACTACTAAAGGATTGGATGTCAGCATGATTAACCCGCAGAGAGTCATAGTTTGGTGGTGGAGTTCCTGGTATGGGAATGCTACCCTCTTCAAGATCTTCTTCTTCGAATGCGGCGTTGGCGTGGCCTTGCCGTTCCACAAATTCTGAGATGGTAGGAGGAGCATCAGGATACTGCGCCCGCGCTTTTCTTTGCTTCCGATCCTTGCGCCAACCAATGATCCTAATGATGGTGATCCATATGCAATCAATAATGATTTCGCCAAACTCGATTATACAGAGTACGGAGCCGCCCATCCAAAATCCAAACTGCCCACCGAAGTTCGACAGCAACCAGACAATCTGTAAGGAGAGAACAAGGCAAAATAAGAATATGCAACGAACAGTGAGAACGCTGGGCCGGATTCGCAAAGGGCCTACGCACTCGTGGCAGAGTCTCAGCACTCGCAGCGGACTACCTGGGCGGTATCTCCACAATGAGAATTCTCATCGCCTTTTACGTACAAGACGCATTCATCGTGTATCTATTCTGTATGGACCTGAAGTGCAAAATTTCCATTTATCTATATCAAAATCCTTCAAATAAGTCTGCTTGTCTATTTTCCTTGCTTTAATCTAAGGTCCAAAGTTAAATAATCTCAAATAGTGGACTATAACAAATTAATAGTAGAATGAGCAGTTTATACAGTTTTAATTAAAGGTGTTTAAAGAAAGAGTTTCAGAATTTAATTATTACTACATATGCACGATGTGCTTTTTATTTCTGCATAATGATCTACATAATACAAAAATCCCACTTCCCTTTTCTGGGAGCAAATAAACAAGATGTCGTACAATGAAATAGAAAACAATGTTGGGAGAAGAATTTTTGCAGGGGAGTCACGTGGTGTTTGTAGCAGTATAAAAGAATACTGAATGAAGGGAGTGTTTGGTGAACCCGAAAATGTATCTACATAAAGTGACAAAGTAACATGTGCCTCACCTCCACTTTGCATGAGTGAAAGAATAGTCTGGTGGGAGAAGGACGGTGTCTGCCAAATGCCAACCTTCAGCAGAAGCTACAACAGAACAAAGCGCATGGCGGGAAGATTCTATGAAATTCTATTGTGGACCATTCAGTGCACAAATTAGCGTTGGTTGGAACTTCCCTCTCTAAAGCACACAAACCGACTGCAAGTTAATGCCCACATTGAAACTCTGTTTCATGCCCACAATCCTACTGCCATTTAATGCCCGCATTCAAGCCCTACTGTTTCATGCCCACAATCTGACTGCCAGTTAATGCTGAAATTTGGGCACTACTGTTTCACGCCCACAATCTAACCCTCGCATTTAATGCCCACATTCGGGCTCCACTGTTTCATGCCCACAATCTAACCTGGCATTTAATGCCCACATTCAGGCTCTACAGTTTCATGCCCACAATCCGACTTGCATTTAATGGCCACATTCGGGCTCTACTGTTTCATGCCCACAATCCGACTGGCATTTAGTGCTTATATTCGGACTCTACTGATTCCTGTTGACAATCTGATTGGCATTTAACGCCCACATTTGGGCTCTACAGTTTCATGCCCACAATCCGACTTGCATTTAATGGCCACATTCGGGCTCTACTGTTTCATGCCCACAATGTGACTGGCATCTGATACCCACATTCGAGCTCTACTGTTTGATGCCCACAATCTGACTGATATTTAATGCCGATGTTCAGGCTCTTCTGTGTCATGCCCACAATCCGACTGGCATTTAACGCCCATATTCGCACTCTACTGTTTCATGCCCGCTCAGCCTGCCATTTAATGCTCCATTCAGACTTTACCCTTTCATGCTCACAATCCGACTGGCAGTCAGTTTCCACATTCAGAGTCGACTGTTTCATGCCCACTCCGCCAACCATGTAATGCTCACAATCCGACTCTACTGATGAAAGGTCACACGTGGCTTCCAACACTCCCAATTCTCCCACAAAATCTCCGCAAGATGCATTAAATTAAACTACAATAGGTTGCACTGTGGCACATTGCATTGTGTTAGATTGTTTCTTGGTGTGGAACGCGATACCTTATATATTGTGAGATTCCTTTTAGTGCATTAGTTTACCCGTTGCACTGTATGATGCGGTCTTGTGATGCAAGTTATATAATATCAGGTTATAGTACAGGTATAACGTGTGGGCACTGTTCACTATAACATACCTAGAATCGGCTCTGGTGATGCTTACAATGGTCCATACATGTTGGTGTGACTCTATACCAGTGCTATTCAAACTTTTTTATGCTGCGCAGCTCCCTCCCAACGGGGGAAAAAAAAATCATTGGGTCACCCTCAGAATTTTTCACAATTATTCTATTAAATTGTATCTAGTAAAAGTATCCGCAGTGTGTGGCGGGGGTTTTGAAGAATATTTGGAGTCCCGTCCCTTTTGACACAAACTACCAGCTAGGATATAACTGACAAAAGATGTTAGTGATGGCCCATTACAGAGCGTAATGCTGGTTTTGGCCAGAGCCTGGAGCCCCCCCTGGGATCACCTGAGGCACCCTTAGGGGGCCCCGCCCCCCAGTTTGAAGACCACAGCTCTACACATATCAATGTATGTACAACATGGCGTACAACAACACAACGTAATAAGTGTCAGGATATGTGCTTTGAAGCCATGGACGCCAGGTCCCAGCACTATCACTCACATTTGTCGCTTCCGATTCCGAAACCGTCCTGAAGTTAAATTCTTGAAAGAATATGTTTATTTTGAGAATGCCATTTCTGTGGAAAAAAGAAGAAAACACCCTCAGTAAGTCACACATCAGGGCTGCAGAAAGGAAGCCTGTAACACGAAGATGGCAAAAGTAAATCAGTGCTAAGGTCCATTAACTAGCCAGGCCCACTATCCTCTTACCTGCTCTGTGTTCCTGGTCCCGCTGCAGAGTATAATGGTATTCTGAAATCATTCTGGCTTATGAACATGCTCGACATACAACAGCTGACATAGCTTGGCTGTTTTCATGGTCTTTAATTGAAACTATTAAAGATATTTTACCCATTTCCCAGCTCTAGCTTTTTTGTAGGGTTTTTAAAGTATATTTTATTAGCTCTAATAAATGGTGCACAAATATATAACACAACATCAACTGCGTATGTATATTCCATGGTAGCAAATGTTTCTATCTGCTTAACTGGCTGATCAAGACAGCAACCCACGGATTCCTACTCTACTGTCAATATGTTGAGGGTGGGCGTCCATCAGATGGGCGACACAATTGCCTATATGATTTGGACAAGTTTCAGTTTTTTATTTATGATTACGGAACTCCAAAGAGGTCCACATAAAATCACAAAATTACATACATAAGGATAAAAAAGATTCTAATTTATAATTGAATACACATAGTAAAGTACACCACCCCACCAAGAGAGCTAACATTCATATAGGATATCCATGGTTTTAAAACATTTCTTTTAACGAGACTCCAACAACCAGGAACATGTTATACAAAACAGAATATAACATGTCTCATTTCGTCAGTGCAGTAATTTAAGAATTATATAAAAATAGAGAAAAAAAGTAATTTTATACAACAAATTGGCAATAAGACAATACAAATGGCTGATACATATGAGATTAAAAAAATGGCCACATAGGAAACACTATCAGCCTTTTCAACATGCAAACTAGTGCACCTGATTGGGACCACGCACATCTCAACATGCCCCTCTTCCCCGTCATCGTTCCATACCACTTTTAAGTCTAGTTTCCTTGGCTACTACCCATCCCCCGCACCTCACAGCCAATGCTTCAGTTCAGGGTGTTTTTTCGTACTTTTGGTAAAAAAGTGTAGTATTTTTATCAATCCTTTGGCAGAAATGTTAGGTGTTTTATCATCATTCATAGTGGTGGTGCGTCCATTGAGGGCGTTGGGGCGTTGCCCCACTAGTGCCACGGCCCCATTTAGAATCTAATAGTTCTACTTCTGATGCTAATTGCAGCAATCAGGACTCCTGATTGGAATTAGCGTCAGAAATAGAACACGCCACGGACGCTTAAGGGGGTGGGGCTGCGGCAGCACTCTCAAGGTTGAGTGACAGTGGCGCGCAACAGTGCGCATGTTCGTTTTTGGTCTGATCATTTTTACGATCAGCCCGAACATGCACACCAGCCTTCCCCTTAAGAGACCGAGGGTTGCTTCTTGCGCAGCCCCCTGTCACCTAATGGGCAGGGAGTATCCCTGCCCTCAGCCAATCCTGGCGCTGCTGGAGCAGCATCTGGATTGGCTGAGAGGGGTTGCCAGCCACTCACCCAGAAGACCTTAGGCGCCAACGCACCGGACCCCGGCCCAGGAGCAGACAGCAGAGGCGGCGCGGACCCGCCCGGTCAGGTAAGTTTAAGTTTTTTTTATAAACTCTTTATTTTTAAACCCCGTGGCCCCCATCCCCGCGCGTCCCCCCCCCGCGAGTATTGTGAGCCACGAGGTACGTTTTAAAATTATTATTAATCCCCTGCACCGCGCTCACTCTCCCCCCATGCTCCCTCCACCATTTGTTAATGGCGGCCGCCACTGTATTGTGGTGTCTCTTTTTTTTCTGGCGGGAAAGTATGAAGCGAGTATGTCAGTAGGTGTCCCCGCTTCAGAAATACGAGTGCGTGAAGATGTTATTCTTGTTGACACCCGCTGCCAGTGAAGTGTTTCAGAAGTGGGTGTCGTGTGTTCTCGTTCTATGATGTTTTCTGTGATGTTATTCTTCAGGTCAGTTCGAAAGTGCTGCTCATTTAAACGAGACCCTGCATGTTCTTCTCTGGGGTTTGTTTGTGTACCCTGCACCTGCTGCAGTATCAACAAAAGCAATTGATGTGTTTCAAACGTCCTTAATATCTGCACCTTTAAACAATCAGCGCACAGCGCAGCACTTCAGAGATAGGTGCGTGCGGATTATACACCTTTCATCTGGCGGTCTTTGATTTCACACTGCAATTAAACAGATTCTGTTCAAAGAAACGGAACTTTGGGGAGGAGGTTTTACACTGATGTGATGATGTTGACACAGATGGCCTTTGAAATGTCGATGGTGGTGGAAATTTTCCCTGAACCCCCGTAGGTGGTTCAGGCTCGCTCGCTACGCTTGCTCGCCAAAGTGAAGTACGACAATTTTTTACGCCTTACCAATTTAAAATGTCACCAGCCGCCACTGATCATTCAACAAGATAGTGGTGCTGCCTAGTGATTTGTGCCTCTCCCACCGGCTCTGGTGGAGTGAATTTTTTAGTTTCGGGCTGTGCTACTGTTGGTGAGCCTAGAGGCACTTCAAAGAGAGAAACAGCCTTTACAGTGAAGTCTTTACCACGCAATGCTTTTACAAAGCAGCCTTTACCATGCAGATAAGTATTTGTGCCTTCCCATGCGTTCCTTTACCACACAGGTAAGTATTTGTGCCTTACCATGAATTCCTTTACCATGCAGGTAAGTATCAGTGCTTTCACCATGCATGCTTGCACCAGGCAGGTAAATATCTGAGCTGTTTCAATGCATGCCTGTACCACGCAGGTATTTGTGTCTTCCCATGTATTCCTTTACCATACAGGTAAATATATGTGCCTTCACCATGCATGCCTGCACCAGGCAGGTACATATTTGTGCCATCACCATGCATGCCTGTACCACTTAGGTAAGCATTTGTGCCTTCACCATACATGCCTTCATCACGCAGGTAAGCATTTGTACCTTCACGATGCATGCCTTCATTGCACAGGCAAGCATTTGTGCCTTCACCATACATGCCTTCATCACGCAGGTAAGCATTTGTACCTTCACGATGCATGCCTTCATCGCACAGGCAAGCATTTGTACCTTCACGATGCATGCCTTCATCACGCAGGTAAGCATTTGTACCTTCACGCTGCATGCCTTCATCGCACAGGCAAGCATTTGTGCCTTCACCATACATGCCTTCATCACGCAGGTAAGCATTTGTACCTTCACGATGCATGCCTTCATCGCACAGGCAAGTATTTGTGCTTTCACCATACATGCCTTCATCACGCAGGTAAGCATTTGTACCTTCACGATGCATGCCTTCATCACGCTGGTAAGCATTTGTACCTTCACGATGCATGCCTTCATCACGCAGGTAAGTATTTGTGCCTTCACCATGCATGCCGTTACCACACAGGTTTGTATTTGTGCCTTCACCATGCATCCCTGTACCATGCAGGTAAATAATAATTTACATTTTATTTTAAAGGGGGTTTAGAGGTGGGCAGGGGTAAAGGGAGGTAAGGATCATTTTATGGTTTAGGGGTGGTTAGCAGTAAAGAGTGGTAGGGCTAATTTAGTGCTAGGAGTGGGTAATGGTAATTATGAGTAATTTAAAAACAAGGGTGGTTTGGGAGACTCCCCCACCTAAAAAAACAACACCTCCCAGAAAAAAGGTATACATACATATATATATATTCACTTAAAAAACCATAGGTTTCACACATGTTATAGTTAGCTGGACATTTCACTCGTAAAAAACCATTGAAATTCTCCCGTTATAGTTAGTTCAGATAACTATAACTCGCGTGACCGCCACTCTATCACAAGGATGATGTCATGATTGATGCCACTGACCATGTCATGAGTGATGTAATATGTGACGTCATGAGCAGTGGATTGCGGGCGCACGAGTTATAGTTATCTGAACTAACTATAACGGGGGAATTTCATTGGTTTTTTACGAGTGAAATATCCACCTAACTATAACCTATGGGTTTTTTAAGTGAATATATATATATATATATATATATATATATATATATATATATATATTTTTTTTTATTTTTTATTTTACTGTGTGGAAATCGCATGTGTGTTAACGGCATGCTTTGTAATGCCATATATTCCTTCGAGGAGGCCTTCAGTCGGACAAGTGCCAGCTTGTGCACCAGGGCCTTGTGGCTGGCAATCTTAAACCACTAGCCACTCTCGACTCTCGTAACCGTCCAACCAGTTCTTGCCAAGCCACTCAGCGACAGCCCTTTCTACACCCATGTGATGATCTTACAGAGTTCTCAGTGCTGCTGGTTACACTACATGCATCGGAAATCCCAGAGAGCTCTCACCGTATAGTGCAGGAAGTGGATATCACTGCCACTGAGGAGGGGAGGGGGGGACAAACTTACAGGAAATTCACAAGAGGAAGTATTTTTATGTGGACCTGCGTAGTGCTTTACACCACTTGCATGGTGCCATCGCGCTTTTGGAACTGGGCACTCTTGAGTAGTGTGACTGGACTATGTGGGCCCCACACAAACCTGTGGGTGCCTCTTTTGAGTCCATCTCAGATCTGATTTGTTGCAGGTTGTTTTTTGTGGTGATTAGAGCAGGCAGGGTGTTGTGAGCCTCTGTGTCCAAAACAGTAGACAGGTCCACGAGGACTAGTGCAGCTGTGTCTGCACATTTTGTCCAATCAGCAGCAGAAATCAACAAGTTCAGACTCAGCAACACTTCCTTCTCTTCTAAGCTGGATATAGGAAGGTCACGTGTTTTTACCTCACCATGTAGCTGTACAATTGAGCATTTGTCTGGTCTATGCAACCTGTGCCGTGCAGAGCTTCGAAGATGGAGCTTGCATTCTTTCAGGTGGCATCTGCCCACCTTCACCATGCCAGGATTTCATTCAGGGTCCACACACTCTTTGGGGGAGTCAGGAGGGTTGGGAGAGTGCCTCCCTTCTGCCCTGTTCTCAAGGTTGGCCCCGGCCTTTTGATGCACATATGCACAGCCTTTAAATTGAGTCTTGTGAACAGCCTTTTGTAATACTGTGGAGGCCTGGGTACAATTATAATCACACTAGCGAAATTCACGTAGTTGCCAAATGTTGGGCGATGCAAAATTCAAGACACTTCTTAAAATTTTGCATTTTACAATTTCATGTCTTTTTTGTACACAAATTCACATAGAAAATGTCTTGTTGAGAGTAATGTCCGGCTCGAGACTGCTATTTTTACGGGAAGTGCATAGTGTTGTGGCATAACGTCCTGCTAGATACTGGCAAACCACATTTTGCTCTAAAATTATAAATACACACACAAAGGGTCTTAACTAATTCACAAAGCTGCACAATTCACAAAACTGGTCCCAAGATGAAATCATGGGCCATGCAATGGACATACATATTACACAGACTTACCTGTTCACAGTGATGTTTGGTGAAAGGTCCCTCTCATATGACAGGACATGGAAAATCCAATCCTAAGAAAAAGGTCAGAACTATTTTAGCAACTTTTTTTTCGGTGAAACGGTGTAAATTCATTATTTTCCACTGCAGACATGAAGGGGCCTCACTGCTCATTCTAGCCGATTAGGACACTCGACCGCTCTTTGTAGGGACGAGGACTGCTGTACTCTATCCTATATAAGGGTATAGCCCTACATCACTCCCTTCAAGAGCAATATTCATACAAATGTTCCACTGAAGACTTTACAGAGCCTTATACTCCCTATAGAACCTCATAAGCGATGATCCTCCCTGCGTGTTCCCTCACTGGGCTCCTCTACGCAGCAAATATCATTGAAAAAACGATGGAGTAACTACTTCCTTTGTAAACAAATGGTGCAACTGCCCCACTGCATCTCACTATTGGGGCAGGACCCTTCAAGAAGTGTAAACTCTTCCACGAACTCTTAAGGGGGCAGAATCAATCTAAAAACTTCAGCAGAGGTCAATGGTTATCCAACTGTTCTATATAAAAATGTAGGTGTTAGGGTTGGTAATAGTAAAGGGGGGTAGGGGTAAATAAAAAATAAGGGTGGTTTGGGGGACAGTGGAGTTAGAAGGCCGCTGCACAGCACTGTGCATGAGGAAAGGACCTCCCCACTGTATCATGGTGGAGATGAGGGCCGCCTGCTGCACTGGAAAATCCTAGTGCATCATGAAGGGAGAAGAAACCATCATGCTCTATTCAGGTGAGAGCAAGGAAGACATCCCGCTGCACCAATCAGGGGACAGAGAGGCCACTGCAGTATGTAAGAGCTGGGACAGTCCACTGCACCACATTGGGGGCTAGATCCATCCAACTGCACAGTGTAGATGGCAAGGACCATCCAATCCCACCATGCAATGGGGCATGGACCATCTCGCTGCACCGTGTAGTGAGCTGGAACCATCTTTCTGCACCGTTTAGGGGCTCATTCAAGGCTTACTGTAGGTGACAAGGACCACCCCCTTGCTCCCTGTACACACCAAGAACCATCCCACTCCTTCTTGTAGGGGGTAATACTGTTGCGTCTCTCTCCTATATAGGGTTAGGGCCACCCCACTGCTTCTTTTAGAGGGTAATAATGTTAACAATGTTCACTGTCTAAGGTTATGGACACCCACCGCTCCAGGTTTGTCGCAAGGATGATCCTTCTGCTGCTTGTATGGGCCAGCGACCTGAAGTAGTGATTGTGCCTGGTGGAGATGCTCCCGGCATCACCAAGTGATCCCTTCTTCGAAGCCATCTCCCTCTAAGCCCAGTCCTGTGCAGTGTGAGCTGAGATCTATCGCCAGACTTAGGCTTGTGTAAGTGAACAGTATCCCCGAGCCATACACAGGATCTCAGTGACCCTGCTGGGCCGTGCGGATATTCTGCAACCAATTGGCCCCACACCTCCATTTCGTAGCATGTCGGTGCTGGCCAGAAGGTCAGTTAAATGAAGTGTGGCCCAAACCCTACCATCAATAGGAGGCAGCCCTCTGGACTTTAAGGCCCCAAACCCATGTAGTTAGCGTCAACGTCCAGATATTTGTTGTCAAAGCCTAAAGAATCCATTAGCCAAGCAGGGAGACTGACGATTCCTTTTTCAGAACAGATTCATTGAAATGTTATCGACCGAGGTCAATGATTCAAAGATATAGGTCTTAACTCCTGTGGTTACCCAACAGTATAGAAATGATAATGCCATATCCATGGCCAAATCTTGAACGGATGCGGGAACTGTAGATATCCGGAGACCCAAGTTCCCTGCTGGAGCAATTACATTTTAACCGTGTTGAGATGGAACCTGGACAAATTATTTGATCAACATTGATTTTCCTTGATTCAGACCCTGGCTCATTCCTCAAACAGTTAAGTGTTTGCAGACAGGCTCAGCCGAAGGTATCCTTCTACAGACTTCACAGTAAAAGACTTTCAGCACCTCGGCCAGCTCTAGAGCTCTCCATGGTGCTGCACTTCCATAGGACTACAGAGATTCATTGTTCCCTATGAGAGTTGTTCCACAGACCCGAACTGCTGAAGAGTACCCCACGCACTCCAAAGATGCACTGCAAACGCCTGCCCTGATAGTTATAGCGTGCAATACCTCTGAAATGGTGCGGACTAAGGAATCTCCACCATTCTTCTATATCTTACAGTCCTTTACGGGTGTGTAAAGAGTTAATAACCTCTAATGGACATTCATAGTATAATTAATGACTATATTATTCTGTATCCGATTCAGCTTTTACAAACCCTCCCATTAGCTAGACCTACACTGCCACCAACTCCCTGCCCAAAAAGCCTGACATCCCCCTTTCAGCCCTAGTGAAATCACAGGAAGTGACATACCCTACCTTTGACCCTGAGCTAAGATGTTTCTTGTTTTATACATTCTTGATTTAAAGCTCCAAGACACAGAATCCTCCTACTTAAACTAGCAGGCTGAGCAGCTATTACAAAACGTGTTCTAGTCCCGATTTGTGTAAAATAAAGTTATATCAGGGTCGTTTTTTCCCATGTCAAAACAATATATTGTTTTTAATGTAAAGTAGCAGGTTTTTTTTCTAGATCCTCTGTTGCTATGTCGATTTTTCACGGTTAAGTTAAAAGAAGGGTATCTAACATTTACATATGGGGGTGTATTGAAAGGTTGATTAGTGTATTTTAGTTTGTAATTACAAGACCAATGTGCTTCTTCGACAAATGCTAAGGTTTTCACAGCTTGTCTGTGCTGGCCAACCCAATGATGGAAGTAGGAAGAAGAGCACATGCTGTCCCCCTGCACCTGTGAAGTAACTTGCAGCTGCCTGCACAGCTCTTATAGGCCGGGAAAAAGCACATGCCGCCCCCCTGCACCTGTGAAGTAACTTGCAGCTGCCTGCACAGCTCTTACAGGCCGGGACAGAGCACATGCCGTCCCCCTGCACCTGTGAAGTAACTTGCAGCTGTCTGCACAGCTCTTACAGGCCAGGATAAAGCACATGCCGTCCCCCCTGCACCTATGAAGTAACTTGCAGCTGCCTGCACAACTCTTACGGACAGGGCACGTGCCGTCCCCCTGCACCTGTGAAGTAACTTGCAGCTGTCTGCACAGCTCTTATAGGCCGGGACAGAGCACATGCCGTCCCCCTGCACCTGTGAAGTAACTTGCAGCTGTCTGCACAGGTCTTACAGGCCAGGATAAAGAACATGCCGTCCCCCCTGCACCTATGAAGTAACTTGCAGCTGCCTGCACAGCTCTTACGGACAGGGCACGTGCTGTCCCCCTGCACCTGTGAAGTAACTTGCAGCTGCCTGCACAGCTCTTACAGGCCGGGACAGAGCACATGCCGCCCCCTGCACCTGTGAAGTAACTTGCAGCTGCCTGCACAGCTCTTACAGGCCGGGACAGAGCACATGCCGCCCCCCTGCACCTGTGAAGTAACTTGCAGCTGTCTGCACAGCTCTTACGGACAGGGCACCCGCAGTACCCCTGCACTTGTGAAGTAAAGTAATGTGCAGCTGCCTGCACAGCTCTTACAGGCCGGGACAGAGCACATGCCGCCCCCCTGCACCTGTGAAGTAACTTGCAGCTGTCTGCACAGCTCTTACGGACAGGGCACCCGCAGTACCCCTGCACTTGTGAAGTAAAGTAACGTGCAGCTGCCTGCACAGCTCTTACGGACAGGGCACCTGCAGGACCCCTGCACCTGTGAAGTAACTTGCAGCTGTCTGCACAGCTCTTACGGACAGGACACGTGCCGTCCCCCTGCACCGGAGAAGTAACTTGCAGCTGCCTGCACAGCTCTTACGGGCCGGGACAGGGCACCTGCCATCCCCCTGCACCTGTGAAGTAACTTGCAGCTGCCTGCACAGCTCTTATGGACAGGGCACGTGCCGTCCCCATGCACCTGTGAAGTAACTTGCAGCTGCCTGCACAGCTCTTATGGACAGGGCACGTGCCGTCCCCCTGCACCTGTGAAGTAACTTGCAGCTGCCTGCACAGCTCTTATGGACAGGGCACGTGCCATCCCCCTGCACCTGTGAAGTAACTTGCAGCTCCCTGCACAGCTCTTACGGACAGGGCACCTGCAGGACCCCTGCACCTGTGAAGTAACTTGCAGCTGTCTGCACAGCTCTTACGGACAGGGCACCCGCAGGACCCCTGCACCTGTGAAGTAACTTGCAGCTGTCTGCACAGCTCTTATAGGCCGGGAAAGAGCACATGCCGTCCCCCTGCACCTGTGAAGTAACTTGCAGCTGCCTGCACAGCTCTTACGGGCCGGGACAGGGCACCTGCCATCCCCCTGCACCTGTGAAGTAACTTGCATCTGCCTGCACAGCTCTTACAGGCTGGCAGAGGGCACCCTCAGTACTCCTGCGGCAATAACTTCCAGCAGCCTGGGCCGGGATAGACCGGGTGGCAAACAGTGGAGTGGAGAAGGCGAGCGGCTCGTCCCGGAGTGCTGGGAGTGGCCCCACGGATTGCACCACCGAGGATTGTTCTGAGGACCTCCGTGAAGTAATTGCCGTCACTCGCCTCTCACATGACCGCTCCCTGAACGTCTGAAGGAGGCACAATGAATGTTATCAGGGCTCCCGCGTGTCGGATGAGACCGGTCTGAGGCTGTCTGTACCCACTCCGCGTGTTCCCTCTGTGCGCTGAGAATGGAGCCACCCCACCCATCAGGCTGCTCCCTTGTACCCGTCCTGGCAGGGCCCGCCCTTCAGCATCCCAAGGCTTGCCAGTCGTGGCTGGCATCCAGCTTCGAAGCTCCCAAGAGGCCCCGCCCTGCAGCCACCCAAAAGCCCTTTACTTAGCACATGCAGAACATTACCACAAGTCCCAGAATGCAAAGCGCAGTTTACTACTGAATTAGCCACACGTGATGGGGTCAATAGGCAGCAGTACAAAATTCTAGAGTGCCAAGCAGACGTTCTCCGGTCCTTCCAGGCGCACTCCAACATGGAAGGGACTTTCACTGTTGGGCTATAAAAGTGTACCTCCCGGAAATACCAAAGTACCGATTCGAAGGGCCTTACCGTTCTCACATGCTATCAAAGTATACTCCACTGAGCCGCAGGCCCGGAGGTGTGTGGCAGGGTCCCAGACTGACATTCAGTGTGATCTTTGACAAGTTGCATTAGAACACGTCCCCTCCCCACCCCGCCCCATAGCATTGCCTGTAAACAGGGAGTTAAAAAAGCACCAGTTTCAAGACACACATTTCACTTACCTCTGCCCCCTCTGAAGGCCATTCTGCCATGGAGATGGTCATTAAATACTGGGTGTCACTAAAAGAAGAAGAGAGAGTATTCCTTCAACGTTACAGAATAAAAACAGACGAAAGAATGTGAGCACGAGGAGCTGAACAAAAGAACATGGGAAGAAACCAAATGAGCAGAGAGAAAAGGAGCAAAGAAGTAGAGGACGTTTATTTGAAGGGAGAGGAAATCAAATTCCCATTGCACTCTCCAAGGATGCTGAAAGGAGTGTTCCTCTTTCTGATGCCCCTCCCCCCACCCCCAGCAGGTACAGGAGATCATTGCACTCTGCAAGGATGCTGAAAGGAGTGTTCCTCTTTCTGATGCCCCACCCCCACCCCACCCCCCAGCAGGTACAGGTGATCATTGCACTCTCCAAGGATGCTGAAAGGAGTGTTCCTCTTTCTGATGCCCCCCCCCCCACCCCCAGCAGGTACAGGCGATCATTGCACTCTCCAACGATGTTGAAAGGAGTGTTCCTCTTTCTGATGCCCCCCCCCCCCCAAGCGGGTACAGAAGATCATTGCACTCTCCAAGGATGCTGAAAGGAGTGTTACTCCTTCTGATGCCCCCCCCCCCTTCAGCAGGTACAGGCGATCATTGCACTCTCCAAGGATGCTGAAAGGAGTGTTCCTCTTTCTGATGCCCCCCCCCCCCCACCCCCCAGCAGGTACAGGTGATCATTGCACTCTCCAAGGATGCTGAAAGGAGTGTTCCTCTTTCTGATGCCCCCCCCCCCACCCCCAGCAGGTACAGGCGATCATTGCACTCTCCAACGATGCTGAAAGGAGTGTTCCTCTTTCTGATGCCCCCCCCCCCCCCAAGCGGGTACAGAAGATCATTGCACTCTCCAAGGATGCTGAAAGGAGTGTTCCTCTTTCTGATGCCCCCCCCCCCCCAGCAGGTACAGGCGATCATTGCACTCTCCAAGGATGCTGAAAGGAGTGTTCCTCTTTCTGATGCCCCCCCCCCCCAGCAGGTGCAGGTGATCATTGCACTCTCCAAGGATGCTGAAAGGAGTGTTCCTCTTTCTGATGCCCCCCCAACCCCCAGCAGGTACAGGCGATCATTGCACTCTCCAAGGATGCTGAAAGGAGTGTTCCTCTTTCTGATGCCCCCCCCCTCTAGCAGGTGCAGGTGATCATTGCACTCTCCAAGGATGCTGAAAGGAGTGTTCCTCTTTCTGATGCCCCCCCCTACCCCCCCCCACCCCCCCCCACCCCCTGCAGGTACAGGCGATCATTGCACTCTCCAAGGATGCTGAAAGGAGTGTTCCTCTTTCTGATGCCCCCCCCCCCCCAGCAGGTGCAGGTGATCATTGCACTCTCCAAGGATGCTGAAAGGAGTGTTCCTCTTTCTGATGCCCCCCCAACCCCCAGCAGGTACAGGCGATCATTGCACTCTCCAAGGATGCTGAAAGGAGTGTTCCTCTTTCTGATGCCCCCCCCCTCTAGCAGGTGCAGGTGATCATTGCACTCTCCAAGGATGCTGAAAGGAGTGTTCCTCTTTCTGATGCCCCCCCCTACCCCCCCCCCCACCCCCCCCCCACCCCCTGCAGGTACAGGCGATCATTGCACTCTGCAAGGATGCTGAAAGGAGTGTTCCTCTTTCTGATGCCCCCCCCCCCCCACACACCCCAGCAGGTACAAGCGATCATTGCACTCTGCAAGGATGCTGAAAGGAGTGTTCCTCTTTCTGATGTCCCCCCACCAGGTACAGGCGATCATTGCACTCTCCAAGGATGCTGAAAGGAGTGTTCCTCTTTCTGATGCCCCCCCCCCCCCCACCCCCCAGCAGGTACAGGAGATCATTGCACTCTCCAAGGATGCTGAAAGGAGTGTTCCTCTTTCTGATGCCCCTCCCCCCCACCCCCCCCCCACCCCCCAGCAGGTACAGGCGATCATTGCACTCTGCAAGGATGCTGAAAGGAGTGTTCCTCTTTCTGATGCTCTCCCAGCAGGTACAGGCCATCACCGCCCTTTGTCCTCTCATGCTAAGACAGCTCCATCAGCTCCTGTGGCTCCAGAACCCAGCGGCCAGGCCCCTCATCCATTTCAGGTGCAAGGACTGTGCTATGCCCTGCATAGTTTACTTGTATCTTGTAGTTTATGAATCTTCCTGCTGCTCAGCCCGTGTGTATGTTTACTGTACAATTTTGGCAATGCAGTGATGCACGGAATGTTGGGTGTCTGTGTGAGTGAGGAATGACAGAGATGGGCTGAGCAGCAGGCAGGCTGCTCCTGGTGGGGTTTGCTGTTACATGGAACTAAGGGTTGACTACAGGCTAACCTACATCACCATCACCTGTTTACCTGGACTACCTGTCAGATGTACTGGTATACCATCTGGATGTATTTGGACCAGCTACTGAATAAAGGTACTTATGGACTCTACTTGGCTGCCAGTGTTTACTTGTGTCACAGGACCCAACAGACTGCATCATCCCTGCCTCGCACACAATGTCCTGGCACCTGACAGAGCTCATTTAAGGCACTCTGCGAAGCCCCTCGGGCAGTGCGTGATGTAGGCCCCCTTTTCTTGCAACGCAAGCTCTGAATCTACCAACCAAAGAAGAGTGCCAGGTCGCAAGCGACCCCCACTGCAGGTGATCCCCAGGGGCAGCATCTTCACCACTCAGACCTCTAAACTTTGGAATATTTCCCAACTCTGAGAACATCTCCACATTGCTGATAGCAAAAAAAACAAACCGTTTCGGCCCTCGCTTTGAGGCCTTCACACAATCACTATAATGCACTCTATATTCTGTCATTCTCTTATATTCATGTTTCAACATGTCTGACTTCACGCTGTGGTTGGATGTCTATTGATCCTTTATGACCTGGTGTTTACTCCCATGCACCCATGTCGCACCATAGCCGGAAAGGCCAATGCGCTATGACCTTTGCACATCCATGCTTAGGCATTCTATGGTACTCAGATGGAGATCCAGGTGTGCAGGCACAGCTGGCACCCAATCACATGAATCTCCAGTGCATACAAGCACCAGCTTCCACACAGGCAAAGCAACTAAGGGTTAGATTTACCAACATTTTGTGCTAGATTAGCGTCCCAGAAGTGATGCTAACCAGCACAAAACCTTTTCTACTAATTTACTTTCCAGTGCAAAACTTGTTTTGCGCTGGAAAACATCCTGAAAGTGACGCAAAGAAACACAAAGCACTGCTTCGCGCTCGCTAGTGCCGAGGGGGTGTTGCATGGGTGGTACATGGTCGTTCATATGCAACCACCCATGACTTTGGATGCAACAACCTATCTACAAACAACAGTAAACAGGCTTTAGCGTCAAAAGTTAACGCCATTTAAAAGGAGGCATTAAGAGGAGCAATGTTTTTATTGTTATTGTTTAATGCTTCTCCGACTTTGCATGCGCGCTGCACTGTGCAGAACACATGGAAAGGAGGACAAGTTTTGTTTAGAAAAAAATCTTTTTATTAACAAACAAGCAACAATACAGGAGGAGGACAAGTTTTGAAGTGTGTCTACGTATACTATTTCGTAGAGGACGGGTATCCTTCTAGTACAAAACCTATGGTAGACTCAGGCGCCCCCCCTAGCGCCGTGGCGCTATGGTGTATGCCTGGCGCAGGGCAGCGGAAATCAGCCCCGGCACTCGGGAACGAGGAGAGAGCCATCTCTGTAGATATGTACCGCAACGCAGCGCTACATTTTTGGTTGTTGCGCTGCGTTTCATGCATTTTTTCAAATCTGGGCCAAAGAGAGCGAGTGGCAGGTTGCAGTAAATCAGCCATGCTGGCTTCAGTTTGGACCGGATGCGCTCTGCAAAGGTATCAGTGCTGCTGCGCTGACCGTAAGAAGTCCGTGGTGTTTTTGGAGTGGACTGACCCAAGGTCTATATGCATTGGCATCTGTATAGAGCAAGCCTAGCTATGAAGCACTGTACATTATGAGAAGGGTGAGAGATGGTCTACAAGATTGTGTACATCAAGTGGGGTCCACACATATTCATTTTACAGCACAGGAAGATAAAGTGATTCGCCCAGAATCACATGATGTTGAGTCAAGCTCAGAAGCCATGATTTCATCCTGGGTCCCCCCCAAGCCCAAAGGCAGCCTCTGTACCTGCTAGGCCACATCACCTCCCTCCTATCTGTCCAGAGGGTCTCTCCGCTACTATAGATCTTCGGCTGTTGGAGAGGGACCTGCAGATACTATAATTTGGGGGGGAGAGAACTGGTGGGCTCCTGAAGTTCTTCTTCAAGAGGCCTGTGAGACTGAAGTGAAATGAGACGCATACTACACTACAACACAGTGCGGCATTTATTTCTTGTGAATATCCACTCTGTTCTTCTCCATTTATCCAAACCTGGGTTGGACCTTGCATTTCTTCATTTCTTTTGACGGTACCACTCTGTGTATTTGTGCACAGGCAGCACGCCCTCTTTACGCCTTCACTTTAAGAATACATCCTTGCTGCTTGGACCACTTTACCTGAGGTGAAAATTTGTAGGGCAGATAACCCTTTGTCCAACCCTCAGATCAGAACTGGACTTCCATTTAAAAACCCGGGGGATTCTGGGAGTTTTAGTCCTCCTTCACATGCACTAACCCAGTTGGATTAAGACCTGCTGAGAACGAATAGTAGAAGGAAATAGAGCACCTTATCCAGTTTGTACCAAGAACACAGTTCGCATCCTCAGGGCTCTGCTGTGAATTTGAATTCATGTGCCTCTAGTTTAAGCCAGAATGTTGGCTCAGTAAGCCAAGCACTCGACCACCAGTTTGAATCCTTGCACAGCCAGCTGAGGCTTCGAAGGGGGATAAACTGAGTGCCATTAAATTGGGTTGCAGACGAATTATTTTCAGCACTTAGAAAGAAACCGGTAAAAATAGTTATAATCGTACAAATCTTCAATTTCCTAAAAACATAGACGAAAAAGTACTCACTTGCAGGACTGTTTGCAGAGGGAAATGCAGTTCTCTCGGGCGCCGACAGAATCCCGCAGGGTGTAATAACACGATACTGTGTGCGAGAAACCATACAAACAAACATGTGAGGCTTGGATCTTTGAAACTACAAATGATGATTGCTATTGCTATTGCTATTGCTGTGGAGAAGTGTGGCTCAATGGTTAGAGCGGCAGACCCTGATGCAGAGGTCTGGCCCGGGACCAGGGTTCAATTCCCGCCTCGGCGGCTCTTGGATTCAATTTCCCCAGACATGATAATTCTTGCCACGGTGCCTATTCTAATCATGGGTCCCACTGTGCAACTCTGGGCAATAGCTTGCTTAATCTCCACAACGGCCCCCACAGCGCTAGGATGCCTGGCTTCACCTTGGGGTGCCCAGGAGTGGACATCTCACAGGAAAACCAGGAAGGGTTCCACAGCGGTATGAATACAGCGCTACGAGACCCCTGGGTAGAAGTGCGCTATACAAGTACAAATACATTTACATACATCTACATATCCATTTTGAGGCAGGTCAGCTTTTAAGACAATGAGAAATCTAGCCCTGCCTCATGGAGAACTTCTGAGTACGATGCAGAGATAGAGAGAGGTACCATTCTGCTAAAGCAAGGTAGCTTCTCACTGAGATGACAGGCTTCAGTCTCTGACACTGCAGAGGAACACTGAAAAGATGGGACCCTCAGTCACTGGAACTGTAAAGCAATCTTCATGAGATGGAATTGGATCTCTCTGACAGGGGAAAGTAATATTGAAAAAAGAGATCCTTCAGTCATCAATACTGCAAAACAACCCTCAAAAGATGCAACCCCTCCACCCCTGGGGCCACACGGTCAATGACCCTGCAAAGTAACAGTGAGAGAAATGTCATCCCATGGACCAATATAGTATATATAATCTAAAGAGTGACATTTTGGAAGTCTAAACAAAATCACCAAATTACTCAAGAGACAATCTAATTTGAGTACCAGGAACAGTACACGCCAGCTGACAATACCATCAACGAGCCAATGCAGTGGTATCTTACAACAGAATCACCAGGCCAGCTTAGTGATGACCTAAACAAAACAGAGTGAAGAATTGATGACATAAACATAGCCACAAGACACATGTAAGAACAGCTGAAAGTACAAGCCCGAGACCAGGGTAAAGAACGACCTAAAACTAAATACAGCCTAATTCACGAACACCAGCCAAAACACAGGCTCCGGGTCAATGTTTGCATAAACGAAAACAGAAACACAAGCTCAATGTGAGACACATTAAACCCAATCCCCCACTCAGAACACAAACAAAGAATACATTTTGATTAGCTGAAAGTTTACTCAGAGTTCAATTTCCAGAAACCTGAAAACATTGCCTTTTACACAATGATAGATCAAATGTGATAAAGGGACTAAAATCGTATATGAAACGTGTAGCATATTCAACACCCGTTGACTGGCCAGTGAGGATAGGCTAAACCACAAGTAATTGCTTTAGTCATTAATAACTTAAAGCTAATGACTAAGGCAATGTATAATTTCAGGAAATGCAACCACTAAACCAATGCACTAGGTAGCCTCAAACACCGTTAATATGGCAAGGATAGTCTAGAATAAAATCATTAAACCAATGTGTGGGCAGCCAGAAAATGAATCATTAGACCAGTGTGAGATGGGCTACAATATATTTACCTGGCAGCTGTACAGACGGCCTAAAACACAATCAAG
The DNA here is from genome assembly GCF_964204655.1 of Triturus cristatus. Taxonomy (NCBI): domain Eukaryota; kingdom Metazoa; phylum Chordata; class Amphibia; order Caudata; family Salamandridae; genus Triturus; species Triturus cristatus. Next base: position 1,144,617,010 of record NC_140593.1, on the reverse strand, counting down.
AGATCAATTTATGGATGGTTTAAAATGCAATCACTAGACTAACAGCAAATAGCATCAAATGCAATTAATAGGCTGATGCATTGATAGCATGAAGAATGCTCACTAGACTGACAGCAAATACCATCAAGCGCAGTTCATAGCCTGACGCACGGATAGCATGAAGAATGCTCACTAGACCAATAGCAAATAGCATCAAACACAGTTCATAGACTGAGGCACGGATAGCATGAAGAATGCTCACTAGACCAATAGCAAATAGCATCAAACACAGTTCATAGACTGAGGCACGGATAGCATGGAGAACACTCACTAGACCGACAGCAAATACCATCGAACGCAGTTTATGGAGTGACGCAAGGATAGCATGAAGAATACTCACTAGACCCACAGCAAATAGCATCAAACGCAGTCCATAGGCTGAGGCAAGGATAGCATGGAGAACGCTCACTAGACGGACAGCAAATAGCATCAAACGCAGTTCATAGAGTGACGTACATATAGCATGAAAGACACTCACTAGACGGACAGCAAATAGCATCAGACGCAGTTCATAGAATAAAGCACGGATAGCATGAAGAACGCTCACTAGACCGACAGAAAATGGCATCAAAAGCAGTTCATAGGCTGAGGCAAGGATAGCATGAAGAACACTCACTAGACCGACAGCAAATAGCATCAAGCGCAGTTCATAGAGAGACGCACAGATAGCACGAAAAACAATTACTAGATGGACAGCAAATAGCATCAAACGCAGCTCATAGGCTGACGGATGGAAAGTATGAAGAACACTCACTATACCAACAGCAAATAGCATCAAACGCAGTTTATAGAGTGACGCAAGGATAGCATGAAGAATACTCACTAGACCTACAGCAAATGGCATCAAACGCAGTCCATAGGCTGAGGCAAGGATAGCATGAAGAACGTTCACTAGACGGACAGCAAATAGCATCAAGCGCAGTTCATAGAGTGACGCACAGATAGCACGAAGAACACTGACTAGATGGACAGCAAATAGCATCAAACGCAGCTCATAGGCTGAGGCACAGATAGCATGAAGAATGCTCACTAGACCGACAGAAAATGGGATCAAACGTAGTTCATAGAGTGACGCACGGATAGCATAAAGAACGCTCACTAGACCAAAAGCAAATAGCATCAAACGCAGTTCATAGAGTGACACACGGATAGCATGAAGAACTTTCACTAGACCGACAGCAAATAACACCAAACGCAGTTCATAGAGAGACGTACGGATAGCATGAAGAACACTCACTAGACCAACAGCAAACAGCACCAAATGCAGTTCATTGGCTGAGGCACGGATAGCATAAAGAACGCTCATTAGAACAACAGCAAATAGCATAAAATTCAGTTCATAGAGTGACGTACGGATAGCATGAAGAACACTCACTAGACCAACAGCAAATAGCAACAAACGCAGTTCATAGGCTGACACACGGATAGCATGAAGAACGCTCACTAGACCAATAGCAAATAGCATCAAACGCAGTTTATAGGCTGACGCACGGATAGCATGTAGAACACTCACTAGACCGACAGCAAATACCATCGAACGCAGTTTATGGAGTGACGCAAGGATAGCATGAAGAATACTCACTAGACCCACAGCAAATAGCATCAAACGCAGTCCATAGGCTGAGGCAAGGATAGCATGGAGAACGCTCACTAGACGGACAGCAAATAGCATCAAACGCAGTTCATAGAGTGACGTACATATAGCATGAAAGACACTCACTAGACGGACAGCAAATAGCATCAGACGCAGTTCATAGAATAAAGCACGGATAGCATAAAGAACAATCACTAGACCGACAGCAAATAGAATCAAGCGCAGTTCATAGAGTGACGCACAGATAGCACGAAGAACACTTACTAGATGGACAGCAAATAGCATCAAACGCAGCTCATAGGCTGATGCATGGAAAGCATGAAGAACACTTACTAGACCAACAGAAAATAGCATCAAACGCAGTCCATAGAGTGACGCACGGATAGCATGAAGAACGCTCACTAGACCAACAGAAAAATAGCATCAAACGCAGTCCATAGTATGACGCACGAAAAGCATGGAAAACGCTCACTAGACAGACAGCAAATAGCATCAAACGCAGTTCATAGGCTGAGGCACAGATAGCATGAAGAACGCTCACTAGACCAATAGAAAATAGGATCAAACGTAGTTCATAGAGTGACGCACGGATAGCATGAAGAACTCTCACTAGACCAACAGCAAATAGCATCAAACGCAGTTCATAGGCTGCCGCACGGATAGCATGAAGAACACTCACTAGACCAACAGCAAATAGCATCAAACGCAGTTCATAGGCTGCCGCACGGATAGCATGAAGAACACTCACTAGACCAACAGCAAATCGCATCAAACGCAGTTCATAGGCTGACGCACGGATAGCATGGAGAACGCTCACTAGACCAATAGCAAATAGCATCAAACACAGTTCATAGACTGAGGCACGGATAGCATGAAGAATGCTCACTAGACCAATAGCAAATAACATCAAACGCAGTTCATAGGCTGATGCACGGATAGCATGAAGAACACTCACTAGACCGACAGTAAATAGCATCAAACGCAGTTCATAGAGTGACGTATGGATAGCATGAAGAACACTCAATAGACCAACAGCAAATAGCATAAAGAGCAGTTCATAGGCTGATGCACGGATAGCATGAAGAACACTCACGAGACCGACAGCAAATAGCATAAAATGCAGTTCATAGAGTGACATACGGATAGCATGAACACTACTCACTAGACTAGACCAACAGCAAATAGCATCAAACGCAGTTCATAGAGTGATGTACAGATAGCATGAAGAACACTCACTAGACACACAGCAAATAGCATCAAAAGCTGTTCATAGAGTGACGTATAGATAGCATGAAGAACGCTCACTAGACAGACAGCAAATAGCATCAAACGCAGCTCATAGGCTGACGCACGGATAGCACGAAGAACACTTACTAGATGGACAGCAAATAGCATCAAACACAGTTTATAGAGTGACGCACGGATAGCATGAAGACCGCTCACTAGACGAACAGAAAATAGCATCAAACTCAGTCCATAGAGTGACGCACGGATAGCATGAAGAACGCTCATTAGACCAACAGAAAATAGCATCAAACGTAGTCCATAGTATGACGCACGAATAGCATGGAGAACGCTCACTAGACGGACAGCAAATAGCATCAATCGCAGTTCACAGGCTGAGGCACAGATAGCATGAAGAACGCTCACTAGACCAAGAGAAAATAGAATCAAACGTAGTTCAAAGAGTGACGCACGGATAGCATGAAGAACGCTCACTAGAACAACAGCAAATAGCACCAAACGCAGTTCATAGAGTGACGAACGGATAGCATGAAGAACACTCACTAGACCAACAGCAAATAGCATCAAACGCAGTTCATAGGCTGACGCACGGATAGCATGAAGAACAGTCACAAGACCGACAGCAAATAGCATCAAACGCAGTTCATAGGCTGACGCACGCATGGCATGAAGAACACTCACTAGACGGACAGCAAATAGCATCAAACGCAGTTCACAGGCTGACGCACGGATAGCATGAAGAACACTCACTAGACCAACAGCAAATAGCATCAAACGCAGTTCATAGGCTGACGCACGCATGGCATGAAGAACGCTCACTAGATCAATAGCAAATAGCATCAAACGCAGTTCACAGGCTGACGCACGGATAGCATGGAGAACGCTCACTAGACCAATAGCAAATAGCATCAAACGCAGTTCATAGGCTGACGCACGGATAGGATGAAGAACACTCACTAGACCAACAACAAATAGCATCAAGCGCAGTTCATAGAGTAACGTACAGATAGCATGAAGAACGCTCACTAGACCAATAGCAAATAGCATCAAACGCAGTTCATAGGCTGACGCACGGATAGGATGAAGAACACTCACTAGACCAACAGCAAATAGCATCAAGCGCAGTTCATAGAGTAACGTACAGATAGCATGGAGAACGCTCACTAGACCAATAGCAAATAGCATCAAACGCAGTTCATAGGCTGACGCACGGATAGCATGAAGAACGCTCACTAGACCAATAGCAAATAGCATCAAACGCAGTTCATAGGTTGACGCACGGATAGCATGAAGAACAGTCACAAGACCAACCCGAGACAGACTGTAAAATGATCATTAGATCATCAGACAGCCTGAAATGCAGTCACATGGCCAATTTTTGGACAGCCTCAAAGAAAATCAATGAACCAACGAGAGATCACATGAAGCACGCTCAACAGACCAACGCAAGGATGCCTGAAGCAGAACTGCTAGGTATGGGATGCTTATTCTAAAGGGCCATTCGGGGCCGGTGCTTTAAAAGTCTTTGACACACAACTACTCCCCTTGCACATGCATTGGAACCTGGCCCTGTACCGTTGCCTCGGCAGCTTGACGCAGTCACAGAGCAGGAGATGGAGGGCGAGGCATGCTCGCATGCCATGGCGTGCTTGGAGTCATTCAGCGCCATCACTTACCCCACTCTGGGTTATTCTCATGGCTGCAGTACTGGGCTCCGTCCGGCAGGGGGTACATGTAGTGGGCGCAGCCACACTCGGTGAACATCTGCTCTTGGAAACAGGACCGCAGGCAGGACTGGAAAGAAGGAGAAGATATAGCTTTGTGAGAACCAAAATGGCGGGAAGCCCGTTTCCTTAGGCGTCACAGTGTATCTGAATGACATGTTTACCACCGGGGCAAGTGTGCCCCTCTCACCCTGTGCTGTCTTTGGCTAAAGAATCTGTTTTAGACATTCAAGGGTCTGGGCACTGTAGCAAACAAGTCCAGTCCAAGAGGTGGGACGACGCACGAGTTCTAGTAAACTCACGCTCGTTCAGATATGTTTATCTATATATGCACTGTTCCGTTTATTTTTAAAGGGAGAGAGGATGTGGCCTAGTGGCCAGAGCTGCAATCTTTGGAACTGGGGTAACAGGTTCTAGTCAAGGCGTCAGCTCAACAGCCTGTGATTCAGGGCAAATCACTTAATCTCCCGGTACCTACCAAAAATGAATGTGTACTTGTTCAATTTAATTGGTACCCACGTAAAGCGCTCCAATAGCATCGGGGCGTGTATGCGCTATATAATGCTGCAAAAAAAAAGTCAAGATTAGGAATATTTTCCATAAACAAAACTGCTAGCCTGCAAACCACAATCACCACTATGTAAGCTTGATGAACTTGCATTAAGAAACGGTGGGAAAATAGCAAAAGTGAGGGTTGGCACAGCCAGGGCAAGTTTAGTGCTGTTGGTGCCCTGTGCAGAAATCATTTTTGCCTCCCACCCCACCCCGCCCCGTGACCTCCTCCTCAGATTCCCTCACTACCACTGGGGCAAGGTTCCCCTCATCTCTCCATAGTCCCTCTCTCAGATTTAAGACAACGGAAATTAATGTAATTAAGCACTGGTAAAGGCTGGCTTCGGTGATAAGAATGTATATCTATCCAACCTAACCCTTTTTAGCAACATTAGGAAGAGATAATGAAAGACTGGTGAGAAAAACCTCACCTCCTAACCTATTTTATGCAGTTTTCATTATGTTCTTTGAAGACAGGTCAGTAAAAGTCCCTGTTCGATATTAGGGTTGTCTCTGATGAACTGCAGTAACAAAAGAATGTCTGTTACAAAAGCAGTAATTCACTCAGCTATCCACACAAAATACAGGTCTGTTATTTGCAGCAGGCATGTTAACCCTCTGCGCTACTCTATGGTGAGTCAAAACTGCCACTAAACAAAACTCTGAGCTCTCTCTCTAGCAGGAACGTTAATCACAAAGGTTATCTTCACATTTTTATTGGCGCCTGTAAGCAGGTAGCACAAGAACTCGGCAGCAGGTGTTTTTAAATTGTAAGTTATTGGTAATGACAGCGCCCCCCTTGAGGTTAACGCCCCCCTCCCCTAGGTCAGCATCCAGTGCGGCCGCACCGGTCGCACCACCCTAAAGCCGGCCCTGGGCTCAACAGTGAGCGAAACGTGAAAGCAAACAGAAAGTTGCCAGACAGCTTCCACGCACATTTTAGTGGCCTGAATAGTTATGCTGCCTCTGCTGGCCCGGAAGTCCCACCCCTTGACCTCAGCTAACCTGCAGGTCCATGCTGCTGGCTATCATGGCCCGGAAGTCGTACCCTTTGACCTCAGCTAACCTGCCAGTCCGTGCTGCTGGATATCATGGCCCGGAAGTCGCACCCTTTGACCTCAGCTAACCTGCTAGTCCATGCTGCTGGCTATCATGGCCCGGAAGTCGCACCCTTTGTCCTCAGCTAACCTGCTAGTCCATGCTGCTGGCTATCATGGCTCTGAAGTTGCACCCTTTAACCTCAGCTAACCTGCAAGTTCGTGCTGCTGCCTATCATGTCCTACAAGTCCCACCCCTTGACCTCAGCTAACCTGCTAGTTCGTGCTGCTGCCTAGCATGTCCTACAAGTCCCACCCCTTGACCTCAGCTAGCCTGCTCTATCACTGCTGCTCCGGACTTCTACTGGCCATTAGCAGCCCGGAGCACTCAATTGTTTTCAATGGAGCGCTCAACATTTCAATGTTCTAATTCATGTTAGGCCCTTAGGTTACAGCAACAGCAGGTAGGTCATGTCGGGGCTCCATTCTTTTTCCAACTGTCCCCGTCTACTCGCTTTAACTACAGACCACACACCAACATTCTATCGCATTATTCATTCTCAGCAGGAGAGAGCAGTTCAGGGCTTTTCTAGGCACTGGTGTTAAGACCAGGGTCCCACAAAGAGAAGAGGCCATAGCTCACAGAGCTCTGATGTGTCAAAATGAGGGACTCCCGGTATGTAGGTGGTCTTCAAACATCTTAATGTTGTGCCCCACCCTGTAAAAAAAAAATCCTTTGCCCCCCCTCAATTGTTTCATAATTATTCTGCTAAATTGGCAGTATTTAAATATGTTTAAACCTATTTAAACATTGCAGTTAAACACTGTTAAATGACAAAAGTTGTTAGTGATGGCCCATTACAAAGTGGTTTACTGCTGCTAATGTTTTTAACACTTAAAACAAAGCATGATGCTTCTCTTGGCCAGAGACTGGAGCACCTCCCCCGAGATCACTTAAGGCCCCCCGGGGGACCCGCCCCCCTGTTTGAAGACCTCTGCAGTATGGAGATTAGAGCTCCAAGTGAATTCACATCTGTGGATCTCTTAGAAGCTCAGGGGCCGATTCACAGAACTAATCTGAGACAAAATTCCAAACTTACTACTTACAGTATTCACAGAATGCACCTACGACTACTAACTTTACGTCCGCACTCAAGCCATAATTTCCACACCCAGAGTGGAAATCCCACAATTGTGCCGGAATTTCCGCACTAGGGCCGGAATCTCTGCTGCCAGGCCGGAATACCCACAATCTGGTGTAATTGATTATATCTGATGCATGGTGAGGATTGTAAGCACTTGAACAGGCGATTAGCATTGAGGAAATGCTCGACCAGCCAGAATGCGGAGATTCCGGCATACGAGCGGAGATTCCGGCACAAGTGCGGGATTTTGTCTCCAGGTGTATTTTCAGCTCCGGGTGCGGAATTTCCATCAGAGTGCAGAAATTCCAAGTTAGTAGTCGTAAGTGCAGTCGTAAGTGCATTCTGTGAATACCATAAGTAGTAAGTTTAGGATTTTGTCTCAGATTAGTTCTGTGAATCGGCCCCTCAGAGTTTTAAGATTAGTTGGAATCTCCTCTGGCAAGACCTGTAATCAGTGCTTTGTGAAAAAGGGTATTCATTTCTGGCTGGCACAGATTTTGAATGCTTCTTTATGTAACATAAGCAAAGGAATGAGGAAGTCCGGGTGAAAACAGAAAAACCAAGTATGACGGCGCTTTCCATTTTAGTGAAATAAATGCGACAAGTATTCCCTGTTAGAAAATACAATATGAAATTGTTTAGCATGAAGCTTTCTAGGTGATTTTGTATTATTTTTTTTTTTGTTAATGGCTATCTCTTAAAATATCGGCTGAACTATCCCCTGCGGTACATTACAAGGACATTGCAAGTTACAAAGGAGTTTGGGGTTCAAATGGAGAACCAGGCTGAGGCCGAGTTTCTTTTTTAGGTCTCAGAACTCTAAGGTGATTTGGAACTATCCTTATAACACACAGTGGAGGTTTCACATCTCGTATCGTATATGGCACATTTTAATATGTCAATTTCAAATATGGCTGTGTTTTGGATTTCTCCTTTGTTGCAATCAGTTCTTGCAGTGCAATAAATGCTCTCCAATGAATATTTCCAATTCAGCTAAGACTGTGAATGTTTAGGCAAAAAGAAAGAGCTGAAACATAAGTTACCCCATTCATTGTGCGAGCAGCAGTTGTAACCCTGCTCAGTGACCTGCCTATCACTCTGGGTCTGGCTGTAGGTATTGTAACTTCACACTCACCTGCAATAATCTATCACAGAAGAGGAGAGATCTCACTGTAATATTTACAAATGAGTAATGGTGGTACAAATAGATGGGAATTAGAGATAGGTTTTATACAGTTATTACAGACTTTTATTAGCACAAAACAAGGGCAAGAAGGTTTCAAAGTGGACAGGGGGCTTGGAGGCCATACCAATAGCATAATGCACACCATATACATATGTATACCATAGCATGTTGTTCTGTTTTCATGCATATAGCAACAACTTAGCTTTTAATGCCTGGTATTATGTCAGAATGTAGTACACAGAAATATTGTCTGACATACATAATGTATACTAAATATAGTTTTGCAAGAATATCGTCCCAGGGGGTGTAGATTTTCTATCATTAACCCCAATAGGCAGGGGTGTAACACTGGGCTCTGTAGCACTGGATGAGGGGGTGCTTGCAGCGGCAGCCCCTCCATTAGGGTGGAGGTGCATCGCCCCCTGCTGCCAGTGCAGCAAAACTGAAAAAGAAAACGGTAATAAAATGAATTACCGTTTTCTTTTTCACTGCTCCCAGCCCGAGCAGTGTTTGGGGGCGGGGCATTGCTGCTGACTGGCAGCAGGAGAGTGGTGGTCACTCCACCGGTTTAAACTGTGTAGGCCACTTTGGCCGGCTGTCTTGCGACAGCCAGTCTGACATGCGCAGTGTAAACCTCTCCGCCTAGCCGTCTTAGAAAGCTGCATGAAGAGCGCTGGAACATCGAGGGAGCCCTTCCCAGCCAATCCTGGTGCTGCTCTCATGCTGCTCATCTGCAGCGTGCGAGCAGCTTCAGGATCTGCAGAAGGGGGCGGCCTGAGGCTCCATGAGGTGCTGTCATGCTGATGCCAGAAGAAAGAAGACACGGAGGAGAGCGAGACACGGGTAAAAGTGCATTTTTCTTTAATTATCTTTTTGGACCCCATCAGGTTGGTCTCTCAGCCCCTCCAATGTTGAGGGCCACCGCCCGCCACTGGGTGCTTTGTAACTCTTCATCAGCCTCCAACCCTTCAACCCCCCCCCCCCCCCCCCTTCAGCCCAATGCCAATCATTATCTGTGAGATATGGGAGACTCGGGGGCTCCATCACACTCTGGGTGGCATGATTTAGCATCATGTCACTGCCAACAGGGTGACATTCTTGTAAACTATATTTGTAAGATGATATTCTGACAATGATACTCCAGTACACCATCCCTTTTTCCTTCAGCAGTCCCTGTAACCTCAACAAATCCTGTGTCCTCTGTCTTACCACTGGGCCCACACAGATCCCATAACCAAGCAGGGAGCGCATTTCCTTGAGCCTTCTGCTTCCCTTCGACCCGCAAGTGCCTGTTTGACCAGCAGTTGCCCCTCTGCTTGTCATGGTGCCATGGTCTTTTGGTGTTCATTTGGCCTTTCTCTGCTCCTTGGACCTGCAGCCGTCCCTTTGGCTTGAGCAGCCCCTTCGGCTTCCTGTAGGAAACCGGTCCTCGCTCAGGGGCCTTTGTTCATTGTGGACGATGAGTTGGACTAATCAAAAAGGAGGTCAGGAATTTCCAAATTACTGTTTCCAATGATTATGAGGTTGGACCACTACAAAATTATAAGCTGTGGAAGCAGCGCTCTTGTGCGGCGGTGGGAGCGGTGGGTGGCTGGTGGCACAGTCTGAGTGCGCAGGGCAGATACCGAGACAGACTGAAGAAATCTGACGCTACATATGGAGGTAGTAACCAGGCAAACCAGCCCTGACAATTACGTTGGACCGGCAATGCGGGGGTTGTGCTGGTGGGAAACACTGCTGCTGCGCATTTGCTACAGGGGCCGATATTGCAGCACTGTTGCAGAACCGACCCCAGTTTGAAAACTGGCCCCCACCGGTCCAAAACCGCCCCCCACCCTCACGGACGACCGGGAAAACACCCAGTGCCTGCTACAGCCAGTCCGGCCCTGGTAGTAACCTTTAAAGACAGCCTGGTATAAAGGGGTTAGCTGGTCTGGCCATGGAGAATGCCTGCTTAGGTCAACAAATGCCTTGCGTGATACCTTCTTGTCTAGGGTGATCACTAGCTGTAAAGCCGCTGTGGAATAGGTGGCATATGCCTACAGGTGGGTATATCCCCCGAAGCACTCCTCTCTTTGGTCGCAAGCTGTGAACTCCACATACTACATATGAGTTAAGCAGGTTCCTGTCACCCAGGTTGCAGCCAGACCTAGGAGCCCCAGAGACCATGGTCCCTGCCCTTCACTATCCCCACATCGAGGGACGGTTCCCTGATCAAGGAGTAATAAAGAGCCGGTCAAGGGCCCTTTTGGGAGCATAAGGAAAGGACAGTAGAAGCACAAGAATGGAGAACCTGACTAGTGTTAGGTTCCTCCCTCCACTCTGGGGTTCTCCTGTTGTTGAGAGGGTGGCGGGCACTGCCTTCATGGCTGCTGTAAAGGTACACACATTGCCACGCGCTACTCACCACCGGCTACATGAAGATCCTTGTAACCAAAAGGTACAGAGATCTTCTGGGGGGATGCATGGCAGCTCCGAGCATGAATTTATAGGAGATGAAAAACATGCAATTTAGGAAACTGATGAATCTGAACTGCTTGGTAGGGCTTGGATGGGGGATGTTTGGTTTCTCATCTGTTGGCACACTTACCCACAGTGCTGCGACTTACCAGCTTTGAGACGACATATGCGTCTATATGCAACCATTCAAACAATGCAACAGATGTAGTTGGGTATGGGTTGGCCACGGTAGTGAGATGCCTCCCCAAGGAAGAACAGGACTAAGGAATGCCCTGAGCCCTGCATCTAAATGAAGGTTTATAAGTCCACCCTCAAGGGTTCACTTACTTTAATGGGTTGAGGGGTGTATGGACGGGGACATGGGCAAGGTTTACGATGATTCAAGGCCAACGATGTGTTCCAGAAGTAGTCACAAGTCCTTTCAATACCTGCTTCTGATACAGTCAACATGCAAACGCAGGGTTTTCCAACAATTACTCTTGGTTGTAGGAAGCGGCTCGAAGTGACAAAGCTGAGAAGGCAGGACACCACTACTTTCAAGGTGTAGCCAAGCATCTCTTAGTTTCCATTGGTCCTCTGTGGTGGCTTTGACAGCAGTCCAAGCTCACACAGGGAAGATGGTGTGAAGGCTGGTTCTGGACACAATATCTGACATAGTTTTTACACATGTAATTATAAACATGCTTTTGTTTTCAAGTAACGCGTCATATGCATACTCTTCGGTTTCTAACAGGTATTATGATATAATATTTATATAGTGCTCCATCGGGCACTTCCAACGCTTCTAAGCGCTGCTAATAATAAAGAATGATGGTATTACCCAGTGTGTTCATACTTATTTATTGTACTCGGAAGAATGGAAGGCTGAGGATGCTAGACCAAGATTCAAACCCGTAATCTTAAAATCACTGCAGATGCCAGTGGCGAGCATTATGTCGCTGAGTCATCTTGCCAGCAGTCCAATATTCTCATAGAAAACAGTCATGAAAGCCAGAGATGTCAGCACTTTCAGCTTCAGATAGGCATTGTTTAACATTTAACTAATTGCTGGCCACGGCCTGTAGTTTGAATTAACATGTATTACTCTTGGGTGATCTTCACGCTCACCCGGAAGTACTCGGATGACAGTCCGTGGGATGTCACCTTGCTTTGGGTCTTTGAGAAGTCACAGCTTTGGTTCACAAAGACCATCAGAGGGACAACTGGGTTGTGTAATGCATGGAGCAGTTCTAGACAAGTCTACCACAATAGTCCTTTGAAGTCTGGTAGGACTTTCCAGGCCAAATGAGTGAGTTTTGCTGCTGACGTCGTGTTTTGGCCATAAATTACAATTTCATTCAACTAAAAAAAAGTTTCTGTAAATCTTTTTCTGGAATTTGCAGACAAGGTCTTGGCTTGCATTTGTAAGTGGTTTGTGGCTGGCGAGCAATAGTCCTCAAACTCAAAGCTGTCCAATCGCAGTCGGGGTTTGACCCATTGCCGTGGGGATCACAAGATTAGTGGTTTGACGTGCCGATGGATCACCCTAGCTTGTCACACTCAAGATCTGTCAGTGCCTCAAAGATGGACAACTGAGAACTCCCAAAAAAGTAAATATCTCATGATGTACCAGTTGAAGTGAAAAAATCAGGGGGAATGTCATTTCAGGATCCTGGCTAGTACTTGGTCTTTCGGCTTGGTGCCTCCCATAGGAGAATGGTTGACACACAGCCTCATCGTCCTTCAAGTACATACAGGTCTACACAGGAACCTCTGAGTATTGAAAGGACTGTTGCAAACTAGAACTCCCAATTGTATTTAGTGAAGGGGAGCTGCCCACGGGCCCACTTCCAATCGTGAAAGGCTATCTTTAAAATTCTGGGCAGACGGCCACCCAGGTGAGGAGCTGTTTTTGGTGTTTCTTTCATGGACTATGGAGGCTGTCATTCCTTACACAAAATATTCCTTGGTCTTCTGTATGCAGTGGCTTCTTGTCAGGCAGAACAAGTCTTTGGCAGGTCACAAGAGCAACCTCACTTCAAGGAATGGGAGGAGAAGTAGCTCATTTGTCGTATCCTTTCTTGACTACTAGCCTGCTGCATTCCAGGAGGATGGCATCTGGTGCTGGAGGTCAAATGTGAGGGATACAGCTAGGAGCAAGGGGTCTGGTCTGCTTCAGTGGGGTACAACTTCAGTCAATATTCAGTTTGATGGTGGAGACTATTCATTTCACGTTGGCCCGTGGGGGGGGCGGGGGGGGGGGGGGAGGCGTGAGCGTTATGAATCAATGAAGGAGACTTTTCCGTAAAAATCGAGGTCCTAGGCTTCTGAAACAATTCTTTAATCTGGAGAAAGTGGACAGGTCTGATGGGAACTCGCTCTATGGTCTATTTGGTCTCTGCATTTGATTACGATATAGATGAAGCTGCAGATACTCCAGCTGGTTCAGACGTGCCATCTGGGCTTCACTAGCTTAGGAAGCATTCCAGACCATTACATCGATATTTAGGTTTGAGTCAGAAGCTAGGTTCAGTCAGCAGGATTTTTATATGTTAAGGAATTTCTAGGAGATTCCTTAACGAGACGGGCTAGCATGAACTAGGTTACTCGCCTATACCAACAGTTCTCCAGCACTGGACTCTTTCATAGATTACTTGCTTGAATCATTCCTGTTGTCAGGATGGGAGTCCTTAGTATCCTTAACACATAGATGCAAAGCATATTGACATGCTTGAAATATCACAAAGTAGTATTTATTTAGTAGCTCACAAAAGCTGCCCAAACATCAGCCAATGAGGGGATCTTCAATCCTCCTAGTTTGGAGCTCAGATTTCATAGTTTTAGTTTGCAAAGGCGGTGTTAGTGACGACAGAAAGGACTACAACTCCCTTAGGTGTATTAGAAAATAAATGGGTCCAATAGACACTGTGAAGAAATATGAGGTGAGCCTGTTGAAAGGGGAAGGCCTGCATGAGAGATGTCAACACTGTCAAACTGTAGTTGCAGGTGAGTCAATTCTTTTTTCTGAAGCATTGGATCTTCCATACATGCTTGAATCAGAACGGCAAGCAGCACATCACGTATAGACGTATACCCGAGTCCACCTTGAAGAAGAATCTGAAAAGTTGGCTCACCTTAATTAAATAAGTGGCGAAGAACTGCCTGTCCTGCCGTCATATCTCGGGTCACTTCCGACTCAAAGCAGTTGTGTCTTGTGAAGGCATGTTTATTCGTCCACGTAGTCGCTCTACAAATGTCCAAGAGCGGGACCCCTGCATAAAGGTCCAACATAGCTGCCACCCCTCTTGTCAAATGAGCTGTCACCTTTCTTTGGGCATGACATTTGGTTTTGAAGGCAGAACATGATACAGCTGTAATCCATCTGGTAAGCCTTGATTCAATAGGAGAGGCTCAAAAGTTATGAACAACTTAGCCATAAGTCCGAAGTCCTTTATTCTCACCACGTAGAACTTGGACATAACCTGATGATTGCAAATAGATGGATCTGTCTCCTGAAGTAAAAGGACTCAGGAGAAATGAGCGCAGCACAATCGACTCACTGAGGTAGACCTCAGATGGAGCTCTTGATAAGAACTTGAGTGTATTGCATAGTGCTGCTCTTTCTTTGTGAAACTAAAGAAAGGGTTCTTTAATAGTGCGGGCATGGTTCCTATTGACATGAGTGGCTGGCACACAGCAGCAGGGGGACTTTCAAAGAAAAATGCTTAAGAGTTGGCAAACAGTTTCAAATGGGCTTTTCATCAGTTAGGACTGACTAACTGATCAGGAATTTTGTATGCCGTGCCACTTACCTGAAACAGGGAGTGCACAGTGGTTTCTTCAGACTGTGCCAGCAGTTGACACTTTGGTGGAGGACCTAGAAAAGGGCACTCTTGAAGTCCTTGTTAATCGAGTCGGAGAAGAAAAATCTTATGAGTGTCGGAATGTGGATATTGCTGAAAGGAGTACATTCAGCGACGTGTACGCCAAGCTTATCTTGGACAGGTGTCATAAGATCTGAGGTGGCTGGCAAAAGATTACAGGCTAACCTTGGTGAAAGCAGCAGATATAGAATAAATATTTGTCACTTTGCCTTGTTCACCTTAGTAGCAGAGGATTCTTGAGCCTGGGCCAAGATCTGCCAATAGTCTTGTGCGATCCTAGGCGCACAAATTCTGTGTTCAGTAGCAAGGCAAATGACATTGAATTTGACCAATGTGTCTGGAAAGTGGGTGTTTGTCCACCCAGAATGAAATTGCAATTTAACTGACAGGTGAAGAAGGTCTGTAAACCAAGACTGTATTGGCCAAACCAAATCAATGAGGATGACTTTGAATGATTCTCTCTTGATTTTGCTGAAGACTCAAAATGAGAGAATATAGGGTAAATTATATTGAAATGTCTTATAACAGTTCATTGAAAGGGCACAAGGAGATTTAATGTAGTTGCTTTCCAAAAAAAGTTGTCACTTGAAAATGTTTGCCACTTGTGTGAAGTATTTTGCGACTATCATTGGGCCAGACTTTAGACTAAAGAAAAAAACTTTGAACTGTTAATGGCCACCGGCCACCTTTAATTACAAAGACCAATTGTGTTTGGGATGGATGAGTGTCAAAACCCTAAGCATCCTGCAAGTCCAATGATATAAGAATTCTCCTACCTGGAGAAGTTGTAGGACCTCTTGCAATGTCACCAAGCCAAAAGACTGCTTTCTGAGGAATTTCACCTGCTAGTGCAGATCGACAGGTAGATGCTAGTCTTCCAGTTTCTTTTCCACAACATAAAAGCCTGGCGAAGATTTGCTTGTTGGGTTCTGGTGGATGGTGACCGGGTTTCTTTTAGCTGTAAGAAAAACACTTCTGCCGGATGGAGCTTAAGCTATTTATTGCTTTCCTTCAGCAGTGGAACCCGAGAAGGTCTCTGAAAGAATTCCAGAATGCGACTAATTTGGGCTAAGTCTATGGTCCGATATGAAGGACTACCATTTCGAAAAGTAGGTAGAGAGTTTCTTTCCTATGGGATATAGTTTTAATGTTGGTGGCAGGCGCTGGGAAGTCAGGCTCTATTTACGGGGTCCTGGATTTTTGAGTGGGGGTGTCCGTTCCTTTGAGTTTGCTTTCCAGAGTACGAAGATCTTGGCTGAGATTATGACTGGCATTAATAGAGTTGTTTGTAGAAGTAGTGGAAAAAATATCACACATGTGAGGAAAGCTGGTTACGAAAACGTAGGGTGATCAAGGGCTGCAGTTGATGTTGTAGAAAATCTAATGAGCTTGCCATTTCTTGGTCTGATTAGATCTGCTGTAAGGCTTCATCATGTTGACCAAATAATTCTCCCCCATAGAAAGGCATGTCCCACGCTCTATTCTGTACCCCAAGAAAGAACGAACTATTACTCAGTTAGCCCGGTCGATGAAAGACTGCCGAGCCTGAAAATTGACAAATCCCAATATAAGTGCCAGCCATGATTGCTTCGATCACTGTTGAGCAGGTGATTTTATTGACCTTTAAAATGGCCCTGATTATGGCCCTGGTGTCTTGCTTCTTGTCATCAGGAATGTAGTTCAGGAAGCGGGCAATATTCGCTCACATTCGTCTGCCATACTTATCGATAGGACAGGTGGCAGATCAGATATCAACAAGGAAGTAGTTGATGAGGTGAACTCTAACAGAGGTGAGGCCGACGGCAGTAGCGATAACAAGGCTGTCGAAGGACTCTCAGAGAAGCAATATTAGACTGTGCAGTGGTTGGCAGCGCCAAAGGATTTTGTTCAATGATGAGACCATCGACCTTCTAGGTGGGAATTCTGCAGATTGTCCCATAGGGCCTGAAGAAGATCTAGGAGGCCTTCCCTGCTCCTTGGACATTTTATCAGGTGGTTTCATAGATGCGGAAGTTAGGTCTCCGAAGAAGCTGATTTTTCTGGCACTTTAATTTTAGAAAACACAATAGCCTTCACTTTATTGCCTTTTGGAGGAGTAGGCACAGGATATCTTGGGTTAATGGTTAAAAAGCAAGTGTAGGAGGCTGGCTCAGTATATGGTGCTCACTTATGTAAGTGTCTATAAAAAACAGGGGAATGATTCTGTTCAAGGGTTACAGAGGTAGGAATCCACTTACTTATGTAAGTGTAGCACCATGTACTAATCCAGACAACTCTTATGGTGATTTTAGTGGTCTGAGACAACCTTAGAAAGCTCTCTAAGTGGTAGCTCTGGAGAGCAGCCTTCAGGAGTAGTCCAGAAGGAGTGTAAAGCAGCTTGTTTTACCAGAGCATAATCTTTTTAGTATAGATTAAGTGAAAAAGAACCAGACAAGGTATTTATAAAAAATATGTATTTATTATAAGACATTCACTAACATGTAACCATATCTCCTACTGGAGATATAACACAATGCACATAATACTTTGCAAATAAAACAGCTAAATAGCACAAATACACCACAGTCTCCAGGGGGAGGCCAAACCATATACTAAACTAGTGGAATGGAGCCACGACTCAAGACCAGAGTTGACCCAGAAGCCGCAGAAGAGCCAGGAACCCAAGCAACCACCCAAGGTGAGTATCTAGGAACCCCACAGAGGTCGTGTGCAGAGTGGGAACACAACTGCGTACTCAATTCAAGTCAATTGGTATGTTGTGGTTGCAATTTTAAAGAAGAAAGACCCCTCCCAGTGGACCCCAAAGAAACCCCGTGGAAGACAGAAGGTTGGAGAGTCACCCAACCAGAGGATACCCTAGGAACCAGGATACCTACACCAGAGAAGCCGGGTGCATAGGTGCGAAGCGACGTTGTAAACCGCTGTCGAACCCAATGGAGGACTTTAGGAAGATGCCGCTGACGAAGAATGTGAAAGTGTCCACTGGAACCCAAAGGTGGATTCAAGATGAGGCGTACCTGCAAGCAGAGGGCACATAGTCTATGCCACCCAGGGGTGACCAGGAGGCACATATGACGAATGCCCACTGATGTTGGGAGATGCAGGAGAGTGGACGTTGACCTTGGAGCTGCAGCTGTGTGACCAGGCCATGCTGAGGAAGACCAGGAGTTATTCACGAGCTGTCCCACTCCGGTTGTCCAGAGCTGAGGGGTCGCTGTCCATCGGGAGCACCAACAAGCCTTGGCAACCACTAACAATGTGGTAGGCGAAAAAGGTGCAGTGTAGGGACCAGCAAGGTCCAAGTGACTCACCACTAGCAGGGGAGTCGAAGTAGGCCCCAAGCAATCCGTGGAGACCCCTGGAGTCAAGAAGGACACTCAAGAAGACCCACAGGCCGCAGGCACAGGAGTCGCAAGAGGACCTCGAGCAGCTCACATAAGATGCAGGCCCACGGTGCAAAGGATGCAGTGAGAGCGATGATCTTGCTGCAGGAGATGTTCAAGGCTGGTGCTTCTTGGAGCCCAAAGATCTCTGGTGAAGAGAGTCAACAAACCTTAAAAATGGCAAGCCGACGCAGTGCACAGGGGTTCGGTTCCTGCAGTCCCGATGAGGGATACTGGCCTCAAACTCAGTGAGAAGACAGTACAGGCAGTTGTAGAACCACCAACTATGCTGCTGAGCCTTTTGGAGTCCATGGAAGCCCATAATCAGCTTTGTTGCGCTGCCTGCAGATACAGGGAAGTGACTCCTTCAAAGGAGATGCCTTCAGGTGTCTTGGATGTCCACAGGCCTTGGGAGGATCCTGTATGGAGCACGGGCACGGACGTTGCAGCAGACTTGCAGGACAATGAGACCAGGGGCAGCAGGAGACTTCCCAGTTGCAGTCTCTGTGTCCAAGATGAAGTCCAGCAAAGTCCAGAGTGCCCAGACGGTCGAAGATGAAGTGGTTTCGGATCTGAATCTTGTCCCACGACTAATCTAGGGCCCCACCTACAGGTAAGCCCTTAAATACTTAAGGAAAGGGCCAGGACGATTCAGGGGTCCCTCCCAGAGGAGGGGCTGGACAGTGGGGAGGATACTCTCATGTCCTTTGTCCAATTTCGCACCAGAGCGGGAGTCAATGGCTTCCTGAACTGGAGCATGCAAGGAGGGCACCAAGTGCCCTTCAAGCAGTCTCAGTGGTGCTGGCAAGCGCCCAACCCTGCCCCAATACACTAAACCCTGTTTGAGAGGTGGTCACACCTCCCTGTGACTGGATATCTATTGTTCTGCCTTCCCCTGCTCGAGCTTGGCTCAGCAGCAGAAGGGCAGAAACATGTCTCTGGTCGGCAGCAGCCCTTATCTTGTTGTCCGGTTCTGGAAGACTGGTACCGGGAGCACCGAGGGCCTCATGGAGGAGCTTTATGCATGAAATCATACCTCCCACACCGTTTACAGTGTGGGGGTATGATCTCAACATGTTTAATACCAAACACAACAGGGTTTGTTACAGTCAGTTTAGAGGTGGTCATCACGTGATGACGCATGGCCACTCTATATGTCGTAATGGCTAATGCATTTGCAACCCGGGAGAAAGGACTCCGAAGGTTATAGGGGTGCCCCGCTCATTCAGGGGCACCCTCATACTCAAAACCGAGCACCCTGCCTTCAGGATTGAAAGGCCTGCCTTACGGGTGACTTATAGCTTTTAAATGCAGAGACCTCAGATATAAAGAAACGTATATCTGTTGTAAGCTGTGCTGGACACAAGCTTACACAGGCTGCTATGGCAGGCCTGTAGTCACAATTTGAGTGGTCTCACATGGGTGGTAAAATACATGCTTGAGACCCCTGATGTACCTATGCCCTGGGTACCTAGGTACCATATACTAGGGACATAGAAGGATACACCAGTAGCCAATCTGGAGTGTACCTAAGTACTCACCATGTCCAATTTAGGGGAAAAGGCAAAGAGGCTGGGGTCCTAGTTAGCAGCATTCCAGCCAGACTAGTCAGAAACAGCATAGCACTAGGCAAAAGGTGGGGGTAACCATAAAAGCAGATCCTACTTTCCAACAGCAAGAAATTTAAGAGTCTCTTATTGAGGGTCCACAAAAGAAGATTTGTGGCCCACAAGAGTCTGAACAAGTAGTTTTTTCTTTGGAAGACGGAGCCATCTTTCAAAGCTAGTATTTATCTGGACCAACACTAACATAACAACACTCCCAAAAAGAAATGGCTTCTTGAGGTTTTGGTTTGTAGAGAAAACCCGGGTAGAAATCTGAAGTCAAATTAGAAAAATAAGCAATTATCTGCAATGGACAGAGGAGGGCTCTTAAGGTGCTCCCTCGCACCTGATGTGCAGACGAAACCGGAGCTACGATGACCTCTAATAGTAGTCCTAGATTTTGCTTTTTTTCCCTCAGTGTACCAAAAAAATGTGACAAATATTGTCAGCATAAGGTGTTGAATGTCCTTGGGCTCTGACAAAGATTTTATATTTGTCACAGGAAGGTAGAGTTTTTGACAGGCGGGTGATTGTTGACATTCTCCTGAATTTGGCTCAGATGTTCATTTACGATACTTGCACATGAGAGGTGTAAATGTTAGCCTATCACAATCTGTGTGGCAAGTGTGACCTGATATCATCAGTCTGGGCAGAGTGCCAGCCTTCCTAAAAGATTGCTATTTTTTTAAACACATGAGTAAATATGTGGCCTGATTGCTTCTATTTATAGAGCATATGCCTCACTGAAAAAAAAACCTGTTTCTGTCTGGGTCATTGAGAAGACTGGTAGAGGAGGAGTTTGCTCCATCAGCAGTACTTAGCAGTCAATTGTGCCCCATGGCTTCAATAAAAGGTCCTTATAATGTCAACAGCAGGCCTTTATGCCAGTCTTCAACCTCAGCATCATCACAGATATATGAAATATGCAAAGGACCAGAGGGCAAGAGGCGATTTTGTCCCTTCCATACAAAGTGGCAGAGTAGGGACAACACTGATTTGGGATTCCTTAATTTAGGAAACTAAGGGGCAGATTTCCAAGAAACTGACGCATCTGTAGAGATGCGTCAGTTTCCCTGCCCCAGCCTGCATTACCCTTGAGCCACCATGGATGCGCCGTATTTACAATACAGCGCACCATGGCGCAAGGATTGACAGTTGCATCAGAAATTCTGACGCGTCTCTTTGCCAAAAGTCACTCATTGCTGGAGTTCGGCTGGACTGTTCCCATGAGGCACAGGGTCAGGACTGATTTGCATATGGCCAGGTCTAAACTGGGGTGGCATGGTGAGCAAAAGAATGATGGATTTAACCCAGATCTCTTGACTGGGGGGGTGAATGTTTTGTTCTGCATTCCGTCCATCAATTGTGTGTCTTTTGCTTTCTCGCCCTAAGTGTGCCAGGTATGCCCAGACGTGGCTCCTGGGCTCACTGTGCCATTGGAATCAAGCTATCCTGGCTGAAGAGGGCTGAAAGCCCGAAACCGGTCCTAGGATGCTTGTTTCTGGTCCAGGGAGGACCTGGCTTGGCAGTTCGGACTGGACTGTTCCCATGAGGCACAGGGTCAAGACTGATTTGCATATGGCCAGGTGTAAACTGGGGTGGCATGGTGAGCAAAAAAATGATGGATTTAACCCAGATCTCTTGACTGGGGGATGAATGTTTTGATTTGTTCTGCATTCCGTCCATCAATTGTGTGTGTCTTTTGGAGTCATGTTGCCAGCACGACGCAACTCCAGCAATGCATTTTGAGGCCTATACTTATTGTACTGCGTCACTCCTTATGCCTGCTTCAAGCAGGCGTAAGGAGTGACGCAGTGGCGTCCCAAAAGTGGCACAGTGAAATCCTGTAGATTTCATTGTGTCACTTTTATGAGGCTTTCCTGCATGGGAACGCCCACCCTGCATAAATTATACCCGACGCAGGTATAATGTGGCACAGGGCTTTACAATGTGGCGCATCTCCCTAGATGCGTCACGTTGTAAATTGTCTGCATTGTTTACGCTGCCGCTGCATCACAAAAGTGAAGCAATGGCGGCACAAAAGTGTCTAAATGGGCTTGTAAATCTGCCCCTAAGTGTTTCATTTCTGGTCCTTGATGGCGAAGGTTCACACTTTCATAAACTTGTAATTTTTTTACTATACAATCTGTACAAGTATTTCAAGGAAGACACGGGACCTGATTCACAAAAAGTCCTCCGCACTCATGGCGGAGGCCCTGAACGTGTGGGGAAGTCTCTGCACTCATTGCGGAGATTCCGCCCGAGTGCGGAGACTTCCCTGTGACAGCGGAGCCTCCGCCACAAGTGCGGAGTGCCGAGGCCCTTTGTGAATAAGGCCCTCAGTCTCTATTCTTTGTGCCATTTTATCGCCTGGGCATTAGATTGGTTTTCCGGATTTGAAAGATGCATGCTTTGCTGTGACAATATTTATGCCCCACAGAAGGTTTCTCCAATTAAAGTGAAATGGGCTGCTGCTGCATTTCATTTACCTTCCATTTTGGCCTGTCATCAACTCCATAAGAGTTTAAATCTGTGGTGGTGAACGTGAGGGGCCGCAATAGTCACCTGCTCTTGTCCCTAGGTGCTCAGCCGTTCATGGTCTTGGGTGCAGCACTAGTAGCATTTCATGTTTTTAGACAGTTCCTAATAAATTAGGAGGTGTTCATGCCAGACTTCCCAAGTGAAGGAGTATCTGGGCTTCCTGATGGACACACAGAAGTGCCCTTTTCAAGTTGTATCTCAGAAGATGCACAGCTTCAGCAAGGAGATGTGCTCAGGTTTTGTAGCGGATCATGGTACGTCGGGTAGGTAAGATTGTAGATCTTTTGGCTTGTTCGATTCAGGTGAGGTTTCCAAGTCCCCTTCATTACAGATCAGCAAGATCTAAGGTTCCGACCTTTGCAGAAGGGTATTTGAAGTGAAGAAAGTATTCCTATAGCTGGAGACCACTGATGAGATTTCATGGTGATTACGTTAGTTGTTTATTGAAACAACTGAACAATTTTTGTCTGTCTTCTATGTATAGTTTCGGAATCAGAACGTATAATCTTTGGTTGGGAGTCTGTTGCAGTCAGTTCTCAATGCACAACAATTGTTTAGAGCTGCTTGCATGTTCCATTGCAGGGCATAGGTTTCCAGTCTTCACCTGCAATGGGATCTGTTCCTGATTAGTTGTTTACCTTTGTCTTACCAATCACTATACATTGTGCTTCAGGTGGCGGACCGATCCAATGTGGTTCCCAAGAATGTATTTAGTTGCTGTTATCCCAGTGTCTTCTTTCTACAGTTCTGTTCTTCTTTCTGATACTGAGGGTTTTAAATAAGACTGCAGGTGGCTTCCTGGATTGTAATAACATCTGAACGCCCAGCTCAAGATTGGTTCCAGGGTCTCTGGAAGTGCCCAAGACTTGTCTGATTTCCATGTCACTGTTCTCTTTTCATGGATCTTCATGGTCTTATCAACTGGGTCTGGATCGGATGATGAAGGTGGTGGTATCAAATATTTCTGGGGTCTCAGCCCTCTCAGTCAATGCTTCTCAGTTTCACAAGCAGGTGTGGGCAGAAGGTACCAATAACAATTTAAATCTATCCTAGGCCAGTTTGGCCGGCTGGGTTTTGTCGAAGGCTCTCCTTCCCATTCAGGCAATGTGACAGAAGTTACATTTCTGGCTGAACTGGCACAAAAGAGTAAGGCTTAATGATCAGATAATGTGCTTAGGGTGTCCATGGGAGCAGCCATCATTAGTGCAGCAGGTGCAGTGACACAAAGGTGTGAGGGGTCCTATCCACCACAAATATGGACGTCTTTCACTACCTACCTGCAGGGTACTTGGGCATATTTCCTGGATTGCATTAAGTCCCATGGCATCCCTAGACTCTGATTACTTCCTGTAAGTCATCCATGTACCACTCTTCACCCTTGACCTTTCCAACCTCAGATGCGCCCCATTACACACAGACGTTTCTGCTGAAGACACCCCGTGCCTAAGAAAAAAATGAGAACTTGCAAGAATCCCAATCTCTGCAGGGAGCAGTTTGTAGCCATAAAAGCTTCTTTGTGTTGATGCTACAGTTCAATTCCTGTATATAAGCCTTACTGAGACAGGTTTCACTTCCTTGTCCTGTGTCTTGTTTCCCCGTGAGCCACTGGTGGGTCCGGAGCCAAATTTGGTCGGTTGTGAATGTCCAACCGATAAATAAAGATGGGTTTAAATTCTGTATTTATCTTGTAACATATGCTGCACTTCAATGACAAAGGTCAAATGTCAGGCTATGTTTCAGACAAATTGCAGCTTATGCTTTTTTAACATGGGGATTGGCGTTTACCAACTCCTCTTACTTTGCAGTCAGAGAAAGAAATTTTAAGTGGATTATGTGACAATTTTTCTGAGGTACATAGACAGAGTGTGAAAGGAAAGGCTGTAGGGTGTAATTTTTGTAACACGTTAGGAAATGTAAATATCTGTAAATAAACTGAACACATTCAGCAGTTCGGAAAGCAAAAATGAAGTAATTTTTTGTAATTATGAAATGTGATGAAAAAAAGACTTTACTAGGATCAAAACGTATCAAGACACTTTTACTTGGTTTTCGAGCAAATAATAAATATACAATGAAACCCAATTTCCACACATTACCATTGATGTGCAATATAGTTTTATGAGTGAAACTGTACGTCTATGCAAATTTAGTGGCCATTTCGATGCAAAATGTGCTGCCTGTAAATGACAGTGAGCTAGCACATGATGTGCTGTTTCCATTTAAAAAAATCATCCGTCTCATGTCCATTAAAGCTAAGTGGGTCGCAAAAGTTTCTCATGGTAACAAGTGGGTTGTGGTTCTAAAATGTTTGGGAACAACTGCACTAGAGCGTGGTCTCTCCAGGCTGGTGCTATAGATTCATCTGCACGGCACTGTGCCGTCCTCTCCAGGGGTGTCTCGGTTGACCACTTCTGTGGTCAGTGTTCCACGTGCACGGGATTGCAGTGGGTTCTCATTGTTTGTAGACCAGGGACGAAATTTAACCTTCATAATTGGAGTTTTGCAAACTTGACAAACTTCTCAAAACTTCTACTGGAAGAAAAAAAACTTGCAAAAAACTTGCGGAGGGATTTTGCTGAAAAAACTTGTTTTCACAAGAAGTCTCCAATGAAAAGTGAGTATTTCATCCCATTTTTGACTGGATAACCTACTTTTGCAAAATAAAATTCACAGTTGAAATTTTGCAAACTTCATGAGGTTTTCCCACTTTGTAATGTTTGAAAGTAAACTTCATGAAGTCTGCAAAGGGAAAAAAATCCCCCCCATATAAAAAATTCAGTCCTCTGAAATGTAAACCTATGCTAATAAAGCATTAGAGCTTTAACTTTTTGACACAAAAAACAGGTCACTTTCTAGGAAGGATCTGGCATTAACTTTAACAGTGCTTCTTTGTCTTTAGTGGGCACATTTACAAGGGGTTATCGCCACCGGATTGTCACTTATTTTGACATTCTGGTGGCGATAACCCTTTCGCCTTATTTACTAGGCGGCGTTAATAATGCTGCCTTGTAAACAATGTACCTGTTAACGCAGCACTTATTGTGAAAGGGGTGGGCAATGGGTGTAGCAGTGGGCGTTCTGTCACAACACCCATTGCTTTTTAACGCTGACCCCTACTTACAAGGCTGGCATACATATGGGGCAGCTCCAAAAATAAGACCTGGGAAAACCTGGTCTTAAACTGGTGCAACGAGGAGCAAAGATTAATTTCTCCTTGTTTTTGCTGTTCTATGTGTGCTGAATTTTGCAGCACACAATGAAAGAGGAAATCACAATTGGTGAGTGGTAATGTGCCGGAAGGGGTCTCTTCCTGCACATAAACAGTCAATAGTTAACGACGAGTTGCAGCTTCTATATGTGCTGCATGCTGTAGCCCACATAGAAGTTACAAATGGCCATTAGTGAATGTTTATGTGCAGGAAGGGACAACTTCTTGCACACGAACAGTCATTCCCTGCAACGCAGGCACCCTTGTACTATGGTGCAAGGGTGCCTATGTTGGCGCTAGGCATCCAAATTTCACACATTCAGCAAAGAGGGAAGTGGCATTAAAGGCTTCTGATTCTGGGGATTATTTACAAGATATATTACTCACAGAGGATTTATGGAGTGGTTCTGTTTTTAAGGCATTTGATTGAAAATCAGCAGACAATGCCCAGTATGCTGTAATTTAAACACACAGCTCTTCCCATGAAATGTAGACGCTCTTAACTTTCAGTGAAACAAAGTCAGGACTGTATTAAAGAGACAAATGCTAATATTATACTGTCTTAACGTGTATTTGTAAACGACACACTCACCCTGAAGGATTTCCTGGTGCTGAAATGACAGAGGTTTATTGTTACTCAATTAAATGATACTTATACAATCGTTCTCGGAAGGATTAAAGTCTTAGGGCCCGATTACGAGTTTGACGATGCGGCGGTGGGACCGCCCCAAGTGAAGTACGCTGGCCCTATAATGACTTTTTTAGTCATTGGTGGGCATTTCCCTTGCCGTTCCCATGGTCTGTAATGGGAACGTCAAAGGAAGTTCCAGCACAGCATGGACTCAAAAGTCCATGTTTTGCTCACTTAGGAGCCCCCACGGGCCCTTGCCCTCCACACATCTTCCACAGAGCCACCGCCGCCATAGCACCCCCAGCTATGAGCCACCATCAACTCCACCTTCGAATCCGGCACTTTCCCAGACGACTGAAAATGCACAGAAGTCAAGCCCCTCCTCAAGAAACCCTCCGCCGACCTGACAGACCTTAAGAACTACCAACCCATCTCTCTCTTGCCCTTCGCAGCCAAAGTCACCGAAACGATCGTCAACACCCAGCTGAAAAACTTCAAAGAGAACTCCATCCTCGACCACTCCCAATCCGGATTCCGCAGAAACCACAGCACCGAGACTGCCCACTACAGATGACATCCGCACGCTCCTCGACCAAGACCACAGCTCAGCCCTCATCCTACTCGACCTCTCCGCAACCTTTGACACCGTCTCCCACCGCACCCTCGCAGCCAGACTCCACGATGCCGGAATACAGTTAACCGCCCTCAACTGGCTCTTTTCCTTCCTCGCCAGCAGATCCCAAAGGATCAGACTCCTGCCTTTCCTTTCCAAACCCACAGAGATCAACTGTGGAGTACCACTAGGGTCCTCGCTCAGTCCCACACTCTTCAACATCTACATGGCCCCCTTTGCCGCCATTGTCAGTCAACATCGACTCAGCATTGTATCCTACGCAGACGACACCCAGCTCATGCACCCAGTCACGAAGGACCCCGAAACCACCATAATCAGCTTCGAGGAAGGAATGAAAGATGTTGCAGCATGGATAAGCAACAGCTGTCTGAAACTCAACTCGGAGAAGACAGAAGTCCTAGTCCTCGGACCCTCCACCTCTGCATGGGACAACTTCTGGTGTCCCTCCGTTCTCTGCACACCACCCACCCCCACGGACCACGCCTGGAACCATGGCATCATACTGGACTCCTCCTTCACCATGACCCGACAGATCAACGCCGTCGCTTACACCTGCTTCAACACCCTCCGCATCCTCCACAAGACCTTCAAGTGGATCCCCCCTGAGCCAGAAAGACTGTCACCCACGCAATCATAACTAGCAGACTGGACTACGGAAACGCTCTCTACCCTGGAATCAACAAATCCCTGCTACACAAACTCCAGACCATCCAGAACACTGCGGCCTGACTCGTCCTCGACATCCCACGACATGATCACATCACCCAACACCTGCAAGGCCCCCACTGGCTCTCCATCGAGAAGAGAATAACCTTCAAGCTACTCACCCACCCCTACAAAGCCCTCCACATCGGACTCAAATACCTCAGTGAAAGACTCCCACATACCCAAAAGGAACCTTCGCACCGCCGACCTCGCCCTGGCAGAAACCCTGCGCCTCCACAGAACCAGAGCGGGTGGAAGAGCCTTCTCCTACATCGTGGTTAAAACCTGGAACAAGCTCCCAGTCAATATCAGGCACTTGCCTACTCTGCACACCTTCAGGAAGAGCCTCAAGATCTGGCTCTTTGGATGAACCAGAGCTGCAGCCCCCCCTAGCCCCTCTCCCCCCAGCGCCTTGAGACCCGCATGGGTGAATAGAGCACTTTTAAACCCCATGATTGATTGAACTTGCCCATTAGATTGTGGATACTAATTAGCTGTCCTTCTGTGCACAATACCACAGTTAGATAAGTAATATTCAAGCTCTTTGTTGTAACCTTCTCCATCAGCCTAACTTCAGGCCATCTGGTAAAATAATCTACTAAAACAAGGGCAAATGTTATGTTTCTTGGAACCACACAAAGGCCTCCAAACATCAGACCCGAGTTTCCTCCGTGGTCCGGAAACATACTCCACAGAAAACACTATATGACACATGCTGTCTTAACGCTGCTTGAACTCATGCACCCGTCCCTCCATTTATTAGTTAATTCTGGGTCACCACTAAATCTCTTTAAGGTGCCTCCTTGCATCAGACACTCTAATATGCCCCAATGTAAAAATCCTGTTCATCTAACCTGCAGGAGGAAGAACCTTATACCCTTTCAACAAGATCACATAACATTCCATCAACTCATTCTTGTTATGTTTGTTATGTTATTGAAACTTATAGAGCACGCAGCTACCCAAAAGGGTCTCCCGGCACTTTCCAGCATTCCAAATGCTAACATCGCCATTTGTGAAAGCAACTTCACACTCATCATCCTTGGAAAATGACCAGGTTTTAGGGGGAAATTTGACATGCAATTTGCATGCACACTTGCCCTACCTGGGGACATACTCCTCAACGAACTGACAGGACTGAAACTTGGCGACAAGCAGGCCGTCAGAGATTCCTCTTCCCACTCTACCTGATGGTATCTGCTTGCAAGATGAAGAGTAGAGAAAACTGCTACAACACAAACATAAACACCAGCTTGTGTAAATTTTAGAAGAGGATGTCTGTCGATTCATATTTCTTAATTCACATTCTATGCGGTCACACACAATCTAAGCTCCTCTTAAACCTAAAAGAAATAAACTAGGAAACCCATGGTGATCATTCTTTGGGTGCAATGATCACCTAGGACACAAATCTAACATTATATCTTTGAGTTTGTCACTATTCATTATGGGTAAGGTTGCGGACCGTATGTCAAACGGGTACTGTGTTAACTTTCAGTTTGGCCTTATATTTAGATCCTTTGAACCTACCCAATTCTTCTTTGAACACGCGGAAGCTTCAGTTTCATTGCAGACACGTATCCTCAACATTGCCTCCTACAGCAAACCCATGGAAGGCAGCATTCGCAACCCGTTTGTTGTCCTAGGATCGCCCTCCAAAGCCATGTAAATCTTCCCATTAGTCTTTCTACCTACAAATTCTATGTTAGCCCAAAAATATCCCTACAGATCAATCTTGTGTCCAGTTTAATCTCCAGGCCAGACATCATCTGGTACCAAATCCTTCAGGCCCCATATTTTTACCATTAATGGTCTTCCCTTGGTACTAAAGCAGGCACACACATCCACCACCGTCTCAACGTCCTTGCCATCCCCTCATGCAACGTACGTGATGAACCCCCTACATTTACTCTCACTCACAAATAACATATCTATGAAAGCTGAATACAAGTTGCGCTTGGAAAAAACCTGTACTATTTCAGCAGCAAAAAAGGTAGGTAACGGTCTTGCCTTTCTCGATTTTGTAGGGTTGCGTATGGGGGCGAGGTGGGGTTGTCTGGATCTTCAAGGGGTACTATGGAAGTAGGGGAGGTTTGGAATTTGGGAAAGGACGTTGTGTTATAGTAAATTGTGCCTGAGCATAGCTTAGCTTGTTCCTTATTATTTCTTAAATTAATATGTGTATTTCACATACATTCAAATACTTCATTAATATATAAACTGCAACAAAAACACACAAAGGGAAACACAGTCAGTAAACTTTTACGACAGAGAAAATGGCTTCCTCATATAAAACAGTACACGTGTTCTTTGTATGGATCTTTTATGTAGGTGCTTTTTAAAGAAATTTTGATCTGCACTTTTTTAATCCCCTGCATGGGAGAGGGAGGGGGAGGGGGGACTGCAGGCAATGAGGGGGCCTGACCCTGAGCCCGGATAGTGCCCTACGGATCTTTACTGAAACATCTGTGGGTCTTCATGCTAACATCTATCAAACAAGACATGTACAGAAAAAAAGCAATGTGAGATGTATGAGAATTCGTCTCTAGGCAACTGGAGTAAACTGTCTCCAGGGAGTCTGCAGTATATTTGTCTCTTGTTTACTGCAAAAAAGATGAATTCTTATTAAGGCCAGGGGTGCGTCACTTCATATAAAGGCCCTTTCTGCGATGCAGTCGCAAGTTGTGTGTGTTATCTCTCTTAATTGTCATCATTTTTGTTATCTTAGGTCACGTGGATTGCTGTTAAAGCATCTTTTGCACCCCTAGTCTCCCTCAAATGAATAGAAGAGGGAATGAAAGGGGGGAGAGACAGGAGAAGAGAAGAAGAGAAGAAGAAGAGAAGAAGAAGAGCAGAAGAAGAAGAGAAGAAGAAGAAGAGAAGAAGAAGAGAAAAGAGAGAAGAGAAAAGAAGAAAAGAAGAAAAGAAGAAAAGAAGAAAAGAGGAAAAGAAGAAAAGAAGAAGAGAAGAAGAGAAGAAGAGAAGAAGAGAAGAAGAGAAGAAGAGAAGAAGAGAAGAAGAGAAGAAGAGAAGAAGAGAAGAGAGAAGAGAGAAGAGGGAAGGGAAGAGAAAAGAGAGAAGAGAAGAGGAAGAGGAAGAGGAAGAGGAGGAAGAGGAAGAGGAAGAGGAAGAGGAGGAAGAGGAAGAGGAGGAAGAGGAAGAGGAAGAGGAAGAGGAAGAGGAAGAGGAAGAGGAGGAGGAAGAGGAGGAAGAGGAAGAAGAGGAAGAAGAGGAAGAAGAGGAAGAAGAGGAAGAGAACAACAAGAGTTGCTGCAACATGAGCACATCGCCCCTGTGGGCTGAGGAATAGTATATTGTAGGTAAACGTGCCACGACCTTAAGGAATGTTTGCACTGTATTTCGCTTCCTGAAAATGTCACAGAGTGGGCAGCTGCCCTGTCTTGGTGCCCTTCGTGGGAGGGATGGGCAGCCATTTGTTCAGCCTGGTCAGGAGTTGTGGTAGGAAAGTACAATTAAACATGTTGTAATCACAAGCACATTAGGAAAGAGTTGAAGACTCACCTCTTGGAAGAACACCGCATCACAATGCATGAACTGCCTACATCCCTGTACCTTTCCCACCACTTATTGACTTAATGCTGCTCTTTGACTGTCTACAGCATTCCAATGCCTTTTGGGTAGGTTAGTGCTTTAGGAATACCATACATCGACACACATTAAAAAAATAAAAAGCATGTGGCAGAGCCCTGCAATTCGTACAGTGGCATACATGCACAATAGTTTGTATGCCTTGAAGAAGGCCGTGCTTTTTTTTACCTGAAGAGACCGAAACACCAACAATACGATAACTTTTAATGAGTCCCCTGGAAATAATTATATCCACAGGAACAGTTAATATAATCACTAATACCAGGAGGGAGATGTAAAGAATCACCAACACCAGGAGGGAGATGTAATGAATCAGCAACACCAGGAGGGAGATGTAATGAATCAGCAACACCAGGAGGGAGATGTAATGAATCAGCAACACCAGGAGGCAGATGTAATGAATCAGCAACACCAGGAGGGAGATGTAATGAATCAGCAACACCAGGAGGGAGATGTAATGAATCAGCAACACCAGGAGGGAGATGTAATGAATCAGCAACACCAGGAGGGAGATGTAATGAATCACCAACACCAGGAGGCAGATGTAATGAATCACCAACACCAGGAGGGAGATGTAATGAATCAGCAACACCAGGAGGGAGATGTAATGAATCAGCAACACCAGGAGGGAGATGTACTGAATCAGCAACACCAGGAGGGAGATGTAATGAATCAGCAACACCTGGAGGGAGATGTAATGAATCACCAACACCAGGAGGCAGATGTAATGAATCAGCAACACCAGGAGGGAGATGTAATGAGTTTTTTGATTCTACAATCATCGGTTACCTCGTTGAGTTGTGTGACCGAAAGAGGCACTATAATATGATCAATTACCTAATTTTAAGATTCAATGTACACATTTTACTTGATTCCACAATTACTGACCCCAACATACGACTCTGTTAAAACATTAGAACACGATTATGTATTAAATTGCATCGCACTTACATGTTTGTGTATGTGCTGGTTGTAAAGACTTGTGTGATGCAGTCCATAAATGTGTTTTTAGAGGGCAGGAATTCTTTTTTTTCATGTAAATTAGGTCGCAAAGAATCTATCTTCATAAAATATGCCTGAACGCATAACTCATGGGCATAATACCCTTCTGTGCTCTTTATCCAGCGGTACACACAGGCACGACATGTTAAGGTTCCTTGTACAGGGGCTGGAGGCTGTACCTCTGCCCCGATCCGAGTGACGCCTGCACGGCAGTTCCAAGAATGCCCCGACCCTCCCTTGGACCGTCCATCATTGTCAGTTACTGGTTCCTCAAGTGCTGCCTGCTAAGCTCAAGGCACCGGCTGCGCGCCTGTGATTCTGGCCGGCGCTGGCTGCATCTGGTTCCATCTCGCTTTGCTCTTATCAGAAGCAAACCCCATATTTTTTTCTTTAAAGGAGAAAACAAGTTTTGGGAGTTATTCATTGTTCTATCAACCTCGCCCATGTTACACATCGCAAGCAGGCTTCGAAGGTACACACTGTCACTGCACACAGGTCAGAAGACCGTCTTTTTTCTCTTCTAACACACACAGTGTGTGTGGCAGGAGTAGGGAAGGCCAAGAACACATGGTGTGACCCATGAGTATCGAAAGCACCGTACCGATGGGACACACTACGGAGGACAGAATATCGAAAATAAAATATCGACATGTAATAAGCCTAGATTTTCTATACCTACCTCCACATATATACAACTTCCTGGTATATATATCTTCAAGTTACGTCAATGTGGATTGAGGAATCGTAAATGCTGCTTCCCTAATTGCACTTATCTTTCAATATTTTGTCCCTCAATACTCTTGCGCCATGATATTGTTGGCGTTGATATTCAGTGGTACAACCAGTGCAAACCACACCGCATTCTGTAGAGAAATCAGATTACACCTCCGCGGATCGAAAGTAACCCCTCTGGCTCCCAGTGTCCTTCTACCGTTCTGCGCAGTCTTCAGAACATGGGGGAGAATAGATCCAAAATACCGACAAAGCCTAACTTCGCCCGCCACATCCAGCAGCAAGAAGCTGATCTGGCTGTTCAAACCAGATTGACCCAGAATTCTCAAGGAGGATGAATTGCCAGATAAGCCTAACTTCGCCCGCCACATCCAGCAGCAAGAAGCTGATCTGGCTGTTCAAACCAGATTCACCCAGAATTCTCAAGGAGGATGAAGTGCCAGATAAGCCTAACTTCGCCCGCCACATCCAGCAGCAAGAAGCTGATCTGGCTGTTCAAACCAGATTCACCCAGAATTCTCAAGAAGGATGAATTGCCAGGTATCTAGGTGCAAACCTTTGGAATTCCCTGAGCCCAGACCTGAGAAATCCAATGAACTGGATGACTCTAAAAAAAATTTTTTAATGAGCCTCTTCAGTGGCGGCTTTCCTGAACTGTGAGACGTGTCAGGGACCATCCCTCTCTCTTTTCAGAGTATAGGGCCCCATTCAGCTACCTGACCGCCCCTGCGTAGGGGAAACCAGCTGACCCTTCTACCCATCCTCCCTTGTGTAGAGAAGCTGGGTGCCTTAGCTACCTGCCCGCCCTGTGTGGGGAAGCAGGGTGCCCTAGTTACCTAACTGCACCAGGTAGAGGAAGCCGGCTGCCCCAGCTACCCATCCGCCCCTGAGTAGGGAAGACGGCTGCTCCGGCTACCCAGCCGCCCTTACATGGCGGAAGCCGGGTGCTGCAACTACCCAATCGCCCTGTGTGGGGGAAGCCATGTGCCCTAGCTACCTGCCTGCCCCTGTGTGGGGAAGCCAGGTGCCCTATTTACCTGACTGCCCTGGGTGGGGGAAGCCGGCTGCCCCAGCTACCCATCCTCCCCTGCGTAGGGGAATACTGCTGCCCAACTAGCCATCCGCCCTTTCATGGGGGAAGCCGGCTGCCCCAAATACCCGACCACCCTGAGTGGGGGAAGTCGGATGCCCCAGGTACCCATCTACCCCTGCGTGGAATCTCACAGAAGCAATGGGAATGTTCTAGTTTGTCACATTTAGCTTGAGAGTTCAAGCCCTAGGCACCATGCAGTCATTCTGGCAGGCGCCGGCTTCAGCTGGTTTATCTTGCTTTATTCTTCTCAGGAACAACCTGTTTTTGCTTTGAAAGAGAAAACAACTGTTTTTCTCTTTGCTCCACACATGTGACGCCCCAGAAACTATAGGAGGTCTTGCACGTCCCACAAATGCCTGGGGCCAACGTTGTTTTGCCCGTGACCCGGTGTAACCAGCATGGCGGGGCGGTGGTTGAGACAGCAGGCAGCAAGCTTTGTCAAAAGTCTTTTAGTTCTTAGTGGGGGGTGAGACACGAGTTTGGTTTGGGGGGGCAGTAGGGATTATTGGCAATTGGTACATTTATACCCAAACCAGGACAGTAACATCGTGAAGAATACTTGGGAATAAAATACCAAATGGCTGCTGGTCTCGGCGCCATTTTAAAAATGTTGAGAACAGTGTAACGCGAGGGTTAATGTTCAGGATCTATTGACCACGATTCTTGGGAGCACTGAGAGGAGCATTTACAAAGCTGCATCAGCGGGAAGGAGTCCCCCTTAATAAGAGAGAGAGAGAGAGAGAGAGAGAGAGAGAGAGAGACAGAGAGAGAGAGAGAGACAGAGAGAGAGAGAGAGAGAGAGAGAGAGAGACAGAGAGAGAGAGACAGAGAGAGAGAGAGAGAGAGAGAGAGAGAGAGAGAGAGAGAGAGAGAGAGAGACATGCATGACGTGACCCGCTTAGCCCCTTTGTCTACACCACTGCACCGCAGTTCAACTCCAGACCAGGTGGAGGCTTACGATAAGTAACTTACCATACCAACACCTTACAACCACGCGGAAGAAGTAATCAAGGGGC
Source organism: Triturus cristatus (assembly GCF_964204655.1). Classification (NCBI taxonomy): domain Eukaryota; kingdom Metazoa; phylum Chordata; class Amphibia; order Caudata; family Salamandridae; genus Triturus; species Triturus cristatus. The sequence goes on along the minus strand of NC_140593.1, from coordinate 1,144,582,007 downwards.
CTCAAGATTTTCCAGTGTGTTTTGTCTAAATGTACTTTATGTGTCACCTCCACTTCCAACATGCGATTAAATAATCAGTTCAACAATTTTAGGTCTGGCTAAGTGTGCAATATGCAGAGCAGACCTTCTGTATCCCAATTCTGGCTTCAAGCGGAGGTTGTTTTTTTCAGTTTGCCTCTTGAAATACCCAGTTCAGTTCGATGTCGGCAAGCGACAAGGCAGGATCAGCTCTGGAACCCTTAGTGCACCATCTCTCCCCCCTTCACTGAGGAAAACCACCCTCCATCTCTTCCAACAGTGATATCGGACAACTTGGTGCTAGCGGAATACTGAAGTCCACCTCCTCAGACCAATGAGGCCGATATCGGTCACCGCCTCTGGTAAGCGCTGCTCTCTACTGCATAGGTGACGGTCAATGCCAGGTCACAGGCTCAACTTCTTTTAATTTATATTATAAAGTTATTGATATAATTCTAAATTCGATATAACACTGTTAGACTAAAAAGTGTGACAGCGCACTTTACAACAAAGAGCCTTAGAATAAGAACATCTACCAAAGCTGAACTCAACCTGAAACTCTGCTTGACCGAAGTATTCTCCTGGATGACAAATAACCACTTGAAATGTAATTCAAGTAAAACGGAGATCCTCCCGATCGGCACCAATAACACCTTCTGTCCAGCACTTTGGTGGCCTGACGACTCTGCTGCTCCCCCCCAGACAGTGTCGTCAGCTAGGAATCTCGGTGTAATCTTTGACTCCGAACTTTCCTTCGATCAGCATGCCAGAACCGTCGCTGGCAAATGCTTTGGAACTATTAGATCCCTGAGGAAATTTTTCGCTCTTCTCCCCATCGATGCCAGAAAGACGGTGACAGTCGCACTCATAATCTCGCGACTGGATTACTGCAACGGCTTGCTCGCAGGAGCTAAGAAGAGCACCATCCTTAAACTGCAGAGCGTACTTCACACAGCCGCCCGTCTAGTCCTAGGTCTCCCCCGCAGGTCCTCTATTTCTGCAGCTCTCCGTTCGCTTCATTGGCTCCCCCTCCACAAAAGGATTCTTTTCAAAATCCTGATCCTGGCTTTTCGTGCATACAATAAAACAGGCCCCAAATACCTCACAAGACGTTTTCCCCACTATTTGCCCAGCCGTCACCTTCGTTCAAGCAATGACAATCTTATCATTCTTCCTAAATACAACCTGAAAACGAAAGGCGCAAAAACCCTCAGCTTCCTTGCTACCAAAGCTTGGAACAAACTACCCAAAACCCTCAGACATCAAACCCAGGAAAAACCCTTTAGAAAGCTCCTGAAAACATGGATTTTCAAACTCCCGGATGAACACTCTAAGGCTTCCATCTAACTTCCTCCTATCTAAACCCCTCCTGGACCAGCTTTCTCTCATTCACTAGCGCCAAGATGCTCCCTTCGGAGCGAACGTCGCGCTCTATAAATACCCCACAAATATCAAATATCAAATATCAAAGTTAAGTTGCTCAGGAGACCTGGTGATCTTTCTGGCATTTTATCATTCCCATGCGTACTTCCCTCTCCACAATTAACCAGTCACGATACCCTCCCCCCAGTTGACCATTGGCTCAGCCGGTCAAGTATTCTAACTGAGAGGTCTCTTCACCCACACTGACAGCCCCTGCAGATCACAACCATCTCTGCCCTCTAGGCATTGCCTGAATATTTGAAGCTTCACAAACTAACCAGACAAGGTCCTTCAATCCTCAGCTAGCAGCCTCATGTCAGACATCCTAACCCATCAACACTGCCCACATCTCATAGGCCCTGTGGCCAACCATGCAGCCCTTGCATTTTTCCTAGATACCCCTTGTGCCTCCCAGCATCCCCAGTTTCCAAATGCTACAAACCTGTATTCCATCTGCTTGGCCAAGCTCAGGTTCCATCTGAACCATAAAAGCACAACTCAGTGCTGGTTTGGAAGCTAGTTTGTAAACTCTTCCCGATATAAAAAGAAAGGGTTTACAGACTCATTGCTTCATTGGTCCACCAGAGACTGACCCCTCCCTTTACCCCACAGATGAGATTGGGCTAAAGATAGTGCAAACCAGGAGCCTAGCTTTGAAATGGCCGAGTTCAGCCAACCCACCCTGGTGCTCCAGGGCTGCCAGGGATTTAGCGGCCATGACTCAAATCTACTAAAGGTTGTGTAGGTGGTAGTGAGGGCCACACAGTTTTGATTTTAATTGAAAATGTATCGATGCAAGGCTTTGACTGGCTTTACATCAGTTGAGTGCCCTTGCAAAATGTTAGTAAATTCCTCTCCCCCATGGGGTAATGAACGGGGACACAGGTAATTGTTATGGGCCTAGAATTTGAAACTGTTCTTTCATGGTTGAACTTTTAGGTCCCTCTGTGTTACCCTCTATCCCAGAACTAGAGTCTAGGACCGCTGATATACTTAACAAGGCATGTTCTCGGGTTCTCTCTGTTGCAGTGCAACAGTTCTTTCACGGGGGTCGCCACTGGTCTGCGGCTTACTTTGGGTTGAATTTGGGTTCTCTAAGGAGCAGGGACAGCCATATGTTCACATCAGTGCAACGCCATCCCTGGCCTAGATTAAGAGTGTGAAAAAGGCGAAGCTGCATCTCCTGACATCATTTCATTGCTCTGGAGGGGCTTCTTGGGTCTTTGATTCACACCGGGCGTGGGGGGGGGGGGGGTGGTTGCTGTGATACCGGGCATAAGATCTCATTTCAAACAGCAGAGTATGGTGATTAAAGCTCACCTGCTGACCTGCAATTTTGCGGTCAGTGTGTCCAGTATGGTGGTGTCCATAGCTAGACCTCCCTCAGCACTGGCGTCTCGCCGAGAGTGTGCTGCGGGGCGGTGTGGGGCTGTGCGGGGGAGGGGCAAGGTGGGGGGTAGTAAACTCCGGCATACGGCGGAACGGAGTTAAGTAAGTAAATAAATAAATAAGTAAAACAATTTACATTGCGCGCTGCATCCCCAACTTGGCGATGCAGCGCGAGCAATGTAAAGTGTTTTATTTATTTACTTAACTCCGTTCCGCCATTTGCCGGAGTTTACTACCCCCCCAACGTGCCCCTACCCAGCCCCGCCTCACCGCCCTGCAGCACTCCCTCGGCGAGCCGCCACTGTCCCTCAGGCAGCTGTCTCTTGGGCCATGCAGGCTGCTCCTTGATTGGCTGATGTTCTTCTTCCACTGGGGCTCCAGGACCTGAGACAGAATCCAGGCAGGAACTCAATCATGTCAAGGGCCGCACTCTTCCTCTCCAGCTTGATTCTAGCTGGGCGCCGAGGCATATACTTCCATCTCCCAGGAGGTACTCTTCAGGTCCACGCACGTTCTCAATCAAGCACCGTCTCATGATCACGAGTGTCCAAAACCCCAATTAGAAGAACTAAAATGAATGCCTCCGGCTCAGAGCTGCATTTAGGGAGTCATCTCCAATTTTAGGTGGATGGTTTTTGAAGCGTGTCCAGTGCAGAAAGCGGTCTATGGTGGTACAATGGAGACAGCATGAATATTAAACACCTTTGACATGGTGAGGAGGTCGACCATGGCTCTGTAGTGGTGCATAAAGTTCATAATGATTGGGGCTTTGTTCAGGAGAGGTCTACGGAAGGTTTGTTTGAGCGTGCATGGATACACTCTCTCTTTGAAGGACTGATTAATGTTGCGAGCAGGAGCAAAGTGGCTTCGTACATTTTACATATTTCATGGATATGATGAGAATGCACGCGCTGCAGCCAGCCGGACTTCTAAATATTCATCAATCTTTTGCCAACAAAATATCTCTTATGGGGGGATTTCAAGCAGGACTCATCTGTTTTGGTTGGCCTGCCTTAGTCGCTCCTTCTCAGGTGTCCAAATCATGTGTAATGTGACAGGCCATCAACTGCCCCATGGAAATGGAAAGTATTTCCCAGAAATTAAGGTTCCTTACATCACCTTTTGTCTAGATTCCAACTCGTACCTCTTAAATACCACCAGACACTTCCTACCCCGTTATCTTATTACTGTAGATTATTTTTCATCCCTGTTTTCTTCCTTTGTCACAGTTAGCTGTGTTTCTTTTCTTCCTTCCCTCTTTTGCTCTGGGTCAATGGCTGATGAGGAAAAATAAGTGATGGTCCCCAAAATGAGTCTAGGTAAGCGTTGTTTGCAAATACCGCTCCAATTAAACACTGGTCTTCCTAAAGCATGGAGATTACACCTTCTATGCTCACATTTTCTCTTTGTCTCATTGCGGTGAGGATCAGATGCAAGAAACGAATGTTATATATAAGACTTAAGGCTAGATGTATGAAGAGAAGGCTTGCTGCGCTCCCCAGGCAGGGAACGTTTCTTAAAAATGCCCTTCTTCAGGGTTACCCCTAGCTCTCTTATGATTCGCTGCCTTCACTAAGCATGTTTTAGAAAGGCCATGTGACGGAAGGAGCTCCCGTGAAGCTCACAGAGATCAGGCTCCAAGAGGAAACCATGTGGGTACATTACTTCCTTCTTAGAATCACCTGGCTCTGCGATTATGTCATGAACGCTATCAAGGGAGTTGGCTGTCCCTTGACCGCCTCATGCTGAACAGGCCTTGGGGATGGCTAGCATCTCTTTCATATTGGGTGTCATGGAAACCATCCTGCAGAAATGAGTCATGAACCTGCAGGTCATAGATGATTCCATACAGTACACACTCCACATCTTAGGTTCAACTATGAATAGAGACACCAAGTCCGCTTCATTGTAAGAAAGGACTCAACTCCTACCCAACACTCACAGTGCGTCACAGCAAAGCTGAAAACACCCCTCCTCTAATTATACACTGACAACGCTTAGTGATCACTATACTGAACTCCATCTACATGTACCTAGACAATATCTACATCTTCAGGATATCTGGATGAACAGTTAAAAATAGCAAATCTATACTTATTTAAGTTCCCAAAGTCTGATCCACAGTATAATTGCAGGACGATATTTCTGAACTCGTAATTTCTGACATACAACCTCCGACGCACCTGCATATATTTAACAAAGGAGACACTCGCCAACATAATTGCATAGAGTAGGAGCCCATACTCCTTCCGGACATACCTGTATAGAGTAGGAGCTGTTGTAGTTTCCGTAAAGATTGGCCACCGGGACGTCAGAGCCGTTTTCCGTGCATTCACTGTAGGGGTGTCCCATGTGCTCGGTCTGATCCTGTGAAGTGAGGAGAAGTGTAACACTTGAGTAACCAGAGGGAGCAAGTGACAGGCGTGTGAGATGGGGGAGTGGGATCCCCCATTAAGTATTCTGGCACCCCATCTCGATTTGAAACGACAGACGGTCTCCTATCCAGGGCTCCCAGTCCAGTTACTGTCAAAGAACACAATGCATGGGTGCGGAGACGCCATTATGGAATGGTGCCATTTTAAACAGCACATTGAAGACAAACGTAGCCAAAAGCAGTTGCGGCCGACATGGCTTGCGGCGGGAGGGGGTGGCGGGATCGCGGGGGCGCGCAAAGGGGTCGCGATTGTGGGAGCGAGCCCAATTTTAAAAAACACAAAAAACTGAAAGTTATTATCATTATATGTTTTTGCTTCTAGCACTTGAAAGCAGTAGGGAGACGTTCCTCCGGCATAGGGGGAGAGCAAACACTGGCCGAAAGGAAGAGGGCGGGCCCCACTGGAGGTATTTCTGAAGTTCATACATCTGCTGTGAGGCTTAGCCTCATCTCATCAGGCTGCTTTCTTTGCTACTGGAACTCCGCATTTATAGTTTATACTTGTTCTGACGAAATGATACCACTCTGTAATAGATCAATGCTACATAGACTGAACTGATTTATGGCAATGGTCAAGTGCATTAAAAAAAGTATGGGAACTGTGATGTTGTGCACAAAGAGGGCAGGATGAGTGAGCATGGGAGCGGAGTCGAAGGCGTGGCTAACAAAACAAATTATTCTGAAACTTTTTTTGATCTTTCATCTTCAGGTAACGACACATTAAATAAGGCACAGATTGAATAAAAATGAAATGCAAATTAATTTAAACAGAGGGATAAGCACTATCGTACATTATGAAACCTCTGTTAGTTAATCCCTTGCAGAAATCTGTGTCTGTAACCAGAGAGCCACAGAATCGAATCATGTCTGATGCAATGGAGAACAGTCACTTGTGTATGTTTAGTGCTACGAGGTCCCAGACTGTGACAGAAGGCAATGGGAATATGCGAGTCATTATTTTAAACTTGCATTACACACAGTATAAGATAGGTCGATACAAAATGGACAAAAAGGTTTAAGAGAAAGTGCTTCTAAAAAAGATTTTAGTAATACCGAGACTGTAAATAGTGCCATTTTTTTTGTAACTGTCCATTAAAAGCACACACTTCAAAGCTCAGCTGGTAACTCCCATGCAATAAAACAGCCATCAGGAAGCTTCAAGTGATTACATCTATCAAAGCCAGTACTGGCTTCCAAGAACCCTAAACCTTTGCAGATTAACCAGTTGTGCACACGCAGGCACCCCGGCAAGAAGGCTTGTTTAGCGGTCTGTCCCTCCCTCCATTTTAAAGCACAGGAGGCTCCCTGCATTACACTTCTGCGGATGCATTTCAGCTCTTGGCATTGACCATCCCGGGGCGGTTCACTTTTCACAAAAAGTAGGGGAATAGTTTTACTTAATTTAGAAAAGTAGGGGCATGTCGTGCTCCACTGATTACGGCCAACTTGGACCACTGATTTATGGGAACTTTAATATGTTAACGTGTTTACAGTAGATTCCCTTTATAGCAACTTAATTTGTGAAAAAAGAGAGCCAGGGTCCTCTTCAGGAGGCCACTGCAGCTTGCACCATCCATTGTCCATGCCAGCGCTGCCACTGACTATACTAACGTAACTACAAACTATCACACCCTACAAGTGTGACATTTCAGACTGTTCTAGGCCCCAAAAGTTATAGGATTGGCTTGGTTGACAGGTATTATGCGTTTTTAATGATAAACTACTGTTGTTCTGCTCTTCTCTAAAATACTCAAACAGCACCACCATGTGGTAGACTGTCATAAGTGCAGATGTTGACAGTTCAGTGCCGGTGCTGCGGACCGTAAACCACCGGCTCAAATTAAGCACTGCACTATATCTATATATGGGAAAAATATTTTACCCTTGATCTGAATTACCAAACAACGCTTTGGACATTGTAATACATATGCTTCTAACTTGGGTGTATGGTTTAAGGTCCCACACCAGCTCAGTCGTTTAGTTAAATATAAGCTTTTTAAATTGCTAACGATACACATGCTCATTTCTCTACTTGTGTGGAGCCGAAAACCTCTGAGTCACTATACATTTAATGATGATGACAACATATAAGATGGATAGGTTGGCATGTTAACTGAAATGAAATATTCTATAGATAAATGCAACATTATTTGTTTTGGTTTCAGCGCTGATCTTATTTAGCAAAACATAACCCACTATCAGCGAAACATGTGTCAGTTGTGTCCATTCAATTAGCCACAAAGGGAGAGCAGTTATATTTTTCCAACTGTAAAAGGAAGAATTTTTGGCATACAGGATTTTGTAAAAGGAATAAATCAACAGAACTCTGTAAAAAAATGTATGTCATTGTTAATGGTGTACAAACTTGTACCATCCTTTCTTTACATAAAGAATGGGAAGAAATATAAAGTGATTTAATTTGAATGTATACAATTAAAGGAACACAAGTGAAAGAGTGTCTGCCCCAAATATTTCCAAACCCTCTGTTATGAGAGTACAGAATGGTCCCCCTCTGCATTCAGGAGCTTTGAGTAAAGGTTAGTACCTGGTCCCCCTCTGTATTCAGGAGCTTTGAGTAAAGGATAGTGCCGCATTGCTCTTACTCTGGGACCCCGGGAATGTAACGGTGAAACTGGAACGGGATGCGAAACCAGGGAGTGTACCCCAGAAACCTGGGAGTGTACCCCAGAAACCTGGGAGTGTACCCCAGAAACCTGGGAGTGTATTCTGGGAGCCCAGAAATGGCAGTAATGTAAAGGAAAGCCGAAAATGTTAGCATCACAGGAATGACCAAGAAGGAGGTACCCAGTATTCTGAGACTGTGAAAACGGGGATACGTCCAGTAATTTGATTTCCTCAGGTATTATATAGTGGCAAAGATATCCAGTTATTCAATCAATCAATCAGTATTATCTTTATTCGATTATTAATATGCAGTTATTTCAAGATATTCAGGTGTGGAAAAGTGTTGCGTGTGTCCCTTAGTATTCTGGGGCCCCTGTGCGTGAGGGAGTGGGATAGGTACCTCGATATTTTGGGGTCCCAGATATGTGGTTTGTGGAGGGCAGCACGGGATTCTGGGATATGGGGCAGCTATCCCACGCAATATGGCCCTGATTACAAGTAATCCAGATTCATTTGTGAGGACACCGTGTGATTGGACATAAGGCTTCTAGGCGGTATCCCTGCACATACATCCAGCTACAAATTAATGATTGCGGAATGGGGAATAACTATGCCGACCCAGTTTTTCTGGCGAAATTCTGTGAGGATTAACACTCCCAATTACCACATGTTCAAGTATTTATTGGTAGAAGGGGCTCTGCGGGGCAGGGGGGTGGTTGGGAAAGGTGGCAGAGTGAAGGGAGGGGGTGTGGCCCGGCAGGGTGGAGTATCACACGCTCTCCAGGGCGGACCGGCCTGGGAGGCTGGAAGGGTAGGGCCCTGGTCTGCAGCAGTGGGGGCCGGTTTTGTTACTAAGGGGTGGTTTTGCAGCAGTGCTGCAGTATCGCCCCCCCCCCCCTAACATACCCGGGGCCAAGCAGTGTTCACTAGGGGCTGGTCTGAAAAAATTGCCAGGGCTGCTTTGAGTTCCCAATCTGGCTCTGTTGCTCGCCCTGTGCCTTGGAATAGGGCAGGGTGGCAGCCTACAGCTCAATGTGCTGCATACAGTATTCTAGGTACACCCCTCTTGTGTATTACTTCCTTGAATGTAATGTACCCTCAGGGTATTCGGGTACTCCACTGCCCACTGATGTATTGGGAGGCAGCTATGCTTACCACTATACCACCAACGCACCCACTGATGCATTGTGGTGCGTAGGGCAACGATTAAATATGTAGGAGTCAATCATACAACTCCCCCAGCCCTGGCAACCACCTCTCCCACCGCCCCTTGCACTTTCCTCTCCCACAGCAGTCATTCATGTAACCCGACTTAGAACATAGGTCTCAAGTGTGAGTGACTCAACCAGTCCATGTTTTTATTACCATTCTGAGACTTGTAGTTCCATTGAGCCGGGTATAAAATCTAGCCTACAAATCCCAGAATGCATATTACTGGGCTGGATGCGCCACCCATGCATGCTGCTAGCAAAAGCGCCCAGGCGCGTAGACCCTCCCCTCGCACCCGGGCAGCGGTGGCGAGGTCTCGTCCAGGTCGCATGCCCTCGGTAGCAGTCTGGCACGAGGCTGGGCCTCGCGGGCGAAAGTGTGACATTTCTTGGCCGTGCTGAGATGCTTCCGGCTCTTGGCAGAGACACCTGCGCTGACTCTCTTCAGGACTCTGTGTCCTTGAAATGCAAAAAAACCTGTTTTCGTTCTCTCCTTAACTGAAAACACTTGTAGCAAACTGGAGTCATTAAGGTGATTTTTATCAACGATCTCTGAATGGCTCTGGGACGTGCTCTGTCTCGGCTGAGCCCTGTTCCAACCACCCCGGAGGCCCTGCTCCCATCAGATAGAGAGATGCACGCGCTCCCTCGCTGGCTGGCGCGCGCTCACGTACCACCACCACCGAGATGGAGGTCTCCGCCCCCGCCATGGCGTAGATGCCCAGGTCCTTGGGAAAGGGGTAGCTCCGCTGGTCGTGCACCACCAGCCGCGCGGCGGCCGTAGCCTGCAGGTAGGGGATATAATCTTCCTGGTCAATATCCAGCACGACCTTTAACCCTGTGAGAAGAAAGAAACAAAGAAAGGACGCGAGTCAGTCATAGACATGCCGGGTCGGGTGTTATTTATTAAAATAAGGGGGGCTCGATAGTAACCGGTTACAGACACCCACCCACGTGCCCAGTGTTAGTGGGGGTACGAGGCGTCACTACGGAGATAGAAACAGAAGAAAGTTATGAAACTCTTGCCCCCGAGTTTGTGGGGGTAAGAGAGGGCCCCCTATCAATAGTGCTGCAGGTGCACTGCAGAAGCACCAGAGTCCGGGCATGGCATGGGTCGACTGCACCCCAAATATAGCTATCAAATACTGGCTTGGTAGGTCACTTTTTGCTTGCTTGCATTAGGGACCGTGGCGCCCTTGCTACGCCACTGCCCCCTATATCGATATAAAGAAACGTCAGGGGCAAGTCTGTGGAAACAGGATACGCAGACATGGATACCCTTGGAGTAGCATGGACACATAGGGCCCTAAACCTGTTGCTTCAATGTTTAACACCTGCCTCCGCTCCCAGGGGCGCCCCTCGGTGCTCGAGGCTGGGCTGCAGCACCATGGACAGCGGGAGGCCCAGTCCGGCTCTGTGGCGGACTCGGTTACCCAGGGCCCAGACGCGCAGGGCTGCAGCCCGGATTCCAGCCACTTGGGCAGTCAGGGTGAGTTTTAAGCGCCTGTGGCTGTCCATCGTTCTCCGTGACGCAGGCAGCGATCTGTCGAGGCCTGGCTGTGCAGTAGTGCTCAGTTGCTGAACTTCTCGGTGTCCCTCCCAATGTCCAGCACCGAGAGCAGCCAGAAGTCTCAAGACTTTCTCAGAGGTGAAAGGTCTGTTCTTGCCCCAGTGTAAAGCTTTAACCTACTGTACTAAATGTCTGTAGCTCTCCCTACTCCCCTTTACGTAGGACATCAGAGTACTGTCCAGTACAGTGACCGATGAGAGGCCTAACAACGTTGGAGCAGTGCTCTGGGGATATACTGTCTCAGAGCTGTCAAGGCGCTGTTTAGCAGTAAAACCAGAGAGGGGCACTGGGGGCTGGTGTTATTCACGCCCTCATGGCGCGGTTTTAAGGTCCTGCAGAGCCTTGTAAACCACAAGGCGCACGAGAGGCCCATTTTAGCTGCTGTACTGGCCGTGGGGTACGCATTTTTCCATACCGTAGACTACTGCACGACCTTAACCTGCACCGTGAACGGGGAAAGGCCTAATCTGATGACGCAGTCCCCTTAGCTATCCTCTTGATGACGCAGTCTCCTAGGCTATCATCTAACTCTAGGCCTAATCACGCTGCCCCCCAGGCTATCCTCCTGATGACGCAGCCCCTTGGCTATCCTCCTGATGATGCAGTCTCCTAGGCTATCCTCCTGATGACAGCCCCTCGGCTATCCTCTAACTCTAGGCCTAATCCTGATGACGCAGTCCCCTTGGCTATACTCTAGGCCTAATGCGGATGACGCAGTCCCCTTGGCTATACTCTAGGCCTAATGCGGATGACGCAGTCCCCTTGGCTATCCTCTGGATGACGCAGGCCCCTCGGCTATCCTCTAACTCTAGGCCTAATGCGGATGACAGCAGTCCCCTTGGCTATCCTCTGGATGACGCAGGCCCCTCGGCTATCCTCTAACTCTAGGCCTAATCCTGATGACGCAGGCCCCTCGGCTATCCTCTAACGCTAGGCCTAATCCTCATGACTCAGTCCCCTTGGCTATCCTCTAACTCTAGGCCTAATCCTGATGACGCAGTCCCCTTGGCTATCCTCTAACTCTAGGCCTAATGCGGATGACGCAGTCCCCTTGGCTATCCTCTAACTCTAGGCCTAATGCGGATGACGCAGTCCCCTTGGCTATCCTCTAACTCTAGGCCTAATGCGGTTGACGCTTCCCTCTAGGCTATCCTCCTGATGACGCAGTCCCCTTGCCTATTCTCTAACTGTAGGCCTCGGCCTTCAGGGGTTTTTCCAGCTCCGTGGACGCTGAGAGGCCTAATCTGATGTCAATCATGTCACAGTCCCCTAGGCTGCGCTGCCCCCTAACTCCTTAACGCTAGGCCTACCAGCACTGTGGGGGAGGGGCCTAATCCCGATGACGCATTCGGCCCTGCTATCCCCAAACCCTCGGCTTTCGGGGGCTACTCCAGCACCCAGGGCGGTGAGAGGCCTAAATCTGATGTCGTGGTCGTGATCCCCCGACCTCAGGCCTCGGTCTTCAGGGCCTTCTCCAGCAACAAGAACGGTAAAAGGCCTGACCCTGCTGTAGGGGTCATTTGTACTATCCCCTGGCACACATTCCTGATATCCAGGGCCTTCTACCGCACCATATCGGGGGAGAGGCCTATGTCTGCCTTAACAGTCCCCCGAACTATCCCCTGACCCCCGGGACTCGGCCTTGGCAAGTTGGCGGCCTTTTCCAGCACAATAGAACCAGAGAGGCCCAACCAAGCTCTAGCGGTAGGCGCTGGCTCCCCCCCCCCCCCCCCCCCGTCAATAGGGCGGAGTTCAGCGGCACGTGGGGGTGCAGAGCTCAGTACTCTTTGATTAGGGTCCCGGGTGGTACTCACCAAACTCCGCACCAGGGTTGGCGGCGACCAGCAGTTCCTGCCCCACCTGGCCCCAGTTAAAGATGTAGCAGTTACCATAGTCTGGGCTGTATATGTGGGTGAAATTTCTGAAAAGAAAAAAAAGCAGAAGTGGGTGTGAGAATTAAATTCCTATAAGAAGAAAAGTACTTTCACGAAAGGAACTTAAAGTTCTGGAATTAAATCTAAAGGCGAAATGGTAGAGCAAAGCAGGGCTGCTGGTTTGCATCCAGGTGCACCGGAAGAGCCGTCCGTGCGTCCAGGAACTGGGGCTCTGTCAGAGGCAGCTCCGGAATGAGGTGCATCGGGCTGCATAGTCAGAGCTGGGTGTGAGGAGTTGGGGGGGTTGGGGTCTCAGTACAGGAGTAACCGGGTGTCCTAGCGGTCAGGTAAGAAGGCGCATTTGCAGGGCTGGAGCAGCTGAGCCGGATACGAGGCTTTAAGAACTGGAACAGAAGTTGGGGGAACTCAGGTGAGATGGCCAGAGGCCTGCCCGACCTCTGGACCGGGCTAGCAGGGGCCACCGGCTGCGGTTGAGGTGCACTGATGGAGCTGTGTGCAGTCTGGTCGGGACAGATGGCGGAGCCTCACTACTTCAGTAACATGGCACTCTGTGCCCGTCCACATTGGAATAGCAGGCGGTGCCACCGTCCATGGCAGAGGTGCACTGCTCGAGCTGTGTGTGTGGCAGACCGCTCTGTGTGGTCGGGTCAGAGGGCGGGGCCTCACTACTTCAGTAACATGGCACTGTGTGCCCGTCCACATTGGAATAGCAGGCGGTGCCACCGTCCATGGCAGAGGTGCACTGCTCGAGCTGTGTGTGCGGCAGACCGCTCTGTGTGGGTCGGGTCGGAGGGCGGGGCCTCACTACTTCAGTAACTTGGCAGTATGTGCCCGTCTGGATTGGAATAGCAGGGGGTGCCACCGTCCATGGCAGAGGTGCACTGTGTGTGTGGCAGACCGCTCTGTGGGTCGGGTCAGAGGGCGGGGCCTCACTACTTCAGTAACATGGCACTCTGTGCCCGTCCACATTGGAATAGCAGGCGGTGCCACCGTCCATGGCAGGGGTGCGCCGCTCGAGCTGTGTGTCGGGTTCCATAGCTAGAACAGCGCCGAGTGCCCCTGGTCACGGTTGCTTCTTGTGGGGTGTGATCGCTTTAATTAAGGGGGTTCGAGGTTGGAATGTTAGGGTCTGCCACAGGCAGGGCGGAGGGGCTCTGGCGGTGCGGTTATGGGGACACTCAATTGGAATACCAGACCCCCGCTCAGCTGCAGCAGGTTAAACCGAGGAGCTATTTATTTATTGCTTTTTTATATAGCGCAAACTTTACCCAGAGGTGTCAGGGCGCTTTACAATTGAACGGAGTAAGTTACATAAGGAGTGAGGGTCTTATTGCGGTGGCACTGACTGCATCGCCCTGGAGCTGGCCCAGTGTGTAGCGCACAGTCTGCCACCAGGACGGCTTCATAGCGCTTGGGTTGCCTCGGAGCGCCCTTTCACATAACGAGAGAGTTGTGTCGCAGAACGCCGCGCAAGTCGTTATATGAGTATGTATGTGTATGCGCGCTGTGATTAAACACCGTTGAAACCTTTACAACAATTAGTGACGCTTTTCAAGCTGTGCAGAGTTCATCCAACATTTAAAACAAATGTGGCAAACTACAGGAATCTGTTCAAACAAACGCGCCATGGTGCAAAAAGCGCCAACATCTCTTCATTAAGTTTCCAAGCACAAATTTGTCCCACACGGCGGGCCCTTCTCAAGGCAGGGGGGACTTCAGCCATTTTGATCTCACAAGGCGGTGTGGTAAAAATATGGGACCACAGAAAATGAGTTTGTGCAAACCTCCAACGAGTGCGTCACCTACCGCCAGGACAATGCACACTGCTGACACAGCCAGATATCGATCAGCAAGATTTGGGGAACTTGAGATGCAAATAAGATAGGCACGAACCTTATCAGGCAGAGGTTTCTTTGAAAACCGAGGGTGTTCCCCTTGCTTGCACCCCCCCCCCCTTCACCCCCAGCCAGCGAGGGTTCGATGCTTTGCTGCCAATATTTTCCCAAAAAAAGTTTGCAGCATGAGGCGAATATAGGGGGGTTAAGAATTTAGAGTAAGGACAACCAGGGCCAGCAAAAAAGAGCAAATAAAAAGCCAGCTGAGTCACACAGGAGCAAGGTAGAAACACAGAGAACGAGAAAATGACATGGAAAACCGTAAATAGGAGAAGCAGGAACAGAACCAGAGATTCGAACCAGGAGCAGCAGAGAGAAGGCACAGGGACAGAAAATGAGTGGAAAGTCAGGACTGTAAGCAGAGGTTAAAGAACATGTAGGAGAAATACACATGTTGTGCAGCTCCGCGCAAGAAAGTGCTAGAAAGTTACAAAGAGAATCAGGAATAAAAATATTAGAGGACATAATAGAGCCAAGAATTAGAACCAGGTATAAAAGCAGCAGGGAGACCAGCACAGGGCCAGAAAAAGAATGAAAATCTGGAATAAGAGCAGGGTTGGAAGTAAGAGTCATGCAGGAGAAATAGGCTAAAGGGCAGCGGAGAGAGAAACAGAGACAGCGAATCTGAAATAACAACAGAGGAGGGAGGAACAGGGCTGAAATTAATACCAGGTGTAAGAGCAGTAGAGAGACAAGCACAAAGCAAGAACATTAAATGGAGAATCAGGAATAAGACCAGCAGTTTATGAAAGAGCCACGCAGGAGAAACAGGCATAAGAGCAGCCGAGAGAGAAACAAAGCAATAAGGTAAATAGAGAATCAGAAGAAAGAGTAGAAGGAGGAACCAGGTAGAGAAACACAAAGCAAGACAATTAAAATCAGGAACAAGAGCAGCATAGATGTAAGAGTCATGGAGTAGAAACAGGGATAAGGGCAGCTGAGAAAGAAACTGAGACTTAAAGAGAGAATCAGAAATAAGAACAGAGGCGGGAAGAACCGGGCTTGAAATTTATACCAGCTGTAGGAGCAGCAGAGAGACAAGTATGAAACATAAAAATTAAATAAAGAATCAGAAACAAGCGCAGCAGGAGGATGTTAAAGTTACGAAGGAGAAACATGGATAAGGGCAGTTGAGCTGGAAACAGAGCTAGAAAGGGAATCAAAAAATCAGAAATAAGAATAGAAGAGGGAGGAAATAGGTGTAAAAACATCAGGGAGAGAAACACAATGCAAGAACATCAAATGGAGAATCAGGAAGAAGAGCAGCAGTGTGTGTAGGGGCCATGGAGGAGAAACATGGCTAAGGGCAGCCAAGAGGTAAAGGAAGCTAGGAAGGTAAGCAGATAACCAGAAATAAGAACAGAAGAGGGAGGGATGGGGAAAGGAATGAGAATTGCGAATAAGGTCAGGAGAGAAAGAAGCAAAACGAAAGAAAATTAAATGGAAAATCACAAATAAGTGCAGCAGTGAAAGTAAGAGTCAGATAGAAGAAATGGATAACGGCCGATGAGAGAGGAACAGAAATATGAGGTAAAGAGAGGATCAGGAATAAGATCAGAGGGGAGAGGAATAAGGCCAAGGATTAGAATCAGGTGTAAGAGCAGCAGAGTGAAGCAACAAACAGAAACAATACGTGGAGAATCAGGAATGAGAGCAGCAGTGGAAGTAGGAACCAATGAGGTGAAAAAGGGACACGGGCAGCCGAGAGAGAAAGCAAGTTAAAAAGATAAAAGGAGAGCTAGATATTCGAAGAGATATGAAAAGAGCAGAGAGAGAAGCGCAAAACAAAAACATTACATGGAAAATCATGGATACCAGCACCTGCTGTAGAAAGGGTCATGATGGGAGAACAGGGAGTACTGCAGTAGAGAGAGAAACAAATGCAGAAAGTAAACAGAGAATCAGGGATAAGAACTGAGAGCGGAGGAACAAGGCCCTGAATAAATACCAGGTATAATAGTTTCAGCGGTGAAAGCAGAGAGGTAGAGACAACCAGGAGTAGGAGCGGCACTGAAAGGACTAGAGCTATGAAGAGAAAACATGAAAAGAGCCGTAAAATAATAAGTCTAGATAAAAAAAATTAAATGAATGAGCAAGCAGGAAAACTTGGAGTAGGAGCAGAAGAGAACATGAGAGGCAGGAAAGAGGAATGAGACACAGGAATGAAAGTTCCAGAGGGCAGAAAAAGTCAGAAAGAGGGGATAAGAAGTAGGAATGAAACCATCAGGGGAAAACTGAGACAGAAAACACGAAGTGGAACACAAGCAGCATGAGGAAGGATGAGAACCAGGAACAAGGCAAGAGAACCAGCAATAGGAGTAGCAGAGAAAAGAAGAGAGCTAGATAATTCAACAGCATATTAGGAACACTAGAAGTGGAGAAAGAAAAAGAGCCAGAAATAACGAGAGCATGAGAGGGAGCTTAATATGACTAGTACACAAACAACCAAACAGGAATAAGCAAAGTAGAGAGGGAAATCGAGAGCTGGAGAGATGATCAAAGGAGCCAGTAGAGTCAGCAGGAACACAGACAAGGAGCCAGCAATAGGGGGAGAAGAGATGGAAGAAACTATAGGAAACCGAAGCGACAACCAGGAATAACATGAAGGGGTGAGCAGAGCTAACGAAAGAAAGCATGAAAACAGCACTAAAATGAAGAATATACGCAAGAAATGGGCGCATAGAATCTACTTCAAGCAACAACCAAACAAGAGTGAAAAAGGAGATCTTAGGCAGAAGAACCAGGACTATGAACAGCAGAGGAAGGAATCGAGCCAAGAAACAAACAGAAGTAGGTGCAAAAGCTGCAGAGCAAGAGACTGAAATAGGAAGCAGAGAACACCAGGATTAAGAGCAGCAAAGGATTGAGCCGCAAAACAAAGAGAACCAAGAATTCGAGTATCAGAGGAGGTAATCAATCCAGGAAACAAACAGAACCAGAAATACGAGCGAGCAGCAGAGCAAGGGTTTGAGCCAAGAAATAGGGATAACTAGGAATAAGAGCATCAGAGGAGTGGAAACAACCACAAAACAAAGAGAACCATGAATATGGGAAGTAGAGTAAGGGATACAACCATAAAACAAAGAGAACCATGAATATGGGAAGTAGAGTAAGGGATACAACCATAAAACAAAGAGAACCATGAATATGGGCCGTAGAGGAAGGGATACAACCTTAAATCAAAGAGAACCAGGAATATGGGCAGTAGAGGAAGGGACACAACCACTAAACCAAGAGAACCAGGAATATGGGCCGCAGAGGAAGGGATACAACCACTAAACCAAGAGAACCAGGAATATGGGCAGTAGAGGAAGGGACACAACCACTAAACCAAGAGAACCAGGAATATGGGCAGTAGAGGAAGGGACACAACCACTAAACCAAGAGAACCAGGAATATGGGCAGTAGAGGAAGGGACACAACCACGAAACCAAGAGAACCAGGAATATGGGCCGCAGAGGAAGGGACACAACCACTAAACCAAGAGAACCAGGAATATGGGCCGTAGAGGAAGGATTCGAGACAAGAAACAAACAGAAGTAGGTATAAAAGCCACAGAGCAAGGGATTGAATCAGGAAACAGAGAAAACCCAGCATAGGAGCAGCAAAGGAATCGAGCCAGAAAACAAAGAGAATCAGGAATAAGTGCATCGGAGGAAATGCCACTTCTATACATGGCGATGGTGTCGTCTATTAGGCGCAAATAGAAGCAGGGAGAACCTAAATAACATCAGTGCTGCCGTCTTATCTGTGTGTCCTAGGGAGACACTAGGGCCATTTTGGGCCTCTATCGAGCGCTCAGAACTAAAATAGATGCTCCTTTGGACGCATTAAAGGGCAAGTGGGAGGCGGACGTGGGAGTACCCATTACAGATGGAGACTAGGGAAAATATTGGAATGGACGCCATTGGTCTCTGGAAATGCATGATTTAAGCTGATCAACTTTTATTTCTTACATAGGGCATATTTCTCGCCTGGCAAAATCCCCAAATTATTCCCGCATGCCGAAGCCACATTACTTAGATGTGGGGCTATTGGAGCAGAAATGCAACATATTGTCTTGGACTGCCCACAGCTAACCACATATTGGAGAGATGCGATTGTAATAGTTAATGACGTCACAGGCCGCATTATTTCCTGGATGCCAGTGGCGTGTTTGCTGGGTCTCTACTCGCATCCTGCCGAATGCAAGATTGTGATAGAATCTATCAATTTAGCCCTTATTCTAGATAAAAGACAGATCACACTCAAATGGAAATCAGCAATAAGCTATACAGTCGATGGGTGGAAGCGGAAACTGCTTAGATGGGCGGAATGTGAAAGCAATACCCTCCTCAGAGAAACAAAGAAAGGCAAGGGTTCCACAGAGGTTGCTAGATCAAAGGAGGGTCTGATGGAAGAGCTAAAAGCAGACACCCATGCCTTGGACAGGGATTATTCCCTGCAAGGATAAAGGGCTGTGGCATCAGGACAGACCCACCAAGTGATATCTGCTCAGGAATGATGGGCTGACGGTCGCAAGTTGCTACTCAAACACAAACTGGAGATCACTTACCTTTCCATTGAGCAACTTACATAAGCATTAGGGACATATGGGGTATTAGCATATAATAGCAGCTTGGATCAGCTACACATTACACTGCCATGGGACACCACACAGGACAGAAATGAGGGTTTGAAGTGAGGGGTCAAGGGTAGGGGTGGGCGGAACTTGCAGAGTGTCACTCTGTGGAATTCCGCTGAGTTACATAAAAACTCTGCGAGATTCTGAGGAGTTCCGTGATCGGGTGAAATTCAGCACGTCCTGCTGCTTGCGCCCATTTGTAGCACTGGGAGCTTGTTCCGTGCTGCTGTAAAATAAGTGCAAACAGCACCACGCGGCATGCCCGAGTGCGCGGCCTCTTTCTGCCTCTTGAGTAGATTTTCTACTTGAGCTGCAGATTTCTCAATCCGAACAGCTGCGACCTGCAACAACCGCTCGTGTTGTGTAATCTCACCGGGAGGCATTCTAGTGCCTGAAAATCGCACTAGGGGATGCAAATTCTCGCTCGCCAACTTAACGGTGGCTAGCTGTGTACCAAAAAAAACTCTGCCGTGGCTGGCAGAGCTGTGCTGAACCCTGTGTTCCAAGTGAAACGTGGAGTGGGCAAAGCTCAACGAACTCCGCAGAGTGGAATTTTCACCCACTCCTAGTAAAGGGGCAGGGAGGAGGCATAGTTGGGAAGTTACTCTTTTGGGGAGGCATTAGAGATGTGGTCAATAGGACTATGTCTGGCGGACTATGTAACATGAGATATAGACGGTCCTCACCAATGGCTACAGACGGGGGAGTATTCTTACCCAAATGTATTTTTCATAGTTTTGACCTGTAACTGAATGAAGACTAGCAGTCCCTCACTGGGAAGGTTCTAATATGAAAATGCAAATAACGTTTTCCTAAAAAAAAGAAAAAAAAAAAAAAAAAAAAGGGGCATTGGTAGAAGGAATCAATCTGCGTAACAAACCGAACCAGAATAAAAGCAGCAGAACAAGGGTGTGAGCCAAGAAACGGATCAAAGACTAAGGCGAAAGAGGTGTAGGAGCAGAGCCTGAATGGGAAGGAGGACATAAATAAAGGTGTGCATCACCATGGTGTACCAAGGGTACCCAGGCGGCTGCCTGTACCTGTAGCTGCACGCCTGCCCCGCAAACAGGCAGGTGCGGATGATGTCTTCTGGTTTGTACCCAAGTTCAACCCTTTCCTCCAGGGACAGCTTTGAAAAGATATCAGCGAACTGCAGAGTGTACCACTCAGTGACCGCCTGGATGCCGCTGGTGAAGTTCCGGTAGGAGCAATGTTCCCCATTATCATTGCACTAGAGAAGAGGAGACAAAGCAAAGTCATGAATTAAACCCCAGAGTCAAAACTTCAAGGCTGGGAGAGAAGTAACAAACAAACATTGCTCTGATGGAAATGGCTGCATGGCTTTGTTTAGTTCACAGAAATGTGTTTTACCCAAAAAAAAATTTGATATCCTAAACGTTTGTGCGCTATCTGGCGAATTGCAAACTGAGATCAGAGATAGGGGACTGGTTGGGGTTCCAAAATTCAGATGCTCCTGTAGGGAAGAGGGCGGCTGACTCTGGAACCCGGGGACTCATTGTTCGATCCCCGGCGGCAGATTAGCCCAGCACCATGTGACTCTGGGCAACATCTTGCTTCATCTTCCCGACTGCCCCCAGCTCCATGACGCCCTCGGGTACTTGTTCACGCTTTACAAATAGTGGACATTTACATTTTGGTGGTCAAGCGTTTTCAGTGGCAGCTGTTAAACTGTGGAATGCCCTAACTGTGATACTACATAACAAAACTTCTCTGAGTAAATTTAGGAAATTTTTGAAAACCTGGCTTTACCCCAAATTAATGTAATATTTGACTGTCTTTTTACAAAGAACATAGTGCTGTTTTTCATACAATCTCAATAAAATGTTACTTTCGCAGCATGATACCTACATGGTGAACACCATGCATTATAAATCACAAAATAATACAAATAAATAAAAACTGCAATGAACAAACATCTCCTGAAGTGCTGCTCTTAAGCTGAAATTGTATAAGCAAAAAAGAGAGGAACCCTTGGCAACCCAAAGGACTAGAGTTAAGTCACAAAACAAAATCGAAAAGCGTCCTCTGGGGGGAGAAATATCCAATGCTCCATCACCTTTCATTCAACATACATCCTTCACTTGAAGCAAAATCATTCATATATTTTTCTGTATTGGCACACAAAGACGTTATGTATTTAAAATTTTCACTTCAATTTATTCCATGAATTGTTTATATATACACAATATTTTATCCAACATCAATAATTAAAAACCTTTTTGTCTGCACCAGTTCACAATAAAAAACATGTACATCAAAAAATAAAAATTAAAACACAATGACAATAGCCTATTTGGAACTGTTTACCAAAGTTTCCAATGAGAGAGAAAAAAATACACTAGACAATAATATCTGTCATTTGATACCACACTCAGATCCAACAGTTAGACCCACTTTAAGGTGTTCTAATATAAAGTATCCAAGTCTACTGTTCATCTGTGTAGAAAAAGATTTGTGTTTTTTTTTCGTAGGGCGTCTTGGATGTCTTGGAAATATCAGAAATGCTGATGTTACAGTGACGCCTGCTGGCCATGGTTGGGAATAATGCTCGTAAAGTGACACCTGCTGGCTATGGTTGGGAGTGCAGGTCTTATGGGAACACCTGCAGGCAATGGCTGAGAGTGCTGCTCTTTCCAATGGGCAGAATCTAGACAGTTTTGTTTTTATGGGTGAGTGAGAGAAAGATAAACCCCATTCTTTCTGGGAAACTTCAAAATCTTCTTCCACCTCGACCCATAAGAAGCCAGACATGGTGACTTTGTTAGTGATTGCTTTGTCTATGGGCGTTGGGAGGAAGTCCCCAGACCAGAAGAGGTTGAAGAAAACCTTGATCTGCTGGAGCTGAGATCCCACAATCTCATCTGTTCACAAGGGGAGGCTACAAGCTAGAGGTGTCCGGGGTACCCTCGGCTTTCCTTATGGTAGGAAGGAGGAGTTCAAGGCAGAGTTCCTGGCAAGAGGTGCTGAGCGATGCAGGGAATAAATAATGCAAACCAAAACAGTGAAGAGATTAAAAAAAACTTAACATGCTAGCAAAAGGTATTTACAAACCAGCACCCAAATCTAAGGGTGGAAATCGGACCAAAAAAAGATGAATTATCGAATGCGAATTGGAGTCCAGAGATTAGAGGCTTGTTAATGGAGCCCCTCAAACCTGGTGCCAATGGAAAACGTTCAGGAAAAATTCAAGAAGATATTCCAATTTTTCTTTTAAAAATGTGGATACTGTTTGTATCAACAAGTTGGAAAGATTTGCAGCTGCGCGTGTCCTGACTCATGAAGGCGTTCCCTTGCACAGAGCTTCCGCTCTGCACGGGCAGGCTTCCCTAGCATAGGTTAGGGCGCTTGTGCCCAATAGGGGCGTGCCAGGTTTTGTGGCCATCAGACACTATAATGCATTGTTTACTGACACACCTTAATGTAAACATCCTTATGTGGGTCAGAGCAGACACTGGTCATTTCTGATCAATGTAAACACATTCTTAGCCCCTAACAACAACTCTTCAGCCCCACCCCCATGGGCGATGGTGTAAGATTTCGGTTCTCCTCCTGTGTTAGGGGTAGAAATGTAAGTCCATGCAGGAGAGCCATGCATGCCTCCTCTCCAGCTGCATGTGTGGGGCTCTTGGGCCTCCCTAAGTCACACATATGGATGCGAAGAAACAATGTATAGATACATATTTTAGTGTCCAGTGCATGAACTATGCATGGTTGGCTCAGTGGTGCAGGCCGACCCACTGCATGCTGAGATTGTTTGCGATTATAGGACCTGTATGATCTTTCGAGAGACCTTCTTTAGAGGGTGCGCGCATCCTCATTTATGGATGGGTGAACACAAGGATGCTGTGCTGCCTGGAGCCTAAATCAGTGAAGGGCACACTATGAGTCACAGAGTTGTGCCCAGGGCTCTGTGTATCGGCCCTAAGTGCTGTCAAGGATCTTAATTAGCTGAAAATGGATAAATGACCAGGTCAGGTCAAGAGAGGACCTGGTCAACATTTGCTGGGCCCTGAATCCCATCGTACTCCGAAACGTTTCTGGAGTTTAGTTCATTTACGCAGGAGAGGGTCGCAAATGGAGTCCATTCAGGTCAGGTGGGCAGGAGTTGGAGGGGGCTCACTTACAGCTGTGACCTAAACTATGATGTGCTGACCTCATATTAATGTGGAAGTTCCTCTCTTTCTTTTTGTGATGTTTTGTGGAGCAATGGCTGCTCCTGCTGGAGGCTGCTGCCCATGGTAGGTAGTCTCCGTGGCTTTGGTTAGTGCTGCCTGTTTGACACTTTGCGATGATGAACCTGGTCCTGTCAGAAGCCGACGTTGAATACCCAGAATTATGGATCAAAGTGACAACCTCTACTGGTTGGGTGCGTTTTCTTGAACTGTCTTCGACATGCTAGACTCGGTCAAACTTGGGGTTCTGCCGCATATTTGCGGACCTAGGTTTGTGTTGAACGCTGCTGACAAATGATACGTAATTGAGAGCTTCCTGTGCGGAATATATCCTGCCCTCGGTCTCATTGAGAGCCCGTGGAAGCAGTGCTGCGGCTTAATCAAGAGAATCAGTGGATGTAAAGCGACATCTAGTGAATTGGGAATATTATGTGGAATATGCGGTATCAGGTTCACCTCAATGATAGAAGACCTTGAACCCATGAAGCAGCTAAAAGATAGCTTAGGAAAACATCAGGTCCTTTACAGGAAACAAATACAACAGAATTGGGGTGAAAAAGTAGAAAAAAATCACCAAAGATGGAAAAATATCCTCACAATGCTGGCCAAGGTAGAAGTGTACACGAGCGGGACAGGTGGAGAAAGCTAATGGCGCGCACCAACCGGTCTACTGACAGTAGAGACTGGGCTACTGAAGTGATCAGGGATTTCAGCTTCGATTGCTCCCTCTTCATTCCCCAAATAAAGTTCTCAACTACGTCTATGGCAAATGGGAGCTTTCGGGGACCTCAACTGGGCGAACTTGAGGACATGTCTTGCATTGTAAGATCCTGCTTGGACTCCCACAGTGCTTCATTTCCTCCACAGCAGATCCCATATCCAACCAGACTTCAATTTTTAAGGGATCCGATGCACTTCTCTTGGACTTCGAGAGCAATTTCATGATTTAAGATGTTTTGCACTTCAATGACTCTACTGCAGATTTGCTCAAATTCCTGGTTTGGGGGCGTAAAGGGGTTACCTACAAAGCAGCAGTGGGGTTACCGTACAGCGCTAGAGCAATGAAACATGAGCAAAAAGAAATTTAGTAAAGGTAAGATGAAGAAAGTAGGGTCAGAGCCCAGCTGATCATGGCCAGTTAAAGGGAAATAAAGTCAGGTCAATACTGGTCTTGATGCTTCACCAGGATCTCTCAGTTATCTTGCGTCTCACCCAGAGGCCCTCCCAGCAATCCAGAGAGGTTGCACCCTGAGTGCAAAGGGACAGAACTTACCATTTCAATGGCCACTTTATACCGGTCTCCATAGGACGTCCGATTGTGAGCCGGGGCCTTTGAACTGTTAAAGTCGGGATAACTCGGGCTTTGATCTAAAATGTTGATCACAACAGGGTTATCCGGGTTGGACTGATCGATGACCACCAACGGGAGGTATTTCCAGAGGCCGACATCCAGGGACCTAGATTCGTTTTCTGTGAGCCCAAAGTCAGGTACCGTCTCTGTCCCGTCTCCTTCGCTGGATTTCTGGATCCGCTTTAGGGCAGTGGCCACCACATTATCCAGGTCACTCAAGAGGTGTTTGACCTTGGAGTACCTGCAAAGGGGAGCACATTGGTGATCACAGCTCCTGCCAATAAATCAGTTCTGAGGAGAACAAAAAATGAATAACATTAACTATGAATTTTTATATAGAACATGGTACAAACTAAATTGTATTTCGAGGGTTAAATATTAGATGTCACCATTCTACAACCTACTGGTACCATTTGCGATGGATTGGTATAAAGTTTACTTACGTGTTTCAATGAGTTCTACCGCAGATACATGAATTTCTGGAGCGCAAAGGAGCTGGTTTTCTAATCTTTGCCAACATTCTCAACACTCACACCCCAAAACTTTCATTATTAGTTTAATTTTGATATACAACCAACAGCCTCTCCGTGCATTGTATCCTTAATAGTGATTCCTAGAAGAATTCTAGCAGACGGCTAGGAGTTTCTTGGAGGTGGACTGAGAATCCAAGGTGAAATACAAAATAATTTGGGTGCATTTCTTGAAGATTTGAGAGTGGTCTCGTTCGTGGAAGGGAGATCATGGAACCATTATGTGTACAGATACGGGGTCTAGACCCGCAACAGTGATATTGTTGGCCTATTTCCCCTTATGTGCTAGCCCTACAGCCATGGCTTCAAAGGTTGGAGTCCACTCTGACAGCTGAGGAGGATGGTCACCTTCCTCACTACCACTGCAAGCTTCGATGACCTGCTCTAGTTTTTTCACATCAGCAAGGTGAGTCTTACTTCCTTTTTGGTTTTACCACGACCCTGGTGAACTCTCTCATGATTAACCAGCTGGAGTCCGTCATCAGTCTCCACAGGGGCCTCAGCTTTCTCCTCACTTGATACCATCAGCAGTTTTACCATATGTGCATTCTTCAAACTACCCGGTACAGCACACCATATAGCAACACATCACTGCCGGTCTGCAGAGAACGAAGAGTTCACTAGACTTCACAACATCAGCGGCCTATTATATACGTCTACAGGGTTACTATGCATGCAATAATTCCATGCTGCTTCTAAAAACCCCACCCACAATCCCGCTTCTGACATTCTGTGCACTCATCCTGCTGCCCTTTCTGTTCAGGAATATCCTGTCCACCTCCATCACTTGGCCCTAAGAGCAGTTCAGGACCAGGGGCTTTCCCAAGGGGGCGCCGTCGGACTACTGCAGTGCTCCACCTATTGCCATGACATCCAAGGCCAGTATGCTTTAAAGCCATAGTAGGCTTCTACCTTCTGACGCCACCACAACAGGCCACAAGAGGGCATCAGATTGCAACAATTGGCCTAGAGGGGGATGACTCAAATGTCAAGCTACCATTTTGAAGTGTACTTGAACTAGAGTTTTTCACACCTGCCCCACAACACATTCAAGTGACAGTTATGCTGTAAATGTATGTACTGGTGTGTGCCATTTATCAAATCTAAAAGACACTCAAATCATAGACTGTATGCAGAATAAATCAAACATTCACCCCCAGTCAAGAGATCTGGGTTTAATCCATCGTTCTTTTGCTCATCATGTCACATCAGTTTAGACCCAGCCATATGCAAATCAGTCTTGACTCTGCTCCTCATGGGAACAGTCCAGCCCGATCTGCGAATTTAGCTCCTCCCTGAACAGGAACAAGAATCCTAGGACCGGTTTCGGGGTATCACCCCATATCAGCAAGGCCAGCTTGAATCCAGTGGCACAGTGAGCCCAGGACCCACGTCTGGGCATACCTGGCGCACTTAGGGCGAGAAAGCAAAACTCACACAAATGATGGATGGAATGCAGAACAAAAACACAATGGATTTTACCCAGATCTGTGACTGGGGGTGAATGTTTGATTTTTTTTTTTCCACAGAGTTTTATGTAGCGCAAACTTGACCCGAATCGGGTATCAGAGCGCTTTACATAGCACCAGTTGCATTAAATGAGAACACTTTTTGTTATTGTTAGGCACAGGGAGATTAAGTGATTTGCCCAGAATCACAGGATGTTCAGCGTCATTCTCCAGACTCGAACCCAGTTCCCCAGATTCAAGGTCGACCGCCCTAGCCGTTAGGCCAACTCTTCTCCCCTTTGTTCAGCATTTCGTCCATCATCTGTTCCTTTTTAGGTCTCGCATGACCCAGCGCATGCGCTGGTCTGGCGAGACTTATTGAGAGGGCTCCAAAAAGTGCTACCAGGCCAGCCTAGAGCTACAGTGCATGTGCGCGGGCGCGCGCGCCACACTTTACCGAGATTACTTTCACTTTCGCGGCCGCACGTCCGCTTGGCATAGCCAATAGGTCTCGCTTTTGGGACCTTATAAGTATTTACTTATAAGGTCCCAAAGGCGAGACCTATTGGCTATGCCAATGCTTGTTGCTTTTGTCGCCCTAAGTGGGAGGGGTATGCCCAGACGTGGGTTCTGTGCTTGCTACGCCACCACGTTCAAGCTAGGCTGGCTGATGAGCTGTGATACCCCGAAACAGGTCCCAGGATGATTGTTTCTGGTCCAGGGAGGACCTTACCTGGCAGGGCGGGCTGGACTGTTCCCTTGCGGAACAGGCTCAAGACTGGTGTGCATATGGATGGGTCTCAACTGGAATGTTGAAGTGTGCAAAACAAAACCAATGGATTTAATCCAGATCTGTGACTGGGGGTGAATGTTTGACATGTTCAGAATTCCGTCCATCATCTGTTCTTTTTTGCTTGCCGTTACTAAATCCGTCACTCCCCATGCAGAAATGCCAACAAATAGGGAAGGAGGTGTGGTCTATTAGCTCAAGTATTAGGTGTGGAACTTGGAGATTTGTATTCCAATCGCATGCTTCCAACTAAACCAAACTGTGATACTGAGCAAATCACTTCATCTACCTTAGCCTCAGCTCTGTTAGTTGAAAAACTGGGAGTGCTTTGAAATGGACTACTAGACAGGATTAAGAGCTGCGTAAAAATATGGACACTTCACATAGGATTATAATATATTTACGCATGGGAGTAAACCATTTTTCCAACTCTATTTTATCTGTTTGAAAACAAATTATAGATGTTTGTGTCTCGAATTCTCATTTCATGCTCTGTTTTGCCTTTTTAGCTTCTTTTACTGTCCCGTTTTGCCTTTTCCTGCTCATTTTTCCCCCTTTGTTTTGCCTTCTTCTGCTCGTTTTTCTGCATTGTTTTGCCTTTTCTGCAGATTTTTCTGCCCTCCGTTTGCCTTTCTGCTCTGTTTTGCCTTTTCTGCTCTGTGTTTTGCTCTTATCTGCTCGTTTTTTCTGCCCTCTCTCTGTTTTGTGCTCATTTTTTTGCCCTCTGTTTTGCCCTACTCTGCTCTATTTTGCCTTTTCTACTAGTTTTTCTGCCCTCTGTTTTGGCTTTTCTGCTATTTTCTCTGCCCTCTGTTTTGCCTTTTCTGATAGTTTATTGCCCTCTGTTTGGCCTCTTCTGCTATTTTTTCTGCCCTCTGTTTTGCCCTCTTCTGCTCTGTTTTGCCTTTTCTGCTAGCTTTTCCTGCCCTCTGTCTTGCCCTCTTACGCTTGTTTTTTCTTTTTCTGCTTTTCCTCAAGACCAGACTTTTAGACGGAGACCTTGCACCCCAACGCCCAGATACCTCCAGAGATGACAGTGCAGCGCTCTACAAGTGCTGATTGATTGTGTGATTGATTGTCCTTTTTACAAGAGGGAAAGTGTTTATTCTGAGAATTAAAAATTGCATATCTGCCCATTGAACCCCATGCCATCCATGTCAAAATGCTTGAGCCGATCCTGAACCTTTGTGCAACACATATTTGCATGCTGAAGCTTGCAAGTGCAAACATATAATGAGGAACTATAAAACTACACTTCCCAGCATGCAAAGGAGTGCTGGTGGAAGGAACTCTGTGTGTTAACATGACACAGAATCCCTTGGCGAGAATGAATCATTGATGTTTACTTCATGAGAATTAAAAACAGCCCAGGCTTTTAAATGGAGTAGTTGGTGTGCACAAGGGTTTGGGTACATGATATACCGGTCCCCACCGGCCATGTGAGTGTCATGCCCCTAAAGCCGGCGTTTCCTGTGATGCAGAGTCTCAGGCCGTGGGCTCTAAGGCCTTCCTCCGGCACCACCTGCCACAGGAACATCATGTTCCAGATAAGTGACAGAGCCCGTCACCAGTTGGCGTATGAGACTGCTGGCATACTTTCCTGGCCCCAGGGAGGACGGCTGCAGGAGGCAGCCCATACATGCCAACATTTTAGAAGAGGTCAGGAGGAGATTTTAGAAAAATAATCAGGAGATTGTTTTTCTCCCATTCACTGCTATTGACGCCTGAATAGGGTCTCTTGTCATGTATGGGACTTGAAAGTGTGCTGTTGCAGGATCGGATATCAGAAACGCAGACACATTCATTTTTTCCCCTTACCTGTCAGGAGCACAGAGAAAGCGCTATATTGCATGACAAAAATGTTTTGCAATGGCCTCCAGGAGCAAGTGAACACTGCAAATCTCACTAGATCAGTTCCGGATGAAGCTTTCCAATGAAACAGACTTTTGAATGCAAGAACCCGGAGGTGGGAGACCAGCCTTGAAATCGGTAGTCTTCTGCCTGAATCGGAAGGGCAGGCATGTATGGCAGCCAGTCTACTAAATATGGTAGTTGTTGGGTTGGCCCACTGCAGAAAGCAGGGTCTCACCAATCACCGTACTTGGGACATTGCGTGACGTCACCCAGCGTTAATGACGCCAACATTAGAAACATGTGAGAGGAGGCGGGGTGCAGGTTTTAAGCCAGTCCTGCATTTTGGTGGAAAATGGTTATAACATCCTCCAATCCTAATGTTTACCTCCTCTTTAGGTATATTTTACATTTTTGTCTTCTGCTACCATGATATATGGGCTGGTGGAGCCGGGCCCCAGCAATAATTGACGTCAGGACCCTCAACGCGGTTTACCCAGGCCTGACTTTCCCGCCAGCAAGGCTGTGAGGAAAAGGGCGGGGGCGGGACAGCGAAGAAGACACAAGGAAACCCTGTTATCTCCAGGTTAATACATTGGAAAGCATTTACTTTCGAATTGACCTTTAACAGGCGTTAAATAGGATAGTTAGCACGACTATGGTATTATGGCTGAAATTAAAGTAATTTAGCACTTGTGTGACAATATATGCACCAAAGAACCATCAGTTTAAAATCGTTTTATTTATTAAAAAAGGTCCTTGTTTATTGTGACAACTAGAATAACTCCCTTGTTTTAAAGTGCTCTAAAGTTGAGTGATTTAAAGCTCTATTGCCCGTTAAGCTGTTGTGACTATGTACGTTCAGAGTCAGCAGGCCACCTCAGATGTTGTCATTCAAGCCGCTGCTTTTACCAGAGACTGGGCCCCGTCAATAACTGGCTGAACATGGCTTGGATGAATTTATGTTGAACATGGCTTGGATGAATTTATGTCTTCCTCAGGCTTAAATTTATGCCTTTTCCAGTCCCACCTTTATGGCGTTCCAAATTCACTTGCATCTCCTCCCCAGTCCCACTTTTATGTTCTCTTTAATACCACCTCTATGTTACCTTTAGTTACTGTCCAGTGCCACTTTTACATCTTCTCCAGTCCCACCATTTCCTTCTCCAGCCCCACCTTCAGGTCTTCCCAGTTCTAGATTTGTGTCTCCTCCAGTACCACCTTCTTGTTTTCACCAGTCCCGCCCTCATGCCTTCTCAAGTCTCATCTTTGTCTTCCATAGTCCCACCCTAATGTTATCCTATGTTCATGTCCTCCCCAGCCCCACATTTGTGTCTTCTCAGTCCCACTTTTGTGTCCTCCCCAGTCCCACTGTCATCTCTTCTCTAGTTTCATTGTTACAGTCCCATCTTCATATCTTGTCCAGCCTCATCTTTATGTCTTCCCGTCTCATCCTCATGTCTTTTCCAGTCTCATCTTTAGGTCTTACCTAGTCCTACCTTCATGTTGTCCCGCCTTCATGTCTTCCCCAGCCCCACATTTGTGCATTCCCAGTTCCACCTCCATATCTTCTCCAGTCTAGTCTTTCTGTCTTCAGTTTCATATTTCTGTCTTCCCCAGTCTCACCCTCATTTCTTCTCCAGTCTCATCTTTGTCTTCCCTAGTCCTACCTTCATGTTGTCCCGCCTTCATGTCGTCCCCAGCCCCCCATTTGTGACTTCCCATGCCGTCTCCAGTCTCGTTTTTATATCTTCTTCAGTCTCATATTTTTGTCTTCCCCAGTCTCCCCTTCATGTCTTCCCAGTCCCAGCTCCATGCCTTCCCAGTCATACATTACCAGTCACGCCTTCATCTCCTCTCCAGTATCATCTTTATATCTTGTCCAGTCCCACAATTATGTCTTGTCAGTCCTTTTTTTTTTTTTAACTCATTCCTAGTTTCACTTTTACTTCTTCTCCAGTGCCATATATGTATCTTCTATAATCCCACCTTTAATGGGATAATGTATCAAATTGAAAGCCTGTGGAAGCACTTTGCTAGGGGGTCATGTGCCCTGCATGTTGGTTAAAGGAATAGATGCTTTAGTTGTAAAATAAACAAGCACTAGTAAAGATAAAAGGCTTAGGGCCATATGTAGGTAGGCAAATACCGGTCGGTAACGGCCGAAATTCGGTAAAAAACCCGTTACCGACCGGTATTGAGATAGTTGAGATGTAGGAGGCCAAAAACACATATTCGGTAAATATGAATCGGTAAATACCGATTCAAGTTTACCGACTTCAAAAACACCGCTTCAAATTTACCGAATACATATTTTCCGATTAGTTAAATATGAAGTGGTAAATATGAAGTGGTAACACGGAAAAATGATATGTATGTAAATTCGGTAATTAAGAAACCCTTCAAAATCGGTAAATAAGAGTCGGTAATTAACACTGATAGAAAGCAGGTGGTAATTTTCAACAGTGCATTTAAGCAATCCCAAAATGCAACAGCATGGACAACATGGCCGCTCTGTATGTCATTGCAAGGCGGCTACGTCTACAGGCTGCAGGACTGAGGATATGGAGACAGGAGGAACGCATCTACAGACAGCGCATCACACTTTTCCAACTGACTGACGCAGAGATACATGAAAGGTACAGGCTACACCCCCAAACCATCATGGACCTGATAAGGGACCTGCACCCACTCCTGGACCAGCCAACAAGAAGGGCCCATGCCATACCACCACATGTGCAGGTGCTCTGCAGCCTACACCTACTTGCATCTGGCAGTTACCAGGGGGTGATAGCTGCGGTGGGCGGTGTATCCCAGAGTTGCCTGTCCCGTTTCTTCAGGAAGTTCCTGGATGCCATGATGCAGAGAATGCACCACTACATCAGCTTTCCAAACACACAGGCTGAACTGCAGAAAACTAAAACTGACTTTTATCAAATGGCACAGTTCCCCCATGTCATTGGCTGTATAGATGGCACACACATCCCAATCTGCCCACCAGCTGCCACTGAGCACATCTACAGAAACAGAAAGTCCACCCACTCCATCAATGTGCAGGTAATCTGCGATGCAGGGAACATCATCACTGATATCGTTGCCAAATTCCCTGGGAGCACCCACGACTCCTACATCTTCCAGAACAGTGGGATCTACACACGACTGCTTGCGGGAGAATTTGGAGAAGGATACCTGCTAGGTAAGTAACAGTGACGCTACATAGTACTCAGTGCCAATCATAGTGTATTGAGGCATGTGACTGATGTCTCCCTTTTACTCACCTAGGGGACAGTGCATATGCCGTGCGGTCATTCATCCTCACTCCCTACCTACACCCATCAACCCAGAGCGAGAGACGATATAATGTGGCACACAAATCTACTCGCAATGTGGTGGAGCGCACGTTTGGACTACTGAAGAGCAGGTTTCGCTGCCTCCATAAGAGTGGAGGTGCACGCCAGTACACACCCATCCTCTGCTGCAAGATTATTGCGACTTGTGCAATGCTGCACAACCTTGCCACAAAGAGAGGCACAGAGGTCGAAATGACATATATTGAGGACAATGATGATGAGACTGCGCATGCAGAGGCCAACGCAGCAGGAGTACAAACAGCAACAGATGGAAGAGTGAGACGGGCAGAGATCACATCCAACTATTTCTGAATGAGTAAGGGGACACAGCCTGTAGTTGGATGCCATGACGTAGTTTAATCAGGCAGCACTACGCCACAACACAAAGGAAACTGTATTGCAACAACAATGAAATAATAAATCTTGTGACTCAAGGGTTACTTCACCCAAATGTGTCATTGTTTCGTATGGGGCATTAATGTTTGCGCCCACGCGCAGCAGTGCGGGAAGGATTTGAGGGGGCGTCCTCAGTGGCTGGGGTACCTGTGGCACCACGTTGACGCCTGTTGCTCCGACGAGTGTCTGGGACGGGGGGGGGTTATGCTGCTCCTGCTGGTCGTGTCTTCTGTGTCGCCAGCATCCAAAGCGCCAGCTGCTGCAGACTGGCTGGTGAGCAGCACTTCTAGTGCACTTGTAACCCTAACCATCCCCCTGGACACATCTGTGCTGCACTGTGCAAGGCCCTCCTGCATCGCCACAGAGCGCCTGCAGATCAGCGATGTGGCAGTTGCCAGCCGGTTCACTGCCCTCGAGGTCTGATCCTTCCTCTGATGTCCCCTGCGCCGTGTGGCCCTGTCCTCATCGAACTTTGAGCACAGCTCCATGATGGATTGGGACATGTCCCGCATGCCCGCTGCAATATCAGCAATGCCCCCTGCCATGGTGGTGATGCCCTTTTCAATGTTTCCAAAGGTGTTGTTTAGCCCACGCATCTGTCGCTGTACGGACACCATTGCCCTTGCCTGGACGCGTTGTATTTTCACCATGGTGCCCTCAAGACCTGAGAACACTCCATGGCCCTGCCCAAGGGGAGGTGGACTCTGCGGCCGAGCCCTGCGGCGCCGTCTGCCAACTGTGTGTTCTCCCTCAGACTCGGAAGGCACACTGGCATGGGTTGCATCCTGGGGTACAGTGGACGTTTCCGGGCCCCTCGACTCCTCGGATGATGAGTCGGTCACATCCAACCTAGCTGCAGGACGCCTCCTCAACCTGTGCTGTGCAGGAGGTGAAGATGGTGGTGAAACCTGCAGGACTGGGGATGCAGGCAGGAGCGGCGATGCTGGCTGGGGTGGTGTAAGTGCCTGTGGTGCCGTTCCCTGGCCGGAACTGGTGGTGGCCTTCTCTGTGCTGGGTGTGTGGTGTGCCCTCTCTCCCTTCTCATGGCCAGTTCTGTGCGCAGTAGTGCCTGTGGACAGAAAAGCAACAGCAGCTAAGTGTACCTGAAGCTTTGTTTGGATGACATGACAAAACAATTTCTAGACAGTATCTCAATGTCCTCGTATCATGTTTGGCCTTTCAGGGACTACATCTCCCATGATGCATTGCAGGCATGCACTAATACCTGTACTGGAGTGGGATTCTCATGGCACATTTTGGGAGTTGGAATAGGGATAGGGGGGGGGTACATTGCTGTGCAAGCGTCTTACCTTGTTTGGAGGTGCCTCTGGCGGAGCTGTCAGCGTCCCCAATCCCCACGATGCTTTCTGGCTCAATCGTTGTCTCCACTGGCTCCTCAAGTTCTGTCAGGGCTGGTGCTCTGTTGCGTCCACCTCCTGCCTGGCTGGCCTCTTTTTTTAAATCTGCCACCTTCCTCTTTGTGATAATGCGGATGTCATACCACCGCTTCTTCAGGACATCGATGTCCCGGGGGGTCACTCCTATGGCATTCACCTGTGCCTGGATTCCAAGCCAGATCTTTCTTTTTTCTGACTCAGGCATTTGCTGTGACAGTTTCCCAAATAGTTTCTGGTGCTGCTTCACAACCTCCTCCACCAGAACTTGCAGCTCCTTCGGGCTGAATTTGAGCTTTCGCTTCCTCTCCCCTCCTTCCCTCTCTGTGTCCTGGCTGGCCATTCTTTCAGTCTCCAGGTCTGAATCTGGCAGTTGCTCTCTTCCTCTCCTCAGCACTCCCAGCCTCTGCAGAGTCTGCTAATTGTGTGCACCTGCCTGGGTGTGGCCACTCCCTGGTTGGGTGGGGTTGAGGTTGCACAGGATTGGCTGCTTGGAGTCATGTGTTTTTGAACTGCCGATTCGGTATTTACCGAATCGGTATTTACCGAATCGGAATATACCACGTCGGTATTTACCGATTCGGAAAATACCGCTTCGGTATTTACCGATTCGGTAAATTCCGATTCATGTTTACCAAATTTTACCGATTCGGTAATGTTTACCGAATGTTGACCTACATA
This sequence comes from Triturus cristatus, assembly GCF_964204655.1. Classification (NCBI taxonomy): domain Eukaryota; kingdom Metazoa; phylum Chordata; class Amphibia; order Caudata; family Salamandridae; genus Triturus; species Triturus cristatus. The sequence goes on along the minus strand of NC_140593.1, from coordinate 1,144,546,943 downwards.
TAACTTACCGATTCTTAAATACCGATTCGGTAAAATTCGGTATTTAAGAATCGGTAAAAATAATTTACCTACATATGGCCCTTAGTCTTTTTAGGTCCCGCACCTAGCGGTGCAGTGCGTAGCACTGCTCGCGCAGCGAGAGACTTTTTGTAGGGGGGTTTGAAAATGGGTCTAGGAATCGGGAGCGTGTGCGATTCCTTTTGGGCTACGCTATTGGCCTTTGCGTGCGTATTTTGATGAAAGACTGTACGCAGTTGGCCAAAGTCAGGCGCGTTGCTCCGCCCATGGCCTATTGGTGTCTATTACGCGCACCGCCGGTCATGTGGTTTCAATTATCGAGCCCAGACACGGACGCGATAATTGAAACCACATTGCTCGCTGTGGCGCGCGCGCACCACTCACGGGCTTCTTCTTTTTTCCATTTGTCTCTGTGAAGGGTGAGTGTTTCATCCATGAAATGCGTGTTTGCCACTGACTGCCGGCACTCTGGTGACAGCGCTGACGGCGCCTCTGACAACACGGGCTGCCGCACAGCAAACTAGAGTGAAAAGGTACCCACCAACAAAAAGATGAGAAAAAAACAGTTTGTACTATATTTTTCGTTTCCGCTCTATACATACCCCATACTCTTGTGCCCCTGTTCTCATTCCAAACTACAGAGGAGCACTAATCATTTCTTCTGCAAATGCGTAGAACTAATTTGAAGATTGCTCTTCCACCAGACAGAACTGTGAATGCGCACGTGACACAAGCCATCGTCTCTCCTCAGCCTGCATCGATGAAGGATAACTTTGCATTTCTAGACAAGACAATCAACTCTGTAGCGTGGCCTGACAAACCACGTACATAAATAAACTGAATAAATGCCTTGTCAACTGGATTTTTTTCACTTTACCGGTCATACGTTTTAAAAATGTTGACGTTTTCTTTATAAATATGACTTCGTGCAATGCAAGGAGACAAGAACGCTGTTTGGCCGCTTTCTGCAATCAATAGCCCACCACATCTTTCACCGCTGCGGTATTAATTTGCCCTTATTTATTTCACTCGGCACTAGACAGGCCGCGTCTTCCTGTTCATTACAAATCTTTCATTCAGAGTGAAGCTGCTCTGAGTCAGAGTGCCGGCCGGTGCGCAGCTCTTAGTCTCTGCTACAATGTAACTAACTTGTAACAATTCAGCAGCCTGCCTGCAGTGTCTGAGAGACCCCGGGCAGGGCATGCCGCCCAGAGTCGTTGCCGCAGTAACCAGGCAGCAGCTGCTGCTAGTCTGACAGAGACTCTGCCCAGTGGGGGGGCGTGTGCAACTCGCCTCTGTCTGATGACCCGGAGAACAAGCGCGCGGGGTCGGCGGGATCGGACTCGACTCCACGACTCACAGTCAGTGTGAGTGAGTTGTGTGCCTGACTGGCACAATCATGCAGCGCTGCAGCTGCCTGCGGAGGAGGGCAACTGACTCCACTCGAGGCAATAATAAACCAGCCAGGACGGGTCCCGCCCGCCATGGCCGCCGCAGGACTCACATGGAGGAGTCAGTGAAGTTCACCAGAACGTAACTTGTCAGGCATCCTCGCGTGACTGTGTTAAGTTAGTAGTATACTAACTCTCTGTGAGCTCTGAGCAGCACATTACCTCTATGTCAGACAGCGCTGCAGCACAACACACGTGGCGCACTGCAGATCTGTGATGCTGCAGATATGTGTGATCTTCTGCAGGGCTGGTGTGTGACTGTCTCATCATCCTTCTGTCACAGTCAGGCAGCCTGCCACAGGGTTTAGTGCTGTTCACAGCAGGCAGCACCTGCACGCACTGCACGGTCACATGGTGACGCAGCACTGCAGATCTCCGTGATATGAGTACTTTTCTTTGGTCAGGCAGCTTCATACAATGATGTTGTTTACCGCTCTGTGCGCATTATGACTTTATAATGTCAGCAGCAGTACCGCAGACACGCACACGCGGCACTGCAGATCTGTGATCCCGCTGCATGATGTGTCATGATCTAATCTGCAGGGCCGCTCTGTCTCGTCATCCTTCTTGGGTCTGCAGGTAGTCGCTGCCTGCCACTGAAGTGTTGTTACCTTCCCAGCAGCACGCACGCACACGCGGCACACTCCAGATCTGATGCATGTTATCTAAATTGCGGGCCGGCTGCTCTGTTGGTCAGGCAGCCCACTGCTGATAGTAGTGCTGTTGTCATATATGTTACCTCTTTGTCAAAGCAGCACGCACGCACGCGGCACTGCAGAGCTTGTGATCTAATCTGCAGGGCTGCTCTGTCTCGTGTCATCCTTCTAGCATCCTGCCTGCCACATTATGTCTAATTAAAAGTACTGCCTTCCCGCTGAAATGCCATAATTTACACTGCTCTTTGAGGACTTTTGCAATGCAATAGGTCTCGCATTTACGTGAGTTTAAGCTATTGGCATTGTAAATCACAATGCCTTTTATTTAGGTTTTACAAACAAAAACAAAAATAAAAGGCATTGTTATTTGCAATGTCAATAGCTCAAACTTGTTATATTGCTCTAAGAGCGTCTTTACTTTTACGATGACCTATATTTGTTTTTGTTGCTTTCTATTGAGAGTGATTTTTGTGTTGATCGTTTTATTTTTGTGTAGCTGTCTGTTGGCAATAGGCCTCGCATTACTAAAAATTGGAGCTATTGGTGTTGCATTATTATTTGCAAGGCCAAAAGCTCAAACTTTTACTAATGCGAGACCTATTGCATTGCAAATGCTTGTTTATTGATAGCAGGAAGACACACATGCATGCACACACACACACACACACAAATACACAAAACACAACACTGTTAAATGCTCACACAAAAGAACGTGGTAGTAGTATTAGTGAAGATGGTAATGATGGTAGTGGTACTGATGATGGTAGTGGTAATGCTGCTAGTCGTCGCTATTGTTGTAATAGTGGTGGTAGTAATAGTTAGGGCTCTACTATTGGGTTGGCTCTTTGTCACCAGTGAAATTTTAAAAGAAGAAGAAAGTGTGTGTAACAATGAAACAGCTAAAGTGTCCGGAGAGCAGGGGACTGCCACATCAGTTCAAATATGGCAGCTCTCTTGGAATGGTAAAACAATAGTACCCTGTGTACAATACCATTCCAAGATGGTTGCCACAGTGATTCGAAACACAGCAACCATCTTGGGAATGTAAAACAAAGATCTACAAAGCCCCATTCCAAGGTGGCGGCCATGTTTAGAATCAATTGGTGTGCAGGTTGCCGGGCCACTGCATCCAAAGCAGTTCCAGCAGCATTCTCTCACATGGGTGAGGGACTCAGCTGAGACAGGTACCTGCTGGGTGCCCTCAAAATCAAACAAGGGACCTGGTAGCCCTGACAGTGAAGCATCTAGGTTTCCCAAGGGTATTCAGGGTGCCTGGGCTGATGTGAATGCCGATGTTATTAGGCAATGTTACGTTACTTGCAGGGCTGAAACCCAACCAATAGGGGCCTATCCAGTGCACTGACCCAAGTGTGAATGGCAGTGCCAACGTAACTGATCGCTAAAAGAGGCTGCCCATTGTGTATATATTGTACCGTGGGAGGCTCCAAAATGGCAGTACACCCCAGCGACCAATGGCTGAAGAGGACTGTTGTTTTATTATTTTAAGTATTATATTTTTTTGTGACAATAGGGGCTGGCTGGACTTAAAAGGAGCTTGAATAAAAAAATTACAAAAAGTGACTGAGGTTGCCAAAGCAGTTACCTCAGGAAATTCTCCTACTGAATGCATGACTCAGACTCTGTTGGCTTTCGACAAGCAAAGAACATACATTGTGGAGGCCCTTCCATCCACTGACCACTTCTACCACTTAAATAAAGGTTCAGGTGTGACTTTTTGAAGCCAACTAGCATGTGCAAATTCAAATGTGCCTTTTGTGCAGAGGTCCTCGCATGTTTCAATAGTAGCACCCCTAAGACCTCGCTGTGACCAGTCTGCTGAACTCGAAAGCTGCAATGTCGGCACAAAAGGACAACAGAATTAGAGAGAATACCACCGTTTAACCAAACACCAGCCTTGCAAAGGTAGGCGGGGAACAAAATACTACCTTGACTTAAAGAGATGAACCACCCAGAAGTTACCCAAATCTGTGGCATAGGGAGGCTCAAGAGAGTCAACATTTCAGAGTGGAGTCAATGGTGGGTTGTGTGACGACTGGCGATGGAGAAGGGAATTTGAGAGACCTGTGGAAGGGGCAGGTCAGTGATGGGCAAATCCTTCCAACTCAGCATTGTCAACAACACTCCAACCTCTTCTTTGAGGGAAACAAGCCTCTGCTCAGAATGTCAGCCTATTTTATGTATTTTTGTGCTACGCCTTTCCACACAGAGATCTACCATCCCGCGCTTCTTTCGATGACTGATACTGACTCACTTACACATGGCAAATCTTTGCCTTATTTTATTATGTTTTGCAAGATCTTTACTCGATAAGGCCATTTTTATCCCCATGATGTACACAATAATTGCACACAATTTTCTTGCAAATAGCTTTCATCTCTCCCATGTCTGTATTTGATTTTATGCTGCGTGTAATAGTTGCTGTTAAACCAAAATCCAGAATAATAGAGGGTGATAAATAAACCCCCCACCTCCCTTAGTTGCAGGAATTCTTTTCTCACACTTTGGTTCTCCGTTGGCACAGAAACTATAAACCACTGCCTGCTCCCCCAATGGCCACCAGGGGTAGTTGAGTCCCTCTGGAACAGCTTTCACCTCAAACTGGGGCTTGATAACTGATTAATGGTTTCCAGCCACAATTGCCATCATAAACATTGATACATACATTTCCTAAATGGAAATAGAAGAGGGAAGTCTCTTCGACGTCCCCTGTTGTTGACAAATCGAAACAGATCGTAAAAGCATTTTTATGAGTCAAAAAGACTTTTCCAACTCACAAAATGACCTTTGTACACTGAAAATTCCATTAGGGGCCACAAACACTGCGATTTTGCAAATATCAGGTTTTGGGTCTGCAAGAGAGCTTTGTGCATCGGGCCCTTTATTCTTGCAGGCGGAGCATCCCCAAACTACTTGAGAAGGTACTGTGGGGCTTATTTACAAGCCCCTTGTGCCACCCGTACGCTACTTTTCCCATGTTAAAAATGACAAAAAAGTGGCACAAGGGGCTTGTAAACAAGCCCCCGTATATTTAAAGAAGGGCAGGTGGGACCAAGTGACAAAAGTATTGTTGGACTTCAAGCCAACAAACTAAACGCCCAAGACCATCCTTTGCTGCTCCCTTTCTAAATTTCTCTTTATAATGGTTGCGATGTTGAGCCGCTAAGTCTACCTGCAGGAAGCGGCAGAGAGTTTGGAACTTAGATACTGCATGACAATGGCAACAACACTCAATAGCCTTTAAAAATGACATTTCTTTTACTTGCACAATAGAAATGAGGGTAGCTAAAATGAGGATTGGCATAGTACTTTCTATGTCCCCAACCCATCACTTATGCACTGATAGTAAAACTGTCATGAGTCCTTATGGTGTGTGTTGTCCTGCAGGGAGAGGTTGCGGTGTGCTCCCCTATCTCCTGAAAGCCTCCGGACGCAGCCGTCTGTTACTTCAGTGATTATAGGTTCTAGTCTGTGTGATAAAGGACCCAGCCCGAATGCTACAATGCATCAAGTTGGCTTTGATATGTCACCACTTATCCATACTTCCTCAGCTGGCCCGGGTGCTAATAAAACAAAAAAAAAAAGACGACCCAGTGGGTTTGATCCCTGGTGCACTGGCGTAACGAATCTTGAGGGGCCCCCCTGAAAGGTACATGGAGGGACCCCATCCGGACTCAATCAGGAGTTCTCCGACCATAGTACTGTGCTGACGGCCCACGGCCCTCCTGGAGTTTGGGGGGCCACCTGCGCTACGAGGCTACAGGGGCCTGCTATGCCACTGCCCAGGTGGCCAAGATGCGGGCAAGATGACCCAGGCATCAGTGATACCTCTGCTACCCAAAGACCCAGCACCCAAAAAGAACAAGGGATCCAACCCTAAAAAGCAACTGACTTAGAGTGGCGGTGGGCTGCAGGGTTGGACTAGGGCAGTAAATAGCCCAGGCCACCCAAATGAAAGTTGGCCACCCATTAGTGAATAAAATAGCTACAAAGGGGCCCATGTTTGCAAATTGGGGCACTTTTTAACTTGGAAAGACACGCTGTCTACTGTTTTTTGCAAGGTATTGAAGACTGCACCAATTTGAGCTTGCTGGAAGCAAACGCTGTTTTAATAACAGCGAAATCAACAGTGAAAACCGGCAAAAGTGACCATAAAACAGACCCACAAGTAGCCAAAAAACTGTTCCATACACTAACCTGTCAGACCAGCCATCGGGTACTGCCCGATTGCCCGATAGGCCAGTCCGACCCTAGTGGGCCGGTCTCCAAACATGTGAATGTCTAGTTAACAAGGCAGCTGTGGCCGAGGGGAAGATTAGCTGCTGGTCAAATGCGTATTTCCTGTCAATGTTTTGGAGGGAGTTTTGCCGCTGAAGTTACTAGCTCCCAAAATATATTTCCAGGCTGGTCCACACTTTAGACGAGAAACTGGTGGGTTGAGGTAAGGAGCACCAGTTGCGAGGGGCACCATTGGAATTTCAAGCACCCCACTGAAACCTGTGGGTTTTCCAAGTATTTCTGGAATAAGGAAGATTACCTCCCACCACTGGGTAACTACCGTAAAACCCACGGTAAACCAGATAAAAACAGATGTGCTCCTTTTGGTCTGAGCATCGGTGATATGCGCTCCCACAAAGTTAGGCAAGATGAGGCGATGAAGGCTTACCATACCTGCAGTCCGAAATGACTCCTGCAGGAAGACATCCTTGGGCTGGGTTTGGCCAGCTGGGCTGCCTTGTCGTCAAGGTGACCTCCACGCAGGCATCAGCCTTCTGGGCCTTGCTATTTGTCCACTTCAGTAGTGACCTGTTCTTCACCACACTAAGCAATAGATCATCCTATTATTCCAAAGTAGGTTGCAGCAGCAGGAATATCCAGTTTCTAAATCTGGTCCTACCTTTTCCGGAAAACAGCAACACCCAGAGTACCTTTACAAAGCAAATTACTATGTGTTTGTGATACAGAGCTTCTTCTGAAGTCCAAACAAGGTACAAGTAACCGGTTCGAGTGATCCAATATTTATCTTACTTGAGGGCAGTGATGAGAATACTGGGCGAACCAAAATGTTCTGTACAATTTTCCGTCAACCCCAGCTAATTCCATCTTCACAGGCATTCTTTGAAGATTTTTTGCAGGTCAGGAAGGAGAGAAGGCCCATAAGCAGTTAGTGGATTCCTGGGAGAGGCTGTTCAGACACTTCATACCAGGCCTCAGTGTTGCCAGGCCACGTCATACACAATAGAGAAGCAAGGGAAGCACAGGTACTGTTCTTGAAATAATTATGGGTAGACCCTGTATTTCCGGGAACCTGGATGGTAAAACTGAATAAAGAGATACAATGATTCCCTTGGCAAGAGTTTTAAACCTAATTTCTCCTTGCAACACAAAACACATTCAGATAAACGAACTTGAATGCATTTGTACTTAACTGCAAATATAGTGAGTAGTGACAAAAGTGATAATTGGTGTGCATGTGACAAAAGAACAAATACATACTGTTGACTGCTTGGAGCAAAACTTTTAACAACAAATACTCAGTTATTTAATGTTCAGTCTTCTGACTCCACAATAAATGACAGTCAACAGTGCAATGCTTTAACGTTTCAACTGCCTATGTCCCCTTCACCAGGGTCTTCATCAGGACAAACAAAATGGTAGCAACTCTAATACTGAATTCATAGGTTCTACAAGGGATTTCTAAATGCCACAATTTCAAATACTTTCACAGAAAATAACACTGATAATGAATGGTGCAACCCAAGTAGTGTATTCTTATTTCAGCTCATAACAATCCCATCAATAGGACCTGTTAAAGAGGAATTTATTCTCTCAAGAAATTGTCATGGAGTTCGGCATCAGAACTGCTATTTCAGTGCACTCTAGCAATGTCCTGTCTGGCTATGTGTGCAATGAGACTACGCAACTACTTGGGTTACACAATACATTATGAGTTTTATTTTTCATGGAAGTCTTTAAAATTGTGGTATTGAGAAATCCCTTGCAGAACCTATGAATTCAGTATCAGGGTTGTTACTATTTTGTTTGTCCTGATGAAGCCCCAGGCAAAGTGGATTTAGGGTGTCGAAACGTTGATGCATTGCACTGCTGATTGTCATTTATTGTCGATTCATAAAAACTGAGCAATCAGTAATGGAGTTTTTGTTGCCAAAGGTACTCCTGCAATCAGCGGACAGTGTTTATTCATTCTTATATCACATGCACACCAATTATCACTTTTGTAACTACTCATGCGCACTGCGCTGCATTTTGGAGCACCAATTTGTTGTTCTATTATTGTACCAGAACATAGGAATATATTAGCACAAGTACAATTGGATGTATGTTGGTTTATTTGAATTTGGTTTGAGTAGCCAGGAGAGCTTAGGCTTAGAGCTCTCTTTCCGAGGGAATCGTTGTATTTCTTCATTCAGGTACCATTCTTGGCAGGAAACCCTATTCAAACAGCCGCTAGCACTTCTATGATTCAAAGCATATAATGAAGTCATGACGACTGGGAGCATGAATCACAGGGTGCGATGCCCAGAGTATTAGTGTGAATCAGGGCTTACTCTGCAAGACTTCTTAATAGTTGGTATGGAACGGGAAGTGCATTGCACACAAGGAGAATGAGTATAATTCGGGGAAAGCTGTGCACACCATGAGTGAGAGCAGAATTTAGAGCACACGGTAACAAGTAACAATAAGATTTAGAACATCCGTCTATCACATGAAGATTGTGAATTAGAGTGTGTGATACATACAAGGCCAGTGTGATTATTACTCTGCACACATTAAGTTTGGAATACAGTCTCGAAGAGTAGGAGTGTTTAGAGCATGCATGACGCGAGAACTTGATCTAGACAAAAGTACACATGATTACGAAAGTGTGTCAAGCTTCTTTGTAGGAGACAGACACACCAGGTGCAGTATACTGACGCCTCGCTTCATGCAATGTGGAGTGACTGCAGGTCTGGGAACAGAGAATGCACAAAGAGGCCAGTGATTGGTGTTTATCCCTAGGTGAGAGCTCCACAGTACTCACTTGTATGGGTTGGCGTTACAGATGGTCACTGCTGGGAACTCCATGGCCTTGAACCCGACGGACAGGGATACAGAGACCCCGTAGGAGAGGTATGTCTGGATGGCTACCCCCCACTGCCAGAAAACAAGGCCAGTAAAGATGAGTGTCAGCAGGAACCACATGACCTTCTTCTTGGGCCCCTCGCTGATGATGCGTTTCGGCCCATGTGTGTTAGTGTTATTACAGTACCAGATCAACAGCTCCTTGTATGTGTAGCCTGGACCCTTCTGGATCCGGTGCAGGGCCCGCCGGAAGTACTTCTTCACCCTCTTTAAGTTGGCTAATGGGACACAAAAGAAACACCAAGGTCAAATCATTTCAGACAATGTAATGAAACCAATAGAATCCATCTTATCCCCATGTTATAGAGTTGGTCATTAAAAACAATCGCAAAGAAACACTGCCCAGTCTCTGCACAGGAAAACATTTAAGATGAAAATGCCCCTGAGAAAGAGGGACTACATGGCTCCATATTAAAAACCACAAATTTCCCTGTACCACACTTTCTTTTTTAAAAATAGTGCATCTTGCCCATCAGAAAACTTGTTTCATTTTCTGAACTAAGACTACAATTATCAAACAGCTTTGTTGCAATGACAGCTGGGATGGAAACTTGGTGTCCGGATGGTCTTTCCTTAGCCTCTACCTACACTCCAACCACTCCACCATGAGGCTGGTTGGGAGGAAACAACGTACGAATATACTCTGTGGCAACCCTAAGAAAGTGGGTGTCACACCTGGGTGGATTTCATTAGCCCTCAGAGGAAACTATGGCTTTTGCAGCGTAAAGGAAACCAGACAGGTGTTTTACACCCCTTTATCTAAGTTGTGCTTACAAAATGTAGCAGTGTTTGAAATCCAGCAAACCTGTCAGAGAATCTCTGGTCTTTGAAGGTGAGAAATAAGGTGGCCCCTCCCTGATCCTACAAGATCAGTGCACTCACATGCATCAGTATTTCATACCAATTATTGTTTATTATGTGCTATTCTTCTGTAAATCCTATGAGCTAGAATAAACACCACAATGAGGAATATATCACTGATTAAAGCTAGTATAAAAGTGAATAAAAAATTTCCCTTGAACATTGTACATCACATATCCCTAACTCACTAGTCTAAAACCCCAAGTTGACATACAGCATCATTTACTTTCTAAGGTCTTCAAATCAGTGTTCTGTCTGTCAGCATCCCTCCTAGCAACCAGTCTTTCACTCTGCTCTATCCCAAGTGTAGGGGGGTTTACACCATTATCCATGTAGAGGTCTAGTGAGTCATTGCAGGCTAATGCGCTTGGACATATTGGGCCTCATTTACAATAAAATGATGCAGTGCAGCGTCACAAGCCATTTTGCTGTGCCGAGCTGCGTCATTTTAAAAGCACATTGATGTGCCGTATTTACAACAATACGAAGCATCCCTGTGCTCTCCCCTGAGCTGGCGCACAATAAGCTGCCATGTGCCAGCGGAGGCACTCTTGCATTATGGTGCAAGGGTGCCTGAGTTGTGGGGATTATTGTTGTTGTGCAGGAACAGACACCTTTCTGCACAAAAACAATCATTGATGGCGTTTTCTTCGCTCTATTGAAGCTGCAGAACAAAAGTGCTACAAGAAAAATGACGCACTGGTGTATCACTTTTTTTTGACATTCCATGGGTGATGCTGTGGGTGTTCCCATGGATTCTGCCGCATTCCCAGATTTACAACATTTCATAAGCCTCAGAATGTGTCGGAATACTACACGGAGGAGGCGCAGTGTGGAGAACTACTTTTATTTTTCTGCGTTTTTTCCTCTTTATATGCGTGCAGCATTTTGCAGCATGCATGGAAACAGGAAAGTGCCATTCATTCTTGTTTTTGTGCAAGAAGGTGCTCTATCCTGCACAACAACAAGCATCCCCGCAATGCAGGCACCCATGTACCACTGTGCAAGGGTGCCTGCATTGGCGCATGGCAGCCAATTTTGCGCCAGCGCTGGAGAAAGCACAGGGATGCGCCGTAATGTTGTATTGCATGACGTATCCTTGCGCTTTTAAAATGACGCAGCTCGGCGCAGCAACATGGCTTGCTGCACCGCGCTGCGTCATTTTGTTGTACATGAGGCCCCATGTTTGCAGGACAAATTTGAAAATGATGCCTCGGTTAGAAATTGTAGGATGCAGTGAATGAACAGCCTTTATAACTTTTGAATTCTGATTTCTGCAGCTATAGCCATCGCTCAGATTCAGGAGAGAATGATGTGAAATCCCTTTCTAGACGGTGCAACACGAGCAGCAAATCTGCAGCATTTTTATACTGATAAATACTCTGGGGCTCATTCAGGGTTTGGTGGGCTGTGCTCCATCCAACCAGGGCACTTGAGGTGTGCTGCATTATCAGACCACAGCCTGCCTGACGGAGAGGTCCTTTCTTTCAGATGAGCTGCTGCCTTGGCAGGTGCTCTGACAGCACTGTACATTTACTAGGTCACTGCCACGTTCATGTGGCTGCTCAGCAAACTTTTTTGGTTTTCATTTTTTTTTTTTTAACATAATTTTATTGATTTTCACAATTTGCACGTGTCATACAGTGGCGTGACATTGCAGCATAATTCTATCACATGACTTGTAGCGTTAACTAACATCATGTCAGCGTTCCGCAGCTGCTTACCATATTGTTCATCTCTGCAAGTAACATGTAACCCACAATTCTAGCGTTCCCTCCCTCCTCCCCTAACTTTTTTGTTTTTCATAAACAAACTCCCAAAGCGTTTTTTTGTTAAACAAAAAAAACTAATGGTACTGAAGGTGTCATTTTTATTCTTTTTCTGTTTGGGCCCACCAGGTTTTCCCCCGCGGCCTTGAACAGGAAATACAAGTACATCAGAATGTAAATAGGTCTTATGGTATGAGGTACTTACACCAACGGCGCCATGTCCGTGGGGCCATTGTTGCAGCCGGTAGGCGCTGCGTTGGCTTTGCCGGCGGAAACACAATAGTTTGCCCACTCTATAAATAGGGCGGCCAGTGCTTAATTTGTAAAAAAAAATACATGTTGGGCTCTCTTCAGGAGGCCACTGCAGCTGTACTGCACATTAACCTTGCGATACTGCCAATGATAGTAACAACACAACCACTAACCATCACACTCCTACAAGTGTGAAAATTCTGACTATTCCAGGCCCCCAAAGCTTTAAGAATGGCTTGGACAGCAGGTATGACATTTTTTATGTACATTGAATTAATAATGAACGGCTAATCTCTAAATTAGCCAGACATCGCCACCTTGTGGCAGAGTGTCACAAGCTCTGGTGTTGACAATTAAGTGCTGGTGCCGAACACCACAAGCCCCCTGCTCAAACTAAGCACTGGAGCGGGCGAACCATCGGTTTTGCGGATAAGGGGGGCTCTGCCACATTTCTGGGGATTACCCTGAGCTCCAAACTCTAAACAGCCCCCTCAGCTTGCACAACAGTGAAAAGCTCATATTAGTTCTGAGGCCTGAAATCAAAGCTTTGCACACTTATGCCAAGTGAACCAACACTCAGTACTATCCAATGCACAAACATCAACTACATTAGCATGCATTATGGGATGTATTGAATGTCAAAATGATAGAACATATATAAAAACTTGTATATACACGATAATACTATGCCTCTTTGGAAAGAACCGTATGATTAGGATTCCACAATATGTTATCAAAAGCCACAGAGTCTTCATCAGGGCAAGTGTGCGCTGCTGCTTTTGGTACGGAGGGCTGATATTGCAGCACCACTGCAAAACCGACCCACATAGCAAAACCCGCCCCCACTGCTGAAAAAACGTCCACCACCCTTCCAGCCTCCCGGGAAAATGCCCGATGCCTGCTACGGCCAGTCCAGTAGCTATGTTGGAGCACATCCCTGCCAGTGGACTGTCTGTAGCAGATTACAGCACACAATTGTCTGCCATTTGTGGGCAGGGCAAGAAAAAGCCAGCCTTTAGGGTAATACCAGAAGGTGCTAGAGCATTCATATAACTTATATAGTAACAATGGCCGCATTGCCATCAGAGAGGGGGGGGTCAATGAAAATCCACTTCAACCAGGGTGGCTCGATCTTCTTGCAGGCCCCGATCTACAGGCTGGATTGCTAATGGTGGATTTATCATCATGCGACGCAGTGCAACACAGCAAGAGAACTTGCAGCACTGCGTCAAATATGGCGCACTCAGTGAGGCCTAGCGTCAATGCAGGCACCCTTGCATGATGGTGCTTTGCAGGCAGGATTGTTTTTTTGCAGGAAGGAAACATTCCTGCATAAAAACTAGACATAGAGCCGTTTTCTTCTTTCTAAGTGTGCTCCTGGAAAGAGGGAAAAACAAGGAAAAATAAATATATTCTCCTCGTTGCGCCCCTGTCGGAAAGGTGTAGCATTTGGATGCAATCCCAAGTTTACTTGTCTTCGTAAATCTGGGAATGCACCAAAATCCATGGGTGGATGCATAGAAACACCCACTCTGCATCCATGGAACGCCTCCCTGGCAAGGAGTAACGTATGGTAGTGACTTGCGCCGCCTGCCGTTACTACAGATTTACCAAGCAACGCAGAGCCGTGCAAGGTGGCCTTGCGTGGCTTGCTAAATCTGACTTAGGGATTGTGTTACCCTTGCGTCACCATGGATGATGCAAGCGCAATGCGATCCTATGATAAACCTGGGCCGTCGTTCTTAGAGCATGCCATAGATGCCACCGCACATCACTCACAGAGGGGCAGGGAATGGCAACGCGGATGGTAGAAAACAGCAGACTTCAGATCATGTACTGCAGAGTGCACACAGGTGATGTGGCTTATGGGGTAGACCAGCATGCAGTTTCTGTGACCAACAACATTAGTGGACGATTATATCATACATCTGTCTGGATTGGCTCCACGGCTGTCGGTCACAGAACATGTAGGACTGAGAGTGGTATTTGGAACAGAGACTACAGTATTCTGGGGCTGGGAGCAGGACTCTATAGTCGAGTGTAAGGATGGCTGAGAAAGTTTTGCTGCACAGCTTCTGCTCTAATGTGTCTGATCTGCCTGACTCTTCACCCCGTGGACCCAACAAACAAGGGTCCTCATTACGATGCAGGCCGGACGAGCGTACGACCGACATTGTATTGGGATGGAGTCGGCAGCTCTACCTGCCTTATTATGATCTGATTACCGTGAAGGTGGTCGAAACCATGCATTTTTCAACTGTGGCTTGTGCTGCGGCCTGGAAAAGGGCCACAGCACAAGCCACAATTGAATAAGGTATGTTTACAAACATCCCTACCCAGTGAGCCTGGTACCACAAGGTGCCTGCCACAGGGTGCATGTGCAAAAGTGTTTGAGGGGGGGGGGAACCAAGTGTGCCCCCGGGCCCCATAGCGGAGTTCCCAGGCAGTACGGGGGCATTGCTTGGGGTACCAAAAGTCCCTTTCCGTCTGCTATTTCATGGCGGTTGGACCACCATTAAAAGACAGAGGGCATCCTACTCCCTATGGCGGTGGCTGAGCAGGCACCACCCTATTATAGGGATTTCGGTCCCACTGCTGCTGCGACGGGCATCGGCTGGTCCCTCCGCCCGATGCCTCTGACTGCTGGATCATAATCCGGCGGTCAGACCGCTTCAGTAGATGTCGGTGGGCCCGCCACCAACACCCCGTCAGTGGCAGGCCCGCCGACATCGTAATGAGGGTCAAAGAGTACACTGGAAGTGCACCAGGTTGTAACCCCAAAGGGTGCCCCCCTCTTCACCGTTGAAGATGGCTATTGCCCCCTTATTCTAGGCTATTGGGAAACTGGTTGGTAGTGCAGCTGATTCAGAGCGTAGACCATTTTACCTGTACCTCCTGTAGGGAGATACGCCCACCTACCCTTTTGTTTAAAATCATGTGCTGCATGGATTTTACTGGACCTTTTTAGTCATGCCTGGACCTGTAAGGAGGCTCTGTTGCATCATAACAGAAAGCCATAGACCAGGAGCTTCATGTTTTTGTTCTTTATGAAGGTTTGGACCAAACTAGGTTCTAGCAGCAAGCCATGAGCGGAGGGCTTGTTCTACCAGCAGAAGATAGGAGAAGGCCCCCGACCTGGAAAACCCAGACCACAGCATTCGCAAGATGGTAGAGGGCCCGCAGACAGCATTTCACGAGGTGCATGAGTGTGGGGCCAGCATGGTCTCTGAAACACCCTATATTGTTCAGGACATTATAGGAGCCCACCCTTGCCTCCTTTTACCCCAAGTGGGACACAGATCTTTTTTACCTTAGGGTAGTGGCCCATTGGCCGAGGCCAGATTGTCTGATTCCAGAACCAATCGAAACATCTCTCAAGCTTTTTACTTTTTCTATTCTTAGGTCTCATATACCATAGCTTGTAGCTGCCTGTTTATGAAAGACCTCTTGAGGGTGAACCATGCCAAAAACTTGCGATGGTCTTAGAGCCATCCCATTGCTTACTACTGGTTGACATTTTATTCACTCTCATTTGCTTGCTTCTTAATTGATGGCTTTCCTTTCTTTTTTTGTGATTGCCCCTCTCCCTCCCCTGGAGCATTGTTTCTTTACCATCCTTTTAATTGGATGACGTGCATCCTTCCAATGCTCACTTTCAAGGAACTACTTTTCTCTCATTCTTTCAGTCCTCCATGGAAGTTGATAAGAGTAGGGAAGTGTATTGTGTAGCACAGCACAGAGCGGCCTTGGAGTGGCACCATTATTGCAAAGCACAGCACAGAGCGGCCTCGGGGTGGCACCATTGTAAAGTACAGCACACAGCAGCCTCGGGTGGCACCATTATTGCAAGGCACAGTACACAGCGGCCTCAGGGTGCTACCATTATTGTAAAACACAGTACACAGCGGCCTCGGGTGACACAGTTATTGTAAAGCACAGCACAGAGTGGCTTCGGGGTGGCACCATTATTGCAAGGCACAGTACACAGCGGCCTCGGGTGGAACCATTATTGCATGGCACAGCACACAGCAGCCTCGGGTGGCACCATTATTGCATGGCACAGCACACAGCGGCCTCAGGGTGGCACCGTTATTGGAAGGCTCAGCACACAGCGACCTCGGGGTGGCATCATTATTGCAAGGCACAGCACACAGCGGCCTCGGGTGGCACCATTATTGCAAGGCACAGCACACAGCGGCCTCGGTGTGGTGCCATTATTGTAAGGCACAGCACACAGCGGCCCCAGGTGGCACCATTATTGCAAGGCACAGCACACAGCGGCCTCTGTGTGGCACCATTATTGCAAGGCACAGCACACAGCGGCCTCGGTTGGAAGTCTGAGCACACCTCACCCTACAGTGCCCTGGGGCCTTCTGTAGAGATATGTATGGCACAGCAAAACTCACAGCTGTCTTGGGTGGCTGCATCACTCAGGTTTGAGGTGGCACCATGTATAGCAGAGCAGTTTTCAGCAGTTTTCAGTGGCACCAAGTATACCCTAGGACAGCACACAACAGTGTAGGAGTGGGACCATGCAGAGTAAAGTGAACAGTGGGCAAGTGTCGCCACCATGTATAACGGAGCAAGGCACTTAAAGGTTTGGGCGGTACCATGTATAGTAGAGGACAGCACACAGCTATATTAGGTAGCACTGTGTACAGTACAGAGCTGCATTGGGTGGCAGAATGCAGAGTAAATCACGCCATTGGGTGGCACTGTATATAGTGGAGGGAAGCACACAGCGGTTCGCGGTGGCACCATGCAGAGGGAAGCACACAGCAGGTAGAAGTGGCACCACCGCATGCACAGGAGCACAGCAGTCAGTGGTTTGGGCAGGCACCGTGTATAGCGGAGCGCAGCACACAGAGGATTGGGGTGGCACCGTGTATAGCGGAGCGGAGCGCAGCACACAGAGGATTGGGGTGGCACCGTGTATAGCAGAGCACCGCGCACAGTGGATTGTGGCGGCGCCGTGTATAGCAGAGCACAGCGCAGACGTTTGAGGTGCAATTATGTAACTGCACAGCACACAGGGGATTGGGGTGGCACTATGTATAGCAGAGCACAGCACACAGAGGATTGGGGTGGCACCGTGTATAGCAGAGCACCGCGCACAGAGGATTGGGGCGGCACAGTGTATAGCAGAGCACAGCGCAGACGTTTGAGGTGGCATTATGTAACTGCACAGCACACAGAGGATTGGGGTGGCACCATGTATAGCAGAGCACAGCACACAGAGGATTGGGGTGGCACCGTGTATAGCAGAGCACAGCACACAGAGGATTGGGGTGGCACCGTGTATAGCAGAGCACAGCACACAGAGGATTGGGGTGGCACCATGTGTAGCAGATGCAACAACAACAGTTGATGGACAGAATGCAGAACAATGTCATACATTCACCCCAGTACAGAGATCTGGGCCTAAATCCATTGTTTCTTTGCTCACCATGCCATTCCAGTTTGAACCCAGCCATATGCAAATCAGTCTTGACCCTGTGCCTCATGGGAACAGTCCAGCCTGAACTGCCAAGCCAGGTCCTCCCTGGACTGGAAACAAGCCTCCTAGGACCGGGTTCTGGGTTTCACCCCTCTTCAGCCAGGATAGCTTGATTCCAGTGGCATGGAGAGCACGGGACCCACGTCTGGGCATACCCTTCCCATGAGGCACAGGGTCAGACTGATTTGCATATGGCCATGTCTGAACTGGGGTGGCAGAGTGGGCTAAAGAACGGTGATGGATCAAACCCAGATCAGTTGACTGGGGGTGAGTGCTTGCAATGTTCAACACTCCGTCCATCATTTCCTTTGGTTTTTACCATGTGTAGCAGAGCACAGCACACAGAGGATTGGGGTGGCACTCTGCTCGGTAACAGACACTGTGGGTTGATTTGGCGCCACAAATGACGAAGCACAGCACA
The DNA here is from genome assembly GCF_964204655.1 of Triturus cristatus. Taxonomy (NCBI): domain Eukaryota; kingdom Metazoa; phylum Chordata; class Amphibia; order Caudata; family Salamandridae; genus Triturus; species Triturus cristatus. The sequence goes on along the minus strand of NC_140593.1, from coordinate 1,144,528,857 downwards.
CAGCGGTTTAGGTGGGTTTTGCATCAATCCTGGAAATAAGAGCACAGCACATAGCGGTTTGGGGCGGCACCATTACTGGGAATCTGCAAGGCTGCCCCGGGGGGTTGCACAGCAGCCCCCCTAACAGGGCGGCCGCCTTAGTGCCGTATGAAGGCACTGGGGGCAGCCGGTCTAGTCCCTGGGCTCAGCCAGGGAAGACGTCCGGCGAATGGTTACTTCCGGTGGTGGGGGAGGGTGCAAGGGTATTTAGGCTGTGCCCGCCCCTTCCTCGCCCTCTTGTCCCTCTCGTCTCGCCTTGGGTTGAGGTCGCAGCCCGCCGTCGTGGTCTCGTCGTAGTGCGCGCTCAACCTCCTTCCAGCCTCAGTGGTGAGTCTTGCTGGTCACCTTACTCTCGCCCCGGCCCTGTCCCTGGGCAGTACCAGGAGACAGGGCCCTGTGGTCGGTGTACCACGGGCGGGGGTGAGGGCCGTGCGCGGAGGGCTGGCTGTGTTGCGTTGTTGTGGGGGGAGCTAGGGGCCTGCGTGGGTCTCTCACCGATGGGGTGTGTTATTAAATGTTGCGTTTAACATGCGTTAGCAAGCTACCACCGAGGGGCCTTGTCTTGGGAAGTGGGCCTAGCTGACCTCTTCCATCCGCAAGGCTCCGGGCGACCTCGTTAGCCGGGATACCTCCCCCCCCCCCCCGTCCTTAGGGTGGGAGAGACTGCGCACTGCTATACCCGATGTGGGCCCCGCACGGCGGGGACAGTAGTTCATATTTATATATATTTAGGGCGCACGTCTGCGGACCTTGGGGAAGTGGGGTTCGAGTTTGGGGCATGTCGAGAGGAGGTGGCCAGCGGCTAGGGCGCTCGTCCTCGGACCTGCGGAATCGGGTTCGAGTCGCAGTATCGACGCTGTTCACCTGGGCAACACACTTTCGCCTATCTGCTCGCGACTGCCCGGGCCTGCGGGTTGGTCGGTCTACCTCGAAGGGGGGACCTGGCTTGTGTGCTTGTGATGATATTACCCCTGGGACCTGGGTGTACAACCTACAGAGTATCTCTGGCCTGAGTGGTTATGGCCGTGACTCAGACTCGAGGTTAGTTTCCCATCCCCACCGTATTTTCGTTGATTCCTGCTGAGGATGTGGTCGGTCGGCCTACACCGGCCGACGCTGGTGCAGCAACCCAGGGGCGAGCCTCGAGCTCGAGCGCACTATGTAATGCCAGACCGCGCTCATGCACAGCGCTCCTATTCCTCATGTCGTCCGTGCTAGATTCCGGGTCTGTGACTCGGTTTCGAGGCTACATTTCACCCCCCATATCCTTCCATTTATTGCGTAGGCTACCTTGGCCATCGGCAGTAACCCCCCGTGCCGGATCATGCTAGGTACGTGACGCGCTCATACCCAGCGCTCCCAGCTCCTCCATGCGTTTCAGCGCAGGAGACCTGGGTCTGGGAATCCTCGTCTCGTGGTTACAGTTGCTATTCCCATTGATTCCTTTTATTTAGATCCCGTTTTAGGGTGCGGTCCGTCGGCTTAAATCTGCCGACTCCGGTGCATATCTCCGGGGGCCCGCCCGAGTTCGCGCACACATCGACCGATTCCGGGCAATTCAAACAATCGTGGTGGGTTTACCTCGTGCCGGAATATATTATGCCTATGCCGCGCTCATGTCTAGTCTCTTGAGCGGGGCCACGGGGGGGGAACACTGATTTCTTTTCCCGGCACAGCGCTTTAATTCCTGTTTTCCTGGGCAAATCTTTTCACCGGCTGTGCCTAACGGACATTGAATGGGGAAAGGAATGGGGGTCATGTTAAGCGCTCTGATCTTCCGAGCACAGTGCGCATCAAATACAATGATTTGGCGTGGGAGGGGAGGCATGCCACATGCATTCCATGAGCCGGCGACAGCGTGCACGGACCATGCTTCCTGGTCTGCGCCCTCTCGGTCTTCGCGCCTTGGGTCCTGGTGGGAACTTGGGTCGCTTTACCGCGTATTTGTAGTGCATACCACCGGTGTTCCTGCGTCCTGAGGGCGCTTCCCAGGCCGGCTGGCGGGAGTGCGGCGGACCTCGTGCCCCTTCTCCACCCCCCCCCCCCCTCGTCCTGCACAGTAGGGCTCGGCGCTAGGGTCATTGCGCCCTGGTACCCGCGCCACGAGCTGCACCCGGCCGGAGCCACAGGCGGGAGAGGAGGGCAGCCCCAGCATCTTTGGTGTGCCCCCCCCCCCCCAGGTGAGCCACAGACGTATTGCTCTAGGGTAATGTCTTGCGCGGTTTGTGGCCAGGCCACTGGGTAAGGTTCCGAGTCCCGCAATCACGGTCAAGTGCTTGAAGTTGGTACATTTCCAGCTTCGATTCCACCGCGTCGTGGGGGTACGGGGGTAATGCCTGCAGGCCACAGAAGCACACAAAAAAAAAAAGTCATTAACCTCTCCCTTCTCCCCTTAGATCGTGCCGTGCCTGGTGTCCGGCTGATCGGTGGAACTTGCTCGCTGCTGGACAGGGGTGTAAGTTCACTAGGGGACGGTGGGAGACACCGAGAGTAAGCTCCCGGCCTGCAAGCACAGGAGAAGGTCACCGTTGGGCGCGGGGCATAACCGTTGTTGTTCTTTGTTTTACACAGGTCGATAAAACGAGTACCACGGACTCGGGTAACAAGCACCATCTGTTATTTAGTGCCAAGTTACCTAATTGCTCAGCCTTTCATCCATCTGAGGTCGATAAAATGAGTACCATTGAGTTGGGTAACAGGAACCATCAGTTATTGAGTGCCAAGTTATCGTACTGCTCAGCCTTTCATCCACCTGCGGCGATAGAATGAGTTCCATTGAGTTGGGTAACAAGAACCATCTATTATTTAGCGCCAAGTTACCACGGGTGAACGTGCTCTCTTGTTGTTATGATTACTTGGGATTGGAGAGGTAGGGAGATTTGGTTAGGAAGTTCGAATCAGTTGAGAATAAGCCTTTATCTAGAAATAAGAGATCAGGATTTCCTCTTGAATTCTGCTGGCTCTGGATTGTACACAGGCGGGACCAGAACTACCCGCAGTTTATAGGGCCTTCCTTCTCTGTCTGCTGGGGATTCTCCTCCTCAGCCGCTTGCGGTTTCTTCGGCTTTTCTTGTGCCGGGGGGCTGTGGTGGTCCTGGGTTCCGCTTATAGCATTTATATGCCCAGAATACTGTAAGCTTGTTGTTGGATAGTAGTAGGGGTCCGGTTTCGCGTCGAGTGCTCCCCCGGCGGCCCCCTGGGGCCCTGGGCTGCGGGAGCACATCCGGACTCGGACATGATATCAGGCTGTCTGGTACCCTGCCTCGGCAATATCAGGTTTGTTGCGGCCAAGTTGTTAGCTTTCTTTAGTAAATCCTCAAGACTTCGTGGCTGCTTAATTTTCTTATGCAACAAACAACCATTGACGAAGTCTATAGTTCTGATGGGTAGGATTGAGGCCAGTGGTGTATTGGCCACCAGGTGTCACTGCCGCTTTGTGTTCGTTGCGGAACTAGGTTCTGAGCGCTGGTCACAGGGGACGCGGCACTCCCGGCGATTCTGGGCAAATCACTCTATCTCCTCGTATCTATCTGATAGTGAATGTGTTCTTCTGTGGTGCAGCCGATGCTCTTTTTATGAGGCATGCTCACGCACAAAAAAAATACTATCCCTCCCTAATTTCCCTCACAGATCCTGCCGGTGTCCCACAGAGCTGTGGGCACCACTCACTAGGGAATGGGAGTGTAAGTTGGATCGGTGGGAACAGTGGGGGACTCTGAGACGTGGGTGTTCAACACAGTTACCGACTCGGTTTGAAACGCTAGTCATTAATTTTGTGTTCCCGATTCTCCTTATAATGAGCATGGGTGCGGGTGCAACATGCTCCTGCCCGGCTATGTTTCGCGGATTTGGAATGATTTGAGGTGTGTGGTGTCCCCCGGGCGGCCGCGTGCGTGTCTCTTCGCTGTCGGCGGTTAACGCGAATATAGACTAGTGTTGATGTTATATTTGTCATCTTGCGGCCTATCTCAGATTATTGTGATGGGGCGGCGTACATAAATGATCAGGTTGCCTTGCTGAGATTGTCATCCGCGTACTCTGGTCAGCACAGCGGGAGTGGATTGGCTGTGCGGTCCTCACAGGTGAGGCGGGAGGTTTAATCTGCTTGAGTCAGCACCCGTCTTAGGGGCCTGGTTTCAATTCTTTGTTTCATGGGCAAATGAGACCGAGTGGACTTGGAACACCTAGTAAATGCGCGGTGTGTTGGTGGCCGGTCGGTATGCCATAGCCAGTGCCGGAGCATGCTGGTTAGCCCTGCAGACCAGTTTTACTCTGGGAAACACTTGCAGCTGCGCAGGGCTCCCTTGGTCTGTCGGGGTCTGTTATATTAGCCGGGCACTCCTGGGACGCTTCACCACTATGGTCGGGAGCAGGGGGAGGTGTCACTTTGCATCCAGCACCTAGGCTAAGCAAAGAGTTACGCCAGGTTGCGTGATGGCTAATGTTACCTGGTCGTTCTTTGGGGCTCCTGAGGGTAGGATGACCTAGCGGCAAAGAACAGCTAGGGTGGTTTACGTGCGCTTCAGCAATCAAAAAATAATAATTTTTAAAAAAGATGCTACGGGGCCCTGGCTCACACAGTAGTGGGCAAAGATCACACACGCCACAGGTGCCGAGGCCGGTTCTGATGCCTGGCGTTGGGCTCCCAGGTTTCTTCTGAAGGGCTAGGCCTTCAGATGCTGAAAGGATGTCCGTTGTTATTTACTCCATTGTTATACGATTGGTTGTTTCCGGGGTCATCCGCGGGTGTAGAGCGTTAGGCGCTTGTTGTCTTTTCATCGGGTCGGTTTGATGTGGGATGGTGTTTTCCTTGGGCACAGCCACGTGGTGGGTTTTTCTGTGTCGGACTGGGGTTAGCCTTCCATTCTCTCCCTGTGTGTCTCACACGGTTGTAAGACAGGGGGTCAACTAGCTTTGTGCTGATTGAGCTGCTACTACGCCATTAGTAGTTAAACACATAAGGTACTCGTTTGAACCCAATTATAGGTACTTCAGGACGCATGTCCTCCATCACACACATCTTCAGACTGGACTGCCCCCCCCCTGCCCCCCTCCAATCCTTGGAGCATTAGGGGTCCAAACACTTGTGGGGTTGGCAGGCTTGGACAGAGGTTGGTGGCGAGCTCCCACATCATTCGGTAGGAGGATTTCGAAGAGTCTTTGGGCAGGTCATTGGCCGCTCCTCCCGCTGTATTTGCTGTCATCTTATTCTCACTGGAAACCCTTATTCCTTCACGCCATGGTCAGCTGAGGATGCCTGTTGACGCTGTTAGACCTGCCATTAGTTATTACACACACCTGTGTGCCTTGGCATGGTTTGTTTCGCATCAGGGCCAGTTTGGGGTTACTGGCGAATTGTTTTCTCCAGGGCTGAATCGGGCGCTTCTATAACAGGGCAAGATTGCTTAGGCCAGGCAGCAGGACAAAGGTCTTTTCGGCACTGGCAGAATGGTGCAGGCTGCGAAGTAGGCCATTGCAGAACATAGATTTGTCAACATTGTGCTAGGAAAGGATGAGCAGCATTAAGGTATTGGGCCATGGGGAGAAAGTGTTGTGGGTTTCGTGCTCAACAGGAGCAAGGGAATTGCATTCGGTTCATCTAGCTACAGGTACGGTCGACAGCACCAGAAACTGTAAAGCTGCTATGTTCGCCCGGGACTGGGCTGCCTATGTCATCTAACTTTACATTCAGCCACTGAGTAGGCAAAGACATACTTGCGATGGTGCATTGGGCACTCAGCAGTAGAGTTAGTTGAGTGTCATCATACCCCGATATAACGTCAGTGATAAAACATAGGCTGTGGCCACACTCGACCAGGCACTCTAGGGCAGCTGGGGCGGGAGTGTGCCAGTGCCAAGAGGGTGCGGGTTGTCTGGTTAGGGCGGCTGGTTTGGAGGGGACACCAATACGGATCGCCACAGAGCACATTTTCCATTCATAGAAGGCTGAATTGATACTTTTTGGCATGGTGCCAGTTGCTTTAGTTATGCGCATGTTTCTTGGCTGTGTCAGGAACATCCAGAATGCAATGCTGGTGGTCAGCCTGTTGTCCTGCTTTTCAGAGGTGTCTTAAGCTCAGGCATGGCCAAGCATGGGTTAGAGGCCGGGGTCTGCCCTGGGGATTCGTGTTAACAGGCAGGTGAAGCAGCAGAACTTAGAGGGGCTTGGGTCGGACCCCTGGTTTCAAGGGCAGAGCCTGGTCAGCTCACTTAATAGCCTGTCCTTTAGTTCGACAATACAGGTACATTTATAGTGAGTAACGGTAAGGGGTGACTTCTTCCGCCCTTTAGCACTGCCTGGCAGCTATGCAGGCTGTGGAAGTGACCTTCCCACGGGGGCGATTAGGTCCATATGTTTGGGGCAAACTCCTAGGAGGCATATTTGGGCTGCAATGCAGCAGGAGTACCACTGGATTCCCAGTATTAACATGGTGAGGCATTCATGCTTTGGTTCCCCCCTGGGTCACGCTGTCCTGTCTGCTCGCGGGTATGTTGTCAGAACTTTGTGAGGGCTAGGCCTCACATAGGGTGCTGACTGTCGGAAGGTGATGGTCATACTCCGACTAGGGCTAGACTCCGATAACTGAGGTAAGAGGAGGTAGAGCGGGTTTGTCAACTCTTTCCTCCACCCGCGGGCACTTCCTGGCAGGAGTGGCTTGTCATAGGTACTGTTCTTCAGCCATGCAAAGGTAACATTGGACTAACGCCTATTTTTAGGTTTCGGGCCACATCAGTCAAAATCCACAGGGAGTTTTTGATAGAATGGGGGCACTTGCCTGAGGGGGCATGCCGGCTCCGGGCCTGTATGGGCTAAGACTGGTTTGGCTGGACCTGGGGAAGCCCGGTTATCAGCATGTTGTATGTTAAAAAGCAAATTTGGTTTTGGCTTCATCAGGAAAGGTCTTATTCACGCCAAATCCACAGGGTGCCGGGAGGGAGATGGGGTACACCTCTCTAGTTGAAGCATGGATCTTTTCCTACTGGATTTAGGGGAAGCTTTGGCTGCAGTAGATTGTAAGTAATAGGCTACCTTGGCAAGGAGCCCGCTCAGGAGAAGCCATTAAGGTGTCAACAGCGCCATGCGCAAGTTCACTGAGCAAAGAGGCTTTGGCTTCATCAGGCATGGCCTTTTACACGCCAAATCAACAGGGTGCCTGGGGGGTGATGGGGTGCACCTCTCCACTCTAGGCATGTATTTTACTTGACCTTGGTGTAGGCTTGGCAGCTGCGGGTTGCGAATAGACTGGACCTACTGGACCTAGGGGAAGCCTTGACTGCAGCAGGTTGGAAGGAAATAGGTCTACCTTGGTGGGGGGCCCTGGTAGTGACGGTGGCCACTCCCAAGGCTGTGGAGGAGTTACAGGGCGATCCAGAGTCTGCAGATACCAAGGGGTACTTCATGCAGCAGCACAGCGTGGTGCTAAGCCAGGATACCCAGGGATGTCTAGAGTGTCCCCTGGAAGAACTACGGCGCCCCGTTAGTCCTACGGGCGGTTGTGGGTCTGAGCAACCGGGGGCTGCCAGCATACGCTCCGCCCACCTCTTTCGGGGGGGGGGGGGGCGTGAGTAAGCACGTGGACTGGTGGTCCACGGATGGGAGGGGTGGCCCCTCCCAAGGTTTGGTATGCACCAATCGGCGACTGCCATGCTGTAATTTAGGCTTATCAGACGGGCAGGCTGCTAGGGGTTGGCCTGCCCTGGGATCGGATCGCCCGTAAGATAACCCACCATGTTTGCATATTGTTTATGCTAATAAACCTGCAGCAATATTTCTCCACTTACAAAAAGTGTTGTGTGGTTTATTTATGTATTTACTATGTGTTATGTGACAACAGTTGCCGATATTGGCACTAAGAGCACAGCGGTTTGGGGCGACACCATTACTGGAAATCAGAGCACAGCACACAACGATCTAGGCAGGGCTTGTAAAAAGCAAAAACAGCGCAGTCATCTGGGGATTCCGTGCATTGGACAGCACGCTGCACGAGACCAAGTTGTGCAGGATGGAAATCCGAGCACCGCGTGGAGCTGCGGGGCAGCAACGCCTCCATTTAAGAGGGGGCAGCTAGAGCAGACTTCCTCCAGCGAGTTAAACCGCCGCATGAGCTGCAGAAAGGTCACTTTTCAGAAATACAGGGCTTGATGTAATGAGAGTCTGTCTGTCCGCAGAGAGACTGTAATCACCGCATTCCTGCAGTGAAATAACACACACTTAACCTAGCTGGGCTCCAGCCTGCGGTCTACATGGAAAATGTGGGGGAGAGAAGGGCAACGAGTGGGAGGGGAGGCTCGAGATAGGGAGATAGGAAGAGAGAGAGAGAGAGCGAGAGGAGACGGCAGAAAGATTAGGAACGTGCCAAAGAGAGTGAAAGAGAAATACGGGGAGAAAGGAAAATCAGTGATCGATGAAAGAAGCGAAAAGAGCAGAGATAAAACAAAAGAGTGCCGGGTGGGAGAGAGGTAGTGAAAGGAATACATAAAGATTGAGCATGAAGGGAGAGCGTAGGTACGGCGGCATGGAGGTAGGAGAAAGCAGGACAAGAGGGAAACAAGTGACTTAAAAGAAAGAAGGAGAGGCGGGACGGGGTGGCGCTCCTTGTTGGTCCGTTTAATATTCCCGCCTGTTAATGGCCGGCAGCCTTTGCGAAATCATCCCACGCATGCGCACTGGCAGCCCTAAAACTAAATGCAGGGCATCAAGTCCTAAACAAAGAAGTGAGGGGACTAATCAAGTTAGGCGGTATGCAAGTGCCATCATGGCATATGTCTTTCTGAAATAAAACATATAATTTAAAGCTGTGAAACACAACACATTACACTTAAAACCAAACGCACGTGTCAAGGCAGCTCAGAAATGCCACATAGTCAGCAACACAATGATCAAACTGTTATTAAACACAAGATAATGGGAAAGTTAGTGCCCGCAACACAGACACACACTAAAACCATACACCCACAACTCAGTAAATAACCATTGCGAGCAAGCTACCTGAAGCATGCCGACTCAATAGTCCAGCTTGCAAAATAAACCTCGGAACTGCATAGAAAGCACCCCCTCAAATCGCTGATCGCGCGATGAGGCCGTGGCAGTGGCTGTCTTTGTGCTCCACATTGTAAGTACGGAATGTAATTATTTTTGACATCGATGTTTTGGTCACGATATTTTTGTATGAGGAAATTTAGGGTGTCGATTTTTTTCCAGTGTACCACTCAGTAGAGATACTCAGAGACAGGACTCCTCCTGAGCTGTAGTGGAGATGAATCTTAATTCTCAGAGACTAAACTCCACCTCGGCTGTAGTGGAGATGAGCCTTAACGAGCTCTGGTAGAGATATTCAGGGACAGAACCCGTCCTCTGCTGTAGTGGAGATGAGCCTTAACGAGCTCTGGTAGAGATATTCAGGGACAGAACCCGTCCTCGGCTGTAGTGGAGATGAGCCTTAACGAGCACTAGTAGAGATACTCATGGACAGAACCCGCCCTCGGCTGTAGTGGAGATGAGCCTTAACGAGCTCTGGTAGAGATATTCAGGGACAAAACCCGCCCTCGGCTGTAGTGGAAATGAGCCTTAACGAGCTCTGGTAGAGATACCCAGAGACAGAACCCGCCCTCGGCTGTAGTGGAGATGAGCCTTAACGAGCTCTGGTAGAGATACTCAGGGACAGAACCCATCTCTAGCTGTAGTGGAGATGAGCCTTAACGAGCACTGGTAGAGATACTCATGGACACCGTCCTCGGCTGTAGTGGAGATGAGCCTTAACGAGCACTAGTAGAGATACTCATGGACAGAACCCGCCCTCGGCTGTAGTGGAGATGAGCCTTAACGAGCTCTGGTAGAGATATTCAGGGACAGAACCCGCCCTCGGCTGTAGTGGAGATGAGCCTTAACGAGCTCTGGTAGAGATACCCAGAGACAGAACCCACCCTCGGCTGTAGTGGAGATGAGCCTTAACGAGCTCTGGTAGAGATACCCAGGGACAGAACCCATCTCTAGCTGTAGTGGAGATGAGCCTTAACGAGCACTGGTAGAGATACTCATGGACAGAACCCGTCCTCGGCTGTAGTGGAGATGAGCCTTAACGAGCACTAGTAGAGATACTCATGGACAGAACCCGTCCTCGGCTGTAGTGGAGATGAGCGTTAACGAGCTCTGGTAGAGATACCCAGAGACAGAACCCGCCCTCGGCTGTAGTGGAGATGAATCTTAATGAGCTCTGATAGAGATATTCAGGGACAGAACCCAATATCGGCTGTAGTGGAGATGAGCCTTAATGAGCTCTGGTAGAGATATTCAGGGACAGAACCCAATATCGGCTGTAGTGGAGATGTACCTTAACGAGCTCTGGTAGAGATACCCATGGACAGAACCCGTCCTCGGCTGTAGTGGAGATGTGCCTTAACAAGCACTGGTATGGATACTCTTAGACAGAACCCGTCCTCGGCTGTAGTTGAGATGTGCCTTAACGAGCACTGGTAGAGATACTCAGACAGATTAAAATGCTCACCTCAGCAACTAAAGCTCAGTAAATTTGAGCATTACATGGGCCTTAGCAGTTGAGTATCAACTAAACATCTAAAAATCTAATCTTTGTATGTACTCAATCACTGATCAACTACACGTACAAAACAGTTTTATATACAATAATCTCATTGTATATCCTTCAAGCCCAAGGTTTGGGTATTTAATTAAAAAGTGCACGGATTTGAACACTCAGCCCCTTGCAGCATTTCAGTGAAGGCAAAGAGGATGTTGAACTTTCTATGAATACATGGTTTTGGAATGGCCATTTAAATGTTTTTTGGGGGTACGAGGGCCTCTTCTGACACCGCACATCAAAGAACCCATTGTAGAAGGGTTGTGTCCTGCATCCTTCCACAACACCTGTGTGTGTGTTGGGTAGACTTGAGTTGTGTGGCCGGTCTACCACTCCGCAGTCGGACCTCGGATTCCTCTCAACCCTCTTGGTGTGGAGACAGTGAGGTCCCTTCAGAGTGGGCTCCAGGGTGAACTCCAGCTGAGATTTTTTGTTTTTTAAATGTATTCAGTTTTATAAAGTGCGGAAATTACCCAGAGGTGTCAGCGCGCTGTACGGCAGAGCAAAGAACATTAGAAGTGAAATTCAGAGTAGCAGGTGACAGTACGTATAGCAACTACGTTTACTCATGGTGAGAGTTGCACGTATACAAATTACTTAGTCATTACAGATTACATATTTACAAAAGTTGAAGCGATTAAGGTTACACAAATACATATTACATACATGCAGAGTTAAAGCGGAAAGGTCGGTATAGCTCGAGAGTGTCATGCAACAGTCATGGGCACACCATTAAATGTGTGGGAATATGCCCGGTGGAGAGAGTGGCACCGAATGTTATAGAGAAAAATGTCTTTGGAAGAGAAGAGTTTTAAGCAGGGGCGTAACACAGGCCCCCGCAGGGGCCCCCTCAGCACAGCCGGCGAGCTCCTGATGTAGCCGGAGGGGGCCCCTCCACGTACCTTGCAGGGAGGCCCCCTCAAGGTTCGTTACGCTAGTGGTTTTAAGGTCCGCTTGAAGATACGGAAAGAGGTGGTAGTGTGAAGGTTTGGGGGTATCGGGTTCCAAAGTCTAGTGCATTACCTGAGAAAGATTGCGTCACAAATCTTTCCCTTTTTGGAAGAGATTCGTGTCTGCCAGAGCCTCTTGGCTCATGGCTGCCTCTCCTTCCATTTAAATGAGTTGTCCAAGGACGGACCGAACCAAGTAGAGGGACGCTCACCATCACTATCACAGCAGAACCCGTTTCCTTTACCTCCACGGGCGCTGTAGGTCTCCGTTTACTCTTTCAACAGCTGCCGAGCGGCCACAGAAAGATAAATTAACACATTACATTTACCCCTTTGAAGTGAGCTGGAGACGTGGACAAACAGGCTCTGCCTGGGTAGTAATAAAACCCGCTCACAAGTGCCCTGCCCCGCCCTCTTCCTGTCCTTAGACTTGTGCAGTGCACACTCATTAACACGCACTGTTTCTGTAATATATATTTTGTATGTTCTATTCTCCTCCAGGGCTTATCATCAGGAGATGGTTCTAATGTCCCTCTAAATGTCATTTATTCTCGGATATTGTCACGTGGTAATGTTCTATTGTAACGCTTTTACAATGGCGTTTTTGTGTTTAGATTGTGCGGTGACAAGCTGACAACAGGCGTAATTCTGACCTTTGACACCGGGCTTTACAAAGACAGGTTCTTCCAGACACGTCATTGACTCTGATGCATTTGAAAGGTATAAGTGTCCAAGTGGAACTGATCCCATGGCACAGGGTGGGAGCATCGATCGCTCATGAACTTCCCCCCCCCCCCCCCCCCCCTGCAGATTCCCAGCGCCCCTCAGGAACCTGCTGCCTTTGCACCTCCAGTGTGAGGCTGAATTCTGTAAGTCCCACTGACATCCGAAGACCGTCTCTTCCACCAAGCATAAGGACTAGCTTCAGTATTCATTTCCAGTGTGGCCCTTCAATGGAAGTCTGCTGGGCCGGTGGAGGCCCTGGGCTCTGCCCCACCCCGCCCCAGGCCAGAGGATTGCTTACAATATTTTACGATTTCTGACCGTCTGGTGGGGCTCTCACTCGCCAGTTTTGCATGAGCACTGCAGGCAAAGGTATATGCTCAGTGGGTGCTAAGTTTTTTGGCCCCACTCAGCTAGTTGCTCCATAGACGGACAAACTCCCAAAGAGGGAGTTTCTTACCTGCACACTTCCTTGCATGGTATTGGCAGACCCAGGCCAGGAAATTCAATGATGGTCGCCCTGCTTAAATAAGGTTGGACAAATGTTACTTTCACCTGGCGGCTGAGTAGCAGATGGATTGCCACATCCAGGGTTTCCACTGGCCGTGCCAGCGCCGTCTCCACCAATGAAGCCCTGCTGTTCCTCCACCTCTCAACAGGGCAGGGACGCCCCTAGAATGGCTGAGGGAAATCTGCCATATTTAGGGCTCACCGGGGCTATCGCATTCATGCGCTCTTGCGGGCTAGGTTTATTGTTGGCTATAAAAGGCTTGGAATCCACCTATTGCTTTTCATTCTTTGGCTTCATTGCTACTCTTCTTTGCTGCCTCCTTATTGGACAACATGTGCTGAGCGTCACTTCCTTTTTTTCTGTGGAGCATGGTCCAGCGTAGATTGCTTTCTCTTGATTAGTTCTGTGTGCTGATCATGCTGGGATTGAGGTACTATTTCTTTCAATGCTGCCCATTTAGATGCATCTTATAATTTTATATTGCTTATCACCTGACACATATGCATTCTCATGCTGCTTTCTCCAATCCCCTTTATGCCTCTTACCTTTGCGTTGATTTAAAGTTTGGTTCCTCGTTTATTACTTACACCCGCAAACATACAACTCTATGCCACTCTACTCTACGATACTCCACTCTATGCTATTCCACGCCACGCAACTCTACACCACTCCATAATATGCAACTCTACACCAATCCACTCTACACCACTCCATTCTATACTACTGCCCTCACCCAACTCCACTCTACACAACTCCATTTTACTCTGTGCCACTCTACTCTGTGCCACTCTACTCTATGCCACTCTACTCCATGCCACTCCTCTCTATGCCTCTCTACTCTACACCTCTCCACTCGACGCCACTCCACTCTATGCAACTTGTATCGACAGCACGCCACTCCACACCACTCCACTTTACTCTACTCCACTACACTCTACGCCTCTCAACTCAAAGCCACTCCACTCTATTCTATGCCTTTCTATACCACTCCACTCTACTCTACCCTACTGTATGCCACTGCCACTTTACTCTTTGCCACTCCACTCCATGCCACAACACTTGGCACCACCCCATTCTATGCAACACTAGTCTATGCCACACTACTTTTATGGCACTCTATGCCACTCTACTCTACTCTGTGCCACTCTAAGCGACGTCCATGCTTTCTCTGGTTTAGTGTCCATCTGCTGATCATGCTGTGATTGAGGTACTATTTCTTCTACTGCAACACTTTTAGATACAGCTTTTCTAATATATGTGTATATTACTGATCACCTTACACATACCTGTTTTTGTGCTACTTTCTCCATTTTAAATTTGGTTCCTTGTTGTTACTTACAGCCACAACTGTACTACTCTACGCCACTCTACTCTATGCTACACCACTCTAGGCCACTCGACACGATGCCATGCCACTTCACTCAGTTTTATGCCACTCCAGTACATACCATTCCAGCCTATGCTAACCCACGTCACTCTAAGCCATTCCACTGAACTCAAAGCCTCTGTAATCTTTGCCACTCCACTCTATTCTATGTCACTCTACCCCACTCTGCACCACTCCACTATATGCCACTGTATTCTATGCCACTGTACTCTGTGCTTCTCCACTCCACTCCACACCACTATGAGTCACTCCATGCCCCTCCACTCCCCTTTATGCCACTTTACATCTCTCCACTCTACACCACACCACTGTTTTAGTCTACGCCAGTCAACTCTGCTCTATGCCACTCAACGGCGCTCCATACTGCTCTACTCCACTCCACTGTATGTCACTCCAATCCACTCTATGGCTCTGCACTCTACAGCACTCCACTCTACCGCACTCCACTCTATGTCACTCCACTCTACAACACTCCGCTCCTCGCCACTCCATGCCACACCACACCACTCTGCACCATGCCACTCTACTCCACACTACTCTATGCCTCTATACTCCACTCTACTGTGATCTATGCTACTTCACTCTCCATCAGTTCTCTGCACTACTCTCCTCTATGCCACTCTACGCCACTCCATTCCAGTCTACACCACTCGACTCTATGCCACTTTGTACCACTCTATGCCAGTGTACACTGCACTATGCCACTCTGTGCCTCTCTGCACCACTCTATGCCACTCCACTCTAGATCTCTCTACTCTATGCCACTCTATTCCACTCTAATCTAGGTCACTCTACTGCACTACACGCAAGTCTACATAACTCTACTTTATGCCATTCCTCTCCACTTCAGTCTTTGCCACTCCACTCTGTGACACTCTACTCTACTTTACTCTATACCACTCAACTCTATGCCATTCCACTCTTTGCCACACCACTCCACGCCTCTCTATGCCACTCCTTTCTACACCACTCCACTCTATCCTACACCACTGTATGCCACTGCTCTCTATGCCACTCCACTCCATGCCCCTCTACACCATTCTACTCTATGCCACTCTACTCTATGCCACTTTACACACAACACACTGCTGCACTTCATGCTAGTCTACGTTACTCTACTCTATGCCATTCCTCTCCACTTCACTCTTCGCCACTGCACTATACTGTAAGCCACACTGTGCCACTCTACTCAACTCCATTCTATGCCACTCCACGCCCCTCCACACCACTCTACCCTAGGCCACTCCACTGTACACCACCCCACTGTACACCACGCCACTCAACTTTACTCCACCCTATGCCACTCCACTGTACACCACTCCACTCTGCACCATTCTACACCACTCCACATTATGCCGCTCCACTTAAGATGAGAAACACAGTTAATTTACAGATGTCCAAAATGAGGTATTGATAAATTACATGATTAGTTCTACTAATGCATTGTCTTATTTACAATGATTCAAGGGACCAATGCCGTCCCTGCATGACTCTTCTATAGGTAAGAGGCTGAGTTGGAAAAAAAGTGGATAAAGGGATGGGGCTGCTTTGTCCTTTGCAGGCCTCCATCCCTTCATGTGCAGGAGACTGCAAAATGCCTTCTGCCTGATACAATTGAATAAGGCAGGAGTGTTTGCGGTGTACGGCAAATGTGCATTTAGAAGTGCATCTAATTAGCACATCAGTCACATCACCAAATAAAGACAAGGTCATAAAACTGCCAGTGTGCTAAAAATACACTGGTTTGCATCCACCTCTTTGTACATTGGGCCCCGTGATGCGAGTCCCCGGTGCACTGGGTTTGAGTTGTTATAGCATTCCACTATGGTATGGCCTGCAGTTAGTTAATGCACCATTCCCCACTTGCTGCATGCCCCATTGTATGGCAGTCCATAATGACACCACATGCCTCAGTTGCCCATCTTGCCTGTAGTACTGCACAGCCTGAACCTCAACACACCACACTGGCATTGTATGCACTAGCGGCACCACAGTGGCAGGGCTTGCCCTAGTCGCACCACATTACCCAGTAGCACGATATGCACAGAGGCATCACACACACCAGTCTCACTGCATCTCCCAGGGGTACCACATGCCCAGTTGGGCTCTGAATGTAGAACATCCAGCATGGATCGAAAGGCCGACAGTGTGAGTGCCCTTTTTCCTTCCTTTACATGGGCTGTAGGGTAGAAGATTATTAGCAAAAATATAGTCTGACCTAAATTATGAGGCCCATGTGTTAGTATACAAAGTAGTACTACAGCACTACTCGCATACTACAAAATGCTATTCACAAACTATGGAGTGAAGTCCTCTGCCTCTGCCTCACCCATCTTTTTTGTGCTTAGATCTCAATGTAGCAGGGAGTCGGTGGAGTAGCTGAAAAATGGGGATTACTTACTATTTAATGGGAGAGATTTAAGGAAAGTTAAGGAGGTGGTAACGTAGGGACATGCTTATTCAAACACATTCACAAAAGAGAAGGGCCATTCTATTCAAAAATAACACTTCTAAATACACTCTATCACTAAAAGGCGTCAATACAGATGTAAGCATACTTGGACTAAGCCAGGCACCACACATGGCCACTCAAAAGGTACTACATGCAACACATTTATAGAAAACAATAAAACAGAGCCAGAGAAACAAAATAACACCCTCACAGGAGTAAAATACTTAAGTTATTATTTTAAAGGTAATTATAAACTTTAAACAAATCTTGATCTATATAATCAAAATGTCTAAAGTATTTCACATTGATTAAACTCTGGTAATTCTTTCCCTGATGGTCACCTTTAAACCGCCATCTTTAAAGTGTCCATCCAGTGAAGGGAAAAGAAACAGTTCTCTTTACTCAGTTCTGCAACACTAACAATCACCAAGAACAGGCATTCCAGAATGTTCCTTTCTTTGCTTGGGATTGGAGCGGTATTGTGACATCATTCCCCCAGTGATCCCTTTAAATCAAGATCTCCGAGACAAACAGTTAACCATGTAATGCCACCTCAACACCAATCAATCATCCTTTTATGTGTAGCGGTTTTCTTATATCCCTGACTCCATCTTTTAAGAAAATTCTGGTTGCAAAAAACTACCATGTTGCAATCACACCCGATCAGAAATAATGGCGGTGGGGGCTGTTATATTGGCTTACGTTAAGTTAGGAGAATACCTTGTGATAAGCACTCGAGCTGGATTGTAACTTTTCAAGGCGTTGCCTTTTTTCTCTGTGACCCTGCTGCAAAATATGTTGCTCTTAATAAATAATTCTGACCAATAATTTCACATATTTTAAAATTCTTTATAGTTAATGTTGAAGATAGTCATTTATTTATTATAAGGCATACATAGAGACATTTCTATAGACAATACATATACATATTTTAAGTGTTTATATTGTTTAGCTGCTGGCTTGCCCGTAGCGGCCCCATGGCAGTGCACTTGCTGCTCTTGGTCTAAGGAAGCGGGTCTTAACCTGTTGACTTCTGTGGACCCCCACTAAATAATGACTGAAATCTGTGGACCCCCACTATATCTTTACTGGAATCTCTGGACTCTCATTGAGTCATTATTGGAAGCCTGGGACCACCAGCCAAAGTAATTTCTATTATTTGAACCTCAAAACAATATACAAAAATATTAAAAACAAGTATACACCTTATAAATGCTCAAATATTTAAATAGTTTGCTTAATTCACAAGCAAATATAGAAAAATGCTTCAAACTTTTAATTTGCATAAACTTGAATATTTTAATTTATTAATTTTTAATATTATTTAATTGTGTAAGTGACTGGTTTAGGGGGGTCATGAAGCTAGGAGGAGAAAATAAACCGTTCTCTCATAGCCCTGTTTCCCTTTTTTGGTTTCTACACTGTCATCCCCTAATCCTTCAGAAACAATGGAAAGTTGTTGAGTGGCTAAGGGTGGGACAAAGGGTGATGCCTGTGATGTCACTGGAGGTCAAAGGGTGTGTGAAGTCACTTTTACTTTTCAGAGTGGCTGAGGGTGGGACAAAGGGCGAAGCGTGCAATGTCACTGGAGGTCAATAGGTGTGCAATACCACTTCCCATCGTTTATTGGTGAATTGACATCTGGGGTAAACCACCTGAAAAAGTGGCTAATACTAACCACATATGCCATTTTCTGCTTCCCAGACCCGGAGAATATGTGTCGGGATTTCCATTTTAGGCTCTCTTTATTGTTACTATCTGTTGAGCTTGTCCCATTTTTTCTAAAACTTTGAACGCAGCCACCACAGATTACATTAGGGGGCATATTTCGATGTCAGTCAGAAAGCTTTCCGACCGACATCTACGGTTTCACTTACGGCTGCCTGATTACAATGTAGGCGGCCAAAAGTGAAACCGACCGGTCATTCCGGCTGAATTCAGACGGGCTCCAGGAGCCCATGGGTCGGAACCAGCACGTAATCCCTATGGGACGGTGGTCCTTCCGTCGGGATTACGATGTCGGTTTCCAACAGGCTTTCCATGCCAGGCTTTTTGACATGGAAAGCCTGTCAGAAAGTAAATTTGGGGGCTCCTAGCAGGGCCCCCTTTGACCTTGCGGCCTCCGTTTGTGAACCAGTGCCCCCTGTTAATCCCTGCAGGGAGAAATAGAATCTCCCATTTCTCTATGAGAGGTCGGTTGGTCCCAAGACCGCTAACAAAGCTACAAAAGAGGGACCCTGAATGGATTAAATGAGTGAGGAAGTAGTCAGGGAAATGACAAGTACCAAAGAAACACAAAACTTCCTTCACATATATACTTCAATTAATGGCAATATGCCCATAAGTTAAGGTATGCCCACAGACCAAGAGTGTTGTAAGAAATTAATCCATTTATTGTATCAAAATATATCTTTTTCATATTATTTATATATCCATTAAAAAAAAATATATATATACAGTACAAAGAAAATAATGATAAAAAAGGACACATCTTGACCCAGCACAAAACGTAATAACAGTCAATGAATGAGAAAGCATGGAAAGACCAAAATCTACAAATACAAAAACAACGAGAACAGCTTTACAGGACAATGGATAACAAAACACAATACAACATGTAAATACAATTAAATAATGAACAGAGAAAAAAGCGCCGACGCGCGTTTCGGAGATCCCATGAAACTCAAAAAGGCTCCTTCTTCAGGGCGCATAATGTGAGTCTTTTTGGAAAACAGGTTCATAAATTCAATTCCAATATAGTCGTATTCATAGTGCCGGGCTTCACTAACAACTGTTGGTTTTCCAATGGGTCCAATGATGGAATAAGTACCCTGGGCAGACGCAGCCAAATGGTAACTTCTATGAATAAATCACAAATGGCTGGCAGTGGCCCACTGCGAGGAAAATAATCGTACAATATAGCGGGGATAAGTCCAAGTGGTTTAGGGTATACGGAGAAGGACCCAATCTGATAAATGTTGATAATGACCAAAGGTAAGACACAAAGTTTGATGACACCAAAGTGAGGGCTTGAACCGTCATTTTAAAGCCAATATAAGAGGCCAGAGGTCATCGTAATTTAAAGCTCAAATTGTGTGGTTCCACTTATTTGCCGCCATTCCGACGATCAACGATAGAAGTTCTACCGGCGTCAATACCCACTACGGTACTTATTCCATCATTGGACAGTATATATGTGAAGGAAGTTTTGTGTTTCTTTGGTCCCAAGACCGCGACAGTGTTTCTCGGAGAAAGCTCCAACCGGCATCGTAATCAAGCCCTAATTCGTTGGCAGGGTAAAAGAGTTTCTCTGAGCCTTCTTCGGCTTTCGAATTACTGAATTTTCTCAAAATGTAATGTTACAACCTTTTAGAGTTGATCTGAGGCCTCATTCCAGGTAGCATTCCAACCCATCATATTTTGCCGACGGTGGCTCCTACCACAGAGGAGCCTCATAGGAACAGTCCATCCTAAACTGCCACTCGAGGCCCCTTCCTAAAGGGACCACAAGCATCCTGGTTTCGACCTTCCAGTCAGGTATGGTCCAGATCTTACAGCATAAAGAGGAAGGGACTGGCACCCGGGCATATCCACAGCCACTCAGGGCTTGACATCAAATTTACAAAAGGTGATGGGATGGATTCTTGCAAATAATCTAACCACTGGCAATTGCTCATGGGGTAACATTCCCCCGCATCGTTTTTCACCCTCTGTGCTAATCTGAACATAGTCTCACCTTTTACAAATCAGTGCTGACTCTGCTTCTAATGAGAACAGTCCATCCAGAACTGGCAGGCGAGACCAGCCCGAAAGAACCACAAGCAAATCTCAGACAATTTTCCACCTCGTCAGTGAGGTATAGCTTGGATCCTATGGTACAGCATGCAAGGGAACCACGTCTAGGCATACCCTTGGCTCTTAGGGAGTCACATCAAACACTCAATATGTAATGGAAGGATGGAAGTCTCTTCAGGGTAGCATTTCAATCCATCATTGAACTATTGGAGATATCAGGTGATTTCTTTAAACAAAGAGTGGAGTTCTGAATAGCAGAGAAGTCCTTATAGAGTGGAAAGGAGATGGAGGTAAGTTTGCAAAATGCTCACAAACCTACTCTTCTGGACCTTCCTAAACTTCCAAGATAGACCACCGGAAACCTTGGAACGCTCAGTTCCCATCCCTTGAGAGGGATTTTAGGGGCACACATTCTTGCCTGAGACACCCCACCAGTATGTAGTTTTCCATTCGCTATAAAGTCCTTTGTGAATTTCTGGCAGGTGTAAAAAGCATTACCTCCTCGTAAGTCTTCCTGAAGCTCACTTTGTAACTCTGGTGGCGAGAAAGACAATACTCGGTGTAATGTGAAGATTACTGGTAAGCAACATGAGCATAAATGCAGCAATGTAGTGGGGTTATAAATACCCCTGTAGTGTCCTGCTGGACACGGCATGCACAGCTCCCTCTCCCTTGAAGGACTCAGAGGGTCTCTTAATACAAAGTGCAGGACCCACCCCCCTCTCCTAGTCACAGGACTGGTGTTAATTCACAGAAATGGAGAACAGAGAAGGCAGAAGAGAGTAAAACGAAAAGAAATACAAGAACGAGTAAAGAAGAAAACGTGTAAAGCGGTGTAGAAAAGTGCAGCAAAAGGTAGAAAGGCAGTGGCAGGGGATTGCTCTGGTCTGACTGACACTAATATTATCCGGCACCAATGCCAGAAATAGCTCAGCGCACACACCCAGCAGAACCACTTATTGCACACCAGAGACGTAGTGTAAATATTAAGAAAGGGGGTTACAAAGACATCTTTTTAAGAGTTTGTCAGCATTCTGAAGTTGTGAGCAGCTGTCTGTAAATTGTAGAAAACAACAATTGTTGATTGGCATTTATTTCCTGCGGCTCGGGTTTCGAGATGACTGTGTGTGTCTTGGAACACAAGGCTCCCCGAGCCTAAGCTTTCCTTTACAAACAACTGTAATCCGCCATAAACTAAACTCTTTACACTCTAAAACCCGTCATTCAAATGATTCATTCGATGTCAGTCAATGTAGCGTCTCCCAGAATGAATTACGTTAACGAATGCTCCGAACCGGATGTCATTATGTCATCCTAACCGTCCCAGAAGTGGGCAGATTTCACTTCCCCTGGACATATATTGTTACACCATACCTGCCAGTGACACACACGTCAGCTCCCAACACACGTCGGGTGGGGAGCCTATATCACACGGTGGCAGGTGAGGAGCCGATATCACACGGTGGCAGGGAAAACGAGCGGAAAGCCCCGAGGCTTTGAACTGCAAACGGTGATTGAGGGGTGTGAAATCGGTACATTGGCACCAGCCTCAAGCTCTTTTTAGGTCTCGCCTACGCAGCGCGCATGCGCTGCATAGGAGGGCCTTTAGCCGACGCACTGCTCATTTTGAAGCACACTCGTGCTTGTGGCGGCACCTTGCGGGTTTGAGCAGCGGCGCGCATGCTAATTGGCTGCTGCTCGCTCCCGCAAGGTGGATGGTGCCACAAGCACGAGTGTGCTTCAAAACAGTCATTGCCCTCACTGTCTACAGGCGTCCATGCACGAGTACTCGTTAACTTTAACTTTTGCAGCCGCGGGCCACACTTGATTGCTGTTTGCCAGGGGTGCGCATAAGAAACATGTTCTGTGTTTAATGCATTTGTTTAAAAAGAGAACACAATAGTTTCCCAAGCTTGATTTGTCTGCCTTCAGTGCCATAGCATTTTCCTCTCAGAACAACTGCTCCCCAATGCTTGTTTTCTTTGATGAGTCAAGGCCTTGAAGCTCATTCCCCGCCCAGCTGCCTAACATGAACTCATGACCCGTGAATGTGCTGCTACTTCGGACCCTAACCGCATTCACAGCCTGTCGGGTCTCTGCTCCGCCATGCTGGAACCGCCTGCTCACCTGAAGCCGCTGTGTCTAATACTGCAGATACCTTATCAAAGGGCAAGGTTGCGCTGCTGCCACCTCAGCCTCCGATTTGCATCTTTATTTCGCCTTCGGGTGCCAGCTCCCACTGACAGCTGCCCGGCCACACACACACATGCAGCGGCACCAGAGGGCCCCAGCAGCTGATTATATATATATATATATATATATATATATATATATATATTCGGGAGGTGGACATTCGTGAAGCACCAGACCACAGCTGAGCACGCGGCAGAGCCGCCACTACAAAGGCCCCTTCAGACTACCGGGCTAAAAACAGGCGTGCGTGCCACGGGGAAACCATTTGCAAAGGTGACAGCATGATGACGCCGGCACCCATAACTTCTCACCTTCTCTTCCTCTAGTGATACTGCCAAAGACAGGAGGGGAGAAAGGCTGTCCTGGTTTGTCTTGAAACGTGTGCATGAAATCGAACATCTAGAGTGCAGCCTTTTTGCTCTTTCTACGAATAGGTTTATTGGAACTGCACAGAGCTCTGTTCAGAACAGTTTAGTTTGTACTTTCCTTAGAAAACATAATGTCAATGCTGTTCAGGACAGTTTAGCTTCTCTCCTGAGATTTACAATGTAAAAAATATTTTGGTACACACCAGTAACCGGCGAAGCTATGTAATGAAAACAACATATGGCTGCAATTAATTGAATTCCTTGTAGGGTAGAGTAAGGTCATAGGAGTCTCTTTCCATTACTGTGCTCTCTCATCTTGCAAGTGACATGAAAGACCTCGGAAAAGAGCAGTTAGTGGAGTAAATCCTTCGAGGATAACTGCCGTGAATATCTCCCCGAACTTTAATGCGGATTTTACAGCCAATATTACTCCGACAGCACTGGAGGCCTTGGACCAAGGGATCGAAATGTAGAGCACTGCAGTAATACTAAACAATGGAGTTATAGTTTTCAGGAAACTAGCCAATAGGTCTCGCCTTTGGGATCTTATAAGTATTTAGTTATGCAGCACAATATCATTGGTGCAACAACATCAACTGTTGCATGGGTAAACACTTATAAGGTCCCAAAGGCGAGACCTATTGGCTATGCCAATGCTTGTTTTTGGAGGGTTCAAAAATGCCTCCTAGGTACTTCTGGGATCGAGGCCCCGCCCCCTCCTCACACAGTGAGATTAGTCTTCAAGTTGGCAGGTATGTACACGGATTTGCAGTTTTGTGTGCTTTCGATTATATCATTATAAAGGCTGGCGGCTAAAACCTTTCCTAAGGTGAATTTGTTTATCGACTTGAAACTGTTTATTGTGAGGTATTGAGCTAAAATGACTAGGTATAGCAGTGTGTTTTCCAGTATTTCCATGGTAGAAGAATAGATCAGGTTTGCATTTCCTGAACTGATGCAAGCTAGGTGTACTTGTGCTATGTCGATTATTCCTTTTTAGGTCTCGCCTAGCGAACACTTTCTGAATTTTATTTTTCTCGTCTTGGCATTCCTTAATCTTGCTCCCTCACTTTGCTCCTGCTCATTTCAAATGTTAAATATATTGACGAATAAAGATGAGTGGGATAGTGTGCCAAATCTGATTTGATTTCGCTCTCCGATTGAAGGCGGTAATGAACACCGCCAAAAGCCACCAGGGCATACACGTCTTTTTTTTTGTGCACTTTTATATAGCGTGAACTCGGCTCAAAGGTATCAGAGCGCTTTCCATGAGCACCAGTTGCATAACAGAGAGCTGAAGCCGCACTTCTCTAAAGAACACTACATCTCAAATGTTTTTAGTTCATAAACTAGCTACCTCTCCTATCACACCTTGACGTGAAACCTTTAGTTAAATTGTTTTGCGTTCGCTGTCTGCAATCTGCTTGCTTCCATCTTCATCTCGCTCCCTTTCCGCACATCGCGGCGGTACATTCTTTTTTTAGTGCCTTTTCAGATCTTCTTGGCGCTTTTACTTGCCCATATCGCAGTGTTTTATTTTGAGTTTGTAGCTTCTTAAATTTTCATTGCGCTTTCGCTGTTGCAACATTAGCCCGTTGTTTCAGGTTAACTCACGCAACAGTTCATATATACGTGTGCATATGAAGGCATTTATTACACACTGCCTCCTATAATATTGATTTGATGTTAGTGACCTGCCACAGTCGCCCAGCAGTATCCATATCAATATAAATAATAGAAGTACGCAATATTATTACGACTTCTTTTTGTACAACTAACAGTTTGTCTGCCTTTTTGACCTTGAAGAGGTGTGAGACTTGCTAATCCTACACATGCTTTTATCATCCCAGTAACTATTCATTGCAATACTCAAATTGCCACCTACTCCTGTTGCCACCATCACTAGCTGGAACATGTTATACATCCACATACTTACTACACACATACATACCGCTCCTTAGCTGTGAAACACATCCACTACACTCCAAACAAAAACATTAAGCAAGATTGTAATTACAATGCCAATAACTCTAACTGATGAGACCTGTTGCATTGCAAATGCTTGTTAAACATGTGTTTGAAAATGTTTGCACAGTTTAGAAAACTGAGAGAAAAAAATAAAGCAGTGTGGTGCAAGGGAGCCACTAAGGGAAGTGGGAGAGGGGAGTGAAAAGAGAGTAGTGAGGGAGTTCTACAAAAAGTGAATTTATGTAGCCGCTGGGCTGGGCGGAGATTCGGAAAGCTCTTCTTAACAGGCTGCAGGGACAACACGGATATGTCTGGGACTAAGGAGATGCTGCTGGGGAGTAAAAGGCAATTGTACACCTTTTATTTGTTCATCAGTAGATTGTGACTCTGGATGGCCCTCAAGTTCCCATATAAACAGGTTTATAGCCTGATTGTCTACATTCTACACACCCTAGCCTTTAACTGGTTAAGTCTGGCTTGTCAGCACAGCTGTTGCCAGACCTTACGTAATCAACCTAAAAAGAGTTTTCAGGAGTACTACAGAGAGGGGCTTTGGTTCCACCCACATATTGGTGTATTCGACTACATATTTTGATTCAGCAGAAGTTGTTCAATAACAGTACGCGTTGCCCCGGCTAAACTAATACACATGCTTTTTTTAGGTCTGCCATGACAGCGCAGTGGTAGCCAGACTTTACATGTTCCAAAAAAGGATCATTAAGAGAGAGGAGCTTGGGCTCCACCCCCATGTTGTCTTTCCTGATTACAGGATTTGATAGGGACGAAGCGGTGCTCCTCCACCAAAAAAAGAGTGCTTGTAATGCACTTTTTGGCTTGTGACAAAGCAGGACGGAGTTGGTTATGTTGCCAAGCCTAGGCATTCAAGGGTGGGTTGTTATTCTGTATGAAGGCCTACAGATAGGTATTTTGTTAAATGAAATCTCACAGAATAGTGTACAAGGCCAAGGTTTTAGGTACCCCATGACAGATCGTGGATAAAGAAGACTCGCTCAGTGTGGTTCCTTGAAAGGTCCTCTTAGGGGAGATATTATTTTGTGAGCCTGAATATTTCCTTGTGCATAAACTTAAGCTCAAAACAGTAGGCCTGTGTTGCTTCTGGTGACAAGCTGAAGGCCTGATCGGTGCACTGGAAATCGTTATTTCCGATGTCATAGGTCGAACTGCCTATTATGAAAAGCTATGACAAAGCCAGTCGGCCTAACTTATTTTTTGTGAAGATTATTTGTTAAAGCCAGTGGGCCTCTAATAGCTGGCTGTTGTCATATCATGTTACAGGCTATAGACAGGTAATTTGTTATATGGAATGTCACAGATTACCATAGTAGGCAAATGTTTTGGCATTTGCCGCCCACTCTGACAACCCCTGAGGGTTTCCCTATGGAGATTCTCGTTAGGCCCTATTTTAAGGGGATGCATAACGTTTTGCAAACTGTATTTTTCTACATATTTGTAATTTGTTATCTGTAAGCATGATTGAGAGAAGGTGACATTACTTAGGGTGGAGGCGAGTCCTCACCAAGTAATAATGACACAACTCCGTACCAGGCCCATTTAGATATTCATAATTTAAACCCGAGCTCAAATCTTGATAGTTGCAGTATAGAGCAGGCAGCCTTAACTTAGGATAAATGTGTAAAGCAGTAACAAAATAATAAAAAGTAGAAAATACAACCCAATAAAAATAGGGTAAAGTTTAATGAACAAAAAGGAACTAAAACATAAACAGATTGGATACAGGGAATCAAAGATCTGATTTTAGAAATTTTAAGTCAAAATAGCTTCTAAAAGTGCAAAGTTTTAATTTCAGTGATCTGTCTGCTCTAGACTGGGGCCAAGTCAAATGTTAAAGCTGGCTGTGACCAATAGAAACCAGGTTTATCCCGGAGGAAACTTTATCTTCTGACTTAGAAAATACCTCATTGACCGGTCGGCTGCACGATGGGCTTCAAGCTGGGTCCAAAAGAAAGCTCTTTGACAGCAGCCTGATGAACAGGCGTGAGCCTTGGCTCCGGCAGGTAACTTAGCGCTATTGTGTCCACAGTGGAAATCTCAAAGCTGGGGAAGTCTGCAATCTATCTCCAGGAAAGTCTTGTTCGACATTGACCTTGGTGAAGTCCCTCTACATTCGGACTTAGAAACATTTCTAGATGTTAAAATCCTTTCAGCTGGGGAAACTGGCAAGTTGAATTCGACCGGTAATCCGACCTCGGCAGCCGTGGCTTCAGCGTCGACCCCGGCCTCCACAGGATTTCTGGTGGAAAAGTTCTGAAAACTTTTTTAAGTGTTTGGTCTTACAGGTTTTCGGGTCAGAGGAGTACACTTTAGCACCAGCCAAGTATCTAAGACCTTGTGGGCAATACTTGCGGGTTATGACTCACTCTCTCAGAAGCCACCAGTAGGTTTTGAGGCAAATCCATCTGGAACTGGTCAGTTGGGTCTTGGGAAAAGGAGGCTTCATGCAGCTTACTTGGCCCTTTAGCTTAACAGGAGATCATCCAACTGACCCTTAGCGTCCACTTCTCAGCCCTGGGTACAAGTCGGAGCATGTCCAGCCCTTGGTATCTCTCTCCGCAAGTTCAATAGCTGGTGCAGTCCTTCTCTGTCTTTCACAAGTCATGGGCTTTTCTGAAGAGGGTACTTAAGTGCTGCATTTTTGCCCAGCGCCAGCCTGTGGGTGGGAGAGACTCCCGACCACTCCCTAACCAACGGGATAAAAGTTCACTGGGGTGTCCCTACCCACTTTTGCAGCACTTCCGGTGTCCTGTGTGTTTTACTGTAAACTATCTCACAGTGCCCCTCTCTACATAAACCCAAGCTGACAGAACTATTCTTCCTCTGCGCAGGGCTCCCTGTGCACACCCAGAGGTATGGCTATGATAATGTGCAAACCCTCCCGTGTGGTCACTCAAAACCACTTCTGGAAGCAGCCCCTCTCTAACTGGGATTAGGGCCTGGTTGGCTAGCAGGAAAATAGAGGGTCAGACCAGGTGTGCCCAGCTAAACTTTACTTTCTCAGACCATTTTTCTCAAGAATTTGTCTAAGTCGGAAGGTAAGCACTGACTGGGCTAAATCCACTTCTTGTATCCGAACTACACACCACTGTGGATGGCCATATTTTTAGACTTTGACTCGGTCTCGTGAGACCAGATGTCTGCTGTTAGTGCTTGATCTTTTAGGCACTAGTTTTTTATCAAAAATCTTTAAAAATTCATAATTCTGGTTTTACTCATTGGAGTTTTGTCCTTTTGGTGTCAAACAATTTACTCTATGAATGAATGTGTCCTCATGAAATGCCACTGGTGCTATGTAAAGCGCTATGTAAAACGCTCCGATACCCGATTCGGGTCAAATTTGCGCTATGTAACTCTCTGTAATAAAAACAACCTATTTTTCTAAATTGGTTTGGGATTTTTCTCCGGTTTTGTTTTTACTTAACTACTGTTTTTGTGCTGCATAAATACTTTGAACATTGCCTGTAAGTTAGCCCTGACTGCTTTTTGTGCCAAGCTACCCAGGGTTAAGCACAGGCTAATTCAGTGACTATTTGTGGTTCGCCCTGCAAGGGATTGAGGCCATTGCTTGACTAGGGCTCACACCCCAATCAACCAACAGCCCAATTTCTGCTAAGAACATTCAGCACTACAAGACACCTCAGAAAACAAGTCTCTACCTTAACAGGGACTGGCACCTTATGGGCAGGGCATGACAGTAGACCAAAATGCTGCCCATGGAAATATCTTGCCGCTCATCTCCATCCTGGAGAGTATTTCTCACCGATCCTATGGTATTGGCTGCTTGATTTATTATTCTGCCTCCGCTAGAGTGATTGTATTGCAATGCATGAGGAACTATTTCACATCTCAAAAGTACAATCAATCAATCATCCTACATTCAATTCTTTATTTCACAGATACAGGGTATACAGGAAGCAATCATTTTTAATTTTATTTTAAACACATTATGCTTTAGTCGAGACCCAAAATGCAAACCAGACTAATTACCGTTGCCTGTGCTTGTTAACAAACCTTTTCCTTGATTGAGAATATGACCCAATCAAGCTTCCCTGGAACGGAAAAGTACTGGGTGCCTGAGCAGACTACTATGAGTGGCAAAAGCCTCAAGGCCTACATGGACTTGAAGAGTGTTTCCTGGTTGTTGGACCTAATGGCTACCACCCATTTCCCTCCAGTTGTTGCCAGGATGGGACAAACTGCTTATCCTTAACCCTAATCTGAAGTTCATGCCTGCTGGAAGGGCTTTTATACAGACCAGAAGCCTCCTCACCTAAAGAAGAACATCACCATCTCCCGAGATCGTGGAGCTGCCCAACAACTGGGTCCAGTCATGGCACAGTGGGGTGCTGCCCAGACTGACCAGAACGAGTACAAGTGAGCAACCTGTATTAATGAGCTTGCATGAGAATTGACCTTGCCACCAACACACATCTCAGGGCCCACGTTCCCCCCACTTGTACTTTGAGAGTTTCCACAGACGCCTAAGCCCATATCTTTTTAAACCAAACCTGGTACAGCCTTGAAGTCCAGCAACCGGGAGCCTTGTGTTGGAACCAGAGACAATGAACACTGAGGGTCACCTGAATCCTCCTAATACTGACCAGCGTCTCTACAGTCCCAACAGGGAAGCAATAAAGCACTCTTAGGGCAGGACAAAATTCCACCAGCAATTGATACTCCTTTATGTGCAGCCTACATTGTCCCCCAGTAGTCACAGACCGCAATTACGAGCCAAGGGAGGCCATAGGGTACCAGTGAGCATCAAAAACCTTAATATTCACTCAAAGAGATAGCCACATGGTCTTTTAGTACAGAAACTCTAATTGGTTTTCCAAATTGCTACCACTTTAAAACTCTATCTTTAATCTCTGCATCTCAATGAAGACATCACAGGAACCATGGGTAGTCAATATTAACGCTACCAAAGATGATGAGGATGCAGCGAGACACGTCTTGCTATATCCAACTTCCATATTTTAAATTCAGTCCTTTTGACGAGGTTCAATAGAGTGATATCACTGGAATAGAGGAAACTTGGTTTGCTTCCTTCATTTAGAACGGCGTTCTGTTGCACAATGATCTCATCCCCTTGTCCATTTTAACATCTTCACAAGTCAAAGGGGTGTTTCTCATGTGTCTTCTCTGTCCCCAAGCTTTTTAAAGTTTATGACCAATCATTGACGGAGCTCGTCAGATCCTTTGGATGTTATATGCAGACCACACCAGTGCTTGAAATTGAAAAATAGAAGTGCAGGTACTCTGTAGCAGAGTACCTGCTTGTTTCTGAGAAGTGCCGGTACTCTCCAATTAAAAGTATTACATAGCTCTCGAGAAGTACCGGTACTCTCCTCCTCAAAATAAAAAAGTGCTGGTGCTCGGTATCGGGCAGTACCGGCCCATTTAAAGCACTGGACCACACACAACTGATTGTCTTATTGGACCATGGTGCTCCAGAATCCATAGTCAATCTTACCAACTATATGATTGGCATCCAACAGTGGATGAGCATGACAATTCTGAAACTGAGTGACAGCAAAACAGAACTTCTAATTAGCAGCAGTCTGAAGCAGATTTGGCATGGCTTACGTTGGCTCCTTTCTTCTAGGGACCCTGATATCCTATTGCAATCATCGCCTTGCTGGCCTCCCCAAATCTCACCTTTCCCCTTTTAAATCCATACTCCATCCAGCGGCTCGTTTTGTTTATGAGGTCAACAGAAATAATCTCATCACACCCATTCTGTTTTCTCTTCGATGGCTTCCCATCGAATCAAGGTCAATCTACAAGACTGCCTGTATCACCCACAAAGCCTGGCACACTTCCTCCCCTCGATATCTGGCAAATAAACTTAAAATCTCAGGCGGCTCGAGACCTTCACGCAATGCTGAAAACGTTCTGCTCGAGCCCCCTACTTTCAAAAGGGAAACATCTATGGCACAATCCTTCTCAGGTAATACGGTTAGAATCTGGAACTCGCTTCCCCCACTACTCTGAACCACCATCTCTACCCGGACTTTCAAAACAGACCTCAAATCTCTTCTCTTCTAAAGACACTTCCAGAATTAATACACAACTTCATGTCCCTCAAGGCCGCTTGGCATTTACCTGAGCCCAACGTTATAAAATATGTATTCTATACCTCTACTAACCTAATGTTTGTGTTTTCTTTGTTGCGATTGCCACTTCTTATTTTATTTTACTTTTTCAACTATCCCGATTGTATCTGTAACGTGTAAGTATGTAAATCTTCTTATGTCACGTATGCACTGACACCTTTGGGTAAAGCCCGCGCTATATAAAAATGCATTAAATAAAAATTTAATCTATTGGTGTTCTCCTGGACCACTGGTTCTTAACTTGTTGTCCATGGATCTCTGGGGGTCCGCAACACCTATTTAGGGGGTCTGTGACTGCAAGAAAATTAAATAATATTAACAAATTAATAAAGTGTATATAAATAAAGAAGCAACATGTATAACTGGAAATGTTAATTCCTTCTGTAAATGAGAAATAATTTGCAATTAGAGGCTATAAATTAAGTTGATATCCTCATAATGATTCCCGGGAGCAATGCAAGTGAATCAAACAGAGTATAGAATGGATGGCTTAAATTGAATTTAGAAATGCCCCTGCCATCCATTAAAATTAGAAGTTTGTTATGCCTCCTTGTTTCTGTTTTTTATGTATTGTTTTGCGATTCGAATCATTGAAATACTTAGACTGGACCCCCCAGATTCCAATTATGACTCAGTGGGGGTCCGTGGATTTCAATAATGACTCAGTGGGGTCCCCGGATTCCAATAATGATTCCGTGACGTTTCCTGGATTCCAGTAAAGATCAAATGGGGAGGTCCACAGTTGTCAAAGGATTATGAACAGTTCTCTAGAAGATATTTCTTTTTAGGCCCAGCTAACCTTCGTTTCTTCAGCCGGCTTTCAAGCTCTTCACTCCTTGGGAAGGCCCTTCCATTTTTAGGTCTCGCCTGACCCAGCGCATGCGCTGGTCTGGCGAGACATTTTGTGAGGGCTCCAAAAAGTGCTACCAGGCCAGCCTAGAGCTACAGTGCATGTGCGCGGGCACGCGCGCCACGCTTAACCGAGCTTACTTTCACGGCCGCTTTGATGTTTGATCGCGATCACTTTCGCGGCCGCACGGCCACTTGGCATAGCCAATAGGTCTCGCTTTTGGGACCTTCTAAGTATTTAGTTATGCAACTGTTGCATGGCTAAACACTTATAAGGTCCCAAAGGCGAGACCTATTGGCTATGCCAATGCTTGTTTCAATTGGGACAACATTCAAATGTGGGTAGGACAGATGCCCTTTCATGTACAAATTACTACAAATTGCTTTAATTAAGATGGCTGGAGTCATCACTCTAAAAACATGCAGAGGTTTGGTCATGCCTTGAAAGCTCACAGAGCTTTGCGCTGGTTCCCGGTGTGCCGGTGGTTTGTTGTAAAGGCAAGCCCTTTGTCATAGACACAACCTTTTATCAACAGTGGTTTAGAGGAGCGTTTTACAACTACAGTCTGAAAGGTGGCAAGAGTGCACCAGA
Organism: Triturus cristatus; assembly: GCF_964204655.1. NCBI lineage: Eukaryota > Metazoa > Chordata > Amphibia > Caudata > Salamandridae > Triturus > Triturus cristatus. The sequence goes on along the minus strand of NC_140593.1, from coordinate 1,144,496,283 downwards.
GCATAGTTTGCCAAGCTACGGACTTCACGGTCACTAATTCACCCCTCCCCTAGATTCCATCGAAAGCCATGCCATCTTAATTGTAAAATAGTGAAAATTATTGCTCGTGTGGAATAATTGTTGTCAATTACAGTTCGAAAAAGTATTAAATCCAATGTTGATTGGCAAAGGGGGTGCTCAACTACATACCTCTTGCTATGGGGGTGCTTGGGTGTTATAGCTGTATGTAAGTACCACCGAAACCTAATGTAGAAACACTAACGTAAGCACACACCTACCTTACTGAATTTTTCTGTAGTCCATAAACTGATATGTTTACTTGTGGGTGTATTTACTGGTTAGTGCATGTTGTTATTGTGCAATGCTAATTACTTGGGAACGTAACAGCAAGTTAGCAGACATTAGTTGTACATCGATAGTATCATGCAGACAAATTCTTCATGATCGAATAAGTTACAGCAGTGTAGTAGCCATCCACCATGTTTCGTCCCCTGAGGTTCTTTTTCAAGGCTGTAGAATCAAACGCAGTATAACATCAATACACCTGAACATCTAGGAGCCGGTTTATCAAACTTTCACGCAATGGAACGCAGCAAGCCACCTTGCTGCGCTGCGGGAAAGGGAGAAGGCAGGAATGCGGCGTATTTAACATTATATGTTGCACTCCTGTCCTCTCCTTGCGCTTCTGCATAATGTGCTGCCTTGCGCCAGTGTAGGCACCCTTGCACCATGGTGCAAGGTGCCTGCGTTGTAGGCAGGATTTTTTTTGTGCAGGAAGGTGCGCTTGCACAAAAGCAATCCTGCCTACAACACTTACACTACCCAACTGCTTGTGTCTCATGCTTATCACACTTCCAACAGATCTTCACTTCCCACAAGCACAAGCTACTAACACTACACACCGTACACGAGTGCCCACTCTCAAGGCCAGCTTCAAACCTGCTTCAGAAGCTGATGTGGAAGACTCCTTAACCATTCAGTTTTTGGCCTCCCTGCTGTCCCGGCTGCCATCATAGAGCAGCTCTTAGGGTTCAACGTCATTTTATCCACACTTTTATATGCACTACCTCACTAAATCGTTGGGGTTAATTGATGTTAATAGAAAGTTTTGAGGTCATGGCACTTTCATATATTGACAGGCTGAGAGCTAATACCCTCAGAGACCTGTTGCTAGCTGTAAAATGTCTATACTACACTCGTAATTGAGAATAGCAAAAAATAGTAAACTCACACCGAAAGTGTATGTTTAACTTTGTGAATAAAGCCCTCAGTTTCTATTCATGTGCCAAGGGAGTGTCTTCAAAGGCACCTACATTTTAGCAGGAGCACGTTTTGTTTGATCCCATGACCTGTAATATCTACAATCAGTGCAAACACGTGCATAGACATCAAATTCACAACAAATAAAAAAAAAAACACTGCAAAAGCCAGTGGGTCTGTAGTAAGAAAGTTGGTGCAGTGGTTATTTGTTTTTCAGTTTTTAATGGAACCCATATAACATCAAAATGGAGGAAAATAGAAAAATGAGACATGCCGCCACCTCAACGTGGCAGACGTACGCTTGTGGTAAAAATGTAAATAAATGCTTAAAATAAATTAAACATTGCATCGAATCGTAATAGAGCAGAGTGTGCGCTCCCTGGCAGGCAGGTGTACTTAGAACAGGTACAGAAACCCTTTTTAATTTGAATGTACTTTACAGGAATGCATGACTCATAGGCCCAGAGAAAATGTACTTAATGCAAATCACATGATGAGAGTATAGTTCTTAAAGGCACACAGGGTAGGTACTTTGGCTCTCAATTACTGTAACAGGGCTGCATACTTGAAAAATACAGGTATGCCTAAAATACGTACGAAGAAGGTGAAGAAAAAAGCATTGTCAAATTGAACTATTTTTTAGGCAGAGTGCACCAGTGATCAAACAAACTTCACCACTCATATAGTGTAAGAGAGCCAATGGCTAAAGTGGGCGGAACCATTGTCCCTCGCTGTAAGCTGTGGTGGGCGGTGGGTTTGAATGACAGTTCAACAGACCAAAGGATGAAGATGAGTGACCTGAATTCCTTGTATATAAATAATATATTTTTGAGTTTGCTTTTTTTTTTTTTTTTTTTTAATATCACAAAAGATTGGCAAGAAAGCTAAAGCTATATCCAGGTCAGACCTAAACTAAAACAGGACCTTCTTTTTGAAAAAGCTACCACAAAATACTCCCTTCTGCCCCAAAAGTCTTTATCAAAACATTCATGGTCTGACCTGCAAAACACACTTTGGGAGAACAGGACACTCGCTTTCTCTGTTTGCAACTGGACGGCGTTTAGGAAAAAACTAAAAACGCATCTTTTTCCCAAGGACTAATAACTAAAAACGCATCTTCTTCCCAAGGACTAATAACTAAAAGCGCATCTTCTTCCCAAGGACTGACTCATCGCCTAGGAACCCTCCCTGGAACCCCCATTTAGGATGTGCTCTCCTTAGCGCCGTGATATCCTTACGGATGAATGTTGCGCTCTATAAATAAATAAATAGTGCTCAAAAGTAACTGGGTGGCAACCCTGGGCAGAAGTAGTGCGAGAGTGGGATACCAGAGGATCTGGGGATGGAGAGAACTCTACCGGAGACCCCCTGGTGAGTGTGAAAGGTGGAGCCAACCCCCGAGCCAGACAACACCCTCGTAAGTTGATATACGCATGTCAAACATAGAGAGTATAGCATAGGCAGCAGGATTAGAGGCGCGGAGTCTACCCTGATGCTAGATAGAATTATTATAACCGTATAGCATGGATGAAAGTAGATCGTCGTAGAAGTTGTTTATTAACAAGCAGATGAAAATTTGCTTTTTGGGTATTCTACATGGTAAAATATAAGAGGACATTAGCAAGCCTGATGAGCTCCCCATACAGGTCGAACTTGAACCAGGCGCATGTCTATAATCAATAAATGTTCAAGCTTGACCGCGAAGGATTGACTAGTATGCTAATATGGAAACAATCGGAGAATGTTATGCTCCTTCTTTTGTTCTCCTACTATCCCTCCTAGTGTATAATGTACATTTTTCACACCTCATTAATGTACATGGCCTGGAAATTCTGATGTAACAGTATAACAAACAAAATGCTAATAAAAATATATATATTTTAAAGTAACGGTGTGGTGATGCTCAGCACTACATAAAACTCCTAAATAAACACATACATTTAAACCCAACCCTCAATCCCCACACAATTAATCTGGAAACATAGGGTAATGACCTGGCTTGGCAGTTCGGGCCAGGCTGTTGCCATGAGGAACAGGGTCAAGACTGATTTGCATACGGATGGGTCTCAACTGGGGTGGCGAAGTGAGCTAAAGAACGATGATGGAGTCAACCTAGATCTGTGACTGGGGGTGAGTGTCTGAAAAGTTTCAGCACTCCGTCCATCATCGCCTTCTGTTTGCTTTGTTCGCCCTAAGTTGGCAGGGTATGCCCAGACGTGGGTCCCTTGCTCACTTTGCCACTGGATTCAAGCTAGCCTGGCTGATGAGGGGTGTTATCCTTAAACCGGTCCCAGAATGCTTGTTTCCGGTCCAGGGAAGACCTGGATTGGCAGTTCAGGCTGGACTGTTCCCATGAGGCACAGGGTCCAAGATTAATATATGGCTCGGTCTGAACTGGCGTGGCATTGAGCTAAAGAACAATGATGATTCAACCCAGATCTGAGTCCAGCTCAGTCCATCATCTCACTGCGTTTATTTATACATGAGCCCATTGAAACATTTGATGAGTTACTGGCTACAAAGATGTGCCACCATATTCATTCTTTAACGTGTATCTACTCATTACATTGACACCATATTACAGGACAAGAAATTTAGGCTGTCAAAGTGCTATGCCTTAATGGTCAGAGCCCAGGTTTCGGATGCAAGGTAATCTTTTCATAGAGAACACATGGGATGGGGGTGCAATGGGCTTGGAGTGGTGATGGTGGTGAGACATCGAATGCTGTTAGACCTTTTGCCCACTATTGTGTTACGGGAAGAAATTATGACAGCCGCAGCCCCCTAATTTTGGTCTGGGCCAGGTACATTTGGTCACTGAAGGGCCTATAGTATCCCATTGGGTTCAGTCGAGGAAATGGGTGCTAAATGCAGCAGGAATCTTGTCAAATCCACACTGCAGAGAATCAAGTTTGGCGCAATGGTCGTCTGATATCAATTACTACTCCAAATAGAAACTTGTGGAAAGTGTTTCTTTTCTAACTATTTAGCCTCTACTTTGTTATTTTAAAAACATGATGAAATAAGTAAATAGTTCTGAGGACTCTTTGGGGATCAATGGCTATATTATATGCCCATAATACACCATTTCCCAATGACTACAAGCTGGTAAAATGACCCAATTCTACGAGCGAGCATTCACGTCCAGTACTGCAAGCTCTGGGCCTGATACTCCAGGGAGCCACTGTCATCTGTGCTAAGGCTGTACCCAATACCCGTAGAAGCGGGAAGGCAGCCATGGTGGCCAGAACTCTAGGTTGCTGGGAGGACACAACACCCAGGCCCTGTTAGAAGGTGAGGAGTAAATTAAAGTCTTTGTGCAAACTAACCCTGGACGTAGTTTGCGTAGTAGCGCTACACGTAGCTACGAGAAGTACACTACGCATGCTACGCGTAGCTACGCGAACTGCGTAGTGCGGTAGGGAAATGCTGTTCACACTGATTGCAGAGTGCCGGATGCTTGTCCACACTGTGCAATCATTGCAAACTGCATCTTGCACAGTGCAAGCGGTCGTTTTCTGCCGCTCGAGTGGATTTGTACTCGAGCGGCAGCTTTCTCAACGCGCACTGGTAGTTTCTCATCGCGAGCGGTCGCGAGCATACGCGACCACTTGCAATGAGAAACCTGACCACCCCGCGTTGAGAATTTCGCCGGGAGGTTTATTTATTTAACATCAAGTTGCTGATCGGTAACGAGGAAAAAGTCTTGCCGGGATGTTGATTTTGCACGCTCGCGGTCGCCAACTTGATGTTGAGGACCGCAAGCAAGCAAAAAATGCCCACTACGCTATGCGTTTTTGCACTGTGCTACGTGCAATTCGCGTAGTACGTAGTAGCGCAAACTACGCACGCTCCACGAGCGAAGCGTAGTACTACACCCAGGGTTAGTGCAAACAAGCGTTTTCCCAGGCATTGAAATTACAAGTTGTCTGATAATTATCGCACCCTATCAGTTTTCCCCAATTTATTCTGGTAGGTCAAACTTCTCAAAATTAATCTGTAAACCAGGCCTAAAAAAAGGCAAAATATTGAAATTTCAATGTTTTAAAAACCAATTGTTCGATTTCTCATTTTCCTGTTCAAAACTCGAAATGGGAGGTATTTACCACACTTGGTTAATACTTAGTCTGGGGTAATGGTGTTTATGACTTATGGTAAATACCCCTCCCTCCCAGCTTCTAAACGGGGGCTTAAATGTCATATACACTGAATAATAAGGAAAACTCTAGAATCCCTTCACTAGGGTTGGACAAAAAAATTCCACTCCGCCAGCATAGTTTGTGGAGTTTTCCCCACTCCACATTCAGCTTGGAGTGCGAAGATCTGGCAAACCTCTGCCAACCGTTATGTGGCATAGTTTTTTTTCATGTGTGGCTCACCAACATTAAGTTTATCGCTTGTGGTAAATACCACATGTGCGGCTCGCCAACATTACGTTGGAGAACGCGAACAGGAATTTATGTCCTCTAGTGAGATTTTCAGGCACTAGAGCACCTCCTGGTGAGATTTCTCAACGCGGGTGGCCACGGCAGATCTTTCAGAAAGCTATTGCTCATCAGAAAGAAGCAGCACTCTCTGGCGCTCAGTGTGGTACCATTTGGGATGATTTAACCGCGTGGAACAAGCTCCTGATTGCTAAAATTCAGCACGAGCAGAGAGATGTGCCGAATTCTGTCCGCTCGCAGAACTCTGCAGAATCTTATGAAGCTTTTATGTAACTCCACGGAATTCCGCTGAGGGAAATGCCCCAAGTTCTTCCTACCCCTACTGCCATCACACAAAAGCCAGTGTTCCCAATACCCCACAACCCAGGCCTCACCGTAGTATAGTGAAAAGTAATTACCAACATCACAAGCCTATTAAAGTCAAAGAGTGGAGTACCTACTACCCAGGGAGCATAAGCATGGAATACTACATGACATTTCACATCTCCAAGCACTACGTAGCAGTAATTCTACCAGGGACTAGTGCGCCCATCAAACGCTCACTACTAGGCTTTGTCTGGCCTAGCTGGTATCAGGGCAGAACCAAGAGAGCAGGTCCGGTAGGTCATGGTGGCCTGTTTATGGTGCCAAGACGGACAGGTCATGTGGGAAGGGCCGTATCTCTGTGACGGGTGGAACATAAGAATAGATTGAGCAGACTGGCTGCTGAGGCGATAGTGCCAGCAAAGCCTACATGTGACCAACCAGGTCAGAGGAAAAGAGAGGGCCTGTAAGCCAGGTTTGAACTCCACAAATACCACATACATAGGGGTGTTACAAACTGTCCTGAAACTGCTCTACCAAATATTATCAAATCCGTGTGTTGCTTCAAGGCTTTAATCTCGGTTGGTGAAGTTGGCTTGGTGCCCAGCCCTGTTTCTGTTCCACTTCGACCCTGCTCGATATTAAGTGGGACCTGAGCGCTTAGCACATGCTCAGAACTACTGTGGTAAGACGTTTCCAATACTATACGCGATAGAACTGCTGGACATGCGCTCAGTACCACATGGGACCAAAGACGCTAACAAGCACACCGTGCTGTATGACAGAAGTGCCATACATATGATTAATACTAGAAGGGACCGAAGTGACATACATGTGCTCGTTACCAGGGGGTTCCGAAGTGACAAACATGTGCCTGACACCAGTGGTGGCCGAAGTGCCATACATGTACCCGATACCAGAGGGGATTGAAGTGCTAAACATGTGCCTGATACAAGAGGGGGCCGAAGTGCCAAACATGTGCCTATTACCAGTGGGGGCCGAAGTGCCAAACATGTGCCTATTACCAGTGGGGGCCGAAGTGCCAAACATGCGCCTGATACTAGAGGGGACCGAAGTGCCAAAAATGTGCCTATTACCAGTGGGGGCCGAAGTGCCAAACATGTGCCTGATAACAGTGAGAGCTGAAGTGCCATATATGTGCCGGGTACCAAAGTACCAAATATGTGCCGATACCAGAAGAGACCGAAGTGCCATACATGTGCCTGATACCAGGGGATTCTGAAGTGCCAGACATGAGCCCAGTACTAGGGGATTCCAAAGTACCAAACAAGTGCCTAATACCATTGGCAGCCAAAGTGCGATATATGTGGGGGGGGAGTGATGGAGCATGCATGTGCCATACAACAGGTGACCCAATGCCATTGATGTGCCCAACGACATAGGGGGCAAAGTGGGATACATTTGCCCAGTACAATAAGTGTCAAAGATGTGTCGAATATTATTAGGGGGAGGGGGGGGGGGGGCGAAGTGACATTATATATATATTTTGAAACCAAAATGAGTCCCAAGTGCCATATGTGTGCCCAGGAGCACCCTCAGGGAGTGGCGGGTCTGAACCCAGGATACCCTGGTGTCCAGTGCCAGCTGTGGCCGTAGCACAGCACACTCCAAGGAGCCAGCCTGCTGCAGGAATGTGGACGAGGCGAGCACTGCTTTGAAAATCCTGCAGAGCCAGTTCGACTGCCCGACTGGCAGCAGCGCGCCCCTGCACAGCCAGCTGCGCCCAGGAGGAGTACAGGTAACAGGGGGGAGGGCGGTCCGAGTGCACACCTGGGGGAGGAGTGTGAGGCTCGGGAGGTGGGGGGGTCCCCTAACTCCTAACGAGCACAACAAACATCACGTTTAACTTCTAGTGTACAGAAAATCCTGGAAAATGTCCGCGAGAGCCGTGCTGGCTGTCCCGAGGCAGACCCAGGACAGACAGACTCCAAAACCAAAGAGGGGCGTTTTATCTGTTAAAAGACAATTAAGTGGCAATAAAACACCAATAAAATGGCTCACTTTCACAGCCTGCGTCTGTTGTCAAAACACAATGTATCTACTTCCCGTTTGTGGTCAAACCAACAAAGCGCACACAAAAAGAACACCTGCACCACATCTCAACTGCCAACTCTCACGACATGTCAATAATCATACCCCGGGCTACCGAATAGCGCTGCGATGCCACACTCACGACAGATTGTGCGCTCGACAGAAGCGAATTTAAAATGACGATAACAGCGAGACACCCGCACACTGCCAGGAAACCTGCACAACGCCAACATGAAACACATGCACAACACCCAGGCAGCGAGAAACCTGCGCAGGGGCTGTGGTTCGTCGGCTACACTGCCGACTTTGGTGCTGGAAACCAGGGTTCGAGCCTCGGGGTCGCGTCCACATCCTGTGATTCTCGGCAAATGACTTAATCTCCCCGTGCCTGAATGTGTAATGTAAACACGGTGCTCGTGTAAAGCGCTCCAATACCTTCGAGTCGAGTTCGCGTTATAGAAATATGCAAAAATAAAAACACACGCCAACATGGAACACGTGCACAACACCCAGCAAGAAACCAGTATAAGCCAAACAAATATGACTCCACCTGCCACAATAACAACAGCACCAGAAAGAAACCTGCACACTATCATCAGAGAAACACAAGCGGCACCTGTGCAATGCCACCAAGCCATGGCATGGCAAACCCCAAAACTAGATGCGACAGGTACCCAACATCACAAGCAATCATGTCCCGTGCAGAAGAGGCCACATGGAATAACTAACGTTTTCAACAACACCACGTAAAAAACTGCAATTTAACAGCTAATCTCATGGCTGCAATACCAAGCAAGAGACATTTGCAGCGCCATATTTGACACCTACACAGTTCTACACACATTAGCGCAGCATCTGCAAGCATTCCCCTCCCCCCCACACAGTTCCTATCACTTAACTGCCCATATCAACTTCAACTCCCCCCCCCCTTAAACAGGTTGTTATTCCCCCTCCCCCCTCTCGACCCCGTAACATATCAAAGCAACGATCATGACTCCAGGCACTCCACCTCTAACTACTCGGTCCTCTCCTCACCCACCATTCTGAAAACAACCCTCCACCCCCTCCCCCCTCCCCGGCCTCCCAGCTCCCACAATCCACAGACCGCTCTCCCTAGGCAAATCTGATCCATCTCCTCCCCCCAACCCTCTTTCTCCTCCAGCCCCTACCACCCCTTTTACTCAGACTCTCAAACATTGAAAGCTCTCTCCTTGCCCTATCATTTGAACACTCCCTGCTCAGGAAAGATCTTAACCTGTCGCACGAACTTGGTCAACTCCGGAAAGATCTTAACTCCCTCTCCTCTGAAATCCGTCTTAACCACTCGATCTTCCCAAGTCGTGACTCTCCTAACACCTCCAAATCTCAACATTGGAGATCCGTTCCCCGCTGCAACTGTTCCTATAGGCCCTCCCGTGCCGCGACCCCTCTCTCCCCCTCAGACCTACTTGGCCTCTGTTACTCTTACCTCCCTAACTATGCTGCCGACCCCCCCCCCCACTCCCCCAATCTACCGCCCCAGTGATCCTGGGGACGAGTAGAATCCCTTCATTCCCCATAGACCCTCAACTCAACTTACCACTATCCGAACTTGCCCCCCCCCCCCCACAATCGACCTAATACCCCTTACATGCATGCTAATCAACTGCCGCTCATCTGTTCGGCATGCGACTGAAATTGAAACCATCCTCAGCGAAGATATTGACATTGCCTTCCTCACGGAAACTTGGCTCAGGGACCACTCTACTCCTATCTTCGACCTACTCTCCCCCCCAGGTTACGCCATACTCAGGAAAGATAGACACGAGAAAGCTGGAGGTGGCCTAACCATCGTCTACAAAAATAAACTCCAAATCTCGCTTGTTAAAAACACGGACCCCATCACTTTGGAATACCTCGGAGCGGAACTTAAAATCCAGGGCGCCCCCCCCTATTCGCCTACATAACATTTACCATCCTCCAGGCGAATCCCTTCCCTGAGGAACTTTCCGACCTCTTCTCCCAATCTTCACTCTCCAACTCAAAAAAAACCTCTTTCTTGGTGATTTCAACCTCCACTGGAATGAAAGAAAAGACCCTGCAGTTTACCTCCTCTCGAATCTCCTGGAGATCAATGACCTCAAACAAATCTGTCAGTCTCCAAACCACTCCAAAGGGGCTATTCTCGATGCCATCATCATCACTAATGACGATTTGGCCTCCCTTACCAGCAACATCCCTATCGACTGGTCCGACCATCACCTCATCCTCTTCACGATCAACGCCATGACCCCCCCCCCCCCCCCCCCATCCACACCAAAAGCTCCAAACTCAAGAAACTGACCAGAAACTTTCACCGTATCCCCCCCGGTGAACTTGAACTGAAAATCAAAACTCAACTCCTGCTAGCGCCCCCCCTCCCAAAATGCAAACGCCCTAAGCGAACATTATAATAATTCAGTTACTGAGGTCCTAGACCAATTGCCCCCCTCAAACTTAAAACCAAAAGAAACATTCCTTCCAAATCCTGGTTCAACTCTGATCTCAACAACGAAAGGCGCTCTCTTAGACAATCTGAAAGAACATGGAGGCAACACCGTCCCCTTCTCATCTAGCCCTCCTCCGGTCTGCTAGGTCCAATTACAAGAAACACATCCTCAATGAAAAATCCGCTTTCTTCCGCACACAGCTTGATAGGGCCAAAAATAGACCTAGAGAACATTTCAGCATCGTCAAAAACCAAACATCCTCTGCCCCCAAAAGCTAACTGCCACCAAGGAGAAATGTGAAGATATTGCTACGTTCTTCTCTGATAAAATCACCAAAATTAACCAATCCATCTTAAATCCCCTCTCTCCTCACCCTCCACCTTCTTCCAACATTACCCCAGTTTCTCCGCCCCATCCAAATCCTCCCCCTATTCCTGCCCATCTCCCGTCCGTTCCCTTCCCTCCGGAACCCTACCCTTCTCCCCCCCAGCAACTTAAAAACAAGCATTTGCAATGCAAAAGGTCTCGCATTTACTAGAGTTTGAGCTATTGGCATTGTAGATTACAATGCCTTTTATTAAGGTTTGTTTTTGTAACAAATAAATAAAAGGCATTGTCATTTCCAATGCCAATAGCATAAACTCTCGCAAATGCGAGATCTATTGCATTGTAAATGCTTGTTTGTCTTTCTTGCAGGCCACAAGTCTTGCCATATTTTCAGGCTGACTTACGGCTGCACTGCGTACTCCATTCAGGTAGTCTCTGTGCCATTCGGTTGCTTAAAAATATAAGGGCTGCTGAGTTAGTGGCAAGAAATTTGCTGTGGGCCTTCTCCTGTCACAACATTGTCTAGTTATGCCAAGCATGAAAAATAGAACCAAAGGCCCTGTTTTGTTACAGTTAGTCACGGACCAAAGGACTTAGAAAAGACTTACGTTTTTGGCTTTAAAGATGTGGCGTCACAAAAACATTTAAAAGAGCTCAGTCCATGGAAGCAGTCACCCGTCACTTATTTGTTTGCCTGAGTCGAGAAAGAGACGCTTTCTGCGTCTGCCACTGACACAAAGTCAGGTCGAAAATATTAGTAGGGCATCAATCCGCTCATCTCCCATTGGGGGCGTGGCTTAGGTCGATGGGGTGGAGAGTGGATTTAGCACGGTGGGTTTGGGGAGCTGGAGGCGTCTTTAACGGGCAGTGGTTTGTATTTACATCTAAACACCTTCCTCATCTCTGGCAAGGATTACAGCGGTACTCATGACGAGTTTGCTGCAGCACATCACGTGCCAATGACGCATTGTCTGCAGACTTTTGAACCTGAACACTAAAGTTCTAATCCCCATTGGCTTCCGTACGTGACCCCAGTGTGTGACCCTTAGAATGTTACATTATCCTCCTGGGCACCGCTCTTTCATTGGCACTTTGTTTATACGAAAGAATCTAATTATTAGTCATCAATTGTTTAAATGTGGAAAAACATAATAACGAACTGAGATGCACAAAAACAAAACGCCCGCTAGTGGCGCGCGCCACAGCGAGCCATATGTTTTCAATTATCGCGCCCGTGTCTGGGCACGATAATTGAAACCACATGGGCTTTGGTGCGCGTAACAGACACCAATTGGCCATTGGCGGAGCAATGCGCCCGCCTTTGGCGTGCTCTGTTTAAAAAAAACACGAAATCAAAGCCCAATAGCGGAACCCAAAAGGAAAAGCACACGCACGAGCGTGTGCGATTCCAGGATCGGTTTTCAAACCCCTGACAAAAGGGCTCTCGCCTGCGCGAGCAGTGCTGCGCTCTGCAACGCAGGGCGCACGCCCTAACAACGCCTCCTGGGAGAACTTTATCCCTGTCACTGAACATGAAGTCTATAACATCATCGCCACGTTGAAACCATCCTCCCACACCAAAGACCCTATGCCCCCTAACCATGTCCAAGACCGTAAGCACATCATTGCCACTTTTTGGACCACCATTATTAACTTCTCCCTGGCCTCGGGGTGTGTTCCCGCCTCTCTCCAACGGGGTCAAATCACACCCATTCCTAAAAATCACAAGGCAGATCCCAACGACCCAAACAACCTCCGCCCCATCTCCAACCTCCCTCTTCTCTCCAAAGCCCTTGAATAAAGCACCCTGTAACAATTAGATAATCACATCAACACTTTTGACCTCTTTGACTCAATGCAATCTGGATTCAGAAAAGGATGCAGCACAGGATCTGCCATGCTCAACATAGTTGACGACATACATCATTCACTTGACAAAGGTGAGTCATGCCTTATCATTCTCCTGGACCTATCCGCTGCCTTTGATACTGTCAACCACACTGCCTTACTAAACACCCTCAAAGTCCGCTTTGGACTCAATGGCCTTGTCCTCAACTGGTTCTCCTCTTTTCTCCAACACAGAACCCTACAAATCAAAATTGAGAACTGCCTCTCCAACCCTACTCCGATTTCTCTCGGTGTCCCCCAAGGTCCATTCTCTCTTCTGCTCTCTTTAACCTCTTCATGGAACCCCTCACTCTAATCCTCAAACGTGCAGGAATCAATTACCACCTCTATGCCAATGACACGCAACTTTGCTGTAAGATCAAATCCCACTCTGATATCCTCCACCTAAATGACACTCTGACCAAGATCCAATCTTGGTTCCACCAAAACCATCTCAAACTTAACCCTAAAAAACGAAATCATTCTCTTCTCGCCTAAAAACAACCCACTCCCCATACAAGATTGGATCTCCGATCTTAATGCTCTCCACTGCTCTCTCACCACTTCTAATTCAGTTAAATCTCTTGGCATCACCATTGATAATAGCCTTGCCCTCAACCCACATATAAAATCTTCAGCAAAAGGAGCTCTCCTCACTCTCCGTCATCTCATGAAAATTAAACCCTTCATCCCGGCTGATGAAACCATTGTCCAATCACTGGTCTTGTCAAGAATTGACTATGGTAACGCTATCCTCGCAGGGACTCCAAAAACTCACCTTACTCCACTCAAATTGGTGCTCAGCCTAGCTGCTAGACTCATCTCTGGCTACAAATGCTTCAACCACATTTCCCCCGCCTTGAGAACCCTCAAATGGCTGCCATCGAAGACAGAACCTCCTATAAGATTACTTGTATCATGCACAAAGCCCTTCATCACAATACACCACGCTACCTCTCTGACAAACTCCACAAAGCAGGCTGCGCCCGACCGACGAGGAACACCAACGCCCTCATTCTTATCCCCCCTGTTAAAGAAGAAATGCACACAAGTTTGCTCCTTCTCCGGAAACGCTCCCACCATCTGGAATTCTCTGCCTAAAGACCTACGCTGCAACCCCTCCTACTCCAATTTCAAAAAAGAACTCAAAACATACATCCTCAACAAATACTGGGATCCATCATTTTCCTACCTCTGATTCTGTTCTCATGCTCTGTACCCCTGTCAGGGTCCCCTCTATTCCCCCTCCAAGTCTATCCCCCCCACCCTCTCCTTCCTAACCCCCCACCCACTCGCTACTCTTTCCCCACCAAACCCCCCTCCCCCTGTTCTCTGTATTCACATACGACCTCTAACCACACGCACAACCTCCCACTGATTCTCTAACCCCCTATTTCCCGGTCTACCTCTCATCCCTTCTCTCTCTCCCTCTCCCACCTACCCTAAACTTAGTTTGATCTTCCCAAGTTAACTCATTTGATTTCTCTTGTAAATAACATTCATTATTTTTCTGCTTTCTTGGCTATATGGACTTTTTTTGCAATGTTTATTATTAAGTGTTCTTGTATACTGTATCTCCTCACATTCCTGTAATGCGCTCTGATACCTCTGGGTCTAGCCAGCGCTATAGAAAACCTTTAAAATAAATAAATAAATAAAAAAGAAATAAGCATTACACCGCACGATGCAAACTGTGCCATCCACATAAACCACACAATGCGACAGCCGCCTAACCCCACCAAATGCGACATGTAAACAACATCACCAAATGGAAAGTGTGGACATCAACACTAATGAAAACACATGAGAAGCAACACCATAAAAAATACAGCTGCACAACAGTTGAAATGTGCCCCTTACACGAGGGCACCAACAAAGACACTCAACAGGCACCACCAAAGCTGACATCAACCTTGAGTGACACCTGCACTGCAACGCACACCTGCGCTTAACAAAACTCCTGCAGAAAACCCCCAAAGCGGCATGTGCTCCAGGACACAAATATGACACTTGAACAGCACAAGTGTGAAATCTGCTCCACACAGCAAACTAAGAGTCACACAGCAAACAAAATGCCAAAAAAACAACATTAATGGCGATCGGTTGCACAAAAAGCCACGTTTAACACATGAGCAACACAAAGAAGACAGCCATATGCTGAGCAACATTGTGACACTTGCACACCAAAACCAAATGTACCACAGGTCCCTGGGGGAAGAAGTACCACAGGTTCCAGAGGAGGAGAAGATCAGGCCCCAGGGGAGGAGAAGAACAGGTCCCAGGTGGGAAGAAGGACCACATGTCAAAGGGGAGGGGGAAGCACAGGTTCCAGGGGAGGAGAAGGACCATAGGTCTCAGGGGAGGAGAGGAACAGGTCCGAGGGAGGAGAAGCACAGGCCCCAGGGGTGGGGAATCACAGGCCCCAGGGGAGGAGAAGTACCACAGGTCCAAGGGGAGGAGAAGTACCACAGGTCCAAGGGGAGGAGAAGTACCACAGGTCCAAGGGGAGGAGAAGTACCACAGGTCCAAGGGGAGGAGAAGTACCACAGGTCCAAGGGGAGGAGAAGTACCACAGGTCCAAGAGGAGGAGAAGTACCACAGGTCCAAGAGGAGGAGAAGTACCACAGGTCCAAGAGGAGGAGAAGTACCACAGGTCCAAGAGGAGGAGAAGTACCACAGGCCCCAGGGGAGGAGAAGCACCACAGGCCCCAGGGGAGGAGAAGCACCACAGGCCCCAGGGGAGGAGAAGGGCCCCAGGGGAGGAGAAGGGCCCCAGGGGAGGAGAAGTACCACAGGTCCAAGGGGAGGAGAAGTACCACAGGTCCAAGGGGAGGAGAAGTACCACAGGTCCAAGGGGAGGAGAAGTACCACAGGCCCCAGGGGAGGAGAAGTACCACAGGCCCCAGGGGAGGATAAGCACAGGCCCCAGGGGAGGAGAAGTACCACAGGTCCAAGGGGAGGAGAAGTACCACAGGTCCAAGGGGAGGAGAAGTACCACAGGTCCAAGGGGAGGAGAAGTACCACGGGTCCAAGGGGAAGAGAAGCACCACGGGTCCAAGGGGAAGAGAAGCACCACAGGTCCAAGGGGAGAAGAAGCGCCACAGGTCCAAGGGGAGAAGAAGGGCCACAGGTCCAAGGGGAGAAGAAGGGCCACAGGTCCAAGGGGAGAAGAAGGGCCACAGGTCCAAGGGGAGAAGAAGGGCCACAGGTCCAAGGGGAGAAGAAGGGCCACAGGTCCAAGGGGAAAAGAACAGGTCCAAGGAAGGAGAAGCACAGGTCCCAGGGGTGGAGAAGCACAGGTCCCAGGGGTGGAGAAGCACAGGTCCCAGGGTAGGAGAAGCACAGGTCCCAGGGGAGGAGAAGCACAGGTCCCAGGGGAGGAGAAGCACAGGTCCCAGGGGAGGAGAAGCACAGGTCCAAGGGGAGAAGAACCGTTCCCAGGGGAGAAGAACTGTTCCCAGGGGAGAAGAACTGTTCCCAGGGGAGAAGAACCGTTCCCAGGGGAGAAGAACCGTTCCCAGGGGAGAAGAACCGTTCCCAGGGGAGAAGAACCGTTCCCAGGGGAGAAGAACCGTTCCCAGGGGAGAAGAACCGTTCCCAGGGGAGAAGAAGTACCACAGGTCTAAGGGGAGAAGTACCACCGGTTCCAGGGGAGGAAAAGCACAGGGGAGGAGAAGGTCCAAGGAGAGGAAAAGCACAGGTCACAGGAGAGGATAAGTATCACATGTCCCAGGGGAGATGAAGCACAGTCCCCAGGGGAGGAGAAGTGCCACAGGCCCCAGGGGAGGAGAAGTACCACAGGCCCCAGGGGAGGAGAAGTACCACAGGCCCCAGGGGAGGAGAAGTACCACAGGCCCCAGGGGAGGAGAAGGGCCACAGGTCCAAAGAAAGAGAAGCACAGGTCCAAGGAAAGAGAAGCACAGGTCCCAGGGGTGGAGAAGCACAGGTCCCAGGGGTGGAGAAGCACAGGTCCCAGGGGTGGAGAAGCACAGGTCCCAGGGGTGGAGAAGCACAGGTCCCAGGGGTGGAGAAGCACAGGTCCCAGGGGTGGAGAAGCACAGGTCCCAGGGGTGGAGAAGCACAGGTCCCAGGGGTGGAGAAGCACAGGTCCCAGGGGTGGAGAAGCACAGGTCCCAGGGGTGGAGAAGCACAGGTCCCAGGGGAGTAGACGGGCCACAGGCCCAAGGGGAGGAGACGGGCCACAGGTCCAAGGGGAGGAGACGGGCCACAGGTCCAAGGGGAGGAGACGGGCCACAGGTCCAAGGGGAGGAGACGGGCCACAGGTCCAAGGGGAGGAGACGGGCCACAGGTCCAAGGGGAGGAGACGGGCCACAGGTCCAAGGGGAGGAGACGGGCCACAGGTCCAAGGGGAGGAGACGGGCCACAGGTCCAAGGGGAGGAGACGGGCCACAGGTCCAAGGGGAGGAGACGGGCCACAGGTCCAAGGGGAGGAGACGGGCCACAGGTCCAAGGGGAGGAGACGGGCCACAGGTCCAAGGGGAGGAGACGGGCCACAGGTCCAAGGGGAGGAGACGGGCCACAGGTCCAAGGGGAGGAGATGGGCCACAGGTCCAAGGGGAGGAGATGGGCCACAGGTCCAAGGGGAGGAGAACAGGTCCAAGAGAGGAGAAGCACAGGTCCAAGGGGAGAAGAATCATTCCCAGGGGAGAAGAAGTACCACAGGTCTAAGGGGAGAAGTACCACCACAGGTCTAAGGGGAGAAGTACCACAGGTTCCAGGGGAGGAAAAGCACAGGGGAGAAGGTCCAAGGAGAGGAAAAGCACAGGTAACAGGAGAGGATAAGTATCACATGTCCCTGGGGAGGAGAAGCCCAGGTCAAATGGGAGGTGAAGCACAGGTCCGAGGAGAAGGGCCACAAGTCCCAGGGGAGAAGAACAGGTCCAAGGAAGAAGAAGCACAGGTCCCAGGGTTGGAGAAGCACAGGTCCCAGGGCTGGAGAAGTACCACAGGTCCAAGGGAAGGAGAAGGGCCACAGGTCCCAGGGAAGGAGAAGGGCCACAGGTCCCAGGGAAGGAGAAGGGCCACAGGTCCCAGGGAAGGAGAAGGGCCACAGGTCCCAGGGAAGGAGAAGGGCCACAGGTCCCAGGGAAGGAGAAGGGCCACAGGTCCCAGGGGAGGAGAAGGGCCACAGGTCCCAGGGGAGGAGAAGGGCCACAGGTCCCAGGGGAGGAGAAGGGCCACAGGTTCCAGGGGAGGAGAACAGGTCCAAGGGAGGAGAAACACAGGTCCAAGGGGAGAAGAAGTACCACAGGTCTAAGGGGAGAAGCACCACAGGTTCCAGGGTAGGAAAAGCACAGGGCACAGGGGAGGAGAAGGTCTAAGGAGAGGAAAAGCACAGGTCACAGGAGAGGAGAAGTATCACATGTCCCTGGGGAGGAGGAGAACAGGTCACATGGGAGGAGAAGAACAGGTTAAATAGGAGGTGAAGCACAGGTCCAAGGAGAGGAGAAGGGCCACAGGTCCCAGGGGAGAAGAAGTACCACAGGCCCCAGGGGAGAAGCACAGGTCCCAGGGGTGGAGAAGTACCACAGGTCCCAGGGGTGGAGAAGTACCACAGGTCCCAGGGGTGGAGAAGTACCACAGGTCCCAGGGGTGGAGAAGTACCACAGGTCCCAGGGGTGGAGAAGTACCACAGGTTCAAGGGAAGGAGAAGGGCCACAGGTCCCAGGGGAGGAGAACAGGTCCAAGGGAGGAGAAGCACAGGTCCAAGGGGAGAAGAACCGTTTCCAAACGGAGAAGAAGTACCACAGGTCTAAGGAGAGAAGTACCACAGGTTCCAGGGGAGGAAACGCACAGGGCACAGGGGAGGATAAGGTCCAAGGAGAGGAAAAGCACAGGTCACAGGAGAGGATAAGTATCACATGTCCCTGGGGAGGAGAAGCACAGGTCAAATGGGAGGTGAAGCACAGGTCCGAGGAGAAGTACCTCAGGCCCAAGGAGGGGAAAAGAACCACATGTTCCATGGGAGGAAAACCACAGGTCCAGGGAGAGAAGTACCACATGTCCCAGGGGAGAAATCCACAGGTCCAAGGAGAGGAGAACAACCACTGGTCAAGGGGATGAAAAAGACAACGGGTCCCAGGGGTGGAGAAGTACAGGGGGAGGAGAATGACCACAGGTCCCAGGGGGAGGAGAATGACCACAGGTCCCAGGGGGAGGAGAACGACCACAGGTCCCAGGGGGAGGAGAACGACCACAGGTCCCAGGGGGAGGAGAACGACCACAGGTCCCAGGGGGAGGAGAACGACCACAGGTCCCAGGGGGAGGAGAACGACCACAGGTCCCAGGGGGAGGAGAACGACCACAGGTCCCAGGGGAAGGAGAACGACCACAGGTCCCAGGGGAAGGAGAACGACCACAGGTCCCAGGGGAAGGAGAACGACCACAGGTCCCAGGGGAGAAGTGCCACAGGTCCCTGGAGAGGAGAAGCACAGGTCCCAGGGGAGGAGAATGACCACAGGTCCCAGGGAAGGAAAAAGACCACAGGTCCCAGGGAAGGAAAAAGACCACAGGTCCCAGGGAAGGAAAAAGACCACAGGTCCCAGGGAAGGAAAAAGACCACAGGTCCCAGGGAAGGAAAAAGACCACAGGTCCCAGGGAAGGAAAAAGACCACATGTCCCAGGGGAGGAAAAAGACCACATGTCCCAGGGGAGGAAAAAGACCACAGGTCCCAGGGGAGGAAAAAGACCACAGGTCCCAGGGGAGGAAAAAGACCACAGGTCCCAGGGGAGGAAAAAGACCACAGGTCCCAGGGGAGGAAAAAGACCACAGGTCCCAGGGGAGAAGTGCCACAGGTCCCTGGAGAGGTGAAGCACAGGTCACATGGGAGGAGAATGACCAAAGGTCCAAGGGCAGGAGAGTGACATGACCACGGGTCCCAGGGGAGGAGAATGACCACGGGTCCCAGGGGAGGAGAATGACCACGGGTCCCAGGGGAGGAGAATGACCACGGGTCCCAGGGGAGGAGAATGACCACGGGTCCCAGGGGAGGAGAATGACCACGGGTCCCAGGGGAGGAGAATGACCACGGGTCCCAGGGGAGGAGAATGACCACGGGTCCCTGGAGAGGAGAATGACCACGGGTCCCTGGAGAGGAGAATGACCACAGGTCCCTGGAGAGGAGAATGACCACAGGTCCCTGGAGAGAAGAATGACCACAGGTCCCTGGAGTGGAGAATGACCACAGGTCCCTGGAGTGGAGAATGACCACAGGTCCCTGGAGAGGAGAATGACCACAGGTCCCTGGAGTGGAGAATGACCACAGGTCCCTGGAGTGGAGAATGACCACAGGTCCCTGGAGAGGAGAATGACCACAGGTCCCTGGAGAGGAGAATGACCACAGGTCCCTGGAGAGGAGAATGACCACAGGTCCCTGGAGAGGAGAATGACCACAGGTCCCTGGAGTGGAGAATGACCACAGGTCCCTGGAGTGGAGAATGACCACAGGTCCCTGGAGAGGAGAATGACCACAGGTCCCTGGAGTGGAGAATGACCACAGGTCCCTAGAGAGGGGAATGACCACAGGTCCCAGGGGAGGGGAATGACCACAGGTCCCAGGGGAGGGGAATGACCACAGGTCCCAGGGGAGGAGAAGTGCCACAGGCCCCAGGGGAGAAGTGCCACAGGCCCCAGGGGAGAAGTGCCACAGGCCCCAGGGGAGAAGTGCCACAGGCCCCAGGGGAGAAGTGCCACAGGCCCCAGGGGAGAAGTGCCACAGGCCCCAGGGGAGAAGTGCCACAGGCCCCAGGGGAGAAGTGCCACAGGACCCAGGGGAGGAGAAGCACAGGACCCAGGGGAGGAGAAGCACAGGACCCAGGGGAGGAGAAGCACAGGACCCAGGGGAGGAGAAGCACAGGACCCAGGGGAGGAGAAGCACAGGACCCAGGGGGGGAGAAGCACAGGACCCAGGGGAGGAGAAGCACAGGTCCCAGGGGAGGAGAAGCACAGGTCCCAGGGGAGGAGAAGCACAGGTCCCAGGGATGGAGAAGCACCACAGGTCCAAGGGAAGGAGAAGGGCCACAGGTCCCAAGGGAAGGAGAAGGGCCACAGGTCCCAAGGGAAGGAGAAGGGCCACAGGTCCAAGGGAGGAGAAGCACAGGTCCAAAGGAGGAGAAGCACAGGTCCAAGGGGAGAAGAACCGTTCCCAGGGGAGAAGAAGTACCACAGGTCTAAGGGGAGAAGTACCACAGGTTCCAGGGGAGGAAAAGCACAGGGAA
The DNA here is from genome assembly GCF_964204655.1 of Triturus cristatus. Classification (NCBI taxonomy): domain Eukaryota; kingdom Metazoa; phylum Chordata; class Amphibia; order Caudata; family Salamandridae; genus Triturus; species Triturus cristatus. The sequence continues at coordinate 1,144,475,303 of NC_140593.1, read as the reverse complement.
CGGGGGAGGAGAAGGTCCAAGGAGAGGAAAAGCACAGGTCACAGGAGAGGATAAGTATCACATGTCCCTGGGGAGGAGAAGCACAGGTCCAAGGAGAGGAGAAGGGCCACAGGTCCCAGGAGAGGAGAAGGGCCACAGGTCCCTGGGGAGAAGAAGTACCACAGGTCCAAGGGGAGGAGAAGGGCCACAGGCTCCAGGGGAGAAGCACAGGTTCCAGGGGTGGAGAAGTACTACAGGTCCCAGGGGTAGAGAAGGACCACAGGTCCCAGGGGTGGAGAAGGACCACAGGTCCCAGGGGTGGAGAAGGACCACAGGTCCCAGGGGTGGAGAAGGACCACAGGTCCCAGGGGAGGAGAAGTACCACGGGTCCCAGGGGAGGAGAAGTACCACGGGTCCCAGGGGAGGAGAAGTACCACGGGTCCCAGGGGAGGAGAAGTACCACGGGTCCCAGGGGAGGAGAAGTACCACGGGTCCCAGGGGAGGAGAAGTACCACGGGTCCCAGGGGAGGAGAAGTACCACGGGTCCCAGGGGAGGAGAAGTACCACGGGTCCCAGGGGAGGAGAAGTACCACGGGTCCCAGGGGAGGAGAAGGGCCACAGGTCCCAGGGGAGGAGAACAGGTCCAAGAGAGGCGAAGCACAGGTCCCAGGGGAGGAGAAGCACAGGTCACAGGGTAGGAGAATGACCATAGGTCCCAGGGGTGGAGAAGCACAGGGGGAGGAGAATGACCACAGGTCCCAGGGGAGGAGAATGACCACAGGTCCCAGGGGAGAAGTGCCACAGGTCCCAGGGGAGGTGAAGCACAGGTCACAGGGGAGGAGAATGAGCACAGGTCACAGGGGAGGAGAATGAGCACAGGTCACAGGGGAGGAGAAGCACAGGTCACAGGGTAGGAGAATGACCATAGGTCCCAGGGGTGGAGAAGCACAGGGGGAGGAGAATGACCACAGGTCCCAGGGGAGGAGAATGACCACAGGTCCCAGGGGAGAATTGCCACAGGTCCCTGGAGAGGTGAAGCACAGGTCACAGGGGAGAAGAATGAGCACAGGTCACAGGGGAGGAGAATGAGCACAGGTCCCAGGGGAGGAAAAAGACCACAGGTCCCAGGGGAGGAAAAAGACCACAGGTCCCAGGGGAGGAAAAAGACCACAGGTCCCAGGGGAGGAAAAAGACCACAGGTCCCAGGGGAGGAAAAAGACCACAGGTCCCAGGGGAGGAAAAAGACCACAGGTCCCAGGGTAGGAAAAAGACCACAGGTCCCAGGGTAGGAAAAAGACCACAGGTCCCAGGGATGGAGAAGCACAAGGGGAGGAGAATGACCACAGGTCCCAGGGGAGGAGAATGACCACAGGTCCCAGGGGAGAAGAATGGCCACAGGTCCCAGGGGAGAAGTGCCACAGGTCCCAGGGGAGAAAAATGGCCACAGGTCCCAGGGGAGGAAAAAGACCACAGGTCCCAGGGATGGAGAAGCACAAGGGGAGGAGAATGACCACAGGTCCCAGGGGAGGAGAATGACCACAGGTCCCAGGGGAGGAGAATGGCCACAGGTCCCAGGGGAAGAGAATGGCCACAGGTCCCAGGGGAAGAGAATGGCCACAGGTCCCAGGGGAAGAGAATGGCCACAGGTCCCAGGGGAAGAGAATGGCCACAGGTCCCAGGGGAAGAGAATGGCCACAGGTCCCAGGGGAGGAGAATGGCCACAGGTCCCAGGGGAGGAGAATGGCCACAGGTCCCAGGGGAGGAGAATGGCCACAGGTCCCAGGGGAGGAGAATGGCCACAGGTCCCAGGGGAGGAGAATGGCCACAGGTCCCAGGGGAGGAGAATGGCCACAGGTCCCAGGGGAGGAGAATGGCCACAGGTCCCAGGGGAGGAGAATGGCCACAGGTCCCAGGGGAGGAGAATGGCCACAGGTCCCAGGGGAGGAGAATGGCCACAGGTCCCAGGGGAGGAGAATGGCCACAGGTCCCAGGGGAGGAGAATGGCCACAGGTCCCAGGGGAGGAGAATGGCCACAGGTCCCAGGGGAGGAGAATGGCCACAGGTCCCAGGGGAGGAGAATGGCCACAGATCCCAGGGGAGGAGAATGGCCACAGGCCCCAGGGGAGGAGAATGGCCACAGGCCCCAGGGGAGGAGAATGGCCACAGGCCCCAGGGGAGGAGAATGGCCACAGGCCCCAGGGGAGGAGAAGTGCCACAGGCCCCAGGGGAGGAGAAGTGCCACAGGCCCCAGGGGAGGAGAAGTGCCACAGGCCCCAGGGGAGGAGAAGTGCCACAGGCCCCAGGGGAGGAGAAGTGCCACAGCACCCAGGGGAGGTGAAGCACAGGCCCCAGGGGAGGTGAAGCACAGGAGCACAGGTCCCAGGGGAGGAGAAGCACAGGTCCCAGGGGAGAAGTACCACAGGTCTCATGGAAGCCTTACCACAGGTTTCAGGGGCGGAGAAGCAAGGGTCAAATGGGAGGAGAAGCACAGGTCCCAGGGGAGGAGAAGCACAGGTCCCAGGGGAGGAGAAGCACAGGTCCCAGGGGAGGAGAAGCACAGGTCCCAGGGGAGAAGTACCACAGGTCTCATGGAAGCCTTACCACAGGTTTCAGGGGCGGAGAAGCAAGGGTCAAATGGGAGGAGAAGCACAGGTCCCAGGGGAGGAGAAGCACAGGTCCCAGGGGAGGAGAAGCACAGGTCCCAGGGGAGGAGAAGCACAGGTCCCAGGGGAGGAGAAGCACAGGTCCCAGGGGAGGAGAAGCACAGGTCCCAGGGGAGGAGAAGCACAGGTCCCAGGGGAGGAGAAGCACAGGTCCCAGGGGAGGAGAAGCACAGGTCCCAGGGGAGGAGAGGCACAGGTCCCAGGGGAGGAGAGGCACAGGTCCCAGGGGAGGAGAGGCATAGGTCCCAGGGGAGGAGAGGCATAGGTCCCAGGGGAGGAGAGGCATAGGTCCCAGGGGAGGAGAGGCATAGGTCCCAGGGGAGGATAAGGACCACAGAACCCAGGAGTTGAGAAGGACCTCTGGCCCAGAGGAGAACAAGAAACACATCTCCCAGGGTAGGACAAAGACAAAAGGCCCAAGGGGGGGGGGGGAGCACAGATCCTGTGAGATTAAAAGACCAGAGGTCCCAGTGGAGTAGAAGGACCTTTAGTCCAAGAAGAGGTGAAGGATCACACGTGCCAACAGAGGATTAGCACATGGCCAAGGAGAGGAGAAGTACAGGTCCGAGGAGAAGCATAGGTCCTAGGAGAGGAGAAGCACAGGTCCCAAGGGAGGAGAAGCACGGGTCCCAGGGGAGGAGAAGCGCCACAGGTCCCAGGGGAGGAGAAGCGCCACAGGTCCCAGGGGTGGAGAAGCGCCACAGGTCCCAGGGGTGGAGAAGCGCCACAGGTCCCAGGGGTGGAGAAGCGCCACAGGTCCCAGGGGTGGAGAAGCGCCACAGGTCCCAGGGGTGGAGAAGCGCCACAGGTCCCAGGGGTGGAGAAGCGCCACAGGTCCCAGGGGTGGAGAAGCGCCACAGGTCCCAGGGGTGGAGAAGCGCCACAGGTCCCAGGGGTGGAGAAGCGCCACAGGTCCCAGGGGTGGAGAAGCGCCACAGGTCCCAGGGGTGGAGAAGCGCCACAGGTCCCAGGGGTGGAGAAGCGCCACAGGTCCAAGGGGTGGAGAAGCGCCACAGGTCCCAGGGGAGGAGAAGCGCCACAGGTCCCAGGGGAGGAGAAGCGCCACAGGTCCCAGGGGAGGAGAAGCGCCACAGGTCCCAGGGGAGGAGAAGCGCCACAGGTCCCAGGGGAGGAGAAGCGCCACAGGTCCCAGGGGAGGAGAAGCGCCACAGGTCCCAGGGGAGGAGAAGCCCCACAGGTCCCAGGGGAGGAGAAGCGCCACAGGTCCCAGGGGAGGAGAAGCGCCACAGGTCCCAGGGGAGGAGAAGCGCCACAGGTCCCAGGGGAGGAGAAGCGCCACAGGTCCCAGGGGAGGAGAAGCGCCACAGGTCCCAGGGGAGGAGAAGCGCCACAGGTCCCAGGGGAGGAGAAGCCCCACAGGTCCCAGGGGAGGAGAAGCCCCACAGGTCCCAGGGGAGGAGAAGCCCCACAGGTCCCAGGGGAGGAGAAGCCCCACAGGTCCCAGGGGAGGAGAAGCCCCACAGGTCCCAGGGGAGGAGAAGGGCCGCATACCCCAGATGGGAACACAGACCATGGGCCTCAGGGGAACAAAAACACAGCTCCTAGAGGAGCCCAACGAGCACATGCCCCAGGGGAGGAGAAAGGCCAGGGAAGGGGAAAGACCAGGGTTTCTATGGGTTAAGAAACACTATAGGTGCCCGGGGATGTTAAAGAGCAGTTGGCATGCCGCAGGTGGCACCTGACATAGGGTAGAGAATAACCCTGGGCGGCCAACTACGATATGCTCGCGTAGTTTGTGCTACTTCGCGCTACGCGAATTGAACGTAGAACAGTGCAAAAACGCATAGCATAGTTGGCATTTTTTGCTCGCTCGCCGTCCTCAACGTCAAGTTGACGACCGCGAGCGAGCAAAAAGACATCACG